>NC_140593.1:541610339-543059266 GCF_964204655.1 Triturus cristatus
GCAAAAGCACAATGCCTGCCTTCCTAAAATGGCTGCCACACACATGCTCAGGCCACCCACCACAATAATAACCAAAAAGTGATTACAAAGGACAGGAACAGGAAGTTGTAGTGTCTGTGGGACTTACTTACTCTCATAAAAAATATTTTAAAAAAAATAAAAGCTTCTCCGTGCTCCAAAACTACAGCTGAATGACAACCTGAGGAGTTTTTTTAGCAAAATGCACAAAATCAGCGTTTTCGAGATGGATTTATGTTGCTCGCGAGATATTGTTTGCCAGATTGCAAATGCTGCGTGTTCGGGATCGCGAACTGTCCAAAAATGCTTTATCGCGTGCGCGAACACGCATATTGAGAGCGCGAAAATGACGAAAACTGTAAGTCCGCGTTGTCGCGCTGTGCAGAGTTACCGAAAGTACACGAGCTGAATCCCAAGGGTTACCTACTGGCTGAAAAGACCTATTTATTTAACACACAACCAAAAACTGCTATCCCACCCCAAAAAAACCTTTTGCAATAAAATCCAAAGCCATCCATGGTGTAAAAAAAAAACAACACAAACTGTAAATTTAAATAACGCATCAAAGATTTGAGGCTGACTAACTCTGGGCCTACTGGCAGACTAGGCCACAAGCTTGGAACAGTCAATGTAAGCCTATGGCAAAAGCACAATGCCTGCCTTCACAAAATGGCCACCACACACATGGCCAGGAGGACACAACAACATCAAGCATAAGCCAAGGGGAACAAAGAAAAGAAATGCAGGCCTTTATGGAAAAAGAAGCACACACTACTAAACTACCACCACAAAATTGCCTCAAGCCACATAGGCACTCACAGTCACAACAGGCCATGGAAAAAAATGAACTGAAGCAGGCCTATAATAGATGACGGGACAAAGGAGGCCTGCTAAACAACACAGCTTTAATCCAAAAATGAAAATCAACAGGGCTACGAAAGGATTGGAAAGAAGTTACACATCAAGCACACACATCCAACAAAGGTAATTCACACACACACACACACCAACAGTCAAATACACCACAGCCACATTTAGCATTTCAATCCTATGCCATCCATGCCCTACATGATGTTGAAAATTCTACAGACACCACGAAACATGGACCCATGGGTACCCTACTGGCAGAAATTGCAGATAAAACAACTAGGCCCCTATTGAAAGTACAGGCCACCCGCCACAACAATAAGTTTAAAAAACAATGAAAATCCCAGAAAAATGTAGGTACAAACAAGCCCCAATGAAACAAACACACCAATTCTCCAACTTACTTGTAGTAAATTAAATCTCAAATCAAAAAGTCCTCAAATAAATCCAATCCAATGGTATGATGCAGCAGACAGACACAAAAAGTGAACCTCCCAGCTCCAAATCCAAATGAAAGTGAACAGCACATGCACAAAGCACTGGGAGGAGCCTGCTGGACAGGAACAGGAAGTTGTAGACCTCGGGGGCACTTCCTTCCTCTTGAAAAAAAGAGTTAAAAAAACTTAAAGGACTCCTCCTTACACAAAAGACTACAGCAAAATCACAATCTGAGGAGTTTTTCTGAGCAAAATGATCATTTTAGAGAAGGTTTTATGAAGCTCGCGAGATATTCTGCGCCAGATTGTAGTTTTTGCATGTTCGGGATCACGATCTTACCAAGACAGCCGCCGGAAGTCAGCTCGCGCGCCCGAATGACGTGTTCGCGATCGCACACTCTCGCGGGCTTGGGCAGCCATATTACAAATCTCGTGGCGCTCGCGAACGGACAGAAAAGCAAGTTGGGGATTGCAGAATCACGGTAAGACGTTACCGCGCGCGCGAGAATGAATATTGAGCGCGCGAGGAAGCAAAAGTACTACGCTACGTGCTAGATTGCGTAGCAATCTGCAACTTTGCGCTCTACGCGAATCGCGAAGTTGCCTAAACTTCGCAAGCTCCGCGAACGGAGCGTAGTTCAACGCCCAGGCTTAATCTGAATGCCTTCTTGATGGAATCAAAGTAAAAACTGAAAGTATTTCCTACTGAGGAGACTGCAGTAAATGAGGAAATTAGGAAACTTCATAACAAATAAGTCTCCCAAAATGGCCACCAG
Source organism: Triturus cristatus (assembly GCF_964204655.1). Classification (NCBI taxonomy): domain Eukaryota; kingdom Metazoa; phylum Chordata; class Amphibia; order Caudata; family Salamandridae; genus Triturus; species Triturus cristatus. Next base: position 541,612,438 of record NC_140593.1, read on the forward strand.
AGACAAAAGAGCCCAAATGTAGCACAAATATCACCCAGATGTAGCCCAAGTATAGCCCAATGACAGAATGTCCCAGAGTGTTCTAACGAACAACTAGAGCGCTAACAGTCTTACTTATTACAAAAGTATGGCACACCTGAAGCCATCTTGATTGGAATAAAGTGGTAACACTTAAAACATTTAATTTACAAAGGAACAAAATGAGGGGGTTCATTTTGCCATAGAAATTATGATTAGTGCTGCAGAAAGAAAAATTAGGGCACATTTTGACTTCTCAAATCCTCTTCTATTTCATAAAAAAATTCTGACATGCAGACTGAAACATGCACTTTGCATACCAGCAGCAGACTTCCCTGGTGAGCAGTAGCTTTACCACAGTAATCTAATGAGCAACTAGAGTGCTAACATTCAGAATTTATGGCAAATGTGTGCCACATCTGAATGTCTTCTTTTTTCTTTTTTTTTTTTTTTTAATGAGCAGAGCAAAAAGGTACATACATATTTTCAAAAACAACATTTGAAACACCACAATTAGACCAACCATTGATATTGGTATATTGAAAGACTACTTACTAAGTAAAGTACGGAGTGCTATACATTTTCATATTTATAAGCAGTCACATATCATTCCATTGTCTATTGACAAGTTGACAAATAAAGTGCAAATGCAAAATGTAACTACAAGTTGACTTATAACTCAACTGAGATATACGATTCATCTTAACCCCTTCAGTGCCCATGACGAGCTGGACTCGTCATGGGCCGCGGTGGCGCTGTGCCCATGACGAGTCCAGCTCGTCATAGACCCCGCCCGCTAATGCAACGGCCGGCACTGGGCGGGGAAAGGGGCGGGCACTGAAGGGGTTAAATCACTTAAAAAAATAAAAATTAGAATCCAGATTAAAGTGCCCAATGCAATAGCAGCCGGAGTTAACCTTGGCAAATACAGTACTCTTACCGTCAAATACAAATATTGACGACTAAAGTGCAAATGCAAAATGAAACTACAAAGTCACATATAACTCAACTCATCTTAGAACTCTAGGGACCTAATTAGGTTCTAGATTAAAGTGCAAATGCAAAAGCAGCCGGAATTTGCCTTGTTAAAATACAGTACTATTAACATTATTACCGTTTAAAGTGCAATTGTACTAGCAGCAGAACTTGACTTAAAAGAAAAACACAGTATAACAGTCATACAATACACAATATAAGGCTAACAGGGTAAAGTGCAAATACAAATAACAGCCAATTAAAAGCTGCTAAAATCACATAAATAAGAGAACAACATTTTCGTCATTGACCCCAAAAAATGTATACATTATGAATAGTAGAAAACTTATACAAGTAGAAAATCATTGCCCCAGTCCATTTGGGGATCAATAGTAATTTAGTAGTTCAAGCTGTATTACTCTTTAACAATTAGAAGATCCGCGCCATCTCTACGACCTATCCTTGAGTAGGAGTAATTCTTCAAATTTTTTCCAATTTTTCTTATATTTCCTTAAGCCCCCTACTCTCTTGGCATATGCCTCTTCAAATTTCCAGATCCTTTTCATTTTATTAAACCAATTTAAATGATTCGGAATCTCCTTAGATTTCCAATTTTGCAGTATCAAGGAACGCGTCACCATACAAGATATAGCTACAAGAACCCTATCGGAGCTAGATAGATTAACCTCGTCCCTTGAATACCCAAATAATGCAGTTTCGACCTGGGGAAAGACACTCATGCCTGTAGCTGCTCCCAAATCGTTGAAAATCTCCCCCCAGAACTGCGCCAGTTGCGGGCAGGAAAATAAAATGTGTAGCCATCCTCCTTCCTCCTCCTGGTGGCAGCGGAAACACCTATTGAGATGGTCGGGATATCGTTTCTGAATCATAGATAGGGTCCAGTAAGCAAGCCATCTTGATAAAAAGGACATTCTTTTAAAATTAGCGGCACGTAGAGACCTATGCCCTAACAGGCATATTTTTTCCCATTCCTTCAAGCTCAATCTGCAACCAGTATCCCTTGCTATTTTTTCAATGTGGGAGACTATCCCCTTTGCCTGTTCCTCCTTCCGCAATACAGAATACCATTTCCCAAGTCCCGAAAGCTTTAAATCATAGAGTTCTACCATGGTATAGTGTGGAGTATTCAAAATACCCTCAATATTGGAAATAAAATGAACTATCCGCATATATTCAAGAAATGTGGGCTTTCTAGAACCTTCTGCCCTGTCCATTATTTCTTGCCAGGATATTATTTTGTTATGGGCAATGAAGTGTTTAAGTTGAGAAAACCCACACTCACCCCAAATCTCAATATATCTTAGTTGCAGATGTAGGCCGAGACTGTTACACTCACCCAGACCCAGAAATTGAAAGCCTGAGGAGCTATTTTTTTTAAAGATTGCTTGAAGCTGAAACTGAACTTCTCGTAGAGACTTGTAGCGGGTCCTCTTAGCTAATTTGGCAGTCTTTAAAAAAGCGGGCATTTGCGTTCCTCCTTCTACTATCATTTTATCAAAAAAAAAGCTATGATAGATGCACTTATAAAAAGTTAAGTCAACCACTAAATTCAATAAGGCAGCCTGATAATATGTCCGTATCTGCGGAAATGCTAGACCCCCCTGATTTATGGGCAGCTGTACTGTGGTTAACTTTACTCTGGGAACCTTTTTTGCCCAAATAAATTCCCTAAACAATGTATCTAATTCATTGAAATAAGTTTGATTGAGGCGAATCGGGACGTTTAAGAATAAAAAGATCAATAGGGGAAGAATGGACATTTTAATCAAAGAGACTCTCCCTATAATTGTGAGGGGGAGTGAAGACCATTGTTCGAAAAAGCCTTTGATCTTCTGTTTATTTCTAAGATAGTTTAGTTCAAATAATTTCTGATACTGGTGAGTAACATAGATACCCAAATATCTTATCGGGTCAGTTTTCATAGCTTGGACCCTCAAATTATTAGGTAGAACATTAGGATCAATATTAAGAGCCAGTATCTCGGTCTTTTTTTCATTTATTTTGTATCCACCGATTTGTTGAAACAACAAAAATTCTTTAAAGGCAAGCTCTAGGTTCTCTTTTGTTGGGGTTAAATACAAAATGATGTCATCAGCGAACAACTTAACTTTAGACATCCCTGGTATAGGAGACAAAATAGCAGCATTATTACGTATTTTTAAAACCAAGGGTTCAATGAAAAAGGTAAAAAGTAGCGGGGAAAGCGGGCAACCCTGCCTGGTTCCCCGTTTTATTGTAATTTCCCCTACTTGTTCCTGATTAATAACCACCTTAGCGCTTGCACTATAATAAATATTCTTTAACATATTAACAATCTGTTGTGAAAGACCCATACTCCTTAAAGTTAAAAAGAATGTTTGCCAATTCACAAGATCAAAAGCCTTTTCAGCGTCAACCATAATTATTGCAGCAGGAATTTCGTTAGTATTAAAAAAATCTAAGGCATGAATTAAAAATTGAGTATTAGTTGCCATAGATCGACCTGCTATAAAACCTGTCTGATCCTTATGTATTATTTCTTGAGCAGCAGGGAGGAAGCGCTGAGCCCATACTTTCATTAAAATCTTGTAATCAGAATTAAGTAAGCTGATTGGCCTAAAAGAGTTTACATCTAGTGGGTTCTTATCTTTTTTCACAAAGGATATTATTATAGATTCCTTAAATTCAGTAGATACAGTTCCACCCTTTCTAATATCATTAAAAAGTCTCTTTATAGGAGATACCAATTCTTTAGTAAAGACCATATAAAATTCGATGGAAAATCCATCCTGACCACATGCCTTTCCCCCTGCAGTAGATTTAATTGCACTTATAATTTCTTCTTCCATTATTTCATTATCTAATTCTTTGATTCTATCCTCTGAGAGTTTGGGAAGATCAATATCCATCAAATACTTTGAAATTTGTTCATTATTAACCGGATACTCTGTTGAATAGAGCTGTCCGTAGTGATGGAGGAAGACCCGTGAGACACTATCCCTATCTGATACAACTAATTCCGTTACAGGGTCCCTGATGGAAGTGATTAGAGAGGATTCCATTTTTTCCTGAATGTCTTCTTGATGGAACCAAAGTAAAAAACCGAAAGTATTTCCTACAGAGGAGACTGCAGTAAATGAGGAAATTAGGAAACTTCATAACAAATAAATCTCCCAAGATGGCCACCAGAGACAAAAGAGCCCAATTGTAGCCCAAATATCACCCAGACGTAGCCCAAGTATAGCCCAATGCCAGAATGTCCCAGAGTGTTCTTAAGAACAACTAGAGCGCTTACTGTCTTACTTATGACAAAAGTATGGCACACCTGAAGCCATCTTGATTGGAATAAACTGGTAACACTTAAAACATTTAATTTAAAAAGGAACACAATGAGGGGGTTCATTTTGCCATAGAAATTATGATTAGTGCTGAAGAAAGAAAAATTACGGCACATTTTGAGTGACTTCTCAAATCCTCTTCTATTTCCTTAAAAAATTCTGATATGCAGACTGAAACATGCACTTTTAATACCAGCAGCAGACTTCTGTGGTGAGTAGTAGCTTTACTACAGTGATCTAATGAGCAACTAGAGTGCTAACATTCAGAATTTATGGCAAATGTGTGACATATCTGAATACCTTCTTGATGGAATCAAAGTACAAAACTGAAAGCATTTCCTACGGAGGAGACTACAGTTAATGAGGAAATTAGGAAAATTCATAACAAATAAATCTCCCAAGATGGCCACCAGAGACAAAAGAGCCCAAATGCAGCACAAATATCACCCAGATGTAGCCCACATGTAGCCCAATGACAGAAGTGTGCAAAACACTTATTTTTTGTGTATTTGCAGTTTTATATAGTGCAAACTTGTCAGGTATTAGAGTGCTTTACATGAGCATTGGTTACATCACACAAGATCAAATTCATTTTGGTTGAAGTCATGGGGAGATTAAGTGATTTGACCAGAATCACAGAATGTTGAGCTGAAGCAGAAACTCCAACCTGGTTCCCCAGTTGCACATTCTGCAGCTCTGGAAGTAACAACACATCCTCTCCCCTAAGTGCAACATTTAATCAAGTGGTCAACTGGATAAAAAAAAAAAAATATTAAAAAAAATTTAAAAGTTTGTTGTCGCTATTTGAAAACTTAGAAAATATGTTCTCATTTTAGTTTTTTAGAGCACTAACCATAATTGTGATGCAAATAAGACCCTCTCATATATGTAATTTCTAATGGAAATGCTCTTGGTATTGCAGGTTTGATTACGTCAAGATGACGTCAGGCGTTCCACACTTTTGTAATAAATATAGATTGTTAGCAATCTAGTTGTTCCTTGGGATACTGTTGGAGGCAGAGGCCAGGGGCACAGACTCTGAAAATTGAAGGCAGGTAGGAGAGTGCAGAGGCAACAATTTTACCACATCCAATGTTTTTAACTCAAATGGGCTTTATTTGATCTGTCTCCTGTCTACAATCTAATCTTTTTCAATGTAATTCAAAGGGGAAAATCAATACCCCAGTTTTTTTGCAAAATCTCCCTCTTACCAAGTTCAAAATTTTCGCAAGTATGGCACATTGGTTCATGGTAGGCAGGAGGAATTGGGGTAGTGACATGGACTCGGATAACAGAGGACAGGAGGGACATGGAGAGGTGCACCAAACTGACCCTACAGGGCAGGCATCAGGGTTTGCAGCAGCATAATACACCACACAGGGCATGCGGGACGGGAGTGCAGCACAACAATCCATAGAAAGCAATAGGGAGGGGACAGGACCATGCACATGGACAACAGAGAACAGAGGGGAAAGAGGCAATGGTAGCTAGCTGATCATAATGGACAGACAGGAGAGAAAGCTGCAGTATAACAGAGCATAAAGGGCAGGAGGGACGGATCAGGGTCATTACAATGGAACAGACAAATCAGGAGGAAGGGAATAGGGCTCTGCACATGGAAGCAGAGGGCTGGGTGAAAGGGGGCAGGGCAGGAGCAGCAAGATGACCATGGAGGTCAGGCAGAATGGGCACTAGAAACAAGACACACCATGGAGAGCAACAGTGAGACTATGATGGCATACACACAGACCATGGAGCGAAGGTGGGAGGGGGTCAGGGGCAGCTAGCTGACCACACAGGGAAGGTGGGAGGGGCCATGGCAGCACAGAAGCCCATGCATGGCAAGCAGGAGGGTTAGTGGCAGCACAATGGCTATGATGGGCAAGAAGGAGGGTGCAGGGGCATGCACAAAGGACCATGGAGGATAGATGGGAGGGTCAGGACCTGGGCACAGACAAGAGAGTTCAGGGGAAGGGGCCTCACAACAGACCGCACAGGGCAGGCAGGAGGAGCAGTTGCAGCAGAACAGACCAGGGAGGGCAGGAGGGTGTGGCAGTAAAATGGACCATGGATGACAGGAGGAAGGGGATAGGGGCATGGCATGTGGACAGGCAGGGTGGAGGGGGGCAGGGACAGGTTACAGTCATCTGATAATACTAGACAGGTGGGAGGGGAGTGGAAACTCAACAGAACACTCAGAGTAGATAGGAGTGGCAGGTCCATGGAACATGGTGGGCAAAAAGGATGGAGCAGGGGCATGCACAAAGACATCGGAGGGCAGGGGGAAGGAGAATAGGGGCAGCAAGCTAAGCACAGAGGCTAAGCAGGAGGTCAATGATGGGGCATAGAATTGGGCAATTTAGGGCAGTAGGAGTGGACTGGTACATCGTGCTAAATGGAGGGCAGTGGCAGCACATCAGACCATGCATGGCAGGAGGGAGGAGGCTAGTCCATGGATTCAGATAACAGAGGATAGGGAGTAGGTTGATGGGGCAGCAAGCTAACTGTTCAGAGAAGGTGGGTATTAGGAACTTTATTGTTTTTAAAATGTGTGTCTGTGCGAACTACTTAAAATATGAACAAGTATGCAGCATAATCTAACTTTTATTCAGGAAGAAGAGGACGTTTGTGACTGTGACTCCGGGCTCACTTGGCAGAAACACCCCCTGACCCCCCATCACAAAATGTAATGCCCGTGAAAAGGGTAGGTGGACGCAGTGTTATATAGAATATTGTCCTGAGAGCACGATTGAAAATGAAAACTAGATATAGTATCTGGTATAAACTATGCACCATAAAGTGTGATATAAGATGAACTGGGGCGTGAAATATAATATACTATACATTGTGAGCAATGACAGATTCGTTGGAGAGCGCGAGATAGCACAGGCACTGGCGCGTGCTATGCGATATGCGCCTTGGAGTGTAATATGCACAGGGCAGTGTTGTGTAACCTAAATAGTCTCTAAAGTTGTAATATAAAATATGTGCTGGGGAGTGTAACGTTGCCTATGCACTGTGACAAAGATATAGATCCCTGATTGTAATATGTATGGCATAGCGCTGTGCGTTATAACATAGGCATCGAGGAAGGCACGTTAGATGGGGCAATATAACCTGTGCGAACGCAAGTGTGGCATGACATATTCACGGGGTGGTGTTACAGTGCACATGGGCTAGAGAGTGTCATAGCATACGCACTAGCTGGTGGAATACAACACAGAGGTGTGTGGCACTCGGTGGGCACTGGTGGGTGTAACACAGCATTGGGCTCAGCCAGGAGCACGCTGTGACTCTCAAGTGAGGTTCATCTCCTTTCCAGAGAGTAAAATAAAAAGTATTACACATCCGGCGGTGAATGTGTGTTTTATTAACCGTGAGGGGGTTTATTGCATAGTTTAGATGAATTTTTGTCGAATCCCCTTTGAATGGCTTGGTGTGCGTGTGTATTAAATGTGCCCGTCAACAGCTACCCATGTTTGTATAAATAAACGACAAGGGTGTCTACTTGGAGAGTACCCACCGGCGGGGGTGCCAGGATTAGGCACGGTAGGGCGTCAGATACGTCAGAGCTTCACTAGCGGTGTAAATACATTCCACGTGCATTCATTGTATGCATACTCGCCTTTTAATGAATATCACGCAAATCGCCATGGTGATAGGTACATACAGTTTGTCCAGCATGTCCTAGGTGTTTCTATAAATATATATTTTTTTTAAATAATAAAAAACAAAGGCCGGCCCCGGGGGATGGGGTCCCAGGGGCCATAAGTGGCCTGAGGAGGGGGGCAACGCAGGCCACCTCCCAAAGAATAAAAAAATAAAAAAGGCCATGACCAGGGGTTGGAGTCCCCGGGGCCGATTAAGGCCTTGGGAGGGAGGCCATGCGGCCCCCTTCCAAATTCATTTTTTTCAACAAAAAAAGTTAGGGTGCAGGCCCTGGGGGATGGGGTCCCCAGTGCCAATTAACTAGAAAAAGAAGGGGGGCCACACAGCCCTCCTTCTTAAATAAATAAAAGACCGGCATCGCGCCGGAGGCCACACCCCCTCCTTGCAGCACTCTGCAAACGCGCTTCCTGGCCAGTTGTAAGTTGGGGAATTAATTCCCCTTCACTGCTGAGGGCCAACTAGCCCAACAGGTATCTCCAGTATCCGCCAGGGAGCTGTGTTGCAGACAGGTGTTCTGAGGCCATGCCCCTTTTTACACCTCTATGCAACGCAGCTCTGTGGCGCTTACTGGAGGTACCTAGTGGGCTAGTTTGACCCTAGGGACCCTTAGGATTCAAGGGGACTTAATCTCTCAACTTAGAACGGCCACAGGGCGCGTTTACACAGTGGTGAAGGGAGGGGACAGGGCCTGAGGTGACGTGTGCAAACACGCCCTGTGCGCGTTTTGAGAGGTAGTTTTAATCCCCTGCCCTATTATATACTAGGGGCTTACAGAGGAGGTCATGCTAACCACAGAGGGACCCAGCGCATTGTGTTCCCTAGTGTATGTAGGTGTTTTCACTGTATTCTGAGTGTCTTTTAACATAACACTGGCTCTAGGACTGGTTTGTCAGACTCAGTTACCACCAGTATCCGTCTGAAAAAGTTGAGGGTACAGGATGATTTTGCAACAAGGCTTCTTTCTGCTCTTCCGTTTGTTCTTTCTGCATGTTATCCTTCTTCCTGCACTTTTCTTCGTCTTTGAGGACTTCTGTTGCTTCTTTCTGCATTTAAATTTTTTTTCTTTCTGTGCGTTTTTTCTTCTTTCTTCACATGTCCTATCTCTGTAGGCATAGTTAGAAATTAGCATTTAAAAAACCTTTGAAATTCACTGAAAAAAACATAGGTTTCAGGCACGTTATAGTTCGGAATTAGCATTTAAAAAACCTTAAAAATTCACTGAAAAAACCATAGGGCGTTATAATTAGCTGGACTTTTCACTCGTACAAAACCATTGAAATTTCCCCGTTATAGTAAGTTCAGCTAACTAGAAGTCGCGCGCCCGCAATGCACTGCTGATGACGTCACATATTACATCACTCATGACATGGTCAGTGACATCACTCATGACATCACTGATGACATCTCAAATGACATCACTGATGACATCACTGATGACATCATCCTTGTGATAGAGTGGCAGACCTCCTCTCCCCCTAATATAACCTTTGATACACACATTCGAAAATAGAAACTAAAATTTTCAAAACAATAGACATACCAATACCAGTTTCAACAACCTATTCAGTAATTCTAAGATCCACATACACATCCACTCATTCACCAACAGTCCTATACAGTCACTCATACATGTACTCACTCATCATATGTACTCATACACCTATACATCCTGTTACACAACGCCACTCATCCATAGAGTTACTCACACACATAGTCACTCATGCTAATAAAGAATCAAACATCCATTTACTTGCATATACAGTTATACACACACCACCACACTTACTTCTACAGAAACTTACACATACTTAGTCTTTTAAACAATGACTTATAGAAACACATACTTATTCATACAGGAACTCTTCCAATCTCTCACTCTCACATATACTCACTTATATACACCAATAGTCACATATACTAGTTTAAAACATATGTAGTTACTCATAAAGACACTATTGAGACAGTCATTCACTCACTAACACACCCATGCACACACTCATCCACCCATACAGTCCTGCACACATGCTGTCTTCAACACATACAAACAGTGAGTCACTCATTCATGCACCTATGCACTACATTATACCCCCCACCGAACCATACAGACACTCAGACACTCATACTGATACTTGGCAGCTTGATACTATTGGTCTACCTGGCAGATTAACGAGTGTTTTATGGAGAAAATATATTGTGGGCATCACAGGACATTCGTTGTATAGGAATTTAGCTTCATCATCGGAGATGCTCTTGGAAATGGTAGAAATATGCCTAAAAAATAATATCTTCCTTTTCAATCACAAAATTTACAATCAGAGACGTGGTACTGCCATGGGAATATCTTTTTCACCCAGCTACGCCAATTTAACCATGGGCTGGTGGGAGAAATTTGTGGCATGGAATGAAGGAAATGAAGGACACACAGCCAAGATTGAACTGTGGCTAAGATACATTGACGATCTTTTTTTGATCTGGAATGGTAGTCAAAGTGATTTAAAAAAATATATCGACATCCTAAACATCAAAGAAGTTAGAATAAAGTTCACCCATAACATCAGTTCCAAATCAATTCAGTATCTTGATGTCATAATATACATTGAAGATGGGCAAATACAAACAAAAGTCTACCGAAAACCAACTGCCACAAACAGCATTGTCCATGGGAAAAGTTTCCATCCAACAAATTTAATAAGAAGCATTCCGTATGGAGAGTTTATAAGAATGAGAAGAAACTGCTCCACCGATGAGATGGGCGAAAAGAGCTTTAAAGAAAGCAATAAACGATTTATGGATAGAGGATACAAACACAGAGATGTGGAACAAGGTCTAACATGAGTCAAAACAATCTCTCGAGAAGAAACTCTCATTAACAAAAGCAAAAAACAAACAGATGACACAACCAGGCTCATCTTAACTTACAGTAAAGAGAGTTTCAAGATCCGCAAAATTCTCCAAAAATATTGGAATGTCTAGGAAAAGATCTGGACATAGGAAAATCACTTGGAGAAAAACCAAATATAACTTACCCCAAAGTCGCTTCTCTAAAGGATAAATTGGTAAATAGCCATTTTGCCACAAAAAAAAACAACAACATGGTTAACAGCAAAACAAAAGGGGTTCACCCATTGTGGAAAATGCAAGGCTTGCAAAATTGGAAAATCAATATCCAGTATTGAAGACTTTAGAGGAAAAACATTCAACATCACTGACAGAATAACATGCAAAACAACATGGGCCTCATGTAGGTAGCCAAATACCGGTCGGTAACGGCCGATTTTCGGTAATTATACCGTTACCGACCGGTATTTTGGCCATTGGTATGTAGGGGGACAAACTTTGCTTTCGGAATTTACCGAATCGGTAAAATTACCGATTCGGTAATAATACCGAATCGGTAATGTTACCGAATCGGTAACTTTTCCGAATCGGTAATTTTACCGATTCGGTAAATTCCGAAAGCAAAATCGAGATGTAGGGGGAGTGTGTGTGTGTGTTTAAGAGTCGGTATTTACCACCAACTTATAGTTGGTGGTAAATAATGAATGTATGTGTAAATGCATTTTTACGCGCGTAGCAGTGTGCAATGTGGCATACATACATGCCCTTAGGGCATGTATGTGTGCCACATGTGCACACATGGCCGAATCAGGGGTGCAACAGGGTGTCAATGTGACACCCTGCCACCCTTGTATGTGTTCCCCCCATTACCGAATCGGTATTTACCGATTCGGTAATGAGGCATACCTTCCCATCAATGGGAAGGTATGCCTCATTACCGAATCGGTAAATACCGATTCGGTAATTACCGACTAGTAACGATTCGGTAAAAAATACCGACTCATTACCTACATACCAGTTACCACTTCTAAAATACCGATTCGGTATCGTTCGGTATTTTAGAAGTGGTAACTGGTATGCTACCTACATGAGGCCCCATATGTTATATATATGATTGAATGTACATGTGGAATGCGCTATATTGGAAGGACCATCTGTCCAATTAAAAAACGGATATTAGAACATCTGAGAGCCATCCACAACAAAGATATGACTTATGCAATCTCCAAACATCTTCATGTACAACATAAGATAAATTGGGAGAATATTCGGTATTTCGGAATCGCTACTGTGCCTGCACTTGAAAGAGGCGGCAACCGCACAATGAAATTAAGAAGACTAGAATCACGCCTCATTATTCGTTTCAGAACCAAGACCCCATTTGGTTTAAATGGGGATGAAGAATTACACGTACATCTGTAAATCATATGGCACAAATTAGTATGGGTACTAAACCCGATACATAAACTGCTTAACTCCCCTCTTGTAATGATCTTTCGAAAAAGATGAGAGTATATTTAAAACCTGTATTACAAATTATACTACTTAGATACTAGACCTTAATCCACCATCTGACGAACAGACGATCTGTTGAGATAGAAATAAACTGACCACTAAAGAGTGATTAGTACTCATTTAATAAAGTACAAATTGGGGACTATGCATACATATAGTGCCATATATAAAGCTTAATTGTATTCTGAAAAATGAAAAAAAAAGTGTGATTCTAACAGAAAAACTACTGATACCAGAATGCTTTGCAATGGCAAATAATGAAAACTATATAAGGGTGAAACCAAAAACGGACTCACTTAACCGTGAAAAAGAACATTTCTTGTTCAAAACGTTGGTGGGTGGTGTTTGGTGGCGGAATTTATGCTTAAATAAATAAGCTTCGTTGAAAATTATAGTATTCTGGAGTGCGGTGAATCGTTGTTTGAATAATTGACCTCGAGGGTTCGTCTGACCTCGACATCGGCACCCGCTAGATACGAGCGCACCAGCTACAGACTGTTTGCTGTGATATATATATATATATATATCCAACGCAATCCAGTTATTGTTCGTGAAAGAAAACTCACTGGTACCGTGGCCTCTGTTTAAAGACGTGCTTTATTCCCAAAAAGAAAAGTCACCTTGCTTGAGAACGCCAACAGAGTTAGAGGTAAATCCCTTCTTTATTGCAGGTATGCCAAACAGCGCCTTACTCCTCCATGACAAAAAAGCGCCATACGCGTTTCGGGCATCTGCCCTTGATCACTGGCATGCACACAGGCCCCCACAGCTGCTCATACTTATAGCATAGTCTCCGCCCTCAATAGCCAGTGCATTATGGGTTAGGGAGTTCATTACCATATTGGAGTCGTTTTCTTCCGAAGTGGTAGCAGCCGGTGCTGTGTCCATTTAAACAATTTATCCCGAGTGGGCTGGCATGGAGGAAAACTGCAAAGTCTCGCAAAATATCCACACCCACAATAGATGGACCTCAAACTCCACGAGACCCCAATGACGGGTCCGCGGCCAGCAGGATATGCGGGGGGCGTTCTCACGACGAGGAGCGCAGCATTTTAAATTCCCAAAACGAAAAGTCACCTTGCTTGAGAACGCCAACACAGTTAGAGGTAAATCCCTTCTTTATTGCAGGTATGCCAAACAGTGCCTTACTCCTCCATGACAAAAAAGCGCCATACGCGTTTCGGGCATCTGCCCTTGATCACTGGCATGCACACAGGCCCCCACAACTGCTCATACTTATAGCATGGTCTCCGCCCCCAATAGCCAGTGCATTATGGGTTAGGGAGTTCATTACCATATTGGAGTCGTTTTCTTCCGAAGTGGTAGCAGCCGGTGCTGTGTCCATTTAAACAATATATCCCAAGTGGGCTGGCATGGAGGAAAAACTGCAAAGTCTCGCAAAACATCCACGCCCACAATAGATGGACCTCAAACTCCACGAGACCCCAATGACGGGTCCGCGGCCAGCAGGATATGCGGGGGGCGTTCTCGCGGCGAAGAGCGCCGCATTTTTAATTCCCAAAAAGAAAAGTCACCTTGCTTGAGAACGCCAACACAGTTAGAGGTAAATCCCTTCTTTATTGCAGGTATGCCAAACAGCGCCTTACTCCTCCATGAAAAAAAAGCGCCATATGCGTTTCGGGCATCTGCCCTTGATCACTGGCATGCACACAGGCCCCCACAGCTGCTCATACTTATAGCATAGTCTCCACCCTCAATAGCCAGTGCATTATGGGTTAGGGAGTTCATTACCATATTGGAGTTGTTTTCTTCCGAAGTGGTAGCAGCCGGTGCTGTGTCCATTTAAACAATATATCCCAAGTGGGCTGGCATGGAGGAAAACTGCAAAGTCTCGCAAAATATCCACGCCCACAATAGATGGACGTCAAACTCCACGAGACCCCAATGACGGGTCCGCGGCCAGCAGGATATGCGGGGGGCGTTCTCGCGACGAGGAGCGCTGCATTTTAAATTCCCAAAAAGAAAAGTCACCTTGCTTGAGAACGCCAACACAGTTAGAGGTAAATCCCTTCTTTATTGCAGGTATGCCAAACAGCGCCTTACTCCTCCATGACAAAAAAGCGCCATACGCGTTTCCGGCATCTGCCCTTGATCACTGGCATGCACACAGGCCCCCACAGCTGCTCATACTTATAGCATAGTCTCCGCCCTCAATAGCCAGTGCATTTTGGGTTAGGGAGTTCATTACCATATTGGAGTCGTTTTCTTCCGAAGTGGTAGCAGCCGGTGCTGTGTCCATTTAAACAATATATCCCAAGTGGGCTGGCATGGAGGAAAACTGCAAAGTCTCGCAAAATATCCACTCCCACCATTGATGAACCTCAAACCCCACGAGACCCTAATGACGGGTCCGCGGCCAGCAGGATATGCAGGGGGCGTTCTCACGACGAGGAGCGCCGCATTTTAAATTCCCAAAAAGAAAAGTCACCTTGCTTGAGAACGCCAACACATATATATACATATATATATTCACAGAAAAAAACATCGTTTTCAGGGGTGTTATAGTTAGCTGGACATTTCACTCGTACAAAACCATAGAAATTCCTCCGTTATAGTTAGTTCTGCTAACTATAACTCGCTCGCCCGCAATGCACTGCTGATGATGTCACATATTACATCATTCATGACATGGTCAGTGACATCACTGATGACATCTCAAATGACATCACTGATGACATCACTGATGACATCACTGATGACATCATCCAGTGAATGTGGTTTAGTTTAAAATTTAAATATGTATTATATATATATACCAATCTGTATTGAAGAATGAGTGGATATATAACTGTCTGGATGGAGGATTTAGTAGCTGTGTGACTGTTTAAGTGAGTAATTAGAAGTGTCTCACTTAATACGTGGATTAGTAACTAAACTATGTGAATGTGTGCATCACTGTCTCTGTTGTTGTATAACATGCTGCATCAGTTGGTCACTAACTACATGAGTGTGTATATTAGTTATTGATTAGTTGGGTGAGTATTTGTATGGGACACTGAGTTTGTGTGTGGTTGGATGGGGTGTGTGTAACTCTATGCATAGATGTGTGAATGGTTGATTGAGTAGGTGTATAGGTTTAGAAGTGCATGTGGAAACAGTTGTTTGGGTGACTGAGTGTATTTATTTGTGTGTTGGTGAGCGAATATATGTTTTAGTTGTACATCTTCAACAAAGTAAAAAAATAAAATGCATTGTATGTGAGAGTTGGTGTAAATAAATAAGTATATATAAGAGTCAGTGATTGTGAGAGTAACTATATGAATTAGTGTATAATTGTAATGGTGATTTTTTAACATATTAACTACGAGTTACTATGTATTTGAATAAATGAGGTGTTGTGTGTATAATTGTGTAGGTGAGTAAATGTAAGTGTTAAATAATTTTTTTCATGAGTGAGTAGGATGACTGCATTACCGAATAAGATGACTGCTGATGTGTCAATGTCTATATATGTGTATAAGTGCATTCCTAGACTTAGGAATCAGTGAGTGGGTATGTAGTAACTGGTATTGGTGTGTCAATGGTTTCAAATATGGTAGTCTGTATTTTACAGTGAGTGATGAAAGGTTATACTAGTGTATCAGATTGTCCCGTCGATGATGTAATCAGTGATGTCATTTGAGATGTCATCAGTGATGTCATCAGTGATGTCACTGACCATGTCATCAATGATGTAATATGTGACATCATCAGCAGTGCATTGCGGGCGCTCAAGTTATAGTTAGCAGAACTAACTATAACGGAGGAATTTCTATGGTTTTGTACGAGTGAAATGTCCAGCTAACTATAACACCCCTGAAACCTGTGTTTTTTTTTTAATATATATATATATATATATATATATATATATATATATATATATATATATATATATATATATATATATATATATATATATATATATATATATGCTTTTATGAGGGATTACATGATCTCATGTGTTACAGTAGCATATTTACTAGACTGCCTATTTGCCAAGAGAGGGTATTTTATTGCATTTGACCATCTTTAGTACCCACAATAATAAAACACAGTAAGGTAGAGGTAATAAAGGGCATTGGCTAACTCACAAGGGACAATGCAACCTTCCAATACACTTATATGGATAAAAAATATAAATTAGCCTTGATTTCAAGCATCCCTTCTGGGCAAATTTCGTCTGCTTCTCTGAAGTTTCACAAGATGAAATTGCATTCCTGATTCTCCCGCTGCAGCTAAAAAAAACCACTGCCAGTTTTAACAAACGACTCTTGCAGGGCACCCTGAATTCGAAGCACTTGCATTGAGGTTCTCAGGCAGCGTAGAGTAAATGAAGTGGAGCCCTTGTAATTTGCTTTTATAAATTGTTTATATTGTTAATGAATTGTGATGAGTTTCAAATGCAATAAAAGCACCACTGCCGGCGGTGTAGCAATTTTGCTGCAATTGCCCACGAGCCGACTGGTAATTTTCCTTCCGAGGCTAAGCTGACACAGTATTCTCACTGCCGTACGGCTCTTGTTTATATCTCCAGAGTTATCGTTTGTAATTTCTTTTACTGGTGTATCCATCAAATGCAGACAATAAAATATTATTTTGAGCATACGACGAAAATGTGATTGATTGCTTTAATTTCTCCGTTTTTTACAGCACCATATCTTGATTTTCCTCTTCTCTCTGCGTCTTACCCTACAGCACCAGTTGTTAAATAAGTGACATATTTATTATGTCAGATTTATTTGACAGATTGCAGCATGATATATATTACAGTGCTAGTTTCATACGAATGTATAAAATGCCTTGGTTGCTTGAACATAAAGTCGCTTAGAGCAAGTTGAACCACCCCAAACTAGTTCACATATTTGCAAGATTTTACAAGTCCTCAACGAGTCTAATTTAAGTTTGCAGTTGCGACGTGCATACAGAATACTGATGAAGGCCACGTGCATGCTGTTCCTGAGAAAGGCTATAGCGTCATGCTTAGATTTCTTATAACTGACACCCTTTCTTACATTTTCTCTACTAGCTTGTACACATGGGCTTAATTTGCACAGGTATTTATGAGTTTTGTTTTCAGGATGTGGTAACAGTTAAGTTACCAAACTGAGGACACTATTCTGAGATTTCCCTGTGAACACATAACCAAGCACCCATAAGGCGCAAAATGCAAAATTCTCTCTAATCATGGACTGATCTACCAACAGCAAATTTAAATGTAATAAAAATGGATTGCCTTTGCTTTTATCCTCCTAATAAAGTCCAGGGATAGTATAACCTCCAAACAGATTCTAGCTACTACACAAATAATGAAATACAGCTCTCACCACTCCTAGATTACATTGAAGATGCTTGGGTGGGTCTCATGAATCTGTCTATGCAAAGGCAAGAACCCAGGTTCCTCGTCCAAGGGCGGAAAACACAACAGCACCAAAAAATAAAGAAACTAAAACTAATAATGCTACCAAAGGGCGGCCTCTCTCTTTTCAAGGCATGCTAGGCTAACATCACCCTGCCCTATAACAATTCGTGAAGATATTACTAGAACTGTGACAAAAACAATCCTTAGAAAAAAATTATCAAGCTTAAAATCTCTAATCGCAAAAATCTTGGCATCCCTGGCAGAGATTTTGAATCCCATTGTCAACTGTGTGGTAAACACGTCCCTTCTTAATGGCCAGGAACCAGTATGTTGGAAGAGCGCGAAAATTATTCCTTTATTAAAAAATCTACAGCTGACCCCATGGTCTTCTCTAACTATAGACCCATTTCTCTTCTCCCTTTCTTTGCAAAAACAGTTGAGAAATACGTTCATACAGTGATCAGCAATTTTGCAGAGGCCAATAATCTGTTTCATTCTAGTCAATCTGGCTTCACACAGAATTACAGGACAAGGACGGCGCTGCTGGAAGTATCTGAATCTATCAAAGAGACATTGGATGCTGGTGGCAAAGCGGTCCTGGTTCTCTTAGACCTCTCTGCGGCTTTTGACACCGTGCCCCACGGCCACCTCCTTCAGAGGCTGAGGGCGGGTGGTTTTGAGGGCACGGTGTTGAAGTGGTTTGCCTCCTTCTAGAGGATAGAAATCAGGAGGTCTGGTCACCCCCTTTCTCGGCCAGTATACCATCTTTGAATGTGGGTGTGCCGCGGGGCTCTATTTTGAGCCAGTGGCGGATGGTGACATTTGAAAGTGGTGAGGCGTAAACTTTCTGTCGGAGTGCACCGTGGCGAGCGAGCGCAGCGAGCGAGCTCGACCACCTTAGAGGGGGTTCGGGGGGGTTTTTCCCCCGAGAAAATTTTGAAAAAAAAGTGGGTAAAGGGTGCATTTTCAAGCAAATTTGAGAAGCACAGAGACTAGAGCTGCAAACACACATAGAGCCCACTGCAGAGGGTATGTTCTTAGGTGAAGTCCTGCTGAAACTAAAATGCATTAACATTATAATCTCAGTTTCCCCACTTAACAAAGAGAGTCATCCCCAGAAAATGAGTTCCCCATCCTGTTTCTTCATTACATTTTCAGACAAAATTAGGAACATTCATAGACCATCCACACATGCATTAAGCACATTGTAAAAACAAAAAAAAGAATCACGTACAATAAAGCAGAAATACACACACACAGTCGCACATACATACAGACATACATACCATAACACACACATACAGACATACACAGGCACATCTTGAGACTCAACATAATGAAGAACATGACAAAGAGACAGAGGGAGCAAAAATGTTTTGTGCTGATGGAGAGTTATTGTACTCACATCATGCCAGGAAATGGGAAGGCAAGAAACCAGAACACCAGCCAAATGCTTCGACAAGAACGTTGGCCACAGCAATAACACTAATCGACCTATCAATGATTAAAAGACAACTGCAAACAACAGCAGAACCACCAGACACCGGTGATATGACAGCTCTTAGGAAGGAAACTCCATGACTGTGCAGTCCTGTCTCCAGTTGTTCAGCATCTATTTAACCCCTTCCATGCTCATGACGGAACGATTCCGTCATGAGCATCGGTTGAGCTGTGCTCATGACGGAACCGTTCCGTCATGGCCCCGCCCGCGCTCGAACCCTTCAGCACCGCGGGGGAATCGGCGCAGCGCTGAAGGGGTTAAATTCTGCTTCAGTTCTAAAGATAGTAAGTGACAACAAAGGAACCTGGCATATACTAGTATCCAAGCGAAAGAAGCATTGTCCAAGTCATAGTCAGTATACCAGAAGCTCATAAAATATTAAAATATTTTTTACCCTCGACTTCTAGTGCTAAGACCATAGCAGTAGGAACAAAATATCAGCAAGTGAAACATGATGCTTCTACTGGCCACTTCACTGAGGGCCTCATGTAGGAAGCCAAATACCGGTCGGTAACGGCCGATTTTCGGTAATTATACCGTTACCGACCGGTATTTTGGGTTTTGAGATGTAGGGGGAGAATTTCATGATTCGGTATTTACCGAATCGGTAAAATTACCGAATCGGTAAAATTACCGATTCGGTAATATTACCGATTCGGTAAATACCGAATCATGAAATGAGATGTAGGGGGAGTGTGTGGTGGGTGTGGGGATTCGTTATTTACCACCAACTAAAGGTTGGTGGTAAATGACGAATATGTGTAAAAAAGCATTTTTGTGCACGTTTAAGTGTGCAATGTGGCAGACATACATGCCCTTAGGGCATGTATGTGCGCCACATGTGCACACATGGCCGAATCAGGGGTGCAACAGGGTGTCAATGTGACACCCTGCCACCCTTGCATGTGCTCCCCCATTACCGAATCGGTATTTACCGATTCGGTAATGAGGCATACCTTCCCATCAATGGAAGGTATGCCTCATTACCGAATCGGTAAATACCGATTCGGTAATTACCGAATTTTTCCGAGTCGGTAATATTTACCGACTCATTACCTACATTGCATTTACCACTTCATAAATACCGAATCGGTATGATTCGGTATTTATGAAGTGGTAAATGCCAGCCCACCTACATAAGGCCCTTAGTGCTTTATCCATAAAACGAAGTGTTTGACTAATGACACCAGATGTTTTAATAAAGCACACATTTGCCTCAGGCTCACACATTTTGCTATCACCCCACTTGGTGGTGCTCATTTTATCTGTAAGCATCAACGAATAGGTGAAAAGCACCAAACATTAAAACAGATAGTACGTTAACCCAAAACCTGTTACAGAAGCCTTTTCTGCGTAAACTAATGATTAACTCGAATGGGAAATTTGTAAAAATAAAAATGAAACCGTCTATCTTTGCTTGCCGTGGTTCTGTTTAAATTTTTCTAACATCTGCTTACATGTTCAGCACTTGCGCCATAAAAATAGTCTGTGCCCTGGCCTTCCTGGTCAGCAATGTGTGCTGCTTAAGTTCCCATGAAATGAGGTAAGGCTGGTACTCTTGCTTACAGACCAAAAAGAGTATTTATGCTGAAGTTGTGCACAATCAAGAAATCCTTTATCAACTAAAATGATATACATTAGTGAAGGGTCTATATACAATCTACTGAATCTAGGGTACCTAGAATGGGAAGAAATATATAGTGATAAACACAGAAATCTACACATATAGAAGTGCACATAGGTAGTTAACAGCAAGGCTGTGTTGTGTTATCCACTGTAGGGCTGTGAGTGTCACCATAGACAAGGAGACCAAAACAAGTAGATGCAACATCGTGGACTGATCATGGAAATCGCCACCACGGTGGACAATCTACTTAAATTATTGAAAATAGAAAGCTGGTATTGTCTCAAAGTGTAAACTACAATAACTATAGCATGGGCTCTTTACAGAGTGACACATTGGGAGCTCGACTATCAAAAGTAATGACCTATCAATGAGCCAGTACGTAGCTGATTCATTGTTATGCTTTACCACCTTCTTGCCATTCTATGCTGGAAAATTATTATGGAGAAAATGAGCTTCTATATCTTAGCCACGATGTTTAAAAAAATTGGTCTAGTGTAAACAGAAAAGGCAAAATTTGCAGGCATTTCTGTTGTTCAGTTGAAGGGTCTTGCCATGGCCTACAATGATTTGCTTATTCTGCAAAGATCAGCATAAGTGACATTTATATTTCGTATAATGGAGGATGGTATCGGTAAGAAAGCTGCATTTTTTTGTCAACTGTCAAACCAAGCTCAACCAACAGTGTATTAAGTGACCTCTCCGCCTGATACTTAGGTGAAACAATGCAAAAAAACGAATTGCTTGTCTATATGTCTTACATTTGTCTTTTCAATTCCAGGCATTTCCATAACGTAGCCCTAAGCTGGTTCTCGTCATTTCTGCCACATTGGTAACAAATAGTGAAAGCTGCCATCCTTTCCACGGACCAGATGAGAGTAACTCGTGCAGTCCCTCCAAGCGTCTTTGAACATATACCTAGAACTGCTGAGCACATATGTAGCAAACACAGGAATCAGAACCCACCAATATGCACACAATACACATACAATATTGCTTCATGGCATCCCCGCGCTAGAAATGAGGGTCAAAAACTACAAAAGCGGTGGTGAGATCATTTCCTAAAGCTAAACCAGGAAACTGCTGAACACAATGTTCCCTCCACCTAATCCATAGGCAAATTCACTCAAAGGACTCAAGGTAGATGGTTCCAATCCCTGGTCACCTGTAATAACACCACCGGGATGCATGCTGGACAGCTCTCGACCACTAGTACCTACCTAGTACCACATATAAACAAGCTGGCTCCATCAATGTATTTCTACTTATATTTACCAAATAAAATAAAATATCTATTATCATTTGAAAAGTGCAGATCACACCTCAGTCCTATTTCTGACGGTTATTACCAAATGCTTTTTTTTTTTAGGGGACTGCACTTTGTTGTAACGATGCAAAGTGCGCAAGTACTACTTAGTACAGCAGCGCTATAATAACCTTTTAAAGAAAATAAGTACATTTACAAATGTCATATTCGATTGATTCTTTTGCCGCTCTGGTGAGGATGAAGCAATTGGAAATCCTCTCTGGGAACATTTTCTTCGGCATTTTAAGCTTACACGACTTTCTGCATCATATGTTCCGCTTCATACATAAATCCACAACTATGTCACTTGTGAGAGGTAGACCCACCCTGACGGAAGTTACGGCTGACTCAATGGGCAGGCATGTATGTAACGAATTTCAACCATGTGTACATCAGTTCTGTCCATCCCACCCCCTCGTTCTGTTAAATAAACGTGAATTCCAGAGGCGGTCACAGGGTTAAAGGACTCTTAAAATAATAATAAAAGAGTGTCAGTCCCCCTGTAAATTTTATTCACCCCCCCCACACACACACACACACACACAGTCGCGGCTCGTGGGGGGGGGGTCGCGCACGGGGGAAATGAAGTATTAAACAAAAAACTAAACTTACCTTACAGCCGGTCCACGCCACCTCTCAGACCTCTGCTCCCCTTGGCGCCTTCACGAACGGCACTGGAGGGGCCTGCCAACCCCTCTCAGCCAATCCTGGCGCTGCCAGCAGCACCAGGATT
The DNA here is from genome assembly GCF_964204655.1 of Triturus cristatus. Lineage (NCBI taxonomy): Eukaryota > Metazoa > Chordata > Amphibia > Caudata > Salamandridae > Triturus > Triturus cristatus. Next base: position 541,635,314 of record NC_140593.1, read on the forward strand.
GGCTGACGGCACAGCTTACGCTACGCCCGCCGCCTGCCCATTAGGAGACCGAGGGGCTCCTAATGGGCATGCGCAAGCCAGTGCAAATACAAGTGCGCATGACTGGTCATGGGTGAAAATTCGCTCACCTTCCCCACTCATGCGCACTTGTGCTGCTGCCTGTTGTCCCTGGCCTGACAATCATGTCAGTCAACATGACGCCGGACTGCCCACCCCCTTCAGACTCTGAAGGGGGTGGGCGGTCCGACGTCATGCTGACTGACATGATTGTCAGTTGGTTCTCCCTCGGCGTCTTTGAACTTAAGTGTTTACTTAAGACAAGTTTAGAAATGCCGAGGGAGCTACGGGTGGGAGCTACGGGCGGGGGGGCTACGCCCCAACGCCCCCAATGGACGCACCGCCACTGTTTTGAGCCCCGTACTTTTCAATTTGTACTTGACCCCTCTGGCTACTTTGGCTGAAGAGAACGAGGTCACAATAATATCGTACGCCGACGACACTCAACTGCTGTTCACCTATAGGAAGGGAGAAGAGTTCAATGGGGAGAAGATTAACAAGTGTCTTAAGAAAATCTTTGCTTGGTTTAACCATAACCATCTGAAATGTAACACAGATAAGTCCGAGATCATTTTCTTTGGCTGCCCCCCGCTGGACGCCTGGAAACAATGGTGGCCACAAGATCTGTCTCCTCCGCAGGCTGCTGTTAGGACTGTGAAGAACCTGAGAGTAAAAATGGATGACACCCTTTCTATGGTAGCCCAGGTGCAGTCCTCAACCGGGACCTGCTTTGGTCTCCTGAAGTTGCTTCGGAGGTTTTTATTTCTATTACAGACCCCGCACAGAAAAATAGTAATTCAGGCCCTTATCATCTCTAGATTGGACTATGCCAACGTCCTCTATCTAGGGCTCCCGGAGTCCTTACTCAACAGATTGCAGGTGGTGCAGAACGTGGCAGCCAGGGCTGTTCTGAGTCTCGGACTTAGAGAGCAGATTTCGCACCATCTTGGAGAAGTGTGGCTCAATGGTTAGAGCGGCAGACCTCGATGCAGAGCACTGGTCCGGGACCAGGGTTCGATTCCCGCCGCGGCTGGGTCTCGGGCTACAAATTCCGCGGACCGGATATTCTCGCCTCAGTGCCTATTCTAATCATGGGTCCCACGCTGCAACTCTGGGCAATAGATTGCTTAATCTCCACAACGGCCCCAACAGCGCTGGGATGCCTGGCCTCACCACGGGGGTGCCCAGGAGTGGACACCTCACATGGAAAGCCAGGAAGGGTTCCTTCAGTGGTATGAGTACAGCGCTGAGATACCCGTAGTGGTGATCGGCGCTATATAAATACCTATACATTTACATTTACATACATCTTAATAATCTGCATTGGTTACCTGTCCGCAGTAGAATTCGCTTCAAAGCTTTGGTTTTGGCCTTTAAGGCCCTGCATGGTGTGGGAGCAAAGTACATAAGCAGAATAGTTTCCTTTTATGTTCCCCGCAGATCTCTCATATCTGCTCATTTACATCTTATGGCCACCCCTAAGTACCTCGGTCGCTCTTTTCAAGTGCTAGTGTCTGGACTTTGGAATAAGCTACCTCTTCCACTTAGGCAAGCTACCAACTTGCTTGCTTTGAGGAAACAACTGAAAACCTGGCTGTTCCAAAAAACAATTTAAATCATTTTTTTCCTTTTTTCTCCTTTCATTTTCCCTTCCTCTGGTTCTTCTTGTTTGCTTTTCTGTCTTTGCGCCGGGACACTCTTCTGAGTAGCCGTGCGCTCTATAAATCTACTTTAACATAACATAACATAAGGGAAACAAAAATATGCATGGCATGCTTTCAGAAAAAGTTATTTTGTTTGAGAATGTACAAAGCACAGACAACCTTAAATCAGTAAAATAATCCTACCCTAAAAAACATATGTTAAAAAAATGACATTAAAACCACATGAAGCACCCATCAAACAAATCAAAATATTTTAAAACAGACAAACCGTAGCACATCGTCAAGAATAAAGTATTAAATAAGTAACAGAACTAAGCAAAATATCTGTAAACACCTCCCTGACATACCATAAAGAACCTAAACACTTCTTATCTTTGTAAGCATAAAACAAATTCATTAAAAAAATAACTGCAAATATGTTAACAGTAATAATAAATAAATACACATATTAAAATGTACTTGCAGTGCTGATGACCTTGAACGTTCTGTAAGGGACCACAAAACAGCACAAGTTCCACCAAATTAAAATGCCAAACCCCAAGGATAGCCTCCAAAAACCCTAAATATAAGTTAAAAAACATGCCAGAAAGCTGAAAAAGAAAAGACAAATATAAAATATATGTGGACATTGAGGGGTCGATTCCGATCCGGGTCAGACAGCTCTCCGAGAGCTGTTCGTAGCCTTACCTTACGACCGTCCTGTTGATGAAGTACGATGCGCATAACTGCCAAAAATCAGACCGACACTTAGGCTGTGATTCAAGCTTCAATCTCCGTCCGAGCCGTAACTCCGAACGCGAACCGAGCCGCCCGGAAGCAGTATCCTTAGCAGTTTCTGGCTGGACAAGTACGAAGCGTACTTCCTACGCGTCGGACGGGTCACCACGTACGGCACGTCACAGCATCCGGAAAAGAAGCATATCAGGTACAATTTTTGCCAGAACTCAATCCACGGCTACGAGACGGACCAGCTAGCAATGGGTACGTAACGGAGCAACAAGCAGCGTGTACGAGACGAACACATCATGAATCCCATCGCGCAGGTCATACCAGTACTGTACATCTATGACCGGATCAGGAACCGACGCGGACGGCGCAGACGGTAAGTCAGACACCCACCACACAAACAAACGACATGTACCAGCAAAATGTCACACAGGGGATCCATATCCTGGCCACTAGCAACAGGCCACCATAGGGGTTGCATGGCCAGCACCACTACCACCCCCACCCATAGAGCTTATGTTGCCCATCACTACTGGCACCCCCACCCATAGGGGACCTGTTGCCCATCACTACTGCCACCCCCACTCATAGGGCGTATGTTGCCCATCACCACTGCCACCCCCACCCCCACCCATAGGGGACCTGTTGCCCATCACTATTGCCACCCCCACCCATAGGGGACCTGTTGCCCATCACTCCTGCCACCCCCGCTCATAGGACTTATGTTGCCCATCACCACTGCCACCCTCACCCATAGGGCCTATGTTGCCCACCACTACTGCCACCCCCACTCATAGGGCTTATGTTGCCATCACTACTGCCACCCCCACCCATAGGGGACCTGTTGCCCATCACTCCTGCCACACCCACCCATAGGGCTTATGTTGCCCATCACTACTGCCACCCCCACCCATAGGGGACCTGTTGCCCATCACTACTGCCACCCCCATCCATAGGGGACCTGTTGCCCATCACTCCTGCCACCACCACTCATAGGACCTATGTTGCCCATCACTACTGCCACCCTCACCCATAGGGCCTATGTTGCCCATCACTACTGCCACCCCCACTCATAGGGCTTATGTTGCCCATCACTACTGCCACCCCCACCCATAGGGGACCTGTTGCCCATCACTCCTGCCACCCCCACCCATAGGGCTTATGTTGCCCATCACTTCTGCCACCCCCACCCATAGGGGACTTGTTGCCCATCACAACTGCCACCCCCACCCATAGGGCCTATGTTGCCCATCACTACTGCCACCCCCACTCATAGGGCCTATGTTGCCCATCACTACTGCCACCCCCACCCATGGGGGACCTGTTGCCCATCACAACTTCCACCCCCACCCATAGGGCTTTTGTTGCCCATCACTACTGCAACCCCCACCCATAGGGGACCTGTTGCCCATCACTACTGCCACCCCCACTCATAGGGCTTATGTTGCCCATCATTACTACCACCCCCACCCATAGCACTTATGTTGCCCAGCACTCCTGCCACCCCCACCCATAGGACTTATGTTGCCTATCACTACTGTCACCTCCACCCATAGGGCCTATGTTGCCCATCACTACTGCCACCCACACCCATAGGGAACCTGTTGCCTATCACTACTGCCACCCCCACCCATAGGGGACCTATTGCCCATCACTACTGCCACCCCACCCATAGGGCCTATGCTGCCCATCACTACTGCCACCCCCACCAATAGGGAACCTGTTGCCCATCACTACTGCCACCTCCACCCATAGGGGACCTGTTGCCCATCACAACTGCCACCCCCGCCCATAGGGTTCATGTTGCCCATCACTAATGCCACCCCCACTCATAGGATGGGTGATGCGCCACACATCCATCATACACCAACATTAGGTATGTCAGCAAAATGCATCCCCCCTAGCATCATGACAACAGTGTGTAGTCTGTGACAAATGCCCACAACAGTGATTATGACTTCGAACATACAATGTAACTACCATCACATGTGTGACCAGAAACTGAGTGTGGCCTACACAAGGCAAGCATCACTAGCACTGTGTCAATGTAAAAATAACACCCCCTCACTGTGTAGAACAAAAGTTAAGTGTGTGCTTCCAAACTGCAGCAAATGTTGAGCATTGTGGTGATGGGGTCGAAAACCCCCCTCGTCACAGTGACCAAAAGGTAAGTGTCATCATGGTCAAAGCTGCAAATGCCAAACAGCATGTATGATTTCTGGTCCCAACACATGAAACACTTTTGGGGGAAAGTAGTGGTTGTGTCCCATACCCACAAAGATGTAGTGAGGCTAACAGTGCTGTGAAAATCTAACATACTCTCGGCCATGTGCAGACAAGCACCACCCATGAGGGCTGACAATGCATACAGTGTACAGTGACACAAAAGCAGAAGTGACCATCACAAAGCATACACACATCTCGAAAATAGACACACAAATCAAAACAACCTGTGTAGACTGTAGGTGTCAGGTCACAAACTCCCATTCCATGCCAGCAATGGCACCCAACAACCAGGATGAATGTGCAGAATGATGTGATATGACTTACAGAGACAGCAGGGAAAATCACAAAAACAACATCCAGACAATGGCCCACAACAGCAATACCACTGCACTGGTGCAGATGCACAAACACAAACAGGCAACCTCACACTGCACATCTGACGCAACATGTGTCTGTGTGTGTCTCAGTATCCCCAGGCAACAACACAACACATGAGGGTGGCTGAACCACAGTGAGACAGATGAGGACACAGTGCCATACACAAGTAAACCATCAATGGTTCCCCCTTAGTGGGCAATCAGGCATTGTGAGATGAGAGGGAGCACAACAGACACGTGTGACACAAGCTGGAATGAACAGCAGCTAACACAACAAGAGACTGACACAACAGCACTACCCCCAGGGACCAGACATTGGGGTGACAGAAGCATGCATGACACGTCCACTGTGCTGACAACGGTAGATGTCGTACAAACTGTGAAACCCAGACATGTGTCCTGTGCCACAAACATACATCACACATACACAAACGCAAATCACTCAGCATGGCCCGTCATCCATGGACAAATGGGAGCTAGGGGCCCATCCATGCAAACATTTACGTCAGTCCACCATCAACACCACACACCCTGAACTGCACCAATTTGCATCTGTGAAGCCCACATGGACAGGTGACATTGCACATGCACCCCTGACAAGCACAGTAATGTTGGGAGGAACTAAGGTGCACAGACTCATCACACAAGGACAGTTTACATCCTGGTGAATGACTGACATACTGCACAGTATGCGGTACATGGCCATGACGTCAAAGCTCACGTAACCTTCCGAATACCTGCCACAGTCCCAGGACAATGCAGAAGCCAAGGAGAACCACAAGGCAAACATGCTGACACCTGCAAACATTGAAGCCCTGAACCGCACAAGTGGGAGCAGTCACACACACATACACATGTCTCAATCACTGAAAGGTACCACCTAGGGACAACAACATTATATTGTGAACAAATAAGTGCCTTGGGGACCCCTGACTGTGTCCCATCTGCATCTGACAACATCATCACCACTCAGAACAGACAAATCCCAATGATGAAACACCAATTAACAGTAGTGTGTCATGCACCCACACATCTGGTAGCCCATGGCAAAGTTGTGGGATTAACACAGTACCACTCAGCAAGCATCAACAACAGGAACATATCAAGGGAACACTGCCTGTGTGTGAAAAGGGATGTGGGCACACACACACATGCCCACACAACACACAACATGGGCCCAGGCAATGTCACGGAACAACATACTTACTTGAGGGGACTCAACTCCTGTGGAAGTTCAGCTGTGCCAAACATAGCCCCAGCAGGTCTCAGTCATGTCAGCAGAACACTTGGTCAGTCAGCCATCAGTTACCACACAATGAAGGCTCTGGTCACAACAGCCTGGGTACGGCAGTGTCCCTTAAGTCATCTGCACATACTCAATACATATGTCCAGCAAGTTGCACAGAGGACCCAGTTGTTCCTACACCAATGATGCCCACACTTACATGTCCAGTGGAGATGCGCCCACAGTCAGGGAAATAGACAAATTGGACAATGGGAAGCACATCATATGTGCATGTGTGCAAGCCACAGATGTGACCATGTAAATGAAATGTTTACAGAGTGTCCACAAATTGTTAATCATGACACACCCAGTTAGCTGCAAAGGATGATATGGATAACGACCAGAATAGGATACATATGTAATGGACCACATGGAGTACCTCACATCAACACCTCAGTATTCAACATTTTAAATTCAACATTACAACTGCAAGGTCATGCTAAACATCATCAACATAATGTACAGCTAAATCAAATTCACAAGGATAAAGAAAAAAGCTTTATTCAGCAAATGAAAAATGCAAAGTCCTTTCAAAACAAAGACCAATGGCCAGTCCATATCCAAAAGACAAGAAGTTAACTTGAGTGACAACTGTCACACGTTGCTTGCCTGCACTGGTAAGGACAGGGGACATCCCCTCGGAGGGGCATACATGGGGGCAGGCCAGGCACCGCAGGGACAGGATCAGAGCGCAGCAGAAGGAGGCAGTGAAGGGATGGTGGATGCAGGAGAGTCAATGGCAACTGCAGTGGAGCTGACTGAAGTAGTGGGTGCAGTCACAACTGTGGGGCACAAGTCAGATGGGCTATGTGCCGGCACAACTGCAGTGGGCAGGTCAGATGGAGTGGTCTGGGTCCCCACTACAGTGCCCAAGTCAGACGGGCTGGTCGTGGACTCCACTGAGGTGCCTAACTCAATGGGGGTGGAATGGGGTTCAGGTGAGGTCGGCAGGACAGAGGGGGGGGGCACGCTCCCCACATCAGTTGCACAAACTGACCGGGGGTGGAAGAGCAAGTGGTAGGGGGAGGTCCTCAGCATTTTGGGGATGGTGTATCTGTGGGTGGGGGAACCTGGGGCATGGTGTGGCAGGGGAACCTGTGGAGTGGTGGCCTGGGGGATGGAGGACGGAGAATTTGTCGCTGAGCTGCGGGGTGGGGGTGGGGTCTTGCTCTTCCGGCTCCGGGGGGACTTGCACTGTGCCTGGGGGAGGGTGTCCAGGTGTGAGGGGCACTCCCCTCTGTGTGTGGAGACTTCCTCTTCCCCTTGTAAGATGGATCTGCTGGGTCGGTGGGGAAGAGGCCAAGGTCACAGAGGAAGAGCTTCTGTGGAGATGGGGTTGCAGGTGAGGCAAGGGAAGGGGGCTGGGAGGGAGAGGTATCAGAGGACTGCGGACTGGTTGTGGATGACTGTGTGTGTGTCTGCAAACCATCCCCTGTGAGTGTGGTATCAGTCCCCTGTGCTTGCTTGTGTGCACGTCTAGACCTTGGTTTGGGTGTTTGTGTGCTGCCCGTGTCTGTGGGTTTGTGAGAATGTGCAGGTGTGTGTGTGCGTGGGACAGGTAGGGGGCTAGGAATTGTGGGTGGTGCAGGGGTAGGAGGGGTGCGGGACTCTTGGAGGAGGGACACTGCTGCCGTCAGGGAGGAGGCGATGGACTGATTGGTCCTCTGTAGGGCAGACATGCCCGATGAAATGCCCTCCATGAACGACACCAGTTGTGTCAACAGACTGGTGTGTGCATGGAGGACATTCAGCATTGATGTCTGTCCTACATGGATCTGTCGAAGCAAGTCCACAGACTCCTCACTCAGGGCAGCAGGGGACACAGGGGCAGGGGGTGCGGTGTCTGGCACAAAGGAGACATGCTCCCGAACACGGGAGCCTCCACGGACCTCTGGGATGGGAGCTGATGGGAGGGTGGTGATGGTGGTGGTGGGAGTGATGGTGGGGACAGCCTCACTAGCTGGGGTTTGGTGGCTGCTGACACCTGCCTTCACAAGGGAGTCATCCTCCGAGCTGCTGTGACCCTCAGCTGGGGTGGATATTGCTGAGGACTCCTCGGTGTGGCTCCACTCGCCCTCCGTGCCACTGGGTCCCTCCGACTCCTTGCCTTCTGTACCAGTCAGGCTCTGTGGCTCCTCCTGGTCCGTGGAGCTGTCCCCTCCTGTGGCCGTGGATGTATCTGGATAGAATTAGGAAAAAAGAGAACAACATCAGTCACCTGCGCTGACTGCACACACCACAGTGAGTCCATCACATCACAGGGCAAGCCCTGGCATCATCAGCTGAACACTGCTCAAAGTGCTCACACTGTTTTGAATAAGCCAATTGTCTCATCATCAACCATGTTACTCATATCCCTCCTGGACTTGCACCCATATGTCTGTTGCACGTTGGATGCTAATACCCCAATGTGCCGACATGCACCACCCACACATTTGTTGGACATGCAAGTGAACATGTAGGAGTATGTCACTATACACACGGCACATCTCTTGCCAATGACTCAGTACAGGTTTCAGGATGAAGGGATGGGCAGAGTCTCATTTCACATGCTTGTGATGCATGCCAGCAACACACACTATGATGGTCTCTTGTCCTGATAGTCAGTGCCACAATGGGGTGCATGGCGCACACTTCAACACAATGCAGGATCACTCATAGCAAGTTAAATGCCATGGCACTGGCATGCCTGGAAACTCGGTCAACGCTGTCTCCTGTCACAGGGGCAGGGCATCCAGACAACAACAGTATGCACTGTGTCACAATCATAGCTCAGGGGTAAAGCAACATGTTATGTTATGTTATGTTACTGGGTATTTGTTAAGCGTACGGCTACTCCCGAGAGTGTCCCGGCGCTGATCATAGAACCCGTAACAAAGATACTCAACAGACAGATACCACAGACACAAATCATGGAAACAGTGATGTTTTTAGTTTATGACGAAAGCGCAAGAGATCAGATTCCATAGAGCAGACGCCAGTACCTGAAAAGTACGGCCTCCCTGACGTGAAATAAAAAACCTGGGAGAGTAGAGCCGTTGGGCAGAAGAGGACCGTAGGGTACGTAAAGGTACATAATATTGGCAGCGAGCCCTTAAATAAGGTGCGCCGATGTTGTGAGAGGCCTTAAAGGCCAGTACCAGAGCTTTAAAGAGAATCCTCTTGCATACAGGAAGCCAGTGAAGAGTTCTCAAAAGAGGGGTCGTATGAGTACGACGATCGGCCAGAAAGATCGCTCGAGCAGCAGCATTTTGAGCCACCTGGAGACGATTCAGAAGATATTCAGGTAGACCAAGATGCAGAACATTCACATAGTCAAGGCGAGATAATACCAAAGCCTGGACGACTGTCCTTCTATGCGATTGAGAGAGCAGTGGAAGAAAGTTACGCATCATCCTGAGTAAGCCAAAGCAAGTGCCTACCACTGACTGAACCTGGGCATTCATGGAAAGCTTATTATCAAGTTTCACCCCCAGGTTCTTGACCGTGGTAGCCAGGTCGGCGGGCGGAGACATATTTGAAGGCCACCAATCACGCCAATTTTCATCAGGAGCCCCGCCAAAGAAAATCATTTCTGATTTATCCGAGTTAAATCTCAGGTGGTTAGTGTTAAACCAGCTGAAAACTGCCGTGAGGCAGCGCTTGATGGACAGTCTGTCCAAGACTTCGCCCTTGGCACAAGTGAAAAGCAGTTGAGTATCGTCTGCATAAGAGACGATTCTGGCGCCGAAGGATTCAACCAACAGTGCCAGAGGAGCAACATACACATTAAACAGTGTAGGGCTCAAGGTTGAGCCTTGGGGGACTCCTACATTCATAGCTTTAATGTCGGCCTCAAAAGGGGGGGACCAAACAGTTTGCTGTCGGTTAGTTAAATAAGATCTGAACCAATGTAAGGCGGTGTGCCCAATACCGCACCTCCAAAGACGATCAAGAAGAAGGTCATGAGGTACGGTATCGAAAGCTGCCGATAGGTCGAGCAGGACCAACACTGCTCGCCCGCCTTTGTCCAGAGTGACTTTTATCGAGTCAGAGATCTCAAGGAGAGCGGTTTCGGTGCTATAGTTAGCACGGAAACCAGACTGACTGGAATGTAGAATGTTGTTGGATTCTATAAATTCTCCGAGAATATGATTAACATATTTCTCCAGGATTTTAGATAAAGCCGGAAGTAATGAAATGGCTCTGTAATTACTGGCCTGTAAGGGGTCCGCAGAGGGTTTCTTTAACAGGGGAAGAATTTTACCCAATTTCCATTGCTCCGGAAAGGTCCCCGAGGAGAGTGAAAGATTCAAGATTTTATTGACTGCAGGATTGATAACCTCCGCAATAGCGGCCAGGATTTTTGCTGGACAGGGATCAGCTGGGGAGCCAGACTTTAGAGAACGAAGAAGATGTAAGGAGTTCTCTAAAGGGATAGCAGGGATATGAAGTAGGCAGTTAGTAGCAAGGGGAAGTTGCTGGAGCAGCCTGTCTAGCTCCAAATCGCAGTTAGGGCTCACCCCTTCAAAAGAAGCTTGTAGAGAAGCAATTTTATTGAAAAAAAATAAGGCGATATCCTCTGTCCATGCTTTGGTAGGGGTAAAAGGATTTTTTAAAAACATTGGGGGACGTAAAGTCTTTTACAACCCTAAAGAGTTCGGCACTTTTATTGGCTGCCTGTTCAATTTTCGTATTGACGAAATTCATTTTGGCTATGCGAATATTACAGTAGTATGCTTTTAAAGCGTTCTTATAGGTTTGCTTAGTACACATGTCGTAATCTTGTCGCCATAACCTTTCTAGTAGTTTACAATGGCTCCTATTTTTCCTAAGATCTTCAGTGAACCAGGGTGCAGTTGGTCGGCTTCTATTGGCAACTCGGGTTTGGAGGGGGGCCAAATTATTAACGCATGATTCAAGCCAGTTCTCCAACAAGGATACATCAGTTGCCAGGTTGTCCTTAAATGAGAGGGGATGTCTTTCTAGAAAGGATCTGACGGCGGCCGGGGTCATTGATTTAAATGACCTGAAATTATTTGTACGTGGTGCATAGGCCTTAGCTATTGTAGCAAGTGGTTTTTTAATACTAAAAGTAAGTAAAAAATGATCCGACCATGCTACAGGAAAAGGTGTATCCATTTCAATTGGTTTATTGGAAAAAACTTGATCTAATATATTTCCCTTATCATGGGTAGACTGAGTGACATACGAAGAAAGATGAAGCATGTTTAAAGAGTCATACAGCTTAGTTGAATCTAAATTAAGGAGTGCATCCATATGTATGTTAAAATCCCCTAAGATTAAGCAGTGATCATAATTGGCGGCCAGGGAAGAAATGGCAAAATTCAGACTCTCTAAAAAACTAGTGGCCTGCCCAGGCGGCCGATAGATCAAAGCCCCGACAATAGAATACTGTGGGGAGATTTTGAGAAGAAAACTCAGGCTTTCCGTTTTCACCAAATCCAACTTGGGAAGTATGGAGCAGGTAAATATATTTCTATAAATGATTGCAACTCCTCCTCCGCGTCCCCCTACACGGTAACTCCTAACAATAAGGTAATCCGTGGGAATGGCATTGGCAATAGTAGGGTTAGAGCCTTCATGTAACCATGTTTCAGTAATAAATAACACGTCAGGTTTAGAGTCTGAGAGGAGATCCAAGATTTGATATTCATGTTGCCTTACAGAACGCGTATTTAAAAGCATCAGTTTAAGATCATTATTAGAATAAGAACTCATGGGTATATTTTGAACGGTTGTATGGTCCCCTAAAAAAGGATGGTGCACAATGCACTGAGGAGGAGGGAGGGACCAGTGGCACATGTCACAACTCCATGCTGCCATGAGGCCAACTGAAAGAGAGTGGGGACAACAGTTCTCCGCATTATTAAGATTGTTAAGGTCATCAATAGTGTACTTAACACGGGGACTAAGTCTGCAGCTGACAAGTGCACTTGCCCATCCCCTGCAAACAACATATCCCTGACCCAGAAGACCCCACATCATACAAATCAGACAGCCTTATATCTGTGCTGCAGAGGCAGAATCTGTGCCATGTGTCCCAAGTGATAGGTCCAACACGGTTGCATTCTATGAATCTGGCCAATCCATGGAAATGTACGACTCGTACACGTCTTCCGCATCCTTCAAATCTTCACCTTCATGAAACCCTATGAATTACAACATTTTTGTAGGCATCCAACTGAATTTCCAGCGCACAATTCGTACAAGTTTTGAATCTGCATCCGTCTCCATGACAGTCCAGAGCCAATGGGTGCGCCCGGCTCGGTCAACTGACTGTACAACGCGTAGTTTGAAAATACACATGCACCCGTCTCCATACGATTCAATGGCCAAGGCGTACACCGGTCTCGGACCATGCCTACCTGATGCGTACGTATTGTCACCCGCTCGGGCCTCATTGCAGTCAATTGCAAAGCGTAAGCACGGCTCGGTCCTGAACTGTGCAATGCGTACGCATATTCACCCGAGTTGGGGCCTCATTTCAGTCAATGGCTAAGCATACGCACGGCTCGGTCCTGAACTGTGCAATGCGTACGCATTGTCACCCACATCGGGCCTCATTGGTGTGACTATTTGACAGCTTCAACACACAATTACTTGCCAGGGACTCAGGTGCACACCTACCACACTACAGCATTGGCCACACAGTGTCCCATGGCATGTAAGGCTGTATTCCCTGTGCGTTGGGGGGCAACATTTGGTTTGTTGTGTGGCACTTTTGTGCAGCCACTCCCAGGCTGTGCACGTGTTCATGGGGGACAGAATCCTTTGTGTGTTGTGCACATTACCACTGTGATGTGCAACTGTACAGTTATGGGCATGAGTCACGGACACAGTTGCAGGTTGGATATGTTTAGGACATGTCATATACACCCTGAGTCCTGGGGGTGATGGCATGTATGTCACAGTGAGACCTGTAGCCACAATTCTGATGTACACCCACAGTCTATGTGCATGTTGTGTCTCAGATGTGGCTGATCAAATGTGCACAATGGGAGACAGTCTCCTCATCCATGTGGTTTGTGCATCAACATTGATGTTGTGTGTGTGTCTAAGAGACGTACATATAGGGCCTGCAGAGACAACAGTGGCGTGTACATGATACGCCATATCATGCCAGTCTCGATGTGGCAATATATGGATCCTGGGTATCTGCATGGCAAATATCTATGATGCCTGGAAGACATCAGTCCTCACTTGTCACTGTGGTGTGTATTTGTAACGTCACAGCAGTACATAGGTAGGGTGACACAGCCCAATGATTGGCCATTGCACTACATGGGACTTATGTGGTCATGTGGACTTGAGATGTGAGGTGATGGCCATGTAGGTGACTTATGTGTCCATGCCCAACAGCGCACACCTCAGTACATTGTGTATTGGCATGATGTATCATGTGATATTTTGCTTGGTCATAGCCACATGGGTGGATGAACCGACAATCATCCTTTGTGCATCTCTGTTTTGCAGGGCACCAGCTGTCCATAGACCATTCCCAGACCTTGAAACCATGCAGGAACGCGACTGCATCCGATGGTGCCGCTTCACCAGGCCACTGATTGAGGAGTTGGCGGAGCAGTTGGCGCCACATCTGCTACCTGGCCGGACATACACTACAGCACTGACCCCAGAGGTGAAGGTGATGGCAGCCCTGCACTTCTTTGCTACTGGCACCTTCCAGTACACTGTGGCTACTGCTGGTGGTATGTCGCAAACTATGTTTAGTCGGGTGCTAAGCGATGTCTTGGAGGGGATGTTGCATTTCCTTGACCTGTACATCAAGTTCCCTAGGCCAGGTCAACTCCCTGAAATAAAGGATGCCTTTATACACTGGGGAGGATGCCGAACGTCATCGGATCTATTGATGATACACACGTGGCCCTGATACCACCACAGGCACATGAGCAGGCTCACCGGAACAGGAAACATTTCCACTCCATCAATGCTCTGGTGGTATGTCTTGCAGACATGTGTATCACACATGTGTGTGCATGTTTCCCCGGTTCTGCGCACAATGCCTACATCATGAGGAGTAGTCGCATTGCAACGCTGATGTCACAGATGCCAGACCAGCGTGCCTGGCTTGTCGGTGTGTACTGACTGTTTACCATTGTGTGTGTTTGGCAATGTTGTATTCTGCCCTCCTTCAAAACTCTGCTAATTGTTCAATTGTTTGTGTGTAGGTGACTCCGGATACCCCAACATGCCGTGGTTGCTGACACCTCTCAGGAACCCTGTGACACCAGCCGAGATGCGCTACAATGAGGCACATGGTCGGAGCAGGAGGGTGATTAAGCGGACATTTGGTCTCCTGAAATGCTGCTTCCGCTGCCTGGACAAGACCGGACGGCCCTCCCATATGACCCTGCAAAGGTGTGCAAAATTATCCTTGTATGCTGCATGCTACACAACATGGCAGTGAGAAAGAAGTTGCCTCTCATCCAGGATGGCGATGACCGACCTCCGCCACCTGTGGAGGAGCCAGGCCTGGGACACGATGCCAGTGATGATGATGATGAGGGTGACGTCCGCACACAGCTCATCAACAACTTCTTCACCTGAATGTGAGTTTACAGGGTTGTTATGTCAATGTATGGAGTTAGCCTGAAATGTATTGTGGCTGCTCTGTTGCTGTTTGAGTGTGTCTGTGTCTGTGTGCCACTTCACTGGATGCGTGCAGTGATGTGTCCATTCAGGTGGTCTGTACTCCACAATAGTGTAGAACTGCTAACTTGTTTCTGTGTAGGTTTCTTGTGACATGTTTTGTGCATGTGTATTGCATTTCTCTCCTGTTCTGCTGTGCTTTTGACTGTGTCTTGTGTCTGTCCTTCCCAGGGTACTTAGCCTGTTGTTTGGTCAACACTGACCCCCAACACCCAGAATCCAACACCAGTGTGGGAGTTGTCAATTCCCATCAAGTGATGTGCCACACACCCCTGGACTTCGATTCTCAGACACTTTGTGACCGTGTGTCCACTGTAGCATACAATTACCTTGCAACTATTTTGGAATAAACATGTTGTTGATGTGTAATGAACCTGTGCTATGCTTTGTTAGGTGCGTTGTCTGTCTTCCCACATCTGAGTGACATTTGCTTACCTCACCTGTGGAATTGTTACCACTGACTGTGGATAGGTGTTGTGTCTGTGCATACCAATGTGTTTCAGGTCAACATCATTGTGTGCGATGAGTCACATGGACATGGTGAGTATGTGTTGTGGTGCCATAGCGGTGTGGCTCCCTCACATGTGTCACATCACCATGACTCACATAACGGTGGTCACATTGTTGTAGTATTTGGCATGCACTGTGTTGTTTAGCAGATCAACATCTCCATGACACATGACAATTTGGAATCACAACAGAGGCAGGTATGGTGTACTGGTGAGTTTATTTACAAACATGTGTGAGGATAGTGCACAGGATGGTGGGTGCTGTCCATTGGGTTTTGAATCCAAAGTTCACAGTAGAGTTGGAAGTGTTGGTAGATTAAATGTCCAGAGTAAAGTCCACAGTCATCTGCTACATTGGACCAACATGAACCCTCCATGTCATGTAGGCGAGTTGTGTCAGATAAGACAAGGTGAACGGGTTGCGCACAAAGAACATTGTCCAGAACAGGTTTAGAGGCCCTGGGGGATGTGCAGGGACATCTGCGTCTCACATATCCTTCTTCGGACGACCCCTCTTCTTCTTGGGGGGGGGGATCCTCAGGTGCAGGCCTCTGCGGTGCAGGGGACTCTCCGCCAGAGTCATCCTCCCTCCCTGTGGCACTGCCAGATGGAGTGGCAACAGATGTTGTGGCCACACAGGGAGGTGTGGACATGTTTGTGCTGATCTGGAGGAGGCATTGGAGTATGTTCCGATGCACCACAGTAAGTGCACCCCACTTTGCCTCCATGCGGACATGGTGGGCAGCCTGCTCCTGTTGAATGTTCTTGAGGATCCCCACTACCTGGCCAAATCCTCTGGTGCTATCCTGGTACGCATCCATGATGCGTGCCAGTTAGGGGTCATCATGCAGTCCAGACCCCTCTGCAAGGCGCACCCTCTGCCTCCCACCCCTCCCAGCACCCCTAACCACACGGGCAGGACCAGCGGCGGCACACACAGGTGACACTGGGACCCCTTGGATGGTGTCGCTGGTGGTGTTGTCTGTAGCTTCCTGGGGGTCCTGTGTCCCTGTGCTGTCGGTGTTCTGTGGCCTTGGTCTGTCCGTGTTGGCGGGGGTGCCCTGTCTGTTTCCAGATGCTGGAGGCGTGGGTACAGGGGGTGCAGATGTTGGTGCTGCTGGTGCTGCATGATGATTCACACCGGAGGTGCCAGGTTGTTCGTTGTCATCCGAAGAGGACAGAGACAGATTCAAACGAGAGAGCTGAGGGTCCACCAGAGTCTGGGACTTCATTTGGTGCTGTGTCCCCAGCACCACCTGTGTTTGGAAGAGACACACAACGTAAGTTAGGTTTCTACAGGCATCAATGGTTCACAGACATGACATTTTCTACTGTACTTCCGGATGCCTGCCTGGACACTGCTTTGTCCAGGGTTGTCACGGACAGAGATTAAGATTGTTGTTGCACCTTGCCCAGCCAAAATGAAATATTTCAAAGTGCATGTCGAAGTGTGTGCATGCCCAGCTCATGTATAGATTTGTCTGTACATAGCCATTACTACTCAAGGGCCATCACGTTGCTGACACAGGTGTGTCATCCCTGTACACTTGTGAGCTTTAACAAGGACATACGTGCTATTCCACTGAGGATATGTTATACTATTGGGGCATGTGTGGTAGCAGGTTTTGCTAGTCTTTGTGTGGCACATTGGTGTATTGGTGCGACATGGTTACAGTCCGGTATGCCTGTGATCTCTTTGGAGGAAGTGTTTTTTACAATGTTCCTAGTTCCCATCTCATTTCATACAAGTGATGATCTCACCATCGTTAATGAGTCTGGGTGCTGAGTTCTGTACGTGCATATGTGATTTGACTTGTCAATGTTCTCCATGGTGACATGGATTGGGCAAGGTAGCCCTCTGGCTTATCAATGCTCATGACAGTGAGGGCCGGTGGTGTGTGTGTTGCAGTTTGGCTGCTGTGAGTAGCATGTCTCCTCCAATGCAGTCCAGGTTAGACCTTGTGTCTACAGTGTCTATGTCAGTGAATGGTGTGTTGTGTGAAGGATGCATATGTTTCAGCACGATGTAGGAGTGGAAGGCATCTCACAACAGCACCGAGAGTGAATGAGACCATACTATGGTGTCGGCTATATTGGCGTGTCCATTCCATTCACTGTCAGATGTCCCCTGTCAATGATGTATATGTGAGTTCCTGTGTGTTTTGTGCAATGTACCATTTATGGCTCTCCACACTTGTCATCTGCAGTCCGGCACCCCTGGACACTGCATCCCCAGACAATGAGTTTGAACATATGGTTGCAATGGCTGTGTGTGCGACCGGGTTTTTGTTTGGCCAGTGCATATGTGTGATTGTCAGCCACATCATTTCTCAGCCCCAGTGTCAGACATCTTGTCAGTCCATTCCCACTCCCTGTGAGGCGGGCATGGTTCAGTGTGAGCTTGATGGGCCATGTGGGTGGGTGGGGATTGTCTGTGACTGCAACTCCCATCAGGCTCTTGGCTACACCCCCCTTCCCAGCATGCCCATACTTCCTTGCTCTTGACTCTGCTTCCCTGTGAGGGGGTGTGACAGCAATGGCAAGATGGCTGACTGTGCAGTCCTGGTGTTTGTTGGTGCCCAGTTCCCTGCATGGCCTTGTGCACCCCACAACAGAGCCCAGTGTCAGACATCCTGTCAGTCCATTCCCACTCCCTGTGAGGCAAGCATGGTTCAGTGTGAGCTTGATGGGCCATGTGGGTGGGTGGGGATTGTCTGTGACTGCAACTCCCATCATGCTCTTGGCTACACCCCCTTCCCAGCATGCCCATACTTCCTTCCTCTTGACTCTGCTTCCCTGTGAGGGGGTGTGACAGCAATGGCAAGATGGCTGACTGTGAAGTCCTTGTATTTGTTTGGCTACGAGTCCAAAGAGAGCCCCTGTGCTTCACACAGCAGCACCCAGTATGGTGTATCTTTGGCTGATATTTCACTACGGGGTG
This sequence comes from Triturus cristatus, assembly GCF_964204655.1. Classification (NCBI taxonomy): domain Eukaryota; kingdom Metazoa; phylum Chordata; class Amphibia; order Caudata; family Salamandridae; genus Triturus; species Triturus cristatus. The sequence goes on from NC_140593.1 coordinate 541,653,769, forward strand.
AGTCAATGCATTCTACCCGGTGAGTTGTGTGGAGTTTGTGTTGAGGGGTGTGTGTGTCTCCACATGCTGGTAAGTATGGTCAGAGCTGTCAGTCCTCCTTCCCACACAGCCAGACATCCCACCATGAAACGTGCTTCCATTGGAGGGTGTGCAAGTTGTCTTTCAGGATGTCAGTCAGTGGTGTCCTGCTTCTGATTGGCGCACAAGCCCTACCAGGGCCTTGTGCTCCCCACAGCAGGAGCCAGTGTCAGCCATCTTGTCATTCATTTTCCACTCCATGTGATGTGGGCATGGTTCAGAGAGGTCTTGATAGGCCAATTTTGAGGTGGAGCATTATCTCTGACTACAAACCCCATCATGCTTTTGGATACACTCACTTCACCTGCATACTCACTTTTCCTTCCTGTGAGGTAGTGTGTTTGTGGTGGCAAACTGTCTGACAGTGTTTATTTGGCTTTGCGCCACTGCCTTGCTCTATATGTTTGTAGGTTGGTACATGTCATGACACAGTTCCAAGTCACTATGAGATGGCAGGTATCGTGTTTGTCTGACTAGCATACACATCTTGGGATGATAACTATTGGTTACTGTGGCTTTGCTAACGGTGCATGGTTTCACTGTCCCCTTGCCACACAATATTGAGTATGTTTTTTGTGTACTCACCAGGCTCTGGTTTGTCTGCTAGACCATGGACGCTCTCTGGTGGTAGGATGTCCCGCACCTTCTCCTCCCAGGTCCTGAAGTATACTGGTTTGGCGTGATCTTTCTCGATGAGTTTCTTTACCCTCCTGCGCACGTCATACCACCTGTTCTGGATATCATCCTTTGTGCGCAACATTGATGCTTGTGTGTTCACCTTGTCCACAATCCTCGCCCACATCTTTGTTTTCTGTGACATGGGGGTCCTTTGGACCAATCTACCAAACAAATGTGGCTCTACTCTGATGATCTCGTCTACCAGCACTTCTAACTCATCATCTGTGAACTTTGGATTCTTCTTTGGGGGCATGGTGATGGGTGTTGGTGGTGAGTGATGTGTGTTTGAGGGTGCAAGTGAGGGTGGGTTAGTGTTGGTTTTGCTAGCTGTATGTGTGTGTGCTTTTAGTGAGGTGCTAATGGTGTGAAAGGTGTGTGATGGGTGAGTTGTGAGTATGTCTGTGGTTGCTGTGTGATGGTGTTTTCTGCTGGCTGTTGTCTCCTATTTGCAAAGGATAATGGTAGTGATTGATGTCCTTTATATAGGTGGATTTGTGGGTGTGTCTTTGTTCCAGGGTTTTGAAAAAATATTTATTGGCTTTGTCATTGCTTGTTTGGTCCTTTATTTGTATTTTTTCCTTTGGGTTTTCTAGGCATGAAGGAGACGTTCTTCTGACCGAGACGGACGCTGATGTTGGCTTGTGCGGACTTCTCCGGCTCGTTCACGCTGACTTTCTTCTGTGTCGTCGGGTGCGGAGTTCTCTATTGCTTGAGCTCCCTGTTTTCTGTGCGTGTCGGTCTGGGTTTACACGCATTGCATCGTACTGCGTGGATCGGACATCACGGGTACATGTCGGTCGGGTTCATTCCGGGTACGTGTCGGTCAGTGCAACTCGCGGCGGTTTTCCGGGGCGAATCACTGTTTTCCCTACGGCTCGGTCGTACGGCTTGTATTCCATATGTGTCGGTTGTAATTCACACGCGTTGCATCCTACTGCACGGGTCATACGGCGCCAGTCCGTGTCGGTGGGTCTCTGTTCCAGGTCGGTTTCGTTCAGTACGTTTTGCCGCCGGAATCGGAATCGGCCCCTATATGTACAAAATCGTCCTTCAAGAAAGCACCAATAGTAATCCACCTTCTTCTGCTCCTGTAAATATTGCAATTTACAGCGTATATCCACCACAAATTAAAGTATAATCAAATACCTGTACATGCTTCTGATAAGACATATTAACAAAAGCACTGATATACTCTAGTCTAAATGAACTCTAAATTAAAATTACATTAGGCAACATATCTTAAAAACATGTCAAATAGAATATCTCTACACTCTATAAATATAATGAAAGATAAAATAAAATTCTCTTACCTTATCAAAAGAAGCTGGAAGTCGAATCTACAATTCCCAATGCCGATGTGAAGCGGACAGAAACACAGCACATTAGGTACTAGCAGAAATTGGGTCTTAACTACAATTAAAAAAGGACTAAAAATACCTTGACCTCAATATAAAAATATTTTTATTTTTAAAAAATTATAAAAATGTGTTCTATTATTTTTCTGAAATTGGAAGACTATGCAAAAACAATGTATGCAATATTACAATGTAAATGCCATTTAAATGATTTTTTTTATTGAAAAACAAATATGAAAATTTAACATTCAATGAATTACATGTGTAATGTTTGCATTTTTGTTAGAAAATGGAAAATTAAAATTATTAAAAAGAACAGCAAATGTCCCTATGTACCCCAATTTTCTACATATATTCTGTATAATCTGTATTTTCCTATCACTAAACAGATTTTGCAAAAATCTAATAAAATATTTTTGAAAATGTATGCTATTACCTGCATTAATTATGTTTCTATTTTAAACTAGTAAAATGTGAAGAACTATTGCTAATCAAAAAAGTTAAATTATCATAATTTGTTTAATCTTAAAACAACATCTATGTATTATTAAATATTTGTAAATATTAATTCATAATTTAAAATTTCAAAAGCACATATGAAACCGAAATTAAATGTAGCTAAACAGAATACACTCCATACCAACTAACACTGGGGAAATATAATAATGATGTGGGTTAGTTTTTTTACTTCAACCCTGCAAACATTTTTCAAAGGGCCTAAAGTTGGGAGGGATAATTTACCATTTTAAATCCAGTACCACAAACATCAGTAAAAGTACATTCATTTTGGAGGGTTAACTTACTACTATCACTCCAGTACCACAAACACTGAGGGTCCGATTCCGATCCGGGTCGGAAAGCACTCCCACCGAGTCGGATCTGAAGTGTTGTCCGACCGAGCGAGTACGATGCGCACGTATGCTGTCGGACTCGGTTTGGTCGGACTCCCATAGAAGTCAATGGGAGCCAGTTGTACGACGCGTACATGCGCTCCCATTGACTGAATGGGTACATCTCGAACAAGTGCGCCCCCTACAGTGGGCACGCGTTGGTGCCATCCGCACCGTACATGCCTGTGTTGGGGAGACCCATAGGTCTACCCCTGTGTGCGAGTCGTACGGCTGTGGGTGTCGGGGAGTCTGACGCGGACCCCCAAAGTCTGACTCCGGGAGCTTTTGCGAGCCGGACACTCCGGCTTGCACAGGCTGTCCAATGCGTGCATCGTACTGGCTCGGTCATGAATCGCATCCATTGCACACAACGGTTAGCTTACGACCGAGACGCACGGAGAGGTTTGGACTCGGAAACGACTCGGTCGGTGAATTTCATGTAATTTCATGCATCGTACTGGCTCGCTCGTACAGCTGTACGAGTCGGCCGGAAAACAAGCGTATGGCTCGTAGTTTTTCCGGCCGGATCGGGTTCGGTGCCCTTCTGACCAGGATCGGAATCGGCCCCTGAGTAGAGTACATAAACTTGGGTGGGGGCTAATTTACTCTTCTGAATCCAGTCCCACAAGCATTTGAAAAAGTGCCTAAATTCAGGTTGGCAGATTTACTATTTAAACTCCAGTCCCACAAACATATAGGAAGTACACAAATTCAGGGTAGTGGGAGGATTTTTCCATTGTAAATCCAGTCAGCAGCATTGGGTAGAGTGAATGAAAGTACATAAATTGATGTGGTTTTAATTTGCTATTATAACTGCAATCCCGCAAACACATGGTAAATATATATATTTATTTAGGGATATTTTTTTCATATTCTAATCCAGTCATTGGGAAGGGTGAATACATTGTGGAATTTTCTATCCCTATCGAGAGAAGTACATAAATGAATTAATTTTGTATTTAGTATTTTAACGCTGATCCTACAGGTGTGTGGGAAAGTAGATTTACAATTGTACCTCCAGTCCCACAAACAATAGAGAGAGGGCATGAATTTAGGCAAGGAAAGTTACTATTCTGGATTCAGTGCCACAAATATTTGCAAACCAAGTTAATGTTTACATACATCATGTGGTTTCATTGACTATTGTAAGGTAAGTAGACTATTCTTAATAAATCAAACTAAATCTGGAAGAAGAAAAAATGCAGCCAAATACGCATACAAATATATATAATATAAAAGTATTATGGACTCAAAACCCCAATTTAACCAACAAACCTGTAAAAAACTCAACTAATGCAATAATATTTGTAAGCAATTATTTCCAATGTGAAAATATGAATGGCAGTGTTTAAAATTACCCCAATCCCCAAACATAGAAAGCAAATTTCCAATAAATATAACCAATAAACACCAAAACAACCATAAACATAAAACACAAATTATTCTAATGCCTTAATTAAACACTCTCCAACAGAACCCCTAATATAATTTACAACTTAAAAAATAATACCAAAACCTGTACTTCCACAAAAAGTATAATGCACCCCAAATTAATTCCAAAGCATAAATCAAAACACAGACATGTACCCCCCAAAAATATAAATGTTGTAAATCTACCAAATGAAAATGTTACCCACTCAAACCTCTAATATAACCAACAACTTGTGGAAAATTAGATAACATTACTACAAAATGGAAAATTACTAAAGGAAATCTAAATGTAAAGATACCACAAAAAGTAGCAAATTATTTAATGATTTATTAAAATAGACACAGAAGAGTAATAATTATACAGATTGTGATATTAATTCACATACATGTTATCCACAGCAAATATTTTGGTGTACTATTTTTGACCATTGTTAAAACTAAAGTAAAAACAATATACTTATCCACAATATTATGACTCACAATATTTTTACCGTCACAGATTTTAACTGTGATATCATTGCACCACAATATTCAAAACTTGATATCCATGTACCAGACTTAACTAGATACAACCACTATTCAAGAAAGGAGGTCTGGTACTGGCACCCAGGTGTGAGATGCTGCTTAATAAAGAATTTTAAAAGTGAAGTTCTAAAACAAAATAGAAGTAAGACACAGAATGATCTGATTGTTCCTAAAAGCATTGTGGTGAATGTAATCATAAGCTTTCAAAATGAATACATTTTCTTAGAATGAGCCGATGGCATTTACGAGCATGCCTATTATTAGCTCTGTGTTTCTTCTTACATTTCTATTCTACATTTCTTTTTTAAAGCATCTGGGACTATGAAAGTATAATACCCAGCTGTCCCTCCCCAATTTATCCCCTAGTCCATTCTTTCACTTATTTTCCAATCTTATTTTCTAACAAACACTTCAATCCAGTTTCACATTATCAACAATAATTATTCTCTTCCCCAGACTGTCAAAAAACAACCTTCTCCAGCATATGCTGTTTCAAAACATCCCTTGACAGATCATGCTGCCACAAATCATCCTATCTAATCCCATATTTTTCACACGTACATTTTTATGTATCCTTATATAACCAAAAGGCATCTTGCACTATCACAAAGCATTTAAACAAGACTGCTCTGTCACACACTATGTATCCCTTCTTGTCACAAGCCATCATGTCACAAGCTCATTCTGTCACAGTTATTTTCCCTTTCCTAATTACCACAAAACACCATGTCCCCATTCCATGCTGCTACCACGTTTTTTGTTCCTTCCCGTGGCACCACACACCTTCCTGAACCATTATTTACAAAGTATCTTCCCTGCAACATTACTTACTGTCACACCAACCTCACCTGCTCTTTGTTGTGTTACACCCAATGATGCTTTAGCTGCCAGAAAACATCTAATTCTAATTCAACCCTTCTTTTACTAGTTAGGTCCGTCCTTCAGGTTTTTGGGTAGTCTAGTCTCTTTACATTACATCTCAGGTATGTTCCTTTCTAAGTCATACTCTGGGACATTCTGTCCCCTTTAATATTTATTTGATTTGATTTACTAGCAGTTTTATATTGCATAGATAAACTCAAAGGGTGGAAGAATGATTTACATAGGAAGAGTTTCAAGATAGCAGTAAATACTTATAAAACTATTTCATAAGGTGAAAAATATACAGTAAAGTGGGGATGAGCAATCTATCCATTAAAACCCCATTTGTTTACTTGTTGAACTCTTCAATTTTGATCTCTGCTGAGGTATGAGACTCCCAAACAGAGTCTCACCGATAGTAAAACCCCAAGGAATTTGATGTGAGAGCTTCCATCACTAGTGCCCACCTTTTAGTACAAGATCAGGTTCCACTGGAATGTTGAAGAAAGGAGCTCAGTGTAAACTTATTGTGACATGCAGCAAAGATGTATATGTGAAGGTTTAGAAAGAAGGATGTATTATGACTCAATCAGTTATCTATGCACAGGACCAAATCTAAAATTACATGAAGGTTGGCATATAGTATTACTGAAGCCTAATAAGACATTTGAGTTCAAAATAAATGCATCTTTCACTTTGTTAGAGTGTACAGATTGCAGTGTTTTATAGAGAGTGTGCATTTTATGGAAAGATGTGTTGAAGTGTATCTTTTGATTGCCACTTGCTACAGAGACCAAAGACAGCCATCTAGTCTCCATATACGATAGTCTAGCAAAGACCATGAAGACTTCAGTCTTGGAGAAGGTGGCGAACATGCCAATAGAAAATACAGGGAATCATTAAAAGGGCAAATAGTCCAGAGTCAGGCAGATCAGTAGTGCTGGACCAGCCATAGTAGGACCAGTTCTTGAAGAAGCACTTCTGGCTCAGTAGCAGTAGAGATACTAAAGACCTACCTTGTACAGAAGCAAGCTATGTGGCAACAGCAGTTTTTAAGACTACCTTGCTTACACTTAAGTTTTCACTTAGTGTGATTGCCCACTCACCTTTGTTGTTTTTCCCCTTCTCTGTTCCGTTTGGTTCCCCACACATTAATGTTCCTATAACTTGCTGGTATCTAGTGTTTGGTAGTTTTGTCTCCCTTCCTATAAGTTTTCTCCTCACTGGCGCTGCAGTGTCATTTTCTCATACATCGGCTCTTGAACAGAGCTCCAGGTATGCTAGGGGGAATTAGTTGCAGTCTGTCTGCTCTCTACACTGCGTTAGTCCTGATCCTATATATTCTGGAGCATCTTCTCTGTTCCTTCTGTGCAGCCTAACTCAGACTACACCTTCCACTGTAAGGGGAGTGGAGGCTGAGCAAGCCACATGCGTCAAGGGGTCGAGGCTGCTAATAGCGTAATGTTGTCATTCGCTCCTCTGGAAGGGAGAGACACAACAGTGGAGCCAGGTTAACACAAAGAGCATATATTATAGATAAGAAATAGAGCAACACCAGTACGGAGGCACACAATCACTCTGGGAACTGATAAGACCGAAACTCTGATCTCTGTCAAGAGTACACGGAAGAACTGACATGTTGCCTTGTATGCTTCACAAGTTCAGATGGCGGGTCTCTACCACCACGGAAAGTCACAGGAGATAGACAGGCCAAAGCCGTTGTGTGTATTAGAAGACAACTTGTCCACCCAAGATAGATTTCCTGGAGTTGTTGTGCCAAAGGTCATGTACAATCTCCTCCCAGCAGGGATGTTAGCCTTGAGGTAGCTGAACTCCTCTTTGAACTGTGGTATTAGCTTTATCAGTGCAGTCCTTGTGGTCCGAGGTGCAGCAAATGCTGGTCCCACCGTGGACATGACATTGAAATGAAAAATTGATGTGTGCTCCAGTCCAACAAGTGAGAGAAGTCCAGATACAACTGAGCACAACTGTATTCTTAAACATGATAGATTTATTAATCCAATAAATATCCTTTGTAACATAATACCCGCTTTTTCTTTTGTTCTCATGAAGCCTTTAACCAACCTTCAGCTTTATATCTGCCCACCAGTAAATTAAACGAGGCAATCTTGCCAATTGCTGTCACTTCTAAAATTGTCATTCTCAGAGAAACAAATGTGTTATCAGAAAGAAAAAGGAAGCTGTATAACCCTCTTGAGGTGGCTTCTGCTCTCCCCCCCACATCAGCACCCTAATCTGTGTTCTTATGTGCTAATGCTGGGGCTCTTAAGTACTAAACTTTGTACCCATACTTTGCCAGGGTAGGGATGCTTGGCACAGTTTTATTGACTGAGACTTTGGTCAACAGGTAGCAGCAGTGAACAGGTGTTAGACTCCAAAGGAATGAAAGTTAAAGTTCCAGGAAGCAGAGTCCAGAATAGAGTGCCAGGTGTCACATGCAGTCATTTCTCCTTGTTTTCTTTCAGCTGTGGGCCCAGAGCATGAGTGACACTCCATGCACCATGCAAGTAATGTTGCCTTTACCTTTCAAGAGGCAGAGGCAGGCCTTGTTTCATGTTCTTTAGTACCTTGTTTTCAACTCCATAGCATTTTGTGAGACGTGCATCACCCCTGCAGGGGGCCAGATGTACCTACTCCTCTGTCCTTTTATTTTGCAGTGTCTCTGTCATTTCCACTCTGTTTCCCAGAGCCCCTGTATTATTGCTCCCCATAGGTCCTGGTGCACTTTGCAGTTGAAAACACAGTTTATTTTGCTTGCAGGCAGTACAAGTCTTGCACTCTTCTTAAGTTGAATGACAAGGACCTGCTTATGCTCTAAGATAACTTCACACTCACTTACTTAAACCATACTTTGTTATTTTGTAAGAATATAGTCCAAATTAACCTATCACTATGACCAGATATATGCCCTGAATTTGTGGTGGACTTAAGTTGCTTATGATTTAAAACAGATCATTTGACACTACCTTATAGAGTAAATCAGACTATAGACTGCACTCACTAATGTATTTAGTGAACGTGTACAGCATAAAAAGTATTTGCAAAGTGGATATCATCATGAGTGAAGAGACACAACCGATGCAATATGCACATTATTTATATAGTTATTGTATCAGTAACAAGCATTTTCTACACAACCTTTATTCATGTAGGGCATGGTGAAAGGCATTCTACATTAGCACTTGGCACACCTTCTCCTCTCGTTTTCTAGATCAGAATACCTAATTGCATAGATGCACAGCATGAATGTAACAGCATGTAGAATACAGAAAAATAGATTGGCAGTTTTTAAGATGCTCCATACATATGGGGATGAGATTGGGTAACTGATGTGACTTGAATTGTTGCTATGCATCCTCTCCTTAGTTACCAGTTCCCTGCTGCTCAGCCAGCATGAGTGTGATTTCATGGAATGCTGATGAGTGCCTGGTGTGGATAAATGTCAGTTGGAGAGAGTGGGCTGAGCAGCAAGGAGGCTGCTCCTGATGAGGCTATTATTTACCGTCTTACTTATATTACTTGTACCTAATACGTATCTTAAACAATAAACCTTCTTATAACCTACATTACTGGCTACCTGGATACTTGCCTACAAGTGCCAATCTTCTTTTACAACCCTGGCGACGAAGATGGGATTTGAACCCACATGTTATTATATTTTCTGTTTACGTTACCTATAATGCCACTTGCCATAAGTATTCTTGTTTGAGTATGTAGTAGTTTGTGGGAGTGGATGTGCAGAAAATGTTGTTATATATGTTACTGCCATGCCACGTTGAAAGTGAGGCAGTGGTTCAGTTCTAGGTCATAGGAATTTGAGAGGAATGTCGGTTGAGAGGGCGCTCACTTGGTACTTTAAGTGTTAGGGCTGGATACAGTTCTATGGCATCTTAAGTGTGTTTAGAATGCCATGTCGGTTTATGTTAGAGTGCTTTTCTTAATTTGCTGCCTTGTTTTTGATGTATACCATGCTTCATTTTCTGCCTAAGTGCATTTTGTTTTATGAAAGTCTGGATTTGCTGCATGTGTATATTTTTAGAATCTTCAGTATGTTGGTGTGTGTGTGTTATTCCATGCTGATTTTGTTGTCTTAGTGTATTCATTTTTATGCCATGCTGACTGTGCTACCTAAGTGTATGTTACATGCTGGTATTAATTTGCTGTATGAGCATATCTTTAGAATGATCAGTATTTGTCTGACTGCTATTCTTAATTTTCTGCCTATATTTACTATGCCATGGTTGATTTGAAGACTATGGTTTTTTACCACTTTTCATGTGTGATGCTGAATGGTGTTGAGTGTTAAGGGTTGTGTACCCTAGTGTTATGTTGTGGGGTAGTGTACCCTAATGTTGAGTTTTTGGGGTTGTGTACCCTCGTGTTATTTTGGAGAGTCGTATACTCTAACGTAGTATCAAGTACCCTAGTGTTGCTTTGTGGGGTCTTGTAATCTAATGTTGAGTTTTTGGGGGTAATGTACCTTGGTGTTGAGTTTTAGAGTTGTGTACTTTAGTGTTGGGTCATGTTCCCTAATGTTATGTTTTAAAGTTGTATGCTCTAGTGTTGGGTCATGTGCCCTGAAGTTACATTGCAGAGATGTGTACTCAAGCGTGGGACCGTGTACCCTGGTGTTACGTGGTAGTTGTGTTCTCTGGGTAGCGTTGTGTACTTCAGTATTCTGATATGTCTGCCCAAAGGGGTTGCGGAGGAGTGTAGAGTTTGTGGATTGCACCCCAGTGATGCGAATGCTACACCTCAATGTTATGTTTTGTTGCAGAAGAGGATAAGTGTGGGTGTGCACCCCAGTGATGTGAATGTCTTTATGGGCATTTATTAGTTCCCTAAGTCCTGCAGAGGGTTACATGATGTGATTATTAAGGTATATAATGTTAAAGGACTGTTCGATCATTTATTTCCATCATGAGTCCTTTTTAATTATTGGTTTGTTAGTTTGAATTTGTACTTCTATCTGTGGTCCTTACGACGTTATTTCCATTGTACTTAGTTTGGTATTTTCTTGTGTTTCTCTAAGGAAAGGAGATGTATTGTGACTTAAATTGTCCTTATGCATTCTCTGCTTAGTTACCAGCTCCCTGCTGCTCGCCAGTGTGAGTGTGATATCATGGAATTCAGATGAGTGCCTGGTATGGATAAATGTCTGCTGGAGAGAGTGGGCTGAGCAGCAAGGATTCTGCTCCTGGTGGGTCTAAAATGTACCATCTTAATTACATTAGTTGAAACTAAGACTAATATTAAACAATACACCTTCTTATAAGCTACATTACTGGCTACCTGGATACTTGCCTTCAAGTGCCAATCTTCTCTTACAACATAAAACCTCAGCTTGATCAAGATTTCTCAGGCATGGAAAATGAAAATAGAGACTACTTTGTGTTGTTTGCCTACTTCCATGACACTATTTCTATAGCATCAAATATTCTATCTCTGACTGCGGTTACTAACTCAGCATGTCTCTTATCCTCCTTGTACTCATCATTCATGATGCGATCTGCTGCCATGAGGTGTGTCCCAATCTGCAGTAGATCTCTCTAAACACTTGTCACTGCACTTGCAGCACACACCGGTGTCTGATAACCATTTAGTCTTCCAGTCTGATAACCTGTTGAATCGAAATTATACTTTATCCTGACTACCTGTTTGGGGAATTGTGGTGACATCATAAAAAAGGTATCCCCCCAGATGCCAGCATCTACTGAACAAGCACACAACCAGGGAACTCTTTCTTTGACACAGCAAGAATCTGAAACAGTCCTGTTAAAAGATGAGACTACTCAGTGACTTGAGGGGTGGAATTTTATGGCAAGACAGGAGGCTAGAATTATGCATATATCATTTATTCACCACCTTCTAAGTAGCACTAGCAACCATTAAAAGTTCCAACAACAGAACACAACTACATCACAAAGTAAAATGGAACTCTCAAGTCCATATAAATGCCAATGACTCCTATGATCTTCCTCTTTTGTTTGCTGCTTCTAAGCAGATAATTATTACTCATAGCATTACGACTTTATTATGAATGATTTTGTCTTAGTATTGAATTTTAGGTGTTATATTTGGTATTACCTGTTATAAACTCAATTTATGGGTTTGGGGGTTAGTTTTGATAAAAAATGTATTCAGAGCTTATTTAGCTTTTTTTCTTTATTAAATGTAATGGTTATAACTGTATTTGAAACTCTATCAGCTCACGGAGCCGCCCTAAACCTGCTGCGGCTACCCGTTGATTGCAAAGCGCACTAGAACACTCGACAGCGATGTGCCAACATGTTGTTTGAGGCTGATGCATCGCATGGAAGGGCTTCAAGCATGACTCCGCGTATAGCGAGTCACCTTATTTTTTAAAGTTGGTTTAGATTGTAATGCCTTGGACGCTTGCTCACACGTCCCCCAGTCAGCTGTTTGTTGCTAAGCAACACGCATTGCTGACAGTTTAAAAGCCTGAAGCGAGTGGTACACAGTATACACAAGGATAAAGAAATATTTGTGAGGATATCAAAGTTATTTTATTGTCTTCTATATTTAAAGATGTTTTTAACAACAACAAAAATGACAGAACAGGAGTCTGTACAGACTTCACAGGAGGAGACCATAAGAAAAATTGTGTCCCAGGAACTGCAGCAGGCAGTTAGAGACATGGTTAGAGAAGTATTAAAATCTAGTAAATCTGGTGAAACCCAGGAGAAAGAGGAATACTACTCAATTCCTGATGAGGAGGTACAAAGCCACAGGGGCCCAGGTGAAAAATGTGTGAGCAAGAGAAAACACTTTTTAAGTGATTTGGAGAGAGGAGTCCCTAGCGGTTTGAAGAGAAGGAACATCCTATGTGACGAACATGATAGGCAGTTTAGCACTGCAACTGACGGAGACAAACTATGTGAGTTTGATCAAATTGATGAGTGTCATGATTATGACCAATATGTACTGGACTTAGATTATAAGGACCTGGACAATGGTTTTGATGAGAACCCAAGGAGAAAAGAGAAGGGAAAAAGCATGGTGTTGGATCCTATGGGCGAAAAACTGTTCAATCCAAGGGAAATAAAACACCCTAGAAGTAAGGAATGGTTGCCCTGAGATCATGTGGCTGATTATATTAAGTTATGGCTAAGAAGGCCATTAGAAAGGAAAGAAAGGAATGTTTTAAGAGTAGAATGCTCAAGACCCATAATTGATGAGAAAGTCACTATGACTCCAAATATTGATCCAGAGATGATCACGTACCTGTCCCGAAAGTGAAAGGACCCAAGGAAGTGGTTGGAGAAATCCTTTAAACCTTTTCAAGACAAGATTCTCGACATGATCACGTGACTGGGAACATGGCGGCCGGTTAGTCCTGCCGTGAGCTCTCCTCGCAGAACCTCCATCGAAACCTCCGTAAAAATACTGGACTGTGCTGCACTGTAAGAGAAACACCCGGAGCCGTTTACCGTAAGGGGTCCGTAGCTGTAATCCTCCTTGCTGCGTGGCTTGCCGGTTGCTTGCCGGTCGCGGCTCTGACCGCTGTGTGTTTCGTGCCTCTGCCTCTGCCGTCTTCCCGCAGATGGCGTGGTGCAGCTGGAATCGATTTCGGCTGGGGGAAAACCGGGGGAAGGCATGAGCGCAGGTTGCTTAGTTGCGGCGCCTGAGTTCGGTGCGCTCTGTGTTCTGTGCTCCATGCTCCTGCCATTTATGCTGGGAAAGTTGTCTCTTTTCAGAAGATAATGCTCAGTTCTTGCAATGTTTGCCTTTTTACCTCTGAAAAGTGCCACAGATTTTTTTCAGGTTCAAATCCCGGACGAGTCCCCGGACTCTTTAAAAATAATTACCCAGCTCTGACGATGCTTCGCAGTGCCCAGCAGCCCGTCCATAATCAAGTGTATTAAATTCAGTGCTGCAGTTTCCTGCCCTCACTAACAGAGGATCACTATTGTTTATACAGGCACTGTCCGCAATGGATGTAAATTAACAGCATTCAAATCCAATTCAGCTTGCTCACCTCTGTTTGTCCTGATGATGAACTCAAATAATTGAGTTCAAAATGCCGTCGACCCCTTACAACTTGAACTCCTTTCACTCTGTGAAATTTTCTAAAGGAGTTCATATTATTGTTGTCAATGCAATGTTTTTATTTTAATATCACCCTCACTTCTCACGTCACGCTTATTGTCACTTATTTTGTGAGCACCTGAATACTATTGTTTTGGAATAAACACCTGGCATAAATTGTCCTACATGTCCCGCTGTATATTACTTACCGCTCCCTTGTAAGATTCAACTTCCTTCTCTAAATACACAGTGCCCCATCAGGGTCACTTCTGAATGGACCTTTAGGCCACACCAGAATCATTGTTTTCCCCAAAAAACTTACCGCCCCAGGTTCACCTATTGGGGTACCCTTGTTTTCTCCATCACTGATTTATAAAATGTGCGCTTTTTTTCCATGCTGAGATACAGGGCTGGAGGTTGCATTTTGCATGGGTGGCTGAATCTTTACGACTGATAATATATATTTTTTTCCTTTGGGAATGTCGATTTCTGGGGGTTTGAAGACCAGCAACCAGGCAACTAGGCAAGTCTCTTTTCATCAATAGGCAGTGCTTTTTTTGAGTTTAAAGAAAAAAGATAAAACATTTGTCTTGAACTCCTTGGCTTTTGGAGTTTGGAGTACTGGTGAAACAGTGTGCAGTTAATACACAGCATCGCCCCTGGTAGCCCAGGGTCAGGAAATCTTCTTTCTTTGGCAGTTCCTTGCAGCTGTGGCAAGACGCAATATACAGCTGGTTTAGGGCTCCGGGCTTTCGCAAGGCTGAATGGAGACGTGGGCATTAGTGCTTGGTTCTACTTCACCAGCTTTCGGCTAGTAGGTGTTTCCAGCTTTAGTTGACTTTAGGTTGAACTGATTTTTTTTTATGGAACTTGGAGGAGTATGTGTTTAACTGTTAGTGGGACAAGCACTTTTTTTGCTTTACCTCTGGTTTACCTTTGGATCTAACCTGTTTGAATATAGAAATCAGGCTTGAGGGCACTGGGCCAATAACTAGGAGGCAACCTGGCTTGGAGGGGTGTCCGGGTTGACCCCTTGTGGTTCTGGGGGTCAACAGTTCCAAGTTGCATACAGCGTTGCTGCAAAGAGGCAGGCAGCTGCTAGATTTCCTTTTGGGGAACTTTGGGAAGAATATGCTGTTATCACTACCCCGACAAACACCGACTAATGCCTCAAGAGAAGGAGCAAAGAAGGGAGGTTGGGCCGACAAAGAACAGAATCCTCTAAGCCTCCTTGAAGCTAAGCAGGGGAGATATCGGATTACGATTTTTCACTCGATCAATTCTTTTTTGTCAGTTGTTACCTCTGTCTCTCCCTTGGTCTCTCTCATGAGCCCTAGACGTGTTAAAGCTGCGCCTATTAGCGATCTGCCACTGCTACAACATACCCCTCGGAAGAGGTGAGCTGGCAGAGGCAAAAATAGACAAGTGGGTATGGGGGTTTCACACAGGCCAGCAATAGTTCTTCCAACAGCAACAGCTAATCCTGATACTAGAAATTACACTATGTTTCCACTAGTGCAGACTACGGGAGCTGTCGCTCCAATAGAAGGGAAGGAGAGGGAGGCCACTGGTTGATAAACTTTGAGAAATAAAATCTTTGGGCCTGGAAAATATTTAGACCCCTCTACTGGGGTTCTGTCCGTGCTCAGGACTGGAAGAGCGGTTGGGAAAAAACTGAATAAGAAGACAGGGGGTAAGACTTCTCTTAATTCTGATCTATCGCAATCCTCCTCTATATCCCTTCAGAAACGGCAGCGGAAGGACTCTATTCAAATGAAAATAACCCCTTCCCTTAGATCCTTCTTCAAAGTGTTCCCGTTAGATCAGCAATCTTGTCAAGCAAATACACCTCGGTTAGTAAGCCAGCTATCATCTCAAGCCGCGCCTCTTATTGGGAGAATCGCAGATCCAAAAATGGCCAATAAAGGAATAGGAGAAATAGCTGCGACCGGACAGAAATCTGATTTGAATTTCCCAACATCAAATAGATTTCAAGTTTTAAGTGCTGGGACCGAATATCAGGCAATGTGTTTGGAGGAAGTTCCTCAGGCCTCTAAGCAGTTATCTCCTGATATCAGTCTGAATATCCTTCAGGAATCGAACAGTTCCAATCAATTGGAATTGATAAAGATGCTAGGGAATCTTAGTTCGGAGATCAGGAGTAAATTTGCTAGCTCGGAAAGGAACCAGGCAAAAATCCAAGGCACTTGTGAAGCGTTGGAGGTGAAAGTCTCCGCTATCACGGAGAGGATTTGTCTGATAGAAGCATCTGTCGAGGCTTTGAATAAGGAAGTAGAACCACATCGGGCTGAAATCCAATCTTTAAAAAGTGATGGGAAAACTATGATGGATAAAATTGAAGCCCTCGAAAATAATAGCAGGCGTAACAACATCAAAGTGCTTAATGTCCCAGAGGGTCTGGAGGGAGATAATATTAAAAGTTTTTTTATAGGTTTGTTAAAAGAGTTTAATCCAACTATTGACTCTCTTGACCTAGAGGCTGATATTCAGAGAATCCATATGAATCCTTTCACAAAATACTGATAGGACAACACCTAGAAGAATTTTGGTAAACTTTTAAACTTTCCTTCTGAAAGAGTGGATTTTATCTGAAGCACTCACAGCTGGTTCCTATACTAAGGGCTCCTGGTCTTTTTGAATCAGGTCAGATCTTTCCAGAATTACCCAAGACAGACAATGGGAACTGGGGAAATTTATACTGACTCTAAGATCATTAGGGGCAACAGCGCAACTGAGATTCCCTGCCTTACTAAAAGTAATGTGGAACAACAAAATGACCAACTTTAGAGATCTGAAGGAGGTGGGCACCTTCATAGGGCAAATAAAGTCTCAGGGTTGAAGCTGATTTTTGAAGTGTAATACAGTGCAATATATAGGTTTTTCCGGAGAAGAGGGTGGGAGCTCGACTGGGCGGGTTATCATCTAGCCAGGGTCAATGTCAGGGAGGGTTCCCATGGGAGGGAGGGGAGGACACAGCTTGAGGAAGCAAAAGTTTTATTTCTTTTTTTCACCGGATGGGGAGCAAAATAGGGAAAAAAGACAAAAAGTCCTCATTTGTCAAATAGACAAGATAGAATAAATAAAAGTGGGTGGATCTGTAAACAACTTATCCTACTAGCACTCTTTCTTTAACTGCAATAAAATTCTTAACGTGGAATGTTAATGGTTTAAGGGTCTTAAGTAGACAGAGGAGAATCTTCCAATATCTGTGTCAATCTGAGTTTGAAATTATTATCCTTCAGGAGACTCACTTAACATGTGAGGAATGGAAACGCTTATGTGGCAAACAGAGATGGATTGATTTCTCCTGTCACACAACACAATCTTGTTACACCAAAGGAGTTGCTGTTATTATTAAGCATACAGCTAGAGCTACTTTAGGTGAGGTTAAGGTGGACTCTAAAGGGCATTGGGTCATCTGTGATGTTAAAATTCAAAAGGAGTGGTATACCATACTTGGTTATTACGGACCCAATATAGATGATGAAACCCCTTTAAATATAATCCATAGTCACTTGATTAAATCTAACTATCCTATCATTATGGGGGAGATTTTAACATCCTTTTGAATCCAGTGCTAGATAGGTCCAGCGGGGGGAAGTAGTTGCCTCAAAAATGGGTTCGTTTATAAAAGTGCTAATGAGGGACTTAGGTCTGATAGATATTTGGAGGGAAAAATACAAGGGTTCAGGTGCTGTGTCAGATTTTACATTCCACAATAAAAAGTACGGACATTGTTCTCGTATTGATTACTTTCTGATTGATTTAAGACTGCTGAATTGTACATTATTTATTAGGCACATTCCGGAACAACTCTCCGACCATTCGGCTGTTGCGTTAGTTTTCCAAATGCCCAAATGTGAATCTACGAGGAGATGGACCTTTGATAGAACACTCCTTCTAGATCCCCTAATAATTACACAGTTGAAAGAAGAAACACAAACTTTCTCCGACATTAATTTAAATTCTGCCCCACTGGAAATTATCTGGGATGCATATAAAGCATTTATCAGAAGGGTTGTGATAAGTTTGGCTAGAAAGAAACATTAGGAGACTAGGAAGATCATAAGGAAGTTGGAGGAAGATATCTTTAGAGCAAGATCTGAGTGTGAATCCGGTCAGCAGGAGCAATTGGACGGGGAAGAAGGTAGTGAGCAATCTGCTAAGAAACAGTTATTAAAAGACCACCTGGACGATATAATTAGGAAAAAATGGGAAGCCAGCAAACTAGCCAATTGTAATTGCGGTGAGGGATGTGGGAAACTCCTCGCTTGGAAGTACCGGATAAATCAAACTAGGAATCTAATTAAAGAAATAACATTAGACTCAGGAGAGACTTCTTCAGATAACCTGAAAATAGAACAGGCATTTGTGGGGTTTTTTCAGGACTTGTATACAGAAGACCTAGTGGTCTTAGAACCGCAAATTAGGAACTATATTGAGGATATACCGCTCCCTCGCCTCGTAGAAAGTCAAACTAGTCTGTTGAATCGAAATATAGATTTAACAAAATTAACAACCGTGCTAAAACATTTAAAGAAGGGTAGTGCAGCGGGAACAGACGCCATCTCGAATGAGTTTTATGTGGCATTGACTGAAGAGATTGCCCCGGTTCTTGTGACTTTGTTCAATAGGATTTTTTCTGAAAATAACCCAATCCCCAAGTCATGGGATGAGGCTGCGGTCTCTTTGATTCCTAAACCAAATTAAAACCCAAAGAACTGTGAGTCTGTAGTGGCCTGTCCTGCCTCGCGCACAGGCTGCGCGAGGCGTATATGCCGCGTCTCGTGCTGCCTGCGGTGACGTAGGCGTTTGACAGTTGGTGATAACGATTTTAGATAACGGTGTTGTTGTGAGCCACAGGCGATTAGTCGTGCCCGTGGGAGTTCGTCATTAAAGCCTTGCTGTTCCTGACTTCTGACTCCGTGTAGTCATTACATCAAGAAATTGGCGACGAGGATGGGATTCCCACAGAACCCACATACGGTCATCGGACGCACTGCGCACTCCTCACCTGTTGGTCGGTAACGAATCTCTGCCACAGCCGCACACTTAAAGACAAGCGTCTGCTTCCTGATTTCTCCTGGTGATCGGTTCGCCTGAGGTGAGGAAACTTGTGACGAAAGGCGTTAGGCGTGCAGACTCCGCTGTTTGTCCCTCCCTCTCTGCCTTATGACACACGATCTTCCCCGCCCAGCTCTTAAAGAGGCAGCCTCGTTTATGGCTTTTTCAAGGCTTATCATCGAATAAGTGCTGGGGCTTGGGAAAATTGGACTGGTGTGTTCTTAGCAAGTGGGAAAAAAACGCATTAAGGCAATAAGGCGTTCCTCACCCTGCATTTGGCAAAAAGGATATGACGTGGGCACGATCTTGAAAAAAAAGATAACATATATTCTTCTCGCAGTCTCTATTGTGGTTATTTAGGCTGTTTTAAAACGTTGTGGCTCATCAAAAATATTGGCTTTGATGTAAATTTGTACACTCTTGGGATTGCCACCGTTAACTACATATAAGTTGGAACAATAAATACCTACATTTCCTCATTCGCACGTTTGAAGAAAACCTTACATGATGCAGTCTATTCTTCCTCCACCTCCTTTCTTGGACACACCTGGTGAACCTCCTGTGCCTTGGAGAAAGTGGTTTGATGCGTTTGAAAATTACCTGGGTGCAATAGGAGCACATAGGTTCAGGGCAGAAAGGAAAAAGTTTTTACTACTGCATTCTCTGGGGTTTGAAGGGAGGGAAACCCTTAAACATTTACCTGACGTAGTGGGTGAAGAAGAAGAAGATGCGGATGAATACAAAGACACAGTGAAGAAATTAAAAGTCAGATTTGATAAGCAACCCAGTGTGGTGGTATCTAGGCATAAATTCTTTAAAAGAATGCAGAAAACCGAGGAAGATGTAGACACATACATTACTGCCTTGAGGAAGTTGGTGGCAGAATGTGATTTTGAAAATTTCAGTGAACAATTGATTCGTGACCAGTTCATAGGAAAATGTCTGGACAAAACCATAAGACAAAAGCTCTTATCGTTGGAAAATCCCTCCCTGGATGAATCTATTCGCATAGCGAAAAGCATTGAAACGTCACAATCTTCAATAAAGGAACTGGAAAGTAAAAGTGTTGAAGTTGTTACCCCTGTCCGTTTTAAAAAGTATGAGAGGAAAAAAGATTATCAGCCAAGTAATTTTTTCAAAAGGACTGATATCTGTTACAGATGTGGATATCCCTCCCATGTGAAAAGTGGTAGACCGTGTCCTGCGAGAAATGCAACCTGTCGCAAATGTGGGAAATTGGGACATTTTGACAAAGTATGCCAAAGCCAAAAATATAAGAAAGAACCGGTGGCATGTGCCATTGATGCAAGTGGTAGTGACAGCGATGACACTCTGTGTGAACTCAAGGACATGGTTGTAGTTGTCAGCGAAGGGAACATAAGAAGTGGTAACCCTGATGACTGTATAGATCCCTATGCCATCATTGGAGTAGGCGAAGAAAGGTTGAGACTGCTTGTAGACTCTGGTGCAAGGATCACAATGATCAGTGAATCTTTGTTCAGGAAAAAATGGGGTAACAGACCTCTGCAACCGCCTGACCGTGAACCTGTATCCTATGAAGGGAGAAGTATAGAACTGATGGGGTACTTTGAGGACATCTTGATTTTCAAGAACAGGCACATTTATGGAAAAGTATACGTCGCCGTCAATGGATTAGACATATTGGGATGGTTCCACCAAGGTTTGTTCAGTATGATGCTGTGCCCTGGAGCTAAGGAACAGATTCTGGTTGTGCGGGACCAAACACATGTTGAGGAACTACTCAATAAATATCCTAGAGTGTTTTCTGGTGAATTGGGGAAAATCAAAGGATTCAAACACAAGATCAAGATAAAGAGTGATGCTGTACCGGTAAAACACAAAATAAGGAGTATCCCTTTCAGCATAAGAGAAGACTTGGAAAAAGAACTTTTGTCCATGCAAAAAAGAGGGGTTATTGAACCCATAGAATCGTCTGACTGGTCATCAGCATTGGTCGTGGCAAGGAAGAAAAATAATGATCTCAGAATCTGCATTGATTTGCGCAATCTAAACAAGGTCATCTGGGTGGATTCGCATCCTCTACCGAATATATCTGAAATGCTAGGTGTAGTTGAAGGGGCCAAGGTTTTCACCAAATTAGATCTGGCCTCGGCATATCACCAAATTGAACTGGACAAGGATTCACGCCATTTCACTGCGTTCAACTCTCCTGCAGGTTTGTTCCAATTTTGTCGAATGCCTTTTGGGTTGGCCTCAGCAGCCTCTGTTTTTCAGAGAGTCATGGTCAATTTACTGAAGGGGATAAAAAATGTGGCCATATTCCAAGATGACATTCTGCTGTTCGCTAAAGACCAACAAGAACACGACATAGTGTTGAACAAGATCTTGTCTATATTCCAGGAACATGGGGTGGTCCTAAAAAGGGACAAGTGTGAATTCTCTAAAGACAAGATGGATTATCTGGGTCACACGATATCAAGTGAAGGAGTCACGCCCAAACCGAGTTTGGTTCAAGCCATTGTTGATGCCTCCGCTCCCAAAGACAAAGCAGGAGTCAAATCACTGTTAGGTCTCACAGAATTTTATGCCCGCTTTATTCAAGACTATGCTACAAAGATTCGTCCCATTTCCAAGCTGCTCCAAGACAGAAGTGAATTTGTGTGGGATGAAGAATGCAAAACCGCCTTTGATTGGATCAAGGAACAACTTAGCACTGTCAAGGCCTTGAAGCCATTTGTACAAGGGGTCCAGTGTACCTTGACTGTTGATGCTAGCAGTTACGGACTGGGCGCTGTTTTGACACAGATTGTTGACCAAAAGGAACACACTGTAGGGTTTGCATCCAGAGTACTAAGAGAAGCAGAGACTCACTATTCAGTCATTGAGAAGGAGCTTCTAGCGTGTTGGTGGGGCATTGAAAAATGTAAAAATTATTTGTGGGGACAAAAATGTATTCTTCAAACAGACCATAAACCATTGGTTGCGATTTTAGGGTGTACCAACAGCCGCGGGGCCACTCCCCGCATCGCACGTCTAGCTTCCAAACTCTTACAATTCAACATTGATATTGTACATATTGCTGGGGGAAAGAATGTAAGAGCGGATGCATTGTCACGTTTACCTGCTAACACCAGTCAGGACATACAAGGTTTAGATGAATGTTGTTCTGATGATAAGGAGGATTATATTATTGCAAGTGTTGAACTTAATAACGTTTGTACCATTTATCAGCAAAAATGGAGGGAGGCGTTGGCTGGTGATGAAGTTTCAAAAGAACTGATGAAGTATATTTCCCAAGGGTGGCCCAGGGAAAGGAATGTGAATGTTAATTTGCAACCTTATGTCAAGGTGTGTGACGAACTTTCGATTGAAGATGGTCTGGTTTTCAGGTTAGAAAAACTTGTTCCACCGGTGGACATCAGATCCACTCTTCTTACCAAAGCACATGAGGGGCACCTAGGTGCCACATTAACCAAGCGTAGAGTAAGGGAATACTTTTGGTGGCCTAAAATGGATAGAGACATTGAGGAAATGGTGCAAGAGTGCACTGTTTGTTCGTCTAGTGACAAAAGTCTTCACACTAGTTGTCCCCCTCTTACACCTATTCCCCTCCCGGGTGGACCCTGGGAAAAACTTGGCATAGATGTTCTAGGACCTTTTCACAGTTTACCCCAACAATGCAGATTTGCTATTGTCATGGTGGACTATTACACAAAGTGGCCCGAGGCCAAGTTTGTCTCTAAGGTCGATTCCCAAGAAATCATCGATTTCTTAAGGGAAACTTTCATGAGAGAAGGGTTTCCCCAAACTTTAATATCAGATAACGGAGTACAATTTGTATCATCCGAAGTACAAGAGTTTCTTAGAGAATCTGCCATTACTCATCACCGTAGTTCTCTCTATCATCCTCAAACTAACGGCTTGGTAGAGAGACTAAACAGAGTCATAGGTGATTGTGTCAAGTGGGCTCTTGCCCACCACAAAGCAGTTCCCCAAAGTGTCAGGACTATGTTGTGGTTTTATAGAACCACTCCTCATTCTTCCACTGGTGTGTCCCCCTTTGAACTACTGAGAGGTAGGAAACCATGTACCGAGTTTAGACCGGCTTGGATGTCCAAATGGAATAAATCCAATTCTACTCCCCAAGAAATGGATGAGAAAGTGAGGTCCAAGTCCGCTGAGGTCCAGGCCAAACAAAAAGAGTACTTTGACGAAAGGAAGCGTGTTAAGATCAGAGAATTTGCGGTGGGAGACAGGATCAGAATTAAGAAACCAGGCTTTGTAAGAAAAGGAGAAGCTAAGTATGGGGAAATTGTGGCTGTGGACAAAGTGTGTGGAAATGCAGTTCGAGTCAATGGCAAAGACTGGTGGAATAGTAACAAGGTGGTGAAAGTTAAAAATGTGCTCAATGACGTCAAGTGTCCCATGTTGAAAAGTGAGGTCTCTCATAGGATCTCTCAAGGTAAACTTGATGTCCAGAGTTCTTCTCCCAGCCACGCCGCTGTCAGAAGGAGTACCAGAACAATTAATGTTCCTGTCAGGTACCGCCAATGATTTTCGGTGTTCCTATATGCCATTGTTGTACTTCTCCTACACTTGTTTTCTGTATCGCTCTCTCTCTCTTTCTCTCTCTCTTTCTCTCTCTCTTTCTCTCTCTCTCTCTCTCTCTCTCTCTCTCTCTCTTTCTCTCTCTCGTGGGTTCTTTCTCTCTTCCGTCTTTGTCTCTTGCTCTTCCCGTTTGCTGCTTTCTCTATCTCTCTGTTCTCTAAGAAAAGGAGATATGTAGTGGCCTGTCCTGCCTCGCGCACAGGCTGCGCGAGGCGTATATGCCGCGTCTCGTGCTGCCTGCGGTGACGTAGGCGTTTGACAGTTGGTGATAACGATTTTAGATAACGGTGTTGTTGTGAGCCACAGGCGATTAGTCGTGCCCGTGGGAGTTCGTCATTAAAGCCTTGCTGTTCCTGACTTCTGACTCCGTGTAGTCATTAAAGAGTCATATAGACCTATCTCCCTGCTAAACTGTGATTATAAAATCTTTGCACAAATTTTAGCAGGGAGGCTGAATTTGGTAATGAGTTCCTTAGTCCATCTGGACCAGAAGGGATTCATTAGGGGTCGTCAGCTTCACGAATTAACGCATGAGTTGATCGGGGCGGTCAACATAGCTACTGCATATAATCAGCCTCTCTTTATTTTTGCTTTTGATGTGGCGAAAGCCTTTGATCGCGTGAAGTGGCCCTTTTTAACCTATATGATTCAACGGTTTGGGTTGGGCAATCTTTTTGTTAGAGCCATTAACAATATCTATAAAAAGCCCACTGCAAGACTCATTATTAATGGCAATCTTTCTAACTCAATTAAGTTAGAGCGGGGGCCAAGACAGGGATGCCCGTTGCCCTCTTTATTATTCAATTTGTATATAAAACCCCTAGCTTGTAGCATTAGGGTTAGTAATACTTTTACGCCTTTCAGATGAGAGGGTAGGGAGAAAAAAATCGCCCTGTATGCAGACGACTTGATGATCTTTTCTAGTGATTCCCCTGCTATCCTACCCTGTCTGGAGAAATTACTGATAGATTTTGGAAGGTTCACAGGGTACTTAATTAACTCTCAAAAGACAGAGATAATGACTTACACCTGTAAGCACAGTTACAACAAAAACAGCAAATCCGCTATCTTGGTATCCAAATCACTCATGACTGCCTTGGTAAACTTAGACCTTGAAAGGAAAAAAATGGCTTTATTGTTTAATTCCTGGAACAGTCTTGCATTATCTATTTTAGGTGGATCCAATCTAAATAAAATGTCAATCCTACCAAAATTCACTTTTATTTTTAACATGATCCCTCTATCTTTTGATCAGCCCGCTCTGAAAAAAGTACAAGGGTTAATAAATAGCTTTCTTTGGGCTAATAAGGGGGTGAGGATTGCATGGCGGAAGCTGAGATGCTCAAAGGTTGAGGGGGGTATTACTAGTCCAGACATCTGCTTCTATTGTTTTGCCTTTCAACTGAAGAATGGAAGACCCCTTCTATTTAATTCCTCCTGTTTTCCTCCTCGGTTGCTAACCATGTCTAACAGTACCCCACAAAGGGGCGATGGATGTCTTTTTAAGTTTGGTCACCCAAAATATTTAAAATAAATTAAACTTAATGTTTTAAGTTCGGCCTGTGAAGTTTGGTTTCAATTTAGGAAGATCTTGAAGATTTCTTATTATAGTGCAGGAGCCCCCATTTGGAATTCCCCAGGTACCCCAGTCTGCTTAAAAGACAGTCTATCCTCCGTATTACAGGAGGAAAATATTTTGAGTTGGGGCCAACTGCTTCAAGGGAATAAACTCTTCCAGTGAGACGTGCTGTATAATTCGACACACCAAAGACTTGCAAGATTTAAGTTTTATCAGCTATCTAGCTGGGCCTCACATTTAGACAAAGAAGAAGAAGCTAATGTAGAACATGAACTTTCTCTTCGTAGTCCCTTATTTCAACGAAAGGAAGTGTCTAAATTGTGTTGGCTTTTAAGAGTGAACCCCCTTCAGTACCTATGGAGGAGTCCTGGAGAAAAGACCTGCCTTCGACCAACGTAACACACTTATGGCAAGTATCGATGTGCACTTTATCGAATGTGGTCAAAGCTGCCTATCTTAAGAGGAACCATTTGTTCACACTCCACAGGGCATACTGGTCCCCGAAGAAGTTGGCTAAATTGGGAGATGTTCATTGAAAGGTTTG
This sequence comes from Triturus cristatus, assembly GCF_964204655.1. Taxonomy (NCBI): domain Eukaryota; kingdom Metazoa; phylum Chordata; class Amphibia; order Caudata; family Salamandridae; genus Triturus; species Triturus cristatus. The sequence continues at coordinate 541,679,455 of NC_140593.1, forward strand.
TCCAAAGTGCGACTCTGATGATGTGGATGACTTGCACATGTTTTGGCAGTGTCCTTCTATCCAGGACATCTGGCAGGAAATAGGTAAGACTGTTTTGGAGGTTCTGGGGTGAGATATAAAGGTAAGCTTAAGTTTGGTTATGTTTGGGGTCCTATAAGAGGAGTGTGTTAGTTATAATTTGTCTAGTTCACAGGCTTCTCTTTTATTTGTGCTGGTCCTTCTGGCCAGGCGTGAAATTTGTCTAAAATGGATCACACCACAATCACCAGTAGTGTTAGAGTGGGTTGCTTTGGTTAGGCGCATTCATAAATTGGATCTGGCTAGCTCAGTAAGGAAAAGATGCAAAATATTAAGGGAATGGGCAGATTGGGAGAATAGGGTTTGATACAATTTATCCTGTTATTTTGCTATTTGACTTTACACATTCACAAACGTCTAATGATTATTAAATAAGTGAGTGCGGAGATAGTGCATTTATTCTACAGTGGTAAAAGGTATCCACCCCTTAGACTTATGTCCATTAGAATCTTGGCAACTGGTTTCGTTGGATCCCCGGAGGGCCTAGCAATCTGAAGGTATCATCAAATATATACGGGGACCCATAAATAAACCCCTGGTTTGCTTATAGCTTTCTCACTTGTTTATGTTAAATGAGGACAAAAAAGAAAAGGTTCTCGACATTCTTGGTCCTCTGGCAAGGATTTTTGATCAAATTGAGGAGGCATATTTTAAAGGAACAGGTGTAAACATCCACCTTTTACAAGGATGGTACCAAAGGGAAATATGTTTTTTAGGCAACACAAATGCGAGGCTACTAGCTGAGAGGAGGAAAACAATCCTCATGCGCATCAATCCTAAACTGGCAGATTTTAGTGTTAAAGAGTCCAGTCATGAGGCGAAGGGCCTCTTATTCAGAGATGGCATGGTTAAGAACATCGCTAAATGTATGTTCAAATCTTTACGACCCTTGACAAGGCACATTACTCCATGAAGAGGGTTTTCTCAGGGAACAGTTTCTATGGTCTGGCTAGGAGGATAAGGCAACCTCCCATCCGAGGGTTTTTTAAGACCCACTAACCAGGAAACCAAGGCAACGGATATAAAGGAGGGAACTATTATAGGCAGTCCTCTGATTTCTAGCCTCAGAGAGGAAGAGGTAGTAGACCCGAGAGCATCTTGGGCCAGGGGTCAAGGCCAGAGCTCTCCAACAGGTCAAAGTGAGTATGAGGACACATTTTGGTTCTACCCAACTAAAGGTTGGGGTAAGGTTAAAGTTGTTTGCAGAACAATGAAAACGAATAAATGACAACCCATGGGTCATTTCAACGGTAAAAGGTTATTTAATAGATTTGGGTACGGAACTGTATCAGGAGGAAGAACTGAGAGGGTTAAGTTTCCAGAAAGATTTCAAGGATATTGGAACACAAGAAGTGCTTCAGATGTTAACAAAAATGCAATAGTAGAAGTAGAAGAGGACAGGATGGGTTATATCAGTACCCTTTTTCCAGTGGACAAAAGGACAAAGGGTGGAGTCCCGTGATAACTTTGAGAGGGTTAAACCAATTTGTAACATGCAGACATTTCAAGATGGAGGGTAACCATCTGTTAAGGGACATGTTGTTGGAAAGAGAACTGGATGGTCAAACTAGATCTCAAAGACACATACTTAACAGTTCCAATTCATGTGGAAAGTTAAAAGCTATTGCCTTTCAAATGGAAGGGTCAATAGTACCAATTTCGATGTTTACTTTTCGACCTATCGTCAGCCCCATGGTGTTTTACAAAGGTATTTAGGCCGGTTGTTGCTTATCTGAGAGAGAGGTGTGTGAGGTTGAGTTTATCTAGATGATATTCTGATTTTGAATCAGAATGTAGAACAACTGAAGGAACATCTTGTGATGGTAAAAGGTCTGTTGGAGTTATTAGGATTCATAATCAATATAGAGAAGTCTGTTTTTGTGCCGAATCAGACATTCGAGTTTATAGATTTTATTGTAGACACTTTGGAAAGTCAATTGCAGCTACCTATAAGGAAGATAAAGAAAATAAAGGAGAAAATGAAGAAGCTGATGAGAAAAGAGAAAATAAATTTAAGGGATTGAGCTTGGGTGATTGCATTTTTGTCATCAACAATTCAAGTACTGTTCCCTGGTCCCTTACATTATAGGGATATAGAGAGGCTAAGGAGAGCTGCTTTGGCAAAGGCTTATGGTATGGGGACGGAGTAGCATTAAATACGGAAACAAAGAAAGAATTAACATGGTGGATGGAGGATTTGGAAGCCTGGGATGGGCATGCAATATTTGGGACAAGACCAGATTTCATTCTGGAGACAGATGCCAGTATGTCAGGATGGGGAGCAACTTGCTCAGATCAGGAGACAGGTAGCATTTCGGATATGTTGGAAAGGATGGAACATGTCAATTATCGAGAATTGAGGGCAGGCTTATTTGTCCTTCACAGCTTCAAACAGTTGCAGGGGAGAACAGCTTTGCTGAAATTAGATAATATGACAGCAGTGACATATTTCAACAAGTTAGGAGAGTGCTGATCGAAGAGATTGGCTGACTTAGTAACATAAATGTGGCATTTCTGTTTGGAGCACAAGATTAGAGTAAGAGTGGAATATTTACCGGGGATGCACAATGTGGTAGCAGACTGGAATACAAAGAACTTAACAGGTTTCAGCGATTGGAAATTAGAGATTGGTTATTTCAATAAAATTCAGAGTTTGCTGGGCCCTCTGGATGTGAATCTTTTCGCATCCTGGGTGAATTTCCAGTTAACAAACTGTGTCAGCTGGAGACCGGATCGGGGCATGATGGCAGTGGATGTATTCATGCAGGATTGGTCAGGGATGAAGGCTGATGCTTGACCTTCTAGTTTGGAAAGTTTCAGAGGTTCAGGCAGAATCAAGAGACTTTCGGAATCGGCTACATAATTACTCAATGAGTCTTGGGCACCAGGAACCAAGAAAAGATACAAGAATGCATGGAGAATTTGGTTACGTTGGTGTATGGCAAGGGATGTGGATCCTGTGGAGGCTGAGATAGAGGTGGCAAATTTTTTAGCTGGCTTGTTTGACAAAGGTATGGCTTACAGAACAGTTAATTGTTATCTTTCAGCGGTGGTGGCAGGACATTCCTTGATTCAAGATATCTCAGTGGAAAGGAGTCCTTTATTTTGCAAAGTGATGAAACGAATAAAGTTGAGAATTAGTCCTAAACACAACTCAGTCTTCCTGGGACTAAGAGTCAGTATTGAAGTTGTTTCAGGATTGGCTCAGTACTAAGTAGATAGGTTTAATAGGGCTAGACTGGAAGGTAGCAACTTTCTTGTGTTTAATATTCTTTAGAAGTGTTTCAGATGTGGGGGCCTTGGAAGTGACAAACAAATTTATCAACCAACGAGGGTACTGTTTAAAATATTTAAAGGAACAAAAACGATGTCTGCATCTGTATTTTATTCACATTTAGATAATTTGCTGAACTTGTGTGTTGATAAATGCATCACGGAATAAGAATGCCAATTGCTGGGGAAAAGAACTGCTGGTGTAGATCAGTTGTTGATTTAGTATGTTAAACCTTTTTATGTGGTTGTGAATGCAACGACTGTGAGATGGGTGAGGTCAGCAATGAAATAGGTGGGTATTGATATTTCTAAGTGTGCAGCCCATTCCTTAAGTGGTGCCATGGTGTCTTGCTTTCGCCTCTCAGATAATACAGAATCTTCCACACGGTTGCTCAAACCCACAAGGCGAAGCAGGAGACATAACACAAAACAAACAACACCTTTAGAAAAGGGTTTTATTTTACAAAATGCAAGGACTCTTTCTTTTCGAATAAGGATTGGGTTTTATTTTACACAATGCTATCTAACAGAAAGGCTTTCCCATATGCCAAATGCACAACATTCAAATACACAATAAGATATATATATATATGTTTATATGCAAGCAATAATAACACACTTGGTAAATATAACAGCTAAATGCATGAATAATACTGGTGAATAAACAAGCAGCAAATAATATGAAATAACAATCAAGAAAATATAATATGCTGGACGTCCTGCAAGAGATCAGAAAGATATATATACATCAAATGATTACTTAGGATGTGCACCTCAACTCACTCACACATCACAAAGAAAACACCTCAAATGATCAAAATCACAGGCCAAACATCACAATGGCAATAATCAAAGCTCCAGCACCTCAAATGACCACAGCCACTGGAACACGCATCACAATGGCACTAGTCAAAATTCAATACTTCACCTGGTGCAAACACTGCATCTTAGCCCACTCCTGACTGAGGGAATTAAACAGGTAGGGTTCAGAGCCTCAGCAACCGGGGTTCCGCTGAAGTGGACATGTCCGCCCCATTTGGATTCCAAACTTCTGGTTTCTAAGTCAACAACCCTCAGCTTTATAATCTCAAAACACACTAGAAGGTTCGAGAGAGACCTCCCCTTGCGCCAGAGGAATCTTGCCAGAACTGGCCAGTTTCCAAGCAAGCATTCCCATGGCAGGAAGGAGTTCCCACGTCCCCTTCTCCAATCTCGCATGTTCCAGCCTTTATCTTGACGAAGCTCACAAAGCTTTCCGGGTACATTAAACAATCTCTCACAAAAACAATCCTTGAACGTGATTAACCCAAACAACTTGCAAGTGCTGCTGTGCACGCAGATAAAGCTCAAGCAAGGCAAAGTCAGAATGAGGCCATGTCAAAGCCCACTTCATAATACTGATCAATGTACAACACAATGCACATTTGTGCACAACTGCTTATAGATTCACATACTTCATCTCTCAATGTCCTATAGCATCACATACTTTATCTCTCAATGTACAACACCGAGCACATTTGTGCATCACTGCACTTCGAGACCTAAAAGTACATTCCACACCTCTGTCTCCCTCTCATGCTTTCAAATGCACATCCAACACGTTCTGTTCTTGGCAAAGCTGTCCTACTCCGTGACAGCTCCCACTGAAAGACTGCAAGATTACAAGAAATAAACTTTTAACAGAAACAGGCATATGCAGGACATCGTACATTCAGGCTAGGGTAAAATAACACACCAAAGTCAGTTAAAATAATGGTAGTCAAAGGTCATCACAGGGTGTCAGACCACAAGAGTGCCTCTTGCACTACACATGGCAAGTAAAGCTTTTATGTCAGATGGAAGGTTAGATGAAATTATGAAGGCAGCAGATTGGTCTAATGCAGAAATGTTTAGGAAATTCTATTTTAGACCTATGCGCTTTAAAAAACTTTGAACATTCATAATGCCAGTCTCCTGTCTTGCCATACAATGTTGATTCTTAAAGGTTTACAGTATAAAGAATTGCGATTTTATTAAAGACATACTTTTTTGCATCATTCCATGAACCCATATGCCTCAGAACTGACAAAGCAGCAGGTTCTTGTACCCAGCTTTTCCCCATTTGTTGAACTGGTGGTAGAAATGCAAGAGTGGAATACTCTAAATGTTTGGAGGTCCACAACAAACCTTTTTTCCGGCCCACTCCCCAAAGATAGGTCCCTTTCAGTAAAGGAAAGGGGTTCCCCAATAATGCCCTCTGCATCTCCCCACATGTGGTGCAGAGTGACTATGCAATTTAGGCCTACCTTCACAGTTTTGCCTGTGTCATTGAATAACGACTGTATGTTCCTTTGACAATTATTTAGTGTCTCTAAATTATGAGCTGCCTCTTGAAATTCATTTACCACTAACTGCTCTAGTGCAAGGGTAATATATGAAGCACCTACATGGCATCCCACAGCTTGCCTGACTCCTGAAGCCAGCCTATTTATTCTATTACTAAGTCTAGCTATATCAGCTGAGTTCAATCATTCAATTTTATTGATTCAGATGTTGTCTGAGAACAACAATATAAAATGTGTACAAAATCTGTGCAATATTATAAATACACAATTCATATACTTGACCCCTTTGAAAAATGTGCACAGATTGAAACATACAAATTCATTTGGAGTTGATCTAATTAAATTAATCCGATCATTAGTATTAAATAAATATAGCTAAAACATATAGGCTTTATAAAAAGGCGCCAAGCTTCAACCAGGACTTTATCGGGGCAGACATATAGAACATGCACAATATCTTGAATGCCTCCTCTGCATAGTTCAAAAAATCCTGACTTATCACTTGTGTCACCCCAATGTTTAGTGTAGGCTTTTAATAGTAGGATCCCTAAGTGAAACATAAATATACAGCATATAAACACTGTAGTCCAATGTAACTCTCAAGAATGTTTGATACATTTTATACTCTAAGTTAGCAATAAAGCGCCTATAATGTGATAGTTGGGAAAAATGTGGAATGTTGAGGTCGAAACTCAGTCTCTGTGTCAGTTGTTTTCAAGGAAGAACTTCATAAGCACAGATAACCAAGACTGCAAAGATTATTGGAGCATTGAAAGTGCTTTAAAGAGATTTTCCTTAAAAATATACTGTCTTGCTCCGACCTTAAACATTTCATACTTTAAGAGAACTCTCAGGGAGCTATCTGGTGCATGCAGTAAATGGTAGGACCATCTAATTATAATTGCCAGAGCTCTTGTATAGGTGCTGACTACATTGAGCTCTAGACGTAATATTTGAGCTGGTGTAGCTTGGCTGATTGTGGTTATCTTGCGTAGAAGTTTTCCTGCATTCAGATTTAAGATAGACCACTTTTTTACAGAAGTATACTCTAGCGCATAAGATAAGGTCGAAGGAATCTTAGAGTAGTAAATTTCAAGAAGGGAATGGAAATGTCACTTTCCTGAGGAAGAGTAAAGTCTCTTTAGAGCGATTCTATGGGCTGCAGCCTTAAGTTCCATATGCTGGAAATGAGAAGTGGTTTCTAATGTCTGTGAAAAGACTCTACCAGATAGGCATACGTCCTTACTACCTAAACTGGTCTCCCACCTAAATTCCAGTCAAAGTGTCTGTAATGTTTCCTACCCCTAAATGGTAACTCTTTTGTTTTAGAGATGTTTACTTTTAGGTAATTAGTTTCTGTATAACTAAAAAGAGTGTCCATGTTACGCTATATGTCGATAGGTGTGAGAAAAAGAATTACCACGTCATCAGTGTACATTAAGATGTTTATATTACGTGACGCTATTTTTGGAGGATAATTGTTTACTTTTAGGAAGCAATCAGGTAGGTCACTAAGGAATATAGAGGAAAAAACAGGGGCTAGTAAAGATCCCTGCCTGAGGCTGTTCAAGATGGGTATCTTCTGCTTCAGTCCCTTATCTTCTCCCATCTGAACTCTACACCATGTTGATGAGTGGAAGGCTACAATTAGCCTTGAAGCTTCTGGAACTCCCATTTTCTGAGTTGCTGAGCTGAGTTGAATATATATACCAGTCGCTTCTCCCTATATTTCTGCGGTCCCTTTGTAACTAGCAAGGTGGCCAGTTCTGTTCCCACAACTTCCTCTTATGTTTATATTCTCTAGGCATATTCCAGGACAATTATTCACTTATATTGGTAGTTGGTATAGTCTTCTTTTCTTTTTCTCATGCAGTGACAGGTGTCATCTAAAAATAGATAATACAATATTTACAATCAGGAAAAGACATCTATCTCACTTTTGGCATATCAACATGAAAATTGTTGATGGAGCAGGTAAAACAAAATTTTGTATACCTCCTCTATTTTGCATGAAATTAATTACGTAATCATTCAAAGTATTAACTTGCACTAATTAGTTTGGAGTGAAAACGACTAATCAACCTTTACACCTTGATAAACACGAGATACATGTGGGACTAAAATGCGAATTGCATGGCAAAATAATTAAATAATTAACTGCGGTACGCAAACTAACCTTAGAACGTGGTGAAATAGAGAAATGCATGATTTATGTTGCTTTTGTGATGGTTTGTGCTTCCAATGCTGCAGAATGATGAGTATTATTGCTTTAAATGTTGCTACAAGCCAGGGAAATACTAATATATACCGGGATTAGCGTGGGATTAAACATTAGGATCTTCATATCTATGTTCTAATTACTGTTATGTCTGTTTTTACTTAAGTTGGCATTCAGCCTGCTAGGCCGCAGTGCTTAAGATGGAGCTCCGAAGGTGCCGCCGTCATGTGAGCGCAATAGCTACTGGGCAGAATCGGATGGCTCTGGAGATCTCCCAGTGACCTCAATCCTGAACCATTGTGTTCCTCGGCAAGGATAGGAACATGGAGGATTGCCAAATGATGAACGGTGTTAACTACCAAGGGGACAATAGGGGACCTGTACGAGGAGGCTTGCTTGTTGTTACTTCGGAACTTTTGCCTGTGAATTACCAAAAAGATATACAGTTGTTCGCTGCCATGCCAGGTCTCATGGAAAAGCAGGCGAAAATGAGAAAACTCGGAGAACTTACAAATTGAATTGGATTAGCCAATCAGAACACTTTCTACCCCTTAATTGTTGCATATTGACCTAAAGTAAGAAGGAAAAGGGTATAAAAGACTGATCTGTCAGAGGGGTTGGTTGGTTGGGCTGATCATCTTTGGCGTTGGGTCTGCGTTGAACTGACGAAGATTTCCTTGGTTTACCTTGGGTTTCTTTATATTTTGAGAAATCTGTTTCATATAATTATTGATTATTGTTACGGGTTGGACAGTTTATGTTGGAGATTGAAGCTGTGACTTTGAATATTGCATCCCTGTGATTGGAGGGTCACCAACTTTGAGATTTGGTAAATATAATGTATTGCGAAATCTATACTTATGCTCTAAAGATTTGATATCACATATTTATCCTATAGTGCCTGAATGCTAAATTAAATATTAGATAAACAAAATTTGGATTAATAAAAAATGAGTTTGTGGTTCTTTAATTGAGTACCGAAATTAATTGAATTTTTCCTAGGCTTTATTGTGTTTTAGCTGGTTCTAAATCACCATCAAGAAGTCCAACTAATTGGTCCGTCGACCAAGTGGTGGAGTGCCTTGATGTTGAGGTCAGGATTCTATAGGTGCAGATGTATATAATGTATATAATGTATATAATGTAAAGGAATTTACTCCCGAAAGGTAAAACGGTACCCCCCATGTCCAGCGCTTTTCTCCTATGTACAGATTCTAGAGAGATGAATGTGTGTTGGTGTTATGGGCCCCACCAATGAATGAATGTATGGATGAGTTAGTGTGATGATGTGTCTGTGACATAGGGAGAATATGTCAATTTGCCCTTTTCCGCTGGAGCAGTTTTCTTGGTAGCAGAGTAATGGTTATTATTGACTAGTTTGTTGATTATTGATTTATGTTTAACACTTTATGTTGAGTTGTGTTGCGTTTTATGTTGTGAAAAGATTGAAGACTTCCGGAAAGTAGGAAGTTGGTTGCCCTGTATGTAGACGGGGGAAATGTGTGGCAAGTGAAGTCGCACAGCGCATTGTCTGGTTTCAAGGTGGTAACATTGTCGTGTGTTATCGGTAGGGACATTTACTGTATGAACGTGTGTGAGTGAAAAGCAATAGATTTTCTTGTGAAACTCTAGCCTTAATTCTCAGGAGCATTGTAGTCTCCACATGTTATATCCCCAGAGAAACGGTTAGCATTTTTGCTTGTTAGAAGGGTAAGGTAGAGGGAAGTGCAACTTTATCGGCGAAACTGAATAATTCTGTGGTAGGGTAGAGGTAAGCGCTGCCTACTGGAAATACAGAATTCTTGTGCAAATGGACAAAACTATTCCTTTGGTTTAGCGAAACAGGCAATGGTGATGTTTTATGTTGTTACTAACAGATTTTAAGTAAAGAAAACGTAAGAAAACGTTTGCCGAAATTTTTTGTAAAGGAGGGGTCAGCAAAAGCAGGAGTAGCGAGGAAGGCTGATGTCAGAACGACCATGCTGGGATTGGTCAGCTGTAAGGAAACAAAGCTTTCACTGATTGGTGCGTTAGTGTGAGTCGCATTGGGATTGGAGAATTATCAGTGTGACGTAGACGCATAGGATTGGTGCATTAGTGTGAGTCGCGCTAGTATTGGAGAGCTTCAGGAGTGACGTAAACACCCAGAATTGGTGCGTTAGTGTGAGACACTCTGTGATTGGACAAGATACGGAGAAGCTGTGAAAGAAGTGATTTGTAAAGCCTAGTTGATTAAGAATGGGGAAAAATAAAATGATGTACTACGATCCACCTGAGAAAGAGAAAAAATCATGGTTTGGGAAAATTAAAACCCTATTTAAGAAGGATAAGCCGATTGTGACTAGGGAAGGTCAGATACTTCCTCCACCGAAATCACCTGCATCTTTTATGGTAGTGAAATATGGGTACCATACATGTATCTGGTTGGAGAATTGGGCAAAGTATACCAAAGAAGATGGGGTACTAGCGTTTCCAGAAAGTTGTTTGTTTAGTTTGACTGTATTCCGAAATTTGAGAGAAAGAATGATGAGGTTAGAACCGGAACCCAGACCTCCTCAGTTCGAAGCTTTGACGGAGTGGGAAGAAGAAATGTATGAAAGGGAAAGGCATTGGAGTGGAAGAAGGTACAATTACATGTTTGGTAGACATTGTGGTCAAGAAAATCATGAGGACAGAATGAGAAGATGGCGTAATGCGAATATGACTGATGGTATGTTTCCTCTGAGAAATACTGAAGAGACAAGTGGTAGAAAATGTACAGAAAAGAGAAATAATACAGGGTCAGAAGGTTATAGATATGGTGTGAATGAATCGGAGGATGAAGTTCTGGAGGACATGTTTTATAAAAATCCTCCCCCGTATCAACCGAATTCTACGTTACTGACGCCGAGTGCACTGGTAAAAGAAACCATGATAAATAAAAATCTTGAGCAAACGCCACCTAATTTGGGAAAAGGTAATCCATTTAAAGATTCTGAGATGCCACAACCCGTTAGAACTGGAAATGAAAATTCAGCCGAGATAGCTAGAACTACACTGGAATTAACCGAAAAAATTAGAGAGTTGACTAAGAATATGGAAGCAGTGGCCGTACCTGTAACTATAGGACCGGTGATGCCTGTCTTTGATAAACAGAAAGATAGTGAGCATTGTTTAACAGTTCCCTATAATTGTGGTAGACAGATAGAGACAGAAAGAAGTGGTTCTGGAGGAAATGAATGAAAAAATGTGGCTGGAACATCTGGTTTGAGTACTCCCAAAAATGTGAATGTAAATCAAAGTCCAGCAACTAAGACACTTATGACAACAGAATCTGCAATAGAAACCCCAGAGAGAAATACAGATAAAATAAGAAGTGAGACAACCCCTGTAGGTCCCACTTCTGAAGAATTAAGTGATTGGTTAAGAAGTTTACAAAGAAAAGATACAGAACCGCAACCTTTAGATGTAGCAAAATTAAAGGTAACGTTAGAAGAATTAACCATAGGAACCATTCCAACTGAAAAATTAAAAGCATATCAGGGTGAGGAGTTAATGTTCCTCTGCAAAAGTATAACTTGGAGAGCGAGAACTTTGCATGAAAAAGAGACAGCGAGTGAAATGGGAATTGATTTTGAGAAAATAAGATCGTTACAGAAACCGTATAGGGTAGATTTTTCCGAAATGGATATTAAAAATCTGAATACTACAAGGAGATTGACTCAAATTAAAGAACTGATTGCCTTGCTAAGGAAATGGGGTGATGTAGATAGGTGGGAGAGTAGATGGTCATGAAAGAGAGAGGAAACTACGGATAAGGCTTTTTCAGCGTTTCCGATGAGAGAAAAAGAGCCAGTGGTAACCGAATGTCCCATGAGGGAAATCCCAGGAGGAGGTTATGTACATGTTCCTTGGACTAGACAGGATATTTTGTCATTTACCAATGATTTTCCAAGGCTAAGAGAAAACCCAGTTGAATGGTATCGACAGGTGGAAAGATTTGTTTAACTGTCGAAAGGGTTGTGGATAGATCTGAACGGTCTTTTTGATATAATTGTACCTGTAGATTTATGCGCAGAATGTAAGATTACCATAGATTGGCCAACGCAAGAGTATCCTTGGGATCCTAAGACGGGAGCCCCTGATCCAGAAGTAATGAAAAAATATAATCAGGTAAATACTTTTTTGAAAAATAAAGTACCTCCAAAGAAAACTGACTGGGTAAAAATTGACAGAACTCACCAAGAAGCTAAAGAATCTGTTCATGCATACTATGAAAGGTTGTTGCTAGCTTTCAAACAAAATAGTGGAGGTGAGAAATTAAGCGAAAAGGATCTGAGTCATTTTGTGTATAGGTTTGTTTATGGGTTAAAACCTGAGGTTAGTGAGATGATCAAACATCATACAGTAGATTGGCAGATAGATGAGGTGTGACGACATGCAAAATATTTTAGTGATGAAAGTGAAGCTAAACAACGTAAACTAAAAGAAAAGGCAATGTGGGCATGAGTTAAGGTAGCCGAGGGACAAGAAGCTCAGCTAATTGAGCAAGCTAATGGCATGGGCCAAGCTAAACAAAAGCCTAATATTGGAAAAGGGAAAGGACAGATCAGCCTAGAGGAAGCTAAAAAGAAGTGGCCATGTCATAATTGCGGAAAATTAGGGCATTGGAAATCCGAGTGTAAATTGCCATCGAGAGCTAATGGTGATAATGCATCATTGAATCCACAGGTGCCGAATGAGGTGAGTTGCCAACCGACGCGACAGCAGCAGTTTGTTACCCAACAGTGTCAGGTGCCAAAGCCACCTTTTCAACAGCACGTAAATCCTCAGAGATACAGTAATGAGACAGGATTCTACACCGAAGAACAGGTAACAAAGCTACAGCGCGCTAGTGCTGTTTCACAGTATTGGCTGCAACGTGATGGGAGTGAGTCAGAAGAAAGTTATTGACGGTGCCTAGGAGAGGAAGAGGAGTGCGTTCTTGGCGCAACTCTAGAGGTAGACCTGACAAGACCCTATGTGGATGGAAAGGTAAATGACGAAAACATTACTTTCCTAGTGAATACCGGTGCTACTCGTTCAACTGTTAGATCAGCTGACGTTGAAAATCTTCCTCTCTCTAGTGAAACAATCCAAGTAGTTGGAGTCTCAAATAGAGAGATAAAAACTTATCTTACGGCTCCTGTAAAGGTTACAATAGGGAAATTCACCAACATGCATAGATTTGTCGTGTGTGACACTAGCCCCGTAAATCTGTTGGGGAGAGATTTGTTGTGCAAAATGAATTGCACTATTTTCTGTACCCCTGATGGCATAGCTTTTGAAACTCCTGATGAAGACGTACTGTACAGAATGACAATGGCAAACTTAGAACCTGAAATTACTGAGGCATTTGTTGTATTTGATCCGGAGGGATTACCTCAAGAATTGAAGAAAACAGTAAAGCCCAAAGTATGGGATTTCACGGGAGAAGATATTGGATTGATGAAAAGAGTAGATCCTGTGAAAATAATTGTAAAGGAAGGAGTAAATTACCCGAATATCCCCCAGTATAAACTGACTCCAGAAATAATTGCAGGGGTAACGCCTGTAATTGACAGAATGATTGAACAAGGAATGCTGAGAGAAATAATGAGTAGTCCATGTAATTCTCCGATCATGGGTTTGAAGAAATCAAATGGGACTTTTAGGATAATACAGGATTTAAGAAAAGTGAATAAAATCGTTATTCCTTGCTGTCCCATTGTACCGAACCCTTCGGTAATCCTATATCAGATTCCCCATGATGGGGAATGGTACACAGTCATTGACTTGTGTCATGCTTTCTTTTCTATCCCATTGCACCCTGATAGCCAACACATTTTTGCATTCCGGTTCGGCGAGCGTATTTTGGCATGGTGCCGTATCCCTCAGGGGTATACAGAAAGTCCCTCAATATTTAATCAGATTCTAAAGAAGTCCCTGGAAGATTTAAAAATGCCTCAAAGTTCCGTGCTTCCAATGCTGCAGAATGGTGAGTATTATTGCTTTAAATGTTGCTACAAGCTAGGGAAATACTAATATATACCAGGATTAGCGTGGGATTAAACATTAGGATCTTCATTTCTATGTTCTAATTACTGTTATGTCTGTTTTTGCTTAAGTTGGCATTCAGGCCGGCTAGGCCGCAGTACTTAAGATGGAGCTCCGAAGCTAGCGATAGCTACTGCGCAGAATCGGACGGCTCTGGAGATCTCCCAGTGACCGCAATACCGAACCAGTGTGTTCCTTGTCAAGGATAGGAACATGGAGAATTGCCAAATGATGAACAGTGTGAACTACCAAGGGGACAATAGGGGACCTATACAAGGAGGCTTACTTGTTGTTACTTCGGAACTTTTGCCTGTGAATTACCAAAAAGATATACAGTTGTTCGCTGTCATGCCAGGTCTCCTGGGAAAACAGGCGAACATGAGAAAACTCGTAGAACTTACAAATTGAATTGGATTAGCCAATTAGAACACTTTCTACCCCTAAATTGTTGCACATTGACCTAAAGTAAGAAGGAAAAGGGTATAAAAGACTGATCTGTCAGAGGGGTTGGTTGGTTGGGCTGATCATCTTTGGCGTTGGGTCTGCGTTGAACTGACGAAGATTTCCTTGGTTTACCTTGGGTTTCTTTATATTTTGGGAAAGCTGTTTCATATAATGATTGATTATTGTTACGGGTTGGACAGTTTACGTTGGAGATTGAAGCCGTGACTTTGAATATTGCATCCCTGGGATTGGAGGGTCACCAACTTTGAGATTTGGTAAATATAATGTATTGCGAAATCTATACTTATGCTCTAAAGATTTGATGTCACATATTTATCCTATAGTGCCTGAATGCTAAATTAAATATTAGATAAACAAAATTTGGATTAATAAGAAATGAGTTTGTGGTTCTTTATTTGAGTACCGAAATTAATTAAATGTTTTCCTAGGCTTTATTGTGTTTTAGCTGGTTCTAAATCACCATCAACCAGTCCAACTAATTGGCCCGTCGACCAAGTGGTGGAGTGCCTTGATGTTAAGGTCAGGATTCTATAGGTGCAGATGTATACAATGTATATAATGTAAAGGAATTTACTCCTGACAGGTAAAAAGGTACCCTCCATGTCCAGCGCTTCTTCTCCTATGTACAGATTCGAGTGAGACGAATGTGTGTTGGTGTTATGGGCCCCACCAATGAATGAATGTATGGATGAGTTAGTGTGATGACAAGTCTGTGACATAGGAAGAATATGTAAATTTGCCCTTTTCCGCTGGAGCATGGTCTATGTACACGTTTCATACCATCATTGCAACACAAACAGGCCTTACTGCTAATACAGGCCATGTGAGGAGTACACTGGCCGTTTCTCGGTTTTGGCAGATTTCATCTGTCCAATGTGGATTTAGCGTTTCTGGTTTATTTCAGGCATGTGTACCTGATACTCTGTAGGGGACATCTGGTCTGTGATGACATATGACCCTGTAAATTGTGACGCTAGAAAGGGGATGTATTTATCAGGACATTTTGTAATACATTCACCTCCAATTCTCATCTGCCTAATATCTGAATAGATGTCATAACAGAGTTTCATTTCTTCTTTCATTTGCTAGTCTGCCGAAGATACTGTTTCATTTACCTCTGTTAGTCTGTCAAACATTTCCTATTCACATCCTTCTATCACTACTTGCCATTCTTTTGGAGCACCTAAATCAGCAGGCATGACAACATTAACCCACCCTTGCATTGGTCTTCCAAAAGGTGATTGATAGGATCTAGTGCCTATTCCTGAGTGGTTTTGTACATGTAGCGCTTGAAGGACATAGTTCAAGTGGTCCTCCCTTCCACCTCCTTTGGCGTCTCGCATTTCTCTTAACTGTTTTCTCAACTCTGAGTTCTATCTTTCCAATTTTCCTGCACTTTGAGGTCTGTGGGGAATGTGGTTTCTCTGATCAATGCCTAAATGCTGACACATTTGTTCAGTGGCATAGCCGGGCGGCACAGGTTTTGGGGGTAGTAGCCTCGCCTCGCTCTTACCTGCCCCCTCTGGGCAGCATTAGCATGCCCCTCCCCGCTCCTCAATGCGTTTGCCACCTACTACAATGTATTTATTCCATTTCTTAATCCTGGGGAGGGGTCCCACAAAGTCTATGTAGATTGTGCCCCAGGGTCCTGATAGAGAGGGTTTACTCATTACTCAAAAGCTCCCCTCTCTTCAGTCTGAAATGTTTGTCATGTCTAAGGCAATGTATGCATCTGTCAATATGTGCATGTAGACCTTTTCCCCTGATTTCCACCAGTAGTGCATTGTCAGCAGTGGTTCTTTTGGGATGTGTGAACTGCCCATGCGCCCAATGTAGAAACAAGGATTGCAGTTTGCTGGGTACAACATTTTGCACATCTTTCACTCCCCATTGGACATCATAATAGCATCGTCTTCCATGTATACAGTAAAAGGGAATCCTTTTTCACCATATTATTCCATGTGCCAAAAAAAAATACCCAAGCCCAGGTATTTGTTTTAGCTCTTGTGTAGTGGCGCATTGGTCTAACATGGGTCCCAGGACTGGATCGTGTTGTGCAGTACAGAGATGTTGAAAGCTGTCATGTATCATTTGGCCTGATGCTGCCTGGGCACGTGTCACAGGTGTCACATGTGTATAATGTTGTTCTGTGAATATAGAGGCATTGTAGAGATATGCTCCCTTTGCTAGCTGATATGCACACTCCTTACCTTTTGTAAAGGGGCGTGTTTATTGTGTGTCCTGGTCTCTACCATGTTTTCTTGTGTAAGTAAACAACTTAAGGCATCAGTTGTCTGCCATAAATCTGAAAATGTCACACTAGAACCATTTGTTCCTCCAAAGTTGTTTTGTTTCCACCGATGCAGGTATAACACATACCCTTGTAAAACAAAGTCATAAGCAACAATGACATTAATCATTCAAAGCACACACTGGTCAATGCTGGATTTCCTGTTTTAGGGTTAGTAGCATTGCTACCACTTCTGCAGGTTGTCCTGATCTGTTACCGGTTTGTCTCTGAGTTGTGTGCACAGTCCCATTTGGAGCACTAGGATATTGAACATACACTCCAGCACTTTCTTTACAATATGAACTTTATCTTGAGGGCATTGAGTATAGTGTCTCCTTTTGCTTCAATAACACACTCATGTATCTGGCTCACAATGGGTATTCTTGCCAATTGGGGTCACTGGGTAGAACCTGTTCTGTCTGTATGGAGGTATTACTAAGGTCTGCTATCCATTTAGCTGAGCGTACCATTAAACAAAACTTCAGCAGTGTATGGTGTGTTTTCATGATGTCTGATCCTGCAATTATGCACTAGAATGTCTAGATCGCCCAGTACACATGCAACACTGTTTTTTCACAAAGAGTATTTCACTTCAACCATTTTCATCAACTGACAGACAAAAGCTACAGGGATCTGTTTGTTTCAATACATCTAGGACAGAATGCATGCAATTGAATTATCCGTGACCATAGGCCAAATATAGAATGGCAATGTGATGTCTGGGCTTGCCAATGCAGGGACTTCAACAAGTGCTTTCTACAATGTTTTCACTGCTTCTGTGCAATCATCTGTCCAGTTCCAGTCTGAGGATCTTAGTAAATCTTACAAGGGGGCTGCAATCTCAGCGAAAATTGAGGTGAAGGATCTCGAGAATCCCATAACTCCTAAAAGGTTCTGTAATGAGTGGATGTTATGTGGAAGGGACTTAGGTTGTATCATCCCTATCTGCTTTGACCAATGTGCTTTAACTCAGGGAATATTTCTAACCCTAAGAATGTTACCTGTGTCTGCACAATCTGTGCCTTTTTGGGGTTCACCTTCAAACCTCCCTTCTGAATAGCCTGTAGGACTTGGTACAGACGTTCTGCGCGTGACTGCATATTTTCGCTAGAAAGGTGAATGTCATCTATATGTTATTATATCATGTGCCTTTGGAAGGGGACTGTGTCCAGACAGGAGCACCTCTCCTTGCCAGAGGAATGCAGAACATTTGCGGGAGTCAGGGTGTAAGGAAACAAAAAAAGGACCCATTGCTGACGTCTAAAACTGTGCGGATCTTATCTGCAGGCCTAATGTTTGCAACTAGTTTAGGAAAAGTTGCCACTATGGGAGCAGAATGTACCAGGGCTCAGTTTAGCTCCCTGAAGTCTGGAGTAAGCTGCCAATCCTGCCCTTGCTTTGGGTACTTTTGTCTCCCTTCAGTTGCGTCCCTTATTAATGACCGCTGGAGATGGGTTTTAGGTCTAGAATGGAGGGGGTCTGTGTCCGCCTTCTTGCGAACTAGCCAGGTTGGGCCAACAAACTCTGGGTTCCCTGGATAAAACTCAATAAGGCCTCTTGTAGTAGGGCCTTAATCACTTTCTTAATACAGGAAATGCTGTCAGGGGGCACAGAGTATTGTTTTATGTGCCTGGGGTAGCACTTTATTTGAATGAAGGGACATAATCATCCGTACCACAGTCCAATTCAGAAGTTGCAAACAGATTCTGAAATTCTGTCACTACAGCCTGTATGATGGGTTCAATATTTGTAGGTGGTGGAAGGGGTGTCTGGTTTGCCATGAGCCAGGTGCCCCGCGGAATAACACTGTAAATAGGTTGGTTGGTTTTGGGGTGCTGATACTCTTCTGCTTGCCACACCACATTGCTACAAAGGTCAATCACAATATTAAATCTCCTCTTGAAGTCCATTCATAAAATGGCCTCAGATCCACCTACTGCTATACTGTGTTGTATGAGACTATTTTGGGGGATAAATAATATTTGTACAGACAACATTTTCTGTGGCAAGTGAAATATTTTCCCTTGTATGCCCTGCACAGCAAGGCCGTCCTTTTGGGGAGTATTGTCTTCATGTTTATGCCGTGGCATAATGCCAGCTCCAGTATCTACAATTATATTGACACCACCACCCTCAATAAACTCAATAAATACACGTCACTCACTGTCTATTCCATTGATCCATTTGCACTGAACACAAAGGGTGCGACTTTGGTATATTTAATCATGGGGCTAGTGGAAGAGAGGATGGCTTGTCAATGTCCTAATCATCTTCAAACAGAAAGGAGTCACTTTCAAGCCATTTTCCTATTTTCGCCTTGCTCAGTTTTTGCCCAAGGAAGGACATTCATTTCTTGTAACAGCCCTCAATAATTCTGCTGATGTTTTTTCCTTCTGTAGTTCCCTTTTTTTCGCTTCAGAAAATGTGATAAAAGGCATACAGAGCCAACATTTTCTCTTCATCATTTCTTCCTACCTTGAACAAAACGTCCAGAGACACTTTCAGCCAAATATGGAAGGCAGTTTCTCTGTCTTCCCCTGGTTCTGTGTACACTTTGGCATTCATATGGGAAGGGATTCCTGGGGAGGCGTGACAGTAGGGTGCTCTGGGGGTGCAGAAGGCATGACCTTGGAAAGTGCTCCTTTGTACTCTACCCCGATTTTTTGCACTAACTGCCTTAGTTCATCTATTGGGAGAGGCTTTAATTGGCCCAGAATTGATCTAAGTGGCTTAGGAGGCGGGCCTATTTGTCCCAATGCCAATCTGTTGCAACATCCTCCACAAGTACACATGTTCATCAATATGCTGCTTTACTTCCTTCTTTAATTTAGTGAATTTGATAAAGCGGACATGGGTTTGGATTTGTAATTCTACAGGGCTACTTTGTGCCTGTGAATGTTCTCTATCTGGCACCCATACCCTCTCCATCCTGTAGAAGATATCTGGAGGGAGTCCTTCAGGTTCCTGAAAGAAGTGATTGATGGTGTCTTCTACCCTAAGAATATGCCATATATCTTTGCAATAGGGAAGGAGGCCTACATGTATGTCCATGTGCCACTGGGTGCCATCTATGTGACATGACTGTTCCTGTACATGAAGAGTAGCAGGCTTATTGATGTAGTACTTCTGTGTGGTATTGATCCATTTCCTTAGGATGGTGATTGATTTTTCTTAGGATATGGGGTTACCATCTATTTCACAATATATTTTTGCCATATGGCGGATAAATGCATTTACTGAAGTAGGTTTTTCCCTAAGAAATAGGGTAAAGTGTGTTTTCTGCTCCTGTCCATCTGTGCTCTGAGGTAGGTAGGGGTGACACTTGGACAGGAGTTTGTGTTCTGCTGTGAGTTTTTCTATGTAGTCAAGGAATCCATCTTCTTTGTATGCTCTAATGACTTTGTTTTTGCTCACTTGTTTTACAAAGCCTTGTATTTCTTCTGGTTTGTATACTTCCTTTCCATCCAGGATATGGGGATGGAGTGGAAAAGGGTCACTTTGATGTACTTTAACCCCCTTTAATGTACCTAAATCAAGATATAGGTTTCCTGACACTTTCTGGTCAGGATGGTCCACACGATCTCTGTCAAAGCAGACCTGTTAATCATGGTATTTCTCTCCTAACTCAAGGAGTTCTTTTCTCAAAATGTCACAATCACTCCATGTGGTGTGTAGACTACAACGTTGGGTGCAGTTTATTACATTTTGGGTGCTCTTTTTTTATTGCATCCCTCTCCTTTAGCAACTAACTACACAAGTTGGCCTTTCCTGAGAATCTATCCTATGAATCATATGTGCCCTCCATAGTTCCTGAACTATTTGTCTGGGCTTATATTTCTTTGAATATTTTGGAGATAATGTATGCAGAATCCCTTGTCTCACTTCAGCCGGGGTCACTAGTCACTAGGATTTTCTGCATGTTCCTCCAAAGAACTGAACCCCCTACATCTTTTTAAAGTGCTTCAACTATTTCCTAACATTGTTGCTCTTCCAGCTCATTCTGGGAGATGGCACAGTCTGCCCCAACTGTGTGCATTACAGTGTATTTTCACTGACCTGATTCCAAGCTTTACTCTGATGCCCATTGTCCTTTAAAGGCATACATAAAGACCCCAATATGAAAAGGTAAAAAATCCATTATCTTTTTCCTTTCTTTGAGAGCAAAGAACAGTAGACCACATTTGGGTGCCAAATATTCTTAAACACCTTCTCTGCTCCTTCTGTGCAGCCTAACTTCGACTATACCCTGCAACGCAAGGGGAGGGGGCTGAGCAGGCCACATGGGTCAAGGGGTTGAAAGTGTTAGCAGCGTAATGCTATTATTCACTCATCTGCGAGGGAGAGATAAGACACTGGTCAAGGTAACAACAAAGAGCATGTATTATGGAATAAGAATACAGCAAAACCAATATGGAGGCGCAAAATCACTTTGGGTACTGATAAGTGCAAAAACCTGAGGACCGCCAAATGTTCACTACAGCACTGGCATGTCACCTTTTATGCTTGACAAGTTCAGATGATGGGCCGGAGCCACTACAGAAGGTCACAGGAGATAGGCAGGCCAAGCCATTTGTGCATTGTAGAAGACAACGTGTCCACCCAAGATAGGTTGCCCGGAGTTGTGGAAAAGCTGATGTACAATCTCCTCCCAGTAGGGATGTTGACCTTGAAATTGCTCTACTCTTCTTCAACCTTTGGTCTTATCTTTATCAGTGCAGTCCTTGTGGTCCGAGGTGCAGCAAATGGTGGTCCTACCCTGGATAAGACAGTGAAATGACAAAGTGATGCATGCACCAGTCCAACAAGTGAGACAAAGCCACATATTACTGAGCACAACTACATTCTTAAACACAATAGATTTCATATTCCTATAAACACTGTTTAGGTAATACCTGTATTTGTATGTTTTTGATGTGCTTCCATTAACTGATTGTGATTTCACTCCCCAAGGTGGTGAATTGCTGACCCCTTGAATAGTGGTCAAAGAGGCTGTGCCATAATCTATCTGTTTAGGTTTCCCATCAATCATCCTGCAGAAGCTCTCTCTTTATACCTCTCCATGCCAGCTTTTTCCCTGAATCTCTGGACCTCTTTACAGACCGAGATAACTACAAGGGGTGACCTGACCCGTAAGGGTAGGAGGTCGAATTAGCCTTGACATCTTCAACTTTATCTAAGCTTTGTCTGTGACAAATTTTCAGAGCCTTTTAAAAAAGGATTCTAAGTTCAATCTCCTTCAGGCAATGACACAAGCGATACCAAATATGCAAGGCTTCTTGAGATCACATGACAAAAGAGCATTTGCTCTTACTTGCATGCGGAGATGGGGCTTCTCCCTTCACTCCTTCCAATCAGCCTTCTTCACCAGACTTTGGTGGTAGTAGCTTCATGCCAGGCCTTCCTTTGGCTCCTCCCTTCTGCCCTATGTCTACGGCACCATCTAAAAGATTTCCCAAGACCCTCACAGCTTTCAGTCATTCATGACCCAGTGTAAGTAGTATGTTCTGGTTAAACAGCAGCAATTTTCATTAGATGAAACTAAAGTAATTTGTTATATTACCTCAGCAAAGATGTTTTGGCCCGGGGTACCAAGTAAGTTTTAATCAAACCCCATGGATATCCGATTACGTTAGATGTGTGCAAAAGTTCTCCACAATCCTTGTTATAAAACATACTTGAGCCTCAATCAATTCAGGACCTCATACCCCACTTATAGGAAGTAAGGCTTTAATTTTATATATCAGATATTTCTAGAATTGGTGGCTGAAGCCACTTTGACTGAAGAAGCAACTGCAGTGTCATTTTACCAGGTCCTCAGAGAAGAATTAAAAGAAGCCATATCACTGGTGGTTAATAGTCACACCCCACCAAATGCACTCATATACCGGACCTTACAGATCAACAAAAACAAATATCAGGTTCTGCATATATTCCAGTAGTTGGTAAGTCTTCTTAGTACCATTTTATAGTAGCATTTCTTTGCTACTAGGCTGTGTTAAATTGCCATTGAATTATCAGCAATTTAATTAAAAGCTTTCACCGTCAATTGCTTATGCTCCTTTTATCACTGATAAGGGCCTGAAGGTCTTCTAGGTGGTCATATAAGAATATGATCTGTTAAGTACAGTCCCACCGGCAATACTTAGTTGGAAGCGCTCACTCATAATATGGGCACAGGCGGAAAGTACGGCACTCCATAGGGAGGAGACAGCAGGGCTTCGTAAGTTTCCCATAGCACAGAGCTGGGACACATTGCTTGCCGCCTTACAGACCGGCAACCCGATAACAGTTGATATCGCCCCATCAGTTAATCAGTGATAAACCCACCAGCCCCCCATTTCTTCGCCACGGGGAGTTGACACGCCTCAGAGTCTGCAGAATGGATAAATGTTTTCCCCTGGTCTGTCATGGATAGCCACCTACACCGCACCCGCCCTCAGACACAAAGGTCCTCTTTGCTGACAAATTATCATGCCCTGTTATGTGCAACATTTCAACTATCCATCAGATATGTGGCTACGTGGAAATGTACTGATAAGACATCATAATTGATATTGTTTGTATTGAATAGATGGCGGATGTTCTTTTTTATGTTTTAAGTTTCAGTTTAATTTTGGAAAATGAGGTTTATTGGTACTCACTGGTGATCATTATTTGCGCCCTATCATCATTCAAGTCCTTTCTCCCACTAAAAAATGAACAGATAATAAGGCCAGATTGGCAAAGATTTGTATGTATATGGTATACACACACAAGATCCTGTCATGACTGCTCAGATAAGAAGTGTTAAGAGTAAGAAGAGGATAGCAATGACACTAATTGACAACCTACGATGTATTGAAACTGTGAGCAATGTTACGCAGAGGCACTAGTACATATGCTCACGTACGATATAAATGTCTGTAATGGTGAATGGCACATTTGTGTTGATTATATATTGCTGTGATACATAATGCTATTCTGCACATGGCATTTGTATTTCTGATATCAATATCCAAATATTTTTGTATGGATTCGTGATGATAGTCATGTAAAAAAGTAAAATACCAATAAAGATGTTTAAACAAAATAAGAATATGATCTGTTTCTAGTGGACGGTTGGATTTATTGTGCTCCCTATGTGGGAAGCATGGGGTGGCACAAGTAAGATTCGTATGGATGCTACAATGCTTTTGCATTGAATTTAAGGCTGCATCTTGGCACAGTGGTAAGGCAGAGAGATGCATATTTACTGAGAAGTCACATAATGTAGCAAAGCAAACAAAGATGCTGTGCTGTGTTGCGTAAAAAGAAGAGCTTAGGACAGCATCATATCTACAGCTGTTGCTCTCTGCCCTAGAGCTGGTGTATTTTAGGTTGCCTTGTACCACACACACGTTGTTGCATCACCCTACCCTCCCAGTACAAAAAATTATGCTTAGAAATAGTTTCAAACTTTTACAACTTTGTATGTGTGCTGTGCAGTACAACACACATACAATATTTGAACGGGTTGGAGAAACCTTAACTAAACTTTACCCCTGTCTTGAGAAGGTGTAATTGATTAGTGCAAATTCCTGTCTACAAATGTTAGTAGATAGGGCTTTGCATCAAAACTCATGGGTGGTTGCATCGGAATGCCCATGTACCACATATGGAATGCACCCTAGACATAAAGTAGCACAAAGTTGTGTATAGTAAAACCATGTGTTATTTTAAGGCTAATTTCTATTGTAAAACATTTTTGCGCTGGAATGTAAATCCCAATTCAACACTTTGCATCAGTTTGCATCACTTTTGGTGGGAGTGCACTGTGCAATGTTTTGATAAATCTGGCTCACATAACCACAGTCACAAAGGTGGACCATAATCTGAATGGTTGAGCCTGAGTCTGCCACAATAGTTTTACTTGTTCGTAGAGTGTGGGCTTCTAGGGTGGCCTGCATAGGCAGAAGTTTGGTGTGTTGTTTGAGGTTTGATGGGTCTTTCCATTCATTTTTCTGTTTAAGAAGTTTTTATTGAATTTTCAGAGAAAAAGAAAAAGAAAAAACAAATGATACAATAAAACAATTATTACAATATAGCGCCATAAGAAATATTATATAAACGAAGTTGGTTTATAATGATTAGGTCAACAAAAGGAAAAAAGGATCAATAATAGGGTAAATTGAGGAAAATGGCACTGGAGAATGGGATAGGAGGGAAAGAAGGGAAGAAGAGAGGAAAGACCAAAGAGGTGAGGGGGGAAGAGAAGAGAGAAAGCCAGAGAGAGAAGAGAGTAAAAAGAAGAAGAATTACCGCAAGAGAGGGTGCGAGGAGAGATAAACAGTAAAAGGAAGCCAAAGAAGATCAGTTTTGATTTTTTGGGAGACAGAAGAGGAGGAAACGGAAGCAATCCTATGTTCGTCACAAATAAAATTCCACCAAGTAATTGACGACAGTTTAGAATTATCTTTCCATGCAGACAGGATCACTTTAAAAGCTAATGCAATAAAAAGGGCAAATAACCTAGAACTAGGTAAAACAGTTTCCATATCAGGAGCTAAGGAACCTAAAAAGATATTTACAAAAGATAAGGTTGCATTAAAGTTGAAAACTGACATGCATACATTCCAAATTGAATTCCAAAAAGATAGAACAGATGCACATTCATATAACTGATGGACTAATGTACCAGTTTCGGTAGAGCAGGACCAGCAAAGGGGAGAGGATGAGGGGGAAAACTTACAAATAGTAACAGGAGTAATAATGGCTCTATGATACAGAAAAAACAGAGATTGGGTTATCCTGGCTGCAGCAGAAACTTTAAATAATTTCGACCATAGTTTGTCCCAACTTTCAATAGGAAGAGAAAAGGATAGGTCCGTTTCCCATGCACTTTCAATGGTGGTTTTGGAACGAACATTAGCATTAGATAACAATAACTTATAAACAGTGGCAGCTTTGAGTTTATGCGCCGGGAATAGAGGATACAATGGTGAAGAGGGTGTTAAAGAAGGTGGGGCTGGTGGGAGAGAGTAGGTAGCCAATTGGGTTTGTATAGCATTAGAGATAATAAGGTATTCCTTGTAGAGGGAGTCAGGTAGCTGATATCGTGTTTGTAATTCCTGGAAGGAGATGATAGAGAACCCATTCAAAAACTGATGGACAAAAATGATCTCCTTTTCCTTCCAGTATTTGTAATAGAAAGATCTACCTTTGTATTTGAGAAATTTGTTATACCACAGGGTAGAGGTTAAAAAACATTGGATAGGGGATAGGTCCTTAAGAAATGTTTTGCACAGCAATTCACGGGAGTATTTTAGTACAGGGTTTTTAGACAAAAAGGTGCAGTTGGACATAAATGTAACATGCTGAAACTGAAACTCTTTTAGAAGCGATCGCTCAAAGATAATCCAACGAGGTATAGGCGTATCCCCAAAATCGAAGGCCAATGAGAAAGATTGTTTAATCAAAAAAGCAGAGTGGTATATTTTAAAATTAGGGAAACGCACTCCCCCCTCTTCCTTGGGGCAAATAAGTTTGTTTAAGGCTATGCGGGAGCGTTTATTGTTCCATAAAAATGTAATACATAAAGAGTTTAGTTGGGAGAAAAACGTGTTAGGGATTTTGACAGGGAGCATAGAAACCGTATAAAGAATATGAGGAGTGACCATCATCTTAATAGTATCTAGTCGACCCCACCATGACAAAAATAAGGGGGACCACACAAGGAGAAGGGATTTCAACTTATTCATTAGTGCGTTAAAGGTGAATTTAATAGTGTCCGCAATATTGGGGGCAAACCAAATGCCAAGGTATTTAATTTTGGAGGGACACCATGCAAAGGCTGTATCCGCAAACATGAATTGATAACAAATCGAATTTAAAGGAAGAACCTCCGTTTTGGTTAGATTGAGTTTGTACCCAGAAATGGAAGAGTAAAGATGGACTTCTTCTAAAAAGGGGGGAAGGGATTCACTGGGGTTGGACATGTATACCAATATATCATCCGCGTAGGCAGATATTTTAGTTTCAACAGAAGCAGAGACAAAACCTTTAATTTTGGGATTGGTTCGAATACGCTCAAGGAAGGGTTCCAAACACAGGATAAAAAGTAATGGGGAGAGAGGACAACCTTGCCTGGTGCCTCTGGATAGGGGAAAAAATTGAGAGAATTGGTTATTAACAAAAATACTTGCCCTCGGACATGAGTATAACAATTTGATAAAGGAAATAAAATTAGGGCCAAAACCAAACCATTGTAGAGTATGAAACATATACTGCCAATTTATACGATCAAATGCTTTTTCAGCGTCCAGAGACAAAGCAGCCAAAGGATCTTTATAATTTTTACCATGGGACAGGATATTCATGAACATTCTAGCATTATCGGAAGCCAATCTACCTTTGACAAAACCCACCTGGTCCGTCTTGATCAGAAGGGGTATGATAGAATCAAGTCGAGATGCAATAATCTTAGCGAAGATCTTGCAGTCGTAATTGATAAGGGAGATTGGGCGAAAATTTTTACATAAAGAATGGTCCTTGTCAGGCTTAGGGATAATGACGATCAGGGCATCCATAAAGGAGCCTGATGCTTTCGCATCAGCAATGAAGGAATTAAACAGCTGCAATAATTTAGGGGCAAACAAAGATTTGAAAGTACAATAAAACTCCACCGGTAATCCGTCCGGGCCGGGGGCTTTTGATTTCTTTAAAGCTTGAAGGGCGGTGATAATCTCTTGAAGGGTAATATCCACCTCTAAGGCAGAAAACTCAGCATTCAGAGATGGGGGAGCAGGAAGTCCAGAAAAAAACTTATCAAGATTATAAGAGGAGGGGAATGTATCATCTGAGTAAAGAGATCGGTAGTAGTCATGAAAGACCGCTGCAATTTCTTCATCAGAGGACACCAGATTATTGGTGGATTCATCCAAGATAGGACCAATGGTCTTACGTTCAGAGCGAATTTTTAAATAATTCGCTAGCATTTTACCTGCTTTATTTTGCCCTCCGTGAAATTTAGATTTAATTCTAAGTAAAACATTGCAGGCATCAACAGTGGCAATTTTGTTAAGGTTGGTTTTGGCTATAATTAAACTCCTAAGTGAATCAGCATTTCTGGAGGAAAAATAGTCATGCTCTAATTTTTTCAACTGTTGTAATTGGTCTTTATACTTTTTCACATTGGCCTTTTTCTTCCGGGACACAAAAGAAATAGTAAAAGCACGGAGCGCCGCTTTAAAAGCATCCCAGTTGTTAGAAGTGGAAGTGTCTGATGGGTTGTTAAAGGTGAAAAATTCATTAATAAAGGAGGTGACTTCTTTAATATA
Organism: Triturus cristatus; assembly: GCF_964204655.1. NCBI lineage: Eukaryota > Metazoa > Chordata > Amphibia > Caudata > Salamandridae > Triturus > Triturus cristatus. The sequence continues at coordinate 541,707,451 of NC_140593.1, forward strand.
AGTTGTATCAGAAAGTAGGTGAGTGTTAAACTTCCAGCGATTGTATTTGGTGGAGGTGAGTGAAAGGTCGAACATAGCATAGACAGGGGCATGATCAGAGATAAAGATAGAGCCAATTTCAGATTTTTGGATACAAGGAAGAAGGGATTTGCTAACCAAGATATAATCAATTCTGGATCGGGTTTGGTGTACATTAGAAAAGAACGTATATTCCAACAAATCAGGGTTACAGGTTCTCCAGACATCATACATTGGGCGAGAGGCAATGGCCGATTGAAAGGATTTATGGGTCTTATCCGGTTGAAATTTGTACTTAGATAAGCGATCCGAGAAAGGATCCAACCATTGATTAAAATCGCCTGCTACAATAATATTGGGACAATCAGCTGTGGAGAGGAGAATTTTGATATCATTCCAAAATTTTGGATCTGGTTTCACAGGGCCATAAATGTTTAGCAAGATTAACGTTTTATTGTGTACAACAACCTTGGCCATTACCCATCGACCTGCGTCATCATTTTGAGAGGAAATAATTTGCACAGATAAAGTTTTGTGAAACAATATGGCAACCCCCCCCTTCTTGTCAACAGCAGGGGAAAAAACAACTTGGCCTACCCATTGCCTTTTTAATTTCAGTGACTCGACGTCATTGCAGTGAGTTTCTTGAAGAAAGGAAATTTGGGAATTAAGTTTAGATAAATGAGAAATTACCTTTTGTCTTTTAACAGGATTTCCAAGACCACGGACGTTCCACGTAACAAAATTACACATACGCAAGGGTCAGGGGAATGTGATACACATGGTGTGGAAATACTTCGGAGACACAACGACACTGGAAGACAAAATGCGCATAAGGGTTACACAAGGGAACAACAAAACATAAAACCACCTTATTAAGAAGAATCAACAAGCCTTTGACAATGTAATACATAAAAAGAAGTCCAAAAGCACCATAATCATGAAGAAATGAAGGGAAAAGAGCGAAGAGGGAACATGGAAAAACTCGAGAGAAGAAGAGAGTGACGCACCGACCAGAGGAAGACTGAAATAAGAAAGAGCGCGAAGGAGCAGGTGAGGGAAAGAAGGTGAGCAGAGGAAAAAAGCATAGGAAAGCAGAGAAGGAAAACAGGTCAAGGAAAAGAGTCCAGACCTGAAAGACATCAATAGAAAAGTAAAATTGGAGCGTGATGCGACCGGAGAGAAGACAGCGGTGTAATTCACATGGGTACAATTGGAAGCAGGACGTAACATAGGTAATCATATAGCGGAAGCGAGATATGAGAAGGGGAAGAAAGAATTTGAACAGGAATAAGCAGTAACAAGCAGTAACAAAGAGGGAGAAACGTGATTAACAAACGTACAATAAGCAATAAGCACTAAAGCATATGGAAAGCTATGTATAAGAGGAATCTAAGGTAACCAGAAAAAAGCTGTTAATAGCTGTTAAGAGCACTACACTGAAGCAGCAAAAAAGAAGAAGCGCTCAATGATTTGTGTCCATATTCCGAGAGGAGATGTTATTGAGAAACAGTTTTAGTTTTCCCGGGTCATCAAAGGATCTCGTCTGGCCGTCGTGGGTGATCTTGCAGATGGAGGGATGGAGTATGCCATACTGGACGTTCAAGAGCCTCATTTGTGGACGCAATGCAAGAAATTCTTTGCGACGAGCATTGGTCGCATTGGAGACATCTTGTGAGATAAAGATATTGTGCCCAGACCACGATAGGTGACGTTTGAGTTTAGCTGCTTTAAGAACAGTCATGAGTTCTGTGAACTCCAGAAACAGCATGATAATCCCACGAGGTTTGGTGGAATTCGGTTGAAGGCGACCTAAGCGGTGAGCTCTCTGTATATTCAAAGGTGTAGATGACTGAAGGCCCAAGAGGTCATGAAGGAATTTTCGAAGGAAAAGCAACATATCTGGACCTTCAATATTCTCTGGCAAGCCAAAAAGACGGAGGTTATTCCTTCGATTACGATTCTCCAAGTCCTCAGTATGGAGCTTCAATTTGTGAATTTCTTGTTCCAATAACGGAATTTTTATGGCAACATCTTGAACGTCACTGACGCGTTGTTCTAACTCAGTCACCCTACCTTCCTTGACAATCCATCGGTCCTCAATTTGTTGCAATTTTTCGTTAGTGGCGGCCATAAAAGGCTGAAGACCACGCACCTCCTCTAGTATGTTATCCAAAACTGGGCTTTGCGATGAAAGAATAGGCGAGGGCGGGTCATTCTTCAGCCTTTTGGGCTTTGCGCCAGAAGAAGACGGTTTATTTGGAGGATGGGAATCATTAGACATCTTGGCACTTTGACGAGGTGCTTTTTTGGCGGGAAAAAGTACACGGAGTTCTCTCATACGCTGTAAAGTTTGACAAAGATATTCATAAAGCCACTACAGCATCACCTTAGAACAAAAAGAGAAAGATACACAAAGCTGCAATGCATCCAGCCTGTGGCTCTGAAGATACCGGAACATAGGGGTTAATCACGGCTCCTCTGAAGAAAAGACAAAATTATGAGACCTTCTCCGGGGAGAGAAACGATATAGAACAAGCATGGCCAGGGGCAACTGGCGACTGTTGAACTTGGAACAGACTCCCTCTCGAAGAGAAATGAAGCAGTAAAGCATCAAAGCATGACTGGATCCAGGAAATGCGTGCGCGGTGTTTCAGGAATAGAATGTCGGCGCCTCGATACAAAATGGCCGCCGTCGGGCATTAGCTCAGGAAATCAAACCGCCACGTTTCCGAGGGATAGGAGTGGAAAAAACAGCCAACGAGGAGCAATTCAGAATCACGCCATGTTCCGCTGGTAAGTTCTTCTGGAGACAGTGCCCGCAGCTCGCTGGGAAGCCTTCCACACAGCTACATAGCACCGCGTCCGAGCGGAGCTAACGGAGATCCGCCATCTTCCCTCGGCGTCCAAGCCACGCCCCCGGGTCTTTCCATTCATATTGTAGTGATCCTGCACCTCTGATAAAACGTCTCTGGAGACAGTGAAGTATGGGATATAAATGCAGATTTTAGAGATAGGCAACATTGGTCCCTAATCAGACCTATGCACGAATGGGTCATGTTTTTGGGAACAGCAAGTTCTTTACTATCGTCATTTTGCAATAAAAAAAAAAAAAAATATGTCCTACAAAGGGCACTTTTATATTTTATAGTTTCTGATAGGTGAAAACAAAACACTCAAAATGGAGTAAATTGGTATCATAGGGCTGTTCTAATGAAGAAACCAATCCATATCATAGAATTGGGCTACATAATAAACTACTTCAGATAACCCCTAAATCATAAATAAATGCCAAATACCCTTGCCCTGGAAACAAGAAAAATCCATTGCACTATTGAAGCAGGCTAAACAATAAGCCATTTTAAAATGAATGAACTACAGGTGTGGAAGCAGTCCTTGAATATTGCAACACAAGGAAACAACTTGACATGGCTTCCTCCTAAGGCACATAGATAATTTCATCCAGTACAAGAAAACAACACCATGAAATGAATCCCATTTTGACCATTTTATAAAAAGAAGATACACAAAAAAGAAATATGTATGTAGGAAACCAGTTCATGAAATTTGAAAAGACACATTTTCTTTTAACGCTTTAAAATTAATGTCCGTGCAAACATACAGAAAGCCTGTAAATACATTTGCAGCCTAGTTATGCTCTCTAAAATAGATTCATATAAACATTATTCTCTAATTAATAAAACACTTTGTCAGTCCTAACCGCAAAACTCTAACTATGGCTCTAAAGGTAATTGTATGGCTGTTGTACCACTGTCAACATATTTTCTACTCCTCTAGAGTTTAGATTAGGGGTTGATAAGTTTTAAAGGTTGTCTTCAGAATTAGCCCCCGTTGAATTATTCTACACTTCATACATTGTGAATGCTTTGCTGAAATTCCAAACCAGGCCGTAGCTTCACCTTGGGAATAGGTTTTATAAATCAAAGATTTTTGGGAGACACTTTTAATGGATACTTTTTTATAAATCATTCTCTTGCTAAAACTAAAGATGTTTTGCAGAGTTTTCCCCTGCACAGATACTATTAGTATGTTTGTTGTAAAACTTTAGAAAACTTTGTTAAGTGTAAAAAGATTGTAACATTTTAAACATAACTTCACTAATTTGCTGAGGGAGTACCCATGGAACTTTACACACCTCTAGATTACATATAGGAAAGTCCTTGTTCACATTGTCAATAAATGTAGTAGGACAAATTAACTGCTAATATCTTCTGTTATTTATGATTTACGTAAGAGAAGTCACTCTTGTTGATTGGATTTCCCCAGCTATTGTGTGTCTGGTGCATAAGGAACATTAATTTTGATTTTTGGGGAATCTCCATATTGCCCTACGTTAAACCCTGTTTCCCTATCCCATTAGAATACCGCATCTTAAACAACTTGTATGTATGTATAGGATTTATAAAGCGCCGGAATCACCCCCGCAGGGGTATCTCTGCACTGTCTTTGCAGGAAAGTCAGACAACCAAGTGCAGATAGAAATTACACCCTGAATAGTGCTGTTTTCAGGAATTTCCTAAAGTGTACAATATTGTAGCATTTACGCAGGTCCACAGGTAGGGCGTTCCAAAATTTCGAGGCCAGATGGACAACAGTTTTCCCACCAGTCCTAAGCTTCTTGAACCGGGGAACCACTAACAGCCTTTTCCCTTCCGACCTGAGATGCCGATTGGGACAATAGACTTTGAATTTATCCGCCAGTTAGCGGGGGCTTGTGCCATACAGAATTTTATGGGTGAGGCAACCAAGCTTAAAATTAATTCTTTGGCGGATAGGGAGCCAGTGAAGCTGTTTTAATAAAGGGCCTGTCGTGGTACACAGAGTTTTTTAGAGCCAGGCGCGCGGCCACATTTTGAACAATCTGCAGTCTTCTGAGAAGGGACTCATTAGCAGATGCCAGCAGAGCATTGCAGTAGTCCAGGCGGCCAATAATCATTGCATGAATCAAGGTTCTTCGCACAGCGAGTGGCAACCAGCGAAACACTCTTCACAGGTGGCTTAAGGTATGGTAACAGGTCCTCGTTGTGGTCATAACTTGGTCCTTCATAGATAATAGAACATCTATGCGAACCGCAAGATTTTTTGCCAGTGAGGTTGGAACGGGGGCTGGACCTAATGTAGCAGGCCACCATCTAGGGGACCAAACGGCATGAGCTGTACCAAACAACAGGATTTCCATCTTAGATGCATTTAACTGTAGACAATGGTCCGTCATCCATTCAGATATAGCTAACATACCCTTAGCAAAATGCGGCTCAATATCCTCAGAGTCCTTATCAAAGGTCAGAAGCAGCTGGGTATCGTCAGCGTTAGAGAAAGGGGTAAAACCGAGCTTCCTGATAACGTTGGCCAGGGGGGCCACATAGACATTAAATAAAGTCGGGCTAAGACAGGAGCCCTGGTGCACCCCCTTAGTAAGTTTTAGGGTTTGGGACAGGAAAGGGCCAAGTTGATGGTCTGAGTGCACTGGTCGAGGAAACTGATGAACCAGTTGAGTGCCTGTCCCTGCAGCCCGGCCTCTCTCAGTTGAAAAATCAATTTCTGATGAGAGACCATGTTGAAGGCTGCTGTCAGATCCAATAAGACCAGTATCACTACTTTATTACCATCCAACGCCATTTTGATATGATCCATGACCCCAATTAGGGTTGTCTCTGTAGAATGGTAAGGTCTAAACCCAGATTGTGAAGGATCCAAAATAGTATGGTTATCAAGGTAGTCCATAAGCTGAGTGTTGACATAGCTCTCCACCATTTTACTCATCAATGGGAGGAGCGAGATGGGACAATAATTTGAGAGCGTGTCATCAGATAGCTGATCTTTTTTTTATACGAATCACTCTAGCGGATTTCCAGTCCAATGGTAAAATACCTTCATGTAAGGAGGTATTCAAGATCTCCGTAATCGGGGTGGCTAAAAGAGGGGCAAGCAGAGCATATTTGTATGCTGGCATAACATCTAGGGAGAAGCCCGATTTCGCTTTGCTAAGCATGGCTTCCACCTGAGAGATCTGGATAGCTTTGAAACTATCCAGGCCCACTTTTATATCATCAGCTACTTTAGAACCCAGGTCAGTGGACACAGCATAACAGATTTTTGCGGAAATTCACTATAAATCCGATTTATTTTCTCATCAAGGAACACAGCTAGGCTGTCACAAAGGCTCTGAGAGGGAGTGATCTGTTAGGCGCAAGCAGTGGGCTTAGTGAAAGAGTTAAGGACTTTATATAATTCCTTTGCAGAGTTTCCTGCCTGGTTCAATTTCAAAATAACATGAATTTTTCGTGCAATTTTTAAGTTCTTGGGGTAAGCAGCAAGAGCAAGTTTAAAACTAAGTTCATCATTTTCAAGCTGAAATTTCCGCCATCTTTTTCCAGCACCTTACAACTGGATTTGTCCCTGCGTAACTCTACAGTATAGCATTCATCATTTTTTTCCTAGATTTGTTTGTGCAGTGTTTCAGCGGGGCCAACGTATCAATTATTGTGCTAACATTGTTATTAAAGACCCTCAGCTTCATAGTACTGTCCATGTGTTCCTTAAATATCATGTGCGTATATAATGGGCGTATATAATTTGCTAAGAGAGTCATGCGTGACTCTTTGCCATCATCTTTGAGGGACAGTCTGAGCACCTTCAACCAGTTTCTGTCTAATGCAGCTGGTGATCCGAAAAGGGATCATGGAGTGATCCGACCAAGTCAGTGGGCAGGGGGGGATCAACATTTATAAGAGGGGAATTAGTGAAAATAATATCCAGCGTGTGGCCGGACAAATTTGAGGGGCCAGCATTGATCTTTCTCAGTCCCAAGATGGCCATGTCCGTTAAAAAACTAGCAGCCTCATTGTTGTCTTTATCCTCGCTGTGAATATTGAAATCCCCTAGCAGTAAAAAATGATTAGAGGTAACAATGTGAGTGGCGATTTTCTCAATTATTTTTTATATTAAAATCTTTAAGTGGGCCCGGAGGGCAATACATAAGTGCGCCTTTTAGGATTTCCTGTGAAGATAGCTCAATTTTAAAAATACACATTTCCATCATGCTATCCGAGATGGAGTCAACCACTGTAGCTTTCAGCTCTTTTTTAATGATAATGGCCACTCCACCGCCCACTTTCCCTACTCTATCAAGTCTGAGAATACGGTAGCTCTCAGGGAGCGCAAGGGAGATATCAGGCGTGGAAATCAAATTTAGCCAGGTCTCTGTTAAAAAGCCAAGATCAGGAGATTCTGAACTAAACAAATCCCAGAGTTCAGTGGCATGTTTCGGTAAAGAGCGTACGTTAGCAAACAGCCCCTTCCAGGTACACAACTGGTTTTTAGTGTTAAATCCAGATGAGCTAAGAATCTCTTGAGAGCCACTTATATTGGATACAATATCGCTGCAGTCATAGTGGCAGTCCAAACAGGCAAACGGCCCTTCAAGATTGTTAAGCATACCAGTATGTGAGCATAGCATCAGGCCCTGCCTCATCTCAAGAAGTTGTGCGGACGTATAGGAGAGTCTAGACATGTTACCTGGTGGGAATTGGACAGGGTACCTGGCTCCTGGCTACGGTCTGGCGCGGACTGGTGCAGACGGGCTTGCCTTTGGCACGCCGATGGCGCGCACTCTGCGCGCGTCCGCTGCGCGCGTCCGCTGCGCGTCAGCACCATCTGATCCTTAAATAGGATCAGTTTCCAAGTGCAGAAGACTAGAGCGTCTTCTAGCACAATGGCCGCTCAAAAATGTCCTACCGGAAGTGAAGATTAACTACCTATCCTCCTTTTACCCTGCGGCTCCCTCCACACAATCAGCACAACCAGCTGCGGTGGACCGGGGAGAAAAACGGGTGAGGCGGCTTAAAACAGGGAACAGGATCCTGAGAAAGTCACAGTGGTAAGAACAAAAATGATTTACATACAATTAAATGAAGATAGTTCAAACATAGTACAATTTACACAGTAAAATCACTAACAATTAATAGGATAAAAGCGTTTAAAATCTTTAAGTCTCAAGTGCCAGAAGATAGCACAAGCTGTGATGACGCACAAGCGCTGCCTCAAACTGACAGTCCTTAACAAGATCTCAATCCCAGATGTTTTCAATACTTAAAGGAGCACTTAACAAATCATCAAAAAGCTGCTGGCAACAATCAAAATTTTAGCTCAATGGCCTTGACCTCAGCGGAATCTTGGCCTTGGGTAGATTCTCAGCCACAAGAGGAGGATTGGGACTGGCAGTCGCGGGCCATGCAAAAACTCCAAGGCATATGAACTGCATGCTCAAGTCCCCCTCCCCCACAAAAGAAAGCAAGCTTGCAAAAAAATTACTCAAGGAACATAGCAGGGGCTAAATCAAAGTTAGGGAAAGGGAATCTGCCACAGGTATGGAAGAACTGCGATATTGTGGCCCTCAAGGAAACTTGTGCAATGATGCCCCTCCCATTTGTGGGTTATATGCACTGCACCCAGCAATTAAAGCAGTCTAAGCATGGGAGACTAGAAGGAGGCCTTGCGGTGCATATATCCCTTTCCTTACAAAGTGAAGCATATGCCCAGAAAGAAACAGATCAAGGTATCCAAGTCCTGGAGTTAAAGAAGTATGCTCCCAAAGGAAAACATCTATATTCTTGATAAACATCTATATCCATCCAGACCCGGTGACGAAAAAAGTACTCATGAACAAAACTTGTAACCCTGGTAGATGACCTGACGCATCGTACCCTTACGCCAAGTATCCTCTTAACCGGTGACTTCAACATGAATCTCCTGCAGATCTCTGGAGAAGAAGATCTTCTGTCAGCCCAAAACCTTTATGGGGAAAGTCATACACAACATGCTGGGAAAAACACTTGGCGTGACTTATTGGGTGAGTTCTTCATAAATGACCTTGAATATGCGGGTATGAGGGTGTTAAATGGAAGGAGTACCAATGACATCCCGCCAAACAACACGTATTATGGGCCGTGCTCACAAGCAATCATTGATAACACCCTGGCATCATTACATCTATTCTCCCTGCTAAGCTCTTTCAAAATAGAAATAAGTGTAGACAGTGATCATCGCCCTCATATCATAGAATTCAACCTAGCTGTACCGAGACCCCTGGAAGAACCAAAAAACATTGGCTGCCTACGTACTGTAGATTACACAAAAATAATGAACTCAAATTACTCAGTTTCTAAAACAGCATCCACGGCGGTGGAGGCAATCAAATAGTGTGAGTACAAACACAGCTACCCAACACTACCTGAGAAGTATTCTGCACCACCCTCATCGCATCCTACAATAGGGACAATCTCGGTACCTACAGAAAAAGTCTTTACATCCTCCATCTGGTCTGAGGAAAACTTCCCCTGCTTTGAGCCTAGTTAAGCAGAAAATAAACCAAGGGAAATATTTACAAGAGAATTGCGGAGTGCGGCGTTAAACCTAAATTGCTATCGCCGCGCTCCGCCATTCTGAAAATGCAGGGATGAGCCGTATTTACAAGAATGCAGCACACCCCTGCATTTCCCCTAGCTCTGGCGCTAAATTTAGCTGCCTAGGACCAAGGCAGGCACCATTGCATCATAGTGCAAGGGTGCCTGCATTGCGGGTAATTATTGTTCATGTGCAGGAAGGTGCCCCTTTTTATTTATTTTTTTTCAATATTTTTTTTTTATTGAATTTTTTTTTATTGGTTTTCAGTTACAGCAATGCATACATGAATGGACGACAGAACCAGGATATGAAAACATAATAAGGAACAACCACTATTTCTCAGTGCATATTATACCTCCCCCTCACTTCCCAGCTGCCTATTCATTTCCATTTCGACAGTAGGCGATACACAGGGATTCCCTAGTTATGCATTCCAATGCGACCACTTTCTATCCCACTTCTTGGGGCCTCCCCGAGCCTTAAAAACTGCGGTCTCCGCTAGCACGCATCTATCCATCTCATTAGCCCACAGGGTGACGCGTGGTGGGTTTACTCCAGGTGTCCCTTTTTTAATGATTGTTTATTTGCAGGAAGGTACACCTTCCTGAACATGAACAACTAGTGGCTATTTACTTTTTGTATGTGCGCTGCATTCTGCAGCACACATAAAAAGAGCAAAAACGAAGAGAAATTAATAATTTCTCCTCATTTTGCCAGGATAAGACCAGGTTTTTTCTGGTCTTATTTTTGGCGATGCCTCCTGTTTACCTCACCCTTGTAAATAGGGGGAAGCATCAAAAAGCAATGGGTGTTGCAATGGAACGCCCACTGCAACACCCATTGCCCACCCCTTTCAAACTAAGTGCTGCATGAAAGGGGGCCTTATTCACAAGGTGGCGTTAATCCACGTTAAGTGACTTAACACCACCTGTAAATAAGGCGAAGCACTTATCGCCACCAGGATGTCACAAAAAGTGTTGTTCTGGTGGCGATAAGTTCTTGTAAATATGCCCCCAAGTTCCTCGAATGCTGAGAAAAATGGCATCATCCCCCTATGCTATCAGCCAACTGAAAATTGTGATAAAGAAATACAAGAAGCAGCAATGGGAAGACAGGGGAACCCTTTCAGATGGCTTTCAGGCAAAAATAATGCATGCCAGCAAACAGCAGAACTCTAAAACCTTTTGCCAACAAGTAAACTCACTTTCAAGACCGTCCAATGCATTAGTCAGCTCAAACATACCCAGGACTTCTTGGGCCTCCTTTCTGACTACAGAACTAGCTAGAAGATCAACACCCACATTGAAGGCTCCCTTGGACTGATGTAGTGCCCTCCCGATGGGCCTTGGCACTGTTCCAACTATATCGCTCTTCCAGATGGGAATTGAAGAATGGAAGTAGGGCTTTAGTTGCGGGTTCCGGTCTGAATCAAATCTTATTCAAGCAATCAAAAATAATAAAAATAATTTCACAAAAATAATAAAAATGATTTCACAAGCTAAGCAGGAAGGTGCACCCGGGCAACATGGGATCCCATCTGCAATATTTAAAGAAAACCTCTTGGTATGGGTGAGAAAACTAATTTTTCTAATCAACCACTCTCTCGCCACGGGGACAATTGTGGATAGGTGCCGTGGATCCATATTAAATCTGATATTTAATGGTGGTGATAGATCCAAGCCACAAAACTACCATATAATTGCTCTTCTGGATAATGAGGCAAAAAATACTTTGCGTAATCATTGTTGGTTGACCTAACAGCATGGTTGGATGCAACTAACATAGTACCCTCTGATCAAACAGGGTTGTTTAAAGCACCTGGTACCCTAACAAATATCCTGGCAATAGCACTCAACACGGAGAAACAGAAAAATATCCAAAACTCCACTTCACCAAAGCTTCATCAGCTTTAAAAGGGTCTTTGATTTTGTAGATCGAGCTAAACTGTGGAAAAAGCTTGCAAACTGGGGCATACCATTGCCCCTGCTGAAAGGAATCCAAATGCTTTACACAAACACCCGGACCAGGATCAAAATAGGGAATTGGTCCCACCTCTCCAGGAAAATTCTTACTAACCAGAGTGAAGCAGGTGCTGAATACAGAGAGTCAAACTCAGGATGTAGATTAAGATTTATTTATTATCTACATAAGAAAGGTCCTATCCAGCTGGATCAACTGACAGCCAGATATGTCATTCTAACTGCCTCACTGCCTCCCCACATTCCATCACATCATCCCTAACCAAGATCCCATCAGAATGAAGTGGCAGCTATCTATACAGGGAAACCGCATGGTTATCACCAAACATTGGGGCATATTTACAACGAGGCGATAAAAAATTATCGCCGCTTTAGCGGCCGTTTTCGGCCGAAAAGCGGCGATAATTCTATCGCTATATTAGCAAGGTCACGCTAACGCGTGAAACCTTGCTTTAGCGTGGGGATTTCTAACGCCCAGCTTTGCATCTCAAATGAGATGCAAAGTGGGCGTTCCTGACCTGACATGATAGGAGAAATGTCGCTAAGCGACATTTCTCCTATCATCAAGCCCCACGCTATGAAGCATAGCGTCAGGAAAAGTAGCGATAACACCTGTTATCGCTACTTTTCTAACACCTGCTTCAGGACTGACTTAGCCAAGATATCCTATGGAAGGTGGATATCATGGCTAAGTTTGTGAGTCCCTATCAACTAGCTAACGTGAGATTATCGCTGGGTTTCCAGCGATAATCTCACGTTAGCCAGTTAGCGCTAGGATTTTTATCGCCAATGAGATAAGCGTTGCTAATAGCACGCTATCTCAGCGATAAAAATCGGCACTAGCCGGCGATAATTATCCGAGCGCTAAGTGCCCTCAGCGATAATTATCGCCGGTTGTTGTTGATATGCCCCATAATTCGTCTTACCATTATGTATATATATTACACAGGGCCTCAAACAAGGGTGTGTGTTTGCACCGGCTCATTTAAATCTTTTTCTATCAGATCTGATGAAGGAACTTGACTCTGTAGTTTCACAAAGGTTTGCTTACATTGATTGATAGATGCATTATCTAAGTATGCTAGTGAAAACACACTGGCAATTGATAGGAACAAGACAAAAGCCATGTCCATCACAGGGCGTACAAGGACAAGAGCAACGTGGTTGCTGAACAAGCCTCCTGTTGACAAAGTGGACACATAGAAATATTTGGGTGTCTTGATAGATGGCAAAGGCACCTTCTTACTGCAAAGGCAGTTACAAATAGGAACAGATAATATGATTATTGCAGCTTTTTGCACCCTTTCAGATAACCTTAAGGCCCTAGCTCTCACCCACTCCTAAAAGTCATGGCAGCAAAACTCCTTCCTACAAATATTTACGGTAGTGTGGTACTCCTAGGTCATCACTTGGACTCCCTGAACACTTTACTGATCAAGGCCTACAGACTAGTCTTTAAGATGCCAAAGTATGTGTCTCTGTCACAGATCCACCTAGAATGAGGCCTCACATAGCAAGCATTTGCGTAACAGAGTACCTTCATCAAGTGCTGCTACAGCCTGAGGCTCATTGGTGAAAACTCTCTTAACAAAATACTTTGGTCTATATTAACTTTCCTCCTGATGTCATCCTTCAAGTCCTTCCTTGAAATTTCCATGACAACACTGTAATCGAATGGTCTATGGGACCAGTCACTACCGTACATGACCTTTGAGAGAGTTATAAAAAAGCATGTGAAGGAAACATCTTTGTTCACAGCCATATTCATTCTGACAAAAAGATCTCATCAATGGATTCTAGTGAATGGCTATAAGCATCTCAAACTGGCCACATGCTTCAGCCAAACATACTTAGCTTTCATGAAGCAGATGTTGTTGACCCTCTTGCTTGGCATGTTTCCATCTTTGGCAGAGAAACCATCATGGCAAGTGAAAGAGGGTACTGCTTGTCATCTGTGTGGGTCACCGAGAGAGGACCTTCTCCACTTTTTTTTTATCTTTCCAAAAATAACAAATCGACGAAGAAGCCTACTCAGAACAGCACTTAACTCCAGAGGTATTAGAACTTGTAGCAAGGCCATTATTTTTTAATAAGTTCAGATTACCCTATATTGAACTGTAGATCCATCAGGCATCTTGGTCATTGGATTGCCAAATACAGTCAGTAAAGCTTGATGATCAATTATCAGCGTAAAAGGCATTCCGTACAGAAATACAAGAAAATGTTCACAAGCCCATCCCGCAGCTAAACATTTTTTTTCAGATTGTGAATAAGCATGTTCAATCAATAATAATCTTTATTCGGAGGCATTGTAGAGTCTTCAAAAGCATTTTCGCAGTGCACAGCAAACAATAGAACAATTCCTTAATCATGTCAGATACTAAATGCATGAAGTACACAAAAACAATACAGTATAATAGCAGCAATAAGTAAAGGCAACATAGACCTATGTGCTCTTACAGCTGATTTTTAAAAAGACCCAATGTGCAAAATAGCTTCTTAATTAATTAAAAGTAGTAAATATCTAAAAGCAGTTCTGCATTGGTCAATATTTCAACAATATTTAGTTTAAGAACACGGTTAGGAAATGTCTTGTATACTGTGCATAAAATTGGCAAAATAAAGATAAAATGAAGCATTGATTGCCTAGAGGAGTCATCACAAGGACAAGGCAGGGAGTCAAGGTTATGTGTAAAACCAACAGGGAAGCACAGTAAGTATTTAACAGTGTCAGATCTGAAGCAAAACAGTAAGAAGCGATCCCATCGACAGTGGGCACACTAAATGTAATCGGTAGTACAATCAGATGCCCACAAATTGAGGTATCTAATCACAATGGGCTTCCCACCCTATCTCTCAGCCGCCATGATTCCTCAAAATTATAAAAAGCATTGGCCATTCTCTTCTTGTTCGTGATAATACATACTGATAGGTCTGAGAAAATGGATTGCATCCCAATCTTACAGTATATATCCTTAACATATGCGAATCATGGGATGTGTGACCCTCTATCCAGAGATAGATAATCCATCATGATTTCTCTTCTTTAGGTCGGCCTCAGGAAACTTCCAAATCGAAAGCCAAAATAAGGTAGGCTGCACTCGTATGAGGTCGCCTATATAGCGTAGCCCAGGCTCCTTGTGGCAGATAAAATGTGAGGCAGAAAAGGGGACAGATAGAGCCTCTCTAAGAAATCTGTTTTCTTCCCGATGAATAACCATACAATTAGCAACTCCCCACACCTCAGCATCATACAGGGCAATTGACTAACATTGGGATTTATGTATTTTTTTAGCAGCGGAGTAAAAAAGCCACCTCACAAGAGTTGGGCAAAGAAATTTCGTAGTGTGGTTTGCAATTTTGTGGGACCTGCATCCATGGGAAGAAAAATAAATGCCTAGATAACGAAAAATATTAATGCTGATCAAGAGATGGGTGCCATTTGCCATAGTTGACATAGGTCTGCACTTATGACTGCATGACATATCGTGGGACTTAGCAAAGTTTGTATGTAAGTCCAAGGAGGCCATGAAGCCAACAAAAGCATGTACTAGCTGATGCAGTGCCCAGGGGATGCGTGCCAAGAGCACTGCGTTGCCTTCATACAGGAGTACTGACAGGGGTTTACCCATTATGATGGGTACATCAGGTGAAGCATGTAAAAGGGAGGGGTGAAGGTTATTAATATATAGAATGAATAGGAGAGGGGCCAACACACATCCCTGTTTCATCCAACAATGAATGCCTATGTCATCCGATACTCCCCCTTTGGATTAATGCAACCCCTTTCCCACATACCTTTGTGCAAATAGGCAAGAAAATGCACCAACACCACATCTAGGCCCGATGCAATAAGGGTGTGCCATAGTTTAGCCCTATTCACATAATCAAAGGCCGATGATATGCTAGATAGAGGGGGGGAGTGTTTGGCCAATGTGTATTTCCCTAGCACCAAGTATAAATGAAATCAGCGCGTATTTCACAAATCTCGATGTGTTGGTAAGTCCAGCAAAATTCAAATATTTGCATCTTCCAATTAGGCACACTGAACAAATTTCATCTCTAAGTGCGAGTCACGAACCACATTTACCACAATGCTTCATTTTTTAATGCCCAGTTTTGGTGTCCCATCCTATCATTCAAGTATTCTTTCACCTTGTCTGGGAACACAATCCCATACCCTTGCTTTGCCTTTAGAGGATACAATTCAATTTGTGGCTGATTTTTATAAAATTATGTCACTATCCAAGATTGTGCCACATTGGTAGTAAAACCATGATGCTGTCTGGTTTCATACTTCTTTGCTTTCATTCAATTCAACAATTATGGCGGGCAGGGGTCAATACCCCTGCAAATATTGGCTGTGTTTCAAAGGCTTCCAAATATCTATTGGGTGGGCCGACTTCTCAGCAGTGGCCCTGCCTCAATTCTTTAGTCAACTTTCTCATGCACAGCAGGCAGGCATCCCATTTCAATAGTAATCCAAAAAAACAGCAACACATCGGAACGTCCAGCCTATCGGATTTGGCTTGCAGGCTATCGTCAATCCCCATATATTCCAAATGAAATTCACACTCCACCTCTAAACAGTGCAAACAAGCCCACAAGCCATTCTCAGAAGCAATCCTTTTATTCGGGCATACCATGTCGCATGACGCATTTTGACTCAAATGAGTGTTAATCATATGCATTAACACGGTGGCCACTCATTGGTTTTATCTATACAAGTAATGCAAAAACAGTGATAAGGGACAACATTCACTGTTCCAATAATATGTTATGTTATATAATTTTATAACGCGTGCAGCTACTCCGAGGAGTGTCCCGGCGCGAATTCAAGAGGAGTCACAGAGATAACACTAGGCGAAGAGGTAGATTTTTAGATGTTTCTTGAAGGCCAACGTGTCTTGGGTATCGCGAAGTGCAAAAGGAAGGGCATTCAATGCCTGGGCGGCTTTCACGGCCAGGGAGCACCCGCCCAGTCTGTGGTGAATGAAGCGAGGGGCACTTTAGCTAAAAGAAGTTATGATGAGCGTAGTTGTCTCAGCGAGACATTGAAGGAAACCCACTTCTGCAAATAGGCGGGACCATGACCATGGAGGGCACGATGGGCAATAACAAGGGATTTAAATTTTTCAGTTCGGCCACTGGAAGCCAGTGAAGGGAGCGAAGATGTTCACGCATGCTGCACCTATTGGAAATTCCAAGGAGAAGCCTGGCAGCCGCATTTTGGACGACCTTTTATTCAATGAATATCCCGGGATGCCCACATACAAAGCGTTAAAAGCAAAAACCAAAGGAAATGATGGACGGAGTGTTGAACATTGCAAGCACTCACCCCCAGTCAACTGATCTGGGTTTAATCCATCACCGTTCTTTAGCCCACTCTGCCACCCCAGTTCAGAAATGGCCATATGCAAATCAGTCTGACCCTGTGCCTCATGGGAACAGTCCAGCCCGAACTGCCAAGCCATGTCTTCCCTGGACCGGAAACAAGCTTCCTAGGACCGGTTTCTGGCATTTCAGCCGTCTTCAGCCAGGCTTGCTTGAATCCAGTGGCAAAGCGAGCAAGGGACTCACGTCTGAGCATACCCTGCCAACTTATGGCGAACAAAGCAAAAACCAAAGGAAATGATGGACGGAGTGTTGAACATTGCAAGCACTCACCCCCAGTCAACTGATCTGGGTTTAATCCATCACCGTTCTTTAGCTCACTCTGCCACCCCAGTTCAGAAATGGCCATATGCAAATCAGTCTGACCCTGTGCCTCATGGGAACAGTCCAGCCCGTTTTGGTTTTTGCTTTGTTCGATCAGCGATCAAGCAATATCATAGATCTATCCAGTTGGAACGGGCTACCTACCATGCGGAGGAGATCAAGAGCAGTGCTAATCCATCTAAAAGTATCTTTTTGTTACTGAAAGAGCTGAAATCATCGACGGCACCGGATACTACCCTGATATCATCAGATGAGCAATGTTACGCTCTAGCCTCCTTTTTCGTAGAGAAGGTAGAGAAAATCTATAAATCCTTCCCCCAGGATGTGTCAGGTTCTGACTCCATGCCTCGACCTCCGATTCTAAGCACTCCAACAACTCTCCCTCCAATCTCCGATGAGAAGCTGTTCGTGCTATGCAACAAAGTCAAGTCTGGTTCCCCGACAGACCCTCTCAAGTCGGCCTATTCTATGAAAGTTCTACCTGTGCTCATTCCACCGTTGAGCCAGGTGATTAATTTATCTCTCTCTACGGCTGTTGTCCAGAGCCCCTGGAAACATGCTAGGGTGGATCCCCTGCTAAAAAACCCAACCTGGATGCTGCCAAACCAGAGAGTTTCCACCTTTCTTGGGTCTCCAAGATCTCTAAGGCCTACGTCAATACCATCTTGACGGGGTATCTGGAGGAAAACAATATACTAGACCCCTCTCAGAATGGCCTTCGTCCTCGTCACAGCACAGAATCTGCTCTTCTTGCTGTGACCGAACATCTGAGATGGGCCTTGGATGAGGGTCGTACATCAGCACTGATTTTATTAGATCTCAGTGCCGCGTTCGACACGGTCTCCCACCAGATCCTGCTGAGGCGGCTGGAAGAGGTGGGCATAGTGGACTCTGCTTTGGATTGGTTTGCTTCCTTTCTTTCTGAGAGGACCTTCCAGGTAGCTGCCCCCCCTTTGTTTCCAAAGTTCATGCCACTAAACAGGGGGTGCCACAGGGCTCAGCTTTGAGCCCCACTCTCTTCAATTTGTATGACCAACCACTGGTGACGGTGGCTAAGAACAGAGGGTTCACGATAGTATCGTATGCAGATGATACCCAGTTGGTAGTCACACTCTCCGATGACATCACTCGGAACGCCAGTAAGTTTAAGAGCGTTCTCGAGGCCATCGCGGAGTGGATGACTGCAAACAGTTTCCAGCTTAACGCTATTAAGTCTGAAGTACTGCTGGTAGGGAGAGACTCTGAGCTGTGGAGTGAGCATTGGTGACCTGCCATGTTGGGGCTGGCACCGGCCCCTAAACAGATGGTTAAAATCCTAGGTGTTTGGATCAATACCGCCCTTAGCTTTCGGACCCAAACCAAGAAGGTGGCAGGGACCTGTTTTGGGATACTGAGGGGGATTAAACCACTGCTAGATTTTTTTGATCACCTTATTAGGCAGGTCATTGTCCAGGCTTTGATTCTGTCGAGACTGGGCTATGCCAGTTCTCTCTATCTTGGGGCTAACAAGTCTGAAAGTGTCAGACTACAAAGGGTCCAGAATGCGGCGGCTCGAACTCTCCTTGGCTTTCCCAGGAGATGTAATACATCTAGTGCCATACGTCGCCTTCATTGGCTGCCTGTGGCAAAATGCATAGAGTTCAAGGCCCTATGTATTACATTTAAAATCTTGAACCTCTCATCCCCAGGTTTTTTTGGCCAATTTGCATACATTCTACATCTCTTCCCGACAACTTCGTTCCATGGGACAGCATCTAGTGGCTGTCCCTCGGGTGAAGAGGGTCCGTGCTGGAGGGCGCTCCTTCCGTGTTTTGGCTTTGAAACTTTTGAATGCGCTCCCTACTTCCATTTGCAGCCTAAAGACCTAATTAACATTCCATAAAGTTGTCAAAACATTCCTCTTTCCTCCGTTGTAGGCTGTCTCCCTGCTACTAGCTGTGCAGTTTTGTGCCATCAGTGCCGGGACTCCCCTTTGCTGGGGAAGCCGTGCGCTCTACAAGTATATATAACATAACATAACATAACATAACATAAAATAGAGCAATAACAGCATGTTTACCTTTTTAACCGTATCCAAATAATCACGCTGTCAAAAGCACAATGTAAATCGGCTGATCCTACAGTTGTCTTCTGAAACTACACTTCCATTAATTAAGTATATTATGTATATTTGAGCTAATGAAACCAAAAATGTTATAGGATGAAAAACAACATAGCCTCCGGCTGAAAAAGTGCTTGTGAAACCAAAGAAAGTGGAAAATAAGATGAGGACATGATTTGCAGCCCCCAACTCAGCACGTAAGGAAAACCCAAAAAAGCAGTGGCTAATGAAAAAGTTGTGTGCCAAAAATAACATATGGCCTGTAGTGAAGTGATCCATGTAACAGAGCCAGTCTCCAGGGCATTACCAAAACAGCAACAGGAGGGACAAATGTATGCTATTCGCCAAAGAAAACAAAGGATTTTCGAAAGTTAAATGAAGGAACGAACGAGAACGGATGGGCGTGCTGAAAGCCCATACAGTAGATACAGCATGTCCCAAGAGACAGCACACGTGCTGCCTATGCAAGACCTAAACATTACTTGAAAATTAAGAAGAAGAATTGGATTAGTACACGCTTCGAACTCTTGGACATTATTTTCATTTATTTGCTCAGGATTAAGACTGATTATTGTTTTGGTTTTTGGGACCTTCTATCCACAGATATATTAGGGAACGTGGGTGGCGGTTTTCTCTTTTTCCTTTGAGCATTTCACAAGAATTTTCAATGAGCTAATTGTTCTTATGGTTATGCACATATTTGAACCCAGCCAAACAGCTTAATCTGTCCCTAAAAATTAATTGAACAGCAGTAGACAATTTGCCTGGCACAGGGTTACAGTTAGGAGGCACACACCTTGAAATACAATTTGTAAATTTAAACAGGTTCCTAATGAATAAGGACCAGCAATTCAAAATACTAGCTGGAAAAGACAAACACGAGACAGCTTATTGGAGCAAAGACTGTTCATCATATACAAATGTGGGAGACATTAAGAGTTGTGTTGTACAGCGACAAACACAATGGGATTGATTCAGAAATCATTTTGCGTACCTTACGTGAACCGTGTATAAAGTTAAGAAATTTTTTAATGCAAAATACCAAACCTATGTCATACAATCATGTTCAATTGTATGTTCATAAAATGGACTTACAAATGCTAAAAATCAGTCAGTATTGGTGGGTGTTCCTGCAAATTAGATGAAGACCCTTCAAATAAGGAAGATGTACATTCATTTTCAGGGTGGGACTAGGGAGTGAGCATCACCAATTCCCATAGGGAGGAGAAGAGGGGGATTCTCACTTTGTAAATATGTTTTTCAATTGAGAAAAAGGGATGTTTGTAAAGGCTCATATCCCTCACCTTTAGGCATGCAGAATTTTTCTCCTTGTGGAATTTCTGTATGAGTAAGTGTTGGAAAGTGGGTTATTAGTAAGGGCAAATGTACATCTGCCACTGGCAATAAGGCCACTACCACAATATAGGGCTCAGTGCAGGTCTCAGAAAATTATTTCCATGCTCAACCCTTGGTAGCTTGGCTGCGAGGAGGCAGGCTTAGCTTCAAAGACAGGTAGGTAAAACATTTAAAAGTACCAGTTCAGTAAATAATTAAGACACAACACACAATAAAAATCCAACACCAATTTATGAACATAGAAAATATTTTTATCTTTGAAATGACACCAAATCAAAAAATATCCAATGTAGGAAACCAGAGATATGAATTTTTTAATATCAAGCAATATATGTCCTATTGGGACATTTGGCCGTGCTAGACCTGTTCAAAGTCAGAGTTTCAGGCTGACTGCGATGGAGCTCTGCGTTGCTACCCCTCCCGGTAGGTCTTGGTCAAATTTTTACCTTCTGACTTAGAAACTTTTCTGAAGCTTTTCTTCCTGGGTCCCTCGGAGTTCTCAGCCAGTCCAGATTCGGTGAGGGTTTGTCGGCTTGCCTTGTGACGAGCTCCTGGGTGGGAGTCAGACCTCTGGAGCTCTCCAGTGGGACAAACAAGGGATTCAGGCCAGATCACGGTTGAAGGTGGATGGCTTGGCTCTCGCAGTTGGTCTCAGTCACATTTTTTACGTTCGGACTTAAAAACTTTAAGGAGCTTTTTCTTCAGAGGTCCCTTGATGCTCTTCACCAGGCCGGCTTCGGTAATAATTCACTGGTTTGGATTTAAGCTTACTCCCGGTCAACCTCTGGACGTCGGGCTTCTGGAGCTTTTCAGCAGGTCAAACCTGGATGGCAGGCTGCCTCGCGATTGAGGGTCACCGGCATGGCTGGCCAGGTCAAGTCTGTCCACTTATGGAGCTTTTTTCCAAAGTCTCACCAAACTTCTCAAAACTTCTGGAACTTCTGCCTGAAGTTCCCCAAAGGGTCCCAAACTTACTCCAAGGGTCTGGAAGCTCGAAGATGGTCCTTGAAAATGTGGGACTGCAATTCCCACAATCCACTTGGGCAAAACCATAACAAAGCCACTGGTAGTACTCCAGGCTTAGGATTCTTGGTGGTGATGTTCCAGGTGAGCTTTGTTAGCCTGCCGCTTGCAGGGAGTCCAGTATTTAGTAATTTTGAAGCAAGGTAGTCCACAGGGCTGCAGTTCTGGATTGTGCAGTAGACGCAGTCTTCATAGTGTGGAGCCTGTTGGTGCAAATAAAACGTTTTCAGCATGGGCCCTTCTTCTCTCTTAAGTTTCAAGCAGCAGATCTGAGAAGCTCTTCCCCTCTCAGATACTTATTCCAGGTTATCTGGGTCAAGCAGGAGGGCACTCCCGTCCAATGAGGTGCAGGGCAACACCCTGTAATAAGACCACATCCTCCAAAGTGTGGCACTATTTTCACCCAAAGAGCACAATTTCTCCAAAATTCATAATGGCTGAATTTCCAGCAGGTAGAGAAGAGCTGGCTAAACACACCCCGGATGATTAATCTCCTTAGTCTCTCCCCCTTGCATCTGCTCACTCCTTCCTTAATCCCACCATCTGCCTGGGTTCAAAGAGGAGAGGTGTAAATTAAACTGACTTCTTCTGCCTGTCTCCTCCTGTCTGCTCTGGCATTCCTATGTTGCAGAACCTTGCCCTCTCAGAAGAGCTGTCTAACCCCAGGGGCTATTTATCACCTCATCAAAGGAGCCTGGATAATCTACTTAACTCTAGCCAATCAGGTCTGACTACTGGAAGGCTGAATTTTGGCTTACAGACAAGAAAGTCTTATAACTTCTTGTCTGTACTCTTTAAGAGAAATTCAACAATACCATAGTGTTGGATTATGAATACAATTCTAGGGAGCCTTTAAAAGGCATTTTTATGATTCTCCTAGCAGGAATTATTAGTTAACGTATTGCTATTGCCTATGTGGCAGGGGATTTGGAATGGGAAAAATGACTTGGGCCATTTTTCCACCCCCAGGGCTTAGAAAAACATATTTTATAAGGACCCTGCCTATATCTACAGAACCCCCTACCCCTGAAACACCTAGGGGAGACTTTAAGGGTTTTTGAATATGTAAAACTATTGCAGATCCTCACTCCACAGTGCTCCTAGCACAAACGTCGATTTTGTGAAGCACTTTATCACAATGTGGCAAGTGAAATGTGCAATTTCACTTAACCCAGGGCATATACAACTCATTTTATAAAGGCTCTCCTTAACCAGACCCCTCACCCCTGGGACACCTAGGGGAGACCCTGGGGGACCTAACCTGCCCAAACATTGTATCATATCATTTTTTAAGTGCTCCAAACACCAACGTTGGATTTGGCAGAATTTGCATTCTTAAAGTAGTCCTGCAAAATGTGCCTGCTTTTAAACTGGCCTCAGTCTTCAGCACTGCACACATAAAAGTTCAGAAAGGGCTGCTGGCCTCTAAACTGCCATGCCCTATTATATATCAGGAACTTAAAGGTAGTTTAAATCTCCACCCTATTATGTACTAGGGCCTTATAGGGGAGGTCATGCTAATCATAGAGGTACCCTAGTGAATGAAGGTGTATTCATTGTATTCTAAGTGTCTCTTTCAGCAGAGCACAGGCCGTGGACCTGGTTAGGCAGCACCCAGGATCAGTTGCCTCCAGTACCAGTCTGAAAAACAAAGTTGAGGGGGTGCGCATGGCACAGGACTTTGCAACAGTAAGGGTTACGCTTTGGAGGACAAGAAATATACATCTGCATACATTTCTTGGCGTGTGTCTGGAATCAGTTGAATCCATGAAAAGTCCAAAATTGTCTCCAAACAAATGAGAATAATCTTGTGGGAACAAATGTATGGTTTGTAAACAATGGGCTTTATGAATCATTATCAATGCCCTTAAGTCTATGCTTACTGAGATTTACTTTTCAAATTGAGCCCTTTGAATATTTTATAGTGCGTTCACAATATGTACGTCGCAGAATTTCATCTCTACACAACCACCCTATCATCGAGATAAGCGAGACACATACCCAATTTGTGTGGTATTACAAAGACATGGGTATTTAATCAAGAAAAACTCCATTAGCAAATAAAATAGCAGTCATGTAGGAGTTACATATAAATTCAAGGAAACAAAGGAAGGCAACATCCATATTGTACAGCAAGTGACATTTGATTTAAATGACTTCAAACACATTTAGCCATTATTCATTAGTCCAGTGATAAACAGGTCACAAATGTATTGTAACCAGCATATTATTTCTGTATGCATCCTCGGGAGGGGCAGGAACTTGTTGCTAACAATTCTTGCTTTTTTTCCCCCACCAATGGTTATGGGGCAAATGACTGGAAGAGATATAGAAAATACACATGGATGATATATAACATACAAATCCAGGGCACTGCATTACCCACAGTCGCTGCTGGGGTACCTGAGACCGGACCAGCCTCCAGGCAAAGCCCCCATCCAGATTCAACTCCAAGCAAAACAAGGTAGGGCTGAAAGGTCTAAGACCACCAGCAGGTCAGTCTCCCGTACAGCCAGACCCTTGCCCACCAATATCATTAACTCAGTGCTGGAGTGGGAATCAGTTTTTAGTCTAAGAGCTGTTGGTTTACCATCATTTGTGCTAATTCCCACTCTATTTCCCTTTCAGGGGTTGTATGGATCCTTGCCATTGTTTTGGAGAAGCTGATGATCTCTGCATCACATAAATTATAATCACAATCACTAATCTATTTTCAGTCAATAAAGAGAGATTTTATGAGTTAAAAGGTTTTATTAATCAAATCTGGTAGTAGATCCTTTTTTTTTTTTTTTTTTTTTTTCCTTTTTATGTCCTCATCTGCCAGGCAAGTTTCAATATGCAATCTTGTAGGTTTACACACATTGTGCTGCCTCAGTTGCCAAGACTGGTTGGGGCAGTAATAGAACGGAAAGCTCACCCCTCAGCAACATGTTTCAACCAACAATGATCACTAATTTGCTAACAGACAAGCAATTGCTAAAGTCCAGCCAAGGTACTAAACTTAGCACCATGAAACAAGTAACCCCTGGAATGAGGTTGATGGCATAATCATTGGACCTGGGGAAAAAAAAAAAAAAAAAAAACCCAGATGTTCAATGAACCCAATTCAGGAGGTGCCAGAAAGATCTTGTGTCTGGATTACCAGTTCTAGCCAGGTCTAGCTTAGAGACCAGCAAAGTAGAAGCATACCAGTCATTAATAGAAGGAGATGAAGAATCCTTCAATTTTCTGCATATCTCCCTCCTGGCTAGCAGGATGGCATAAAAAATAAGCTTTTTTGCCAAGGAGGGGACCCCTTGGTAGCAACCAAAAATTACTGATGTTAAATCTAGGGTAATGTTAACTCCAACTGAAAGTGAAAGAGTCTTACTAATGGCATCCCAAAATGGGGACAAATGTGGGCAATCAAAGAACATATGAATGTCAGAAGCAGCCACCAAACCACACTTCGCACAGGCCACACTACTCCCCTCAGTAAATTTAGAAAGACGAAGGGGTGAGTAGTATGCTCGATGAATGGTGAAAAGATGGTTCCTGCGTAACCATGCAGGCTTGACAATATCCCACAACATCTTACAAGACGAATTCCAAAGATGTTGTAAATCGGAATTGATGACGTGTTGAGACCAAAGATCCTCTGGCAGTGAAAAAGTTCTGTCAATTTCCTCCAAGATTAAATTACACCACAGTGAAATTTCCTTCTTGGCAGACGGCTTATCTGCCAAAAGCGTTATAAGATAACTATATGCGCCCAAGGGATATTTAACACCATGTGGAGGTTGAACAGAGTATGCACGAGACCAGCTCAACATCTGAAGATATTTAAGCCTGGAGAAGTGTGGACCAATTTTTGTGCAAAGATAATCCCAGGGTAACAAGTCCCCGTCAACAAATAGGTTACCCCACTCCTCCAGCCCTGCCTCTCTCATAGGTGTAGCTAGTGCATCCCCTAACCATGCTGGACCATCAGGAAGGCCCCACAACGGTGTCCTACTTCCATAGTAACCAACTTTAATTGCTTTAGACATCTGGGCCCACATTCTTGCCATACCCCTTAAAATTTTCAATTTAATTTTTTTGAAAAACTTGGGGTTTCCAAATTTAAAAAGAAACCCTGACTGACTTACACCTTCTACATCCAATAACATTGAATAGAGGGAACCCACTCCAACCCCTACTGGTCTCTTTAATAGAATCCTGGCATGTGAAAGCTGGAAAGCCCAGGCATAAGCCTGGAGATCAGGAGCAGCAAGCCCTCCTTTTTCCCTACGTCTCCTAATTTTTTTCCAGGAGATTCTTGGCAGATGTTTATTCCAAATAAAGGTGCTAATATCCGACTGTAATTTCCTGATAGAGGCGGGATCAAAACATAAAGGTATCGCATTAAACAAAAAAGAAACCTTAGGCAAGATGGACATTTTGACAATGCTGACCCTGCCCAGTAGGGAGAGTGGAAGATGGGCCCAGGACTGGAGCAACCTACGACAATCCTTTGCAATTTAAAAAAAATTAATAGTAGTAATCTGATCGAGGTCAGATACAATATCCAAACCTAAGTATCTCATCCGACTCGCCGGCCGGATTTCCGAATCGAAGGTACTTTGATCGATGTTCCAGGTCATCATCTCAGTCTTTAGAGCATTAATCTCATATCCAGAGACCATCCCAAACTCTGAAGCCAGCCTGAATATTGCTGGGAGGGCCTCATGCGGATCAGAGGTAAATATGAGAATATCGTCGGCGTAAAGTGCCACCTTTCTCTCCCAGCCCCTGTACGCAAATGCCTTGATGTTAACACTATCCCTCAAGATCTGGGCAAAGGGTTCAGCATATAAATCGAACAGGAGTGGGGAGAGAGGACATCCCTGCCTGGTACCCCTCGAGATGTCCAATGAGTCGGGGAGTATACCATTAACCAAGACACGGGCACTAGGGTTACTATAAAGAAGACTAATCGCCTGACGAAATCTACCCCCCACGCCAAACATTGCCAAGGCCTCCAACAGATACAACCAATTAACTCTGTCGAAGGCCTTGGTGGCGTCCAGCGTGAGAACCGCCAAGGGCAAAGACTTCAAACATGCCATATCTATTGATCCAATCAAATCAAAAGTTAGTTCAAAAAGCTGTCGCCCCTCAATAAATCCCTTCTGATCGACATGTAAAATGGAAGGAGCGACCAAGGCCAATCTATTTGCAAGAATGGAGGCAAAGATCTTATAGTCTCCATTCAAAACAGAGATTGGCCTATAGGAGCCACAGGCGGTTGGAGACTTCCCTGGTTTCAAAATAACAGTTATGGATGCGTTATCCCATGACACAGGTGGTCGTACTCCATCTAGCAGTATCTGATTGAACAATGTAACCAGGAAAGGAACAAGTTCCTGCTCCAAAGATTTATATATTTCAGCAGGCAGCCCATCAGGCCCAGAGGCCTTGCCTTTCCTGGCATCCCGAATGGCTTCCCTTACCTCCTCTTCCGAGATTTTACTATCTAGCATTGCTGACTGATCAACAGAGATTTTTGGTAGATCTATTTTCCCAAGCCATTCATTAATCATATCAGTATCCAATTTCTTATCTTCATGATAAATATCTTGATAGTAATCTTTAAATGCTGCTCTAATATCTGCATCAGAAGAAAGAGGGACATTATTGACATAGATCTGGTTGATGTTGTTACGAACCTGATCAGTTTTTACTTTCCATGCCAATAATTTACCAGCACACTCCCCGCGATTTTACTGGCCTCCCATCTTTCTCATTAGAGATGCAAAGCTTGGCGTTCAGTAAACAGGCGCTAATGCAAGGATTCACGTGATAGCCTGACCTTGCTGATAAGGCGATAAAATTATCGCCGCTTTTCGTCCGAAAACGGACGCAAAAGCGGCGATAATTTTATATCGGCTCCTTGCTGATATGCCCCAAAGTTTTTCTAGGAGTTTGTCTGGGAACGTGCAACCTTTGCAAATTTCCTGGTGTAATCTGGAAAAGTTTAGTAAATTCCCAAAATGAGAAAATCTATACTGACTCAAGGTTGTATTCGTGTAGGTGTATATTTAATTTACTTGTTTTCTGTCAATTTAACCAACTGTTTTCAATTCACACATATTTATTTGTCTGTGAAAAGTAATAACTTGATGTACTCTTGAATCTCCATTGAGTCCTCTTGGAGGTAAACTTCGTGAATGTCCTCTGTCTTTTTCCTATTTATCTGCCTTCTATTTACCTCTCCGGCTCAACCACTGTCCTAATTTAACAAGTTTTGTGATTACAGGTAGACACGTGCCATTGTGGTGCATCAGTCCGTTTAATAAAGTTTGCTTTTGAGGCATTTTTATCTTTTTTTCTTGATTAGTTCAAATTTGCTTATTTAATTCAATGCTGAGCACCATAAAATCACACCTAAATTATGCACGAGGATTGAGGGAGCTGGAAGTCCATCTTGATTCTTAGCTCAGCCGTCAGCTCCTCCTTTCCCAGTCATATGAAATTCAATTAAATTTCAACTGTAACGAGAAAACCTAAAAATTCTATTAACATGTCAGTTTAATAAATCTCTCTAGTTTTAATCTTTAATATCTGGACAGCAGGATGAATTATAGCAGCCTGGGGTTCTCCCACAGCAGACCAGGGTGTTAAATTGTCTGTGACTGTCCACGAATAATTGCAGATCTCTGTTATAAAACAATGAGAGGAAATGGGGTG
This sequence comes from Triturus cristatus, assembly GCF_964204655.1. NCBI lineage: Eukaryota > Metazoa > Chordata > Amphibia > Caudata > Salamandridae > Triturus > Triturus cristatus. Next base: position 541,735,780 of record NC_140593.1, read on the forward strand.
GGGCGCCATTTCACGAGGCCCTACCAATCAGGCTGTGTTATTCCGCTCCCCTTTATTGTTTATAAATCTGCAAGTCTCAGCTCGAGCGTCTCTTCTTTTAACCATTTTTTCATTCTACGATCAAAGCCTCGATTCCATGGAAACCAGGCATTTTTTTATGATCCTGTCTGAAAAACCTTATTTTCCCCCTCTCACCACCACCGCTCCTTAGGCTGAAAGATAAGCCTGTGCTATGTCCCTAAAAATGACCAAAATTTGTTAAATAACGTAATAGAAATGAATCGTCCCGGACACGACAATTAAAAAAATTGCAAGGGAGGAGGTTTTGTGATGACATCAAATCACATTATCGCATAAACTGAGGTCAGAGTGGTCTGAATGAACCAAAGGTGCCTTATTTGACAGTTTCCCTTCAGATTAGATGTGTCTCATTTCAAAGCAATTGTTGGCAATGCAGGTTTTTTTGTTGCATTTCACCACAGGGTTAAAAATGCTTCGAACTGAAGCAAATGTGTGGTGTCAAGATAAGTTTGGGCTCTAGGTGGCAGCATACGCCACAACCTGCATGATCGTTCCCAAAGGTTTCTTATGTGTCTCTCAAATTGGTTTATTATCAGATTTTGCTTGTACTTTTGGGAGTAATTTAGAGTTTATAAAAAGCTTGCAGCTTTATGGTACTACACTTCTGCGGTGCCAGGCGTACAGGAAAATAGCAGATAGACTGTGTGTACTATAAAATGCCTTTTCTGTCCCACGTGTTCTATTTAACTTCTTTTCGTACATTAAGACTCGGTATACTCACGTTTCACGGCTTCAAAAACCACAAAACTTTAAAAATATAAACCGCAGTATCACTAAAGGAGGACAGGAGTCTGACCATTATGTTTTAGGCTCCATAATATATTCGAAATGTGAGCCATTTGATTTAATCGCTAACCTAAAGGATTTTATCATTAGAGTTATTAGCGCGTGGAAGTTCAATTTAAACAAACGCAAAATGTCTTAACTTATGACCGCAAGGTGTTCTCTAAAGGGGAATGGCACTCGCAAATCCTTTCGATGTTGTATAATGTGAAGACAGGCGGTGTAATATTGCACAGACCTAAATCGGGGTCTGGGTTTTCTAATGTGGGCATTCATTCCCTGGAAAGTTTGAGAATCCATACAAAACTCGGGAGTTTGTGGGAAGTTTCAAACTTTCTTTCTGAGCCATCCCAAACCTGGTAATAGTCAGAATTATACGCTCGCTCTTCCATTGGGTATTTTCCGAGTGGAAATTGACAACCTTTTTCCTGGAACTACACCCCCCCCCCTCCCCTCACCACCAGCACTTTGAGACCTTAACGGGTGATTAGCAGCTCTCTATAAGAACACAGATTGATTAATTGATTGAAACCGTTATGAATTCTACAATGCTCATCCATATTGGAAAATAACTGCACCCCCCTCATGATGTGGTTCGATACTCGCTCCCATCTTCCAGGGGGGTGATAAAAAGACCCCCGAACTATCGCATGATAGCTCTAATCGACAACAAATCAAAGTATTTTGGGGCGTGCTGCTGGACGCATTACAAACGTTTCCGGAAGAGTTCTATTTTAAATTCCTTCCAAATATAGAAAGACACATAGCTTGTTTGATCTGTGATGGAATGGAGCTACCATCCAGGACCAAGAGTAGGAGAAGGCTTTTCTTTTCATTTTTTTCCACATGCACTTATTCAACTTAAGCCTAGATTTGTCAATGCTGAGCATGTAGCACTGAGCAACAGAGATCTCGTTGCACTCAGTAGTACAAAAAAGGGGTAGAATGTGGGTAACTAGTGACCAAATTGGGGTACATCTCTTCTTTTAACGAAGCTAGGTGTCAACAATATGTACCATTGCTTCCAGAGGTAGGCTAACCATTAACTTAGCCAGGGTAAGGCAGCATGGGTAGCGCTTCTTTTAAGGCTTTCGGGTGGTCCACCCCTTGATAAGGGTTTTAACATGTTCCTAAAGCTCCATTTTGCAGGACATCGTCTCTGTTGCAGCTCCTCTCACCCATTTACCTCGTAAGCAAATTCTGGCTAATCACAGCCAGCTGTGCACAGCTCATATTTACAGGGGCATATTTACAAGCTCCTTGCGCCACTTTTGCGTCAATTTTCCCATGTTAAAAGTGACGCAAAAGTGGCGCAAGGGGCTTGTAAATCTGCCCCACAGTATGCAGAGCTGCAGGAGGTACATCTAGCAGTCTACTTGCAGTAACGATTTGGTCCATTCGAGACTCTGGGCCTCATTTACTACATTTTGAGGCACGGCAGTGCAGCAAGCCTTCCTGCTGCACTGCCATATGTCAAATAAAAGGGCAGGAATGCGTCGCATCTACAAGCTGCAGTGCATTCCTGTCCTTCTCCCCTGTGCCGGCGCACAAAGAGCAGCCATGTGCCAACGCAGACACCTTTGCGTCATGTTGCAAGGGTGCCTTTGTTGCGGTGATGATTGTATTTGTGCAGGAAGGGAGAAGAACTAAAAGTATTTCTACTCGTTGCTCTACTCCTGCACCTCCCCTGGGGAGGCGCAGGATTCTGACGTATACCCAAGTTTACAAAACGTTGTAAATCTGGTAATGTGTCAGGTTCCATGGATGTTGCAAAGGAACACCCAGAACAACACCCATGGAACACCCCTTAGACGCAGAGTAATGCATGAAAGGGGCCCATATTTACAAGGCCATGAAAAGGCACACAGGGCGACTTTACGTGGCCTTGTAAATATGGGCAAACCCATTGCGCTGCAGGTGCATCAAAAAAAGTGACTCACCAGCGGCGCAATGGGCTTGTAAATGAGGCCCTCCATATTTTGTCCCCAATCACATCCTAAAAGATCCTGAACACACATGAACATGCAGACAGCACACAGGGATCAATTCTATCATGTGGTGTGTCACGACCGAGCATAAGGCTATGCTTCAATATAGGCAGAGTTTCAATTAATTTATATAAGGCTTTCTTAGATGTAATAATAAACCATGCAGTTTATTTCGAAATTGATAGTTTGTTCCCTCTTAGCACCTCCTCCTAGCTGGATATCTGGCTGTAGGAACTGTTTTCCCCATGATCACTCAAGGTGGCAGGCCTGAGCGGGCCCGGAAGCTGGATGACCAGCTGAATTTCTGTCTGCAGCAAATAGAATAGAGTGAAGCAAAACCTACCATTGAAGTACATGTTTAATTGCCACATTCCCTTCTATTCAAAATGCAATCCAAATGGAGGAATCAAATTGATGAATTAAATAATGAAGCTAATATCCTCATTTAGCCGATGTCTTCTATTACCAACTACACAGTAAGGAAGTAGCTCTAAAATTTTCCTTTCCAATTTTTAAGAATATCTAATGAAACAGCACAAGTTGTCCCTGTGGCATATAAGTGGCAGCCAATGTCAAACTGGTCAACTTTTCGGTTGACACGGCAACCACTTTTACTCTTGGTCCAACCCAATGCCCTTTAATTCCCCACTGTCAATTATTCCACCACCCCCATGAAAATTACTTTATTGTAATTGAATGGCTCCAGGCAGGACCTACTGTGACCTTTCGAGGTATTGCCTATGAATACCACAAAACCATAACACCTTGAGAGTTCAGTGAAAGATGGAAAGTATGAAAATTCAGATTCTTTGGCATTCAGTTTAATTAGTTTGGCCAGACCTCCGTCCTAGTCTTTCCTGATCACCTACAGCATTTCATACGTTCGGCCATCTGTGGTTGTTGGCATCGGTGCTCCACCCCGACGCGTGCATTTACAATCTTAAATTCTTTTCTTATTGATAGATCAACAGCTGGCTATTAGCCGAAAGACCTCTATGCTATGTTATTTTAAGTAATTTTGGATTTTTAAAGCACATGGCTGCCCTAAAGGGCTTCCCAACACTGGCATAACAGCTAGGAACACACTGAATAACATTGAAATAGCCAAGTTTTCAGATACTTACAGAAACTCTCGAAGGAGGTACACAGCCTCACAGAGGGGGGCAGAGAGTTCCAAAGTTTGGGTCCCAGGTATGTAAAGTAACCCCCTACGCTTGATGTGCTTGTCTATAATGAGCCAGTGAAGATTACGGAGCTGAGTGGAAAAAGAGACATGCTCATGAATGTGACACAGAAGGTGTGCAACAGCGTTCTGGTTAATTTGAAACCTTTTCACAGAAGACTAAGCGGCCCCCACGTGAAGTACATAACTGTAGTCAAGGCGCGAGATGATCAAAACTCAGACAATTGTTCTTTGGGTAGAAATAGACAAGAGCCACACATTTTTTCAGGGTTTTAAGAAGGCCAAAACAACTAGAAGACTTCTTATTTATTTGATAGTCCATGGTGAATTTACTGTCCAGCCAAAATCCAAGATCGTTACCCACCTGTTTAGGAATAGTGAGTGGCCCTAGATCTTTTAGCCACCATCGCAGGCCCCAAAGACGAGGCTGATTTTTCACCACAAGATCCTCAGTGTTGCTGCTATTAAGTTGTAAACAATTTTTACCCATCCCCTCTGACACCACATCAAGGCATGGTATTAGACCGCCTGTGATCATCCTCTGCAAAAAGAGACAGGGTAATCTGTGTATCATCAACAAAAGCGAACAAAGTGAGACCAAATGCCTCGGTTATTTCAGCCTGAGGGCAGACATAAACATTTAAAAGGGGTGGGGCTCAAAGAGGATCCTTGTGGAGCCCCAAAAGGCAGCTGCTACAGGGTGGACACGTGAGGTTTTGAGAGTAATTGGAAGGAACAGTCCTGCAGAAAAGAGTCAAGCTATAACAAGACAGTGTCATGAATTCTGCTTTCTGTTAGTTTCCGCATGAGAATGGGGTAAGAGACAGTATCGAAGGCTCCACTCAAATCCAAAAGGATGAGGGCTGCAGTCTCCGCCCCTCACCCAAATTCGATCTAAGATTCTCTGTCAACCCAAGGAGAATGGATTTAGTCCTGTTCCTTGGGCGAAAACCCGATTGAGATGTGTGAAAGAGCTTACAGGATTCTAGATGTTCTGACAATTAGTAATTTATGGGTGTTTCAAGGATCTTCATGAGAGTAGGTAAGAATGAAATCGGTCAAAAATTCACTGACTCAGATCTATCTAGAGCGGGCTTTTAAAACAAAGGAATCACCGTAGCATGTTTCCATGTTAAAAGGACCGCATAATTCGAAATAGTCAAATTGAGCAGATTACCCAGAACCGGGGATAAAATGGTACTGGCCATTTTCATAATCTGAGAAGACTTTAGGTCCAGAGGAGAACCTGATTTAATAGAGTCCAGAAGAGCCTATCTGACATGCGGAACAGTCCCTGACCCTTCCTGGTCTTTAGTAATTTTACTACCTTAAGACCTTTCCTTTTAGCCTCTTAAGAAAAACTCGGGTTGAAGACCACACTGTTACAAATGACAGCAGCTTATCTGTTGTTTTGAGCAGATCACCATCCTTCGACACACTAACCCAACTTCTTAAAGTTATTCAGGAAAAGAGTGCAGGCAAGAAAACTCGTAGTTACTTTCATTGTTGGCCAGAAGTAATTAACTTTTTTTCCTTCTGGGAGAATTCCCCCATGTTACCTTGAAGTTCAGTAATAATTGTGAATGCCAATAAAACGATGGCTACTGAAGTTGGTGTAAGGGAAATGCTCTCCCTCTTGTCTCTAAATAATAGAGCAAATATAGTTGGTGTAACAATCAGTTTGCAAATAGATAATTACAACTTCCTCTGCAGTGTATTCCAGGTCAAGTTAAAAAACAGATGTGCATTTTGCATGCATTTCCCCACACAGGCTTCCAGTTGAATACTTAAAGCAAATGTAATGATATACACTACTTCACTCACTTATTATGTTGTTATATAAGAATATCAGAGTCTTGGACATGAATATCAAGCTCTACTTATCTCCCACTAAAATGTCATCCCATTAATAACCCTCATCGGGTAGTGGTTTTTGTAAGCAGTATTATGAACATGGCAAACAATATCCTGACTATGGGATTCTGGAACCACACCATTTATTACTACAGGGCACAGATCCAATTCCAAATTATTACCACAGTACAATGTAGCTGACATGAGAAACAAAGCAGGCAGTGTGACACATTTCATGATAGAATGGCGTGACGGTGGAAAATATTAGTTCTAATAGCCACAAGACCTATTCTATATGATTTCATCTCAATGCATGTATTTAACCACTTGCGTCTGGGTTTTAGTTAAACATCTCCGTTCATAACCTAAGCACAAGACAAAACAGCATTTCGTAAACCATATATGCAGATGTGATTATATACCGTAGGCCTCATTTACAATATTTTGACACAGGACAGCATAGCAAGCCTTCCTGCTGTGCTGCGGAAAAGCTACCCAACCCTACTTTTGCATTCAAGCACAACAGAAATAAATATCTTGGTTAAAACCCAGGCAGACAGCCAAAATTATTTCAGTAAAAAATCGATAACGGTAAACAGACCTATTAACGGAAATCACATATGTGGCTCACGCCATGCCTATCAAGGAGCCAGGGCAGCGAACCTTATGCCCTGTTTGGCATGGCAAAACTGTAGATCATCTAATGTTATATACCTCACTCAATGTCCATATATATTGGGCTATGTAGGTGAAGCCAGCCATGAATTTAGAGTAAAATACAGAGAACACAATTCCGCCATTCGCAATAAAAAAGCTGGAGCACCGCTCGCTGATTATTGGACTACAAAAACCACCTAGAAAAAGATAGTCTTAGAAAAAATGAAACCAGCAAAAAACAGGATGAGACACAACAGCACAAGAAAAGGAAAGTTCATTGGATCTTTCCACTGGGGACCCACAAACAACGACTCAGCAAAACAGTCTCATGGGAGAATGCTGCAAACTAACTTTCTTTCTACCTCTTGGAGCACTTTGGACTATATCTTGTTATGTTCTGCCCACGTTCTGGGGCATCGGGTCTTTAGTACGTGATTTTGGTCCCCTTTAACCATTGTCCTTATTGTGGAATACAGATCTTGTGGTCTCTGTATTCCTATCTATTGAGCCTTGAGACCTTGTCTGCACCCCACTATATGAGATGTTTTAGTGGTCAGGTTAGTGACTTTAGGCATATGAATTAATATGTATTTGATGCCCTCCCCTCATGAAGCCTACTCGCTTCCTGCGACCTGTAAGACACTTACACCAGCCTTAGATGAATTTCAATACCCTTGTTATTGGTCCTCCCTTCCTGTGGAAGGAGCCGTTATTGATAGATGAGAAACCATCCATTGGGAATACTTTCCATTTCCAAGATGCCGCCTATATTGACCCTCTGACACAATAGTTGATTTTTCCAACCTAAGACTAATCTTGCTGCCCTTGTTATCGTCATTCCCTTTTTCTGGAAGGCGCCATTATAGATAGGTTCCTACAAAAAATATTAACCTTTGGGGATATTTTTTCCTTCTACAGATGGTGTCCGTTTTGATGCGTTAGTCGCAGCCCCGGACAGCGACCATCTGACTCGCTCGTAGGTCTCTGGTTATTACCTCCAGGTGTGGCTTAGTGCCAATATAGGCAACTCACGCCCCCAACATGGAGACATAGCATGCACAGCAATAAATAACCACATGAGACTTGTTTGTGGGAAAACATTTTGCTGCAGGTTTATTTCATACAAGAATAATGCCAATGTGGTGGGTTAACTTATGGGAGATCCAAGGGCAGGCAACAGTGACTAACCTAAGCTGCCCTGCCTGCCTGATGAGCCAACTGCACCGTGGCCATCCCAATCGGTGCTACCTTTTACTGGGGATTATTCCCCTTAAATACCATGGACCACCAGTACATCCTTATACTCACGCCTTTTTAGGGGCGGAGCGTGTCCAAGCAAGCCCCCGGTTGCTCAGGCTTACAACCGCCCGGAGGACTAGCGGGGCACCGTCATTTTCCTCCAGGGTCCTACCATAAAAACTCCTGGGGTTGTTTGACTTCTGCACCCGTATTGTGCTCCGGAAGAGGGTACCCCTATGTACCATTCAGGCTCTGGATCGCCCTGTAACTCTGCCTGCAACACAAATTAACAAGTTATCATATTCATGCCCTAGCTACCCATACCAGCCAACACGCCGTGGATGCGGTAGGGAGGGACACGGCGTGGCACGATGATCCCAAAAGTCAGGCTCGCTGGAAGGGGCAAGTATAAGTACCTTGTCCCCGCCTGCCGCATGCCAGAAATGACGCCTGGATTGTGGGGACCCCCAGGGGGTCCTGACACTAGACCGGGGCTGTGCCTAATGTGCACTAAGGTGCCGCCTTCCTAGGTGAGCACAATGTACGTGCCGCAGGCAGCCTTATAGTGCCAATATAGGCAACTCACCCCCCAACATGAAGACATAGCATGCACAGCAATAAATAACCACATGAAACTTGTTTGTGGGAAAACATTTTACTGCAGGTTTATTTCATACAGAAAATATGCCAACGTGGTGGGTTAACTTACGGGCGATCCAAGGTCAGGCAGCGGTGACTAACCTAAACTGCCAATTGCACTGTGGATTATCCCCCTTACATCCTTCTACTCACGCCTTTTTAAGGGCGGAGCGTGTCCGGGCAAGCCCCCAGTTGCTCAGGCTTACAACCGCCCGAAGGACTGGCAGGGCGCTGTTGTTTTCCTCCAGGGTCCTACAGTAAAGACTGCTGGGGATGTTTGGTTTCTACACCCCTATTGTTCTCCTGAAGAGGGTACCCCTATGTACCATTCAGCGTCTGGATTGCCCTGTAACTCCACCAAGCCCTGGATGTGGCCACTGTCATATCCTTAACCCCCAGCCAACAATGCGGGTATGCGATAGGGAGGGAGATGGCGTGGCGCGATGATCCCAAAAGGCAGGCTAGGTGGAAGGGGCAGGTATAAGTACCTCGCCCCCGCCTGCCGCGCCCCGGAAATGACGCCTGGATCCTGCGCCGGATTTTGGGGACCCTCAGGGAGTCCTGACCCCAGACCGGGGCTGTGCCTAATGTGCACTAAGGTGGCCGCCCTCCTAAGTGGGCACACTGCATGTGCCGCAGGCAGCCTCAATTCAAACTGTTGTGTTTTCCCGTTCCACACCTCATGAGGAGCTGAAGTGGACATGGATTCCTGACCTGTGAGATTGTGGGGGCTGTGGTAGTTTGATGCAGCAGGAGAGTGTCCCTTCTGCCTCCATGCGACTTGGCCTGCTTTGTGTGATCTATGGTATACCCCGGAGCGGTTCCCAGAGCTATCAGTTGTGACGAGAAACCTGTCTCAGGCTGTTTATCCGCTCTACGGTTAACTTGATCATATTTTTCCTGTATGGCAAGTTATAGGTGCACTATTTGCTTTTGAGTTTAGGACTACCAGGCCTACTCACATGTTTCTGAACTTTTCTCGGCCTGTGAATAAATGACTCCCCAATTGTGAGGCAATCATTCGGGCGATCGGGCACGCGTTTTTATTTATTATTTAGTCTCGTTTGTCCTTTGTTTTTTTAAATTCTATAAGTATTTACTTTAGGTCCTATTCCTTTTCGCATATTGTTGGTCTCCATGGAACCTTACGTAGGGGCCTTTTTGAGCATTTGTTATGGTCGGCATGGCCTCTCTTTGTTGCAGTACTATGGTTGAATCTTTCTGGAGAGGCTCTCTTTCATTTGGTGAAACCCCCCCAGAAGTCTCTGCAGAAGCTTGGCTGTCAGGGCCGGACTGGAAACTTAAAACAGCCCTGGCAAAAATTGAAAATTCAGCCCGCATGGGCAGGCGTCCTAATGTGCGCTAGAATAAAAGCAACTCTTTCAAGTTACGGCCGGGATCGGTAATGAGCACCACCATTCCTAGAGGCTGAACCCGGCCTCCAAGTGTCAATACCGACCTCCTGGGGCTTCAGCCTCCCGGGAAATTGCCCGCTTGTCCGGCTGGCCAGTCCGGCCTTGATGGCTGTCATCGATTGAATCTTCATCGGTTGATAGTAGGCCCCTACCAGGACACCTGGGGCACAATAACCGACACATCAAACTCTGACTCTAGGTAAGTACCTAGGATTGGTCTAATCATAGATTCCTTGATTGAAAGTGCCAGGAATAGGCTTAACAGACTCTGTTCTTTCTTTCTTCCCGTATTTATTTATACCAGAGGGCATTGCACCATGAATGACCCGGCCTGGGCTCTTGTTTTATGATTCTTCAGCCTTTAAGACTAGTTTTGTTGGGTAATATCCTACTCCCAACATAACATCTTTGGGACATTTGATAGGTATGTTTATGTTTGTTGGCAAAGCCTGACTTTTGAGATGTTCTCTCGTGAAGGAAGTTAAAACACTAGTGTCTTTCAAGGTCTTCTTGTATGCCTACACTTGGGTCTATGTCATGGTTTCACATGCAGGGTTTTCTGCCTCTGTAAATTCACAGTATCCAACCCTCCTGATATCTCACTCCTATGATGCTGGAATCCTAAATTTGACACCTCGAGAGTCCTATATTAGGGACCTGACTTAATATGGATGTGGCTTGTTGGGCGCTCGCCCTCACTAGGTGTTGGTGGTTGGAATACACGAGTTTTATGAATATGAGTTATTGTTTTTAACTTGAGCGTTTACTATTTTCAGATTTTCTAAAGTTACTGTGGATGACCCCTGTCTTCCCTCTTTTGTAGGCTGTTTCAATGTTGTATTTGTAGCACCCTGAGACGGTGGTAACTGAGTGTACATCGGCGCCAACAACCTGAATATGAACCAGACAAATACACAGTAATTGGAATGAGAAATAATGATACAAATTAATTACTGTATTGTATAATCAACTGTTGCTGTTCAGTATAATCAATTTCATTGCATTGTACCAAGAAATCTATATGTTAATACATACTCCGCATTCTAGGATATGGTCTGGTTCCACATGTCATATGGTTTTTAATGTGTTTCAATTTGAAAGTTTGAATGAAGTATCATTGGCACGTGCATGGGTTTGAATGTAACATTTTAATTTGAGTGGAATGTTGGGTGGTTTGTGAAGATTTATACAATTGTTTAAGGTTTGTTCTTTGTATATGCCTAGCAAAGTTGCAGTCCATATAGTTTGTGACACAGGCACATACGTGCAAATGGTGAAAAAATGAATGCTATATAATAATAGTAAAAAGTGTATGGAAATAGCATGTGAGTTTATTGTATATATTTTGGCTCAAGTGTACCATATTATGGTTATAAGTTATAGCAATACCATAATGTGGAGTTGGCAGTTTTGATTGCCTCTGTTGTCTTGTTCCCCTGGTCATACCTCTGCAATATCCACTTTTTTCAAGGGTTCTCGTACGTTTAGTTGGCTAACTGACTCATGAAGGTCCTGGCAAAAAAGTACCTGGGTTGGCGCAAGCCTCGCCATCGAAGATTCAATGGGTTGGTTCAGATCCGAGCAGGTGACAAAGGTTTTGTCAACAAACCCCTTTACGATGCAGGCACTGTGTCATCCTCGAGCCACGCTGTCCATCATTGTCGAGCTGACGGTCCATTAAAGCGATAAAGTCGGCACAGCGTCGATTTTGATGGTTCAGTACATCAGAAGTCACCTTTCAAGAGCCCAGGACTGGATTGTCACCACTTTGGCAGAGCAGGACACACAGATGGCGGAGTCTAGATGGTGTTGCAGAGTTGAAGGGAGGCTTTGATGGCCTTGAAACTTTAGAACAGGGGGCAAATCAGAAAGCCCTTGGAGTCACTCTGGGTTCATGTGAGTTGGGTCCAGTCCTTGCCATCAAAAGGGTAGGGATCAACAGGCAGCAGAGCAGCATAGCAAATCAAACACCGTTCTTTCAGAGCAGCAGTCAAGCAGAGTGGCAATCCTTGTAGTACAGCAGTCTTTACTCCTGGCAGAGTTCTTCACAGGTCCAGTAGTGTACTGTCTTGGTAGGGTCAGAGCCCCAGTACGTATACCCATTTGTTCCTTTGAAGTGGGGTGGCTTCAAAGAAGGGTCTTTGAAGTGCACATAGGCCATTCATCCCAGCCCTGGATCCTGACTCATGGGAAATCAGCCCCTTGTGTGTGAAAAAGGACACTCCCTTTTTAGGTGTAAATGTCTGCTTTCCCCTCTCTTCCTGCCCAGGAAGAGCTGTCAGAATGCAGATGAGTTCTCTACCACACCTACCTTTCCTGTGTTTGTGGCTGTCTAGAGGGAATGCACAAAGTGTAGCTGTCACCCACCACAGACGTATATTGGAGACAGGATGCAGGCACACAGAGCAGACAGGGCAGAGAAATGCCCATTCTGGAAAAGTGTTAAATCCAACTTTGCCATTAAAGAGGATTTATCACTACCAGTCCAAAGATACAAAACATGAGGCAACTTCTCCCTTCTGATCAGGAATTACAGCTTAAAAGTGTATTAAGAAATTCCCAATGCTAGCCTATGAGAGGAGTTGGCCTCACAGTAGTCAAATATGAATTTAGGTGTTTGTCACTACCAGGACATGCAAAACTTAAAAGTACATGTCTTACCTTTTACTTACACAATGCCATGCCCTATGGGCTCCCTAGGGCCTACCATAGGGGTGACGTATGTGGAATAAATGGAGAGTTTAAGGCTTGGTATGTCGTTTTAAATGCCAAATCAAAATGGCAGTAAACTGCACACAAAGGCCTGCAATGACAGGACTGAGACAGGTTTGAAAGGCCACTTAGGTGGGTGGCATAATCAGTGCTGCAGGCCATTAGTAGCATTTATTTATAGGCCCTGAATATATGATGAACCACTTTACAAAAGACATCAAAATCTCACGCTAAATATCCTTTCTAAAAATGTAGTGCCAGTGGGTGTAGAGTTTTTAGTATTAAATACAATGGGACAATTTTTTTGTAGATGTTTAGGACACAATATGTATGTCAGATGATAATTCTGGTACCATGCCAGGTTATGGTCATGATAAAGGCGTAGGTCAATATTTTGGGCTTGATAATGTGGTAGTACACCACTGTCACTCAGCTATTAGATCCATTCATGCACACAGTCAGGAGAACGTGAAAGCAGGAAGGCTTCGGTAAACATGTTCGAGCAAGGGATGAGTCATGAGATGTGGGACACCAGAAAGTAATTCCCTTAACTACCTATGTGTATGTTGCTGCAAAAATGTGGTTGATGCTAATGCAAGCCCCTTTTAATCATGCATGTCGTCTGGGTTCAACATTAATCAGGCATCTGTCTTTCCTGCTACATCAAGTTAAACTTCTGAGGTTCTTGTTATCAACTTGGGTTTGCCAAGGCCTCTGTTAATGGCTGAGAAAAATTCTGTATAGTGTGGGCCTACCTTCAGAAAATCTGAATAATATTTCTTAAAAAGGATGTTTCTTGATGATTGTGAAGCCCCAGGGTTGGATGCAGCTTTCTGAAGATGGGGAATAAGGAGCGTGACCTGTTGAATGTGCAAATTTGTGTGAAGACCTTACCAAGTTCTTGAATGTGTTTGTTTCATTTTTTTCTTTGAATATTTTATTTAAAGAACAGGAAGCTCAAAATATGATTCAGTCTTTCCAAGCTAGGGCTAGGGGAGGGAGGAGGATTGGCCACTCAGAATAGCGATCCTTTGCCATAGATCCTACCTAAAGCCAGAGAAACTGGCAACCAGAAGGAAATGTCTCGCGACCTGAGAGATGTGCCGCCTATTTATTAGGCTCTGTGCACCACTACCCCATTTCAGCAAAATTCTAAGCGTGATTCTTTAGGACTACACATAGGGGCAGGTTTAATGAAAATAGTGCAACGCAACACATCAACCAAACCATGGAGCAAAGGTGTGTGCGTGATGAGTAATATAGGCTTGGTACTAAAATGATACTCATCCTGTAAAAAACACTATGCTTAGACCAACTTTAAATCTTTTCTCAAATTTCATATGTACTGTACAGTACAATATACATGCAATTTATGAAAATTTAAGAGAAACACGTTTTTTTTCTTTTTAACGCCTGCCTCGAGGGGTTATTTTTGACACAAATCCATGTCTACCTATTTTAGTAACTAGAGTTTGTTTCAAAAACATGGGTGGCGGCAAGGGAGCGCCTATGTACCATACACCCTTGAACAACAGTGCTATTTTCATTACTTTTAGTGCAACTTTTCAGCACAAAGCGTTTTCCTTTGTTTAAGACTACGCAGGTTTGCATCACTGTGTGCACTTTGCACGGGTGCAAGGTCTTCATAAATCTGTCCCATTATCTCTTATACCCATAATGCTAATGTACATATACACCTTCTCTTCCAAGTACAATAGGATTGTGACTTTACCATAGGTGAGTAAAACCCAGAGGCATTCATTTCTGATATAAGTGAACCTGACCCAACTTTCAAGTGAAAAGCAGTATGCCGCTGATTGGCAGATGCTGTAAATTACCGCCTCTGGTTGTCTGTGTAGATTATTCTGCATTCTGAATACATAAATAAATGCATATTGTACAAAATATTAAGGAGCGCATTGGTAGTGAATAGAATACACATACATTCATGAATATGTCTCTGCAGCATCAGAAAGCAACAGAGAAGCAATTGAGCAGTATGAATTTTGACAAAGCCACTGAGAATGCTAACAGTGATGTACCTATATAACTCTTCAATGTTCTTTAGCTGAATAATCATAGCAGGGTGTTACACTGTACGTTTTCTAGGTATTCGGAGGATGTATTTGTTGTATCAGTGTTCAGATTGACAACCTATGCAGGAGAAGGAAAGGGTGCTTTTGCGTTATGCAAAGTAATAATCTGAGTTCTCATACATCTAGGAAGATTACAACGAAGCAAAGAAAGGCATGTAATAATGAATAGGTGTTGTCAAATCAAAGGCTGAGCTAACGGTTTTGCTAATGCTTGATTCCAATCTCATGCATGTGCCTGCTTTAAGATGCACACACATAGCTAGCATTCTTGAAATGGCTTTTTCATTAAAGAAATACAATTCAAGATGGCAGCAAATGTGCACCTATGTGGTGTGATACCACATAACAAGTGTATCTAAGCGCAAATTCACCCAGAAGGGTATCTTGGTGCTGAATAACAGATGTTTATTGTTACCGAACTCAATGGTACTAATTTTATCTACCTATGAAGGATGAACGGCTGAGTGGACCTATTGGGATTTGAACCTCTGATCATGAGGTCAAACACAAGTCCTTACAGTGGGCACATTAGCCCACTAAGCCACCAAACCCGGCTGGGCATAATGACATGTATACACGTTTGCATCATGATCCAAGTTTATGCTTGAATTGCCACGAATGGGGACCATTTTTAGGTCTGGCCTAGGCAGCGCATGCGCTGTCTCTTCGAGAGATGCTGTATAGTGGGGAAAGCTCCGCCCACTTTCCAGCCTTATTTTTGATTGGCTTGCATCATATTTTCTGCATTCTGATTGGTGCTTGGCTTGGTAATCCCACCTCCTAACGGGCATGTCGTAATTTTTTCCCTTCCGAGGCTATCAGCCCCTTTACTTCATAAACAGTTTTGCTCTCCTGCCTCTCACCGTTCCCTCCCGTACTCCGTGACTTCTTCGACCACCAACACCTTCCCACCCCCTCCTGTTCATTCCGTCTTTTACGTCTGCACTTCCGTTAAAAATGCAACAGGACTCGTGTAAATACGCGTCCTATTGCATTTTCAGTGCTTCTTTGCTATTTGAGTCGTGGGTGCATTCGCACTACTTGTCTCACATGCGCGCGATGCCTTACACCACACGCATGTTCGGCTTGCCATAGGTCCAGGCCGGTGTTTGCAAACACCACACGCATTTATGGCTTGCCGTAGACCGGGGGGGCATTATCTGCATTGGACGGGAAGAAGGAGGCCCTTTTCCTTGTAGACGGAGCCATGGTGAGTAGGATACGCTGTGGGTGTGCTTTAAAATGCGTGTTTAATCTACCTTCATCCTGTCCTTGGAACGGCGCTGCTTGTCTTTTGACCGGCCGGGGCTCACGAATGCAAGTAGAGGAATCCGCCGATCTTCAACTACAGGGGGAAGTGGCGTCGTTGCATCCTATTTGTCAGAAGCTGTAGAGATGGGCTTTTTGAATTCTTAATATGCACGGAAGTGATAGAGAGAAGGAAACCGAGACATTCCTTATGTTTACACTCGAACACCGGAACTAGTAAGTGTGGAGATGGTGTTGGTAACGTGACATATTGCAATAATAACTTCCTAGGCAATTGGCGTGATTAGTAAATTGATATTTAAAATGTGTCCAAATAGTATAGCCAAAACAGTTTTTTAAAAACATTCACATTAATATTTATTGTTAATATGATTCTCACAGAATCAAAGACCAGATCAGTAAAAAAAGCGATTCAACAGTGCATTTATACATAATGTAGACATTCAATGTAATAATATTCATCAAACAACAGTTAAAATTGGAACAAATCAGTGGCCATATGGTTATCTTCTACGCGCGTTTCGGCGAAAAGTACGCCTTCTTCAGGAAAAACCACAATTCTTCAAAAGGCAGTCTAGCGTATGGATAGCAAATAAAGGATTTGTCAGGAGGTAGCATGAACAGCCTGATAGTTGGTGCAATGCTATTGGCAATGTAATGTCACAGTGGACGAAAAACGTTGCAGGGTATTGCTAGTGATAATCGTGGAACCTGTTCTATTTTTTGGATGGCTTTTCAGGTATAGAGATCAATTGATTTGAACGGACTGGGTATTGATTCATAAGTTCAGGATATTTTCTTTATGCAGCAAGATTCTTTTGCTGTATTAAACGAATGAACAGTATGCTGATTGATGTTTTAATTGATGCCGTGTGGATGACGGGCGTTTCGTTTTGAGAACAGGTGTCCTGATCTGCAGCGTGGTTAAAAACCGATTGCTTCTTTGTAAACGCTAGCTTGGCTTATCCGCCCGACTCACTGCCAAGCTAGCGTTTGACATATGACAGTGGAATCAGACTTATTACTGTTTGCGGCTTGCCTTAAATGAGGAGATCCGTACCCATGGTGAGCGTGTCTGGTTTAACAGCAGCACCTGCAGTGAGTCAGGCATGCTAAGATTTTGCAGAATATGTGAGGAGCCCTACTAAATGTCTGCAGCAATTTGTACGAAATACAGGCTCCTCCATCTTCCTTTCACATACGAGCATTGGCAAAGCCAATAGGCTTCGCCTTGCTGTCTAATGAAAAGGGGATGTCCTCCGGGATATTGGAGTCACGTTACCAGAGTGGTTGTCCGTCATCTGAAGAAAGGCGACAAAGGGACAACGGCGACCTGTGAGCTGGTCAGTTGGGGCAATATCAGCCCCTGTTTTGCGGCTGATGAGGGAGGGAAAAAAACACTTCTGTACTGGCAGTAAATAGTTAGCTGTTTGGCGGGGAATGATAGCGACTATGCCAATTATAGCCTTTAGTTTAGGGAGAGCTTCAGAAAATTTGGCCTGCAGGGCTACGCAGGCTTCAAATAGGCTCTGTTCAGTATTTCCAGTTTTGGAGTGTGCCTAACGTGACTTTTCAAAGTTGCTGTATAGTGACAGTTGAATAGCGCTTGTGGGGCGTTGAAGTGTTTACCTGCACGGATAGTAAGATAGCCATGTAGGGTGCGTTGTTGGAAGAGTTTTGTCTATGCTGTGAACCTCCATATAGGAAGTGTTTGTTTTATGTGTGGCACTAAATAACGACCTGAGCGATACACTGCTATCTACAAAATATTATTTTCAGAAAAGTACACTTTAAAAAAAAATAATGTAGGGTTCAAGAACGGAATTCTAAACTGCTGTGGGCAGTAAGCTTGTGGGGATAGAGAGGAATAACTATTTCCGTTAACTTAATAGGGTGCTGATCCCCGTACATGCAGGTAGGTCTTTGCGCACATCTGTCAATCAAGGTGCTTGTGTAGGTACCCACCTCGTTTATGACACGTGTAGCAACATGATGGATGATAGGTGGTTTTGAATACATTGGTGCTTTTAGCGGACGAATAGTGGATGCTATGTTAACCCATATGTAAAGCCCACCATTACTCAAGGGTGGCTGGCGCTGGAGAATTCATAACAAACCAGTGGAAGCACGATTATTTTTTGTTTTTGCCATTTTAAATAGCGTGAACGTGACCCAAAGGTATTGGAGCACCAGTTACATTACACAAGGACACATTTATTTTTAGGTCTCGCCTAGCAGCGCGCATGCACTGCTTAGGCAAGAAGACCTTTTCCAATCGATTCTGTTTTTCAGTCAAAAACGTGCACGCATTGCTTTGAATGCAACGCGTGCACGTTTGGCGATTTCCTTGCGGGAGCGAGCTTTAACATATGGTTTCTGCTCGCTCCCGCAAGGGAAACAGCCTCAGGCCCCCTCCTCTCTCCCCTCCCCCTGCTGCCTCTTTCAGCGCGAGGTTCTTTTTTGCATCCATTTCACAGGGAAGCAACTTTCTTCAAGTCACGGTTTTCAGCAAGTGAGGAGCGATGGGCGCGCTGGTTTTAAAGATGCGTTGAGACTGGAGGTACTCTTGACAAAAACTGTGCAGAGTGAAAAGGGTTCCAACTGCCTACAGTAGTTAAATAATCATAATAGCAGATGTATGCCTACGCCATGTATATAACTCAAAACGTGCAATGTTCATAACCTGCCTGTCTGCCTTTCGTAAGCACGTGTGTCTAAGTGTGCTCATAAACCTTGAGAAGGATACAGCCAGGACGGCGAGCTTGGTCCATTTTTTAATAAAAGTGGCCACAAGCACAGCCTCTGGTCCTAGAGAGAAACCATCAGGCCAGCCCACATCTTGTAGACGATCATCTATTCTCTGTCAGGGTTCACGCCAGCTGTCCAGAAGCTGCTTCTCTGACACCTGGCTCTATATCTGCAGTCCAGTTGTTTCAGTGGCAGCCACTCCTAACCAAAGGTCCTAAAACCAATAGAGTGTAAAATGATGAAAACCCCTGGCTGGGACCAGGACGCCCTGACCGCACGGAGCTAGGTGGCAAGCGCCTGTTCCTGGATAAAGAGAAATGGGCTTGGGGTTTAAAGACCAACAGTGGAGAGGACCCGATGACAAAGAGTAACCCCTCTGCGCTGACACTACAGTGGGACTGCTCAGCACAGGTCTCTTGGAGTTGGATCCCAAACCTGCTTCACAGAAGCCGCCTCCACAAGCAAGGAGATTCTCAGATTCCCTTTAAACCTCATGACAGACGGATTGCGTTGTGCTTTGACTCCGAGCTAAGCTGATAAAACAGGCTGCCTTCTAGAAAGCCAGCTTTTAATTACAGCTTGCGCCTAGTTCTCTCCTGTAGACATTTCAATCAAAGTCCTGGAACTCTCGTAATTCCGTTATCATTTCCCTCTTTCTCTGTTAAATGGAAAGAAATACACTAAAGGCCCCTTCTTATGGGTCCGAATGCATCTGTGTGACTTGAAAGAAAGCCTTTGGCATAAACCTGCTGCTTAAGGGAAAGGCTCGGCCTCCAGACATGGCATCATATCAAGGCACAGGAGGGAGGTGCTCGTGATTGGAGCCACCTCTGGACTTTGATATTTCTGTTTCAATGTTGTTTATTAGATTTTTTAATTAAGTGCAACATTACAGATGTGCATTGCCATCTTGTGCAATCAATTACACAGTTCCTCATGGAAATCTCCCTGCCTTCATCTCTCCCCCATCACCACAATCGCTTACCCCCTGACATACCCAACGCTCCTTGATCCATTCTTTTGCTACATGGGAGCAGTAAGCGTGCTCCCTTGTACATTCGTGTCAGCCTATATCTCCAGTGAAGGGTGGGATCGCCAACTTGACCGACAACAGAGCCTATATCTTCCTTCGTCATCCCTGAACCGATTTCTGGCCAAAATGTTAAGGGATCTCAGCCTTTTGAAAGAATGTATGTCTGTTCTTGCCGGTCCCATGCAGGGAAAGTCACTACTGTCTCCCACATTCTCTCCACCATTATAGGGGCGGCCCTGGTTAGTTCTGCAGGGAAACCAGCAAGCACATACCCTTCTTTAATTAGTAGAAGTTTGAAGTTCGCGATTTGGCAGAAAATCTCTTTTGGAAGTGTCTGAAATCTTGACTCCCTTGGCAAGGACTTTTCTCAGCTGGCATGGGCGAGGCCTATAACTTAGAGGTTTGGAGTCTCAATTACTGTCCTGTTCTTTTATCATTCAACATGTCTTCTGTTCTGCAAGTCACCTCAGTAGCCCTCCTGATTGTGATTCAACCCTGTTCCCAAAGTTGACAATTCCAGAAAACAGTTGCAGAATTTGTATACAGTATCAATGTATATTATTATGAATATTATTGAATTGTGTTGTGTCCTTCCTATTTTGCATTCTTACGTGGGTAACTTAGGACTCTTAAGAGTAGGTAAACAGTCCTCTTCTTTCCATACCAGATGTGCATGCCCTTGGAGTGTCTCTATGCTTAGTCAAATGCACAATAATTTTAGGAAGAGATGTGGCCTTTGAAACTGGGGATCCCAGTTCGGATCAGTATGCAGGAAAGGAACACGACCTGGAGCAAGCTGTTTAAGCCAGGGGTGCAGAAGGAGAATTAGTAGTTTTTACAAACCATATACATCTCCCAAGAAGAAATTCGATCACTTGGGAAAAATGCGCAGTGCTTTTTTAATTAGCGTATACATACATGCTTCTAAATCAGGTGCACAGGGGCTGGAAGAAAGCACTGAAAAAGCAGTGCATCTTGAAGGCACTAGCTCGGTCTGAGGAGATGGGTGGGGTTGTTTATAAAGTAAATAACGTTAGAGTACCACTAGTGAGCCCGTTCAACTGGAAGAGATGCTCTCTCAAGGCTCTTCCTCCGCTACAGGTTTTCATCAGCAACAATTCAACACGCTCTTCAGCATCGCACTTCTCCAGTAAAACCGAAACTTTAGAGTCACCAGATGACGCACTCCACCTCCAGCCAGCCCCTTAGCATCAAACTCAAAAACAAGCATTTGCAATGCAATAGGTCTCGCATTTACGCATCTTTGAGCTATTGACATTGCAAATAACAATGCTTTTTATTTTTGTTTTTAAGACATAAATAAAAGGCATTGTCATTTACAATGCCAATAGCTTAATCTCGCGTAAATGCGAGATCTATTGCATTGCAAATGCTTGTTGTTTTAGTGTGCGAAGGTGATGTGGGCACTATAGAAAATGCCTTTACTGAATAAGGGCAAACTGACCAACAGCTTCCCTGTACCAGCACCTCCTTCCTTTCACAAACAGTGGCAGCCAATTTCAGCAAGGCCAGTAACACTCAAGAAAGGGGGGACCCAAGGGGAGCTGGGCGTGAGCCGGTCTCCCCCTGGGTGTTTTCGCACAATGGAGCGGCCACGCAGGTGAAGAAGGGGGCAATCAGGGAGGCGGGAGGCGCGTGAGGCGAGCCTATAAATAGAAGGCGGGTTAGGGTTGGAAGAAGGTTGTGCCTTGGGGAGGAGGGGTTTTTTCAAGTTTGTACTGTGTCAAGCTCCGTACTGGGAGTTGTTGGGATGGCGTCACAGGCAGAAGTCAGGGAGGCTGTCCGGGTGCTCTGTGCAGCGGGCAGAGCAGATTTGTTGCAGCCGGGCATTCCGGGGCAGGCATGGGTTGGCCTTGAGCGTCGGCCCAGGAAGGCGGCATGTGGAGTCGCGCGGGCGGTGGCGGCGGCGGCCTGCATGTCCCCCAACACCATGGTCGGTGTGGAAGGTGCAGTGGAGGTGCCGGTGGGGACGTCGGAATGCAGGGCGGCTGGCCTGGTGGAGCACGTCATGCAGCAAGAACTTTCCCCAGATGTCTCGAAGGTATGTGCGTCCGCCCGTCTCACATTCGGCGGGCAGCGCGCTGCAGCGGGTGGTAGGAGGGGGAGGTCCCTCAGCTCAGCCGGGAGGCGGGGGAGAGGCGCTGCGAGCCGGTCAGCAGCAAGCGCTACGAGTGGCAGGGGGGGGAAGCGGGCGCGGAGTGCAGGGGTGGAAGTTTCCTCCGGTGCCTTTGTAGGGTGCGCTCCTTATCCAGACCCAGAGCCTGTGAGTGTTTTATGGCAGGGGGGTGCGCAGTTGGTTCAGGTGAACGGGCAGCGGTATATGCTGAGTCCCGCCCCGCCAGCAGCAAGTGGCTACCCCTCCCAGTTGCCTTTGGAGTCTCCATTGGTGGAGCAGTCAGGGCTGTTGAGGCAAGAGAACTGCATGTTGGATCAGGGTACCCCCGTGCCCGGGACACCATTCTTGAATAGAGATACTGTGAGGAAGGACAAGGCGCAGAGCGAGGCGGAGGAGGTTCAAGTGAGTGTAGGGTCCCCCCACTTGCAGGTTCCGGGCCCCGATTTGTCGTGTGCTGAGTGCAGCGGCCAGGCAGCGCGGTGATTGCTCAGTCCTGCGGTTGGGCCGGTCACCACGGAAGTGCGTTTGGTGGGGTCTTCCCAGACGGTGGTATCGGAGCCCCAGGCAGGTCAGTGGGTCTGGGTGGGTAGTGGTGACTCATCTGGCGGGACTCTGGGTGGCACGCTTGGGGTCCTTGGGAGTTCCCTAGGAGTTAAGGAAGTATATGGTCAGAGCGGCTTGAGTGCCACCATGCCGTTTCTGTCAAAACGAAAGGCGGCTGGCAGGCGTGTATCGCGGACAGAGCAATTTGCGGCTCCGTCTGGGGGGCTTATGGAGGGAGGGCGATCTGGAGCGCATTTCCCTTCCCATACAGGCAACCCACCACTTGCGACACCTGTTACCTGGAATTTTGGTGCTGGGGGACGGGGTGATTTGGTCATGCCGGGGTGCCGTGGGCCACCTTACAGTGGGGGTGGGGATGTTTTGGTATTGGACGATGACAGCGATGATCTGGAAGAGGGGGAATTGCGAGAAGGGGATGGTGGGGCCGAAGGAGAACATTTTGGGGCAGCTTTGGGGGGTAAGAGGGGTGTTCCGGGGCAACACAGTCAATCAATCAATCAAGGAATTTATATCGCGCACTACTCACCCGGAAGGGTCTCAAGGCGCTTGGGGGAGGGGGTCTGCTACTGCTCGAACAGCCAGGTCTTGAGCTGTTTCCTGAAGGCGAGGTGGTTCTGGGTCAGCCGTAGGTGGACGGGCAGGGAGTTCCATGTCTTA
This sequence comes from Triturus cristatus, assembly GCF_964204655.1. Lineage (NCBI taxonomy): Eukaryota > Metazoa > Chordata > Amphibia > Caudata > Salamandridae > Triturus > Triturus cristatus. The sequence continues at coordinate 541,758,835 of NC_140593.1, forward strand.
GCCGTCAGGTAGGAGAAGGATCTTCCCCCGGCGGTGGCTCTCTTGATGCGAGGGACGACGGCGTGGGCGAGGTTCGCGGATCGTAGCTGGCGGGTGGGCGTGTAGAAGGTCAGGCGGTCGTTGAGGTACCTTGGGCCCAGGTCGTGGAGGGATTTGTGTGCGTGGGTGAGGAGTCTGAAGGTGATCCTCTTGTTGACAGGGAGCCAGTGCAGGTCTCTCAGGTGGCTTGAGATGTAGCTGCTTCGGGGTACGTCCAGGATGAGTCGGGCGGAGGCGTTCTGGATACGCTAAAGTCTTTTCTGAAGCTTGGCTGTGGTACCGGCGTAGAGGGTGTTTCCGTAGTCTAGTCTGCTGGTGACGAGGGCCTGGGTGACCGTCTTCCTGGTCTCGGTCGGGATCCATCGGAAGATCTTACGGAGCATGCGGAGGTTGAGGAAGCAAGTTGAGGAGACGGCGTTGACTTGTCTGGTCATCGATAGGGAGGAGTCAAGGATGACGCCCAAGTTGCGTGCGTGGTCCGTAGGCTTGGGTGCGGTGCCTAGGGCCGGGGGCCACCAGGAGTCGTCCCATGTGGAGGGTGACGGTCCCAGGATGAGGACTTCTGTCTTGTCCGTGTTCAGTTTCAGGCGGCTGATGTCCATCCATTTGGCGACGTCTTTCATCCCTTCGTGTAGGCTGGTTTTGGCGGTGTCGGGCTCTCTGGTGAGGGAGAGAATCAGCTGGGTGTCATCGGCGTAGGAGATGATGTTGAGGTTGTGTTGTCGTGCAGTGGCAGCGAGGGGTTTCATGTAGATGTGGGGCTGAGCGATGATCCTTGCGGGACGCCGCAGATGACTCCGGTGGCTTCAGAGAGGAATGGAGGGAGGCGTACTCTCTGTGTTCTGCCGGAGAGGTATGAGATGATCCATTCCAGGGCCTTCCCTTGGATGCCAGTGTCGTTGAGGCGTTGGACTAGGGTGCGGTGGCAGACAGTGTCAAATGCTGTGGAGAGGTCTAGGAGGATGAGTGCTGCTGTTTCACCGTTGTCGAGCAGGGCTCGGATGTCGTCGGTGGCTGCGATGAGGGCGGTCTCGGTGCTGTGGTTGGCTCTGAATCCGGACTGTGATGGGTCGAGGGATCCGTTCGTCTCGAGGAAGGCGGTCAGTTGCTTGTTGACGATCTTCTCGATGACTTTGGCAGGGAAGGGAAGGAGCGAGATGGGGCGGAAGTTCTTGAGGTCGGTCGGGTCCGCTGTTGGTTTCTTCAGCAGTGCGCTGAGCTCGGCGTGCTTCCAGCTCTCCGGGAAGGTGGCTGTGTTGAAGGAGGTGTTGATGATGTGTCGGAGGTGGGTTGCGATGGTAGAGGCGGCCTTGTTGAAGACATGGTGGGGGCACGGGTCTGTCGGCGATCCGGACTGGATGGTGTTCATCATGTGTGTTGTGTCTTCGGGGGTCCCCTCGGTCCATGTCTGGAGGATGGCGGCGGGGTGCGTAGGTTCGACCGAAGGGTGCGGGGGTGAAACGCCGAAGCTGTTGTGGATGTTGGCGATCTTGCAGTGGAAGTACGAGGCGAGGGAGTCGCAGAGGTCCTGTGAGGGAGTGATGTCGTTGTTGCCGGTGCTGGGGTTGGAGAACTCCTTGACGATGTTGAAGAGCTCCTTGCTGTCATGGGCGTTCTTGTCCAGTCGTTCCTTCAGAGATTTCTTCTTGGTGGTGCGAATGAGCTGGTGATGTCTGCGGGTGGCGAGTTTGAGGGCGGTCATGTTGTCAGGTGGTCTTGTCGAGGAGCCAGGCCTTCTCGAGGGTGCGGCAGGCCTTCTTGGAGTTCTTGAGTTCGTCGGTGAACCAGGGGGCCTTCTTGCTTCTGGGCCTGGTGAGTGGGTTCTTCAGTGGGGCGAGGTCGTCGGCACAGGAGGTCAGCCACTGCGTGAGGTCGAGGGCTGCTGTGTTAGGGTCCGTTGTCCTGACAGGTGGGTTCTGGCTGAGGGAGGTGGCGAGCTGGTCGACGGTGATCTTGCTCCAGTTCCTGCGGGGAACCTGCTTCGGGTGGTGGTGGACCGTGTTCTTTTCGAAGCTGAAGTGGACGCAGCTGTGGTCAGTCCACTGAAGTCCGGTGGAGTGGCTGAAGGTGACGTGCTTGCTGGATGAGAAGACGGGGTCGAGCGTGTGGCCGGCGTAGTGTGTGGGGGTGTTGACCAGTTGCTTGAGTCGGAGGGTGGCCAGGTTGTCCAGCAGGGTGGTGGTGTTGCAGTCCTTGTTGTTCTCCAGGTGGAAGTTGAGGTCCCCGAGGAGGATGTAGTCGGCGGAGGGGAGGGCGTGGGGGCTGATGAAGTCCGTGATGTCTTCGCAGAACTGTGCGCGTGGTCCCGGGGGTCTGTATATGAGGGTGCCTCTGAGGGTAGTCTTGGGGTCGGTGTGGATCTGGAAGTGCAGGTATTCGGCGGCGTTGAAAGCGTCGATGGAGTCAGTCGAGATGCGAATGGTGCTTTTGTGAACGATGGCGATGCCTCCTCCGGTCTGGTTGACGCGATCTTTCCTGATGATCTTGTAGCCGTCCGGGATGGATATGGCGATGTCGGGGGCTGAGGAGGCGTTCATCCAGGTTTCCGTGAGGAAGGCGACGTCTGGAGATGTGGTTTCGAGGAGGTTCCAGAGTTCCACGGCGTGTCTGTGGACGGAGCGGGTGTTGATCAGGATGCACTTGAGGTGGTTGCTGTTGTCCGTCTTGATGGGTGCGGTGCCTGTTCGGAGGCAGGAGAAGTTGCAGGATCGGCAGACGAAGGGTCCATGGGTGCATCGCGGGGATGCTCGGTAGCATCCGGGGGCTCGGGCGGTTTTGAGTGCGATGAGTGTGTTTAGTCTTTTGCAGACGTCACGTGTGCACCAAGCATCTCTGTGGGATCATACATCTGGCACTCGCCCATGTGTCGACCCGCAAGACGGCAACCACAGAGCGACTCAGTTGCCAAAAGGTACGACAGGATGGTGGTCTGCTTGGCATCACGGGGGTAACCTACCAAAATCCACCAGGTCCATTGGAGTTGGGGGGGAAGCATTGATGGAGAAGGTTCTTTCTGGGGAGGTGCGCCCCAGTAATGTGCAAGGGGCATTACGGGTGGGGGGTGACTTTGCCACAGGTGCTGCGGCAGTCACGGAGATGGGTGGGGGAGACAAGGAGTCCATCGAAGAAGACAAAAATATCCACAGAAAATTGCCTTATATGGGAATTGGTATGCCTTTAGGCTCGTATTTATCGGATAGGACAAAAAGCTGAATTTGGCGTCACAAATTTGTTGATGTTTTTAAGTTATTGCATCGGGATATTCAGGCCAAGGAAGGCTCCAAAGAGGAGGAGTGGGAGTTGGCACGGCGTCCTAGGGTCTCCAAAACTATTGAGAACTGGACTTCTGCATTTTTTATTTTTGCTAGCATATATTGTGAAAAATTTCAGGATAGAGCGGTAGCACTTTTTAAGTACATGGATATTATCAGGAAGGTTCAGAGTTATTTTGGGGGCTATGCTTGGTTGTCCTATGACGAGGAATTCAGAGCTCGTATGAGCGTTTCATCTGATAGACCCTGGGGTGATGTGGATTCCGAGCTATGGTTGCAATGGATGGCGTCTTCTCAGCCGCCGGCTACCACTCATAGTGCCAGTGGGTTGCCGGTTTCTGATCGGCCCTTTCCATCTCGTCCCACTCAGCCTGGGGCTGGGTTTAGTGGCAGGGGTCAGTCAGTCACGTTTGGGGCCTGTTGGAATTTCAACAGGGGTTTTTGCAGTAGACAGTTTTGCAGGTACAAGCACGAGTGCTCGCAATGTGGTGGCAAACATCCCCTCATGCAATGCTTTGCTGGTCAGAGGTTTGGTGAACAAGGAAGGGGACAGCGGGGTAGAGGACAGGCTTTCCAGTTTGTGCCTAAAGGCTCCTACCCCAATTAAGTTGGATGTTTTGGGACAGTGGCTGGAGGAGTATCCGGACACTGCAGCTGCCAACCGATTATGGTGGGGCTTCAAGGAGGGTTTTAAGATAGGTTACCAGGGCCCGCGTCAGAGCAGATGGTCAGATAACTTGAAGTCTGCCAAAGAGTTCCCTCAGGTTGTTATGCAGAAGTTACGGTCCGAAGTGGACGCGGGCAGGGTGGCTGGTCTGTTCATTCAATGTCCCATGCCCAATTTGATTGTCTCTCCACTGGGGGTGGTGCCCAAAAAGAAGGCTGGGGAATTTCGTTTGATACACCACTTGTCGTGGCCAGAAGGTTCCTCAATTAATGATTTTATATATCCAGCTGACTCTTTTGTGACCTACGCGTCAGTGGACGATGCCCTGCGTTTAGTCCGCTCCGCCGGGAGGGCTGCACAATTGGCTAAGAGTGATATCCAGTCTGCTTTTCGGCTACTCCCCATTCATCCTTCTGACTTTGAATTGTTGGGAATGCATTTTCAAGGAGCGTTTTATGTGGATAAAATGCTGCCCATGGGGTGTTCTATCTTGTGTGTCTTTTCGAAGCTTTCAGCACATTTTTGTAGTGGCGGTTCACCCACCTTACTGGTCATGCTCTCATCTGTCATTATTTAGATGATTTTTTGTTCATTGGAGGTCAGAACACAGGGCAGTGTCAAGCGGCACTGCATGCTTTTCAGAGGATGGCTCAGGAGCTAGGGGTGCCCTTGGCTCCAGATAAACAGAAGGTCCTAGTACAACGATGGTATTCTTAGGGATTGAAATTGACACAGTGTTGATGGTAGCCCAGTTGCCGTCGGCGAAAGTACAGGAGATTTCAACATTTTTGTCCTCTGTGATGGGGGAATGCAAATTGGAGCTCAGGAAGTTGCAAAAGCTGTTGGGTTACCTCTGTTTTGCCTCTAGGGTCGTCAGGGCCGGGAGAATCTTCTGTAGGTGGCTGGGGATGTCTATGTCTGGGGCATTTCTCCCTCACCATAGAGTGCGGCTTTCTGCGGCCATTAGGGCTGATCTGGCCACTTGGTTGACTTTTTTGGAACAGTTTAATGGAGTGTCTTTATTTTTTGCAGACGAAGACATGATTTGGCAGGTACAGATTTCCTCGGATGCGTCTGGAGCAAAAGGTTTTGGCATTTTCTGGGAGGGGCGTTGGTGCGCGGAACGTTGGCCTGAGCGTTGGTTATTGCAAGGGTGCAGTATCGCCTTTTTAGAATTCTTCCCTCTCCTGGTGGCTTCGTATGTCTGGGGTGCGGAATTTCAGAACCGTTCAGTGATGTTTAATGTTGACAATCTAGCGGTGGTTGAGCTGATTAATCACCAGAAAGCCAGGGATTTGAGAGTCTTAGGTTTATTGCGTGCCTTTATGCTCAAATGTTTACAGCTTAACATTGTGTTTAAGGTAAGACATATTTCAGGAGTCAACAACTGTATAGCAGACTCTCTATCTCGTTTGCAGTGGGAGAAATTTCGCAGACTGGCTCCTGGGGCCGAACCCCTCAAGACTCAGGTCCCGCAGTGTGTCGGGGAGTGGGGGGACTAAGAATTGTCGACTGAGTAGAGCAATCAGTAGCGGCCTCTACGTGGCGGAGCTACCAGCAAGCATGGAGCAAGTTCCTATGCTATGGTAACATGTGTGCTGGGAGTACGGGGAGGATGGATGATGAGCAGTTCTTATTAAGTTTTGTGTTACACCTGATAGATAAAGGTTTTTCCCACAATACCATTTCTGGTAAATTGGCTGGGATTTCTTTTTATGGGCAGTTGAGGTGGGGGAGGGACCCGGTAAGGGGGGTGTTGGTGAAGAGGGTACTTAGAGGTTTGAGTAGGATACAGGCTGGCAACAAGCAGTTGCGCCGGCCTGTGACGTTTGACTTGTTGCAAAGGATGCTCTTGCAGCTGCTGATTTGCTGTTATAATGAGTCTGAATGTGGTTTGTTTAGGTTATGTATTGTATGGTTGTTTTTTGGGGCATTCAGGGCATCTGAGCTTTTGGGTTTGCGTCACAGGGCAGGTATCCATAGTGAGGAAGTTTTTCTAGAAGAGCACAGGTTGCGTCTTTGGTTGAAGGTATCCAAAACGGATCAGTTGGGCAGGGGTAAATGGGTTTTCTTAAATAGGAGTGGGGTGGGTCAATGTTGCCCGGTGAGGGAATGGGAGGTTTTCAAGGCTTCTAGTTACTTTTCTCTTGGGGCCATATTTCGTCATGATCAGGGGACTCTGATTTCGGTAGCACAGTTGTTCGCAGTGATGAGGAAGGTGCCCGTTTTATTGGGGGAGAACCCTTTATGCTTTGGGACACACTCTTTCTGTATTGGGGCAGCAACAGAGGCGGCTAGATTGGGGTGGTCCTGGTCCAAAATACGTAGTATTGGGAGACGGAAATCCAAATGTTGCGAGAAATATGTTAGGAAATAATTTTCAGTTATACTGTGCACCTTTTAATGTTTGTTTTTCTACCTAGGTAAGACTCCGGGGGTTGTAAGTTTGCCAAAAAAGACAACATGGATAGTAGGACACTCTTTCGTAAAGTGGGCCGCTGTGTATGCTGAGCAACAGATTTGTGGGCGATCACTTGGACTTCAAAGTGCTAGCCATGAGGTTGTATGGCAGGGTAAAGGAGGAATGAGCTGGGGGGGTTTATTCTCCCTGTTATCCATGATGTGTTCCAACAAGGGCCCACCAAATCTGCTCATTATTCATTTGGGTGAAAATGACCTAGTTGCCTTATCTGGCCTGACTCTAATACAGTTAATGCAGCGTGATTTGACCGTCATCACGGCTACTTGGAAAGGTACCACGGGGGTTTGGACAGAGTTCATAACGCGGCTGCATTGGAAAGGAGCACGAAACCACGCAGCTATGGAGAAAGCGCGTCAGAAGCTTAATAGAGCCATGAGACTTTATTGTGAGGGCATGGGAATAAAGGTTCTTTCTCATTCTCACATACGGAGCACTGAAGGGCATCCTTTTCGGGAAGATGGGGTGCATTTGTCTACAATGGGGAAGCGTACTATTTACTGGAATTACGGGACTTGATTTCTCAAATTTGGAAAGAGAGTATCTGGTGCTCATAACCAGAGTCTTGATTTGTCTCCTGGGTGGGGCAGGAAAACGCTGTCGGTTTTCCTGCTTGGCGAGTTTTGTTGGGTGTGGACAGCCTGGAGCGGGATTGTCCATCCTCCAATGGGGGAGGTGGGGGACTCAGTCACGGGGATTGGGAAATGAGAATGAGGGGGATCTAGCAACAGGAGTCATTTATTCTGTTTGTGCTTGGGGGCTATATTGGGGGTTATGCTTTTATAGATAGGTCATGATAAAATTGGGGTTTTGTTTATTCATATGATGGCAATTGTGTTTCAGAGAAAAATATATACTTGCCACCTGTCTTAATAAAGTGTCCTTTTTTGCTAAATCAAAGAAGTGGTGGATCATGAGTTATTGTGCGAGGGGGGACCCAGGGGGAGCTGGGCGCGAGCCGGACTCCCCCTGGGTGTTTTCGCACAATGGAGGGGCCACGCAGGTGAAGGAGGGGGCAATCAGGGAGGGGGAGGTGCATGAGGCGAGCCTATAAATAGAAGGCGGGTTAGGGTGGGAAGAAGGTTGTGTCTAGGGGAGCCAGGACGAGGGGGTTTTTCAAGTTTGTCCCACCCACCCTTCCCCTTTTTTGGGTTTTCTTTACCTTCCGATTGGGTTTTGTTATGGGCTTTGGCTATTGCCAGGCCTGGTTTTCTTCTCGCCACGATAAGACAGGTTTTCTGTTTTGCTATTTCCTTTCCGGGTAGGCAGGTTTTGTGGGGGGTGGACATCCTGGAGCGGGATTGTCCATCCTCCAAAGGGGGAGGTGGGGGACTCAGTCACGGGGATTGGGAAATGAGAATGAGGGGGATCTAGCAACAGGAGTCATCTATTCTGTTTCTGCTTGGGGGCTATATTGGGGGTTATGCTTTTATAGATAGGTCAAGATAAAATTGGGATTTTGTTTATTCATATGATGGCAATTGTGTTTCAGAGAAAAATATATACTTGACACCTGTCTTAATAAAGTGGCCTTTTTGCTAAATCAAAGAAGTGGTGGATCGTGAGTTATTGTGTGATGACACATTCACCTCTGGGAAGGAAGCTTAAGATGTCAACAAATAATATCATGGAGGACACCAGAAAATCAGAAGCCTCTAGGCGCTGAGATGAAAGGTGATGTTGTAATCTAAATCAATGGTACCCGTTAACGGTCAACAAAATGACAGAAGGCTGGGTCGTTAACCCTTGAATTTAAACAAGTCTCTGGGCAGGCACTAAGCCAACTGCATTATCTTACTTGATTCTGCTTACCGTGATAATGAATACTTTTTATAGCGCATATTCCACCAGACTGGTGACTTCACAGCACTGTCAGTCACATGTTACTGCTATTCAACTTAATTGGGCACTCGTTTACACTTATGAAGCTTGAAAGGCTGAGCGTACCCCGCTTTAGTGTGAACCCATTAACCTTCCATGTCACATCGAGCATCTGTGGACCTCACCTGTCTTGAAAGCATTTTTACAACCAAAACAATCTCACACCGCTGTAGTATTGGCAGGTAACTGAGACAGCCCACCTCCTTCTCTGAAGAAAGCACATTTGTGAAACTTGCAGCGGTTCTGTCACTTGTGGGACAGGCGCCACTCATAAACATACAGATGTTATTTTATTGTTAGACTATCGCAGATGACTGCGAACTCTATTTGTCTATGTCGATGTCCTTTCAAAATCCTTGCTTGTTTTATAAGGGACGTTCTTCTGCAGTAGTTTATTCACACTAAAACTAAACTGTTTGCATTCATAATGAAAATGTCTAGATTAATGATGATTATTATGTCTTCCCTGATTTATTGTCAGACGCCCATATTTTTATTTTCAGTATAATAAATGTTATTGAACGTCGTGAGACATACAACTAAATAATGCATATCGAGAAACCTACACCACTGTATACTGTAATAAATGACTACTATTTGCACTCCAACCATATTATGATATAATCCATGTCCCGAATGCTTACAGTTTCACATTAAGTCAGTTGGGTTTATTGTATAGTAAAACAAAACTTTACAAAATATGCCAGACATTCCATTGTAACATAAAAAACACTCTAATAATAGTTGGTTAAAATTAGCAGTGCAATTTCACCTTGCAAGGACGGCTTATTGATAACATTGCAGGTATGCCAGATTTTATAAAAGAGACTTTGCAGAGATAGCATATATTATATAGACTATGTGCTGAGTCAGTCATTATTGATCATTTAATTAATCTGCCTCACATTATGGTATCAACTCAAGCTGAAAAAAATTACAGTTTGCATTACTTAAACGATTATTCGCAAATCCAACAGGTCTTGTCTTTTTAACTGTTGGCCTTGTCAATGCTTTTTGCAGAAGCTGTGTGACATCAACAAAAAGAAAAACCGTGCAAGAATACAGCTGCTGCAACGTTATGACTATTTATGTAAAGCGCATTGTCACACACAAGGGTATCCTGGCTCTGAGCAGGTGTTTGTGTCTAGCCTTTCCTGTGGAGACTCTTATGCGGAGTGGGAGATCGTTCCAAGCTTTAGGAGCAATGTAAGAGCATGCATGTCCTCCTGATCTGATTCTGTGTTTGCATGGGATGTGTGTGAGTAGGAGTCCTGCAGAGCAGAGGTGTCTGGGTGGTTGGTAGAAGTATTTGCGATTGTTCTGGTAGGTGGGGCCTAAGCTGTGTATTGTGTGTGCGTGTGAGGAGTTTGAAATAAGCACATTTGTGGATTGGAAGCCAGTGGAGGTGTGGTGTGATGTGAATTCTATGTTGAGGATGAGTCTGACTGCCGATTTCTGAATGGTTTATAGTCTTCTGGTGAGATGCTTGTGGATTCCGGTATAGAAGGCTTTCCCATAGTCTAACTTGCTGGTGACTAGGTCTTCAGTGACAGTTTTTCTAGTGTTGCTCTGGAGCCATTTGAAGATTTTCTTCTGCATCTTTAGGGTGTGGAAGCAAGATGCAGTGATGGTGTTGACTCCTGCAGTTATGTCCAGTTTGCTGCTGATAATGATTTTGAGGTTCCTGGCATGGGTTCTGGTTGTGGGCATGGGTCCAAGTTGGGCCAGCCATCAGTTGGAGTCCCATAGTGAGCTGTTCTTATCGAATATTACTGTCAGTCTTGTTGGTGTTAAGAACAGTTGGCTTTCATCCAGTTAACAACTTTGTTCATGCAGGCGGTGAACTTTTTTCTTGTGTTGGGGGTCTTGTCTGAGAGAGCAAGAGTATGAGTTACATGTCATTGGCATAGGAGAGGATGCTGATGTTATGCTCAATTGACATTGGCCAGAAGGATCATGTATGAGTTGAAGAGGAAAGAGCTGATCAATGAATCTTGAGGCACTCTGCAGATGAATTTGTACTTCTGAGAAGTAAGGTGCCAAGCTGGCAGCTTGTGTTCTATCCTTTAAAAAGGAGCAGGATCAGAGGAGAGTAGGTCCTTAGATGCCAATCTCGTGCAGGCGCTTGATGAGGATGGGTGTAAGATTGTGTCAAATGCTGCAGAGATATCAAGGAGAGTGAGGGCTGCTGTGCCTCTTCTGCCAAGGCTCATGCAGATGCTGTCTGTAGCAGTGATGAGTGCTGTTTCTGTACGGTGGTTGGGCTGGAATGAATACTACCTGGTGTCGAGGGGCCGGTGGTTGCTGATATTGTGGTCAATGAAACGTGAGTTGATTAGTTTCTCTAAGACCTTTGTCATGTATGACAGGTGGGAGATAAGTCTGTACGTGGAAAGCGTGGCTGAGTCAGCGGATGGGTTCTTGAGCAGTGGCGAGACATTTGCATGTTTACAGATGTGCAGGAATATGGCTGTCTATGGAGGTGCTGAGGATGGGTGTTAGTGATTCTCTCATTGGTAGGAGGCCTTTGGTGAAGGTGTAGTTAAGGGCAAAGGTCAGATGGAGCCCCCAAGTGGATAGTCTTCATGGTAGCAGCATTTTCAACAGTGTTGACTGCGGGCCATTGGGTCCAGTTTGTCCTTCAGCTGTAATGGGAAGTTGAGTTGCAACACTGACGTGGTCTGGTTGAGGGTCAAAGTTGCTGTATATGGAAAGGATAATTTTTTTGGGTCGAATTCTTCCAAGAGACTGTTGCAAAACAAGTTGCAAAACGGGGTCATAACACACAACCAAAGCTGTCTGTAGGTGAAACAAAAAAGATAAGGAAAACAACATGACATAACGGGGACATAAAACATATCCAGGGATGTTATCTCTGGATATGTTTTATGTTTTCCTAATTTCCTAATAGTGCCCTTTTAATTTTACATGGATGTTGAAATTTGTCGTCTATCTGTAAGACTAATTGAAGGACTTATAACAAGTAATACTTAGCCAGTTGGCAGTCTACCCATACATTACATTTGCTGGAGGGGAAAGTTTCCCTTTTGTGGAAACCATTTATAATAGCTCGTTTTGAGATTGTTCTTTCACCTGCTTGGTATTGTCTTTCAGGTCACCATGCAAGCCGTTGCAACTCTCCATAAAGAGCTATACATTCTAAGCTCACTAAAGCATAGACAAAAAATGCTAATGTACATTGCTCAAGTTGACACTCAGAATCATCTTTGTACAATACATCTGCCCAGGACCCTTCATCCGCCAGCACCTCCACTTCAGAGAGCTTAAGATAAATTACCCTTATCTTTGTTGCAAGCCCTTTACACACTCCTGACAATAATCCTAGTTTATACATTTTTGCTGGATAACAGTTAATTCTATTTTGTTTTTACATTGTGAGTAACAAATTCAAGCTTATCCTGCTAGAGTAAATGTCTCCATTGAATTCTTCCCATTGCCCTGCTGAGCTATCCACCCACATGTGCCCTCTCTAGCTTCTCATACAATTCTCAGGTCGCATTTGCAGGAGCAGTTAGTAAAGGGATGTTCAGACCGCTGCGAGCTGGAGTGTCTGCATGCGGGAATCTCAGCGTCTCATGTCAGTGTGTTGGCATGGAAGTTGTGATTTCTTCTAACTATCTCAGCAAGGTGTGATGTTTATATACCCGAAGGTATCCCCAGGGGTTTTACCTTGCTGTGCACTGTCGGACTTAGGACGACGTCGGGAATTAACCTTGTACATAGTTATTATGCAGGAGATGGTAGTCCTGCTGAGTTTCCGAGAATCCAGGATCCTCATGTATAATGTCTGAGGCTATTGTTCAGGGTAAACCCCACGTTGTGTAAGGAGTACTGTAACTAGGTAAAGGGTCAGTCCTAGCAGCCCGTTATGTATGTAATGTAGGGACGAATATAGGTAAAAGGTTGGGATGTTACCCAAGCTTATATTGGGGTACCTATATGGAATATAACACCGGTAAGAGTGAACAGCTATGAAAACAGGGAGACATCCATAAGATTGTGCATACTGCAACTCGCCCACAAAGCTATAGTCAAGCATATTCCTGGTTGAACAGCTTGTATTTAAATTTGAGAGCCTCAAAATGTACTTGTGAAACATCTTTACATTTTCTTTAGTCTCTATTGTTTTATTATCAAGTCCTAGAAATCCAAAACAAAGATATTGGTTTAATTATCCCACTTTTCATGTTCTATTCATATGTGACACCGTTGGGACTGTAACCTCCACCCTTCGCTCAGAGTCCAGGGGAAAAAAGACAGTTCAACTCAAAAAGTGCAACTGATTCTCTTTCAAGTAACTCCAAACCTCTACCTCAGCTTACCAGAAGTATTCCAACACATCTATTGTCTCGAACTACACACAACCCCTCTCATCATCTCACCATGTACACATGCCTTCAGCAAGGAACTCCTCTCACTCCTTCAGGAATAATGGGTTGCCATCTGAGTGACGTCCACTTTAGAGAGTGCCGCAGAAGCATCAAGGAAGTGATGTTTATTCTCTCTCTACTTTCTCATTCCAAAAACAGATGGCTTCCTTAGTACTATGCTTGCTCTTGGTCCTCTTAACAACTACATCCTATCAGAACATTTCTTGCTTGACAACTCTGCAGATGTCACCCCCCCCCCCTTCTCCAACAGGGCAATTACTTGACGCTACTTGATCTCAAAGACGCCTATTTGCACATATCCGTCCACCTGGCTTATCTACGGTACCTTTGCTTTGTGGTAGGTGGACTACTCCATACACTATTATTTCAAATTAGTTCCTTTCAGGGTCCCCACCGTTCATAGAGTCTTCACGAAGTGCCTGGCAGCGCTGGCTATGCATTTGTGAAGGGTGTATTCACGTCTTCCTCCATACCTTTAAAAAAAATTGTGTTCATTGGCATAGCCTCATAACAGTAGTACATTGCGAATACAACAGTTATGCAATACAGAAATTACAGTCAAATAAAGCACCTGGTGCACGTGCATAGCATGCAGAGTGCTGGACATCAGCAACATTACATCTGTGATCCACCCTAGGCGTGACAGTTGTCAAACAAGCAAATATAGTGGCTTATAACAAAACACATGGACCTATAGACCAGAGGTATGAGGCATAACATTGTAGTGGCTTTAATCAGGGTTAGTGACATCAGTTCTCATTGACGCTTCTGCAGTGTCGGGTGTATCTGTGTCTCTACTTCGCAGATAGGCAGTAAAGGGTTTCCAAATATCTTTAGGGTGAGATTGTAGTGGCATGAGTTCCCAGAATACAGACAATTGTTCGTGGCAGTAAGACATATCTTTAAGCCAGGCCTGGAACGTCAGGACCTGCCTCCTGTTCCCAATGCATTGCGACCCTGTGTTTAGCTAATAAAAGTAGCATGGTTGTAAGTCTGCTGTGGATATTTGGCATCTCTTTAACATATCGTAGTAAACCAGTCACAGGATTGAAGGGGAGTGGTGTACCAGTAATATAGTGTAGTGTGCTAAAAATCTCGCACCAGTAAGCGGCAACTTTAGGGCCGTTCCACGCAAGATGTATAAAGGTGGACTGGTATGCGTGGCACCGTAAACAGTTGGGGTCGTGAGACAAACCCATCTTAAATAGTTGTGTTGGTGTGCAGTATAATCGATGTATGTATTTGAAGTGTATGAGAGGTAGCGGATAGTTAGGCAATTGCATTTCTAGTTGGCCACAGCAGAAGGCCCAATGGGTATCCGACAGATGAGATTCTAGGTCAGAGTTCCAGGCTTTGCAAGCTTTCAGGATAAGGAATGAAGTGGAGTTTTACATGTGTGTGTAGAGATGTGTTATCACTTTGCGCTGTGACAAGCTCGTATATATGTATTCCAGTGCAGTAGGGGTCAGCGGGGGGGGGGCAAAAAAAGTCTAGCTGAGCGCACAACACGTTGCTTGCAATTGCAAAAATAGGAACGTTTCCAGCGGCATGGGACTGGATGGGACTCTGCCTTCTGGTGGGGGAAGAAAAGGGTCATCAGAGTATAAATACGCAAATGTTTTTCTGCCCATTGTAGTTACGTGCCCCATTAGCTCCTTTGTTCTTTGGTGGGGGGAGCATGGAGTTATTGGCATGAGGGATAGAAGAAGCATACAGAATAGAAATACCGCCATGTTTTCTGAGCCCTTCCCATGCACAGTGTACACTTGTTACAGTGTTAATCTCATCCCTAGGTGTTTCATGGCGCAGGAACAGTGCTGTTGTGAGCGGCCAGGGGGAGGCTTTGTCACGCTCTATGGCCAAGTGCGGTTGGAATGTTATGGGGTGAATCCAGCAGTGCGAGAAATGGGCCTGTGCACACAAAGCATAACGCTGCATGGCTGGTGCTCTCATGCCCCCCTGCAAGTGTGGCAGTGTAAGCAGTTCATAAGATTCCTGAGGCTGTCCCTCAGCAGTATCAGACTGGATCGTAAGCGTTTGAAGAAAGCTAATGGTGAGTGGGACTGGAATATTTATGCATAAATAGAGGAATTTGGGGAGTATGATCATTTTTGCTATTGCAATGCGGCCTGCCACAGATAGCGGGAACCAAGACCATGCTGAAACCCGGTCTTCCAGCCAGTCAACTGTGCCGCCATAGTTGGCCTACCATTCTTCCTCTGGGTCCCTGCTGAGACATATTCCTAAGTATTTGGTCGGGCCAGTTGCCCATTTCAAAGGATAATCTGTAGGAAAAGGCAGGGTGGCATCTGATAATGGATAGAGGACTGACTTGTACCAGTTCATTTGAATACCTGAATACCCCCCAAACCACACAACCTCTTGTGTCAGTGGGGCAAGTTTCACCTGGGATTACATGTGTAAACAGTGATGTATTCTGCGTATAATGATAATACTACCCCCATGGATAGCCAATGCCCTTGTCAACGTGATGTTTACAGAGCCTTGCTGCTAGGAGATCAATGGTGATGAAGAATAATAGCGGTGAGACTGGTCACCCTTGCCGCGTGCCACGTGTGATTTAAAATGGTTCAGAGTAAGGACATTGAGCCGCACACGGTCTGTGGGAAGAGTATATAGGAGTTGGATCAGCTTGATAAACTGAGAGCTTAGGCTTAATCGCTGAAGCAGTGGAAAAGATATGCCCACTCTAGCGAATCAAATGCCTCAGTGGCTTCAAGAAGCGTAGTTACTGCCGCTACCTGCGGGTCTAAGTGGTACATGACTGCAAAAATGGTGCGGAGTTATGTGATGTAGCTTGGCCTGGAATAAAGCCCTATTGCTCTGGCCTCTCGATAAGCGTCAGCAAAGGCAACAGGCGGTTTGCCAGCACCTTTGCAAATATCATATTGTTTATATTTATTAAAGATAAGGGCGATAAGAGTCACAATGCTCGGCTGGTTTTGTTGAGCTTGAGCAATGTAACAATAACTGCTTTCCTTAATAAAAGGGGGAGGGAGCACACAGCCATGGAATCCTGGTACATCTCCAGGAGGCAAGGAACTAGGAGCAGGGTGTATTATTTCTAAAAAGCCGATTTGAGGCCATCAATGCCTGGGGCCTTATCACCCGGTAGGCTTGCAATAACTTGAAAGATTTCCTCTGCAGCTATGGGTGAATCAAGATATTCTCAGTGGGCGTTGTCTAGCCATAAGAATTATCCAGATATGCCTTAAGCTTCTCGGAGTCAGCTTTTGGGATGGTGGTGTAAAGTTGGGCATCGAAAGAGGTTATAACGCTCGTGAGATCAGCTGGGGAGGAAACGGTTAGGCCTTCTGCGTTACGGAGCTCTGCCTCATAAGCTGAGGCATGTGGTTTCCGAAGTAGTCCTGCTAGTGTTTTCCTAGGATGGCCTCCCTCGCCATCTAGACGAGCTTGGGCTTCTTTACCTAAATAGTGTGTTTCGCTAATCGCTTAATCTCGGTATTCTGACATTTTGTCGCTGATATTGGCTAATATGGAGGCTTCCTGGGAATGAAAGAAGAGTTTACGAAAGTCCACTTCTATACTGGAGAGAGTCCTGCGGATGAATATGACTCATTAGATTGCATATTAATACAACGCTTACCATTGCAACGCGGGTATTACTATGCGATGTCAAGGACAATGGCATACCATTACATCGCAAACTTTTACCACGACTATACCTTTGCCATGCATGCCATTACAACGCAAAGGCATGCATGGTAAAGGTATACTCATGGTAAAAGTTTGAAAGGTAGGTGACTCCACCCTGCCCTACCCTAAACCCTAATTTAGTACCCCTGCACGACCCTCCCCGACCCCCAGTCCTCTCCCTACAATAACACTACACTACCCTGCATGACCCCCCAACACTACCCTAAACCCTAAAAGACTACCCTCCACGGCACAAACACCACAACACTACCCTAAAACACTTCCCCAGCACAATCCTCCCCCTACCCCCAACCCAGTCCCTACACTCAAACACTACCCTGCACGACCCCCAACACTACACTAAACCCTAAAACACCACCCTACACTACACAAACACCACAACACTACCCTAAACCCTAAAACACTACCCCCTGCATGACCCTCCCCCTACCCCCAGTCCGGTCCCTACACTCAAACACTACCCTGCACGACCCCCTGACAATACACTAAACCCTAAAACACTACCCTACACTACATAAACACCACAACGCTACCCTAAAACACTACCCCCAGCACGACCCTCCCCCGCCCCCAGTCCGCTCCCTACACTGAAACACTACACCCAACACGACTCTCCCCCTACCTACACTACACAAACACCACAACACTACCCTAAATCCTAAAACACTGCACCCAGCACGACCCTCCCTCAACCCCCAGTCCGCTCCCTACACTGAAACACTACACCCAGCACGACCCTCCCCCTACCCCAAATCCCCCTTACCTCTCTCTGAAGCAGTGGAAAAGATATGCCCACTCTAGCGAATCAAATGCCTCAGTGGCTTCAAGAAGCGTAGTTACTGCCGCTACCTGCGGGTCTAAGTGGTACATGACTGCAAAAATGGTGCGGAGTTGTGTGATGTAGCTTGGCCTGGAATAAAGCCCTATTGCTCTGGCCTCTCGATAAGCGTCAGCAAAGGCAACAGGCGGTTTGCCAGCACCTTTGCAAATATCATATTGTTTATATTTATTAAAGATAAGGGCGATAAGAGTCACAATGCTCGGCTGCTTTTGTTGAGCTTGAGCAATGTAACAATAACTGCTTTCCTTAATAAAAGGGGGAGGGAGCACACGGCCATGGAATCCTGGTACATCTCCAGGAGGCAAGGAACTAGGAGCAGGGTGTATTATTTCTAAAAAGCCGATGTGAGGCCATCAATGCCTGGGGCCTTATCACCCGGTAGGCTTGCAATCACTTGAAAGATTTCCTCTGCAGCTATGGGTGAATCAAGATATTCTCAGTGGGCGTTGTCTAGCCATAAGAACTAAATAGTATCCAGATATGCCTTAAGCTTCTCGGAGTCAGCTTTTGGGATGGTGGTGTAAAGTTGGGCATGGAAAGAGGTTATAACGCTCATGAGATCAGCTGGGGGAGGAAACGGTTAGGCCTTCTGCGTTACGGAGCTCTGCCTCATAAGCTGAGGCATGTGGTTTCCGAAGTAGTCCTGCTAGTGTTTTCCTAGGATGGCCTCCCTCGCCATCTAGACGAGCTTGGGCTTCTTTACCTAAATAGTGTGTTTCGCTAATCGCTTAATCTCGGTATTCTGACATTTTGTCGCTGATATTGGCTAATATGGAGGCTTCCTGGGAATGAAAGAAGAGTTTACGAAAGTCCACTTCTATTCTGGAGAGAGTCCTGCGGATGAATATGACTCATTAGATTGCATATTAATACAACGCTTACCATTGCAACGCGGGTATTACTATGCGATGTCAAGGACAATGGCATACCATTACATTGCAAACTTTTACCACGACTATACCTTTACCATGCATGCCATTACAACGCAAAGGCATGCATGGTAAAGGTATACTCATGGTAAAAGTTTGAAAGGTAGGTTACTCCACCCTGCCCTACCCTAAACCCTAATTTAGTACCCCTGCACGACCCTCCCCGACCCCCAGTCCTCTCCCTACAATAACACTACACTACCCTGCATGACCCCCCAACACTACCCTAAACCCTAAAAGACTACCCTCCACGGCACAAACACCACAACACTACCCTAAAACACTTCCCCAGCACAATCCTCCCCCTACCCCCAACCCAGTCCCTACACTCAAACACTACCCTGCACGACCCCCAACACTACACTAAACCCTAAAACACTACCCTACACTACACAAACACCACAACACTACCCTAAACCCTAAAACACTACCCCCAGCATGACCCTCCCCCTACCCCCAGTCCGCTCCCTACACTGAAACACTACACCCAGCACGACTCTCCCCCTACCTACACTACACAAACACCACAACACTACCCTAAACCCTAAAACACTGCACCCAGCACGACCCTCCCCCAACCCCCAGTCCGCTCCCTACACTGAAACACTACACCCAGCACGACCCTCCCCCTACCCCAAATCCCTCTTACCTCTCTCTCCTCGTGGTTCCTCTCTCCTGGTTCCAGCGTCTTCTGAGGGTCAGTGCATGTCACAACGTCGTTGTGAGGAAACGTAAGAGCCTCAGTTTCCTCACAATGATGTCTATAGCCAGTACATCGCATGCGTTGTAAAAGCGCATGCGATGTAATGACTTGCGGTGAAACAGCCGCGTTGTAATGGCTGTTCACCCCCGTGGATAGCTTTAAGGACCCCAGATTGCTTGTCAGTGCAGACACCCGTATGACTACCTTGGAAGCCTCCCATAGTGTAGAGGGAGATTGCACGGAGCCTGCATTATGTTAAAAATATTCAATAATGGCTGCCCATATTTCTTCCCTGTATACAACATCCCACAAGCGCGCCTGGTGGAAAAATGCCAAATGAATGCCCGGGGCAGAGTGCGGAGGACCTCTAGAAAGAGCTTTACTGGTTCATGATCAGAAAGGGTTTATGAATGAATGAATGAATAAATGAAAATCATTTATAGAGCGCATAGCTACCCTGAGGCATCCCAGCGCTGTATGGCAGGTGAGTTATAGATCTGATCCAAGTCTGAGCATTTTTGTATATTAACCAAAAGTCTATTCTTGACCAATTGTTATCATGTGAAGAGAAGCATGTTCCTTCATGCGCATCGGGATGTGCAAGACGCCAGGTATCTTGTAAGTGGTTGTCAAAGATCAAGGTATGCAGGGTTTGGAGCGCCTGGGGATGGGGATGTCTGTAGGTCCCGTATCTGTCCATAGTGAATTCAAGTGGGATGTTGAAGTCTCCCCCCCATAGTATGGTCCAGGGGCCGAAGTCCGATATATGTTTCCACACCTCCGTGAAAAACCCTGGGTCATCAGTGTTGGGACAATACAGTGCGGCCAGAAACACAGGTTGTTTGTAAAGGGTGCCTACTAATATAACGTAACGTTCTTCCTTATCACAAAGGTTATGAAAGGTTTGCTAAGGGAGATCCTTTTTTTAATAATGTTGTGACTCCCCTGGCATAGTTCGAATAGACTGAGGAGTACATCTCTTCCCACCCCCTTGTGTGAAGCCCAGCTGCATAGACTTTGGCCAGGTGGGTCTCTTGTAAGAAACAGTCATCAATTTTGTGTCGGTTAAGATAGAAGTGGACCAACCATGTCTTTCTGCCGTCATTTAACCTACGTATATTCCATGTGAGGCAGGACATGCAAGCCATGCTATTTACTTCGGTCAGGGGCTGTATGGAATGGAATTATACAGCGTGACATAAAGTGAATTTACAAAGGCCATGAGTGCAATGTGTGATGCGAAATTTTATAGCGGAGCAACAGTGCATGACAATTAGCCAACAAAACTATGAAAACCCCAAATCTACCCCCCACTGACCGACATAGACAGTAGTGTATTGATACTCCTTAGTGTCATGCTGAGAACACACCATCCAGATAGTCAACCTGAAAACACGCCCACCCACCACTATACCCCAGACTAGAGAAAAACTGTCTACTAAATGGACACTAACCTCCCTCTCGCTCACACCAACTCCCCAAACAGGTTGTGATATCCTCCCCGCAACCAGAGAAAAAAAGAAAGAAAAGTAAAAAACTGACAAAGCAGATGGAAATTATCCCTTGGGTATGTGGGTGTCACTAGGCAAACAACCCACCATAATGGTTGGGTGGCCGAATTATTGTGCTGGGAGGGACCCAAGAAACGTGAAAGCATGTCTGTGTGCACAACTAAGTGAACACAAATCATAACATTAACAGCATCATTGAGCCATCATCAGTATAGTATTAGGTTTTAACCTTAGGGCGCATCCAACACCGACACCATCAATAAGAAAAGTGGCCATACATAATATAGTAAGGGAAAACTCAATCATTGTCACTTAGCGGAGTTCCTGTAGAAGAGTGAGGTTAAGTCGCTGGGGATCGATGAGTCTTAGCCACTTGTTTGGCTAATTCTAGGGCTGATTTGGCATTGGTGAAAAATGCATTTTGCCCTCGTGGGATATCCTCAACTTGGCAGGGTATAGGACGGCGTACGGCATGCCAGCTGGTTGAAGAATCTTCTGGGCCAGTAGGAAGACGCAGCGGGCTGCCTGGACCGCCATGATGAAACCAGGAAAGAAGGAGATATTGTTATCTTGATGTTGTATTGCCCCACATTTTTGGGCCAACCTGAGGACCACATCGCGATCCCGATAGTTGAGCAGGTGGGCTACAATGGAGCGGGGATGGGCACCCATTGGCGGACTTGGACTGAGCGATCCATGGGCCCTCTCGATGATGAAAACTGGAGATAGGCCAGTGCCAAATATGTCCCTTAACTGGGTCTTGATGTAATCCTCCACTCTTGAAATGGCAATGGTTTCCGGAGTTCCTATTATACGGAGGTTATTGTGTCTTGGCCGTCCCTCCAGATCCTCGTTCTTTGCCTTAATTAGCTCTAGCACTTTGTCCATCCTCAATAGGTGTTCCTTGGATTTCGCTGTAGATTGTCTGCTTCTGAAACCCTATTTTCCTAGTGTCCAGTCTCGTATCATGCTTGTCTACTCATTGTTTAACATGGTCAAGTTAATTTGTGAGACGATCCAGTTTGGAGTCTACAGATTTTAGACTTGCCTGAAGATCCAAGTATCGTGTGGGGATCTGTAGCCTGCAAGGTAGTCTCCTCAAGCTGTGGCATGTCAAGTTTAGGATCTTGAGTATGTTCAATTTGATGGGTAGAAAGCCTGCTCTCAAAGTAGAGAATTGTGAGCTTGGCATCATGTTTACACGTTGTGAGACAGATGGGGAATCAGTGCCAATATGTGGGTTGAGTCTGGCAACCATAGTGAGGTAAGCGCCAGAGGATAGATGCTCCATCCCTTCGGAGCAAGTCAGGCCAGAAGGAGATAGGGATGTCATTCCAGGTTGCATGAGGCCCTGCCAGACCTCTCTATACTGGCAACATGGGGGTGGAGGGGGCACGAGCAGGTCGCAGCTCCAGTTCGGCCCACAGCGTCAACAAAATTGGTGGAGTAACGAGCTGGTGCAAGGTGATGTTAATTGGTAAGCAAACGTTTGCTGGCGATCGTATGCACATTAGGTACAGGCCGACCAGTCTCAAACCTAGAGACCGCAATAATAAGTAAGGGCAGAAGCCCCACCTCGTAGAGTGCCAATTACAATTGTAAGTTACAAACTGACTGTCAGGTAACCAGGTAAACGAAAGGGCGCTCTACTGTATATCTGGGTCAAGTGTCAAAACAATAAGAATCAATATTGGTGCTCTAAGGGGAAAAAGAGTTGGTTACCTCACAACCCCACCTCAACCTGCTAATGAAGATGACAAGTAAAACAAAATACCCTCCCCGAGCACACCAATCACACAGCCGCGGTCGGTAGTGGGAGTAACTGTAGGACGGTGACGTGGGGAGGGGGAGGGGCAGGGTGGGGGGTAGTAAACTATGGATTACGGAGGTTTACAGGTAAGTTAACATATAAATTATTAAAACGAATTTTGTTGCGTGCACTGCATCGCATTTGGGGATTCAGTGCACGCAATGAAATTCGTTTTATTAATTTATATGTTAACTTACCTGTAAACCTCTGTAATCTGTAGTTTACTACCCCCAACCTGCCCCTCCCCCTCCCCACGTCACCGCCCTGCAGTTACTCCCACTACCGAGCGCGGCTGCAATCACAATAATATAATTCAATGTCCTTATATTTATTCTTCTTCGGTATGAATCAAATTCTCTTCAGTCGGTACAGCACTCTGGTCCATACGTCCAAAATATTAAATGTAGTGTATTCATCCAACAAAAACAAAATCCATAGCAGCCAACACGTGTTTCGTCTTGCTACATCAAGCAACTTGACTTCTTCAGGGCTGATATATATTTCCCCAAATAATCAAATCTTCAATTGATCCATAATGTTAAAAAAAATACGAAACTCCCTCTCCCGTTTCCTCCGTATCCAAAGCCTCAGTAATCTTCTATCACTATGTGATATTTTTCGATCCCAAAAGTATATAATCAGGTATACACAGTATGCATCTTAATCCATGCGAAAAAAACGGCGTATTGCAACAAGGAAACGGGAGAGGGAGTTGCATAATTTTTTAACATTATGGATCCATTGAAGAGTTGATTATTTTGGGAACTATATATCAGCCCTGAAGAAGTCAAGTTGCTTGATGTAGCAAGACGAAATACGTGTTGGCTGCTATGGATTTTGTTTTTGTTGGATGAATACACTACATTTAATATTTTGGACGTACGGACCAGAGTGCTGTACCGACTGAAGAGAATTTGATTCATACAGAAGAAGAATAAATATATGGACATTGAATTATATTATTGTGATTGGTGTGCTCGGGGAGGGTATTTTGTTTTACAATTGTAAGTTACTAAGCAGTAACAGCTGAGCCAATGGAGGATGGCCTAAGCAGTGTAGTGCTAGAACTGGTAGTGTCTGTAATCACTAGATACTCTCTGTCTCGCAGGATTGTTAGCCTACTATTGCCAGGCGTGTAGGCTAGAAATGGGCAGGCTGTCATAACAGTTGGATATCGATCTCTAGACCCCAAGCCAGCATCACGATCCCAGCACCCGCGGTATCCTAATAGAGCCCTTCATTCAGGTTGACAAGGAGAGAGTCGTTCTTAGAACGAATTCAAGGTTGCTCCCTTTCCACCTTAATCAATCCATAGATCTCCCAGTCTTCATGTAGTTACCAGATTCGGTCACAGAAAAAGCAATGCACATGTATGGCAGAAGAGCATTTATGTAGTTAACAGGATGAAGCTTTTTTCTGACAATCTGATCAGATCTTTGTTGCCTTTGCAAAACAACACAGAGGGCATCCCATCTCTAAAGCAGACCTAGATGGATAGTTAGATGTATTCAAACCTGCTGCCACAGCGCAAAGAGAGACCTATCGGTTCCACCCAGGGCATACTTCACTTGTAAGAAAAGAGTGAAATTTGCAAGGCAACCTCTTACATAACGCCACACGCCTTTACCGAGCATTACTGTTGTGGACGTTTTTGTCGGCCAAGAGTCCATGGTGGGCTATATGGAATCTACACGCTAGCCACTGTTTACAGAGGACACTTGTTTACAGTCTATGCCAAGCATGTGTATCTACAGCCACACCTGCTATGAAAGGTAAATGCTACTTACCCTCTAAAGATCTGTTCATAGTATATAGTGCTGTAGATTCACATACACCCACCCTCCTCCCTAGAAGCCTGCTTTTGTATATCATGCTTACTGTATTTCCATGAACTTTGCACTTCACGTACCTTATCTATGTTGCCACTCCATACATACTCTCACCCACTGTGCGAAAAGAGTCTAACATGTCCAATGCTCATGCGCAATGTACATCAGTAGGAGGATTCACACAAAAACTTATGACTTGAAATACTTGTTCAAAGAAAACAACTTAGAAATGTCCGAGTCCAACACTAGGTGGCTAGATGATGCTAAGTAAGCCTGTGAATCTACAGCAACTCATGCTGCAAACAGATGCTTACAGGATAATTAGTATTTTCCTTGTCTTCAAATTCAGCCATAAAAGGAATGGCTACCACTGGGGCAAAGGTACGTCCCATCCCAGTACCTTTGGTTTTTAGGTAGAAATCCCCATTGAACAGCAGGTTGTTTCTCTTTAAGGATTTCTTGACAAACGTGCCAGTGAATTTGTCGACAATCCTATGGGCTCTGTCTCTTTTCTGAAGTTCCACAACAGCCAAAGGTTCATCTTGTGTGATATTGTTATAAAATGAGAACTTTATCCAATGTAACCAATATCTCTTCTTTAAGGTCATATGTTGTGTCTTCAATCTTGATAATGAAGTCACTTGTATTTGGATGTATGACCTTGCAGTTTTGCAGAATAGCTTTATATATTGTGAACATATTTAGACTTAGGCTCAAGGATGGAATAACTCCCAGAGAGGATGGTCCTTAGTGGTGGAGGTTGAGCATCTTTATGGATCTTAGGAAGGTGGTTAAATACTGGTATTCTATGGGTCTCATGTATTAGAAACTCTCATTGCTTTGGGCCTATCCACCCTATGTCTAATGCTTCCTAAATTATTTCTTTGACTTGTTCTTGTATTTCCCTGTTAGGATCTCAATTCAATTTGCGGTAATACTTCCGGTTACTCTCTTGTTTGAATCCTTCTTGAAGCTAATCTTCCCTGTTCATTATCACAATTCTGTCATCTTTGTCAGCTGGTTTTTATGACAATGGATTTGTTATTTTTCGACTCGCATATGGCCTTAGCTTGCACTCTAGAAACAGATTGTGTGTCGCAGATAGGGCTGCTTTTCAAATGTGAAAACATCTTCAGGCATCTTGGATGTGGAAGATACAAACGATGATTTTTTAGGTCTCGCCTCGACAGCGCATGCGCTGTCGCAAGACCTATAGTAAACACAATATGGAGGGTAATTTCTCCTGTCGCTTGCCATTGGTTGATTCTGGCATTGCTCGTGTTATCTGACTTAAGGTTGGCTTTTGTTCCGATACGTCACTTCCGTTTTGCCTCTGTTTTGCAGGAAGCAGCACCGACCAACTACAGTTTAGTTCCGCTGCTTGCTGTTATCTATGCATTTAGGGACTACTTGTTTTCTTTTCTGCTCCTGAGTTTTGCACACTGCCGCCAATATCAGGTATCAGGTATCAGGTATCAGAGGCTCAACATGAGTACAAGTTTAGTTATAGATGGACACATTCATTTTTGTTAGGCATGGAGAGATAACGTTATTTTTCCAGAATAACTGGATGTTAAACGTCCCTGCCGAGACAAACTCGGTCCCCAGCTGTTCCCCAGCTTCAAGGTCTCCCGCTGTAGCCGTAAGGCTACATCCTCTCTCCCTCTCATCCTATAACAAGCACATATGGGCAACCAAATATAACCCATGTGCCTTTAAAAGCACACAGCCATTTTCATGCACACAGAAGTGAATAAAAGAAGGCACAGCCACAGCAGCCCCCTCCTGTTTTCACTGCGGGAGATGATACCAAGTGGGAACAATGGGTACCCTGCTTTCCAATTGGAGCAGCAAGCGATTCATTGATTCCCATTTCCACAATAACCACTTTTGGCTTTTCATTGGCAGCAATGGTAGCACATCATACCACAGTGCTGCCTTCCTCTACTGTGCTCCTGGGGCAAGTGGTGGCTGTCTCCACCACATTGTCACCGCAGCATATTAATTTAGTATATTATTGCATGTAATAGCTATTGCCATTGTAAGTGACAATGCCTTTTAATTATGTTTTTGTTTTTAAAACATAAATAAAAGGCATAATCATTTATAATGCCAATTACTTAAACTCTTGCAAATGCGAGACCTATTGCATTGCAAATGCTTGCTAATTTAGCATTCTTCTATGCCAGATGGAAGTGTGTAAAGTGCAAAAAAGTAGCAAGAGGTCCCTTAGGATTTTGCAATTTCTGGGCCTTTGTAAAAAACAAAAAAATAAAAAATAACCCCGGGAGTGAGAGATTTGGGGCATGATGGGGGGTATTTGGTAGGGCTGCTGCCAAAAACAAGTACACACAAAAAATAGAAACAAGCAGCCCATCAGCACAAAACTGCTCACCCCTTGTGAAAAAAAAATAAGTACAAAAAATGCAACACAATGGGCATGATGGGGCGCAGGGCCGGGCCACGAAAAGAGAGTGCAGGAAAATAAAGAGAAAAAGAGGTAGAGAGTGCAAGGAAACACGTGCACTTTCATGGTATGCTCAACTGCGAATAAAGAAAAGAGTTCCCTCAAGTGTGCAATGGAAGGATTTACTTCTGTGAAAGCGGAATTCTCCTGGACGGGACCAACACAAAAATAGGAAGGAAAGCCGTTGATTGCTGGAATACACAACAACGCCATCCAATCATGAGCACAGTGCTCATCCAAGGCGCTCCAAGTATATGTTAGGTCTTGAAAACAATCGATCTTCCAAAGTTTAACATTGGTAGAACCATCATTGCTTTGGGATTCGAGCTATTCATGGCAAGCTAAACTTGCTTCTTTCGCTTATGAACTGCTGATAAGAAACAAAATGGTGTTTGCATACTTATGTAGCTTTTGCAGCAAATAAAAGCAGATTCCGTTTGCACAAAATGAATTCCCTATGTGTAAAACATTTTAGGATAGATACAATAACATTTCTCAATATGCATATATCCAGAAAGAACAATGGGGCATATCAACAACAACCGGCGATAATTATCGCAAAGCGCACTTAGCGTTAGGATAATTATCGCCGGCTAGCGTGGATTTTTATCGCTGAGATAGCGTGCTATTAGCAACGCTTATCTCAATAGCGATAAAAATCCTCACGCTAACTGGCTAACGTGAGATCATCGCTGGAAACCCAGCGATAATCTCATGTTAGCTTGTTGATAGGGACTCACAAACTTAGCCATGATATCCTCCTTCCATAGGATATCATGGCTAAGTCAGTCCTGAAGCAGGTGTTAGGAAATTAGCGATAAGAGGTGTTATCGCTACTATTCCTGACGCTATGCTTCATAGCGTGGGGCTTGATGATAGGAGAAATGTCGCTTAGCGACATTTCTCCTATCATGTCAGGTCAGGAACGCCCACTTTGCATCTCATTAGAGATACAAAGCTGGGCGTTAAGATTTAGTACGCTAAAGCAAGGTTTCACGCGTTAGCGTGACCTTGCTAATATAGCGATAAAATTATCGCCGCTTTTCGGCCGCAAACGGCCACCAGAGCGGCGATAATTTTTTATCGCCTCGTTGTAAATATGCCCTCATGAAGGTTAGACTTCCAGACAATTGTTGGTTTCAGAAACCTGTTCGATACATATAAGCCTGACACTTCTGCACCATAGTTTGTTAACACTAGCAGTGGAGTTTGTACAAATTGAGCGGTATGTTGTGTGCCAGAGCCTCGGATATATTCCTCTGACGAATTGCAAGTGTCAAGTGTAAAGTACGATCCTTAAACAGTAACATTTTAATAAAGTGTACAGCCAAACACTTAAATCTCTGGACTTTCATTGTTGCTGCCTAAACTATGAAGATACGTTTTTTTATTACAGTTAGGACTGGATACACAACTGGAGCAAGTATCACAACGTTTAATATACAGGCTTCCGAATATAACCTTCACCTGGAACGGGCCTCTAATGTCTTCATGATTCAGGAGGTGTATAACTATATACTGAAAAATACAAAGGGGCATATCAGTAACACCCGGCGATAATTATCGCTCAGCGCTCTTAGCGTGAGGATAATTATCGCCGGGTAACGTGGATTTTTATCGCTGAGATAGCGTGCTATTAGCAACGCTTATCTCCTCAGTGATAAAAATCCTCACGCTAACTGCCTAACGTGAGATTATCGCTGGAAACCCAGCGATAATCTCACGCAATGTGGCCTTAGCTTGCTGATAGGGACTCACAAACTTAGCCATGATATCCACCTTCCGTAGGATAGCATGGCTAAGTCAGTCCTGAAGCAGGCGTAAGGAAAGTAGCGATAACAGGGGTTATCGCTACTTTTCCTGACGCTATGCTTCACGGCGTGGGGCTTGATGATAGGAGAAATGTCGCTTAGCGCCATTTCTCCTGTCATGTTAGGTCAGGAACGCCCACTTTGCATCTCATTAGAGATGCAAAGCTGGGCGTTAGGAATCCTGACGCTAAAGCAAGGTTTCACGCGTTAGCGGGGCCTTGCTAATATAGCGATAAAATTATCGCCGCTTTTCGGCCAAAAACGGCCGCAAAAGCGGCGATCATTTTTTATCGCCTGCTTGTAAATATGCCCCTAAGTTCTTTGAAAATATAGCCACTTCTACCATGGATGTGAAAGAAGAACCCCTTAAAATGCTACTGTAAAGGAAAATGCTACAGAAGACTTACAAGTGAAGGGACATTATCTGATCTATCAAAAACAGTAATGAAATCTATGATGGGCCTCAGTTAGAGTTTGATCCTCCATCACACACGTTATGAATATCCCGCCCACTGTATTACAAGTGCATTGTTAATTTGGCAGTTGTAATACAGCAGATGGAAGGAACGCCCACCATGTTTGTGATGGAGTATCCCATCGAAGACCCTCTAAATCAGACCAAAACTCATCTGGTTCCTGTTGTCAATATTACAAGGAAATTACTGTTTATATATCCTAGCATACATGTAAGTGTAATAGTGAACTTCAGGTATTACTAAAGAATCACAGGTGTTGCCACTGGCACTTGGTGGTCTACAACAAAGAAAATGAAGCAGTCCCTCTACCATACACTACTGCAATTTCAATTTCTCTCCCAGATCCAAAACCTGGTTAGTGATAGTGGTTGAAGTTTTCATTGTTCCGAATGTTCTTACATATAGGATGTACACATTTTCCAGTTACTTAGATGGGATAAGAGAGGCTGAGATTATCCTGCAGTTATTTATATAAGACATTGGTGGTAACTGTCCGTTTCCTCAGGACTCTTCCCTTGTGCAACGATGCATTAATGAATTGCAGCTTTCATTTATCACAATTTGTTTGTTCACAAGTAGATGTGTACAAAGTATTTTCTTTGCATCTGGAGGTGAATGATGGTCTTGATACATTTTAACCCACATACTTTCCAGGGATTTTGGTTAGTCTGTCAGTATTAAAAAGTATGAGTCTTGAACTCCATGTATTTGCTTTGGGGAGTGTGGTAGATCGGGGGTTAAATGCAAAACAAATTAAGAGGGAATATATGTTTTTAGAACGTACTAAAGTTTATATATATATATATTACCTACTGGCGGTCGCCAGTAGGTAGTTATAGTTAGGACCCTGTTTCCATAGGAAATCCGCAACATTCTATTTGGAATAACTTTGGCGCCGGTCGACAAATCCTCGCGAAATTTTCAAAACTAATGGGGCGCTCCGCTCCTACCCTGAAAGTCTCGGGGGGATTCGTCAAGCGGGGGCTGAGAAAAAAGGGGGGTCCCAAAACGCATTTTCCCCATGCATTTTTCCATAGGACCTTTAGACACAGCTACAGCCCGAACGGCTGAACAGAATTACTTGTAATTTGGCAGAGAGGTAGTCCTCAGGTCAAGGAAGTGCCTTTTGTAGGTCTGGTGTAAATCTGTTCAGTAGTTCCTGAGAAAATAGCATTTAAATCAATATATATATCTGTAAGCGCGCTCCGAGCGCGCACCGTAAGTTTACCGTACGCGTACGGTGCCATGCGCGAGCACGATTCTGATTGGCTGTTAGATCTTAGTAAACATTCGAATCGGTCGAAACCAGGAAGTGTCGGTCGCCATTTTCTCTCTCGCACTCAGAGGGGTGGAGGAAAAACAAAGTTGGATATCATAAAAAGGGGGCAGGCTAGACAGCTCCTAACCACCTAGCCTTGGTTATGGTGTGCCAGAAGGCCATCCAAGGCCAAAAAATAAATTGTTTTTTTTTGTTGAAAAAACGCCGATTACGCTTACCGTACGCGTACGGTAAAAAATTAAATAAAAAAAAACAAAATCCACATTTTCCCCCCTCCCGTGTGCAAAAGGTGCCCGCAGGGCACCTTTTGTGCATCGCATATATAAGCTCATTGAACATATAATTGAAAACCTTTATGAACGAAGCGCATAATATGTCATCCGTGTGCGGACGGTGCGCGAAGGGCATCGTGCGTACATGGCCCATCCAGCTTAACGTGAGCACGTGGTGCGCTACGCGCACCGCGTCCCCATTGTGCGTGCACGGCACTAACTGCGTTAAGTGGGCGCGCGGTGCGCGAAGCGCACCGCGTGCTCACTGTGCGCGCACGGAACGAACTGCGTGAAGTGGGCGCGCACGGCACGAACGGCGTAAAGTAACTTAGCATTTAAAAAAACGTACAAATTCACTGAAAAAACCATAGGTTTCACACACGTTATAGTTAGGAATTAGCATTTAAAAAACCTTGCAAATTCACTGAAAAAACCATAGGTTTCACACAAGTTATAGTTAACTGTACATTTCACTCGTAAAAAACCAATGAAATTCCACGTTATAGTTAGTGCAGGCAACTATAACTCACGCGACCGCAATCCTCTGCTAATGACATATGTGTCTTTATGAAAAAAAAATATTTGTAATATATGTATAGCTAAAATTTAATGGAAGAGGACATGGGCAAATAAGTGTCTAAATACAGTATTAGCATCAGCAGAGGATTGCGGTCGCGTGAGTTATAGTTGCCTGCACTAACTATAACGTGGAATTTCATTGGTTTTTTACGAGTGAAATGTACAGCTAACTATAACTTGTGTGAAACCTATGGTTTTTTCAGTGAATATATATATATATATATATATATTCACTGAAAAAACCATAGGTTTCAGGGGCGTTATACTTAGCGGGACTTTTCACTCGTACAAAACCATTGAAATTCCCCCGTTATAGTTAGTTCAGCTAACTATAACTCGCTCGCACGCAATGCACTGCTGATGACGTCACATATTACATCACTCATGACATGGTCAGTGACATCACTCATGACATCACTGATGACATCTCAAATGACATCACTGATGACATCATCCTTGTGATAGAGTGGCAGACCTCCTCTCCCCCTAATATAACCTTTGAAACACACATTCAAAAATAGAAACTAAAATTTTCAATACAATGGACATACCAATATCAGTTACAACAACCTATTCAGTAATTCTAAGATCCACATACACATCCACTCATTCACCAACAGTCCTATACAGTCACTCATACATGTACTCACTCATCATATGTACTCATACACCTGTACATCCTGTTACACAACGCCACTCATCCATAGAGTTACTCACACACATAGTCACTCATGCTAATAAAGAATCAAACATCCATTTACTTGCATATACAGTTATACACACACCACCACACTTACTTCTACAGAAACTTACACATACTTAGTCTTTTAAACAATCACTTATAGAAACACATACTTATTCATACAGGAACTCTTCCAATCTCTCACTCTCACATATACTCACTTATATTCACCAATAGTCACATATACTAGTTTAAAACATATGTAGTTACTCATAAAGACACTATTGACACAGTCATTCACTCACTAACACACCCATGCACACACTCATCCACCCATACAGTCCTGCACACATGCTGTCTTCAACACATACAAACAGTGAGTCACTCATTCATGCACCTATGCACTACGTAATACCCCCCACCGAACCATACAGACACTCAGACACTCATACTGATACTCAAAAAAACAACTAATAACCTATATAGACACTCATGTAGCTACTCACCAACCCATGCAGCCACTTATACACAAAGTGAGAGACTGATACAGATATTTACATATTTAAACATTATTCACTAAGCCATGTATTCACTAAGATACACTCAATCAGTCAGTTATACAATCAATTTTTTTTAAAAAAATCATCCATTTAGACACTTATATACCCATTTATTCTTCCATCAACCTTGAGATACACATATATGAAACATATGTAATTTTCAGAAAAACACACATTCACTTGATGATGTTATCAGTGATGTCATCAGTGATGTCATTTGAGATGTCATCAGTGATGTCATGAGTGATGTCACTGACCATGTCATGAGTGATGTAATATGTGACATCATCAGCAGTGCATTGCGTGCGCGCGAGTTATAGCTATAACGGGGGAATTTCAATGGTTTTGTACGAGTGAAAATTCCAGTTAACTATAACGCCCCTGAAACCTATGTTTTTTTCAGTGAATTTCTAAGGTTTTTTAAATGCTAATTCCTAACTATAACGTGCCTGAAACCTATGGTTTTTTCAGTGAATTTCAAAGGTTTTTTAAATGCTAATTTCTAACTATGCCTACAGAGATAGGACATTTTTGTATTTGTATTTGTAATTGAATTTATAGGGCGCGCAGCTACCCACAAGGGGTCTCCCGGCGCCAGTAGAGTTAATGATTACGCATCGCAGTTGTTAGTGAGAGACGAGCCAGGTTTTAAGGTCTTTGCGGAATTTTAACAGAGATGGTTCGAGTTTCAGTGTAGCCGTAAGAGAATTCCACAACCTGGGGGCAACGCAGGAGAAAGAGCATCCGCCCATTCTCGTCAGTTTGAAGCGCGGAATCAGAAAGTTGCAATGAGCTGATGATCTGAGGAGGCGGGATGGAGAGTATTGTTGGACAAGGGCCTTGAGGTAACCTGGGGCCGACCCTTGCTTGATTTTATGCAGAAAACAGAGGGCCTTGAATTTGACACGGTTAGCGATACGGAGCCAGTGAAGGTCTCTAAGAAAAGGGGAAATTGGAGATCTCCACGGGACCTTGCAGAGGAGGCGGGCGGCTGAATTCTGTACAAGCTGAAGTCTCCTCTGAAGCTCCAGGGTAACTCCTAAGTAAAGCACATTGCCGTAGTCCAGGCGAGATGTGATTAAAGCCTGGACCACCGAGCGTCTTGTCCATACTGGGACATTCCATACAATTTTATGGAGCCACCCCAGGATGGAGAAGCAAGTGGCTGCCACCTTAACTACTTGATGTCGCATGGAGAGCGAATCATCCAGGACAAAGCCAAGATTGCGAACCGGGGTCACTGGAAGGGGTGGTGGGCCCATTTCTGACGGCCAGTGTGCAGGGCTCCAGAGGTGCTTTTGCTTGCCCAGAATGAGCACCTCCGTCTTATCTCCGTTCAGTTTCAGGAGGTTCGCCTGCATCCACTCTGCCACTCGGCTAAGTCCTAGTTTAAGAGCAGATGGAGCGTTTGCTGCGGCCGAGGAGAGGGAAAAAAAGAATCTGAGTGTCATCTGCGTATGAGTAGAGGGAGAGACCGGAGTCTTCCACGATGGTTGCTAGGGGTCTCACGTAGATATTAAAGAGCATAGGGCTCAGTGAAGACCCCTGCGGGACACCATACGCAGATGAGCGAACAGAGGAGGAAGAGCCGGAAGAAACAACCTGAAAAGTGCGGTGATTTAAGAAAGAGGCCAGCCAAGCAAGGGCAGGGCCAGTCACTCCAGCCATTCTCAGAGCTCTCAGAAGAATGGAGTGTGAGACCGTGTCGAATGCGGCGCTTAAATCTAAAAGAATAAGCGCCGCGGTCTCACCGTGATCAAGACGGGTGCGCAGGTTCTCAGTAACCCCCAGGAGGGTTGTTTCGGTGGAGAAGTGGGAGCGGCATCCCGATTGGGACGGATGTAAAAAACCTATAGTCTCCACATGAGATGTGAGATGTATGTTGATATGCCTCTCCAGGATTTTTGAGAACATAGGCAGCAAGGAGATGGGCCGGAAGTTGGCGAGCGTCTTGGGGTCTGCACCGGGTTTTTTTAAAAGTGGCACTACCAAAGCTCTTTTCCATTCATCCGGGACTGTAAATTCCCGCAATGAGGAATTCAGGAGCTCTTGAATGATTAGTAGAGCGTCAGGGGAAAGCTGGCGAAGGATGTTCATAGGAATTGGGTCCAGGGGGGAGCCTGAGTTGACCTCTGTTATGCAGGCGAGCAGCAAGTTGGAGTCTAGCAGGGGCCATTCAGAGATCTGTGTTTCCTGAGATTGCGGGCTCAGTGAGTCCAGAGTAGAGGGGTCAGGAGGGGGTATGGGGGAGGCTCGGGACAGGACATTGTAGATGGTTTTGACTTTGGATATAAAAAAGTCAGCAATTTCATTGCATTCCACTTCCCCTAGTGCAGGTGGAGTGGGGGCGGTATTTGAGCCAGCTAGCTTCTTGACCATAGAGAAGAGGGCTTTCGGCCGGTTAATGGCCTTTTCAATAGACTCTGAGACAAACAGGGCTTTTGCCTTTCGACAGGCTTGGTGGTATTGCCTGAGTGCTGAACGATAGGTTAATTTGTCATTCAGGGCGTAGGTTTTTCGCCAAGATCTCTCCAGATGTTTGCATTTCGATTTAGTTACTTTCAGATCGTCCGTGAACCATGGGGCAGGGGCGAGATGCGGGATCGGTAGTCTAGGACGCGGCGGCAGATGGTGATTAATGTTAGAAGTTAACCAGTAGGATACTTCCTGAGCTAAAGAGATGCACCCAAGATTGGTATCGGGGCAGGTGGCCATAAGAGAGGCGTTAAACGCCGAGATGTTCAGCTTAGACCAGGCTCTATGGTTATTCCTAGTGCCAGGAAGAGGCATGCACTTTGTAGTATCAGCAGGCAGAGTGAAATGAATGGCATAATAATCGGACCAATCGAGGGGGAGGGCAGGGGAGGTGCAGTCAAACAGAATATTGGAGATGACAGGATCCAGTAAATGGCCTGCTTGATGGGTAGGGCCTCGGTTACGCAGTATTAGGTTGATAGCCTCGCAGTCGGATAAAAACATTCTGCTTAGTCCGTTCTGCGAATCCTCTAGATGGAGATTTAGGTCTCCCAGGATGGTGAAATTCGCTGCCTTCATAGCATGGGGGGCTACGTGCTCAGCGAATGAGGTTAGCCACTGTGTAGGCTTGTCAGGGGGGCGATAGATTAGGATGCCCGATAACGTCAGTCGAGGGGAAACTGCTATCTTGAATAGTGCGGCTTCACAGTTCGGGAAGGGAACTGCATCCATAGAGCAGGAGTGGATGTCTTTAAAAATAATCGCTATCCCCCACCTTTCCCCGTGGCTCTGTCTTGCCTAACTATTACATATACAGGTGGCAGGGCACTTGCCACGTCTGGGCCGGAGCTCGCATGGAGCCAGGTTTCCATTAGGAACAGGGCATCTGGCTGGGTGGAAGTCAGTAGATCGAAGATGTGGTCTCTGTTTTTAGGCAGAGATCAACAGTTAATACTCCAGAACATGTAGGGAGGGATTAATGGCGCTGAAGGTGTGATGTAGCAGGAATAAGCAAAGTTGCAATGTGGGCATTTTGACGACGTTTTGCGCGAGCAATCAAGAGATATGCAAGAGGGAAGGGTATTGTTCAGGTGACAAAGCTCCTCAGAGGAGTAAGTGATTAAGCTGCAGGATGTCGGCTCAGAATAGACATGTGAAGAAAGAAGAAAAAACGCACAGAAATAAAAAAAAGAAATGCAGAAAGAAGCAACAGAAGTCCTCAAAGACGAAGAAAAGTGCAGGAAGAAGGATAACGTGCAGAAAGAACAAACAGAAGAGCAGAAAGAAGCCTTGTTGCAAAATCATCCTGTACCCTCAACTTTTTCAGACGGATACTGGTGGTAACTGAGTCTGACTAACCAGTCCTAGAGCCAGTGCTATGTTAAAAGACATTCAGAATACAGTGAAAACACCTACATACACTAGGGAACACTATGCGTTGGGGTCCCCCTGTGATCAGCATGACCGCCTCTGTAAGCCCCTAGTATATAATAGGGCAGGGGATTAAAACTACCTCTTAAAACGCGCCACAGGGTGTGTTTGCACACATCACCTCAGGCCCTGTCCCCTCACTTCCCCACTGTGTAAACATGTCCTGTGGCCGTTTTAAGTTGGGAGATTAAGTCTCCTTGAATCCTGAGGGTCCCTAGGGTCCAACTAGACCACTAGGTACCTCCAGTAAGCACCACAGAGCTGCGTTGCAGAGAGGTGTAAAAAGTGGCATGGCCTGGACCACCTCTCTGCAACGCAGCTCAGTGGCGCTTACAGGAAGCACCTGGTTGGCTAGTTAGCCCCCAGGGGCCCTCAGGATTGAAGGGGAATTATTTCCCCAACTTAAAATGCGCCAAAGGGCATGTTTGAACACGTCACCTCAGGTCCCGTCCCCTCCCTTCCCCACTGTGTAAACACGCCCTGTGGCCGTTTTTTAAGTTGGGAGATTAAGTCCCCTTGAATCCTGAGGATCCCTAGGGGAAAAATAGCCCACTAGGTACGTACAGTAAGCGCCATTGCAGAGAGGTGTAAAAAGGGGCACGGCCTGCACCACCTCTCTGCAACGCAGAGCAGTGGCGCTTACTGGAAGCACCTGGTGGGCTAGTTGGCCCCCAGGGTTCCTCAGGATTTAAAGGGAATTATTTCCCCAACTTAAAACGCACCACAGGGCGTGTTTGCACACGTCACCTCAGGCCCCATCCCCTCCCTTCACCACTGTGTAAACGCACCCTATGGCCGTTCTAAATTGAGAGATTAAGTCCCCTTGATTCCTAAGGGTCCCTAGGGTCAAACTAGCCCACTAGGTACCTCCAGTAAGCGCCACAGAGCTGCGTTGCATAGAGGTGTAAAAAGGGGTGTGGCCTCAGAACACCTGTCTGCAACGCAGCTCCCTGGCGCATACTGGAGATACCTGTTGGGCTATTTGGCCCTCAAGGACCCTCAGTATTGAAGGGGAATTAATTCCCCAACTTACAACTGGCCAGGGGGCGCGTTTGCAGAGTGCTGCACGGAGGGGGCGTGGCCTCCGGCACGATGCTGGTCTTTTGTTTATTTTATTTTTTTTAAAAGGAGGGCTGTGTGGCCCCCCTTCTTTTTCTAATTTACTGGCCCTGGGGACCCCATCCCCCAGGGCCTGCACCCTAATTTTTTTTGTTGAAAAAAATTATTTTGGCTCTCCCAAGGCCTTAATCAGCCCCGGGGACCCTAACCCCCGGGTCATGGCCTTTTTTTAAATACATTTTTTAGGAGGGGGCTGCGTTGCCCCCATCCTCAGGCCACTTATGGCCCCGGGGATCCCATCCCCAGTGCCGGCCTTTGTTTTTTATTATTTTTTTTTATAAATATATTTATAGAAAAACCTAGGACATGCTGGACAAACCGTATGTACCTCTCACCATGACGATTTGCGTGATATTCATTAAAAGGCGACTATGCATAGAATGAATCCACATGGAATGTATTTACACCGCTAGTGAAGCTCTGACGTGTCTGACGCCCTACCGTGCCTAATCCCGGCACCCCCGCCGGAGGGTACTCTCCAAGTAGACACCCTTGTCGTTTATTTATACAAACATGGGTAGCTATTGACGGGCACATTTAATATACACGAAACACAGGGGGTCTAACAGCCAAATTTGAGAGGCTACACTGTCGATACTGAGTCAACAAGATCTCAAAATATCTTTATCGCACACATAACGTATTAATAAAGATAAAGAAGGAAAAAAGGCTAACACTACATGCATAGAGGAGACCGCTACATCATCGATTATTCGTAAAATGGCTGATTAATCCACAACAGATTGTAAAGGGTTTCCATCAAATTAGACTCAATGATCAGTCCTATCATTTGGCCAAACCCATGTGCAAATGAGGCTGGTCCCCTGATCAGTGGGACACTCAGCTCCGCACCTTATTGTTGTATCAGGATTTGGTCCACCAAATACACAAACCGTCCACGATGACTGATCTTTTGATGGTAAAGTAAGAAGAAATAGTGCAACGAACAAGAAAGTGATTTAAAATAGGATGGAATGTCCTCCTTCTAAATACTTTATTCTACGGACTGGACACACCTCCTAATTAAAAAATAGAACAGTGCAAAAGAAGACAGTGACAATTATCTGTCTACATAAGGGCCAACATGTTTCTGCCTAACGGGTATTTAATCCCTTGGCATTCGTCAGGGCCTCTGCTCGTATAATAGTTGCACTCCTAATAGTGAAATATAGAATTCACCACCATCACCAAAAACAAATTATAGTAAAACTGGTTCGAAACGGTACAACCTGTAACAACCATGGACATTAACCCTCCGATTCACAATGGTTACTGTGAATTCTGTGAAGGAAAACGTTATATCATTAGTACTGTATTCGATGCATCAGTCTCATGTGCATAGTGTGTCACCAAACCAACCAATAATGTGTGTCAGAAAATTAATTTTTATGCTTACCCTTTGTGGTAGGGCAATAGACCTCACCTCACCTGGACACTGCTCAGGTACTAAGAGGCCCCGCACTACAAAGATATAGGGAAAACAAAAGAATGTGGCAAAGTAATGTAAATAAATTTTTTCCGCTTTATACCCTGCCTATGATCATTCCTATAACCAAATGCCCTCTATCTAGAGGCAAAACATGTGAGGTAGATAAACACCCCAAACTCAGTGTACTAAGCCTCAAAATGACCCAGACACTCGACTAAGACACCAAACTTTAAGGAAGATTAAAACTCCTTTGTATGCTTATTCAGGAATTTTACAACATACTAATCTACAAAACCTGTGATTTGCTAAAGTTTACAACATAGTATAGCTAAAAATATTCTAAAAATATTCTGTGGTAGTTGCTCACCTTTCCGTCGGTACCTCAAGCTCCCATCTGAGACTTGGGGGAGGCACCGATCTGTAGGAGATACTAGTATAAGTAGTCTAGTGAGGGTTTGTTAGTGAAGTATCCCTCCACCTTTAAGATGTATACTAGATAGTGGTGATCTTATCATGTGTCCCTTCAATTGGTATATATTAGTGGCAAGGACACTATTATCAGACATTTATTGTGAAGTAAGCCTTATTGGTCTTTATTTTCATAAGAAAACTAAGGACACTACTTTACGCTCGAAATCTCGCGAGATCTCGCGAGAGGAAGTGCTCAGAACTACCATATGATGTCATATCGGCCATCTTTGTAGTTCCTAACACTATGATCTGGTAATCATTAAACCGTGATTATTCCTCACATGCATATGATGTTAGAATGCCTCCAGTGTTGTGAGCCACTGCCTATTTTTCTCCAAAATAAGCCTACTTGAGCTTGTTTTCTTAGGAACAAGAGCGCACTACTTAGCGCTCGAAATCACGCGGGAAGATGCGCTCAGAACTACCCGATGACAACATATCGGCCATCTTTGTAGTTCTGAAGGCTCCAACCTGTATATCATAGAATCACGATTGACCATGTGTTGTTTTTGAAAAAGTACCAGTCATTGGGCAATGACAGCTGCCCAATGATGTCATTTCGGACATCTTTGTAGTGCAATGACTGCAACCTATTGGTCTGTGATATTCCAATGTTGTTTTTGGGAACACAAATGCTCTAAGTAGTATGCCATGAGTGGCCTCAGAGTGTATTCAATGGGCATAACTATGCAGATGCTCCAAAATCCTAAAATGTGGGAACCATCCTAATGGTTGTGCATAGCTATATGTCACCCTCCAGTGTATGTCAGAAAACTCCCATAATCAAACCTATCTGTGATATTTTGAGAAGAGTGTGAGCAAAGTAATTCAGGCATGAATCAATATGTACAACATGTTTATATAGACACACCCTATTACCGTCAGTATATCCCAGTTATTACTCACTAGTGCCAAAGCTACAGGGAGGTCCAAGGAATATCATCATTTAATCCTCCTGTATCTGTCCGAAGTTTATAAATCCATTTTTGCTCTTTTCTAAAAAGGTAACCCGACACATCACTTATGTGACTGGGTATATATGGCTTCTGCAGGACAATCCATTGGAAGTTCGTTTCTAGATGTGCACGCTCCAGGAAATGTCTCGTAAGTTTAGTGTTGTTTTTCTTGCAACGAAAAGAACTCTTGTGTTCCAACATCCTGGTGCGGACTTTGCGGGTCGTCATACCCACACATCGTGTGGAGCAAGGACAGGTCAGCATATAAATCAGATTGGTACTATTGCAATTACTGTAGTTACTCTGCAACCAAGGTCTCGTGGTGCCTATATCTATCTCCTTCGTATGTTTGGTCTGAGGGCAGACTGAGCAAATGCCGCAAGGGTGATGCCCGACAACTGGTGGAAGGTTCCACAGTGTTCCACCAAGTTTCCTAGGGAGCTCTTTTGGGCGTGTGTGAACAAGTCGATCCCGAATGCTGCTTGCCCTTTTGAACGCAAACAAGGGTTGCACGATTTTCTCTCTCCCATGGTTCAGAAGGCACCAGTGTCTTTTGACAATCTTCTGGATGGCATTGCTTCTAGTATTGAAGGTGCTCACGAAAGTGAGTCTAGTCAGAGGTGGTTTAGGGATTGGAGCTTCCAGGAGGGCCTCCCTATTGTTGTTAACCGCTCTCTTTTTTGATCTTTTTATGAGTGAATTAGGATAGTGTCTGTCCCGTAATTGTCCACAGAGATTCCTAGCATGCACCTCAAAGTCCTCTCTATTGGAACAGTTCCTGCGAACCCGTAAGAACTGGCCATATGGTAGATTCTGGCGCAGGGACTTCGGGTGGTAGCTCTCGTAAAGGAGAAGTGAGTTCCGCGCCATAGGTTTCTTGTACAGTTCACTCTGCAATCCTGCAGTAGTGACATAGATCGACAGATCTAGGAATGCAATTCTTTCCTTATTTGTTTCCATGGTGAATTTAAGAAACTGGTTTCTACTGTTTAGCCATTGGTGGAATTCATTGACGGAATCCACCGTGCCTCTCCACACCACCAACACGTCGTCAATATAACGCTTCCACCACCTAATAGAGGTGTGAAAGGGGTTGGTGGGTGTCAGTACGTGTTGTTGTTCGAACTGGTGCACGTATAAATTCGCCAGGCTCGGCGTGAAAACGCTGCCCATACTCGTGCCCGAGATCTGGAGAAACAGCTTGTCCTCATACTTGAAGAAATTCATTTTCATGGCTATAGTTGCCAAAGCCATTATAAATGGTACAGGGGTGATAGTTTCACATATACTATCCCTCAGGATGGATGTTATGACTTCCAAAGTCTCATCCTGAGGGATAGAAGTATACAGTGATTCTACATCGAAAGAGACCAGGATGTCTCTTTGAATATCATAATCAATTTCTGGAAGGACACGCAAGACATCTTTAGTGTCCTGCACATATGTAGGCATTTTCTGTACAATTGGCCGCAGAAAATAATCGACAAAAGTTGACAATGGCTCCAGGAGAGACCCTATTCCTGAAATATTAGGCCTACCAGGCGGTGGCCTCTGTGGTTTGTGTACCTTTGGTAAAAGGTAGAAATAAGGAGTGGTTGGGTGTTTAGCAACCAAATAAGTCGCCTCACTTTGAGTGATCCAACCCTCAGATAAAGATTCTTCAACCATATCATGTATCTGTTTAGTCACCTCTTCTGTAGGATCTGTAGACAAGGGAGAGTATGCCTGTCTATTGTTTAGTTGTCTATAGCACTCAGTCTGGTAATCCGTGGTGTTTAAAATAACTATAGAGCCGCCCTTATCTGCAGGCTTTATAGTTATTAAATGATCCTCTGAAAGTGAAGTAGTGCGCTCTTGTTCCTAAGAAAACAAGCTCAAGTAGGCTTATTTTGGAGAAAAATAGGCAGTGACTCACAACACTGGGGGCATTCTAACATCATATGCACGTGAGGAATAATCACGGTTTAATGATTACCAGATCATAGTGTTAGGAACTACAAAGATGGCCGATATGACATCATATGGTAGTTCTGAGCACTTCCTCTCGCGAGATCTCGCGAGATTTCGAGCGTAAAGTAGTGTCCTTAGTTTTCTTATGAAAATAAAGACCAATAAGGCTTACTTCACAATAAATGTCTGATAATAGTGTCCTTGCCACTAATATATACCAATTGAAGGGACACATGATAAGATCGCCACTATCTAGTATACATCTTAAAGGTGGAGGGATACTTCACTAACAAACCCTCACTAGACTACTTATACTAGTATCTCCTACAGATCGGTGCCTCCCCCAAGTCTCAGATGGGAGCTTGAGGTACCGACGGAAAGGTGAGCAGCTACCACAGAATATTTTTAGAATATTTTTAGCTATACTATGTTGTAAGCTTTAGCAAATCACAGGTTTTGTAGATTAGTATGTTGTAAAATTCCTGAATAAGCATACAAAGGAGTTTTAATCTTCCTTAAAGTTTGGTGTCTTAGTCGAGTTTCTGGGTCATTTTGAGGCTTAGTACACTGAGTTTGGGGTGTTTATCTACCTCACATGTTTTGCCTCTAGATACAGGGCATTTGGTTATAGGAATGATCATAGGCAGGGTATAAAGCGGAAAACATTTCTTTACAGTACTTTGCCCCATTCTTTTGTTTTCCCTATATCTTTGTAGTGCGGGGCCTCTTAGTACCTGAGCAGTGTCCAGGTGAGGTGAGGTCTATTGCCCTACCACAAAGGGTAAGCATAAAAATTAATTTTCTGACACACATTATTGGTTGGTTTGGTGACACACTATGCACATGAGACTGATGCATCGAATACAGTACTAATGATATAACGTTTTCCTTCACAGAATTCACAGTAACCATTGTGAATCAGAGGGTTAATGTCCATGGTTGTTACAGGTTGTACCGTTTCTAACCAGTTTTACTATAATTTGTTTTTGGTGATGGTGGTGAATTCTATATTTCACTATTAGGAGTGCAACTATTATACGAGCAGAGGCCCTGACAAATGCCAAGGGATTAAATACCCGTTAGGCAGAAACATGTTGGCCCTTATGTAGACAGATAATTGTCACTGTCTTCTTTTGCACTGTTCTATTTTCTAATTAGGAGGCGTGTCCAGTCCGTAGAATAAAGTATTTAGAAGGAGGACATTCCATCCTGTTTTAAATCACTTTCTTGTTCGTTGCACTATTTCTTCTTACTTTACCATCAAAAGATCAGTCATCATGGACGGTTTGTGTATTTGGTGGACCAAATCCTGATACAACAATAAGGTGCGGAGCTGAGTGTCCCACTGATCAGGGGACCAGCCTCATTTGCACATGGGTTTGGCCAAATGATAGGACTGATCATTGAGTCTAATTTGATGGAAAACCTTTACAATCTGTTGTGGATTAATCAGCCATTTTACGAATAATCGATGATGTACCGGTCTCCTCTATGCATGTAGTGTTAGCCTTTTTTCCTTCTTTATCTTTATTAATACGTTATGTGTGTGCGATAAAGATATTTTGAGATCTTGTTGACTCAGTATCGACAGTGTAGCCTCTCAAATTTGGCTGTTAGACCCCCTGTGTTTCGTGTGTTATACATTCAGTTGGTGCTGGGGATAAAATCAGGTGTGGGTCTTTAAAATATATATCCCTTGGACCCTATTTTAAATGGTTTTGTTTAATCCATCACATTTAATATACACGCACACCAAGCCATTCAAAGCGGATTCGACAAAAATTCGACCAAACTATGCAAGAAACCCCCCTCACGGTTAATAAAACACACATCCACCGCCGGATGTGTAATACTTTTTATTTTACTCTCTGGAAAGGAGACAAACCTCACTTGAGAGTCACAGCGTGCTCCTGGCTGAGCCAATGCTGTGTTACACCCACCAGTGCCCGCCGAGTGCCTCACACCTCTGTGTTGTATTCCACCAGCTAGTGCGTATGCTATGACACTCTCTAGCCCATGTGCACTGTAACACCACCCCGTGAATATGTCATGCCACACTTGCCTTCGCACAGGTTATATTGCCCCATCTAACGTGCCGTCCTCGATGCCTATGTTATAACGCACAGCGCTATGCCATACATATTACAATCTGGGATCCATATCTTTGTCACAGTGCATATGCAACGTTACACTCCCCACCACATATTTTATATTACAACTTTAGAGACTAGTTAGGTTACACAACACTACCCTGTGCATATTACACTCCAAGGCGCATATCGCATAGCACGCGCTAGTGCCTGTGCTATCTCGCGCTCTCCAATGAATCTGTCATTGCGCACAATGTATTGCACATTATATTTCATGCCCCGGTTCATCTTATATCACACTTTTTGGTGCATAGTTTATACCATATACTACATCAAGTTTTCATTTTCAATCGTGCTCTCAGGACTA
This sequence comes from Triturus cristatus, assembly GCF_964204655.1. Taxonomy (NCBI): domain Eukaryota; kingdom Metazoa; phylum Chordata; class Amphibia; order Caudata; family Salamandridae; genus Triturus; species Triturus cristatus. The sequence goes on from NC_140593.1 coordinate 541,803,321, forward strand.
TGTTCTATATAACACTGCGTCCACCTACCCTTTTCACAGGCATTACATTTTGCGATGGGGGGTGTAGGGTCAGGGGGTGTTTCTGCCAAGTGAATCCGGAGTCACAGTCACAAACGTCCTCTTCTTCCTGAATCAAAGTGAGATTATGCTGCATACTTGTTTATATTTTAAGTAGTTCGCACAGACACACATTTTAAAAACAATAAAGTTCCTAATACCCACCTTCTCTGAACAGTTAGCCTGCTGCCCCATCCACCTCCTGCCTATCCTATGTTGTCTGAATCCATGGATTAGCCTCCTCCCTCCTGCCATGCATGGTCTGATGTGCTGCCACTGCCCTCCATTTAGCATGATGTACCAGTTCACTCCTCCTGCCTTCCATTGTCCAATTCTATGGCCCATCATTGACCTCCTGCTTAGCCTCTGTGCTTAGCTTGCTGCCCCTATTCTCCTTCCCCCTGCCCTCCGATGTCTTTGTGCATGCCCCTGCTCCATCCTTTTTGCCCAACATGTTCCATGGACCTGCCACTCCTATCTACTCTGAGTGTTCTGTTGAGCTGCCACTCCCCTCCCACCTGCCTAGCATTGTCAGATGACTGTAACCTGTCCCTGCCACCTCCACACTGCCTGTCCACATTCCATGCCCCTATCCCCTTTGTCCTGTCCTCCATGGTCCATTTTACTGCCACACCCTTCTGCCCTCCCTGGTCTATGTGCTGCTACTGCTCCTCCTGTCTGCCCCACGCGGTCTGTTGTGAGGCCCTTTCCCCTGAACTCTCTTTCTTGTCTGTGCCCAGGTCCTGACCCTCCCTTCTATCCTCCATGGTCCTTTGAGCATGCCCCTGCACCCTCCTTCTTGCCCATCATAGCCATTGTGCTGCCACTAACCCTCCCACTTGCCATGCATGGTCTTCTGTGCTGCCATGGCCCCTCCCACCTTCCCTGTGTGGTCAGCTAGCTGTCCCTGACCCCCTCCCACCTTCCCTCCATGGTCTGTGTGTATGCCATCATAGTCTCATTGTTGCTCTCCATGGTGTGTCTTGTTTCTAGTGCCCATCCTGCCTGACCACCATGGTCATCTTGCTGCTCCTGCCCTGCCCCCTTGCCCCCAGCCCTCTTTTTTCCATGTGCAGACCCCTATTCCCTCCCTCCTGGCTTGTCTGTTCCATTGTATTGCCCCTGATCCGTCCCTCCTGCCCTTTATGGCCTGTTATGCTGCAGCTTTCACTCCTGTCTGTCTATTATGGTCAGCTAGCTACCATTGCCTCTTTCCCCTCTGTTCTCTGTTGTCCATGTGCATGGTCCTGTCCCCTCCCTATTGCTTTCCATGGATTGTTGTGCTGCACTCCCGTCCTGCATGCGCTGTGTGGTGTATTGTGCTGCTGCAAACCCTGATGCCTGCCCTGTAGGGTCAGTTTGGTGTACCTCTCCATGTCCCTCCTGTCCTCTGTTATCCGAGTCACTGTCCCTACCCCAATTCCTCTTGCCTACCATGATCCAATGTACCATGCTTGCTAACATTTTGAACTTGGTAAGAGGGAGATTTTGAAAAAAAACTGGGGTATTGATTTTCCCCTTTGAGTTACATTGAAAAAGAGGAGATTGTAGATAGGAGACAGGTCAAATAAAGCCCATTTGACCTTAAAAACATTGGACGTTTCCTGGCTGAAAAGGGTCTGTTGGCATGTATGGTTGTACTACCACTGCCTCTTCCTTCTGCCCACAATGGTCTATTATATTGCCACAGCCTCTCTTGCCAGTCCTGTATTGTTGGTTTGTTGCCCCTGCCCCCCTTTCCACTGCCCTCCATAGTCTGTTGTGCTGCCACTGCCCTTCCTGAACGCCCAGTGTGGTCAAATTGTTGCCTTTGCACTCTCCTACCTGCCTTCAATTTTCAGAGTCGGTGCCTCTGGCCTCTGCCTCTCAACAGTATCCCAATGAACAACTAGATTGCTAACATTCTATATTTATTACAAAAGTGTGGAACGCCTGACGTCATCTTGATGTAATCAAAACTGTAATACCTAGAGTATTTCCTTTAGAAATTACATATATGAGAGGGTCTTATTGTCATCAAAATTTTGGTTAGTGCTCTAAAAAACTAAAATTAGGACATATTTTCTGAGTTTTCAAATAGCGACAAAGAACTTTTAAATTATTTGTAATCTTTATGTTTTTTTATCCAGTTGACCACTTGATTAAATGTTGCACCTAGGGGAGAGGATGTGGTGTTACTTCCAGAGCTGCAGACTTTGCAACTGGGGATCCAGGTTGGAGTTTCTGCTTCAGCTCAACATTCTGTGATTTAGGTCAAATCACTTAATCTCCCCATGTCTACAACCAAAATGAATTTGATCTTGTGTGATGTAACCAATGCTCATGTAAAGCACTCCAATACCTGACAAGTCTGCACTATATAAAACTGCAATTACACAACAAATACGTGTTTTACACACTTTTGTCATTGGGCTATACTTGGGCTACATCTGGGTGATATGTGGGCTACATTTGGGCTCTTTTGTCTCTGGTGGCCATCTTGGGAGATTTATTGTTATGAAGTTTCCTAATTTCCTCATTTACTGCAGTCTCCTCAGTGGGAATACTTTCAGTTTTTTGTTTTGGTTCCATCAAGAAGGCATTCAGATGTGTCACGCATTTGCCATAAATTCTGAATGCTAGCACTCTAGTTGCTCATTAGATCACTGTAGTAAAACTACTGCTCACCAGGGAAGTCTGCTGCTAGTATTCAAAGTGCATGTTTCAGTCTGCATGTCAGAATTTTTTTATGAAATAGAAGAAGATTTGAGAAGTCAAAATGTGCCCTAATTTTTCTTTCTGCAGAACTAATCATAATTTCTATGGCAAAATGAACCCCCTCATTTTATTCCTTTGTAAATTAAATGTTTTAAGTGTTACCACTTTATTCCAATCAAGATGGCTTCAGGTGTGCCATACTTGTGTCATAAGTAAGACTGTTAGCGCTCTAGTTGTTCGTTAGAACACTCTGGGACATTCTGTCATTGGGCTATACTTGGGCTACATCTGGGTGATATTTGGGCTACATTTGGGCTCTTTTGTCTCTGGTGGCCATATTTGTTATAATGTTTCCTAATTTCCTCATTAACTACAGTCTCCTCAGTAGGAAATACTTTCAGTTTTTTACTTTGATTCCATCAAGAAGGCATTCAGATGTGTCACACATTTGCCATAAATTCTGAATGTTAGCACTCTAGTTGCTCATTAGATCACTGTAGTAAAGCTACTGCTCACCAGGGAAGTCTGCTGCTGGTATTGAAAGTGCATGTTTCAGTCTGCATGTCAGAATTTTTTTATGAAATAGAAGAGGATTTGTAAATGCAAAATGTGCCCTAATTTTTCTTTCTGCAGCACTAATCCTACTTTCTATGGCAAAATGAACCCCCTCATTTTGTTCCTTTTTAAATTAAATGTTTTAAGAGTTACCACTTTATTCCAACCAAGATGGCTTCAGGTGTGCCATACGTTTGTCATAAGTAGGACTGTTAGCGCTCTAGTTGTTCTATAGAACACTCTGGGAAGCTTCAGTAGAACACAAAGAAATCAACTGACAGTCTCTGCCCTTGTTGGATGTACATGTTTTACTGAGAATGTCAGACTTCATTCTCACATGACTGAGAAAGATAATGTGAATTTACCGAAAATATGCTCTCAGTTTAGCTTATAGATCACCTTCCAAACCTCTGTGGGAAAAGCATGAGAAAATAGTTTTCTCGCAAACATTATTCATGATATCATAGCAGAAGGCTTTTTCACATGGTAAAATCACTTAGAACACACCACAATTCCTAAAATGGGTATGGTACCATCAACAAATGATTTATAATGTAACTAAAGTCTTAAAACCTTCTATTAACCTATTACCGCATTAACCGCAATGCTTTTTAATGAGGTGCTATCATGTATATTGGTCCCAAGATGGCTGCCAACACTTCTTGGATGAAGTGCTGACAGCCAATCAGATCTCACGATGAGATGTGTGGTTAGGCTCCGCCCAGATATATATGTGATTTTACTTTTGATTTTCTCAGGAACTACTGAACGGATTTACACCATTTAAGCAAAAGGCACGAGTGTGAACCAAGGGCTACCTTTTTGCCAAATTTGGTGTAATTCCGTTCAGCCGTTCGGGCTGTACCTTCGACTAAAGGTCCTATGGGAAAATGCATGGGGAAAACGCGTTTTGGGTCCCCACTTTCTTCTCAGCCCCCGCTTGACGAATCACCCCGAGACTTTCAGGGTAGGAGCTGAGTGGAGCGCCCCATTAGTTTTGAAAATTTCACGAAGATAAGTCAACCGGCGCCAAAGTTATTCAAAATAGAATTTTCAGATTTCCTATGGGAACTCGGTCCTAACTAAAACTATCTACTGGCGACCGCCAGTAGATAATATATATATATATATACATACATATATATGTATATAGCCATCAGACAAGGAAAATAGTAGACATGATATTGGTTATCCCCGATTTGAACTCATCATATTGTTTTGATCAATGGAAACAAAGCAGGTCAGTGAACCCTTTCAGAGAACTGGTGTGGGTGATCATGTCTGATTTATTCCTGGTGAAAATGTAAGATTCCACACACTGATGAAAATGAAAGAAAGACAGATATCATCCAGCCAGACATATTGCGATGTTGGCAATGGAGATCATCATTGACCTTCACAGGCAACGATTATACTTTGTATACACCAACTCATGTATCAAGAAATTGCTACACATGCTTTCTCCACTTCATCAATGCACCAACACAAGGAAAAATGCCTCCACCTCCTCCAGCAGGAGGTGCTGAAGAATCTGACAGTTGTCACCAAAGTTTCATATGCCTGCAGGCTAATTTCAATCTTTTTTCACTTCACAAAGTACCTGAATGCCTCAAACAAAGCAACTTGAGGCACTACTATTAACCAGGCTTTGCTTAATGGAGACAAACAAAAACTGCAGCAGTGAATGTCATGAGGGACCACCTCTTTGTCCCTGTAGTAGACCGCCAGATAGCTCTTTTGCACATCTGTAGTGTACAACAAAATAGCTAAGAGTGTCCTAATAAAATAATTGCACTAGTGGATGAGAATCCAAAGCATGGAACTGGAGTTGAACCAATAATTCCTAAACCATCAAAGCCAATGGGTAATAATCAGACTGCCCAGGATAAGGCAGTCTGGTTTGCCAATTCGTTCAAATTTAATACGTAAAATATGTGGTCCAAAAAAGCAAAATCCTATTTTTATAACAGACACAAAATTGTTGTAAAAATACCATGGCCAGATACAGAGCCACACGCACAGGGTATTGCAACAGGAGTGCATTGGGAAGAGGGATGTTTGGTGCTGGAGATAGTACTGATCTCAATATAAATGCCAGATTCTCTGTGGCACTATCCTGCCATCTTGCTTCCCAGCCTCAAAGCCCCAGGGGAAAATACATGTTGCTGGATGGAGAAGTTACTCCCACTTGCCATTTTAATTTAAAGTGGCAGTAGGGTGGAGGGGAGTACTGTAGCAGTTCCTCCCTGAATCATGTATTTCATGTGGGGCAAAGATGTGGGAGACTGCTGCTACAGGGATGTATGGTAATCACAGCAACCTGGGTGCTGGGAAGGGGAGGAGGGCCAGGAGAATGGAAGCCAAGGTCTAAGGGAAGCTCAGGAAAATTAGTGGGCATACGAAAATGGTTGTTAGTTGGGGAGAGGGTGCTGTCAACAAAAACCTGTGCCACTTGGGTTTTCTAGAAAACTGATGCCCCAGGGTAGAGGGGCCAGGAAAATGGTGATCACAAGGGGTAGGTGGGCCAAAAGAACAGCTGCCAAAGGAGACGGTGACATTTACATAACCAGCTGAGTTCAGATCGTAAACAGTCTTTTCCTCCTACTTGAGCTAGTGGTATATGTAGAGTTTCTGGGATGATGATTGTAATGGTGTCACAGACCACGCAGCTCAAGAAAGAGAGAGGAAGGAATTACCTATATCCTGTTCACCCTCTTTTTATAACTCAAGCACTAATACAGGGTCAAGAAAAAGAGGGTCAATTCAAGCCTTTTTAGAGTTTGTGGGGAGAATTTGTCAAAATACTGGACTTTTACAAAAGTCCTGATTTTGCAATATTTTTGCAAATCGCAAAATTGTGGAGAGTTAAATAATGTCTTTAGAAACCACTGAGTGTAGGATCCTGTGTATCAGGCAAAAGGGGTAAAAATTGTTGCCACCGCAATTCAAAACCTGGTATATAGGACAGTTGCAATTTCAGATGCATGTAGACAAACCTCTGCTTGGCTGATGAAGCAGGAAATCACACCTACATTACAAATTGTATTGGCTTTATGGATCATTGGATGAGTGAGTGAAGGTTTGCTGCGCTTTGGTGGTAAAAAAATCAAAAGTCTCGTGTTTGGAAGTGCAAAATGCTGGAATAATCTCATTCCAGTGGCATTCATGCTTCAGTACAGTTATAGCCCCAAAGATGTAATCTGAAACACTGACCATTCATTTCACCCTTAATATAAGCAGTGGCATAATGTAAATGCTTCCAGCTATTCTTGCTTCACAAATTCATACTACTGTGTAAAGAAATCCTTTGAGCTGAGATGCTCAGATCACTGGTCATAGAATGATGGGTGTATTATAATTTGGGTTACATGCACCCACTAAAACTCAACTGAATTCCACGACAGAATCTCCAATTAATGAAGTATCAGAGTAGATTTACATGACAAATGCTCAAGGGCAAATTCTTAAAAGTGCAGTGTCCAAGACTATGGACAGTCAACTAGCATCCATAAGATCATGATATTACCATTTTGTAAGGTAATGTTGCATTCTGATTAGAGTGGGAAGTAAGGCAGATAAAGGGTATACATTGTATATCATACTGTTTTTTTATAAATTTGTTTTATTAAAGTTTCTGTCAGTATCCAAAGAACATTCAGAACAACATTGTGCAACATGTAATAAGTGTATATCATACTGGCAGCATTGTAAGGAAGGTGTTGAGAGCAAGGGTCCTGTAGCAACAGGATCAGCTTATGTGTAGTGATATTAGTGACTATGGGTCTGATTTAGATCTCGGTGGATGGGTAAGTCTGTCATGATGGTGACAGATGTCCCGTCTGCCAAAATAGAAATCCTTTTATAAACCATGGGATTTATATTTTGGCAGATGGGATATTCATCACCGTTAGGATGAAGTAACCCATTAGGCGAGATCTAAATCATGCCCTATGTCTTCACATTTCACATTACAATTGTTTCTCTTTTGCACTGGGAAGGTTTGACAGTGTGGGGATGGACAGACACTGCCTGGCCAAGTGTGAGTGTGTGTAGCACAACTAGTTTTTCCTTCCTGGTCTAGGCATGCTACTGTTGGACCCTAAAGAACTTACTAATGGTGGCCATGCTTCTTGCGGTTGGAGATGTCTGCATGCAGGATAAAAATTGGAAATGCAGGATAAAGACATCTGCAGGTTGTGTTGAATCACTTTGCCCAAGTCTGGGAAGAAATACAACTCCAGTCTTTCAAGTGGAGGTCACAGAAGGAGCACAACCAGAGCCATCACATGGGAAGCATGAGAAAAGAGATGGGGCATTATGCCCCAGGTCAAGCATTTTCCAGGCCTCTGCTTTCTTTGTAGGAAAGTGGGTTATTAGATGGAGAGAATGTGAGTCATTCACAAATAATAAGTACCAACAATCCTGTTAGATCCAACACACAATTTCAATAAATAAATCTGGGCTCAAGCCATGGCACAAAACAGACGGATTTAACTTAAAGAAAAGTATTTAAAGTATTTAGAAGTGCCAAAACAATTAAAACTCTTAACACAACACTATAAAAATCCCCAAACTAATTTCTAGAAAACCAAATTTATTTTGTAAGAAAAATGTCGCCAAAATTACTTAAAATCCAAAAAGGTGGAAAAGTAAATATGATTTTGTAAAGGTTAAAAGTGCGAAGGAAAAAGTAAAGTGACAATCAGAAGTGACTGTCTGCAGGTTGATCAGGCCCCAGGTGTGATTTCAGGCCTGGAGCAGAGGCCGGATTCCCCAGGAGTGACTTCCTGGGCAATGATTTTATCTTCTGACTTACTAAGTTATGGTATGTTTTGTTATGCGGATTTGTAGAATACACTATCACCCTGGAGCGGGACCTATCTCTATGAATTGGAAGTCTAAATCATCCGGTGGGGGCAAGGCTGCAGGTTGTATCTAGTGAAGCCCTGTCAAAGTCAGCCATCCTTTGGATGAGGTCCCCCTGAAAATTGCCAAATTTGACAGGTATAGCTCTTAAGGGGAAAATTCAAAGTTCAAGGTTCGTTCCACCCAAAGACCTCTCATCTGTCGGAAAAGTTTCGCTTCTTTGCCGAGTCAAGCTTTCTACCTATGGACCTCGGGCCTGGTTTAGATTTAGACAGATGGATTACTCTGACTCGTATGTGATGGATATCCTTCCTCCCTATTACAAGAGCCATTGTATATAAAGAGTTTGTAATATGGCGAACGGGTACCCTGTTATGTTTATGTAAAACCAAAACAATCCCTTAGTGTCTTTTTTTAAGCCCAAAATCCTCCACTAGGGCACATCTGAAGGTGTAGCTGATGAAGTCCACTTGAAATCAGGCACCTTTGCCATGAGGTCCTGCTGATGCTCAGACATTCTTGAATATCCAAAATGTTTCTAAGTACCAGCTTTACAGACGTTCTGTAACAGCTCCTCTTAGCCACATCTGAGGCTCCCAGGATGGCTCCCAGGACCTCAGGTACAGCACTTAGGTGCCAGGACATACTCCAGCAGGGACCACCAGCAGGGTCCAGCTCAGATTCAATTGCTATTGGTCAGTTGGGTACTTCAAGCAAATGCCTCCTGCTGCTAGTTATATCTCTATAGCCACACAAGATTTCAGCCAACTAACTGTGGGAGCCCACTTCCCAGTCCCAGTCCTCATTAGAAGTGGCATCAGTTTCATCCCCTCAGCTTACATACAGGTTATGGACAGCAGGTTCAGTCTTCTTATGTCCTTCCTCATGTCCTGCTGCGTTTCGGTGAGCAGTGAGTGAGGTGCCACTTTTGCAAGATTCAATTGCAAGCGGATGGAGGTGACTCCAGCACATTCCCTATACAGTGAGAAAACAGTTTACAGAAGCAATCCTTTCCACTTTTTACAGCACATCCTGCTTGCTTGCCTTACTATCCGACAGTACACTATTCTCAGCAAAATCCAGCATGTCAATACACTACTGCCCTTGCAGGCTGATGGTATGCCTGAAGGGATGTGTTTAGGGAAATGGGTATTCCCCTCCTCCTCAACACCAGTCTGGTTATTGGACCAGCTCCTCCTCCAACCCGCCTGGTGCCAAGCTGACTACAGATGGTCCCCGGAACAAAGTCTTGTCTTCTGTAGGTCTCCATTTACACTCAATTATAAACAAGCAGGCTTGACACTGGTCCCTTTCAGTCTAATGTAGTTCCTGGGCCTACCCTGTTACCCATCATGAGCTGATAGAAGTCACATACCTCAAACCTAGGTCTTACTGCCAATAAGCCATTGGTTCTATACTGGAAGCAGGTTTCACACTTTGTTAAGGGAAATACCTGACTGGAACAAGCTGCTGGAGGTATTAATGCGAATTAGCCAACTGAAATTTCAGACAGGGAAGCTTTTTAAAAGGTACTTTTCTTAAATATTTATTAAAAATCCAATTAGCGCAGTAAATTCGATTTTTAATAAACATTAAACAAATTGGTTGAATCACTCCAGTAGCCTGTCACAAACCAAGGATGGCAGGGTTATGATTTTATTCTGAACTTTCATTTTTCTCACAGTCGTTCCACAGTGAATGCAGCTTTTGGAGGCTAGTCAGTGTAGGAACTTGTCAACACTAATTTCTTTTACCACTTTTAAATACTAAGTAGCATGCTTTGTGGGCTACAAAACTCCATGGGGCTGACTTGTTTAATATTTAAAAGTAAGCTGCTTTCATGTCATAAAGGGTTATTTTAATAGGCTCACATGTCGGTGTAGAAGCTACAGCACTCAGGCTATGCAGGTACGCCTAGAGCCATGTTTTCTTTGTTAGGCTTGTGGATAGAATGGCCTCCTTCAGTCCAAAGGTGCCATTTAGGTTTTCCATATCATCCGTGTATCTTCCTACACTATGTACTATGTCCTTACTGAAAATGTAAGTGTGCCAATTAGGCGTTAGTCAGTTTTGTCATGTTTCAGCAGTCAGAGCAGATACACTGGGGCCTGGATAACCCAGGTGTATTTGATATGCGCAAAAACGATATTTGATATGTACAAATGCTAAATTACGATTTGGTAACTTGTTACCGAATCACAATTTGGTTTAGCTATTCAATATTTGGAAGAGGCGTGTTTAGTGCTTCCTTTCCAAATACCGAATTGCAGTGCTATGTATGAATGTTTTGTGACCGAATTATGGTCGCAAACAATTATTTTTTACCTTCTCTTTAAAGATAGTGAGAACCATTCGCAAATGGAAAGGGATCTCCACTGGACCTCTGCCCCTTTGAGAAAGCAAAAAATATATTTTTTAAGAGCAGGCAGTGGTCCCATAGGCCTTCCTCACCAGGCTTCCACTGGACTGGTGCCTTTTGCCATGTTGCTCCAACGCAACCCTCGGGATGTGTGGAGAAAGCGCTAGGAGTCCCACCGTTATGTCCTTAGCTCCACCTGAAGGGTAGTTGTTAGCTCCTGCCATTTTGCATGAGATCTTCATCCTCCTGGGGTCTGCAGAAGAATGGCTGTGGATCCATCTCTCGTGGCGGGACCCGCTCCCACCGGCGTCCCCGAGGCCTTTGCCCCTTGAATATCCACGGTATGGTGTGGAGTGGTCAGATCCTCTTCTCCAGGACATCTTAGCACTCTCGCCATCCAGTCTCCCATTCCATCCCAAACGTTGGTGTTATCTGTGGTCCAGCCTGCTCACCTCTGCCGTCAGCAGGTGTTCTGAAGACTCAGAGATAGGTATTTTCTCCGAGTGCCATCGATGGTCTCCAGGTCCTGTGCTCCATGTGCTCCAATGTTCCTGCACTTGTCACCTTCGCCTTCTGGGGTGTGAGTTGGTAGATCACCCACTCCTCTCGTCTTCTCTCTTCCTTCCTCTTGAGATTTTTCACGGTGGCGTCATGCCACACAGTTTTCTCATTTTTACTCTTCCACTTTGCAACGCGGTCTAGTCCCATCTTCTTATTCATCTTCACTGACCAGGCCTCCCATGTGACGTGCACTCCACACGGTTATCCCTGGTCTTGTCCTACCCCTAGGACAATGCATTCTCTTCGCTCGGTGACCAGACCTGTTGTCGCGACCTTCTTCCCGTTCATTACTTCTGACTTTAAGTAAAGATTGTCAGAACTCTCCTCGGTTCCATTAACAGACCTATTCTCGGTCCTCTTGTCAGACGTCTCCTCAGTCACGTTCTCAGACCGCTTCTCGGGTCTCTTCTCTCTGACCTCTTCTCAGGTCACTTCTCTCTGACCTCTTCTCAGGTCACTTCTCTCTGACCTCTTCTCAGTACACCTCTTCACAGGATGAGTCACGCCGTGTGACCACCTCACTTCCTTGCTCTTGAGCTCCAGCCTGTACCGTCCACGTCTGGGGTACATCTTCTGCGCAACGTCACTCTGTGTACTCTTTGCTCGTCTTCCACTTGCGGTGGCCTCCTCTCGCCACTGGGCGCGCATACTGCGCACTTCCTCTGGTCCTTTCAGCACTCACTTGCTGACTGAGGCAGTAGTCCTTTCTTCCCACCTCACCTCATTCTCTCCTGCATTTTCCCAGACTTGGGCACTCTCCACTGGCGCCTTCCGCTTCCATGCTTCCGCTTTGCCTTGGAGCATGTTTACCATGAGGGATAGTGTTTTTTTCCTGGAAATTTGCTTGCCACTATGTTCTCTTTGCTGTCTTACCACATGCACTCTGGGCATTCTCTGGTTCCGCAAAAACCTCTCTGGCTGCATGAACAGGGTGCATCCTCCTCTCCTCTGCTGCCTTTCAGTGTCCCTTTCTCTTAGTTGTCACCCTGCTCTTGGCAGCTTTCATAATGAGATGTTTTCAATTGCAAACTGCTGACGTGCATTTGGTGCTGGCCTGTCCATGCTAAACGTTGTCATTTCTTCCTAAGGCGGTACCTGGAAACAGCCACTAGTTGGCACTGCTGCTTTATTTCCCCTGGTGGGCCCAGGCAGCTTTCCTGCACCCGATGCCTCTCGCTATCTCCACTCTTCTCTCCGTGTGCCGGTGCCAGGATTAGCTTGTGACCTCAGCTGCTCCTCGTCACTTCCCCCACGCGGCACAGGCACTCGCAGCAAGGTAGGTGCTTTACTTCTTTATTCTTCTATTTATTCTTCTTTCTTTTTTTATTTGTGTTGCCAGTGCACATTCAATCGGCACCTCAGCTGCAGACAATCCCACGCCCCACAGCTCTCGTGCGCTTTGGCCCTTTGCACTTGAGTGGCGCCTGGGCTGAGATCACACCTGCAGTGCTCTGATTGGCCTCAGCAGCTTCCCACACGCTTCGGGCCTTGCTTTACTACTGCTTTACTCTCGAGGCCGTTCCTACTGCTCCCCTGCAGTCTCGTTGCTCCGGCTGCACTGGGACCTCTCAGCAGGCTGGCTTGGCCTAATCTTTTGTGACGACCGGCCACGCGCGCACTCTTCCACTAACACCAAAAGCTGCTCCTGAACCACACACCTCCGGAGGCTATCTCCTCGGTCAACCACCTAACGAGGCGGCTGCACATGCGGGATTAGTCTGCTCGTCGCCAATGTAATGTAGTGCAGGACCCTAGGCCCTCATGCACTCTAGAATGACTGGACACAGACACAGATAGTTACATGGTAGAACTGGCCAAGTGCACGTGCGCCCGGCCCCTTTTATTGCCAAGGTCACCTGACCAGTGACGCTCTGTGCTGGATGGGTGTGGGGTGAGGTGTAAGCCAACCCTCAGGGAGTGACTGGTGCAAAACGACTAGAACGGTGATCAGCAGATCACTACATTCAGTAGCAGCTGTGAGATGGTGTGGCAACAGCACATCACATGGCATATTATTCAGGCAGTAGAGTAGCAGCTGTGATGCATGCATAAATAGTGTGGCAGCTTCAGGCAATACAGGGACACAGCATATGAGAGCATGGGACTATAATAGTAACGCACTTCTGATAAGTAGCAAGCAAAGGTCTTGCAGTGACCTTTTTACTGTAGTCAATGATCCCCTGAAGGTATTTCTCCATTCACAGGTTAACAGACACAACATATTAGCCACAATAGGAAAATGCTGCCGTCTCACAAATACACTCTAAGATCATCATCACACGTGGCCATGAGAAATAAATTAGAGAGGCACCAATGGGGGGTCTCACAAACATGTTTGAATCAAAATACAACAGCTCTGGAGATATACGAAGACAACATGTTCACATTTTTTTCTCTTATGTGCACGGGAAGCAGATATAAATATATCACCTTTTTATTTTTTATATCTTGTAGAGCTCTTTTGCATAGCAGAAGGTTGTGAATGTTCTGGTCATAGCTCTAAAATCATTGAACTAAGACTAACAGCAACAGTAGACTTAGAAGCTGTGAAGTTTAATACTTTCTACCTGGCACATTCTTTTTCATTCATTTACTAACTATCTCATCTTCCTTCTGCTAGTTCATTCCTACCCCCCATGGATATGCAGCATAGCTTGGCTTATCTCCACACTTTGTAGGCAGCCGAAGTAACAGTAAACAGGCACACTGCTGTTGACCCATTAATACTGATAGAAAGAGAAAATAAGGATAGTATTTGCACTGTGCGTAAACTCTGGTCCACGCTCCACTTACTCGGATGAACCTTGTTCGTGAACAGAAGCTTATTATCACAAATTCGGCAAATCAATGCCATGGAAGCAAATGTTGCCATACATTAATGATAGAGAAGGGTAATATTGCAAAACTTGAAGGTTTATTAGCAAATTAGTAAAGTTATAATCTAAAATAAGTAAGTTGAATCATCAATTAAAATTCACCTGGTTACTGCATAGTCGTAAATCATCTAAGCAAGTCAGATAACCAATTCAAAGTTAGGTTAGTTAAAGGCAGACATTAATTTCATGAACATTCAGTTCCCCTTAAGGGAAATACCCGATGTTTTTCTAAAGTGTCAGTAAGAGTCAAGGAATTCATAAGCAGCAGGTGTCAGCGGGCATAGAATCTCAAATAGTACCGCTATATGATCGAAGAAAGTAAGTCTATGAACAGAAGTGTAAGAAGAATTGGGTCTTCTAGAGAGAGGGTAAGGAACAACTGACTGCTAAGGTACACAGGGACAAGTGTTCTAACTACCTAACCTAGTCCACACAATTAAAATATTCAATTAAGTCTAAGAGACACATTCTACAGGTTCCCATCAAGTAAGAAGCAATCAAAAAACCAGTGTTCCAGCAGTACTTGGCATCTACCTCATGCTGACCTATAATACAATGCCAATGTCCTTTATCTTCAGGGCCTTCACTATATCTCACAAAGGAGTATTCATTTCCATGTCTTCCATCCTGTGCAGGTGCTAAGAATCATCCTCCAACCTAGTTTATTCCTACACTGGGACCTTCAAGATGTAAGGTAATAAAAAATTACATTTTCAACAAGAACACAGTGACTCTGGTGCCTGAGACAGAAAGAGAATTCCCAGCAAGCAGAAATAGAACATTTGGTTAAAAATTGCATTAGGCACCTAGGCTCCCTCATGTCAGTCTCTAATTACGTATTCTTACGAAAACTAATCGGCAGCTTAATCAGTTCAAGCAGCTTCCTAAATATAAATATTTTAAAAGGAAAATAATATGTGCACACGCCACACATGTAAATAATGGCTAAGCATGTGACAGGTCAACATATCATTAAGCGCAATAAAATGATGGTGACTTTCTTAACTACTAAGGCATGTGCACAGAGGGCACACTTGTACAAGATTTATGCTCACACTAAGTTACTTTGGCAGTCCATGGGTGGGAGGAACAGCTAGTGTGTTTCTAATGAAGCATCAGTTTACACCTTATCTGTGCTATGCCAGGTAGCTACACTGAAAGAAATGAAGCAGCATGTGCAGTAGGACGCCTCAAATGTCTTGGTCCTGGGACAGTTGTACCAGCAGTGGCGTCTGGCACCCGAAACATCGGGTGAGGCAACCACTGACCAGCAATGCCTCGTCAACTCCAAAGCTGTAAGTCATGGCTCGTTATAAACAGAGCTTAAAACAAACCACGACTGAGAACTCTGACATTGAGGCTGAAAGCGGTGAGAGTTTTACAGTGCATCAATGGGTTAAGAATAAAAAAAAATATATATCCTCAAACACTGCATGCAGTGGCTCGCCTCCGGTCCTCCTGCTTCCGTCCCCTCGGTGCTGGTCTAGTCTGCAGGCTGCAGCAGTTATCCAAACTAATCTGAACGCTGCTGTCATGCTGCTGATAATGCTAGCAGCATGAGAGCAGCACCAGGATTGGCTAGAGTGGGCTGCTTCGAAGCTCCCATAGGAACTGTGGGCCTTTGTCTGCTCTCCACCTGGCTGTCTTAGACAGCTGGGGGGGGGTTTACACTGGTCATGTCAGGCTGGTCGTCACAAGACAGCCAGCCAAAGTGACATGCGCAGTGTAAACTGGTAGAGTGAGCACCACTCCTCTCTGCCAGTTAGCAGCAGTGACCCCACCCCAAACATGGCTCTGGCTGGGGAAAAGGAAAAATAAAATGGTAACAAATTCATTTTATTATCATTTTATTTTTCACCTTTTGCATCTGTGGCAGCAGGAGGGTGACGCCCCTTTGCCCTAATGGAGGGACCGCCGCTGTGGACCAGTAGCACCTTCAATTGGAAAGCCCTTGCATAGAAACACTGAATGCTTTCAGAGGCAAACCAGCCAAAGGAATAACAGTGACTTGCTAAGCCTAAAAACCTTTTGAAGATGCTCATCAAATGGACTCTAAAGTCAAAGGTCACCTGTCCAGTCATTCTGTCATGAAGCAAAGTCCTCAGGAACAGCAACTGCCCGATATCGTCCCACCATGCAAGAGGCCAGCATGGCTCGTAGTCTTTTCCATGGAAGGCGGCAGCCACCTGACAGTGATTTACTGGCTGGCTGCGCACTCCTTTTTTTTTTTTAAACACATTTTATTTGTTAATTAACACACATAGAGCGGAGCATCAACATACACCATTTTGACTTTGACAATTTTTACATGAATATAGAAAAAAAATGAAAAGCAATAAAGATGAAAAAGAACAAAAGAACTATAACCCCCCACCCTCCACCCCCATCGCACTGTCGTCCACCCCAGAGCAACTAAGCAAGCAAAAACTTTAAGCATATATTTACAATGTGTCATCACCCAGGAGGCAGCTTTTCTACCACACATGCATAGAAGGGAACACAAGAAGAGAGGGGAGAGATTAAGCCAGGTCAAAGCGCTGGGTCGGGGCAGGCTCAAGCTCAGGCCACGATAGTCCGTCCAGCGCTTCCAAATTTCGATGTGCTTACGAGGGCACCCCCTTGCCACAAAAATAGGAGCCTCCAATCCCATACAAAAGTTCAGGCCATTCTTCCACGCAGAGATGGAGGGCACCACTGTTGCCTTCCAGGCCCTGGCAATATCCCTTTTGGCTAGTGTAAAGCCCAGAAGCATGAGATGGCGTTTATGAATATTGCCCCCAATGCCATCCATAACGTGTAGGAGCACCAATTTCGGTGAACAGGGAAGGTCCCAGCACAGAATTTCAGATAGGCTGGCCATTACCCCCCTCCAAAACCATGCCAGTGTGGAACAGTGCCACAAAGTATGCAACAAGTTACCCTCCTCATGTGCACATCGAAGACATACCGGGGAAGCCACCAAGCCCGCCCCCCACAGCCTGACCCTGGTATAGTATACCCTATGGAGGTATTTAAACTGGATAAGCCAAAGGCTCACCGCAATAGCTGCCCCATGTGGGGAGGCCAGAGCCTCTGTCCAATCTTCCTCCTTCATTGGGCCTACATCTCCCTCCCATATCTCCCTAAGATGCTGCAGAGACGCAGAGCTATGTGTGACCAGGGACTGGTAGATTTTGGAGATCTTGTGATCTTGACGATCCCCCATGAACACCTTTGCCTTCTCCAAGCTAGGGGAAATGGCATGTCGGAACTGCAAATATTAAAAAAATTGGGTTTTTGGCTTTAGGAAATCTTTTTGCATATCTTGGAAGGATTTCAACACAAGCACCTGCATAACGTCCCCCAAAGTAGAGATCCCAATAGTGTCCCAGTCGCGAAATCCAGGCAGAGCCGCCAAACGCGGCAGGCGACAAATGGTGCCAAAAAGGGGTCTCCCTGGCTGCGCACTCTTTAACACCATTTGTTCTCTCAATTGGTTTTAAAATGCAATTGGCCATCTGGTGCATTGTCTATTCCAGACACTTGTCCCGCCTCCAACCAAAGACCCTCACACACCTAAAGTACAACTAGCCAGCAATCTGCTGATGCTGAAGCAGTACAAGCCGTTGTATTGAAGGCCCTGCACCAAGCAGCTACTGATGTATGCAGGGCCTGGAATACTGACCAGTCTAGCTCAGCCTCCAGAGCTAATGCTGCAGCCAGTCAGTCTGCCAGCTGTTGGCCCTGCCACCCTATCCGCTCAGTGCACACCAATACCCCCTGGAGGCTGGAGAGAGAATAGAGGCCTACTACAAGTGGTGAATGCAGCAGACACTCCAGCACCAAAATCACACCCACACACTCCTCCAACCTCCTGGGGAAATAAATGCCCAAGCCCCATAGGGGTAGTCTGGCGCTTCCTACTACACCAGAAACCTGTTGTAATTAGATCCTACTTTTCTATTTAAAACAAACATTCCTTATGAATGTGATAGTGTTCTGTAAGCCAAAAAAAATCATATTCATTAGATAAAATACCCTCATGATCAATTTTCATAGGCATAAACATCACATTGCACCATTGCGTGTATAACAAAAGTCTCTACAGATGCTACAAGGTGACGTAGTGCTATAGAAAGAACCACACATGTACGTCTCAAAGTGAACTTAACTGTTATTTTTTACAATGTTTTAGCATCCAAACCAGCCCATTTCGAACACGTCCATTTTCTTTCCTCCAAATTACTCATAATCTCAGTGACACAGTCCCCATAAAATTCGCAAAAGGGAGACATTGACATTGTTTGTTTCATTTATAACACATTCGTTTGTTTTATGAATACACTGCGCATCTTGTGAAGTAAATTCATTATATTGATGTTGGCATGTCAGCTATGATTTGTCTGCATTCCAGAAGGACTGTTTTATTCTCATTTTCGATTTAGTTGCCAAGTGAATGCTTGTAAAATAATATTATTGACTGAGTTGACTGAAGCAATTTGTTGAATTATTCTGGATGTATTTCGAGGTATCATGGAGATTTCTATTTGCAGAAATGCAAGTTGAAATAATACTTTCTTTTAACTATTCAGTTGTCATTTATTTGACTCCTTGCTGGATATTGTACCTTCTGCCACTCATTCACAGGTGCAAATTGGAACTGCTTAGATATGTGAAGGTAAATGTGTTTTTTATAACCATTGTAGTTTTTGCATTAATTCATCCTTTTGGCTTTTCTTTTTCATCATTTAGGTTTCACAGACATTCTTTTGGTATTCTCTGATAATTAATTGCATGAATATATAGTTTGTAAAGCCTTAGCTATTCTATCATTCCCTTCCATCATTTAGTCAGAAACCTACCTAAAAATCGTTGCTATTGAATTGTTGATTGCAAATTGTGTATGTATGTTTTATATATATATATATATATATATATATATATATATATATATATATATATATATATATATATATATCCAACTCACAAAGTTGTCTTCTGTAGAAAACGGTCACACCACAGGTAGGTATACGCCAAATCTGTTAATTGATGGGAGCAGCAGCGTGAACACTATCCAGTCCACACATAACAAAGTCCAGTCCCAACGCGTTTCGTGTTGCACTTCCTCAGGGGCATTGGACTTGAAAACAACAGCAGAGCACTTATGGCGGCATCATTTTGAATTCCAAGCACTGCTGCTGTGGTCTCTGCCCGTGTGTTCTTTGCTGGTCACAGTCACTACAGGACTCTATGTTGATATATATATATATATATATATATTACCTACTGGCGGTCGCCAGTAGGTAGATATAGTTAGGACCTATTTTCCATAGGAAATCCGCAACATTCTATTTGGAATAACATTGGCGCCGATTGACGAATCTTCGCGAAATTTTCCAAACTTTTGGCCAGCTCCGGTCCGCTCCTATCCTGAAAATTTCACGGTGATCCGTCAAGCGGGGGCCGAGAAAAAAGGGTGATCCGCACACCCTCCCCGCACCCAGCGCACACCCTGCCGTGCACGAGCTGAATGCTAATTGGCAGTCAACACTCCAGATCAGGAAGTGTTGGCAGCCATCTTGTGTCTCGGTAGAACCGAGGCACAAGAAACCTATAAAACAAACGCGAATAACGCGACAAGGGGGCAGGGTAGAAACACCCTGACCTCCTAGGCCTGCTCATGGGGTCCAACAAGGACCCCCAGAGCCCAAAAAAGCATAAAAAAAAAAAAATTCGTCGAGATTCGCGCACCCAGAGGGGAATTTCAGCCGAAAAAAAAAAAACCAGCGCGGGCTCGCGTGCTGAATATTCTAATTTGCCCCCGGGGGCCAAATCTTATGGGCTTAATTAAAAAAAAAAGTGTGGGGGGGTCCCAATCCCCGCCACACTGCCCCGGGGACCGCCACCCCCCGGGGCCAACTAGCCCACCAGGAACCTCCAGTATGAGCCAGGGGGCTGCCTGGCAGAGAGGTGTAATGAGGCCATGCCCCTTTTTACACCTCTCTGCAATGCAGCTCCGTGGCGCTTACTGGAGGTACCTGGTGGCCTAGTTGGCCGCTAGGGGACCTCAGGATTCAAGGGGACTTATTTCCCCAACTTAAAACGCGCCACGGGACGTGTTTGCACAGTAGTGAAGATCGGGGCGGGGCCTGAGGTAATACTGTGCAAACACGCCCTGTGGCGCGTTTTAAGTTGGGGAATTCATTCCTCTTCAACCGAGAGGTCCCCTAGGGGCCAATTAGCCCACCAGGTACCTCCAGTAAGCGCCACGGAGCTGCATTGCAGAGTGTTGTAAAAAGGGGCGTGGCCTCTCAACACCTCTCTGCAACGCAGCTCCCTGACACATACCGGAGGTACCTGGTAGGCTAGTTTGTCCCCAGGGGACCGCAGGATTGAAGAGGAATTAATTCCCCAACTTAAAACGCGCCACAGGGTGTGTTTGCACACGTCACCTCAGGCCCCACCATTGTACAAATATTCCTCTAAAATCAGCCGAACTACGAATTCCGATTTACTCACCTGTTATCAGGAGAGAACCCAGGGCTGCATCTTTTAGACCAGCACTGACCCTGAAAAATAATTCTAAGTGTACTTACCAGTAACTTGTATTTCCTTCCATAGGAATCCATTGTGTGGTTTTCAGCAGAAAACTTTCTAAGTGTCCATTTTTGAAACATACAAATATTCCTCTAAAATCAGCCGAACTATGAATTTCGATTTACTCACCTGTTATCAGGAGAGAATCCAGGGCTGCATCGTTTAGACCAGCACTGACCCTGAAAAGTAATTCTAAGCGTACTTACCAGTAACTTGTATTTCCTTCCATAGGAATCCAAGTGTCTATTTTCACAAACTAAAAATATTCCTAAAAAATCGTCTGTATGACTTAAACACATTCTTTCAACTGTTTACAGGAGATTCACCTGTGCTGGATCCAGGATCCACCACTGAGTAAGAAAAAGTAACGATAACACTACTTACCTGCTAAGTGAATTTTCTGCCATAGGATAACATTGGTGATTCTATGTGAAAAATGTTCTAAGTGTCAACTTTTAAAATACAATAATAATCCTTAAAAATCACTACTTTAACCAAAACGCTTTTACTCAACTGTTTACAGGAGATGTCCAAGGACTGGATCTAGCATCCAGTCCTGTGGTTAGAAAAGTAATCCATAAAGGAACTAATTGCATTTGACTAGAAATTCACATTGAGCTCAATGTTGCTTTGTGTTTGAAATTGTGTTGCCCATTGCAACAACTGTAACTACTGTACTTAAAAGTCTATTGCCTATTTGCAAAGTATTTAAACTAAAGTAATTCATTCTGAGAAAGTGTATTTTGTATTGTAATGTATAAAGTAATTAAAAAAATAAAATATCTAAAAATAAACAGTTTAAACAATGTAGTAAATCAGTATAAAAAAAATCAGTATAACAATTAATACATTAAAATATGTCATTTACAAAACCTTTGAAATTCACTGAAAAAACCATAGGTTTCAGGCCTGATATATTTAGGAATTAGCATTTAAAAAACCTTTGAAATTCACTGAAAAAACCATAGGTTTCAGGCCTGATATATTTAGGAATGAGCATTTAAAAAACCTGCGAAATTCACTGAAAAACCCATAGGTTTCATGCCTGATATAGTTAGGAATTAGCATTTAAAAAACCTTAGAAATTCACTGAAAAAACAATAGGTTTTAGGGGTGTTATAGTTAGCTGGACATTTCACTCGAACAAAACCATTGAAATTCCTCCGATATAGTTAGTTGTACTAACTACATCTCGCGCGCCCGCAATCCACTGCTGATGATGTCACATATTACATCATTCATGACACGGTCAGTGACATCACTGATGACATCTCAAATGACATCACTGATGACATCATGCACGTGACAATCAGATACACCTCATCATACACTAGTATAACCTTTCATCACTGACTGTAAAATAGAGAGTGCCAGATTAAAAACCATTGACACACCAATACAAATTTCTAAACACCCACTCAGTGATTCCTAGATCTATACACACATCTAATCACTTACCTAAAGATTCACTCATACATGCTGTCAATGATCAATAGAACACTATCAAATATACTTATACACCTATATCGACATTACACACCAGCACACATCCTAATCACTTATGAAGTCATCCTACTCACTTATGCAAACAATGGATCATACTTACTTTTACTTAGCTATACACTTATAAAAACACCACTTCATCTATTCATATAGATAATAGTTCATACTTAGTGTGTTTTAAAATCACTATTTCAACTATACAGCTATCCATACAGTCACTCATACAATCACTGTGTCTTATGTATACTTATTTATATACAACAACTGACACATACACTGGCTTTTATTTTTCTAGTTTGTTGGACATGTACCATTGAGACATATATTTGCTCATCGCCACACCCATAAAGATATTCACTCACCGAAACAACTGTTATAACATGTAGTTTTAACTTAATATACCTACTGAATCAACTATTCACACATCTTTGGGCAGTCACACACCCCCCACCAAACCACACACTCATTCACTCTCCCATACAAATAGTCAGTTAACTAATCGATAAATAATATAGACTTTCACGTAGCTAGTAACCAACTAGTACAGCAGTTTACACAACAACTGACAAAGTGATACAGACATTCACACAGTTTAGTCACTATGCAATATATTTAGTGAGACACTATAAATTAGTCAAGTAAACAGTCAATCGCACTGCTACTAAATCCTCCATCCAGATATTTATATTTATATATCCACTCATTCTTCAATGCAAATTGCTATATGTATCATACATATTTAAATAACGAACCAAACCACATTCTCTGGATGATGTCATCAGTGATGTCATCAGTGATGTCATTTGAGATGTCATCAGTGATGTCACTGACCATGTCATGAATGATGTAATATGTGACATCATCAGCAGTGGATTGCGGGCGCGCGAGATGTAGTTAGTACAACTAACTATATCGGAGGAATTTCAATGGTTTTGTTCGAGTGAAATGTCCAGCTAACTATAACACCCCTAAAACCTATTGTATTTCAGTGAATTTCTAAGGTTTTTTCAATGCTAATTCCTAACTATATCAGGCCTGAAACCTATGTTTTTTCAGTGAATTTCGCAGGTTTTTTAAATGCTAATTCCTAACTATATCAGGCCTGAAACCTATGGTTTTTTCAGTGAATATATATATACATATATCCAAGATTCAATCCACAGGTTAGGAAAGAGGCGGCACACCCATCCACAATGGAATATTTTATTTGTCATCAACAGCGCATTTCAGCTGGAAAACGTCCTTTGTCAGGCTGTTTTCTGGCTGAAACGCGTTGTTGATGCCGAATAAAATATTTGATTGTGGATTGGTGTGCTGACTCTTTCCTGTGGATTGAATCTTGGATACATTGTGGCAGACTGCCGCCATGGCTGGCACCAACGCTTAAGGGCAGGCGAACGGCGTTTGCTGGGCAGACACTTGAGTAAAGGATATATATATTTAATGGCGAGCACTAAGCCTGAGCACTCTTGAATGTAATTTATTTTGCTGAATAAACCTTGCACTGCATACCCCAAATTCGTTGTGGTTCTTCTTAGTTCGTGTGGAGATTGGAAGAGGTCCGTGCCAGAAGTCCCCGTCAGATCAGTTGAACGGGGCTGGAGCGTTGTTTGTGATGTATATATCTATATCTATATCTCTCTCTCTCTCTCTCTCTCTCTCTATATATATATATATATATATATATATATATATATATATATATATATATATATATATTGTCACGACGGCTCCACGCTCCTCAGGATCAGGGTGATGCTCATATGGGTCCACCTCCTGATTTCCCCACACTCTGACTAGACAATTGTGAACAGAGCATAGAGGTAATCAAGCGAGGGAAAGGGTAGGGAAGGGGCTGCAAGGGAAGGGACACCTGAAACGAGAGAAACACACAGGTCAACAACAGTTCATTTCCTGACTACTCTCATTTCATTCTCGCTAAGACCTTTTCGTACCATCAGTCTTCTCTAGTCCTGATAATGCTGACGGTAGGATGCGTCTCAATCACCGATGAGAAGAACCTTCCTGCCCACACTGAAAGCATATAAGAACTCGGCCAGCATCAAGCCGCAGGAAACAGAACAAACCAAAAGGCCCCTCACCGGGTAATCAAAGGATGCAACAATGTTCTGACGCTGGTGGGAAGAGTGCCTAACATGGAGCACTGGAAACTCTATTGGCACAGTTTTGATAAACCCCGCTGACCCTGTACACAAGTTCGAACAAGGCCCTGGAATTTAGACGAACAAAAAGTCTCGTCCCTGTTTTAGCCCATAACAACAAAAGAAACGAGCCTCTCCACTTCCTCCCTGGAAGCCTAGAGGCGGTGGCCAAATGTCTCGAAAAAACAATGAGAACAACTACTCTCAACCTCCGCACCGGGGGTCAAGAGTCTTACCCCTCTGGTGGTTGGCAGACCCAGGTCTCTCGGAGTCCGACCGGGAACAGTCCTGCCCAAGCCCTGTGTTCTCAGGGAGAAACCGGGGGGGTCTGGTACACCGCTACGAGTCCTCCCGCCTCCGTGGAAGGTCCGCAGCTGATCCGTGACTTCGGCTCAAGGTTCCTGGACTCTTACTCACGCTCAGCCGAGTCGCGTAGCAAGAAGGTGGGTCCGAAATGAACCCGGGTTGGGCGACAGAACTCGCTTGTTGCGCTCGCCTCGTGAACGCGGAAATCACCTTGCCAAGCGTCCGTTTGGCAAATCTGGTCAGTATCACGTACGACGCCGGGAGCGTCGTACGCGAGTATATCCTCGTGGCTCCTCCCCTTCGGCAAAGGCCGCCGGGAAAGGTAGTTCCGACGCGTTGTCGGGAGTAGGCGCGGCTCGTTACCTCACGGCCTGACAGTACGCCCCCCTCCCATGCGCCTCCTAGCGCCAGGTTTGGTCGGATTTCGGGCATAAAACGATCGCACCGCACGGGGGGCATGGACCCCTGAGCACGGTTCCCAAGAATCGTTCTCCGCAGTGTAACCCTTCCATGACACCAAGTACCACAGGCATCCTTGGCGGTACTTGGAATCCAGGATGCGTCGTACCTCATATTCCTTTTCCCCGTCCACTATCACGGGTGGCGGTACTTTGTGGTGTTTGCCTTTTGCTGGTTTCAGGAGGCTGCAGTGGAATACTGGGTGGACTCTCAATGACCCTGGCAATTTCAGTTTATAGGCCACTGGATTTATTCTGCGCAGGACGGTATATGGACCTATATACCGTGGGTGGAAAATGCTACGATAACGGAACCATAGGTTCTTTGTAGAGAGCCATACTCTATCGCCTGCTTGGTATGTTGGACCCTCTTGTCGGTGTTTGTCTGCCCATTTCTTGTAGGATGTCTTGGCTTGTTGGAGATGTACTTGGATGCGGCGATGACCTGTTAAGAGGGCTTTCATCTGTGCCGAGACTGTTGGATGGTTTTGTACTTCTCTAGGGATGGCCACGGGTAAGGTGTTTGCATGAAAGCCCGTATTGGCCCGAAAAGGGGTTTCTCCTGTCGAACAATGCCACGCATTGTTGTACGACAGTTCGGCCAACCATAACAGGGATACCCACGATTTTTCTGCTTCGTTGGCATAGCATCGTAGATATTTCTTGATGGTTTGGTTCAGCCTCTCCGTTTGCCCATCGGTTTGTGGGTGGAAGCTGGTAGACAGAGCGTCTTCCACTCGAAGAGCCTGGCACCACACGTGCCAGAACCGTGCTATGAATTGGGGGCCTCTGTCGGAGATTATGACCCGGGGAATTCCGTGCAACTTCACTACATTCGTCAAAAGTAGTTGCGTTGTTTCGCTGGCCGTAGGCAGGTTATTGCAGGGAATAAAATGGCCCATTTTCGTCAGACTGTCTACGACTACTAATATGGCGTTACATCCCTGATCCCGTGGGAGACCCACCATAAAATCCACGCTGATAGACTGCCATGGTTGAGAGGGCGTGGGTAGAGGCATTAACAGTCCTTTGCTCTTGTTCTGTTCGCCTTTTGCCCTGGCACATGTTTCGCATTGTTCTATCCATAGTTTCACATCCTTTGCCAAACTCCCCCACCAGAATTGCCGTTTTTTTTTTCTCCCGGGTGGCCTGCTAATGTCGCATTGTGACACCAATTGAACGCCTTCAATCGGAGGGCGTGGGTAGGTAGGTATAGTTTGTTCTCGTGCAGCGGGATCCAATGTTTGAGAGTCCTACGAACATCTTGAGATGCCCATTTTTTCCACTATTGTGGCGATCGGTTACCGGTCACTTGTTCCATGAACTGATTTGCGGATATGGTACATACAATTCTCTCGGGGGGTATGATTGTTCTCGGTTCTTCCTGTATGGCTTCTTCCGCTTCCCCCTGCCTAGAAAATGAATCTGCTTTTTTGTTGTCAGCTCCTGGTCTAAAGGTGATCACAAAGTCATATCCTGCAAAAAACAGCATCCACCTCATTTGCCTTTGTGACAGGTGTCTGGCCGTTTTCATGTACTGCAAGTTTCGGTGGTCCGAGTATACTGTTATTGGATGTTATGCTCCCCAAAGGTAATGCCTCCACTCTTGGAAGGCTGTCTTTATGGCCAGGAGTTCTTTCTCGGCCACCGTGTAATTTGCTTCTGCTGCATTTAGCTTTTTGGATAGGAACGCCACCGGGTGCAATTGGCCTGTGTGTTTGTCCCTCTGTGATAGCACCGCCCCTGTGGCCACATCCGAGGCGTCCGCCTCCACAATGAATGGGTTCTCCATTTGGGGATGTCGCAAAATGGGGGCGTTACAGAAGGCCCTTTTCAGTTGCTCAAATGCCTCCGTGGCCTCGGAGGTCCACAGAAACGGGGTTGCCTTTCTCAGCAATCTAGTGATGGGAGCGGCTACTTGCGAGAACTGAGGGATGAACCGTCTATAGTAATTTGAGAACCCCAAAAAGCATTGCACCTCCCTCACGCTTTTGGGAATGGGCCAATTCTGGACTGCTTCCACCTTCCTCTCTGCCATTCGAAACCCCCGGGGATTTAATATGACTCCCAGGAACTCTACCTCCGTAACGCTAAACTCGCACTTACTGAGTTTACAATAGAGGCCATTGTCCTGTAGGGCTTGTAGGACGTGAAAGACGTGACTGGTATGTTGTTCAGCTGTGACTGAATAGACCAAAATGTCGTCTATATAGACGATTACGAATCTGTCCACGTATTCTTTTAAAACATCATTAAGGAAATACTGGAAAGCCGCCGGGGCGTTACACAGCCCGAACGGCATAACCAAGTATTCAAATAAACCAAAACGAGTTTTAAAAGCCGTCTTCCACTCATCTCCGTCTCGGATCCTCACCAGGTGGTACGCCCCTCTTAAATCCAATCGGGTATATATCTTGGCCTCCCTGACCTGATCCAACAACACGGGGATGAGTGGGAGAGGGTATCGATTTCTAATGGTGTTTTTATTCAGTTGTCTGTAATCGATACACGTGCGAAGTTCGCCATTGGCTTTCGCCGTGAAAAAAAGGGGGGATGCCGCTGGTGAACGAGAAGGGCGAATAAAGCCAATGGAACAGAAATGGTCTAGGTAGGCCCGTAGGTGTCTAGTTTCGGGTTCCGATAAGGCATAAACCCTACACGATGGGATGATGGCGCCATCTATGAGGTCAATTTGACAATCATATTCGCGGTGTGGAGGGAGTTTCCCCGCCTTGGTTTCACTGAACACATCTTGGTATCTCTGATACTCCGCGGGCAACACCACGTCCTTTTCGGCTGCTGTGGCTACCTGGTAACCCTGAACCATGGATAGTACCTGCGAGGTATGCGCTTTCATGCACGAGGTCAAACAGTCTGGAGAGTTGAACGCAATGGTTTTTTGTCTCCAATCCAGGGTGGGATTGTGATGCCAGAGCCATGGCATGCCCAGAATTATTTCATATTGTGGTGCCTCAATGATGTTCAGCGCGAGGTTCTCCACATGGTCTTGCGGCGAACCTTCGAGCACTAATTCTATGATTTCCGTATGCTCAGTAACGGGACCGGATTTCAACGGCTTGCCGTCTACTGCTAATACGGTCTCTGGTTTTTCGCTGGGCACTCTTCCAAGTCCCAGTCGCTGTACTAGCCCGTAATCTATAAAGTTGCCGGTGGCCCCGGAGTCAATCATTGTCCGAACCAGATGTTGTTTCCGCCCGGCTCGGAGGACCATTGTCAACACTATGTGAGCGGTTGCTCCCTGTACCCCTGAAAACCCCAACGACGGTACTATCCATTTTCATTCAGCTACCTCCTCCCCCTGAGGTCTCCGGTTTTTCGTTCGTCAGACTCCGCTTGTACGGTGGCTACTTGTTTCCCCGGATAGGAAGCGTTCCTTTTCTTGGGCTTCACGGGGCACTCCCTTACGTAGTGACCCTTCTTCCCACAGTACATGCAGAGCCCCTGCACTCGCCGGGATTCGCGTTCGGATTTGGACAGTGGAGGCCTTATAGCCCCGACGTCCATGGGCTCGGGAACGGCCTCGTTCGAGGCCTGAGAGGATCGGATTGGTCTCTCTCCGCCCCCCGTTCCTCTTTCTCTTCCTCTACGGTCCCCGCCCCTATCGGACATTCGATGGTCTAGTCTCAGGGTGAGGTTTATGAGATCCGTACAAGTGGTGGGCTGGGGATCAATTTGGGCCAGGACGTCTTTGAGTTCGTCCCGAAGTCCTTGGTAATACAGGGCCATTCGTTTTTCCTCTGGCCATGCCGTTTCTCCCACCAGTCGGTTGAAGGAGGTCATGTATGTAATCAAATCCTTCCTACCCTGCCGCAGTTCCAACAACTCCCGATCCGCACTGAGTGTAGTGGCTCTCCTATCGAACACCCTCTCGAATTCTATCCGGAAGGCTGTCCAATCGGAGAGTAGCGGATCGTCGTTTCTGACCAACGGAACCGCCCAATTGGCGGCGTCCCCAGTGAGATATGATATAGCGAATGATACCCTAGATATGTTTGTGGCAAAAGAGGCAGGTCTACAAGAGAAATGTAGCGCAATTTGTGTCAGGAAATTTTGTATTTTATGGGGGTCGCCTGCATACCTTTCCGGACTAGCCAAGGGAATCGGTGGGGGGACATGTACTTGGATCTGCGAACTGCCTGAAGACACATCAAATGGATTTCTGGCTTGTCTATCAAGCCTATCCTTCAGCACCGCTTTCTCTGCGCGAGAAGCGGTGACTTCCTGTTGGACCAAATTCAAAGCTCAGATAACTTCCTCTAACGTGGCCATCACAGAGCCGAACCCCGACCGGGAGGAGACTGTTTTCGTGGGTACGTGATTCTGTCACGACGGCTCCACGCTCCTCAGGATCAGGGTGATGCTCATATGGGTCCACCTCCTGATTTCCCCACACTCTGACTAGACAATTGTGAACAGAGCATAGAGGTAATCAAGCGAGGGAAAGGGTAGGGAAGGGGCTGCAAGTGAAGGGACACCTGAAACGAGAGAAACACACAGGTCAACAACAGTTCATTTCCTGACTACTCTCATTTCATTCTCGCTAAGACCTTTTCGTACCATCAGTCTTCTCTAGTCCTGATAATGCTGACGGTAGGATGCGTCTCAATCACCGATGAGAAGAACCTTCCTGCCCACACTGAAAGCATATAAGAACTCGGCCAGCATCAAGCCGCAGGAAACAGAACAAACCAAAAGGCCCCTCACCGGGTAATAAAAGGATGCAACAATGTTCTGACGCTGGTGGGAAGAGTGCCTAACATGGAGCACTGGAAACTCTATTGGCACAGTTTTGATAAACCCCGTTGACCCTGTACACAAGTTCGAACAAGGCCATGGAATTTAGACGAACAAAAAGTCGCGTCCCTGTTTTAGCCCATAACAACAAAAGAAACGAGCCTCTCCACTTCCTCCCTGGAAGCCTAGAGGCGGTGGCCAAATGTCTCAAAAACACAATGAGAACAACTACTCTCAACCTCCGCACCGGGGGTCAAGAGTCTTACCCCTCTGGTGGTTGGCAGACCCAGGTCTCTCGGAGTCCGACCGGGAACAGTCCTGCCCAAGCCCTGTGTTCTCAGGGAGAAACCGGGGGGGTCTGGTACACCGCTACGAGTCCTCCCGCCTCCGTGGAAGGTCCGCAGCTGATCCGTGACTTCGGCTCAAGGTTCCTGGACTCTTACTCACGCTCAGCTGAGTCGCGTAGCAAGAAGGTGGGTCCGAAATGAACCCGGGTTGGGCGACAGAACTCACTTGTTGCGCTCGCCTCGTGAACGCGGAAATCACCTTGCCAAGCATCCGTTTGGCAAATCTGGTCAGTATCACGTACGACGCCGGGAGCGTCGTACGCGAGTATATCCTCGTGGCTCCTCCCCTTCGGCAAAGGCCGCCGGGAAAGGTAGTTCCGACGCGTTGTCGGGAGTAGGCGCGGCTCGTTACCTCACGGCCTGACATATATATATATATATATATATATATATATATATATATTCACTGAAAAAAACCATAGGTTTCAGAGGCGTTATAGTTAGCTGGACTTTTAACTCATACAAAACCACTGAAATTCCCCCGTTATAGTTAGTTCAGCTAACTATAACTTGCACGCCCGCAATGCACTGCTGATGACGTCACATATTACATCACTCATGACATGGTCAGTGACATCACTCATGACATCAGTGATGACATCTCAAATGACATCACTGATGACATCACTGATGACATCATCCTTGTGGCAGACCTCCTCTCACCCTAATATAACCTTTGGACCACACATTCAAAAATAGAAACTAAAATTTTCAAAACAATGGACATACCAATACCAGTTACAACAACCTATTCAGTAATTCTAAGATCCACATACACATCCACTCATTCACCAACATTCCTATACAGTCACTCATACATGTACTCACTCATCATATGTACTCATACACCTATACATCCTGTTACACAACGCCACTCATCCATAGAGTTACTCACACACATAGTCACTCATGCTAATAAAGAATGAAACATCCATTTACTTGCATATACAGTTATACACACACCACCACACTTACTTCTACAGAAACTTACACATACTTAGTCTTTTAAACAATCACTTATAGAAACACATACTTATTCATACAGGAATTCTTCCAATCTCTCACTCTCACATGTATACACCAATAGTCACATATACTAGTTTAGAGCATATGTAGTTACTCATAAAGATACTATTGAGACAGTCATTCACTCACTAACACACCCATACACACATTCATCCACCCACACAGTCCTGCACACATGCTGTCTTCAACACATACAAACAGTGAGTCACTCATTCATGCATCTATGCACTACGTAATACCCCCACCGAACCATACAGACACTTAGGCACTCATACTGATACTCAAAAAAACACCTAATAACCTATATAGACACTCATGTAGCTACTCACCAACCCATGTAGCCACTTATACACAAAGTGAGAGACTGATACAGATATTTACATATTTAAACATTACTCACTAAGCCATGTATTCACTAAGATACACTTAATCAGTCAGTTATACAATCAATTTTTCAAAAATAAAGCATCCATTTAGACACTTATATACCCATGTATTCTTCCATCGACCTTGAGATATACATATATAAAACATACTTAATTTTCAGAAAAACACACATTCACTGGATGATGTCATCAACGATGTCATCAGTGATGTCATTTGAGATGTCATCAGTGATGTCATGAGTGATGTCACTGACCATGTCATGAGTGATGTAATATGTGACGTCATCAGCAGTGCATTGCGGGCGCGCGAGTTATAGTTAGCTGAACTATTTATAATGGGGGAATTTCAATGGTTTTGTACGAGTGAAAAGTCCAGCTAACTATAATGCCCCAGAAACCTATGTTTCTTTCAGTGTGTATATATATATATATATATATATATTCACTTAAAAAAACATAGGTTTCACACATGTTATAGTTAGGTGGACATTTCACTCGTAAAAAACCAATGAAATTCCCCCGTTATAGTTAGGTCAGATAACTATAACTTGCGCGCCCGCAATCCAGTGCTCATGACGTCACATATTACATCACTCATGACATGGTCAGTGGCATCACTCATGACATCACTGATGACATCATCCTTGTGATAGAGTGGCGGTCGCGCGAGTTATAGTTATCTGACCTAACTATAACGGGGGAATTTCATTGGTTTTTTACGAGTGAAATGTCCACCTAACTATAACATGTGTGAAACCTATGGTTTTTTAAGTGAATTTGCAAGGTTTTTTAAATGCTAATTCCTAACTATAACGTGTGTGAAACCTATGGTTTTTTAAGTGAATTTGTACGGTTTTTTAAATGCTAACTTATGTATGTTTTTTTTTTTTTAAGTTTTTCACCGTGCACGCCCCATGCGCTCACCGTGCGCGCACACCGTGATTTAAAAAAAAATGTGAAATGTTTTTTCACCCTTCTGGGTCCTTTAGGGACCCCCTGACAAAGGCTAGGGGGTCAGGAACTCTCTACCCTGCCCCCTTTTCACGTTCGCCACCTCTATTTTTCACTCTCGCACCCACAACAAACAAAATGGCGGCCGACACTTCCTGATTTCTACCGATTCAAAAGTTGACTGTCATGTAACCACCAATCAGAATTACGCTCACGCACGTTAGGGTGCGCGCACCGTGCGCAGCTATAGATATTTATGTGCTTTAACTGCAATTTTCTCAGGAAATACTGAACAGATTTGCTCCATACATGCAAAAGGCACTTCCCTGACCTGAGGACTACCTCTCTGCCAAATTTCAAGTAATTCTGTTCAGCCATTCGGGCTGTACCTTCGACTAAAGGTCCTATGGAAAAATGGATGGGGAAAGCGCGTTTTGGGACCCCCCTTTTTAATCAGCCCCCGCTTGACGAATCACCCCGAGACTTTTAGGGTAGGAGCTGAGCGGAGCGCCCCATTAGTTTTGAAAATTTCGCGAGGATTCGTCAACCGGCGCCAAAGTTATTCAAAATAGAATTTTCAGATTTCCTATGGAAACACGGTCCTAACTATAACTATCTACTGGCGACCGCCAGTAGATATATATATATATATATATATATATATATATATATATATATATATATATATATATATATATATATATATATATATATATATTCACTGAAAAAACCAAAGGTTTCAGGGGCGTTATAGTTAGGAATTGGCATTTAAAAAACCTTATAAATTCACTGAAAAAACTATAGGTTTCACGGGTGTTATAGTTAGCTGGACATTTCCCTCGTACAGAACCCTAGAAATTCCCCTGTTATAGTTAGTTCAGCTAACTATAACTCGCGCCCCCGCAATGCACTGCTGATGACGTCACATATTACATCACTCATGACATGGTCAGTGAAATCACTGATTACATCACTGATGACATCTCAAATGACCTGTGTATAAATTTCAAATATTTTTTAAATGCTAATTCCGATCTATAACTTATCTCTGAAGATATCATGTTTAATGATTTTGATTGGATTTGTATATTTTTCAAATACAGTGTGTCAATTTAATTAATTACGTTTTTTAAAATACTTTTTTATCACCATTTTTTAAACTTATTTTTTCAATTATTTTTTTTAAAAATTAAAAAATATTATTTGAACTTAATGGGTTTTTCAAACATATTTTTTAACTATATGCTCAAAACTTTATTTTATATATATTTTTTCACTGTTTTTGGATCCGCGCACCTTATGCGTGCCGTTCTCGATCCCTACGCGATAGCATCCGCGCATGGTATGCATTGGGTATGTGTTTAGCACGCGATTGCAATGCGACCGGTACGCGACTCCCAGCCTATACGCGACACGTTCGATGTACGTAACGCGACGTTTACGCGCTTCCACGATGTGTCATCTTCATCTATGACGCGGTAGGTACGTGGATCCCGCGAAATATTTAACATTTAAAAAAAACATATATATGTATTTCATGTGACTATTAATTGAAGACAAACTCTAAACTAGTCTTAAAACTAATATATTTTTACATCTAATCCTATAATTTTTTTTAATTCAATTTCACGGATGCGCGCTTGGTGCGTGCTGCGTAAGCGCAGGGTGCGCGGATCCCATGTGACCTGCAAAAAAAGAGATTTGATTGGTTCATTACACTTCCTCTTCTAACTATTGAAAGACCCCACCCATTTCAATCATTCTTCTTTGACCTTCTTTAGAGCACCATCTCTTTGGAGATAAGAAGATTTTTTAGACTAAGTTTACACTTAGCTCTAACTTTTTTCAACCAAAAATGGCTTCAGGGCAGCAGGCATCACCTGCATCTCCTCATACTTCTGAGGATGAATTTTTGGAGGAGGCACCACCCAAAGAACGCTTTTCTTCAGTGGTGTGGAAATTTTTTACTTTTCCTGAGGGGCAGAATAAGACCAATGCCACCTTGGTCACGTGCAAGATTTGCAAAAGAGTGCTGTCACGAGGGGATCCTAACAAGAAATTCTTGTGCGGCACGGCAAGTATGATGAAGCACCTGAGGAGCCTTCATCCAAACAATCTTGCACGACAAGAGTGCAAACGGATGAGAAACACTCCTGCTCCTGCGCCATCCACCTCATCGCAGCCGAGCACATCAAGAGTGCATCCATCAGCCCAAACCTTGGACATCCGTCCTTAATTTCAATTATTAAAAGTTCTCTGCACTAAGTGCAATAAGACTTTGTGCTATGGTGAGCAGTCGATCGATCTGATCTGCCGCCGGCAAGAAAGTCACATTTGCTAGTTTTTTTTTTTTTTTTTATTGTTCCCTGAAGTTCATTGTTTGGTTTCTCCTGTTTGTTTTTTGTTTTTTTTTGCAGAAAAACCCCAAAAATTTAAAAATTGTTCAGAAAACCCCAAAAAATTATAAAGGAAGAAAGAAGAAAAAAAAAAGTTCTTTTAAGAACTAACTTTCCTGGTTTAAAAAAAGAGCTACAATTCTTTGTTAGTGTTAGTTTAGATGAATGTATGTGTAGTACATAATTGACTGAATGAATGCATTAGTAGCGTATGGTGAATGTATAGGTGCAGAACTATGAGGAAGTGCTGCAGCATTACACAGTAACCTCTTTAACTGCAGTGTGCTGTAGTACTTCCGAAGCACAGGGATGCAACATATGTACATAAATATGTTGCAAATCTATTCTTCTCTCTGCACGGCTGATTAACCTGCAGCCACGTGGTGACACAGGCACCCTTGCATCATAGTGCAAGGATATCTGTGTCATGTGCTGTTTGTTTTTGTGCAGGAAGATACACCTTCCTGCACAAAAACAACCAGAAAACGCATTTTTCTCCTTCAATGTATGCTGAACATTTTAGCATGCATTGAAGATATAAAATGTGGAGAAATTAAAACAATTCTCTTTCTTGTGCTTTCCTACACCAATTTTAGAATGGTGCACCATTCACACACAAATCAAGATTCGTGATTTCTGATAAATCTAGACATGTGTCTTGTTCTATGAGTATTCAGTGCAATCATGCACAACAACACTTATAGAACACCCTTTCAACGCAAAGTGGTGTGTATGATGAGGTTGTATTTACATGGAGTATAAAAAGTGCACAGAGTGCCTTTTCCTCTCTTTGTAAATATGAAAGTGTCTTGCGCAATAACTATGTTACAAAAAGTGACATATTTCCGGTTTCAAAATTCCGTGCGAATGATAGAAGGTAAGCACAGAGTTTTGTCTCCAAAGATGTTCAAAGAAGAATAATTGAAATGATTGCAGTCCTTCAATAGGTACAATGGGAAATATTATGAACCCCTCAAATCTCTTTTTTTGCAGGTCACATGATATCTGATTATGGTTAGATTTGAAAACTACATACGTATAAACAGAGGGTTTTTAGAAACATGTTTCAACTTTGTAGCTTCTTGCAGACCTCGTCATTCTGCATATTGAGACTTACTTTTTTTTTTTTTTAAATTCTTTTTATTTGCAGTTTTCAAAAACAAACTTAAAACAACATCACACACTGTTGTGTACATATGACAAGCGATGACGATACGCCTCTACACCAAGCAGATCATCACAATGTGGGTACCATCACACGAACTCAGTGCTACACTATCAGGTGCGTGGCATTCAGCAGCCGAGCGTCCCATCCCGCCCGCATGCGTCACCTCAATCCGATTCATCACCCAAAAAGTCCCCCTGAGAAATACAGTCACCGCCATCTTACGTCCGCCTTAGGGAATAGTATCGAGTTACAGTGCCTGCAGTGTAGCTTGCTCCAACCATTGTGTGAAAGGCCCCCAAATGTCCTTAGGTCGTGAACGCAGCGGCATAAGCTCCCAGTACAGGGCAAGTTGTGTCTGGCAGTAGACTGCGCTCGTGACCCACGCTCGAATGCTAGGTGACGTAGCAACTCCCCAGTGCATCGCAACTTGTCTTCTAGCTAGTAACAATAGCATCGCTGGTAGCTTACGGTGTTTGGGCTTAACCATGTGCAAAATACCAAGCAGCGCAGCCTGTGGGGTGCACGGGATCTGTAGGCCAGTGATTTCGCATATAATCTCTACTACCCTTGCCCAGAATGACGACAATGTAGGACAGTTCCATGCCATATGCAGAAAGGTGGCGCCCTGAGTGTAGCAGCGCCAACATTCATCCGTGTCTCTTAAACCCATCCGGTGCAATCGGCTAGGGGTACGGTACGTCATGTGTATATATTTGAAGTGGATCAGGCGCAGCCTATAGTTGGGGGACAAAATCTCAAGATTCTTGCAGCACAAGTCCCAATGTTGATCCGAAATATCCGTACCCAGTTCTGCCGCCCACATGCCCCGCGCCGCCGGCAGAACCACGGGGTGGCAAGTCTGCATTTGCACATACAAGCGGGATATAAGTTTGCGCCCGGACTCCACAGCTAGTACATTTTCCAAGGCAAGCAGGGCCGGCGGCGGCGCCGGGAACGCGGGAGACAACCTCCGGCACGAGTGACGGAGCTGATAGTAAAGAAGCGTGTCCAGCACCGTCGGAGCCTCTGCATTACACATCTGCTCCGGAGTTAGGAAGGTGTCTCCCGGAAACAAATCGCCCCCAGTGCGGAGGCCCAGCT
Organism: Triturus cristatus; assembly: GCF_964204655.1. NCBI lineage: Eukaryota > Metazoa > Chordata > Amphibia > Caudata > Salamandridae > Triturus > Triturus cristatus. The sequence continues at coordinate 541,840,427 of NC_140593.1, forward strand.
CTTCAGCTCGCTCCCCGGTCTGCATGCTGCGCAGCGGCGGCCACATCGGGTTCCCGCGCAGGGGCACAGAATGTGAATAAAGAAGGTCAAGTCCGGCCCTCCGCCGCAGCCCATCCCATGCCCACCTGAGTGCGTGCACCGGGTCTATGTCCGTGAATCTCCGGGTGTGTGGCACGTAAAGTGCTACATTTAGCGGCAGCGGGGCTACTCTGTCCGTCTCTATCGCCACATGTGGTTGAAACGGTGTAGGATGTGCCCAGTAATGCAGGAATTGTGCCTGTGCACAGTAAGCATATAAGGAGAAGTCCGGCGCCGCCAGGCCTCCCTGTCGCTGTGGGAGAGTCAGAGTCTCCCATGCCACCCTCGGTTGTTTACCCCCCCAGGCCAGCTCCACTATCTTCGAGCGTAGCCGCCGCAAAAAATGTGCATTCAGGGGTAGTGGGATATTCCCAAACAGGTAGAGGAGTATGGGCAGGATCACCATTTTGGCCACCGCAATTCTTCCAGCCAGCGAAAGGGGCAAGTGCTTCCAGCGGTCGACCCTCTCCTCCACCCAACTCATCACCCGTCCATAATTCTCCGTCCATATTTGCTGTTTATCCGTGCTTATCCAAATCCCCAAGTATCGCACCGGGCCAGTGGCCCATTTCAGCGGGCAATCCGGAGTAAAGCGGGGAGTCCCGGACGTCAGGGGCATAATTACCGGCTTTTCCCAATTTATATTCACCCCCGATAATTGACTATAATGCGTCAGTTCTCCCGTCAGAGGGGAGAGGTTCGTCTGAGGATCAGTGACATATAACGTGATATCATCAGCATACAGTGATACCGTCAAGGCCCTCGACGAGAACCCAATGCCTCTAGCCGCGTGATGCTGCCTGATGCGAGCAGCCAAAGGCTCCGTGGCGATAGCAAAGAGCAGGGGCGACAGGGGACATCCCTGCCTGGTACCCCTCTGAATTGCAAAGGGCGCCGAGACGAGCCCGTTAACTCTCACCCTAGCCGTGATGCCGGTATAGAGCAGTCTAATGTAGCCAATGAAGGCTTCACTCACACCCATGCGCTGCAGCAGCGGAAACAGGAACCCCCATTCCAGGGAGTCGAACGCTTTGGTGGCGTCCAGTAGCACCGCCGCAGCCTTAACATGTGGGGCCAAATAGTGTAGTACTCCAAAGAGGGTACGGAGGTTGTGAGAGGTCGATCTGCCCGGTACAAATCCCGACTGATCCGGACGGATCATGAGGGGCAACACCGGCTGTAGCCGAGTGGCCAGCATTTTCGCAAAAATCTTCGCATCAGTGTTAATTAATGACAGTGGCCGGTAGGAGTCGCATTGTTGGCTATCCTTGTCCGGTTTCAGGAGGGTGATGATGACAGCCTCTCTAAGCGACCCTGGGAGCATACCCGACTCGACCGCCTCAGCATACATTGCCAACAGCCGGGGGACCAGAAGATCTGCGTATTCCTTGTAGAACTGCGCCGGCAGTCCATCCGGACCCGGCGCCTTTCCGGCCGCCAAGGAGCCTATGGCCTCCCGCACATCATCCGCCTCAAAAGGCCGATTGAAGTAGCCTTTTTGGTGCGCATTGAACCAGATAAGCTGTACAGTATCCAAATATTCAGCAAGCTCCACCGGCGTGTGGGCCTCCCGCGACCTGTAGAGGTCTCTGTAGAAGGTCCGAAACGTATCTAGGATTTCAGGGGGAGTGCATACGTTATCCCTTCCCTGTGTCATCACTGAGGATATGAAGTGAGATGGTCTTTGTGCGCGCAGGAGCAGGGCGAGTGTTCTACCCGGGCGGTCCCCTTCTCCATATCTACGGGCCACAGCATGCTTAGTCAGGAACTTAAGTTCCCTGTCAGCCTCCTCCTGATATGCAGTTAGCGTTGTGCGAGTTTCGGCCAACGTGGCCGCCGAGGGGTCCGAACAGTATTGCACCTCTAAGGAATGCAGCCGATCCTCTAATTTGCCTAGCGAACACCTGATAGTCTTTAGGACCCTTGCCTGCCCCGCAATGCAGTGGCCTCTTACCACTACTTTAAATGCGTCCCACAGCGTGCCTAGCGAAGCCACAGATCCCTCATTCAGCTCAAAGTAGTCAAGTATTTGCTGATGAATCTCTTCCCGAAACACCTGATCTGTCAGGGCATGTGGTGGTAGCCGCCACGTGAAGGGTGTGATATATGGCTTGGGGACATTCAGAGTTAGTTCGACAGGAGAGTGATCGGAGAGGGAACGCGCCCTGTGAGTGACTGCAGAGACCCATACATGTACCTGCGGGGTTAAGAGCCAGTAGTCCAAGCGGGACCAGGCACCCCTGTGCGGGGTGAAGCAGGTGCCTTCCCTAACCGCGGGATGCAGTACGCGCCACGTGTCTAGTAGAGTGTAATCTGCCATTAGGCCACGGATGAGGCCAGCCGCTAGCGGATGATGCGTGCGGGCCACCCCCTCCCTATCTAGCTCCAGTGAAAGTACAGCATTGAAATCTCCACCCCACAAGCAAGCCCCCCCACCCAGGGATTGCGCCAGGTGCCAGACATTCCGGAAAAAGCCAGGGTCATCCGAGTTGGGGCCATATACATTAATCAACGTGATCGGCATATGAAAGAGCTGCCCAAGTAGTATGATGTAGCGCCCATCCGAATCAGCTTGTACCTTGAACGTCTGCCAGGGAAGGCCTTTACGGATAAGAATGGCCACTCCACGGGAGTAGTTGGAGCAACCCGATGTGTGTACCTCTCCCCACCGTGCATTTCTAAGCTTGTCCCCGGCGGCGCGAGTCAAGTGGGTTTCCTGTAGGAAACATATATCTATTTGGTGTCGCGTCAGATGTGCATGGGTCAAGCGTATTTTTCGGTGATCGTTAAGACCACGGATATTCCAGGTAAGGCAGCGCAACGCGGTCAGGGCGGCTTGTGTGTGCCTTTCTCATGTAGACGTGTGGTCACCGAGGGACCCAGTAGAAGGGCCCACTCGCAGGTATCTCGCCCTCCCGTCCTATGAATCAGCAACCACAGTAAGTCTGCCCGTGTCTGGACCGCATCGCCATGTAGTGGTGTAGCCAGAAAGTGTAGTGATGTAGAACCAACCAACAATAACCCCAACCCCCCCCACCCACTCCAACCCCCCAATCAGGTTGAGATATCATCCCCACCCACCACCCCCCCCAACTGAAACTGTCTTGCAATAGTATCTCGGGAATCATCCCACAGGGGCGTGGGGTTACCGGCTCACTCCCCAGTCTATAAACGACCGGGTGGCCGGACATTTCCGCCTAGCATTTAAAGCAGTATCTCAAGGTACAGCTTGGAAGTCCCTTCATGCTTCTCATCACAGTTCTCCGCAGGATACTAGTAGTGTTAATAATGCATGAGCAGACCAGTCTCTCAGCTCAGGGACGGACCTATCTCCCTCTGCAGGTCTCAGGGACACTCAGTGTTGGACATAGGGCGCGCGCCCTACATTAATGTAGTATAGCGACCCAGCATGGGCACGCGTGTCTTTGTGTCATGTCATTCAATGTCACTTAGCTGTCCCATCGGCGGATTCTCTTGGTCATCTCGCCTCTCACGTTGCGAACGTTCCGCCTGTCTCGCAAACTTGATCGCGTCTGCCGCCGTAGTAAATACCATGGGCTTCCCTTTATGATGGATCCGCAGCTTGGCCGGGTACAGCCTCGCATACTTAGTCCCCACCTTCTGGAAGATTTTTTTGGCCGGTATGAATTCGCGCCTGGCGGCCTGCACAGCCTGCGTAAAATCCGGAAACAAGGAGATAACCATATTTTGAAAAGTTAGTTCCCCCTTTTCACGTGCCAACCGCAGGATGGTATCCCTGTCCCGGTAGTTAAGAACCCGGGCCAGGATTGGCCGCGGCGGAGCCCCCGGCACGGGTCGCGGCCCCAACGTGCGATGTGCGCGTTCAACCAAGAACATGGCCGACAGTCCCTCTCCAAACAGTTCACGGAACATTCCTTCCACAAATAGTTCCATATTTCCAATGTTAGTGGATTCGGCAACCCCAATAATTCGTACATTATTTCAGCGGGAGCGAGCTTCCAAATCTTCGTTGCGCCCACGTATCACCTCCAGGACCCTGTCCATTCGGAGTAACTTCTCCTGGGTGTCTCCGTGGCCCTCCTCGCAGTCCGCAATTCTCGCTTCCATCGCCGTGATACGCTCCTCATGCTTGTCGACCCTGTGCGATATGCCATCCAGCCGCTGGGCCATGGAGTCGAGTTTTCCGTCAATTTCCTTTAGGCAGCCCTTAAGGTCACGGAACATACTTTTGACATCATCGTCCGGTGTTGGGTCCAACTGTGTTTCAGGGACCACCGTCTGCGACTCCGGCACCGCTTCGGCGCCACGGAAGGTCTGCTTCTCGAAGGGGAGCTTCCTCTGTTTGGCGTCCGATTTCCCCATGGTTCCCCCGAGGGCCCGCCACCTACCAACAATGGCGGTGAGGGGTATCAAGCAACAAGCAGGCCACCAAGCGCAAGGAACGCGTAGGTGGAGTGGTCACCACACAGTCACCCCCTCCACACGAGGAACACCGCCAAGTAGGGAAGACCAGGCCAGCTCTCGTCACATTCAGGGCGTGGGTCTGCGTTAGTCGGGTAACAATGGCGGCCTCACCGTCCTCTCGCAGTGGCCCGGGAGGCAGCCCGGCCGACCTTCCGCTCAGTAAGCCTCTCAATCGCCGTGTCTCCCCGGCCCGCCGGCACACAAGGGTTAGAGCAGGTCGTCGGCAGGTTCCGGCAGCCGGATATCACCTTCTGCGGGCAGGGATCGGGCCCACCAGCGGGCGCCACAGCTTCCTTCTCCCGTCTCCTCACTCCAGCAGGCCCATCGGCCCAGGCATCAGACCAGGGCGCAGACACGCCGGATAGGCCTAGGCAGCCAGTCCACCAGCTCAGCCTCCCCCCGGTACCAGTTCCCCAGCAGGGGCCGGCCTCAGCACGTCAGGAAGCCACCGCAGCCACTCGGGCGCCAGTCGCAGGGCTCACCACGTCTCAGCTGGGTCCACGAGAGCCGCCTCGTATCCGCCAGATCGCGGCCCTCGACCAGGGTCTCGCGTAGGAGAGGTCTCCGCCCAGCACGGTGCCCAAAAGCCGCTCGGCCAGTCCGGCCGTGTAGCTCCGGATCTCCGAGGCCGATTTCAACCGCAGTGGCACCGCTAGGATCCCCTTCACCTGGGCACTTCCCGCCGTGTATTTTAATGGTCAAAAAGCAAGGCAAAGGTCGGATTGTCTGACGGATTAGGTGTCCGGCCGGCAGAGCCCCGTTACACGGCGGCCATCTTGCAGCTCGGCTCGGCCACGCCCCCTATATTGAGACTTACTTAAACTTACCTTCACAATAATAGGAATAAAAAACTGGTATACATTTTTTTCATATATTCATTGCAATCTAAATTCATATAAACTGCTTGTTTTAAAAATGTGGATCTGTGAAAGAAAAAAAAGATTATAACATGTAATAATACATTTTTTATAACACGGCATAATTTCCACAAAGTAATTTGTTTGCCTTTTTCGCTGTTCTCAGAATATATTGAATTTCACTAAAAATAGTGATTTCAATCGCACTCATCACTTAACAGCGGGAAAAAAAAAACAATCAGAAAGATTGTTAAAAAAAAAAACAACATACTATTCTCAGTAAAATACCAGAAAATACAAATCACACATATTTGAAATGCTTACAGATTACAACATTTTATAACTTTAAATTATAAAAACTGTAAATGTTGCCGCATTAAAATAATCACCGAATAAATGACCACCAAAAAGTCCATAATTCAAAAATATACCTTTCCTTGAGGCCAAATGGTATTTTTACACTTCTTCTTTCTGTAAATTGTCCAATGGTAGTCCTATTAAATTATAATAATAAATTCCTCAGAGAGTGAATTATCTTCCTAAAACTTTGGCTTTAAAAATATTAGGTAGGAATTTGGTAATTCACTAGGCAAACGTTGTTTGAAAACCAACTGGGCATCATTACAAAGTGTCCACCCTTTATCACATTTTAGATAGGCAGTGTAATGTCCAGATGTGGTGGAAGGACCATCATGGAAAATTATTGCAATTGCTACAAAAGTCCTTCCTGATATTGATAGTTGTGCTGCTACAAATTGTTTTATTAAAGTATCCAATTTTCTTCCGTCAGCTGTATAACGTTGCATCATTAAAATTATGTATTTTCCATATTTTGTTAAGAATAATGTGGATAACATTTCTGATTTACATTGGCTACACTCCATGTTTTGAATTGCACCTTTCACTAATTTATTGAAAGACACTGATTTACAGTCTGGTAATGTTAAATACAGAAGTCTCTCAGTGTCTACATTCGTGTTACATGTATACATGCAATTTTCACAATAATGTTCCCATTTGTAAGAAAGGACAAAAATATTTTCTATTTCTACACCTTCATTTTCAAAAATGGTAAGCATATACATTAAAAATTCCTGAGCATCTTGTTGGATATTTTGTGTAAATTGTGTAGAACCAGAACACACATCCAAAAGACTACGAACATCTGAAACAGATTGTATTTTACTTCTATCTGTTGTCAATTTTTCATAAACAGAATGCAACAGAGAACAAAATCTTTTTTGCCGATTCTCCATAATTTGCTCTTGCAAACCTTCAAGATAAAAAACAACATTGCCCACTACATTAGCATAGCAGTTGACACCAGAACTATTTTCAAACTGATAACCAACAATCTCTCCAACAGTGTCCAATTTCTTTTTACCTGCAATCACAACATTATCTTGTTCTTTTCTTTTCTTGACACCTTCAGAACAGATATTCTCTAACTTTCTTTTTCGACCAACCACATGCTTTTCAAATACAGGATATTGACCTAAATTTGGAGCATACACCCTTCTTAACCTTCTATACTCTTTTACACAGTTTGCATCTGCAGTAACCTTTGTCTCATCAAAATCAATTAAAAACAAACCAGATAATGTTCTGACTCACGACAAAGCAGCATATGCCATACCCTCTTTAAATACGGTAGATCCAATATTCACCAATGCACTGTCTACACTTAATCCTTGAGATTTATGAATAGTCACTGCATATGCCAAAGAAAATGGAAATTGTTTCCTATGGACATATAAATCTTTAACAAGCAAAAAACGAACTGAACAACGACCAATTTCTTTAACTTCTTCAATCTGATCAAATTTAATTTTAAAAAATTCAATTCCTTCTTTTTTCTGATAATTCACAAAATCCACCACTTTGCCCATTGCACCATTAACTAAACCTTTCTCTACATCCAAATTACGCCTTAAAATTACCCGACAGTTTACACACGCATATAGTGTCTTTTCTAAACCAGCAGTTTTAGATATTTATTTTTCTAAACAATCCAGTTTTGATCTCAACTTACCCGTCAAAATAATAGTGATTCCTTCATGCAATATTTTATCAATGGCTTCCATTTTTACAATTTCTTCATTTTCCAGTTTTAATAATTCTTCGTTGAATATTGAACACTCATGCAGTGTTGGCATTAAGCAAATCACTGACTTATTTTTAGCAATTTCCACGTACACTTTTGCAGGAACTGCATTTTCATTTGGAAAGACATTGCAAAGTAATCGACTCTCCAAAGCTTCTTTCCCTTTTTTTGAAAGAATTCCAATTCTTATATCTTGAAGAATACTTCCATATTCAGCATCATTTGCCTGTCGCATATTTGTTGTCAGTTCTTTGTATTCAAAATTACTCCAAATGTTCACATTACCAACACTGCCAAGAGACTTTCTGGTATCTTTATGAGCAAGTGTTTTAAATACTGGTTGTCCTTTTACCGGAGTCAGTTGCAGTAGATCTCCAAAAACTATGACGTGTTTTCCTCCAAATAACACATCATACTCTGTTTTAAGAATTTGCTGCATTCTTAAATGCACAAAGGCAAGCATCGAGTTTGAAACCATGCTCACCTCATCAATAAAGAGAAGTTCCATTTTCTTCAGGGCTCTTGGAACTTCACAACAAGCTTCTCCAGATAGCTTGTGGTATTCCAATTTGTTCTCATGCTCTACTGGTAGCATTAGTAAACGATGTAAAGTAATTCCATTAATGTTATGTGCTGCCAACCCAGTTGGAGCAGTGACAACACAAGACAAATGCGACTCAGTTGTTTTTTGCAGATAACTTGTAATTACTTTAATTAAGAAACTTTTTCCTGTTCCAGCTTGACCACTCACATACATATGGATAGGTTGAAATGATGTACATGTGCACCCTCTCTTTTCATGAAGTAATCCATGGTCAATCTGCTCTTTTACTTGCTGATATATTTGTTTCTGTTCAACATTTAGTTGCTCTTCCAAGTTTCCTAACTGTATTGCATCTTCTTGTGCTTGATACATTGCTGTTTCCACCTCATTCATTGCAATCGCTGCTTCATTTTCAACAATTGGTTGTCCTAGTGGATCTTGACTCAGTGCAGTTGAACTTTGACTGTCTTGAGAACTGTCTCTAGCAATCTCAGCTGCAATTATAGCTTCTTGATCAATTTCATCATTTAACATTTTGACATAATTTGCGAAAGCACTACATTGTATGCCATCTTTAGAAGCATTAAATGAATCTTCCTAGCTGGGAAAATCTCCAAGTAATTCCAGTTCTGAACGCCATGGTTTGAACATTTGCAAAAGGGCTAAATAGTAAAATTCCCTTTTGTCAGCAGTGTCGCAACTCAGTTTTCTGTGATTAATTAAATTTCCTTTCCTCTGTTTCACCAGACATCCTTCGGAACCAATCACTGCATATTTTCCATCGTTGATGTTCTCTGTAGTATTCCGTTTCAAAGGGTAGTTTTGCAGCACTTCATAGAGACACATGTTCTCAAGATGATGACTTCTATTTGGATAGTATGTGTCCAACATATTGGTTTTCAAAATATCTGTACTTTCAAGGTCATTTTCTGCTAAATATTCAATTTCTTGAACAGATCTCAGTACCCGATTTCGCATTCCTGCAAGACCTAGACTCACCCAAATGATTCTTCTACTTTTGGAATATAGACTTGCAGATGATAACCTATCTGAACATTCATATGCTCCAATTTCATGATGCGATAACATCTTCAAACTGAAACTGTATAATTTCTTACTTAGAGTCTTCTCGTGAGAAATCTCTTCCCACATTTATTCAATTCAGTCTTTTCTGATTTAGTAATGTAAGACGTTACATATCGAGCAACAGCAATGGAATTGTCCGCAACATACTGAATATCCATGTTAGCGTTCCACATGGATAAAATAACTGGATTGTAGTCATTTATGTATTTTGATTCTTCGCTTCTTCTTAAGTTGTAGGTGTTTTTCGGAGACTTTTTTGTGATGCTATGTCGTACAGCTGACATAAAACTGTTCACTCTTCCTTTGGATAATACAGGACGTGGAAATCCAAAACGACATTTGGTATAGAACTTATCCTTTGACTTGTACTTTCGTCGACAGTATTTTCCACACCTGTGGCTTTGAAATCGTAAGACTTGTTGTTTTAAGTTTTTGTCTTCTCTGCTATTGGGAAGAGTACATGTAGCATAATCTTCAATGAAAGACAAAACAGTTTCATCTGAATATGTTCCAAATTTGGGGGCGTCCTTGACCCATAACAACATAAGTATGTGAGGAGCACCTCTTGCTTGATACTCCTTTCTCCAAAAGAAATCCACAACTTCTCCAAGAGGAGGATTCTTTTTATTGCAGATGAAAGACATCATAGCTTCAAATCTATGATTGAAATATCTGCATACATTGACAGGATCCAAAGAGCACAATTCTCCAGGTTTCTTGTATTCAATATTTTTTATATTGGAATTTGCCTCTCGAAGAAATTCAAGTAAATCATCCCAAGCATATTCAGCACAGCTTAGTGTAACGAACCATGTAGGAGTTCCCAAGTTCCGTAGCATACATTTCAGTTCTCCATGTCGACGGTTCCAATATTCATTAGTCCCACGCTGACATGCCATCAGATTAATCAACAGAGATTCTAAATGATCATCTCTCTGATGCACTTTATCCATAAATTTCTTTGCAGTTACATTTTGAAGATGCATTCCAGTTTTTAAAATGTGATTTACTGCATATGAAAGCCCAGACAAGTCACTTTCAAACAAAAGATGAAACATATAAGGGATACAATGATGAAATCTTGGATCTTCTGCATATAATCTTGTTGTCCGATATGCAGATGCAGGAATCTGCACAGGACGTTCATCATATCGTCCACCTTTTCCTGTTGGAAACAACGAACTTCCAAGCTCTCTTCCCATACACTCATGGGACTTCCTGGTGCTTCTTTAATTTGAAACAACTCAATCGTATTCCCCATCACCTCTTTGGAATGAAGTGGATGTACACTGTAATGTTCATAGATCTCTTCACATCTGGACATGTCCACTTTTTCAATTTTTCCACTTAATGTTCCAGTATCTTCTGCTCAATCTATTTCTTCTTCACCGTGAAACACATTTCTATAGTACTCATTATTTTTTAACAGATACAATGATGCCTTTTGCACTTTTCTAACATCCACTAACTCTTGCCAGATTTTCTTATTCTTAGTAGGAACACCATTAACTAGAATGACTAGTGGCTCATTTTCTGTATCAGCTACACCAATTATTTCGATATTTTTCCTTAAATCTAATGGTAAATACACAACTCTTCCTTTCAATCCTCTTTGCAACTCTGATGGAGGTAATTTACTTGTTTTGGGCTACATACGAACAATAGCCTGAAACGGGTGAACACATTGTATGAGAATAGACTCATACGTATTTAAATCTATCAGCTCTGGAGGAATAACAGCTAACTCTAGATTATTATGAACAGCTCTAGCAGGCATTTTATTCTCATCTAATTTGTTATAACAATATTTGCAAATACGCTGCTCACATCCCAAATCAAAACAATCCTCTACCAACAAATAAGTTGCAAATTCCATCCACTTATCATTATCTTCTATTTCACTTTTAAAATACAGATTGACACCCCTAGTCTGATTTTTATAGTTAGTTCGCCGACAACAAATACAAGAAACATTTGGTCTTTCACCTGATATTACCTTAAACTTTGTGATTTCATCCTCAAATTTTTCTGTAATTACGGGTTCTACATTGTCTTCAACATTTTGTTTTACTAATGTGTCAGTTTCTTCACTCTCTTGCTGAGGCCCAAAGTAACAAAACTCAATATCCTCACAGACCTGCTTCACATCTGATACTGACCCACGCAAAAGAGCACTGTTCAACTCACTTAACTTTAGTGCTGGACATTTTGCATAATACAACCTTCTCACTAACTTCCGCATTTGAGTATGATGTACTGCCAGCATTCTGAAATGGTGAAAAACACTTTGACAAACTTTCCTAGAAAGACAAGCCAGAGAATGACCTTGCAAACCACTTTGTTTTCTCACTCTGCAAGGGTCTAGTCCTTGCAACAGCTTAATCTTTTGTTTTACACTTTTTTTAGTATAGGCTCGTGAAAAACTACATAATTTTTCAATAGATTCCTGTCGTACCCTGCAAACACTACTGCAATCCCAAGTGTACACAGGGTTTTTAGCACGTCTCCCTAAAACTTCATCAGCTATCACTTCTTCTGCATTTCTTTCAACCATTTTCTCTTTCTCCATTGGACAACCGTCACTAACCTCATAACCTCTACCACTGGTGTCAAGTGCATACAATAATTTTTCGCTCAGTGAATAACTCTCTTCATTAAAAAAAGGCTCTGAACTAGAACTGTGTTTCCATTCTCCCAAAAAAACATCATAATTTTTTTTTTTATTAATAACTCTTTTCCTCCTACTTTTGGCCTTCATTACATATATTGGTTTATCTAGTGATCGAATTCTGTTTAACACTAAAATAAACAGTTTCCTTTTTACTTCAAAAGCCTTTTCCACAATGCTTTCAATATGCTTCTTCTTTTTATAAAATAAAGCTCTTTTTATATTTCTTCACATCGTTCAGCAAATGATGCACTATCTCTTGTAAAATATTTTTTTGCGTAATTCCTTATACTGATTTTGCCTTCTTTTGCCATACTTTATCTCCTTTGACTGAACATTTGCTTTCTTACTTTTCCTCCTATTTTGAATTTTTTTCTTACTTGAAAAATTCTCAGAAGTTCCAGCATTATCTACATTCTGTTTGCTCCTACTAACATTTTTAATAAATTGCTTCGTGATCTTACCAGACGATTTTTTCCTTTTAGCCACATTATCTTGTTCATTCAATACTTGTGGTTGATGTTTCTTCAAATAATCCTCCTGTCTCTGTTCTTTTCTTTTTCTTTTTTTTTCTGGCATAATTTCTCTATTTTAACGTTGAAAAATAGTATCTGTAAAAAAGAATCACAAATAAATGTATATTAATAACTTTCAAATTTACACTATTCCATTACTGTACATACACATTTTATATAAAAACTGACTAAGAAACTATAGCCCTGAACCACAAGTGTGACGATGCTTAAAACACTACATGCATAGTGCATACTACTTTGAAGCAGTTCATACCCTAAAGCCTACCTCACTAAAAGACTACATGCTAACTGACTGAATGATTACAGTACTATAAGGAGACACACTGGGTGAGTAACAGGGTGTTTGCTAAAAGTGTATGAATACTAACTGGGGAATTGAAGGTGTGAAACACAACTGTGTAGCTGATTAGAGGACTGAATGCATACTGGATAGGCATTTAAAGCAGTCCATGTGCTAAGGCCTGGCTCACTACATGAGTACTTGGGTACTGACTGAATGATTAGACTACAGCAAGGAGAGTGCCTGGGTGAATTTATAAGTGGAAGGCTTTTGGCGCAGGGAATGGATTAGTACTTGGTACTGAATGGGTCACTAGAGGAGTGCAAAGGGAGTCACAGGATGTTTGCTGGACGGTATGGATACTGACTAGGAAATTGAAAGTCTGAAAGACAAGTGTCTAGGTGGTTAGAAGAGTGCATGCTTAGTGGATAGGGGTTTGAAACAGTCCATGTGCAAAGGCCTGGCTCAGTGCATGAATACTTAGGCACTGACTGAATGATTAGAGTACTGCAAAGAGAGTGTCTTGGTGAATTTATAAGTGTTTGGGTTTTGGCACAGTGAATGGATTACTACATGGTGCTGAATGGGTCACTAGAGGACGGCAAAGGGAGTGACAGGGTGTTTCCTGGAAGTGTATGGATATTGACTAGGAAATTGAAGGTGTGAAAAACAACTGTGTAGGTGGTTAGAGGACTACATGCATAGTGAATAGGCGTTTGAAGCAGTCTATGTGATAAGGCCTGGCTCACTGCATGAGTACTTGAGTACTGACTGAATGATTAGAGTACAGCAAAAAGACTGCCTGGGAGAATTTATAAGTGGTAGGCTTTTGGCGCAGGGAATGGATTAATACTTGGTACTGAATGGGTCACTAGAAGAGTGCAAAGGGAGTGACAGGATGTTTGCTGAACTGTATGGATACTGACTAGGGAATTGAAAGTGTGAAAGACAAGTGGCTAGGTGGTTAGAAGACTGCATGCATAGTGGATAGGGGTTTGAATAAGTCCATGTGCTAAGGCCTGGCTCAGTGCATGAATACTTAGGCAGTGACTGAATCATTAGAGTACTGGAAAGAGAGTGTCTTGGTGAATTTATAAGTGTTTGGGTTTTGGCACAGTGAATGGATTAGTACATGGTGCTGAATGGGTCACTAGAGGACTGCAAAGGGAGTGACAGGGTGTTTCCTGGAAGTGTGTGGATACTGACTAGGGAATTGAAGGTGTAAAAGACAAGTGTATAGTATGTTAGAACACTACATGCATACTGCATAGACTTTTTTTAGCAGTCTATTTGGTAATGGATGGTTCACAACATAAGTACTTGGAAACTGACTAAATCATCAGACTACTGCTAGGACAGTGCTTGGGTAAAACTTTTAAATTTTTAGTTCTGCCACAGTGAAAGAATAGTGCATGGTACTGCACCTTAGTGTCAAACCCTGAATCATGTTATCAATGCATAAGCAAAGACTAGCTTTTAATGCTACTAAAACTTGACAACATGACCGGTTTTAAAAGAGTTATCTGTCAGAAAATACACAATGTTACCCAATCCTTCTCTCACAGTGGTTCCCAAATGTACACAGACTCACTGTGTGATTCTAGACAACAACCACTATCCCTAGGAGTTTACCAAAACTGATTCACTACTATGGAAGTGTTAACGAAACTGCACACAATGTGCATATTTCAAGGCTGCACTTTTGTGTCAAAGCCTGACTCATTTAATCAACGCATAAGCAAAGACTGGCTTCTAATGCTACTAAAACTTGACAACATGACCGGTTTTAAAAGAGTTATCTGTCAGAAAATACACGATGTTACCCAATCCTTCTCTCACAGTGATTCCCAAATGCACACACACACACAGTGTGATTCTAGACAAGCACCACTATCCCTAGGAGTTTACCAAAACTCATTCACTACAGTGGAAGTGGTAAGGGAATTGCACAAAATCTACATATTTCAGGACTGCACTTTTGTGTCAAAGCCAGACTCATTTAATCAAAGCATAAGCAAAGACTGCCTTCTAATGCTACTAAAACTTGACAACATGACAGATTTTAAAACAGTTATCTGCCACCAAATACACGATCTTACCAAATGCTTCTCTCACAGTGGTTCCCAAATGCACACAGACTCACTGTGTGATTCTAGACAACAACCACTATCCCTAGAAGTTTACCAAAACTCATTTACTACTGTGGAAGTGGTAAGAGAACTGCACAAAATCTACATATTTCAGGACTGCACTTTTGTGTCAAAGCCTGACTCACTTAATAAAAGCATAAGCAAAGACTGCCTTCTAATGCTACTAAAACTTGACAACATGACAGGTTTTAAAACAGTTATCTGCCACCAAATACCAAATGTTACCAAATGCATCTCTCACAGTGGTTCCCAAATGCACACAGACTCACTGTGTGATTCTAGACAACAACCACTATCCCTAGAAGTTTACCAAAACTCATTCACTACTGTGGAAGTGGTAAGGGAACTGCACACAATCTACATATTTCAGGACTTCACTTTTGTGTCAAAGACTGACTCATTTAATCAAAGCATAAGCAAAAACTGGCTTCTAATGCTACTAAAACTTGACAGCATGACAGGTTTTAAAACAGTTATCTGCCACCAAATACACGATGTTAGCAAATGCTTCTCTCACAGTGGTTCCCAAATGCACACAGACTCACTGTGTGATTCCAAACAACAACCACTATCCCTAGGAGTTTACCAAAACTGATTCACTACTATGGAAGTGTTAACGAAACTGCACACAATGTACATATTTCAAGACTGCACGTTTGTGTTAAAGCCTGACTCATTTAATCAACGCATAAGCAAAGACTGCCTTCTAATGCTACTAAAACTTGACAACATGACACGTTTTAAGAGTTATCTGTAGAAAATACACAATGTTACCAAATGCTTCTCTCACAGTGGTTTCAAAATGCACACAGACTCACAGTGTGATTCTAGACAAGCACCACTATCCCTAGGAGTTTACCAAAACTCATTCACTACAGTAGAAGTGGTAAGGGAACTGCACACAATCCACATATTTCACGACTGCACTTTTGTGTTAAAGCCTCACTCATTTAATCAACACATAAGCAAAGACTGGCTTCTAATGCTACTAAGACTTGACAACATGACAGGTTTTAAAAGAGTTATCTGTCACCAAATACACGATGTTACCAAATGCTTCTCTCACAGTGGTTCCCAAATGCACACAGACTCACTGTGTGATTCTAGACAAACAACACTATCCCTTGCACTATTCCAAAACACATTTCTTCATCTACAAGTAGTACTACATTTTAGTGCAGAAACATAACTCATTTCACAAATTCATAAACAATGACTGGTTTCTAAGTCTACCAAAATATAAAAACTGCATAGTTATCTGTCTACAAACACATGAAAAAAACAAATGCTTATCACAGAATGGTTTCTACCAGCACACACACTGTCAATAAGATTGTAGAGCAAAAAAAAGTACTCCCTACACTTTAGCAGAAGAAATACATTAGTCTGATTAAAATAAAAATAGTCTACATACATCCCCTCACAATTAAATAACTCACCTTTCAAGATGTTTTGTAGATTAAGAAGTATATCAGTCACACACCAGATATCAGTCACAAACCAGATTTTCTTATACAGAATCTCTGCAGTGTGCACCTGTCAGCAGAACCAAAGAATGGCAAAGTTTCCCTCTCATTTTCCACACTTATATATGTAAACATCAAATCACATTCCTTCCCACATAAATTCAAAAGCAAACACACATTTCTATTGGTTAAACATTTCACCATTTCCAAATGACATAAACTTCAACCCTTCCCCCAATCTGCCTTCTGCCCGTTACCATAGAAACAGGTCATGTAACACTGTACTGAGCACACAGGTCACAAGTTCAGCACACACAATGTTGCTAATCAAGACAACAAGTCTGCTTGACTTCTCAACATTTCAGCTTATCATATATAATGTTCCTTACGATCAGTTTTTGTTAACCAATAAGAATCATGCGTTTAAAAAACAGAAATATACACCCTACCTTTCAGTGTAGAAGGTTGTCAAACAACCAATCATTTCTTTTCTTTTTTTCAAAACTGCATCTTAGCCACCATTTTAGAAACATCTTACTTTCCAAACTGCCATTTTATTTACAGAGACCATCTGAGTGCATCCAGACCTCCTTACAAGAAGCTTAGAGTGTGGATTGTGGGACACAGCTACATTTTCTGGAGCCAAAGGTATGCAGAAAACAAAGGCATTCACAAAGACCTAGGTTTGCCAAATGTAGACATTAAATGGATTGGACAGAGAGGGTTAAAGTGGCACCAATTGATGCCATTGGTGAAATCCTTCATGCAAATCCAACACCCTGACCTCATAATAGTGCACTGTGGTGGCAATGACCTAGGCACTTTGACTGGGGTAGGTCTGGAAATGCTTATGAAGGACACCTTTGCAGAACTGATTTCACTTTTCCCTAAAACTGCCTTTGTGTATTCTAACATATACCAAAGGCAGAAATGGAACTGTTCCGATCATTTTTGTCCACAAATTGAGAAAGCTAGGAAACATGTGAATAAATCTGTTTCTGATTTTCTCCGAGACTACAGAATGGAGTCCATTTACAATAACAATCTGCGCTTTCATATGCAAGAGATGTATAGGAGAGATGGAGTACACTTTACTGATGAAGGAAACAGAGTCTTCCTCAACAACTTTAGACTCTGTATAGGTACTTACTTATAAGTACCAAAAACTCTCAATGAACACAATGGCTCTTTTTAGAGCCACTCAAGAACAAAACACTTAACCTTAATTTTTATCTCCCAACAATTTCATTTTTTTTCCCTTGGATCCGTGAACCCACCGCGAGAGAATCTGTGCATCCGACGTGATAGGATGCGCGCACCGTGCGCGCATTTCGCCGTTTTTTTTTTTTTAAAAGGGGGGTCCAGGGGGTCCTTCTGGGGCCCCTAAGCACCTCTAGAGGGTCAGAGTATTTCCACTCTGCCCCCTTTATATGTTTGACATGCTTATTCCCCTTGCTTCTTCAGCCTCGCTTCTACCGAGGCAGAAAATGGCCACCAACAGTTCCTGGTTTCGAATGTAGACAGACACTCGACAGCCAATTAGTATTCAGTGCGCGATCCGGAGGGTGCGCGTTCGGTTCGGGGAGGGTGCGCTTACGGTGCAGGTAGTGTCCGCGGATCCTCCCCGGCCATAGATATTTATGTACTTTTAACTCTAATTTTCTCAGGAACTACTGAACAGATTGACACCATTTATGCAAAAGGCACGAGTCTGAACTGAGGACTACCTCTTTGCCAAATTTGATGTCATTCCGTTCAGCGGTTCGGGCTGTAGCTGCGACAACAGATCCTATGGTAAATTGCATGGGGAAAACGCGTTTTGGGACCCCCGTTTTTTCTCGGCCCCCGCTTGCCGGATCACCGCGAAACTTTCAGGGTAGGAGCATGAATTCATCAACCGGCGCCAGACTTATTGGGAATAGAATGTTGCGGATTTCCTATGGAAAATAGGTCCTAACTATAACTATCTACTGGCGACTGCCAGTAGATAATATGTATATATATAGATATATATATATGTATATATTCATCAACGCCTTCTCGCTATTGCATTCAGTTATGAATATATGTGAATTGTGTTGTTTGACAGGTTCACTGACCTGCACAGAGGCTTGCCTGCTCTAAATGACAGTGTAATGAAGGTTGAAGGTGGCAGAATAGTTTAAAGGAATAGTCATAGTTAGTCCCTATGATACATTGCCTTTAACAGCTCAAAAAACAATGAAAGGGTCACGCGCTAAGGACTACCAAAAACAGCAGTGAGATACTTTAATTAATTCACACTGTGGCAGAATTGTTAAAAGGAATCATTATCGTTAATCCTTGAGCGTCAGTGCTTCCAAATGCCTAAACCTATGAAATGTTTCTTTGCAATTTATTGCCACAATTATCACCTGCTTGTAATACAGCAATGTGATACACTGTATACCTGGTTGAACACAGGGTAGCACAGGGCATATGAGCAAGGCAAGCTAACGTAGAGTGAAAATAAGTATTTTAATTATTCGTCAAACATCCAATCTTCAAAGGTACATGTATATTTTCTTCCATATTTTTGGGAGAAATTTCTTTGGGAATCACTGTTCAATTAGATTTGAAACACATTGTGATTAATGTTCTCTCAATTCAAAGTGAAGTAACTCTGAAAGACATAGTCTGTTTTCACTATTTTTTCTAAGTCCGATCACATGATCATTTAATTGTCAGGAAGTAGAAACCACAG
Organism: Triturus cristatus; assembly: GCF_964204655.1. Lineage (NCBI taxonomy): Eukaryota > Metazoa > Chordata > Amphibia > Caudata > Salamandridae > Triturus > Triturus cristatus. The sequence goes on from NC_140593.1 coordinate 541,859,364, forward strand.
TATTCGTGATCAAGGGAGTGTATCCCGAAATGTGTCGAGTTGGTCTGCTTGTACGTTAAATAAACATCGTCTTGAAAGCAATCTGGTGTTCGCGGCTGCTTTTCACAGAACACAAGGTGAGAAGGCGTTGATGGATTTGAGAGGTTCGCCTCCTCGCCGCGGATGCCATCACAAGAGGAAAGGGATTGGCATTTACAGTGGCTTTAAAAGTTCTAAAGTTATAGTTACAACTTTTATTTACAATTTATCCACCACCTTCACATTATTATAAGTAGTGGACATTGTTACATACTCTTTACAGCTCGCTAACCTGACAACACTAGCTATAACTCGCCACTCTACCATGCTATGTGTTGTAACAAATAATGTCATTTGAGAAATTATGTGTTATTATGAATGTTATGATTTCAGATGCTATAAGAGATGTAGTATGCAAGGACATAAACAGCGCATGGAAAAGGAATGACTTATATTTAATGTATTGTGGTGAGTGAGGTGATAAGACTGTGTTCGGAGGCGCGTAAATTATACCTTTACAAATTTTTTTATGTTAGTGTATTTTAAGTTGGGTATGTACAGAAATAATACATGAGGTATACCAAACTATAAAGTATCCTTTAATGTTTTTTTTCATTATATGTTAATGGTTTTTATTTTTTAATAAAAAAGTGTTTCAACATACAGTGTGGAGTGTCATTGATTGGTGTGCTGTGAAGTGAAGTGTAGTACAGTCCAGTACAGTGAAGGAGAGTGTCGTAGAGTCTATTATCGGAGAGTGGAATACTGTAGAATGTAATAGAGTGTAGTCGAGTAGAATGATATAGTGTGCAGTGGAGTAAATTGGTATACAGTGGAGTGACATGGTGTGTCGTGAAATGTAGTATCGTAGAGAGGGGCGGAATGCTGTACAGTGTAGTGGCGTGTCAAACAGTGGAGTTAAAAGTGTTGTACAGTGGAGCGTCATCGACTGGTATGTCATGAAATGGAGTGTGGGAGAGTGGAGTGTCATCTCGTAGAGTGGCATAGAGTGCATCAGAGTGTTGAAGAGTGTAGTGGCACAGAGTGGAGTTCAGTGAAGTAGAGTGTTGTATAGTTCAGCGTTGTCGAGTGTAGTGACATGCAATAGAGTGGCAAAGAGTCTCGTACAGATTAGTGTTGTGCCATGGAGTATCTGTGAGAACACAGTGCATGGTAGAGTGGCGAGTTATAGTTAGTGTTGTCTGGTTAGAGAGCTGAAAGGAGTGTGTAAGGAGGTCCACTATTTATAGTAATGTGAAGGCAGTGGATAAATTATAGTTGAGTACAGTGTCTGACAGTGGAGCAGCATAGAGCAAAGTATAGTACAGGGATGTAGAGTGGGATATAGTGTAGGAGAGTGGAGTATAGCAGAGTGGAGTACACTAGAGTAAGGTACTGTGAAGTTGAGTAAAGTGTTATAGAGTGGAGTGACTTGTCACAGACTATAGTGGCATGGAGTGGAATAGAGTGGAGTGTGTAACATACAGTTGTGTAAAGTGTCATAAATTGGAGTACTGTACTATGCAGCAGAGTTTAGAGGGGTGTTGTACACTATTGGAAAATGATGTAGACTACAGTAGAGTGGCATACAGTCTAGCTGAGTTTTGCATCGTGGAGTGGTGTACAGCACAGTACAGAGTTGTGGAGTGTGGTAGAGTGCATTGGAAACTTTATGTTCAATTTAGACTGGGTTGCTTGCCTGTTCATGCATTTACAAAGAATTTATCAAAAGCTTCCCCTGCTAGATGTCCTGCTTGTAATAGCCAAGAAGAGACTCCTATTCATGTCTTCTTCTTTTGTCCAGGATTTGATGTACCCAGGAGGTATTGGCTTCTACCAATATGCAGGAATCTGGGGTACAAACATTCATGGGAGGCCTTCAGAGTCTTGAGAACTGACACTCACCCCCCGATTGTTTTTGCTGTGTCCCGTTTCCTTAACTCCATGTGGCACAGGCACCGCAAGTTTTTAATTTCCCACTGCAGATAATAATTGTTCCTTTGTCATTTCTATTGTCTTGATCTTACCAACAAATGAAATTAATGTTTAATTCGCTTCTTACAATTTTAATATCTTTTTAACTGCTATGAAATGTGTCTAACCCACTGTAAATGGCTACATTCAGCAATGTCCATTGATGTTTTTACTGCCCAAATCTAGTTATGTATGTATTTTATGCTTTTGCTTTTATGGTCTGCAAGATCGAAATAAAGCTTGGAAATGGTAAATGGTAAATGGATTGGCATACAGTTTTATAGAGTACAATGGCACAGAGTGGATAGTGGAGTAGAGTGGAGTACTGTATCAGCAAAGAGAAGAATAATGTGGGATGCAGTAGCATACAAAGAGTTGAGTACAGCGTCATGCAGGGGACTAGCGTATCGTGGAGTAGAGTATTGCACAGTGGCATAAAGTATAGTACAGTGTTGTACAGGGGAGTGAAGGGGTATAGACAGGAGTAAAGTGTTGGAGTGTGGCATACAGTGCAGTGTAGTGTTGTAGAGGGGAGTGCATAGAGTATAGTAGTGTGTGAAACAGTGGAGCTGCATAGAGGGTATTCGCGTATAGTAGCATAGAGTGAGGTAAAGTCTCATACAGTGGAGTCGAGTGGAGTGGTGTAACGTAGTGCGGAGTAAAGTACAATAGAGTGTATTGGTGTGTCTTAGAGCAGAGTGGCATGAAGTGGAGTGTACTAACATAGCATAGGTACTAAACTGCTATAAATTAGAGTGGAGTCTCATACAGCAGAGTGGAGCGCTGCGTAGCACAGTGTTGGAGACTGTCATAGAATGAAGTAGAGTGTTGTTCAATAGAGTGTATGAGTATTGTAGAGTTTTGTGCAGTAGAGCTATATAGAATGGAGAAGAGTATACTGGAGTGGTGTAGAAGGGAGTGGCATAAAGTGTAATAGTGTAGAGTGGAGGAGTGTAGACTGAAGTGGTGTAGAGTGGTGTGCCATTGAGTATTATAGCGTATAGTGTAGTAGGGTACAGTGGAGTGGTGTAAAGTGTAATAGCGTATAGTGTAGTAGTGTACAGTGGAGTGGTGTACAGTAAACTGGTACAGACCCATTGTGGGGGGGGGGGGTAGAGTGTAATAGCATGCATTGGAGTGGGGTAGAGAGGAATAATACGATATAGAAGAGGAAAAAATATTGAAGTTGCGTACAGTGCAATAGCGTAGAGTGGAGTGATGTACAGTGGAATAGCCAAGAGTGGAGAACAATGGAGTGGCAAAGAGTAGAATAGCGTAGAATGGAATAGCATAGAGTAGAATAGTATAGAGTGGAGTGGCATACAGTGGAGTGGTGAATGTACAGGAAAGGACCCCCTGCTATGAATGCCAATGTGCAACATGCCGTCCATCATCTTGTGTGTTTTGCTGTTCGCCCTATGTGGGAAGGGTATGCCCAGACGTGGGTCCCGTGCTCACTACGCCACTGGAGTCAAGCTATCCTGGCTGAAGAGGGGTGAAACCCTGAAACCGTTCCTAGGATGCTTGATTCCGGTCCAACGAAGACATGGCTTGACAGTTCAGGCTGGACTGTTCCCATGAGGCACAGGGTCAAGACTGATTTGCATATGGCCATGTCTGAACTGGGCTGGCGTGGTGAGCACAATAACGATGGATTAAACCCAGATCTGTGACTGGGGGTGAATGTTTTGCCAATGTGCAACATTCCGTCCATCATCTTGTGTGTTTCACTGATTTGCATCAGCATCCACTAACAATTCCCTCTAGAAATATTAGGCCCTTAGAATGTCTCACTCGGGGGTGAGAAGACAATGTATGCAGCCGATTGCTAAAAACAACGAATAGTGATAAATGTGAGACAGTAACACATGTCCATAACAGCAAATATTACACAGAACCATGGATGTCATGCTCAAAGTTAACCTTACTATTCTCGTCGAAGGAAAACTAAAGCGCCAAATAGCACTTAATGGTTAGGCGATCCACACTATCTACGAACTTGATGACTGCATGTTAAATGCTTCACTCATGGAGAAAAACGTGCCCGTAGTAAGTGCACTCCTTAGCTGGCATTGCCGGTTCTTGTTCTGTAGCAGATTCAGGAAATATGCTTCAGATGAATGTCTGTCTTATACGAAAGTTAAGTGGAGGAGCTTAAAGTTTCCAAACTGACACGATGCGCAACAGGTGATGCTAGAGTTCCTGACGTTGTAAGACAGAACAAGGACTCAAGTAAAGGATTACTGATAGGAAGTTGGAGACTAGACCGGTAGCGCTCCTAACAGTACGAGACAGAAGAAAGACTCAGCTAAGTGATTACTTATTAGAATTCAGAGACTAGACTGATGGAACTTGAAGAAAAAATGTAAAGAGCAAATGCTCTAAGGAAGCAAGGAAACATTTGAAGAAGTGGATAAGGAACTGTCTTCATTCACTGACTACCTTATTAAGAGGAAGATGAATAAACTGAATAAAAATATCCTCTATACTACATTGGAAAGGACATATCCTTACTTAGCAGAGAATTATTATAATCATATATATAATCTTTATACACCTTGGTAATGGCAGCAAGTTGACTGAGTTTGATGACACTTTCTTCTCCCACTCTCGCTGATCACTTTTTATCATGGTGAAGGTACCGACCACATACTACCCTTTCTTATACATTCTACACATTGGTTGTGTGCAGTGTAATGGCCTTACATATAGGTAAGTAGTAGGTCACTACCTATCACCACTTTATTAAAGTGCCAATAGGTAAGAAAATATTTATATATTTTTAAAATATTTTTAGATATGTTTACGGCCATGTACCACTGTAGTTTCACAAACTAAGTTTAAATGTCTTATAAGTTGAAAAACTACTTACCCTATTTACCTGCAGCACCCAAAGAGCATAATCTCTGCACCATAGTGTATAATTCTGCCAAATGTAATGTAAATCCATACAGCCATTTTCACGCTATGTCAAATACAATAGTCTATTTAAAAATGCATTGGTGGCAACACGTGTTTTGGGAACCCATTTTATGTTTGCACCCCCTTATCGATTCACCACAAAAATTTACTTCATCTGAAAATGTAGACCATTCTGTAGGTCTTGTTATATTCCATATAGGTACCCCAGTATAGGCTCAGGTATAATTGCACCTTTCACCTACCTCACCCTTATATTGCACTACATAATGGTTCTTAGGAGGGACCTTTAACCTAGTTGAGGTAATGTCTAGAGGATCTGGGGTTTTCTCCAAAAGGCCTACGCTTCATTCATTACGCATGAGGATTCTTGGAATCACAGCTGGACAGCAGGCCGAACATCTCCTGCATAAAACAATGTACAAGGGTCATTCCTTCCATCATCCTAGCTCAACATGACACAGCGAGGTATATTCCCAGGGGGCATTACTTTGGGTATACATACACCATCTCTTGCTAAGGTAGAGAGAGGAGAAAAGGACTTCCATGCTAACACACTGACCCGAGACGCTGAGGCTCCTGCATGCACATACTCCAGCTCGCAGTGGTCTGACATCCCTTGCAGGGTGTCCACCTTGAGACCAGAACAGGGTCCCACAATCTCTCACTCCAGGTAATGGGGTTGACTTTATCCTAGAGGGATTCTTGGCTTCCACACCTACATACATGCTAGGTACACTTAGGTACATCTAGTTAGGGTTGCATCATAGGAGTACGCTTTTATTACTATCATGTATTCTTATCCTTGCCTATATTTATCGTTTTAGCACTATGGTAGACATCTACCATCCTTTTACTCTGTTAGTGCTTATAATCATCTATTTCTGTTACTGTCTAATGATTGTGTCAGCACATCTATTTTACACTCGAATGACGCTGGTTCAATAAATACTTATTGGAAAACGTCCCCACCGTTTATTCTGTGTATCTCTCAGAGACAAAGTGAGCACGAATGACTGAGCGACTAGTAGTACTGTTTCCACGATTCTGAGGGATCAAGGTTGTCGTGTTCGATACTTGTGAAGAACTATTCTCTCCTTGGTAAGAGGGGTTTCTAGTGGCACTGTGAGCTAGCTGATATACAGGCTAACATACTCAGTGGGGGTGTCCGGAATCAGTTTGGACACAGAGCCCTCAGTGTATGTTGTCTAAACACGCAAATCCTATATAGGTTTATAGGGACTACATGAGATGGCGCCACCAACGTTGGTGTTGGTACTGATTTAACAGTCAAATCTGAGTAGTTCAGTCGTGCTTTTTTCAGAGAGCCCAACTCACATTACTTCAGAGATGTCTGAAGTGAGAAGGGAACTATCCTGCCACAGCTGAGTAGACAAAAATTCCTATTTATTGGCTGTAGGTTCATCAAGCTTGAAAGATAAACAGTTCCTATATTTGTGCATAACACTTTATCTCAGTTTCCTTGAGACTCTTCCTTGAAATTATTTTTTCAACAATGACAGAGGATGCTGCTGTGCCAGCACAACGCGTTTTAGTTCAGGAAGAAGAAGGAGAAATTAACATTTCAGAAAAATGTTAGAACTGCCCTTACCTTAAAACTAGCAGAATACGATTTCCCAGATAGAGGTGGGACAGTAACTTTCGTGATTGAGGCTCACGAATCATATAGAACAGAGGTATTCTATTCATGGGTTACATTCCCACAAGCAGATGCACTAACACATACATTTTATTCTTACACTGAAGAAGACCCTCCAGATGAATACAGTCATATGAGGACATTGAGATTCCGCTCACCTACCAGGAGCACATAAACTGGCTTAAAGGTGCCATTCCCCGTACGAGAAATAAAGCAAGACAAGGTCCGCTCGGAAGAGACGGAGCCACTTGGCCTGTCCTTGCGGCTTACACACTGCATCCAGACATTGACACAATGCCAATATCAAACTTACGTACACTTCAGAAAGAAATAATACAACTTTACAGAAATTTAACACAATTTGTGATGAGAACACTCAGAATTCAGCCAACAAGAGCTGCACATGCAGGACCCATTCAGGGAAATGCAACTAAAATAACACTACAAACACTAAATGCAGTTATGGGTAAAATGGCCACTAAACGCGAACAAATACCATTCTGTATAGCTCAGAAAATAGATAGAGGCAGTATTTCCACAAACAAGCCCTCATGAAAAACACAGAATGCTTACAATCTGCTTGCCAATGGGGATAGCTCCTCAGATAGAGGATTGTACCACTTGGGGAACAGTTTTCGCCGCAATATATACCAGAACTCATGGTATCCCTTCATTTTTAAAAAAAAATATCTTTTATTGATTTTTATGCAGTTAAACATGCGATTGGATATGTATCGTTCAAAGAAGAGTGATACCTTGACGATTTTACATACACACAAGCGAGTTCTTCCCAGTATAATACCATGCCAATATGTACCATAACAGCATATATGACCGAGTACTGATACAAAATATATCTTCCTTCTTGATTTGTGGGGATCGTCACCTCCATTTACAGCCTGTGCTTGCATCGCATAAGTACATGAGTGTGTTGATTAATGCAAGCCCTCCAATTCGCCCTACAGTTAGCAGGCATTTGTTACATATGCAACACATGACAGATCATATCCGATACATACTTATGTGTGATACAAACGATCAATATTTCAAATAATAACCATTATTTCTGCTATGTAGAAACTGAAGATTGAAAAAAAAAGGGGGAGAATGAGGAATAACAATAAAGATATATATAGAACAATAAGAAATGAACATAGGGGTGGGAAAATAAAACAATGATCAAAAATACTAAATAGGGGGAGTACACAATCATGGTGATGCCTATTGCAGGTATATTGTTAGGGGGCCGCATGAGTTATAATATTAATCATTGTCAGTTGCGTGAGGTCAGTGTGTACTGTGCCTGTTGTTCTATTCATGGCCGAGTGGGCTGCAGTGTGGAGCGCTATAAAGTCCATCATCACAGAGTATCTCCGGGGCATGTGGATACAGGTCACATCTCAGCAAGTGCAGTAAACACTGCTATCCCATATGGTATGACAGGGTCACTGAGCGCCGATCCTGTATGGTATCCCTTCATTAGGAGTAGTACCTGACGTATTAAAACAAATACAAACTGAGTATGGCGCAGAACCTGCCCTGAACTTAGGGATGAAATTGCTAGGCAATTTTGCCCAGGTATAATCTATAATATTAGAAAATATAAAAGGGGAGGCAGCAGCAGTGGCAATACGCTAACACCTAAGGGATTTCACTCGTTTACAACAGGAACGGGAATTACCTAAAATTATCACAAGCACCTATGCTGAATTAGGTAGGGATAGTTTGGGATATAGAGCATTAAAACCTCAACTCATGAGTGGTCTAGAGAAGGATAACACAAAGCAAGCACCTGATTCTTCCAAGAAGAAATGGGACAATAATGATAAAAAACATGAGAGCAAATCTCAGTCCAGAAGTGGGTCTCCTCGACAGGAGCCCTCCGAAAGGAAATACAACCTAAGGAATAAGGATAACATTAAAAAACCTGACAGATATCAGGATACTGATACACGTTCCTCTCGTTCCTTTCAAGGTTCACCAAGAAACTCCGAGAGAGAAGGACGGTCAGAACACAGACAGGAAGAGCGTATGAAGTCAAGAGACACGTCACGCGCTTCAAGCTACACTTCTAAAAAAGAAGACAAGCCACAATCTAAACCTCAATTTAAAAAGAAGAAAGTAGCAGGTATCAATGTTAGACATGCCCAGAATTCTGAGGACTCAACTACTGAACAGGGAATGGGCTCTGACGATGCTAGACAGCGCAGCAGAAGTAACAATAGCTCGCCAGAACCTGATGGAATTTCTGGTGACAGCAGAGTTGAATGAGTACATCACAGTGGAAACACCTGATACGAGGGTAAGTGTCCCACATAGGTTACATGAGATAACACTCCAAATGGAGGGGGACAAACCCAGAAAAATTAAAGGTCTCTTTTGGGAGAACTTGACTTTCGGCTATGACATACTTTTAGCTGAACAAGATTGGCCGCCTGCAATTGTTATTGATTGCCCAAAGGGAGAAACTGTAATTTTACCATCTTTTTCCAACCACTTTCCAATTTCCTTAAAACATACATACGCACGGGAGTGGGCCGTAGCCCTTGCTCCAGCACTTTATCGCAACCATATTGGGTGGGATACTGAGTCATCTAAACATATAATCCCAGTTAAAACTATTAAAGTTCCACGGAGATAGTACCCAATAAAACAGGAAGTGAAAAAACAGGTCTGGGAGATCTTAGATCAACTTGAATACCAGGGTGTAATAGAAACTTGCACTTCCTCAATGAATAATCCTTTGTTTCCCGTTATGAAACCCGATAATTCCTACCATCTAGTTTTAGATTATAGACATCTTAACTCATGTACAAAGACATTTGCAGTACAGAATACACATAGTACCGCATTAATGAATAACATTGTGCGTAAAAAATTCAAAACAACACTAGGTATCTCAAATGGATTCTTCTGCCAAAACATAGTGCCTGAAAGCAGGTATCTGACCGCATTCTCCACGTTAGGTTCTCAGAGTCAATTTTGTAGACTCCCCCAAGGGTATAGGAATAGCCCCGGGTTGTTCGGTGCTAGGGTAACAGAATTACTTCAACAATTGGATGAAGAAGCATTGTCCTATGGGGGTGATATTTTTCGGACAGACGATGACTTAACAGAACACTTGACCAGGGTGAGAAACATAATTTTGGGGGTCGCCTCTGAGGGCTACAAATTTGAATTTAAAAATTCAAAAATAGCCCACCTCAAAGTTCTATTTTTGGGATATGAGCTATCAAGTGAAGGTAAAAGCCTGGCAGCTAACTTGTTAGAAAAGTGTGCACTGCAACAACCTTCCAAATCTTTGAAAAATATACAATCCATTTTGGGATTTTTAAATTTTGGCAGAACATACATTTTAGATTACGCAGAAAGAGTAAAACCTTTCTACTACTTAATAAGACCTGATTTCTCAGTAAGGCATAGGACACAGGGACACACAGATATCCTTCTTTCCCTACAAGCTGACATGATAGCGTCAAAACACTTAGTGCCCGATTCACAGAATTAACTTAAGACAAAATCCTAAACTTATTACTTTTGGAATTCACAGAATGCACTTACTACTTTTGGTATTCACAGAATGGATTTACTATTACTAACTTTACGTCTGCACTCGGGCCGGAGATTCCAGCCCGAAGGCAGAGATTCTGGTCCGGGGGTGGGACTTCCTGCCCGGAGGTGGGGATTTCGGCCTGGAGGTGGAGATTACAAGGAAGCCCTGGAAAGTTTGGGTGTAGCACTGTGGTACTCCGCTCCATACCATCCTGAGGGAAATTTGGTTGTGGAGAGGAAAAACCGTGACCTAAAGCAGTCTTTAACAGCTAGATTACCAATTTCCAACAATGAAATGGAACTCGTTCCTGTTCAAATTGAACATCAAAACTCGAGTGAAACATAAATATCAATTTGACCGAATACTGAAATCTACATCAATATGCCTCAAAAAGAGACACCTGCAAGTTCCTCAGCACCTGCTAAGCTACCAAAGATAGATCAAACTGCTTCTGGCTACTTCATCGATTTTGATACATTCTCTCTTGATCCCTTCGAACCTGAGACACCGCCAGCTCCAGTTTCCCGTAAGCAACACATTTGTGAGTACTGCACTTTTCTGAAAAAGACTTACTTAGTATCACTTTGGCTCCAGCTCTGCATAATATCTGCAATATTGTTTTTTCTGTTCTGGATTGGCCTAGTGACTGTCTTTCGCTCACCTCGCTGCCAAGACCTGGAACACCCTCCCCATCCTCCTACGGCAGACCCAGGACCTGCTAACATTCAGAAGACTATTCAAGACCTGGCTATTCAATCAGTATCTTCCTCCCCCCCCAGCGTCTTGAGACCCTTACGGGTGAGTAGTGCGCTTTCCAAATGTTATGATTGACTAGTGAATGGAAAATCTCCCAGAATGCTCTGCAGTATCCAATGTGAACTTGGTCTTGAAACCACATACATCATCTCATCGTGAACAAAGAGACTTGTTTTTCATTAACATTATAGCTAATCCAATTCCTGATGGTATTGTTTGGGACAAAGTTGATTATGATGTATTTGGCCCAACAGATTTTTTAAAAATACCACTTTTATTTAAAATATCTCTAAATGATAAGATTACCTCCAGTACATTCTCTGACGTTTGGCATTTTGATACTGTCAATAATATGTTGTATGATTTAGAAAAATCTGCTGCATTTTCCAGCAATGAAATGTTAGAAGACACATCTGATTTTGATAATATGCACTGTTATCATCGTTATGGTCATCACTTTTTACACAAATCGAGTGTCCCTAGAAATGTTTACACACACCATCAATGGGAACATTGTCCAACACCTCCAAAAGGTAGTTCAAAAACTTTTGCACAGAAATTTTCATATTTTTCAGGGTTCAACACTTCTGACCTGACCTCATTTTACTACAAGGTTGCCCCTACACCTGCACAGAAAAATATGCTGACTAACACCAAACAGATTTATTCTGCATCCTTTATTGCCCAACTGTCTGAACAGGGTTTTGACTTATGGAAAGACACATTAGACACAAAATCGGCCAGTGGTTCTAAGGATTGGCAAACTCAGGGTACAGAAACTCTATTTAGAGCATGGTTAATTGAGCAACAAATAATATTTCTGAATGAAACTGTACAACAAACTTCCTGTCTTGGGCTAGCCAAGAACAAAGATTTAAACACACCACAGTTCCCCACACTTTCACACATCAATTTTACATCATGTGAAGGGGATGGGGTAGATGACATCATGCAGTACAATACATCAGACCTCAATTGGAAGGGAAGGTTAGTTTTGCCCACATACACAAATAGATGTCAATCAAGATTCAGGGGTACAACTGAAGGCTTCAGTATCCATAGGCCAGACCCACAATATATACAGAAAGAACATCCGGGGGTAGTGCCATCATACAGTGTAGGTAAGTTGTGCCTTGATTGGCTAAAAACCTCAACACTGTCCCAGGTGAAACAGCACTTATCCTTACTCTCAGACGAGGTGGATTTAAGGGACTTTTTGTTAGGACCCGAAAGCCATGTCAGAAACGTTTCTATTATGTTCTCTATAATGAAATCTGGAAAATCTCTCAACAACAAGCTGCAGAGAGACTTCGAGAAATAGATAGAATTAACCCAGAGAAAGTGTTAGCTGTAGTTGACAATGGTATGACTACATTAACATTCAGGATTTATTCACTGGGCAACATTGTATCTTCTGCTTTTGATATACTAGAACAAGACTTGTACATTCTACAACACGGACAATCACAACTGCGTTCTATGAGACTGCTCCTAGAAGATACCAGTCCGGATATAATGTTTCTCACTGAGACTTGGCTTACGGACTGGTCTAATTCAGCGGTTGTTCAGGCACTCCCCCCAGGCTACACTATCCAAAGACACGACCGCTCCCTTACCAGAGGGGGATGGCTTGCCATTATACATAGGGATTCTTTTAGCTGCAGGATTTCTGACGGGCTCATCCGAGACTGTGAAAGTTGCTCTTTTTCAATTAAATTTACACCCACATGCACCTTCTCAGGTATGTTAATATACCGACCCCCAGGTGCGATTGGATCTTTTCTTGGGGACCTGGTGGATAATACTTCTCTACTGGTTAGCTCCCTGCCGAATTTCACTTTTCTGGGAGACCTTAACCTACATCTTGAATCCCGCACAGCCACGTATGTGGAGGAAGTATCTGACGCCTTAGAGGTGCTACTCCTTTCTCAGAAAGTGATGGGTCCAACTCATGTCAAAGGTCACCTGCTGGACCCGATCTTTACCAATACCCGCATCCAGGTAGACGACCCACAGCCGCTCCCCTGGACGGATCATTATCTTATCTCATTTTCCTGGTCAGCCTCCACGAGTAGGAAAGCTGGAAACCACTCCAAAATTCTGAACCGGAATTGGTCTAACATTTCTGTGGAAGAATGGGCTGCCATTCTCAAAGAATCCCGTCCCTGTCTAGACCCTGACCCTGAGAAGGCAAATTTACAATTCAATCTCTGGATTAAAAATTCACTGGACGTATTAGCCCCCATAAAACTCAGGGACATTAAAAAGGGCCAAAAAAAAGTTGCTTGGTTTACTATGGAGCTAAGAGATCTTAAACGGAACTGTAAGCAACTTGAGAGGCAGTGGAGGAAAGACTTTTCACTTGAAAAAAAGAAAGTCTATCATGATGCACTAAAATTGTATAAAACCGAGATTCCGAAAACACAATCTAAGTTTTATGAAGCAAAGATTTTATCAGCACCTAACTCTCCTAAAGAAATTTTTAACATTTTTTAGTCCTTGACTACCCCTCCATTCACCACGACGACCCCTACTGATGTACAAGGTCGCTGTAATAATTTAGCAGAGTATTTCCATGATAAGGTACAGGCGATCTACTCAGCCTTTTCGACAGTCACCACCTCTGACCTTGATGCCTCGAGGCAAGAAACTAGAGACCGCCGAGACCAGAGTCTGGAATCTTTTCCGCCCCTGGATTCAGATACAGCGATGTCCTTACTTAAGAAACTTAAATCAGGCTCCCCTAAAGACCAGGTGCCCCCCACAGTGTTGCACAAGGTTGCCCCAGAAGTAGCCCCTGTTATCGCAACTCTTATTAACTCCTCATTGTCAACAGGCAAGGTTCCTTCACTATGGAAGGAAGCGATGGTAAAGGCCCTGCTAAAAAAACCTGGATCAGATCCGGAGGTAATGGCTAACTATCGTCCTATCTCCCTGCTCCCGGGAATAGCTAAAATAGCAGAGAAGTAAGTCAATACTACCCTTTCCACTTATCTGGAGGAACATGACTGTTTGCACTCAACACAGACTGGCTTTAGATCTCGACAGGGCACAGAAACCGCCCTGATTGCCGTAGTAGAGGAGGCAAGAAAAATTATGGACTCAGGAGGATCAGCTGCAATAATCCTCCTTGATCTCAGTGCGGCTTTTGATACCGTCGACCATCAAATTCTCATTACAAGATGCCACGAGATGGGGATGAACGGTACCGCACTGAGATGGATAGCCTCCTTTCTGGAAGGCCGCACATTCCAGCTCTTTGAGGAGAATGTGACTTCTAGGAATGTGCCTTTGAAGAGTGGAGTGCCTCAGGGCTCATCACTTAGCCCCACTCTTTTTAATATTTACATGTGCCCTTTAGCCAAAATTGTGGAGGCATTCGGCATACAAATTGTTACGTATGCCGATGACACTCAGTTGATTGTCTCCCTAAAAGACCCAGGACAGCCAGGAAGTAATTTTCCAGATGCCTGGAGGAAATATCCGTCTGGATGAAAGAGTCCTGCCTCCAGCTCAATGGAGCAAAAGCAGACCTTATGCTGCTGGGAAAACCTTTGCCTCCAGACATGCCGTTAGCGTGGCCTAGTTGTATGGGAAACCCGCCCACTCCTAAAAATCACATCAAGAGCTTAGGAGTCTGGCTGGATGTAAGATTAGACATGAAGACACAGGCTAACAAGGTAGCTGGGTGCTGCTTCGGGATTTTGAAGTCAGCACGAAAGATCTTGCCTCTTCTCCCATTTCATGCAAGAAGACTACTCCTCCAGGCATTAATACTGTCGCATCTGGACTACGCTAATGCCCTATATCTAGGAGCCCCCCAGTCCACAATATGCATACTACAGAAGGTCCAGAACTGTGCGGCAAGAATTATCTTGCAATTTTCGCGGCGAGAATCAGCAAAAAGAGCAATTAGACAATTGCACTGGCTTCCTGTTTTAGAAAGGATTAAATTCAAGGCCCTCTGTGTCACGCACAAGATCATGGCCGCGAATGCCCCTCCAATCCTTCAAAGGATAGTTTCTCCATACCATCCCAGAAGGCACCTTCGCTCTGGAAATAAGCGCCTTGCCATGGTACCGAGAATTGTCAGGACAAGATGTGGAGGTCGCTGTTTCTCCTATGTTGCTTCAAAGACTTGGAACACCCTCCCAGACTCTATCCGTTTGGAGGAGGAATACCTGCCCTTTCGACGGCTTTTGAAGACGCATCTTTTTCCTGCGGTATAATTTAATCTGCCCCTCGCCGTCTGGTTCTCAGCGCTGGGAGGCCCTAGGGTAGCCATGCGCTCTATAAATGCCTCTTTCATTTCATTATGTTATTAAGCTGCAATCTTTGCTCACTGGTTATGTACCTTGGCGATTTATCAACAGTACATCTCTATTTTCAGCATACAATCTGACTGAAAAACAGATTACAATGGCACAAAGAGGAGCAAAATATACAATGCAGCGTATTGAAAATCTTGACAAGTTACCTTTTACTGTAGCGGAGTCACCTTCCACAGAATGGTTAATTCATGGCCATATAACACTACCGGTCACAACTTTCCAATTTCAATATTGCCTGGAACAACGCCAGGCAGGCAGATATGAAGCGATGGGTAGGGAATTCATCAAGGAATCTTGGGAATTGCCTCACAGATTTCGATGCCGGAATGGGGACACAGAAGTGTCTCTTAGCGGTACAAACTGTAAGAGCGTTTTAAGCGTCTCTCTCATATGCCAGGATATTATGCTTCACGGGTTCTGTAATGGTTCAGTTGCAAACTTATCCTGTCGCTTGAATGGACCCCAGCTGCCGTGATTAATCTGATATTCGAGTTACTTTCAAATAGGAGTTACTTGATGCTGAATGATCAAGTTGGTGTGGGATGCTTCCGGCCATCGCATATCTTGTCACTGTAAACTCCAAGGTTACTTGCTGTATGCAAGTATTGTTTCCACCGACTCACACAATCAGGGAGGCATCATTATGGCCTTCATTGAATGTTTCCTTTATATGGTTTGATACTCTGAGCCAAATGAAAGCCATGCTTTTACAGCAAACTGTGCCCTTAACCTCCGCCCGAGAAACTTATGATCGTCAGGTTGCAAGGTCTTCCTTATGCCCACAGTACTAGTGAGATACAGCTGTTTTTCCGGTAGAGATTCATTCCTGGGTGGCCTATGCTGTTCTACAGGGATTACTCGACTAGACTGGTAACCTTTCAGTGCTTAGAAATATGGTTTTACACTTTGGACACGAAACTGTTTGGTTCAGCTTTGTGGCACTTCTTTAGTACTAGACTCCTATCATCTGTACTCGTTCCCTTGAATGTTTTTTTTATTTTATTTTGGCTTTTGGATATTTTTCGGCACGGGTGATATGATCTTCAAGGTGATGAGGTATCTATCTTTTCGCACTTACTGCACCTGATTCAAAATATTTTATACAGTTTTGGTCTGCCACCTCAAGAGAGGAGTTTCTTGTAAATACAAAGATTTATACCTTTGTTCCTGTGCAATTGGCTATTTGTATATATGGTGTATATATATGTAAATATGTTATATATTTGTAAGTAAAACAAGATATTTGTATTTTAGGTGTCTTTAGGGAGAGATATCCTTATATACCTTAGTCCTGATGAGGCCCAAAGCAAATTGGGCTGAAACACGTCGACTGTTTGATTTGAAGAAGCCCTTGATAAACCAAATTGTTTGTACAATTGATATACAAAGTCCTAAAAAATTGTTTAGAGGTATAAAAGTGTATTTTCCTCTTAGTACTATTGAGTAGGGCTATCTAAAGCAATGGAATGCTCGTATTAAAAAAGTGAGGGCATCCATACTCACTAATAGAGGAATAAGGAATAGAGGATAAATGTCTTGTTCATTTGTATTTCGTTTTTTTGATTTTTTCTGTATGTCATATTTGTATGTATATTTGAACATATGATGTGTTGACGCTTTTTGCATATTGATATATAAAAAGATTTTGTCTAAAGCTGTGTTCGGGCAATGATATTGATTAATGTATGATTAATTCAGAGAGAGCACCTTGTTTTGAAGGAATAATTAATGTTGTCCTTCTATTTACAGATCAGTACTGATTTATTCCAATGCATTACGTGTACTTTTGTATATTTGTTTACCCAAATGCGGTTGGATTAACTGGGTTACCCCCTTCATATATTGTTCAGCTGAGATACAGGCAACTGATACAAACAAATTGCCCTTTCCATTTCACAGAAATGGTACAACGTATCTTTAACATGGCTGATACGACGAGCATTGCCCACCTATTTAAGACCATAGATTCTGGACTGTTAAGCACCTTTAAGACAATCCTTGGAGTTGTTCCCAACTTTATACACTCCGTATTCAGGAGCATTTTTGGAGGGTTTCTGCTGATCCTGTTTCTAATAGCAGGTCTACTGATTGGCCTTTTTCTGCTACACGATGGACGTACAGGTCACCAAGGAGATGGAACGCACACTCTTGGAGCGCCAATACCGTGATCGCATGGTAATCCATCTGGGCACACCTCGACTTCGAGAACTAAGTGACTCTTGGTTCTTGTCATTTAGACCAGTCTGGATCGACTGTATTCTACCAGTCCTCCGATGCCTGTTCGGTGAACAAGAATGCGTGTTGGATCTCTGTCTAACACTTACAACAATTGTGCCACAAGACATTGATGGTTTACTGGACCCAATAACGGCCCATGTTCTGCAGTGTTCTCTGCGTATTCCAATGTTGGTGTCTGCCTTCTTAGAGCCACCACGGGATGCTCCAGCTCCTGTTGGTAAGGATACCGGCTCCTCATCAAAAACTCAGGCCTCAGATGATACTAGCGCCTCACCAGCAACAGCTGTGGTGAATACGGAGGAACATCTGTGCTCGATTGACCTGATCTGCGAGGTGTTGCAGGGATCGTCATCTGCGGATACAGACAAGAGCGATGTTGCGTCTCCCAGCCAGGACACATAAACATTTGGCACAGCGTGTGCTGGGAAAATTTGGTATTTTTTCAAAAACAACCAAATTTGGAATTTTAAACAAGACATTTTTAGTCTAAGCTGCATGGCTTTCAGTCACTCTATGTTCAGACTATATCCACAAACATATTCTAGATTTCTATCGCCTACTACACATGTTTTTTTAACATTTCTTAGGCTTTTTTACATTTTTTAAGGACTAGTTTTATAGACTTATTTTACATACTATATTTAGCCGTACGTTCGAATTTCTGGTATGTCGTCCAGTCGGATGAGGAGTGGGTGTTATATTCCATATTGGTACCCCAGTATCGGCCCAGGTATAATTGCACCTTTCACCTACATTGCCCGTATATTGCACTACATAACTTTTTTAGGAGTGACCTTTTACCTAGTTGAGGTAATGACTAGAGGACCTGTGGTTTTCTCCAAAAGGCCTAAGCCTCATTAATTATGCATGAGGATTCTTGGAATCACAGCTGGACAGCAGGCTGAACATCTCCTGCATAAAAACTATGGTCAAGGATCATTGCTTCCGTCATCCTAGTCCGACATGACACAGCGAGGTATATCCCCAGGGGGTATTACTTTGGGTATATATACACCATCTTTTGCTAAGGTAGGGGTAGGAGAAAAGGACTTCCATGCCGACACGAGACGCTGAGGCTCCTGCATGCAGATACTCCAGCTCGCAGTGGTCTGATATCCCTTGCAGGGTGTCCACCTTGAGACCAGAACAGGGTCCCACAGGCTCTCACTTCAGGTAATGGGGTTGGTTGACTTTATCCTAGAGGAATTCTTGGCTTCCACACCTACATACATGCTAGGTACACTTATGTACATCTAGTTAGTGTTGCAATGTAGAAATATGCTTTTATTACTGTCATGTTTTCTTATACTTGCCTGTATTTATCTTTTTAGCTCTATGGTAGAAATCTACTATCCTTTTACTCTGTTAGTGCTTATAATCATCTATTTCTGTTACTGTCTAATGATTGTGTCAGCACATCTATTTTACACTAGTGACGCTGGTGAGCATGAATGACTGAGCGACTAGTAGTACTGATTCCACAATGCTGAGGGATCAGGGTTGTCATGTTCGATAGTTGTCAAGAACTTTTCTCTCCTTGGTAAGAGGGGTTTCTAGTGGCACTGTGAGCTAGCTGGTATACAGGCTAACATACTCTGTGGGGGTGTCCGGGATCAATTTGGACACCAAGCCCTCAGTGTATGTTGTCTAAACACGCAGATCCTGTATAGGTTTATAGGTTTATGGAAAATTATTATGGAGCTAATATCCAAGTAATTCCCATCTTTTTGGGAATACTAACTATAACTACAAAGTGGCAATCAGATTTAATGTGATTTATTTATTTGTATCTATTGTATTTGTTTTGAATTTGTTTGTTGGTTTACACAATCATATGACCATAAATGTGCCTTTTAGTTGTTCATGTAGTAATTCTGAAACTTTACACATGCAGTCTAGTTTATTTTTTTAGCTTCCTTGTTACTTTTTATAGGATTGTGCTACATCTGAAACCCAATGAGAATGATTTTATAAGAATTAAGATTACTTTTTTCCTAATGGCCAAATATCATGTCCTCCATGTAGCAGCTGACTGCTAGGTCACTTTTCCATTTTGTTGCACAGAAGTACATAAGGACGATGTTTTTTGTTTGGCTTGCTGGGCACAGTTTTATTTTTTGAGCCAGACAGCATACAAAGAAAACTTATGCAGATTCAGATGTATTCTGTTAGTTATGAATTTCTTTATAGGTCTCCATTTGCATGTGACCATAAATGGATCTTTCAGTTGTTCATGTAGTAAATTTGAAACTTTACATATGCAGTATGGTTTATTTTTTGATTTTCGTTCCTACTTTTAGTAGGATTGTGCTACATATAAAGCCCAATGTGAATGAAAGTCAATCATTGTTGTTATAAAAATTAAGATTATTAGTTTTTTCCAGAAGGCCAATCATCATGTTCTCTGATTAGTAGTTTGTGTGGCTAACTGCTAGACCAATTTTTCATTTTGTTGCACAGGGGTGCATAAGAAAGATGTCTTTTGTTTGGCTTGTTGGGACAGTTTTATTTTGCGAGCCAAAAGAGAGCATGTAAAGAAAACTTATGTAGATTAAGATGTATTATATTTGTTATATATTTGTTACAGGTTTCCATTAGCATGTGACCATAAGTGTTTCAGTTGTTCATGTAATAAATCTGAAACTTTACATATGCAGTCTAGTTTATTTTTGGGCTTCCTTGCTACTTCTAGTAACATTATGCTACAAGATATCACTAAGTTGTTGAGCCTTATAACAACTAAATACCAGCACTTGCAATAGCAAAAAGAATCATATACATAGCCTAATGTACATTGCTGTGAAATTGCATTTCAGTCCATTCAACCATTTTGCCGCTCCTTGAAATTAAAGAAGTCTATGTAAATGCATTGGATTTCAAGTGTGTTTTGCCCCCCCCCTTTTTTCTTTGCACCTCCTTGACCAAACAAAACAAAACATTCAATCCTTTGACAATGTACTGGGTGCAACAGGCCTGTGAAGTTTTGTGGAGACTTGTCAAATAGATGCAAAGTCACTAAGAGACAAAATCCCAGGAAATCCCTATTTCTGGCAACCCTAACTATCACTACAGAGTGGCTACCACCACAGGGTCTGAGTATGAAACACTGGACTGACAAAATGTTGATATGGACAAGATTTATTGATGACGTCTTTGTGTTGTGGCAGGGCACAGAGACGGAAGTAGATCAATTTATCTGTGAACTGAATTCTAATGATCTAAACTTGAATATTGTGGGACAAAAGAGCAAACAGTCAATAGAATTTCTTGACATTAGGGGCCACATGTAGGTAAATTATATTTACCGATTCTTAAATACCGAATTTTACCGATTCGGTATTTATGAATCGGTAAATGTAATGTAGGTAAACAATCGGTAATTATTACCGATTCGGTAAATATCGGTATTTAAGAATCGGTATTTACCGAATCGGTAATAATGCATCCCTTCCCATTCATTCCTATGGGCCTGGAGGCCCATAGGAATGAATAGGAAGCCAGTTACCATTACCAATTCGGTAAATACCGAATCGGTAATAGGGGAGGCATATCATGGGTGGCAGGGTGTCACATTGACACCCTGTTGCACCCCTGAGTCGTGCATGTGTGCACATGTGGCGCACATACATGCCCTAAGGGCATGTATGTCTGCCACATTGCACTTTTCAAATAGCACAAAAATGCTTTTTGAAAGGTATTCGTCATTTACCATCAACTTGTAGTTGGTGGTAAATAGTTGGTGGTAAATAAACGAATCGTAAATAACGAATCCAGACACCAATGATGCACTCACTTGAGTGTCCCCTACATAGCATTTCTGGATTCGGTATTTACCGAATCGGTATTTTACCGATTTCTTAATTTCCGATTCGGTAAATACCGAATCCAGAAAATCAGCCCCCTACATCGCAAATGCCTAAATACCGGTCGGTAACGGGAAATTTACCGAATTTCGGCCGTTACCGACCGGTATTTGGCTTCCTACATGAGGCCCTAAGGGAGGTAAATTGGAGAGATGATTTTTTGAAAACCAACAGCTGGAAATACCATATTACATGCTGGTAGATCACACCCAACCCCCTCATAAAGAGTATCCCCTTTGGGGAATTTTGTTGAGCAAAAAGAACATGCAGCTCTACACAAGAATATGTGAAAATAGAGGAGGAAATGAAATGTCACTTCTTGGAAAGGGGATACCCAACCTCAATTTTAGAAACAGCAGCAGTTAAAGCTAGGAATTAGAATAGGGAGAAGGTACTCTTCCAGCCCTCTAAAACTACGCTGAAAAAGAGAAACAAAGATAAAAGAAACACACATAGATTTATAACGGCATATAACAACAGTCACAAAAAAATCAGACAGATTTTAAAAAGGCACAGGCACTTTATAAAGGAAGAAATGAAAAAGTACCCCGAAATAACATTTACGAAATCCAAGTCACTAAGAGATTCTTTAGTCAGAAGTGACTAATCTCCCCAAACGTGGCTGAGACAAAAAGAAGGATTTTGAAAATGTTTTAAATGTAAGGCATGTCAGCATGGGGAAAATATGACTTCTCTCCATACACCTTTTAACAAAACTATCAGAATAAGGGGATTTTTAACATGCAAGACAAGTTTTGTGGTATATATTTTAAAGTGCCCATGTTTAAAAATCTATGTGGGAAGCACTACACTCCCAAATCCACAAGAGAATTTTACAGCACAGAAGGGCCGTTGTAGATAAAGATCGAAGCTACTCAGTAGCAAGGCAAAAAATACCCAAGAAGAGAAGAGGAGGGGATAGAGGGAGGGAACTTAGAAAACTTGAAATATACTACATCCTAGAATTAGACAGCATGGAACCCAATGGTTTCAACATGGATAAGGAGATGTATACATGCCTTTATTAAAATCTAATTTTAAGTCCTAATTTGCACTGACATCAGTGGAAAGTGGAACATAAAAACACATGGAAAAAGGTAATTTGACACTTATTCAAGGGTATTGGAAGATGGAGGAGAGAGAGGTAGCACTAGCACTTTAGAATTTTTTTTTACACTGTAACATAGTGACTTGGCAGCTTTTAAACTATTTTTTACAAAATGATGAAATATACAAAATCCTTGGAGAAAAAAAGAGAGACTTTGTGTTCAATTAGAGTTGTGAATAGTATAGGCAGTCGAGCAATATACACAAAAATAAGCACTTTAAAAAAACAAAATAAAAAAGAAGCACTGAACACTAGCACTTTAAAATGATCATTGCACTTTATTCCTCAGCATGAATTAAGTTTACAATCTTCTTGGCAGCTACAGGGAATAGGAGGTACACTTTTGCATGTCTGATATATACTTAATGAATAGTCCAGAAAAACCGAATCATTGAGTACGTGCATAAAAATATTTATACGATTTGGGCATACAACATAAAATAAAAAACAACCCTTCTAAGATTTATATTAGGAACTTTCCTATTGTTATTGCGTAAGAAAGTGATACCAAACATTTTGTATACTGATATACCAAATGTTACAAGATGGCCACCATAGTTACTATGATATTGAGGAAAAAAGCAATCTTGTCCTCTGTTGATGTTAATGTTCTCACATGGGAAGGTGTGTATTTAAATGTAAATTTATGTTTGGCTTGTCATCGTGAACAAGACCGTGTGTAACTGTCGGAGCGCGTGAATGATTTTTTTTCATTAAACAAAGCCAGGTTAACAAACCTGTGGAGTGCTGGACTCGCTTCTTGAATAAAAGGAGAGGCGACCATTGATGATATAGATATATATATATTTCTTTTTTTGTGGAGTTTTATATAGCACAAACTAGACCCGGAGGTATCAGAGCACTTTACATGAGCACCAGTTACATTACAAATGGACACATTCCTTTTTTTGTTGGGCAAGAGGAGATTAAGTGATTTGCCCAGAATCACAGAATGTTGAGTGTCCCTGCTGAGATTTGAACACTGTTCCCCAGCTCCAAGGTCGATCACCCTAGCCATTAGGCCACATTCTCTCCCTTTGTAAAAACCCTGATTAAGACCAATGTGGTCAAATGCGTAGGTGGGAGTGCAAAGGCTGAGTTGCTTTATGACTCAATAAAGAATTTGTAAATACCTCAAGCGAGTGCAGCGTTTTTTCCTGGTTGTTGGACAATATATATATATGCAAAAATATATATATATTACTTTCATACTCCTCTTCACTCCATATGCAAGGTAAAGATAATTCTTTGAAAAGCTATTCAGCATTTATAGTATAATGTGCTCGTGCTACCCTGATGCATTTCAGCTATTACAAAGAATTATTCACAGTAAATGAGGAGCCATTTTGTTACACTATTCATACTGTTGTCACCTAAACGTCACTATAAACAGTGAAAACAGACTCATGTTTACACTTGCTAATTCAATTCATAGCTGATATGCAATTAATGTTTCTGAGCTACAGTACTAATAGCTTTGTATATGCAGTATCATTTTGCTTATTTTATATATACACATTTAGTAACAAAATACAAAAAAACTCAATGTTTTGCTTATTAAAATTGTGCAATATGAAATCATCAACTTCTATTATTTAATTATTGTTCTTATATTATTGTGCATCATTCATGACTCAATCCAGACCTTGTGGGCAATTATTTTGGTGTATTTGCTGATTTATACTCTCTTTAGCAAAATTAAGTCCAAGTGATCTATGTCTGTGCAGAACATATACTACAATAAATTCTTAAAACCTGAGTCTGATCATTCTTCTGTGTACTACTTAAAGTGCAAGAGTGAAATAAAATGCATTGTGAGTTATAAAACTGTCTAAAATCAATCAAGCCTCTGTTCAACCTGGAGCATTATCAGGATTTACAAGTATATCTGCAGATCTTATTCTCTGTTTAACCATTGGTAGTCTTCATATTCAGCACTATGATGTTTGGCTGATTCTAAACTTCTTAAGGACTTTTCTCTATCTCCACCTCTATTCCATAGAGGAATTGCATCTATTCCAAAACAGACTAAGCCCTTCACCTCACTACCATGATATTCTTCAAAATGTCATGCTATGGGGTATGTTTTGTCCCTGTTTCTTTCTGCTCTTAGGTGTTGAACAATTCTTTGGTGCACCTATAGTGTGGTGCTGCCCTCATACCTCATTGCACATGGGCATTGAAGAACACAGATTGCATATTCTGTTTTGCAATTAAAATACCTTTTATGTGCTTGTTCTTTTGCAAGAATGGAACAATATACTCTTTCATGTCTTTGCCATGTTGGCACGCTTTATTCCTGCCACATCTTTAGAAGCCTATATTTTGTGTGAGCCAGGATGTCTTGTGGATCTTAACACTTTCTGGATTACTCTTGACCAAAACCATGGATATTCACTGAAAAAAATAAAGGTTACCGGGATGTTATAGTTAGGAAATAGAATTAAAATAACCTTATAAATTCACAGAAATAAACAGAGGTTAGGCGGAAGTATCTTCACTGCAAAAAAAATAATAATAATTACAGGGACGTTATAGTTAGGCTCAGATTTCACTCGTACAAAACCATTGAAATTCAGCAGTTATAATTTCCTGAGATAACTATAACTGACGCCCCTGCAATGCACTGCTTCCAACCTCACATATTACATCACTCATAACATGGCCAGTGACACCATTGATGACATCATGGATGACTTCTCAAATGACATCACTGATTAAATCATCCAGAGAGTGTAATTGTTTCATAAACGTTTCTGACACTTAAAGATATATACTAGGCTACCATATATGTTAAATTACAATTCTCTCTGTACTACTAATGAGTGATCCTATTTCTAGCATATGTCATCTTAGCGTCTGTGAGACTGTCTCGATCTGTCTCGTTCTTAAGTAACTATAACTCACGCTCCAAAGCAACTATCACTTGCATGCCCACCATGCACAGTGTTGTAATCAATATGTAATTTCAGATATTGCAGTGATGTTATCAATGATGTTATAGAACATGGCATGAGTGATGTAATAAGTGAGGTCATAAGCAATACATGGCGGGGCATGAATTACAGTTAGTTTGGAGCCCGAATTATAGTTTCTTTAGATAACTATAACTAGTAAATTTCAGTGGTTTTGTTAGTCAGTCAGTAGGTCAAAAATCTTTATTCGGCTTAATGGCAGCCATAAAAGAACAAATAAAACATTATTTTAACAATAATACGCATATTAAGATTTTAACCAATTTGAATGATACCCAAGAGTTCATTTTCCGACAACATTACGAAGTCGAACTGCAGCGGAGATATACTTATAGACCATAAGACAGGTAAATTCATTATTTAAAAGAAGTAGATGACATAGTGCAGGTTGACACTTTCTAATATTTAAAAATCTTAATAATGGTTTTAATAAAGTGTGTCTAGGGTTAAGAGACAATTTACAAAAAAACATAAAGTGCAGGGTGCTTTGTGCAGAAATTGGACACAGTTCTAATTTGGCATCACAATATGCATCATGTGGGTACGATACCAGTAAATGAGCAATACCCATTCTGAACCTAATCAAATAAAAACATCTTTGCTTTATTAAAATAGAATGAGAGATAAGATTCAATTGTGGGTAGCTAATTAATCGTGAATGCTCAACGACCCTTTTTTTACCATCTCTTGGCTATCTCTTTCATGCTTCAGGAGTAAAAGAAAACCACTTTTAAGCTTGGCCTTAGGAATTGCAGATATATTTCCGGGGCTGTTGAAACAATCCTGCAATCCCAACTTCTCCAATTGTTCTTGCAAGTAAGAGAGCCATGGTGTTTTTTTTGCTTAATCCAGTTTTAAACAATCTAAAATTATGTCACGGTTCAGGACTGGTTCCTCTTTTACCCAGATGCTACGCCAAAGCATCAATGGTGCTAATTGCATGCGAAAGGATAATGGTATAACACCTAATTCATTATGACACATAGTGGCAGGGGAGCTTTTAGGTAATGTCAGCACACGTTTTAACATTAAGTTCTCGGCTCTTTGGAGACCCGATATGTTTGAGCAACCCCAAACTCCAGCGCCGTATAATGTAACGGCGCATGTTCTTGCTTTATAAATATCAATAATTACTTTTATGGGGCGAGAACCTAATTTGTTTGTGAATCTAAAAATGGCCTCCATATTTTTATTGAAGCCCCCAATCCTGGCATTAACTAGGTGGGACCAAGAGTTTTTTTCGTTAAAACGAATGCCCAAATAGGAAAAAATTGGCACCTGACATAATATTTCATTCTTTATGTAGAAAGTTTCCGTCTTAGAAGGAGCTTTTCCTGCTACCAAGACGTGTGACTTGGCAACATTTGTTTTTAACCCAAGATCGCTCATAAATTCATTAAAACTGATTAAAAGCCTTTGTAAACCCACCCCGGTTCTTGACATTAGAACGCAGTTGTCCGCGTATAACAGGGCTGGTAAAGTCCTGCGGCCTATTGTTGGTGCAACTATGTTTCCAATTCTGATGTGGCTTTCTAAGTCATTTATATATAGACAGAAAAGGAAAGGAGCAAGTACGCATCCCTGTCGGACCCCACAATCCATCTTTATGGGTCGGGTAAGCTCTCCAGATGCTCCATAGCATACTCTACCTGTGACACCCTGATGCAATGTAGCTAAAAAATAGACGATGGAGGGATCAATGCCCATAAGGAGCATTTTCTTCCACAATTTCCCCCTCTGCACCCAATCAAAGGCAGATGTCAGGTCCATAAACCCCAGGTATAAGGATCCTGACTTAGCCATGATGTATTTGCCAATGACAAGGTGCAGGTTAAGGCACTGTTCTACAATGGTTTTGTTAATTTAAAAAGGCATGATTTAACTGATAGTTTTACTAAACAATAGAATTCCACTAACCTTTGGTTGTTTTTTCAGTGAATTTCTAAGGTTTTTGTAATGCAAAGTTAGATTTTCTTGCCATGTTTAACTATAAAGTAACACTTTTGTTTGTTTTTTCAGTGAATTTCTACGGCTTTTATAACATAAAATAATATTTTATGGCCACACATAATGGCAAACCCATGTCACATGAGGCATTGGGTTAGCTTCAGGGCCTGGCTTGGGGCCACGCCCTGCATCCAAACCCCCACAGGCAGCCAAGCCCTCATCACACAGGGCTGAAGGCAGTGCAAGGAGTGGGGTTGGGCAGAGGGCTTGGACACAACCACATGCTACTTATGGCATGGTGTGGGGTTGGCCATAAAGCCTGATGTGCTGCTAGGCTCTGCGCCCAACCCACCAAGGTGCCCAAGCACCTACGGGTATGTGTGGCTAACTATGTGATGTTACAATATAAGGGGTGTAATTGCAAGTAAGGCAGGCCTACTGACTTTGTGAAAGATTCAGAACACCAACATTTAAAAAGTGGGCCTATAAACTGATCAGCATATTAACATATATAAAGCAGAACTATTAACTTTGTCAAAAAGACACCAGTAATTATGATTACAAGTACATTATATATATTCATGCATTACAATGTTTAATAAAAGCGATTGCGGTAATTTGTTTTATAAAGCCTTATTTGAAATAAATCCACGTTTTTGAGTCATTCTTTTAACATTTTTCTATAGACCCAACCCCAAGAAAACCTTGAATTCCAGCTGGTGAGCATACCCCTCCACCTTGGAGTGCTCTAAAACAAAATGCGGTACGCTCATCTGGGTTCATGGATATAATGACCCGGGAGACTTACTGTTTTTTGGTAATGATGTTGCGGGGCTACTGTACTCCCATCAGCCTGTTACAATATTTAAAAAAATGATTGGTGATGCCATGCCCCTTTTAGGATCCCCACCAAGCTCACCAAAAAAGTAAATAATAAGCTTTTGCAGGGCATTATGGGGCACTTCCTACAAGGGACAGCGAATAATAAATAAGCAGCTTCTAGCGCTCATTTATTACTCCTTTTTTAATTTTTATTTTGAAACTTCTGTGGGTGCTTCGGTGCCCACCCAGGGCGGTCACATCTTTTTTCAATGTTTGGGGTCCTGGTCGGCTCTCCAGCCAACACCATGGAGAAAGCCAGCTAATTTTTCCAAATGGGTGCCCTGGTGCCTACCTGCGGCACCCACAATGGAGGTGTTGTTTGGACCACAAGGGGTGTCCCAAGGCCCCCAAGGCCCAAGCCGGCTCATTAGACAGCACCCATTGTACTGATGGTGGGAGCCGACACCATTCTACTTTGCTTCCGCAGGACGGAGACAGCTGATTTCTGTGTCCAGCATGGGTGGGAGCAAAGTTGGGTTTTCTGCCTGGGAGAGTGCAGGCATGGTATGCCTCTACTCTTCAAGACAGTAAACAGTGATGTCTGAGGGAATGGGGTCATCGGACACTGCTTAGATTAGATCCTGGAGGATGGGATCCATTAGCCAATCTAGCCTTTGGGAGGGGTACCAAATCCCCTCCCATAATAATGTGAATGGCCCCAGTGGATAGGGTCCCTGGGCCTCATAGCGGCTCAGAGAGGAGGGCTGCACGTATCCCTGCCCTTTAAAAATTACAGTAGGTACCACAGGATGGGGTCCCACACCTTCCTCCTTTCCATATTTATAAAAATAAATCTAGTTTGACCCATGGGCACTGGTTCACCCCGGAGGTTATACATTTAATAAAGAAAGCGGTGCCTTTTTTTTACTGCCATCCTGTGGGAGAATGGTGGAATCAAGGCAGAAAACACCCTTTTGCTTTTTTATTTTTGCACCCCACCAAAAAGAATAGGGGACAGGATATCCCGACCGGTTGTATGACATTAGAACGCTGCAAATTACCACATATTCTGTTAGACCTGTCATCCTAAGGGCAGTCTTTCCCCAACTTTTTGCCTGCTTACTTTCACTTTTTGATGTATCTTTATGTTGGCCTTAGGACTCTGAGCACTTTACCTCTGCTAACCAGTGCTAAACTGCTGGTGCTTCTCCCCTAAACATGGTGACATTTGTATATATCTGATTTGCATATTTAGTTTACTTATAAGTTCCTTGTAAAGTGGTATATCATATACCCAGGTCATGTAATCTAAATGAGACTAGTGGGCCTGCAGCACTGATTGCGCCACTAACACATGTAGCCTTTCAATACTGTCTCACGCCTGTCATTGCAAGTTAGGTCCTAGGTGACCTTATGGGCAGGGTACTGTGTAAGTAAATGGTAGGACATTTGCTTTTAAGCTCTTTATGTCCTGGTAGTGACAAACAGCTAAATTCTTTTTTCACTACTGTGAGGCCCACTTGTCACATATGCTAGCATTGGGAATTCCTTAAAACCATTTTAAGCTGCAATTCCTGATTGGAAAGGTGGGGTGGGTGACAGCTACACTTTGTGCATCCCTTTAGACAGCCACAAACACAGGAAGGATGAGTGTGACAGAGAACTTATATGCATTCATCTGTATTCGTATAATCTTCCTGGGCAGGAAGGGGGATAGAGTGCTGACTCTTACAGCTGAATAGGCTATGTCCTGTCCCCATACAAAGGACTGATTACCCCCCACAGATAGCCTGGCAGACAGGGCTTAAATGAAAGGGGACCTGTGCACTTCAAGTAGCTGCTTTGAAGTCACCCATACTTCAAAGGCACATTTGTGTATAAGTACTGGGGCTCTGCCCCTACCAAGACAGTACACTACTGGACCTGCGAAGAACTCTGCCACGAGTAAGGACTGCTGTGCTACAAGGATTGCTACTCTACTTGACTCACTGTTCTAAGGAACTGCTTCACTGCTGTACTGAGCTGATCTCTGCTTTGCTGAGGACAAGGACTGACTCATGTCACTTGAACCCAGTATGACTCTAAAGGCTTGCTGGCTTGCTGGCTTGCCCCCTGTTTTCTGAACTCCCAGGGTCAAAAAAGACGTCTTGCAATCCTGCTGGTGCTGCTGGGTCTCAGAAGTGGATTCTGCAGCTGTTTTGCTACAAAATTGAAGCATCACCACCACTGTGCAGATCAGAACCGACGATGTGCCCTTCGATGCAGACGCAGTGCCGATCTGAAGACATCTCTGTGCGGCTCGATGATGATGCACCACCAATCAGAGATCCTGACTGCGGGGCTCGACTTTAACACAGTAATCTGACTGCATGAATTGAAACTGCCGCATAGTACTCTCAATGACAATGCTGTGCTCCATACAAGCTACTTTGTCAGTGGGACCTGTTTGAGGCCTGGAGCCAGCCTGCCCTCCATTGTGGCTGGCCTGAACTTTGTATTTACCCCGGTCTAGCGCGATCTCAAGTAACCTTTTAGTGCTATTGACTTCTAAGCACTATTTTTGGTTTAATCTTTAAAAATTCATAACTGCAGTTCTTATTGGATGTTTGTTGTTTTGGTCTTGTTTTGCTCAGATAAATAGTTTCTATTTATCCAAGCCTGTGTGAAGTATTTTTGTGGTGTATTCATTGTGTTACTGTGTGTATGTGTTGCACAAATACTTTACACATTGCCTCTTTAGATAAGTGTCTGTGCCAAACTACGAGAGGGTGAGCACAGGTTCTCGTTTAGTGTGTATCTAGCTTACCCTGACTGGGATTCAGGCCCCTACTTGGACAGGGTGCATGCCTCTGACAACCAGAGATCCAAAATCTAACATTGGTGGCAGCAGTGGTATGAAACTTGTGTTTGTGCAATACCATATAGTAATTCAGCATTCACTACAACTCCATACTTAAGACCAATTCACCTTTTTTTCAATTCTCCTTGATTGGTCTTTTGATTTTTTTGTTAAATTGTGTCTCTCTCTGATGAAGTCACACCTGTCCCACCTGAAAGGATTGAGTTTGAACTGGCCAGGTTAGAATCCAACACTGTGCAGCAGCTGAAAGATTTTGTCAAGTAATTTCAACTTTCGTCAAGGGGCTTTAACAGGAAGATGGAGCGACAGAAGGCTTTGAGGGCGAGGACAGAGACCCAGGATGCAGGGGATGACATCCCAGAGAAGGAGCAAGAGATAACTGAGAAGGAGGGTGACTTGATTTTGGAGTCTGAAATGGCTCTGTAACTGCCTGTAGAGATGGACAACAACTTGTCAGGAGCAGTAGTGGGTCGCAGATCAGGGAGCAGTGTCTCTGCCAGAAACCTGTCCCCAGAGGAGATGGCAGACATGAGGGAGGAAAGAATATTAAAGCTAGAGATAGCCACATTGGAGCAAGCTTGTGAAGAAAGGAGACTGGCCATGTAGGAGAGGAAACTTACCCATGAGCTCAACCTCAATAAGCTGGACATAAGAGCCCTACAAGTGGGGTCCAGAAGCAGCAATGGTGGCAGTGTACCTGCAGTGCCCACTGGTGAATCCAGAGTCGAGACCTCAAATATTTGGTGCCCAGTTATGTGATGGTGGATGACATAGACAAATGGTTTGCAGCTTATGAAGTGTCTCAGAGAGTGCACAAGGTCCCAGAGGAGTTCTGGGGAGGTAGTTTATGGAGGTATATGCCCACAGTAGGGAGAAACACTCTCCTTACACTAGAGGTAAAGGACCAGACATGCTGTACTGCAATGAAGACCATCCTAGTCAGTAAGTTTGAACTGGCCCCTAAGGGGTATAGGTTCAGATTCAGGGCAGTACAAGATCCCATCACAAACATGGGTGGATTTCATGGGCTATGCCAACAAGGCAAATAAGGGCTGGGTGAGGGGCTCCATGGATGATGATTATTCATGGCTGTACAATTTGATTTTGAAGGAGCACATGATTGATATTTGTTTTTCAGAGCTGCATCAACACCTAGTTGATAGCAAATAACTGACCCCAGGAAACTTACTGACGAGGGAGACATCTGGGTCAGAACCAGAGTGTCCAAGGAGTAACCTGGAGGGTCTCCCAAAAGGGTGTTTACTGTTCCCACCAGAAGAAGGAAGGGAAAATTAAAAGACAGAGTTCTCTAAAGGCCCCCAAAACAACTCACAGGGGAAAGGGGCTGGTTCTCATTCCCATCTGGCCATCAGAAGAAAACCTGACCAACAAAGGTCAGCAGCCCAAGCCCATTAAGTGCTATGAGTGCTACAAGTGGGATCCCAAGTGTACAAAAAAAACAACACCTCCTGCTGGGGGAAAGAATCCAGGGGTGGCTAATGTAGTGCTGGGGGAGGGGTTTGTCCCAGTTAATTGGGGGGAGTTTAGTGGGGTTGCTCTAGTGTCCCTGGGTGACATTTAATTGGTTCCTAAGATCCATGTGCCCTCATATACTGCTAAATATAGGCAATGGGTCACCATCAATGGGCCAGGTGTTGAGGCTCTGAGGGACGCATGTGCCAGCATGACTATGGTAAGGAGTCAGCTGGTGTCCCCAGAGGATGTGATTCCAAATGCATTCCACCACATTTTGGTGGCTGACAACAGAGAGGGCCACTATCCAGTCGCCCATTCTCCCTTTGAATGTGTATGTGGGGGGGTTACAGGGATTCTGAAAGTTGCTGTGAGCCCTGCCATGCCTGTGGACTGTTTGTTAGGTAATGACCTTGAGCACACTATCTGGAAGGAAGTAGAGCTCAATGCTCATGTGGAGGTGTTGGGGTTACATGACTGGATCTGTGCATTGACAAGGTCCATAGCTACCCAAAATGGGAGTCAAAAGGGCTGTAGCCTGAAGCGATGGCCCAACAAACTTCTAAAAAGAGAAAATGCAGAGGGGGTTGTAAACCAGCCCCTGTGTGTCTTTCCAGTGAGTTGGATGAGGCTCCTGCAGTGGCTGCCCTGTACCCCACTGAGGAGGGCACTGCTTCCCTTGGTGACCTGCCTACACTTGCTGGATACTATTTAGAAGGAGGAGCCACTAAGAAGGAGTGCTGTAGGGCACAGAGGGAGTGTCGAACCCTTGAGAGCATAATGAAACAAACCAAAGCCCAAAAAGCAGGTGATGTCTCCGGGAGTTATCACATTTACTGGGAGGACAAACTCCTTTACAGTGAGCCTACAGCTCCTTTGAATGGGGCAGCAAGGGCCCTGGTACCCTCCCAATGCAACAGGGCCTTCCTACTGGAGCTGGCTCATGAGATGCCCCTTGCAGGACACCTGCACTGTGTAACGCTTGTCCCACACTCTTATTGCTCCAGGATCAAAATGTATTCTGCAGGAGTTGTGTACCTGCCTGCCTGCTCCCTGTCTCCTGGGGAGCTGGCACTGCTCACAAATGTAGGGAGCAGCCAAAAACACTGCTTCCTGCATGTGGGAGCAATCCTTTCATCTGTTTTCCTGCCCATTTGGTAACAGGCAGGAAAACAAAGGAAACGTCAGCTCACAGTGAGTAGGAGCAGTTTTCCTGCTGGGAGCGAACTTACTGTTTGCTCTCGATTGGCAGGAGCTGTCAAAGCTCCCGCCAGCGAGAACAAACAGCTATGTCCCAGGACATGGGGAGCCAGCCCTGTGTGGTGGCAGTCCCTAGGGCTACTAATGGATCTATGAGGACCAGCCAGGGAGGTGGTGGTCCCCGGGGCAAAAAACATCCTAGGGAGGGGACCACGTGGACCCCTCCCTGGCCATGTTGCAGGGAGGTGGTGATTCCCGGGGTCGAATGTAGCTCTGGAGGTGGGTCATGTGCCCCCCTCCTCCTTTTATAAATGCATGTCACCCTAGAGAAGTGGTGGCCCCCGGGGCAATCTTTCTATAAAGAGGGGGGCCCACACAGCCCTCCTTTTAGTTTATGATGAAGCCGCCGGGGAGGTGGCGGTCATTGGGGGCATAAAAAGCCTTCAGAGGGGGGCACATGGCCTCCCACCTTATTGTTCTTCAATCCCCTGGCCCTGGGAAAGTGGCAGTCCCCGGGGCCCATAGCAGCAATAGCGAGTTGCCAGAATCAAAGGAATTGGGGTTTATACTCACCCAGTGACTTTTCTTCCCTTCAGTCTCCCATGTAGATCCCTTCCACCAGAGCCCCCCTTCACAGCAGCATCTTGACCCCAAAGAAAATGACCCTGTTGGCACAGAAATCCTGGTAAGTCCGGTTTTCAGTATTTACTCATTGACTGGACTGGGCACATGTTGGAAATGGGGGTCTCTTATTGGCAATGGTTTGCACCTTTGTCCAAATAAGGCCCCTTCCTTCTAGTCAGGATAAGGGGGATATACTACTGAAAATAACCCCTGCTCACCCCCTCACTGGTTTTAGAAACATAACCAATATTTATCTGTGCAGACAAAACCAAAAAGATATAAGACCAACACACTGTAATCAAAATTATACACTTTGCAAGAATGACTTTAAAATGCAGTTCCTTAAAGTCGGTAGCTTCATCAGGGGCTACTGCAGTGCTGAAAACAACAGAACCCAACCCAACAGTTCCGGCTGACCGCGTTGGTGCGGACCAGTGTCAGTGTCAGCAGACTTGTGAACAGTACCTTTCGTTCAGGCCAACTGCGTTGGTGTGGGCCAGTTGTAGTAATGGTTGCAGTGTGAAGCATAGCGTTGTGGCATGCAGCGCCCTCAAGTCATAGTGCAGGCAGCGGCTCAGTGACGGTCGTCCAGCAGGGTCAATGAGACCAGGTCTGCAGTGCGGAGTTAGACAGTGCTTGTTGCAGTGCTGACAGGTCACGGTGCAAGGGCAGTGCCGGTTGATGGGAGCTGCATCGGTTGGCCCAGACTGCGGTGTGGGACGGGCGGTGCGTCGTGTGACTTACGAGCGGTGCCCCCAATCCACGGTGCAGTCATGGATTTTGAGGTCTCCATACAGCAACATCATTGGTGAGGCCAGGGCGGTGGAGTGAAGCAAGGCGTTGCGGAGTGCGATGCCCACAGGTTACGTTGCAAGGAGCAGCTCGGTGGCGCCGGTGGTTGTCGTTGGTGAGACCAAGGTTGTGGTGCGAGGTGCAGCGGTGCCTTCTGCAGTGCCTTCAGGACACAGAGCCAGCAGCAGTGTCGGTGATGGTGTTGGCAGCTTTCCCCCTCAGTGGCAACTGAAACCCGTGGCTCCAGAGGCGGTACCCAGAGGTAAGTGAAGTCTTTCCTGTCCCTGAGACTTTGTGAACAGGAGAGAAGCTCTATTTCAAGCCCTTGGAGATACTCAGCAACTAGTGAAGAAAGTTCAGTCCAGGCCTTTCACTGCCCAAGGCAAAAGGAGCAACTGCAGGCCAACCCAACAAAGCAACAACAGAGCAAAGGTGCAGTACTCCCCCTGGCAGTTCTTCCAGCTCTTCTTCTTGGCAGGTTCCTTGATTCAAGCGAGTTCTAAAGTTTTGGAGTCTGGGGCCCAATATTTATACACAGTTTCTCTTTGTTCTCCTTGGCAGAGAGTGTCTGTGCTCTGTCCAAACCAGTTTGGTCCTCTCTGGCCCAGCTTCCTGGCAGGAGGTAGAGACAGCATTGTCCAAGGCAGACCAGATCCATTCAGGTGCAAAGAAATCTTCTCCCACTACTCTAAATGTGTCCCAGGTCTATTCAGCCCAGCCCTGACTCATCCAGGAAAGGCAGGACACACCTCAACTACCCTGGTGGCTGTCTGAAGAGAATGCATATACCCTTCCCCTCCAAAGCCAGACAGTCAGTCCTCAACCCAGCAGAGGCACACAGGATGGCTAAGCAAAAAAATACCTACTTTCTAAAAGTGGTATTTTCCAACACAGAACATAAAAATCATCTTTACTAAAATGTGCATTTCGACATTCTAAGTTCAGGCATACTAACCTCCATTTCTCTATCTTGTTCCAATGGAAAGATATACTCGTAAAATGTTACCCAGTACTTCCCATTCTATCCTATGGCACAGATAGCCTTTCAATAGTGAAATACGAAATATACTGTATTTCACTATCAGTACATGTCCCACCTTTCAAATTCACTGCACCCTGATCATAGGGTACCTTGGTCCTACCTTAGGGGTCACTCTCATGTAATAAAAGGGAAAGTTAGAGCTCAGCAAGTGGGTACACTTGCCAAGTCGAAAATAAAAAAAAAGTGCGCATACTCTACAGTGGTAGGTCTGATAACCCTTTGAAAGGCTGTTTGTGTGGGTAGCACAATCAGTGCTGCAGGCCCAGTAGCAGCATTTGATTTACAGGCCCTGGCACTCTCAGTGCACTTTACTAGGGACTTACCAGTAAATCAAATATGCCAATCATTGAAACACCAATCCATAATCTAATTTACAATAGAAGCACTTGCACTTTAACACGGGTCAGCAGTGAGAAAGAGACACTAAACCAGCAAAAATAGAGTCAAAACCGGAAGGTCAGAAAGCAAAAAGACTGGGGAATCATGCCAAAAGATGCCAAATCTAACAGCACATATGGTCCAGACTCCACCAATAGGAAAGTAATGTTAGTAGTTTTTTTTACATGTGTCATGCATATGTGTACATTTAATACTTGTGCAGTCAAAATATACACACACACATCAACACATATGACATTTTCTTTTCAAAAGCAGCAACATCGTGTTACAGCGGGAGGGAGACAGCTGCCGCCACGGTCTTCTTGGGACCACCGCCTCAGTGGTATGGTGGTTCGACCACCAAATTCGTATTCAGGCCTTAAGTATTATAAGCAGCCTGGAGTTATGAGACAAAATTGTTGTAGCATGGCAATTTCTACATAGCATAGAAGACGGTATGCACCAGGTACTGACCCGTGTACATGTGCTTGTTTCGCTTCAAAGGATGGGATCCCTGTAAAGCTTGAAACACAGTATTAATAGTGCAGATAGTATGATATTCAGCACCTTCAGACTTGGTTATTTTAAGCGAATAGTGGTGCATAGAGTGTAAACTGTTCTATATAGATACTTTTTTAATACCCTGTGCTGTATTTTTCATGACAGTTTCACAGTCTGCAAACAGTGTGGTACAGAGTATAAACCCTCTCCATAGAGTGAACACTGTTTACAGTGCTTACTTTTCTACTCATATCAACTTAATTTCGTAATGTAGGCTTGGTGACTGTGGGGGGGGGGAGTTTGATACAGATAAAAGCTGTCCATAGTAAGGCATTAATTTTGGAACAGATGTTGAGCCTTGTGTGCCTCCCCTGCCCTCGCCTCATTAGGGAAACAGAATACAAGTCTGTTTCCA
Organism: Triturus cristatus; assembly: GCF_964204655.1. Taxonomy (NCBI): domain Eukaryota; kingdom Metazoa; phylum Chordata; class Amphibia; order Caudata; family Salamandridae; genus Triturus; species Triturus cristatus. Next base: position 541,896,813 of record NC_140593.1, read on the forward strand.
GCTGGCGGGAGCATTTTGAAAGCTCCTCCAGCTGGAAGCAGTACTATGTGTTTGCTCTCGTTCGGTGGGATATTTAAAAATGTTCCCACCAGATGGGAGCAAACACATGTTTTCCTGCACACGCCGGTGTCGGTAGGGAAACTACTGTGCCCCAGGGGTGGGCTCCCTGGGGCACAGTAAGTGAGCCAGTCTCGGGGGATTGGGTGTCCGTGGCCATTAAAAGCTCAGGGAGGGTGGCCGCGCAAACATTCTGTGGCATTCTCGATTGTTCTGTGGGCTCGATTGCCGTTGGTTACTACTCACGGTAAACAGCACACTGCAACAACAGCCTATCATGATTAGACCCAAAAAATGTACCTATTACTCAACGCTGGTTATGAATGCGGAAGTGGTTGTGCTGTAAGTTTAACTATCCTGAAGCACTATTTCTATTCAGTTCCACATCTCAACCCTCGAGCTATCAGCATCAGATTGCACGATTGTTTGGACACTGCTCTGAAGGTGAACTGCTGCTATGGAAACACCTCAGTAAATAATTTGCAAGGTGAATTCTGTTATTTGCTAATATAGCACAAAATCAGACCATTTCGAACCTGCATATTGATTTCATTCGAAAACTCTCAGAATGTCAGTGACACAGTTGGAGTAAATTCACAAAGAGAGACATTGATATTGCTCAATATTGTTATAAGACATGAATGCGTTTTATGAATTGACTGCCTATTCTGTGAAGTGAATTCGTTATATTGACATTGACATGTCATCTGTGATTTGTCTGAATTGGAAAAGGGCTGTTTTATTTTCGTTTTCGATTTGATTTGCCAAGTGTATGTTTATAAATAAATACTATTGACTTTACTCTGGAATGACTGACGGATTTCTTTGAATTGTGAAATAGTGTATTTCAAATTAATGCAAAGAATTGCTTAGGTTCAAGTTGAAATGGTGTTTTTTAAATATATCTTTCAATCATTCAATTGACTCGTTGAATATTTTATGTTCTGCCTTTCATTCGCAAGATCTAAATTTCATTGTTTTTTCTGTTTTACTGTTTAGAGTGCAAGACCATTGTTTTGCCACTCAGTCTCTGAGTTGTAGCTGCATCAATATATAGCTTTTAAAGACTTAGGGCCAGATGTACGACGGGATTTTGCATGCGCAAACAGGTTTGCGACCCTTTTGAGCATGCAAAATCCGTGTGGGCCATGTATTAACACTATTTTAGTGTTTAGCGACTCGCAATTAGGAAGGGGCGTTCCAAGGGCGTCCCTTCCTAATTGCGACTCATAGCATTATGTATGAATGTTTTGCAACCGCAATTGCGGTCGCAAAACACTCGCAATTTACCACCCTCTTCAAGAGGGTGGTAATGCAGTTGCAAATGGGAAGGGGTCCGAAGGGGACCCCTTCACCTTTGCAAATACAGGGAAAATACTTTTTAGGGGCAGGCAGTGGTCCCAGGGTCCACTTGTTTTTAAGTTTTGAATATTTACTCCTCTTTACGTATTGTAAATATGATGAAACCAATATTTCTTTAATTCAATATTTCCATAGGAAGACAGTTGTCCAATATTGATTTTGATTTTGATTTCCCAGGGACCACTAACTGCCCTTAAAAAATTAAACGAAAACGGTTCATTTAAAAGAAAAAAAAATGCATCCCATTTTCCTTTAAGGAAAACGGGCTGCATTTTTAAAAAAACAAATCTGCTTTATTTAAAGGCAGTCCCAGACATGGAGGTCTGCTGAGCCCAGCAGGCCACCATATCTAGGAGGGCCTGCCATTCTCAATGGGGTCGCAAATTGCGATTGCTTCATTAATATTCATGAGGCATGCAATTTGCGACCCCATTGAGAATTGCAAACAGTGTCTCAGACACTGTTGTACATTGAAAATTGTGACTCACAATCAAGCACAAATTGCGAGTCGTCTTTTCCGATGGTCGTACATCTGGCCCATACATTCTATCTCAGTACATAACCCAAAACCTAAAATGTTAGAGAGCTTTCTTTAGAATTGCCAGCCCGGGCTGCTTCAATCTGTGCACTGACATCCTGTCTGTTCATCTGAACTTGCAGGGCCCCTAAAGGAAAGCTAACTTCATTACTTCATCACGGAAATCCTGCACATGCTGCAAGGTGACTTTATTTATCAAAGCTATGGTACCTCTCACCAGCCATTCTGCCCTTTGTGAGGACACCAATCAACTGTAGCCCTCTGGTGGTCAATTAGGGCCTGACCAAGTAGGTCATGTGATCGCATTTGTGACCATCCCACAAATGCAAAGAGGAACTCGCCAAATAATATCATAACTCCTCGAGATTATGGCACAATGACACTTCAACAAACACACCCATAAGAATACATTACCAAAGAGCATACATCACCACATACGGCCATTGTGGTACCTACATGATCACAAATGGTCAGAAAGTAACAACAACAATGAGAGAACACACAGTGCACAGATGTACACAATAACCATGTGCCTCTAAGCAAAATTCACCATGGTAATGCATGCCCATCACCGCTACATTTGCATAAAGTTAACTTTTACACAAGCGACGAGTTCCACCTTATAAAAACATTTACCAATGAAGATGCCAGCCGTGAGTTACTTCCCAGACATGATTGGGTAATATTAATATAATATTTCACACAATACACATTGAAACACAATAAAAACATATCCAGAAAAACAAGCAAATCATGAAATCAATACATCCACTCCTAGTTCCAAACTAAAGAATGAGTCATGGTGCAACTACTACCATTATCAGCCTGAGGCACAGACTGAAAGAGGATGATGTGAGAAATAGGGAACAAGTCAGCATCCCTGCAGATCATACCAATACCATAACAACTGCTATGGATCATAAGGCGACCAATTGAAATAGAAATGGTCTCCTAACTGCTGATGATCAAGATGACAATTGCAAGGGTAAGCTCCTGCCAACCACCAGAATGGAACATTACTACATCAGCAGGCCCAAGCACCATGGCCAATATGACGTGTTTTGGAAATGGAATGGGCTGAATAGTACAACAACAAAAAAGCTCCACTCAAGAATTGTATCTGTGCACTCCTACTGCTCGTAGTAAGCAACACCTACCCAAGAATGGAATTGACCAAGGTCCATTACACAGAGAGGAGGGCACTTGAAAGACTAATCCTAGCACTGCCACTGCTCTATTTCACCCAACGCTAGGTTGGACCAAACCTGCACTGCAGTCCACGAACAAATTAACAGACAGAAAGTGCCTGCAGCTAATCCACACCCACCCCATATCCCAAGCTGCATCATACCTATCAGCGTGAGCCAACTCCTTCCACACCTGCTGCACTGCCATTGGGAGAAGTCCTTGCCAAAAGGCAAAGACTCTAGTTCAAAGACACTAGCTGCGTTAGCCCAGATCATTGCCTTGTTCTGTTCTTGGGCAAGCTGGTACTTTAAATTGGCAGAGAGAATTTTCAGAAAGCGCACTAAAGGCAAAGACTCTAGTTCAAAGACACTAGCTGCGTTAGCCCAGATCATTGCTTTGTTCTGTTCTTGGGCAAGCTGGTACTTTAAATTGGCAGAGAGAATTTGCAGAAAGCGCACTAATGGGACAATCCTGAAGTAGACGTTTTGCAGGCAATCTGTGAGTGCTCATTTCTTGTAGGATTCTTCTGTGTATGAGACATTTGATGCCACCAAAAATATTAAAATAAGAATTTGGAAATGACTATTGTACAAGTAAAGTTGCACTGAGTGTTTATGGTTTAAAAGGTGATATGCCTGAAGCACCCGGATTAGATGTATTAAGGACACGCTTTGTCCTTGGGAGATCACAAGGTAACCCAAGTCCTCCAAGGTATTTACAGGGCGATACAAGGGGATATTTGCACCACCTTGTGTTACTTTGTTAAGAAATATAACGCACGGCAGCGGCAGCACACAGTGTGCCAGCACAGGGAGGAAGCAGAAGTGCCTCATATCTTAGTGACATAGAGCACATTTCTGTCCTCTTTATTTCACACAGCGGAGTAACTTTGCTTGATGCCCTGCATTGTGTGAAACATTAGTAATGTGCCTGATGAAATCAATCAGATTTTTACTGAGATAAATATGCCCTGTTTCTAGAATAATACATCACTCTCATATGTGAGGAGGAGTGAATATGAAATCACAAGACAAAGTGACCATTTTATGCACAGCTATGTGTGAGACATGGTGCAGTGGTTTTATATTTTGATCTGCAAATACAGGCATGGACAAAACATACTGACATGACCCAACTTATGAAAGTCCGATGACATATTACTTCTCTTGAGAATCAGGTCTTTTCTCTCTTTCAAGAGAAATATGTATTTATTGTGAGAGAACGTTTGTTGGAAGAAATATAAATCTGGAATCAAAGTTTAAAAAATAACTCTTGCAAACCTTTCTGACACTATCTTCTCCTCTATGATAAAGTTCTGTTTGTCTTAATAATTAGTCCAGGATATCTTAAAACTGATATAGATAACCAGGCTACAGAGGAAGCCGTAGGTGAACTCAAAAGGCTCTCCAAATCTTAGAACAATAGACATCACAGCGTTTGGGAAAAATCAAGGCGAAAGAGGTCACAGAAAAAATAGATATTTTAAAGGGAAAAACTTTCTTTAAGACGGGTGGGGAATGGTGGCTGCAATAGATGACGTCAAGAAGCTTCTAGTGATCGAAACAGATAGGGGAGACATCACTAATGGTGACACTTGACCTCTCTTTCTTTTGATACCATAGGCAATGAAATCCTGATCAAATGATTATATCTGATTCTGGGGCACTAATAAAGGTTTAAAGTGGTTTCAATCATACCTCACCAGCACAAAATGTAGAGTATGATATATGGAATAGCTCTATAATGCAGATTTTAATATCTCCAATGGAGACTTACTGCATGCCTCACTCTATCCCTGCATTTTTTTCAAATGTAGATTAGACCATTTCAAGATCGGTTGATGAACAGGGGCGTATGTTTTGAGAACGACACGAATGACACTCAACTATTCTCTCCCTGGGAGAACATTTTGCACAGCTCCATAGTATTAAACACTTCATTTAAGGCAATAACAGAATAGATAGAAGGCGTTTGTGCACTTTAACTACTAATAAAGGATCTACAGGCCTATTCACAAATATTATTTAGGAACTAGCAAATAGTACTCTACTTACTTCTGAATGCAATTCACAAACCTCTGGCCAAAGAACTCCGCCTCCACCTCTCCTATCTTTTCCATATAGAGATCTCTTCCCTAGTAGAGGAGGAGATCTGCGCACACGTAAGTATAGGATTTATTAGTAAATGTGTGAAGGACAATGGAGTGTCTTGGGAAAATGGTATGTGGTTAAGGAAAATTGAAGGAGGGATTTAGGGAAGGTGCATGCTAATACAAAACACACATCCATACCAACAAACACATATAAGAGTAAGACAACGGCAATTCACAAAATATCCATTTTAATTTACTGCAGCAGTACGACGGACCCGCTTAAGTGTACTCCAGTCCAGCCTTGGAGTAAGTCAGGAACTACACATGGCCAACCACTGGTACAGCAACACACTCCCATAGAAATCAATGGGGGCAGGAAATAACACTAACGGACAGGTAAACAAATCAAATAAATTAAATCAAATAACATTTCAATTAAACTTTATTTAAATTATTTGTAACTTTATTGATACTTTTTAAAATAAAAAATGTTAAATGCTAATTTTCGAATACATACAATAACATTTTAATACAATACATTCAAAATAATAATTTCTTTGTTGAAACAATTTAAATTACCAATAAAATAATACCTAACATTCAAGACTGTGACACACTCAACAGAAATGATACTGTAATGGACGTGGGAGGAAAAATTACCATTTAATTAAAACTAACAAAAACATTTCAAAATAAGAATAAAAGTAAAATATAAAAACCTGAAACCTGGATGACTTGCTGCTGTTAGCATTCCCATAGCTTCTACTTATACTCCTGTGCAGGTGAAAAATGCTAGTAAAAGAGGAAGCTGCAATATGCTCTATGGGACTGTATCTATATTATGGTGACATGGGTACATTGCAACCACACCTTATGGCTAGTGAGACCACTAAATATTAACAGGTTTGTGACAACAGAATATTGATAACTTGGCTACTGCCCCCAGCTTATTTGACTGCACATTACTGTTCAGTTGGATTCTGGATAATCTGGGCAGGATCATGCTTTATTGTAAACCAAGAATTAATTTAGGCCTTGAAGAAGAACATTGTGGATGGAACAGCACATTTTAACTAATCGTTATTTTAAAATATCTCCCAGGAATAATGTATCACACTAAGAAAAAGATTCTCCAGAAGTGAACCAAGTTCCTCAAGAATTCTTGGGTGGGGTCTAATCTTTATGGACAGATTTCTCTCCACTTGAGGATAAAGTAAAAGAGGGAAAGTTCACAAGCTATTCTATAAAAACCATTTCTTTATGACAAACAGAAGTACTTTCATTTATTATTGTTGCAGTTTTTTCAATTATATCGGCCTAGGAACTTTGATAAATGGACCAAGTTAAAATGATACACTGAAAAATAGTTAGCTGTAATGTTCAAAGCATCAATAACTCACACAAGAGATGCATGGTGTGTGAAATTTTGATGAGAAAGAATCTAGACCTTTGTATACCTCCTATATACCCATATTGCCTTTAAAGAGAGAAAGTTTCTGAGACAGATTGGATTTGATTTAATCATTAACACTACTCAAAAAACTTTTATTCCTAGGACCATGATATGAGGGGGAAAAGAATGGTGCATGAGGATACTGTGAGAAATGTTTGATAATAGTGGTAGGTGGGCCACATATAAATAATCAAACGTTAGTCATAATATGTGCTATATATGGAACTAATAGTGACAAACAAGAATTTGTGAGTTCTTAGCTCACGGGTAATTTTACCTGAGTTTTGAATTATCATTTAAACTTTCCAATTAGCATGCCAGACACAGTATGAATAATGTTTACTAGGCCATAAATAGATTTTTCAAATATATAGATATTCTTTATACATTATACTGTGCAGCGACCGATTGACAAACCTACACAGTGGACACTTGCGTGCACTCTATTAGTAGAGAAAGAATATCGTAAGTACATGACCCAAAATACCATAGAATTTCTCTATATTATTAAAACCACATCTCCCCTTATTACAGCATGGGATACACTCAAGCCTTTTATGCAAGCCGTAATTATCCAATTTAATGCAGCACAAGACATGGCAAGACAAATATCCAATAAAAGGGGTTCAGAGAATCTAAGAAAACTGGAAACACAGAATGCTATGGTAATCCGGCAATCTTGGTAAATTAATAAAGATATATATGAGTTTATTTTACGTCGACCTCAGATTGGTTGTTATTTGAGAGACAAAGCACAGAGACTTCACAAATATTTGTGGAAAAGTCAGGCTATTGAGTATGATGAGATTGTAAGGCGACTACTTGCATTTAAAACTAGAGACAAACACAGTGCTACGGTTACAATTTATTTTGAGGAGGATGTTGGAACTTTAATTAGAGACCACAGATTATATTAGCACAATTTCTAAAATTTTATCAGAATGCCTTCACTGAAAATATAAATGCAGATCTAGCTGACCTAAATACCTATATAGAAATCCTATCTTGCCTTCTCCTGAACTGGGATACAAAAATATCACGGATCATAAAGTTAGTCTTGAAGAAATCCTGAAGGATATTGAAATTCAAGCCACAATCAAAGCTGTTGGAGAAGATATCATTGCACTAGAATTGTATGAAACCTTCTCATCTACCTTGCACCAATTATGACACAGATAGCTAAGAAAATCAACATACATCAAAAGATGCCATGCTCTTGAAATAACATTAATATCACAGACTTCCCAAAGAAAAATACACACCCAGATGAATGTGGCTCATAAATGCCTCTTTCACTGAATGACACAGACGTCAAAATATATTTCAAGGTCTTAGCTTTCAGGCTTGCCAAAATCATTACACAATTAGTTAGTTTCCTCTACTAAGCTTGGATTTATTCCTAAGCGAGAGCGGACTAATGATATACACCATGCTATAACTATATTTGACCCAGCTGGTGTTAGAAATTCTCAAGTATGCTATCACTTCACGCTGAAAAGGCTTTAGATTGTGTTTTGTGGCAGGTGTAATGGACAGTTATGTTTAGAATGGCAATAGGGAATGCCTGTATGCAACACATTCATGCTTATAACAGAAATTCTATTGCAAGGGTAATAATAATGGGAAAGATTTCCCTAATTATGCCAATTGCACATGTGCCGTGTCAGGGTTGCCCTAGCTCTCAAATGTTGTTTGCCTTTTATTTAGAACCATATCTTCATACGCTCCGGTGTAATATGAATATTTATTCAGGTATTTTTAATGATCCAGAACTTAAGTTATCAGCTTAACCAGACGACATAGCTATTTGTTATAGGAATGTGCAAAGGGACATGGAGGCTATTAAAAAAGAGGAGAAGCAATTTGGGAAAGTCACAGGATACAAACTCCGAACTGAAAAGACACAAATAATAGCTAATTTTCTAACAGATCCAGCCGATGATCACACATTTATGAACACAGCATATCTGGTTAATAAAATTTGATATGATGTGGTGTGCATTTTTTATTTAAATTATGAGGAGCTTCCTAAAATATACACTGTTATTCTACAAAACTGAAATCAATTACCCATTTAATTGTTCAGCTGATGTTTAATTGATAAAAATTAATACATTAACAAAGTATTTATATCTGTTTCGGTCCATAACTCTTTTGAATCCCAATCATTGTTTTAGCAGACTATAGTCTATTTTTGGTAGTTTCTTTACGGGGGTAGCCAGGGGAGCAATATCATTTTAAATTACTGATCCAAAACAGTGCCTGGGCTCTTAAAACTTCAAATCTTATTATTGGGTGAACACAAAGGTTACTTTGTTTAATTATTGAAGTTCCTCTTGGTTGCTTTATGCCACAGTATCAGATAAATCTCAGATGGGATGCTAATTGGCATTTAATAAAATATTGTGATCTGAAGTATTTTAAAAAGGTCAGGTTGAATGTAACAATAACAATTAGAAAACTCTGGAATAAATGTTGTTAAGCGTTCCATAATGCACCAATTGACCAACATTTCTCACTTTCGGGACTTCGTATGTACCACATGTATTTAATGATTACATTTCTGATGAAAGGGCATCAGAAACTATTTTAATTACTTTCTGTTTGGCTTTTGTGTTACTTATGTTCATTGTCTTTGCTTTTTGTGTAACTTTTTCCAAAATTTTCAATTACAACTATTTGAAATCAAAAATGGCATCTCATGGTTTAAAGAATGTTAGTCAACTTTTAAAAGAAGCAGTTTTCAGATCAATTGATGATTTACATGGCGTATTTACCATGCAGAGACATGGTTTTTTTTAAATGCATGCAAGTGAGAGATTTATTAGGGTCTATTAGATGTGAGAATGAACAATATAGATTTATTTCAAAACAATGCTATTAAGATCAGAAATATGTATAAAATATTTTGGGAAACTCTTGATGATGATATGGCCCATTGGACAGCAAAATGGACTGAACAGTTAGGTGTAGTTATTCAGGTATGGAAGATTCAGGTAGGCATAGTCATTAGTGAAAGCTTTTCAAGCTGTACATTTATATTTGTAATAAATAAAGATTTTTAAATATGGCTTGATCAAAAGCCTTAAAAGCTGCAAAAATAAAAATGCAGAAGTGATTCTGACTGCCCCCGTTGTGGAATAGAATGATCTGATGATTTTCATAAGTTTGATGTTTCCTCTCAGCTGTTAGAATTCCGGACTGATGTAGTGGTTGCTGTATCCAATCTCAGTATGATGTAACAATTACTGTTAGGAGATTTATGCTGGCATTGGAAGAAAATATACTGCAGGAAATTGCACCATTTATATAACTCATGCTAGGTTCTGGATTGCATTTGATTAGATCAATTCCATAACCCTGAATATGAAAACTGGGAAAACTATTTGTGGTGTTCCTTTGAGCATGAACTGGCAATACAACAGATTCAAGGTTTAGCTATCAGAAAAAGACTCTTAAGTACTATAGGACGATCATGGGTTGTCAATGCCTAAATTAAGCAGCTCAAAACCGAAATAGCGGAATTTATACATTTGCACTAAATTTATAATAATAATTGCAGGAAATTTGAATATTGGGCTTATGAATTTAAAACTATGTCCATATGTACACATTATGCCTGCAATAAAACAGAAGTGGACCTTATCATTTTTACACATCACAGAACACTCTAGTAAAATGTGAGAATCTACATCATCTATTCTTGTGTGATATTGAAAGTTGGCTCCTGTACCCAAACTATTTATCCGATGTGGATGTATTTTGGCCTTTAAAGCAAATAAGTGAGAGCAACATGAAAGTGAAACATTTTGCATAATTTTCAATCTCATCTTCCAACTAAAGAAATGCATCCCATAAAACTCACTTTGATCACCTGATCGGCAAACATGCTTCACCATTCAAACAGTTATCATCTTCTGTATTGATTTGAATGGGTTAATTCTCCAGAACTACTCGTTGTTGCCCTCCGTGGATACTCAAACAATTGAGAGGTCTGCCCTGTGTGATTACTGTTCGGTCTTATATGTTCGGGTCACTTAATCCAAGGTAAATGAGAGATGCTAAAAGATTTTAGCAGTCCATGACTAGACTTTTCCTCTATTACCTAGTGTGCATCGTCACTTATTGCCATAAAAGATAGTTTATATTGAAAATACAAGGTAAATGGAAACTTACTTTCAGGCACTAAAGAATGTGTAGGGCTTATTGCTGAAAATGTACTTATGATAGACATGGATACTGTAGCATCCTCCTCAGTTCGGGTACTCGCCAATGACTACGCCACACAGTGTAACACATCTTTATTCTTCTGCGTGTAACCACAAACCCAACATTCTAAACCTGCCTTCAATTTACTACGCTCTAATGCTTACGTCACAGTTCTATGGAGTCCATCTGGAGTCACAATGGTTCTATCATTACATGCTCACACAACACTACATCTTCCTCTTTGTTAAAGAAAAAAATAAAACAAATTACAAATATATACAATTAGAGCTCTTCAGTAAGACTCCGTGGTGCTTGGATCACTCGCCCGACCATGTCTTTGGAAAATGGGAACAGGCTTTAGAAATGTCCATGACTGGCATTGGTGATGGAGACCCAGCAGCAGTCAGGGGTTCTTCACTTGTCCTCTCAGACCCAGTCTCTACAATGACATTGGTGCCTGATGAGAGATGAGCCACATGTCAGAAATGCAAGGAACCTCACATAATGGACTTTCCAGGATGCAAGGCATTCACCATGTGTCATTTGCTAGTCACAACATGAAAAGGTTCAGCATCAAAAGGAGCATCAGACTTTTGTTTTCTCTGCTGAAGGACAAGAATTCGATCTTCTCTAGTGAAGGTGACATCTTTTGCATGTCAGCATTTATCTGCTGAGGATTTTATTTTACTCTTATTATCCAAGTCTTTCATGCTCGTTTCTTCCTTGGTATTTGCTCTTCTGTTGGTCCATAAAGGTAACTTGGTCGCTATGGCTCTCCTGAATATCAAGGCTGCAGGGCTTTCACCTGTGGCCGAGTAAGGGCTTGAGTGGTAAGTTCGAAGAGTGGAATTTAAAACAGCTGTATGGTCGAGCTTTTCTAGTACAGCACACTGAGCAGCTTTCTTTAGAGTACTCATGAAACATTCGATAAAGGCCTTTGGTCTGTGGCCACAGAGGGGTGCTCTTCTAATGCTTCACATTAAGATGACTGAGAAACTCTTGAATTCTCAACTGTTGAAAGGTGGGCCATTACAGACTAAAAAATCACAGGAACACCCCAGGTCACTGAAATGCTGTCTGATCTCTTAATGACACTTTCTTGAGTGATAGATGAGAGACCTTTGATCAATCGAAATCAGGAATATTCATCAACGATCACTATCAGGTGATGTACGTTGTTAAAAGGACCGAATAAGTCTACTGCAATTCTTTCCCTTGCATGCACTGGCAACACTGACATGTTCACTGCTTGTTGAGCATTTTTTGATGATAGGCAGTTGCATAGATGACACGCCTTTATTCTATTTCAACCCTCTTGTCGTGATGTGGAAACCAGACTCGTCTCGAAGTTCTCATTTGGTGGCAACAGTTCCACAATGTACTTCACGGGCCACTTCGATTATCTGTTCTGGAAGACTCTCTGCAATGACAGTTCTTGAACCTCTGAGAATAATACTTTCCTGAGTAATGGACAGTTCATCTTTGGCATTCCTAAACATTTTTGATTATCACTGGTGCTGGTAAGAGGACGAGGGTGTTTGTACCAAGACTGATGTGTAATAATGTCTTTCCGTCTCAGCATGTCACTATCATGACTACTGGCAGTTACAATTTATTCCAACAAATGACAGCTGGAGTGCTTGATTTCACTATGAAATTTATGTAAGCTTCAGTCATCTTAGATGGGGTCCCAGGACATTTTAGAGGCACTCATAGGTAGTAGTCGGCAGGGATCTGATCTTTCCCTGGATGATGCTCGACGGTGTACTTGTACTCTTGCAATCGCAGACACCAACGCTCAATGTGAGCAGACATTTTTGGATTTCCAAAGATAGTCAATAATGCTTGATGTTTGGTCACACGCATGAAGGGCTTCTCATGCAAGAATGCAAGCCCACATCACTGCCGAGCTTTGTTTCACAGGTTGTGAATAAACACATACAGTTTGGGATCAACTTCTGCTGGTGTACGCCACAAGAAGTCTTCGAGCATTTGGGTGCCCACTATGCTGCGCAAGGATGGAGCCCGTCCTGACTGGGCAAGCGTCAACAAAAACCTCAGTTTGAAGATTTGGATCAACATTTTCAATGTCAGTAGGGTTCTCAATAGCTTGCTTGATTTTCCGGAAGCTTTGCTCACATTCATGTGACCAAAGAAAAAAAACATTCTTTTTAGTCAAGTGTTTTAATGGCAGTAGACAGAGCTTGCACTTTAGCAGAATCGGTGTCATGCCCCCATCAGAAAAGATATGGTCAAAGAATTTTAACTTTGTCTTATCAAACTCACATTTCTCTGCATTCAAAGTTTAACCAGCATCAGTGAGCAACTGACACACTTGTGTGAGAGCTTTTTTCATGCTCCTTCTGTGTAACTCCGAAGAGCAATATGTCATCACTGTAATTGAAAGCATTCATGACAGGCTATATGATACATTGAATAACATCTTGGAATAGCTCTGCAGCTCATTATACACCAAAACATAGTCTCTTGTAACTAGACTAACATATGTAGAAAAGGTTATAATGTCCCTTCAATTCTTCTCATGTTCCAACTGATAATATCCTCTATTCAGATCCAGGCAAGACAATACCTTTGCACCATTTAATTGTGCCGACCTGGATGTCATTCTCTTTCAACTGCCTTGCTCGCTTGACACATATCCATGCTGATGCTTTCAGATCCTTCACTGTCTCTTTTTGGTACTACCACTAAAGTAGAAAGCCATGGAGTTGGACCAGTGGAACGTTCAATGATATCGTGTTTGAGTAAAGATTCAAGTCCTTTTTAACAACTTCTTGTAAGTGAAAGCCATTTCATTTGAGTCATTGAAGAATAGTACAGATGTCCTTATTAATGTGCAATTGGTCTTTCATAGTCTTGAGTTTTCCCTGCCCTTGAAACAACAAAGGGAATTTACTTACTATTTCGTGCTGAGCATTCTTGTTATAGTTCAAAGATATCAGTCTCACATCACTGGCTGTGCTGAAAATGAGTAAACAGACGCTTGATGCCATATGTTGAAGTACATGAATAAGTGCTTGTACTTTTGCTTTCTCATGCTTCATCATTGCCACAATTGAACCTTGACCTTTTAGTGGCATTGATATAGCTCACGTATACACATATGTTTTCAATGGGTTAAGTCGGGCACTGGAGACAGGACAATTTCCATTTCTCCTCAGGCATACTATTTTTGATGCACCACGATCGATAATTAAAGGTACTGAACAACTATTGACTTTCAGGGTGATCTTCGGATAATATTTGAATGACTTTGGTGCTCTGTTCTGTTGGTTTCTCTTGGACCATTTTTTTCCCTCACAGTCGACCAGCCCAACATGCGAATACTTCTCTGAGGTAAACATCAATGTGGCGGGGAACAGCCATTACAACGCGGTTTTTACCACGCGCAGCCATTACATCGCATGCGTTACAACGCATGCGATGTTACAACGCAATGCCATTACAACGCAAGTCTTTACATCGACTTGCGCTAGATGGCGTGCTAACATTACAAATAGTGTAGTTTACTATCCCAACACCTTCCCTACTGTTAAGTGGACTGGAGTTGGAATAGTAAATTACACTTTTCTAATGTTAGCACGCCATCTAGCGCAAGTCGATGTAAAGACTTGCGTTGTAATGGCATAGCGGTGTAACATCGCATGCATTGTAACGCATGCGATGTAACTGCACGCGTTGTAATGACACGCGTTGTAATATCATACATCCCAATGTGGCACACCCATTTCATTTTCACTTGATGTTGACATGGAAGAACAATTTGATGAAGATTTAGTTGTGGATCGACTTCATTTGGTGGCAGTTTGCCTCAGCTGATATGGTCGCTTGGCCTGATGGGTGCCCGTTGAATGTCACCTCTGAAAAATTTGGGCAGCCATTTTGTCTTCCCACCGTGATGTACTTACTTTTTCCTTCACCTTGTACACCTTCACAAAATGGTTCTCCTTTCAACAGCCTTTGCAGATCTGCCCATTGGTGGGGCACTTACCTTCGTGTGGAAATGAAAATACACACCTGACGGACAATTTCGTTTTCTGTGGAGAATTTACTCTGTGCCTTTTGGCCTTGTGCTTCGGCTTATTTCTCACATTCATGACTGACTCACTCTGGGTACCTCCGTCCTCCATGTCAGCATCTTGTCGATCAGCACGCTCTTGAGCTCTGGCAGCCATGAGTACTCGCTGCACAGAAAGAGTTTCTCTCAACATTTGTCGTCTGAACAAATCTGACAAGTATCCATCAATCACTCTGAGGCATATAGCCTCCTCATCATTAAATTCAATGAACCTTCAGTGTTTGATAAATGTATTTAGTCTTTCAACAAATTTGTCGATGGTCTCACCAGATTTCTCTCATTCTCGACTGAAGATGTACCTTTCGTGATCTACATTTGGCATTGGATTGAACTTGAAATTCAAGGCTGCTTTTATTTGACTGTATGTAATTTTGTCAGCTCGCTACATTTTCTTTATAACTTCTTTTACACCTTTACCAGCAAGATTCTTAAGGTACTTGATAATCTTCTTGATATCTGCTTCTTCAATCGCATCAATGAAATCATCAAATGTCTCTATCCAAGCTGTCCATCTGTCGCCAATATTCAACTTTTTGGTGGCATCAAGTGGCGGTGGTGGTGTCAACAAAGTGGCGGAATTGTAACCATTTACGAGATTGGCTGACACTGAGGCTGGAGTTCCTTCTGACACCATCTGCTGCCCGCTAACACCTGCTTCATCCATAGCATTTCCATGTTGTGCTGGCCTCTGCATTATCTTGGCCAGCCCATGGAAACATGACATGCCTTTTGGTCTTCATGGGACCCCGTTGCTTTCAGGAGACCATTGGAGTTGTTCCGAGCCACCACCCAGCAGCTTTGATGGTGTGCCGCTTTGGGCATGGCCAGCTCCATTAACAGAACCCTGAGCACTTCCTCTGGGGCCACTCCACTGGCTCTCTTTACTTAGTTATGGTAAGCAGATGACCATTTCTGATAGTTGAATTGCTTTGTACATAAGCGTCTCTTCGGCCTGACTAACACATGGTTTATCTCTGCTTTGCAGCCCTTCTGTCCGCAGTGGTATCTTGCACTTTGTTGGACTTTCAAAACCTGGTTGCATCCTCTTCTAGCGTTATAACTCCATATGAATGTATGGCTTTGAGTTGTGTGGCCTTTCTGCAGATTATCAGCCACCGATGTGTAGACTTCTCAGTGTAGCTTTCATCAATTTCAAATGATTTACATAGACTGGAGCTGCGCTTTGACTCCACATATGCCAAACATCGATTCTGCACTTCCACTGAGGCATACGTGGCATGCAAGAGCAGTTTTCTGGACCACCACAAACTCTCTGGGAGAGCACTGTTGATCCTTGGGTTACTTATCCCATCTTCATCGCCAGTTGTAGCATCCTCCCCAACACGGATACTCACCAATAACTACACCACATACTGAGCTTAGAATAACACGTCTTTATTATTTTATATTCTAAATCTGCCTTCACGTCGGTGCTTGCAAGATGGGTCAACCTGCCTGGACGGGAGGGGTGGATCAGTTCCTTGCCCCACTTACACTTCAAAGGAGCTGCTACCTCAGCGCACTCTAAGAACATCTCACTAGCATTTTGTCACCTCAGACATCTTGTGACTAATTCAGGGAAGAAGGAAATACCAGAACCATCCATGGGGGAAAACTCCAGAAGTTTCTTCCACATCAGAACTGACACAAGGCATAAAAATAGGACCCTGATACCAACTCCTCAGTATTTTCCTGGACCTGGACTATAACTCTTTTGAATCCCAATCATTGTTTTAGCAGACTATAGTCTATTTTTGGTAGTTTCTTTACGGGGGTAGCCAGAGGAGCAATATCATTTTAAATTACTGATCCAAAACAGTGCCTGGGCTCTTAAAACTTCAAATTTTATTATTGGGTGACGATAACACAAAGGTCACTTTGTTTAATTATTGAAGTTCCTCTTGGTTGCTTTATGCCACAGTATCACATAAATCTCAGATGGGATGCTAATTGGCATTTAATAAAACCTCAGCACACTCTAAGAACATCTCACTAGCATTTTGTCACTTCAGACATCTTGTGACTAATTCAGGGAAGAAGGAAATACCAGAACCATCCATGGGGGAAAACTCCAGAAGTTTCTTCCACATCAGAACTGACACAAGGCATAAAAATAGGACCCTGATACCAACTCCTCAGTATTTTCCTGGACCTGTTGATACTACAGAAAAAGAACTGCCCTGCTCCCAGAGGGCTGTCCAGCTGCTTAAGGTATGCCCTGCTCTCTGAGAAGGATGACAGGGTCTGCTCCCTTCATCCTAGGCAGAGTGACTCCAAGGGTCAGGTGGCTGACCTCCTGTTCTGAGCTGCAGGGACACAACAATGTCCTGAGGCCCCCTTGCAGCTACCCAGCTGACACGCTGCACTGGATCTGTCTGGACCTGCAACTCTACCTGCCTGAGCCCTGCTGGCCTCTGGAGTAAGTTCCTGATCCTTAAGCGGTGCCTCCCAAGGTCTTGAGCCCTTGGCTGGCATCAGTCCTAAGAAGAAAAGGAGAAGTCCTGAAGTTGTGCTCTTTGCAACTGTTAATCGGCCAGTTCAACCCGAGATCTTATCACCCAGGAAAAAGCTCTGATGGCCCTGGCTCTTCATGCTACAGTGACCACCAGCAACAGCAGGACTAACCTGGTCCCTGTATCTGTCCCATGGTCCATCATAGTCGGACTGAACTTGTGACTTTCCCCTGGACTTGCATGACCTGATAATCAAGAGTGGCGCTCCATGTCTCTGGTTATAATGGTTGGAGATTTGTTGTTTTAGTCACATTTTATTTATTAGATTATTAAATACAGTAATTGTGGCCCTGTGGGTTGGCTTCCTGGGGCCTCTGGAGGATGGAGGAGGGGGGTCGCATGATCACCTCCCCCTGGGGTTGGACTCCCTGGGAGCTCTGGATGCTTGCAGAGGGAGACTGCGCAGACCCTCTCCATTTATGTGCAAATTTCACCCCAGGAATGGGCTTCCCGGGGCCCTTAATGGTTTGAGTGGTGGTTGATGGAGCCCACATTCCCTTTTTTCATGATTTTGGCCTCAGGGGTGGGCCCCCTGAGGTCTTTAATGTCTCAGGAGGGGGCAGCACAGCCCCCTTCCCCTTATTGAATACAGACCTGGGTGTGAGCTTCCTGGGGCATTCTTTTTTCAATCCAGCAGGATCGCTGCAATTTTTGCCAATTCATTTTTGGTTTTGGCCCCTAGTCCTCTCATGGGGATTAGGGGTTCATGGTATCCCTACCCTCCCACCTTATATAACTTTAATTTTTTTACTTCAGGGCAGGGGACTTAGGATCAGATGTACAAAGCATTTTTCCTGTCACAAACTGCCCGTTTAACAGAATCAGGTCTTTTGCAAACTGAAAATGCTTTTTCAAATACGCAAAATGCAATTTGGTACCTTATTACCAAATCACATTTTGCATTTGGGAAATGGTATTTGGAAGGGGCGTGTTTAGAGAGTCCCTTTTAAATAGCAAATCGGTGTGGTAAGTTTTACTGTGTTGCGACTGAATTCTGGTTGCAAAACAGTAATTCTTTACCCCCTGTATAAAATGGATAGTAACCCATTCACAAAGAGTAAGGGATCCCCTAGGGACCCATTCACCTTTGAGAATGTAAATAAAAAAAAATGTTATAGTAGGATGTGGTCCCACAGACCAATGCCTACTCTTAAAAAATTAAACTTCAAGGTGTTTTTTCTTTCAAACATACACCATTTTCTTTTGAAGAAGATGGGCTGCATTTAAACAAAAAGATTGCTTTGTTAAAAAAACAATCACTGACATGGTGGTCTGCTGATCTCAGCAGGCCACCATCCTTGTGATGGCTGTGATTCCTAATGGGTCGCAAACTGTGATCTACCTCATTAATATTCATAAGGTAGGTCGATTTTGACCCACAAGGACTCCCTAAATGAAAGCCATTAATTTCATACATTAGGAATTCCGATTTCCCAATTGCGATTTATAAAGGATCCCAATTACGAAACCTGTTCCTAATGTGTGAATATCTGGCCCTAAGCATTTTTCTGACATTGCTGGCAGCCAGTGAGAGATCTCACTCCCACGAGTACAAGATGCCCCAAAAGAAATGGGCCGATGCGAACACTCCATTTTTAAATCGGCACTCCTATAAGAGTCTCTCGAGCCTCTTGTGGACCCAATTGTTCAGACATACAGTTATTTTTTACTGTTAATTTCTCAAAAACTAGTGAACATTTTTTAACCAAATCATAAAAAGCACAATCTGTAGAACAAAATCTAGCTTCCTACCAAATTTGGTGTAATTCCATTCAGCAGTTCTTGTAGTAGTCCATCTCAAAGAAGTCTAGGAAAAATGCATGGGGTTTTTGCATTTTGGGACCCTGCTTTTTCTCTGCCCCTGATTGATGGATCAACACAAAACTTCCTATACACAAACTAGTCAGAAATTACCACCTTTTTGGAATATTTTGTGGAGATTTGTCAAATGGTGCCAAAGTTATTAGCAACCCAAAAAACTATTTTCCATTGAAATATCTGACCTAACTATAACTACCTAGTAGCGACTGCCACTAGGTAATAAATCATCAAGATATGTTTATGAGGAATTAAGGCTAATAACTCTATACTTACTTCTATATACATACCTTCACAATATAGTACAAAGCCGATATTGTGGATAAAAAGGAAGATATTACTTATATCAATATTGTGGGATACAACCCTTAGCAATCCATACTTTTTCATGTATTTTTCAAAAACAATTCAAATATGAATTCAGAAATACCTGCCAAGATCAAAATAAATATGTAACATAATTCCTGCAGCTTACCGCATAAAATGTACTACGTATTCCTATTGCAACAGCGTTGCGTCCCTTGGTGCCTTTTTAGGTCGAGCATTTGAGACCTCTTGTATATACTTTAGTATATACTTTAGTATATATACTTTAGAATTTACTTTAGTATATACTTATATGTATATGTACTTTGTGGGCTCTGGAGATCAGCCCTAGGACTTGTCTGCTTCAGCTTAGGGTCTTTTTTTCTGTTCAACTGCCTCTACTTAACTGTCTTGATAGAAAACAACCAGCAGAGGTAAAATACCAGAATCACTTTAGCATTCTCTAGATTCCAGTCCATAGAAATTGTCTTCCATGAGCACCCGTAGACAATAATATATTTTTCAAATCTTGTATTTTCAGTGATATGACCACTGAAGGCCCTACTTTCATATTAAAAACAGTGCTTCGGACTATACCATTTCCCGCTGAAGGGCAATATTTCTCTCCATATGTTCCCATACCTGGCGTGTCATGCGGGTGTGGTGCTTTCTTTACCTCCCTGTTAAAGAACAGTAGCTGTTTCAGCACCCAGGCTAATGTGCTGCATAGCTCAATACACATACGGTCCCAAAGGCAAGACCGATTGCATTGCAAATGCTTGTTTTGTTCTGTCATCAAAGTACATTTCTGCACTTTTTTGTTTACCTTTATATTGGTGACCCAGGATGTATCCTAAGCACTGGGCACTTCCATGCATCTGTTTAATGATGAAACTGGTAAATTGTGCTTTCTATTGAATGGATTCTGTAACAACAAATGTGTGCACACAAGAGTTAGATTTTTAAATATAATTAATATTTTGTATATTTTATAAAACAATACTAGTTCCTTCTCTCTTCCCTCAATCTTCTATTGGTGCTGTCAGTGACAATGATTAGAACACTTGCAATTATGCAAAGCAATGATGTCAAAACAGAATAGAATGTTAATTCCTAGGTCCCCCTTTGAAAGTAACAGTGGGAAAACAATTTTTTATGTTATTTTTTTATTAGATTCTATGAATTTACAGAAGCAATACAAGTACATCTGGCAACATATTCTGGTGGTACATAATAAAGAAGAACACTAATTATGCATATATATGTAGGTGCTACTCACCATTTACCATACCAGTCATTAATAAAGAGAATATCTCGCCCTACTGCGATTGTATAGATTGTGCATCTGTGTTTCGTCTGTTCCCTCCCTCTAATGCTGCCAGTCCCTCATAATTTCGGTTGTTTTAGGGGGCATCTCCTAGCTTCATAGATCAGTGGTTCTAAGGTGCTGCAGTGCTCAATTCCAGTCTTCCATTTTGCGATACCGAGTGAGTGAGTAAGCCCACCCTTAGTCTCAAAAATATTTTCTAATTTCTCATAAATCATTCATCATCCACCACATTTAACAGGTCCATTTGGGGGTCTAAAACGATCCTAACCTTTTAATTTCTGCAGACTCCAGTGAATCACAATTGAAAGCAGGGAGTCCCAAGCCATTTCTACTATTTGAACCTCAACAATAATACACAAGAAATACACAAACCCATACACACAATATGAAGTCAGTACATCTACTTTCATCTGTAACTATGTGTTTAAGTATGAGAGTGACTACACGGAGGTATGAGACCCTGGTCATGTTCACAAATGAATCAGTGGAAATAATTGAATACAAATAGTAACTGGATTGATGATGGCCACAGACAGACACAGGACAGCAATCGAGATTGGTATGGACAAAGCTATAGGCCATAAAAGGTCTTTGTGTCAAAAGGTGACAAAGACAAATCTTGAAGACCAGGAGCTCATTATGGCAAAGTATATGCTGCTTACCCGACAAATGGCACTCTGCCTGTGGAAGTATTTCAGATTTGCTAAAAATTGCAGGTGTGACCCCCTTTCAGGAAATGTAAGTGCTGTAGTCTTCAAGTGCTTGTCACTATAAAGCAGTAGATAGGAGAAAGTGCGCCCAAAAAGGGGCTTTGGAACAGTTTACCCAGATCACTGAGCGGGTAAAGCACTGGCTTTCTAACTGTGCATATATGAATAATTTTTTACAAAACCATAAGTAATTCAAAAGTGTTTTTAGTCAGAAGGGGATTCCGAGTTCAAGTCGATGCATGTTTGATAGCTTGACACTTGTTCCATCCTGGTAATCAGCTTCTGACTATACATGTTTTGACAACTCATAAGACTCTTTTTTCAAACATACATTTATTTATTTTATTAATACATATATCAAATACATTGGGGAGGCAATGCAGTCGATGAAACTGTTATCCTCTCAAAGGAACCACCTGTATACTGCTATTTAGCTCAGAGTGATAATGATTATTGACAGGTAAAGAAGGTTAGAGGTGATATGTGTCATTAGACACCCAAAATAAGCACCCCGGACCACAGGTTAAGAACCGCTGGTCTAGATGAATTGGGTGCCCCAGTACTTGTTGTAGTATACTAGTGATAGTGTACCATGAAGGATAAATGAAAATTGTGTATATAGGTTCTCTCACTTTAGGTTTGTATCTGATTCATGATGGACCTGGGCTGTAGTGCAGTCGCACAATGGATGATGTGGGCTTAGGTAGGTGTGGTGGAGGTACTTAATTTATACATGGCTTCTCTCAGTGCCATTAGAGCAAAGGTCAATTCTTCATCTTCCAGGGGACACACATCTGTCTGTGAGGCTATCCTTAGTTGATTAAATGTATCCTGGGTGTGCACCATTAGGGATTTGTGTGGGGACGGTATAGTCCCCTTGTCTGCCATCTGAGAAATCATCAGTTTGGCCTCTAAACGGCTAAATTCTGGGATCTATGTGATGTTAGCAAGATGTGGAATAATGGCGTGTCATATTTGTAAATAGCAGAAGAATTGGGACTTTTCCAGGTTGAATTTTTCTTGTAAGTCGTCAAAGGACTTTATTCTCTTTGATCCTTTTCTGTTGCCAAGGGTTGTCATTCCAAAGTAATCCCAGCATCCAAAACTTCCCAGGATGTCAACCTAAAAGAATAGGTTGCCGAGACACAGCAGATGTCAATGGTAGTTTTGTTGTGCCATTCTGTTTGTGTCCAAGAAGACTTCCAAGTGTCACTTAGGTAGCCAGGGGTATTCCTTGGTGGGAAGGATGGTTGCTTTCTTAGTGGTAATTTGGTGGGGAGGTAACTCCCAGCACTCCGTGCTCTGTTTTAGTGTGCAGGGTCTGTGGCTGGCCCATAAATCATTGGTACCCTGTAGGTGCACTGCCTTGCAATTGGATGTAATATTTGTCATGCCCAAGTCCACAGGATTTGGCCATGGCTACTGCCCTGTCATATGAAGGACTGCATTCGGGGGTTACAGCACTGAAGATGATCTAGTGGATACAGTAGAGGTAGATTTGAAGGATATGTCGGATTTTGGGAAGAAGCATCATTTTTATTAGTACTAAACATCAGATTATTGAAGTTGGAGGACCAGTTCATATTTCCATTGTTCTGTGAGCATGAATAGTATGGTTTTGCCCCAGTTCACTCACAACCCTGCCATGGCCCCAAAATTGTTTAGGGTTTGAACTTCAAGTCGTCCAGGCAGGGCCAGGTTGCTCAGATATATTAGAAGGTTGTCCAGAGTAAGGGATTCTTTGTTTTCTATGGTGTTGGTTCACTTAAATCCTGTAATTTATGTGTTTTCTCACAGGCTTTGAGGAAGGTGTTCTATGGCTTTGCTAAAAAGCAGGAAAAAAAGCCCAAGTTCCTCTTTTGTATCACTCGAAGGATAGAAAGTTTTCTTCCATATAGGTAATTCGGAGGAGAGATATCTTCTAGTGCCTTTTGCGCTATTTTGGTAGGCGGGATACGTGGATGGCCCTCAAATCCAATCATTGCTAACCTGTAAAATAAGATAAGATAATTTTTATTGGACAATTACTTAAAATCATTGCAATCGATTGGTTAAAATCAAGTGGAGAGCACATGCTTTCCAACTTTATATAAAAAACGAGTAACAATTTATGGTCCTGTTGCTCTTGGATTAAAAATTAGTTCACCATTTTATCAACATTGGAGTGGGGAAAAATAAAACATTTGCCTCAGCATTGTGCATGAAATGATTATAATTCTATACTGTTATCAAAGTTCATCATGCATTTTACTGCTGTCATGAATTTCATGAAGCATACAACCAGTTGCACTGAGTCGCCTTTCATACACTCTACCAAAGCTTCTTGACATGTCCACACATTTATAATAAGCCAGATAGGGCGAAGCCAGTAAATTCTCGGGTTTTGCAGTTTCTCATAGATACACAGTACATGAACTAATGCGTAGTCGGCACTGTGTGGCTATGTCTTCCTTACACCTTTGACCGTACTTGTATGCCAGCTGTGGAATTAGTCCGAACCATAGTCTCATTAGTTGGCACTTCATTTGGATTTAAAGGAGAAGACAAATTATGGCAAACCTCTGCTGTTATAAAGTTTTGATGCCCAACTACCATGGCTCAGATTTTTCTGGGCTAGTGCATCACAGTCACCCAACATTAATTTTGCTTTTTTGGTTAATAGTTTGCTGCTGCAGCTGTGGGTATGGAGGCAGACCATATTTCGTGAGCTTCCAGTTCTTCAATGCAGTGTGTTAGGAATTCGTACCAGTTTGTCCATGGGTTGCTTATCATTAGCCAGATGTACTATTTTAGCATGTGATCCCAGGCTTGTTTGGCTTTCAGGCAGTAGGCTATGAACCTAGCTTTTAATAGCCACATAGGAGATGTCAAGGTAAATTCCGTGCGGACTTGCGCATAGGTGGTAGAAGTTGGTAGAAAAAATACTCTGCTGAAGCATGCTGAATGAGCTCTGTCCAACCATGTTGACATTTTGTCTTTAAAGGCTCTTGTGCCATAGGCCGCT
This sequence comes from Triturus cristatus, assembly GCF_964204655.1. Lineage (NCBI taxonomy): Eukaryota > Metazoa > Chordata > Amphibia > Caudata > Salamandridae > Triturus > Triturus cristatus. The sequence continues at coordinate 541,921,492 of NC_140593.1, forward strand.
GATGGTAAAAATGTTGCCCCTATTACTCGGATTAGGGGAGTTAGATCAGGTGTACTCATGGATTTCCTTCCTCTGCAAAAGGCCCCCTATAGCAAATGTGCCATCCCTTGCATTGCGGTGATATGAGTAGCCTGCCTTCCTTTGTGGTCAATCCACACTCCCAAATACTTGTATGCAGAGACTGTCTCAATGGGTTTTCCATCAACATGCCAGGAGCCCTTCCTTGTTATTTGTCTAGTGATGATCATCGCCTTTGTTTTTGCCGTTTTTATTTTCGAATTGTTTGCTTTACAGTATAGTGTCAGTGCAGTCAGAAGCCATTGGTACCGACCGGGGTTTGATTGAGCAATATTGTGCCATTCCTGTATTGCATCAATTGAATTTTAATACCAGCAAGTTTGGGGGGAAAAGCTCAGACATCTGCCAAACATTCTGGTAAATCTGCCAAGTACAGATTAGACAGCATTGGGGCCAATATACATCCTTGCTTTAGTTCCTTGTTGCTTTTTATTTTATTGGTCGTGGACCATCCAGAGAAATCTCTTATCTTGACCCAGGTTTCTGAATACAAGGCAATAAGTGTTTTCGATAGTGTTTGGTCAATGCGCCATTTTTTAAAATTTTTCCACAATCTCGGACGGGCAACACTATTGAATGCTGTTTGAAAATCGATGTATGCTAGACACAAAGCCCTCCTTTTTTTGCCTGCGTGGACTCCATCAGGTGGGACACACAGACCAAATTGTCTTTGAAGTGGCAACTCTTTTGAAAGCCTGCATGTGTGTTTGAGATCAGATTGCGCTCTTCTACCCAGGTCGTCAGTTCTTGTAATAGCATACTGGCATAATACTTCCTTCCTACGTCTAAGAGCCCGATCATCCGGTAGTTTTCAGGGTTGGATCAAGAGCCTTTTTTAAACATTGGGACAAGGAGGGAGCCCCAACTCGGGAATGCTTCCTCCTGATTTATACTCCCAGAATAAAGGCAGCATTATTGTTGGCTATTTTCGTGCCATCCCTTTATACACCATGGACAGGATGCCGTTTGGGCCGGGAACCCCTCCAGATTGCATTTTTTTAAAGATGTGCATCACTTGGTCAGCAGATATTTGAATTGCCTTGTTTGATTGGTTTTGTGACTCCATATTCCTTGATTTGTTGTTACTACCCCATGTTATGATTTTCTCCTTCATCACTAGGTGGCTCAACATAGAGTGCTTGTATGTAATTTTTCCAATCTATGGGCGAAATGTTGATTACTGTTGGTCGTTGATTTGGCCTGAAACATATATTCATCCGGATCTAAAGTTGCTTCTGGTCTCTTAACTTTATAATTTCATGTGCTTTTTCCCAACTTTTCTCTTCCATTATTCTCTTGTAGGTGAATCTTGCTTTCCTATAGTCCCGGCGGGTTGCTGAGACCCTTACTAGTAATAATCTATGATCGGGACTGTAGTTAGTGGCTCTGCGCATGATGTTATTGTATTTAAGTTTTATTGTCGCTATTGTTTGTTTTTGTTTTATAAGATGATGGTCTTTTGGGGGTAATTTGTTTATTCCTGGCTTCATCCCAGTGGTTAATTTTTCTCTCAGTTCCTCCACTAGCGATTCCCAAGATTTCGTCATCAATAATTCTCCATATTGCTGGGTTACTTTCTCCAAGAAATGTTCCAATTTTTCATAAATATTTTTCTTGATGTTCTATCGACCACCTTAAATATTTTAACTGGTTCTACGTTTTTTTTTTCACCGATCAGTTTGATTTTTGGCAGGTGGCACTGTAGAAACGTGATTTTGCAAGAGATAATTGCATGATCACTTGCCACTGATGGGATTACTATGAATTTTTGGATTATGTGGAAATGAGCGATTTAGACCCAGATGTAATCCAGTGTGGCCAATCTAAGATATGAAGAGTGAGTGTAAGCTGCTGGTGAATTAGTGGGTGATCTTCCATTTAATATTTGAAGGCCTAACTGATTGAAATGGGCTGCTAATTTTAAACCATGTTTATCTTTTTGTTGGTACTGACTGCTTATGTCTGGGATAGACCTGATGTGATAGTCCAGTGCTACTAAAGAGGCGTTTAGATATGATTCCGTTAGATTAGCATTGAAATCTCCCCTTATTATCCATAGATCATTTGGGTACTGAGAGTAGAGGTCTGTCATTGCTGGTAGCGTTCTGCTTAACGTTGCTTCACATTTAATCCTAGATGGATGAAGGTAAATGCAGCCTGAGATCACCATTTGTTGTTCCGGGCTGAGCGTGTCAGATTTTAAGATCCTTGCCATGTGAAATATCTAATCTCCATTTCCCTTGCACAGTAATGATACATATACTGTCAGGGTATTTTTGACATAAATTGACACACCTCCCAAGGCATGGCCCCCTACATATGAGGCTGTTGCATTTGATTCATAAACCGTGTAATCCTGCCATGGTATTGATTGGCAGGCCCAGGTTTCTTGCAATGCAATGATGTTATAGCTCATCAGGAGGTGTATTGCGTCACTATTATCTTCATCATCGGTTAGTCCCCAAATGTTCCATGAGCAGATTTTTAAGTTAGGAATGAGCTTCTTCTTATCAATGATATTCCTTGGGATGTTATGAGCGTGGGTCCAGGGCCCGCGGTAGCCAGGTCCAATCTTGTATGTTCTTCCCCTTTACCAGACACTGGAGTAGGCAACCTTCTTTAGCTATTGTGATTTGTATTGAGCCTTCTCTCCACGGTTTTATTCTCGGTCCTTCTCTAGTACTGTGTAGAATTGAGCATGCTACAATATTTGTTATGTTCTTATTGTTCTCTCTTTGTTGTTTTTGTCTTTCTTGTTTTACCTCCTGCGCTGTGTCTACTCCTTTTTTCAGAATTGCTGGATATTTTATTACTGCTGCATTTTTTATCTGAATCCCCCAGTCTTCCTGACGACTTTTTTTCCCTCAGGGTCCTTGCCATAGCCTGGTTAGACAAAATGACTTCTGTTGTCTCATTTATGTCGCCGAGCTCCGGGGCAAGGAATGCCACACTATCAATGTCTGTGGTTTTTGTTTTATCTAAGCCTGGCAGGTTTGAGCAGAGCTTCAGGATGTTTCCTCTATTAAGGATATTCCACTTCCCTTGTGACATGCACTCTGGATATAGTATCCTCTTTAGGTCTTCTGGGTTCTCAAGTCAATCCAGTCTGTCTTGTTTTGTAATGGTTGTGCTGATGAGTCATTGGTGACCTCTGTGGATTTTGTGAGAGTGCTCCTCCATGGGGTCGATTCTTCTCGATGGTGGTTTGACTGTGCTTCATGTTGTAATTCATCACTCCTTGTTCTGTGGTGCAAGAGTGATGATCTATCACAGCTTGCTCGGGGGGCATTTGATACCTTATTGTTTTTATTTGTCCCTGTCAGATCTCTTTGTTTTACTTGGGTTGTTATCCCTTTGGTAACTATTTTTAATTTGATGCCTTCTCCATTTGTATTATATGGTTTAGATATTCCTTGATAGATATTGTTTCCATTTAAGTTTCCCTCTTCTGTCCATGATAGCCTCCTTTTGGCATTTCAAAGATCTTGTCTAATTTGGACGTTTTATCCTCGTAATCTGTAATTTGAGAATGGTCCTTTGGGTTAGGCTTAGAAATGTCTTTTCCCCTGTTCCCTCGAGCTGTTGATTGTTGAACATTTTCTTTGTTGATTTGCCATGGATCTTGTTCTTTCCTGTCCTGCTCTGCAGTCGAGTATCCTATGGTTCGTTTAGGATCCTGTACTTTCATTGTTTTTCTTTTGGTTCTACCAGGTTGCCCTGTCCTCAGGTCTCTATAACTTAGGTTAGGGGAGGGTTCAGCATCCACAGTATTTTCCTTAATTTCACTCTGGAGCCAGTGAAGCAAGGGCCCTTCTTTGTTTTATTTTCCCTTATTCAGTTTGTTTAATTTTTTTCAGTTTTTTCTTGATAGATGCTGGACATCCGTGAGAGGTTTTTGTGGGCTAGTTGATACTTCAGTGCTTCATATTAAGTTGGTAGTTCTTTCCTATTTTAGTTCTGATTTTTTTTTTTTCGTTAATTCTTTTTTTTTTGTATAATATCGCCCTGTTCTTTCTGATCAATTTTCAGTGGTTTCTCTGGCTTCTCATGTTTACACATAGCCCTGTCCTCTAAGATTCTTTGGGTTGTTGACTTTTCTCTTTCCCTAGGTCTACTTGCGTTTTCTCCCATATACCAGGGGCATTCAGAGATTTCTTTGTGTAAATTTGATTGTGGAGTTTGATTTAAGTTTAAATCAAAAATGTTATTTTGCTGAGAGGAGGGGTTTGTTTTGTATGCCCATCTATTTGCCTCTCTCTTGAGGTCATCGACTAGAGGGCTCAATATTTTAGGCAATTTTTCCAACTTCTGTAGAATAGGACTACAACCACATTCCTCCTGTTTAGGGCTTTTCTTTGCTCTTGTCTGAACTCTGTGGATCAGGGAATTCAATCATTCTAGTTTGATGTCAATTCCGGATATTAATCCAGTTACTGTCTGAAGTATATTTATTTGCACGTCCAGCTTATTGGCATGCATAAGGGAGGTGCTTGCCATTGAAATCAATGCTTTATTTATCACTGTGAGGAGCTTCTTGATCTTAAGTGCCAACAGGGCAGAGTCCTTATCCATCAAAGGAGATCTTATTTTTGGGGGCACGTTGCTGTAAGTAAAGAAGCATGAGTTTGAGAGATTTGAACACCAGCTGGCTAATTAACAATGTTTTTCTGGTTCGGAGGCAAATGCCTCTGATGGGTGCTTTGAAGATTTATTATTTTCTCCAATGTTGTTTACTGGGAATAAGGGGTCGTCATCTCTTGTCGTAGGATGGGCTATGCTGGACTGTTGCTGAGGCTGGTTTAACTCCTTAATGTTTTTATTGTTATTATTCTTATTGGCGAGTAGGTTGGAAGGGGACTTAAAAGGTGGGACTGAGTGGATAGTCAAGTTTGTCTGATAATCTTGACTATGCCTCTCTAGATGTTATGTTATGTTAGATTGCATTTATAGAGCACCTATCACCGGAAGGTCTCTAAGCGCTTCAACATAAATCAGAGGTCCAGAATCCCTACACGCAGCTATCCACAACCCACAACAGAGTGTGCTCATCTAAACGCCTCTGTAAACAGAAGGGTTGTAAGTCTCCTCCTGAGTGATAGTAGCCTGGTTTCCTTACGCATACCCTTCAGTAGTTTATTCCAAATTCTGGGGGACAGTGACAGAGAATGCCCAGCTCCCCAGGGTCGTTCTGTTAAAGCGTGGACAGGCTAACAGACGAGAATCTGATGACCGGAGAGTGCGACCTGGCACATAGGGCCTAAGGCGGTCTTTAATGTATTTGAATGCCTCTCTAAACTGAGACTTATGCGCAATGCACAGCCCCTTGAATTGAACCCTTTGCTTGATGGGAAGCCAGTGTAACTGCAGCAGCAAGGGGGTGGCATGAGCTCTTCTTGGCAACTTAAATATCAGCCTTGCCGCATCATTCATGACCACTTGTAGCCTCCCCAGAAGTATATCGGGAAGCCCAATGTGGACTGCATTGCCATAATCTAAGCGTGACAAGATTAGAGCTGTTACAACAGTCTGCATAGTGGAGAAAGACAACAAGGCCACTAGATCACGAAGCTGCCGCATTAGGCCAACACAACTCCCTACGACAGCAGGTCGATACCTGTCTCTTTAGAGTCAATCCAGTGTCCAGCTTGATCCCTAGGCTCTTTACTGCTGGCACCGGGGTTGGAGTGGTGCCTAGCTCGTGAGGCCAATAAAGACTGGACCAGGGTGAAACCCCTGTGGTCATAGCCAGTACTTCTATTTTGTCTGGGTTTACCTTCAGGGAATTAGAGGTCATCCAGTTCATGGTGAACCGGAGGATATTTTGGACGTTACACCGAGCGTCGGGAGCGTTGTCAATACGCACAATTAGCTGGGTGTCATCAGTGTAATTAAACACCTGACAGTCTGTTTAAGCTAGTGCGTCTTTCAAGGGCTGCAAGTAAATATTAAAAAGTAAAGGAGACAGCGCAGAGCCCTGAGGGACCCCCCATTGTGGGCTGCCCTGCCTAGATGTACAATCTCTCACTCGGACTGTTTGGGACCGATCCTCCAGGAAGGAGGTGATCCATTGGAGGACCATCCCAGAGACTCCCAGCCACTGGATACGGGCTAACAACTGTACGTGGTTCACGTGTCAAATGCGGCTGAGAGGTCCAATAGGATTAGGGCTGAGGGGGTCTTCTTGTCAGCTGCAAGCCGCAGGTCATCCAGCACTGAGAGCATCACCAACACAGTGCTGTTATGTGCCCTGAAGCCGGCTAGCCTAGTGTGTAGTAACTGGTGTTGTTCTATAAAGGCCGAGAGTAAACGAAGAACATGTTGTTCAAGAACCTTAGCTGGAAAGGGGAGTCTAGAAATGGGTCTGAAGTTTTTAATGATCTTGGTGTCCGTCCCTGCCTTCTTCAGTAACGGGATCACCAAGGCATCCTTAAACTTCTGTGGTACTCTTCCTGTCGCCAAAGATAGATTTAGTAGAGACAACACCTCAGCCTCAATTACTGGGATGATGGTTATGAACACCTTCGGCGGGCAAGGGTCCTCAGGTGACCCTGATTTTACTTTAGCCATAAAGTGAGCTAAGTCATGTGGTTCGAGTGAAGGGAACGCCAAGAGAGCAGTACCCTGAAAGACAGGTGGGTCCTCCACTACCAGACAGCAGGGGGTAAGACATGTATTGCCTATATCAGTAATAATGTCTTCATCCTTAGTTAAAAATAAATTCTGCATCTTATCGCACTCAGCCCGACTGGTGACTACCTTTGGCTCTTTCAGACGACTCAGTTCCCCGAGTACCTTAAATGTCTCTTTCTGAGTGTCTGTCGCTTCGCTGATCCTGACTTCATAATATATAGACTTAGTTCTAATAATTGGGGCCTTATAAGGGGCCAATTTTTCTCTGTACAAGTCCTTCGACTCAGGATCTGAACATTTCCGTCAGGGTTGCTCACACTGTTGGAGAGCTTGTTTTTTCCCTCTCAGTTCATGCGTGTACCATGGGGCACCCTTCGTGCCACTCATTATTCTTACCCTACGGGTGGGGGCAACCTCGTCAAAGACTGACCTCAGTTGATGTAGCAATTCCTCATACTTCATAGATAGGCGCTTGTTGAATGTATATCCTTTGTGCAGGACGGCAGGCATCTTGACTTATGGGTCGTGTTTGTGGGGCTCTTTAAGCAGATCGGGGAGACCTGAATGGGTGATGGTTGAGTTGCGTAATTGTTTGTTTGGGTTGTACAGGACGGGAGGCGTGTTGGCTTTTGTGTTGTGTTTGTGGGGGTCTTTAAGCAGGCTAAGTAGATACGGATTGGTGATGACTGAGTTGCATGAAGGTTTATTTGAAGGAGCCAATGTTCTAGACCCTCCGGAGAATCCAAATGTGGCCAGGCCCATTGGTTTTTCTCTCTTATTTTCTCCTTACTTAGGGACCTGGTTCCCTTTTTAATTGATGCTTCCTTTGTGGGATCAGCGAGTCGATTTCCTGGACTTTTAATCGCTGATGTACCTTGGTTAACCGTTAATGTTGGCACTCCTTTCTCGACAATGATTATTTCTGGAGACAATGGAATTGTTGGAGGTGTTCTTTTTTGGGCATCTTCACATTGTGTGTGGTTGATATCAGATCTGTCCCCTCGGAATTCGTTTGCCTTTTGACCTTTCCTTATTGTCGGACACAGGTAATCGCTAATGTCTTCACTACTGTTTTTAATTTTCTTATTTCATCTGGTTTCATGATCATTACTCGCGGTACTTCTTCTTGCTGTCCCTCCATATTGGACGTCTGTTGTTTTCCACGCCTTTCCCCTTGTGGGAATAGCATCTTTGATTTTTGTCTCTTTGCTGTTTTGTGTGGACGAGAGTGTGCTTGACCTGTGTAGAGTTTCTTGTCTGCATTATTTTCTGTACCTAATTATATAAGTTTTAGATTTTGTTGATTTTATGAAGGTTTTTATCCTTTCTTGCTTTGTTAGCCACGATCACTGTTTTGGTTGTGCTAGCTTGTGTTCTGCTTAGATGGGCTTGTAATGTACCTATAGGGTCTGAAGTCCTGTTTCGATCTTCAAAAGCTGGGTATTGCGAATATGTGCCAAAAAGATAATCCCCCTTGGGCTTTGGGTTCAGATTACAATCATCCTCACGTGACCATGAGAGATATTATTCTCTCTGCTGGTAGGTTTTAGCTTTTAGCTTTATACTTTGTGGTATATCGTTTTTTCAGATATTTAGTAATTTTGTGTTACTCTTGTAACACAAAAATACTAATAAACAATACCACACCCAGACGTTTTTGCTAAACCGCGGACAAAATAGCAGGTTAGTAGCGCTGGTATTGTTCGACGCAATTGAACAACAATATAGCCATGATTGACAGGCAACCCCTGCATTAAGAAGCCACCACACGTCCTCTAGGTCAGTGTCCAATCAGATCTTAATTTCCAGGACAGGAACACAGCAGCATTACACATTGCATGAGTGCATCCTATCAGTGGTGAGAGAGAATAGTAAGGTGATGAGACACGGGAGCGACGGTGTAGGGCGTGATGGAGGGCCTGGGTCTAGCCGTTTGGAAGGAGAAAGGAAACACCTGTGCTGAGACCCTGCGGGATGACCGGAAGTGAAGGTTCTGTTGTATCGCTCGATAGATAATCTGGTAAGTAATTTACGGTGATGGGGAGACTGCCGTATTCACTCTAAGTAAACAAGCCTTTACTTGTAATAAAACACTCGGACAAAACTAGTAACTTTCCCATTGCTGCGCAGGGTCCCTCTCTGAGGCCACACCCGGTAGCAGCGGCATTTATTCTCTTAGTCCCACATGGTGTGGGACAGACCATTTGCACTACTTCTCCTGGGCATATTTTCAGAAGCACCCCTGGCTCATGACAACTAGTTAACACCACTGGGGTTGACATCATCACAACGGGCAACAATACATGTGGTGTGGCGCTGCGTCCAGGGCAACTGACTCCGGAATCTGGGGATCACGGTTCAATCCCCGGTGCCAGCGGCAGATTAGCCCAGCACCATGTTACTCTGGGCAATAGCTTGCTTAATCTTCCCGACTGCCCCCAGTGCCTAGAGACCCTTATGGGTGATTGTTCGCGCTTTACAAATTTGGATTATTATTGTTATTATTATTATTACATTCCTCCCCAAAAACAAAACATCACGCCAAACAGTGTTTGAAAACAATATAAAATCGTACAAAAGCAGAACTTGATTTATTGTGTATAACAAGTTCCCAGCATCACAATCTAGTCACCATTTTGATTCTTGCTGACCATACCTTGGATCAGGACATTATCTCACTCCACGGGCAAAACAGATCTTAAAGACAAATGGTCTGTAAGTCTGATTGATGACTGGGGATTGCTCAGTAGGCAGTACCTAGTTCGAGACTCACAACCTGGTTGGAGACCAGCTTCTTGATTAGCAGAAGTCCCTGAGGGATCCAGACTGGCACCAGGACTTCAGGATTCTCTGATCCCCACCCTCGACTGGTCTGGTCTATAGTGGTTCATCTTCCGACAAATCATGGAGATCCTGGGCTCCACCGTCAGAGTTGTCGACATGTGGGGCATCACCCTGGCAGGGATGGAATTTTTTAAATGCCGAAATGTTTTGAATGACGTGCAGTGACCTGGACGCCATGCAGAGATGTGATGTACCAGGGATCACTTTCAAAGGGCAGTCACAACTTGCTGCCTGGATGTCGATCTTGCACAAGCACCAAGTCACCTACTTTTAGATTAGAACTCATGGCTCTTTGCTCCTGACTGACCCTGTCATTGGACTTCTTTCTCTGCTCATAGACCATCTGGTCATTCAGAGGACCTGGAACCCATTTTGGATGGTGAGGGATAACATCCACACTTACCCTTCCCATTGATAGGTGCCCAGGGGCTCGACCAGTGGTAGAGTGGGGAGTCTGTCTATAGTCTCATAAAAAGGAATAGATTGATTGTTCGGGGGACTGTAGGCTCACCGAGGCAATTTGGATGACCTTTTTCAGAGTCCTTATAAGTCGCTCAGCCTCTCCATTGACTTGGGGTCACCTTGAAATGATTTTCTTGTGGACAATCCCTAGCGAGCTGAGTAATGAGGCTATTTCCTGCCCCTGAAAGGGAGGCCCAGTATTGGTTCTGATCTCTTTGATTAGTCCATGGGTAGCCAGGATCTTCTCCAATGTGGGTATGACTACAGAGACACTCAGAGAGGACAGGATTTCCACCTTCGGATGTTTAGAATAATCATCGCTCATCACCAGAGTATGCCTTCCATCTGGGAGACTCCCAAAATCCATGCTAGAACACATCCACGGGCCAATTGGACCATTCTCATTCAATATGAACGATGGAGGATTGGCATCCCCGGCTGCTTGACACCATGGGCAAGATCTGATGGCTTCTTCCACCTTCTCATCCATCAGGGGGAACCATTCCTTGGTTTCTAGTTGACCCTTGGTCTTCACCATGCCCTGGTGACCGGTATGAGCCAATTTAATCATCCTGTCAGTGAGCGATGCAGGGATGACTAGTTGATGACCTTGCATAAGTCATCCATTGGGATCAGCACTCAATTCTCGACATACATGGAATAGGCTTTCTAGCCCATGCTGTGCTTCAGGGGTGAGTAGAACCCATTAGCTCTTGAAATTGTGCCACTTGTTCATTTTTTCCATCTCCAGAGTTTTTGGGAGACATTGGTCCTGGGAGGCGAAGTGACACAGGTCCTCAAGAGACAGGAGTAATGGACGAGATCTGTCCACAACGTATAGCACATACTACTCAGTTTCCTCCGTGTTGCCCTCTTCATTAGCCGTGGCAGCTCGAGGATGCCTGGACAAATAGTCTGCTGGGTTATTCGACCCAGGGCGGTACTCTACTCAGCAATTGTATTCTTGCAACTGGAGCATCCACTCTATTCTCTTCGGTGGCCCTTTGACGCTGTTCCCATGAACAGTGGAATTAAAGGCCTATGGTGCGTGGTTACCAGGAATAGTTTCCATACACATATAGGCGGAAGTGTCGAAATCCCCAGTGGATACCAGTGGCCTCTTTCTATATTTGTGAATAGCTTTGCTCGGTGCTGGCCAGAGACCTGCTTGAAAAAGCCAAGGGCACCAAGTTGTTCTCATCAGTAGATCTCTGCATCAGAACTGCCACTAATCATTGAGGGCCAGCATCCACTGCAATAATGGTGTTGCGGGCCGAAATACCTCAGGGTGGTGGAGGATGATAAAGCATCCCTGGTAGCATGAAATGCGGCCTCTTGCTCAGACCCCTATGACCAGGGTACAGATCCTTGGGTTAGCTCTCATAGGGGTAATGGCAGCAAGGTGATATCTTTTATGAAGCGGCCACAATAGTTAACCATGTCGAGGAAACTGCACATCTCGGTCACAGTGGTAGGTGAGGGTGCTTCTTTGATATCTTTCACTTTCTCAGGGTCAAGAGCAACCCCCTTAGATGAGAATATGTATCCCAAGAACTGGAGCTTTTGCTGGAGAAACTCACATTTGTGGCGATGAAGGGTGGGCCCCGAGTCCTGAATTCTTTATAGTACTTTCCGTAACTTGATGTTGTGCTCGGGCACTGTCTTCACAAGAATTAAAAGGTCATTGCAGACATTCACTACTCCCGGAAGGTCTGTGAGAAGCTCTCGAATTGTGTACTGAAATACTCCAGCTGCACTCGAGACTCCATAACTCAATCGCTGGTATCCCCTTAGTCCCACGTGTGTTGAAAAAGTCGTTATGTAACAGGACTACTTAGCAAGAATGAGCTGGTGATGCCCAGAGCGCAAGTCCAGCTTGGAGAACCAGCTGGCTCTGCTGAGCTCACCAATTAAGTCATCAATTGTTGGAGTGAGATGCAGTTCTCTTTTTATAGCAGCATTCAGTAGGCGCATGTCTACACATATCCTTACCTCTCCAGGTTGCTTGGGCTTCCTTGCATCGATGAGGTATGACACCCACAGGGTGGGCCCTTTCCCCTTCTTGATGATTCCTGCAGCTTCTAACTTGTCCAGCTCTTTTTCCTGATATATTCCAAATGCAAATGTTACAATACCCAGAGCTTTAGCTGGTCTGCACCCCAGCAGCATGCCATGTCCCTCTTCAGTAACATACACTTGAGATTCAATTGATTAAGAGCCATATGTTAGGATGATCTTGAATTTGCCTCACATCACCAGAGGTCTCTCCTGCCCGTATGCAAAGACTTTAATCCTGGCCAGGATTAGCTGTGGGAGAGAACGCATAGCTCCATAGGCTTCCGCCAACATGATGTTGATCGTCGCACCCGGGTCTACCACCGAGGTGGAGGGGTGTTCTACCAGCATCTGACATCGTGATAACCGCCTTATGGTTTGGGATGCTGTACCAATGGTGAAGACTGAGTGGACAGTGTGTTCTTCACTATCATCATCATCTATGTCACTGCTTCTTTCTTGCCCCTCCAAGATGGCATTGACAGTTGTGCGCGGGATTCGTCCCTTTCACAAGTGGCAGACTTTCATGAAGTGATTTAGTTTTCCACACCTGGTACACTTTTTTCCTTTTGCCGGACACTCTGAGGGCCGATGAGTGGGTCCACCACAATAGCCACAGGACCGGGTTCCCTGGTTTCTCGTCCTGTGGTAGGGGCTGAGGTTATGATGTTAACTGGTTCTGTTTTGATGGGCTTCTGTAATACGGCTTCCATGTGCACAGCACGACCTCTGGATAATTCTTTGGTCCGGCCTAACATCAGGATGTTAGCTAAGGATTTGCTGGACTCCTCTAGAATTCGCTCAAGCAATTTCACTGAGGTTCACCCCTGGATTATTAGCCCTCTTATTTCTTCAGTCTCATCATTGAAGCTGCATGTACTGACTAACTTCTTTAGGCGGGAATGGAAGACATCAATGGATTCTTCTGTCTGTTGCCTTGCTTGTCTAAACACAAATCTTTCGTAGTCCTGGTTTGCCATGGGTTCAAAATGTGCTGTTAAGGCTGCTATGACGGTGAGGTGTGTCTTTAGCGCTGCTTCATTGATTGATTTGGATATTTTATAAATATCTCTTCCCCCCAAATGGAGTAGCATAGCATGCTTTAGGGCATTATCGATTTTTGTTGCCTAAAAAAATAGCATAACTCTATCCACCCATTCCTTCCACTTAGGGGCCTATGCTGATGGAGCATCTTCCACAACGAAAGGCTCCACTGCTGGAATGTTAGCCATAGGTTTTTTTTAAATATTTGACCGGGATTGTCACTGAGTGTGCTTTGCGTGACTGTGGTAGATGTCAGGGATAACCCTCTTTACATACTCCTCTGTGTTGTGCACAACAATGTCCTTACTTTTCTTTTGTTTTATTTATTTATTTTTCAATTTTCCTGCAGAGTTCTCCTTGCTTCACTTACTGATTTTTCTTGCAGGGCATACACGCCCTGCTGCTGTTCCAGCTTGTTCACCGCCACAGGCCAGAGTGTAGCTTCCCTTCACTTGTGAGCAAGGCAGCTGTTGGGTGGGGCTACTCGTTTCATTGATTACAGTAGCGGGCCTCCCTGCTGCTGACATCAATCCAGCAGGCTCGTCATGGTGGTGGAGCCTGCTGCAGTAAAACAAACGCATAGAACCAATTGGGGCTGGGCCGACTACGCAGCACAAGCATCGTGCACCCTCACACTGGGTAAGCAGCCGCCACGTGTCACTAGGGCAGCACAGAGTACCCTCATTGCCAGTGTTGTATTGCTCGATAGGGGTCAGTGGTAATCTGGTAAGTCACTTACGGTGATGGGGAGACTGACGTATTCACTCTAATTAAGGGGGCTATTGTAACACTCGGACACAACTAGTAACTTTCCAGTTGCTGCGTGGGGTCCCTCTCTGAGGCGACGCCCGGCAGCAGCGGCATTTATTAACTTAGTCCCACGTGGTGTGCGACAAACCATTTGTACTGCTACTCCTGGGCATATTATCAGAAACACCCCGGCACATGACAACCAGTTAACACCGCCAGAGGTGACGTCATCACAATGGGTGACATTACAGGTTCCTCCTCTGCATAGTGACGAGAAGTCACCAGGGTACCTGGACAACACAGAATTTACTCCAGATGCTTAACAACAGGGGAAGAAAAGGTATTTATTCTAATAACATTAACTTGTGCTTCTCTTCTCACGTGCACCGTTTCTAAGCTCTATAAATAATAAGTCTGACTCTATGCATAACGTGACAGCTCTCTGATGGGTTGAGGCTGTTTTAGGATTGTTATGTGGGTGTGAGGTGTCTCCTCAGGTCTTAAATTAAGCAAAACATTCACATTTAGGTCCAGTACAGTGCTGCAGATACAGGGGTCACTACATAAGGTGTAAAAATGTGTCAACCAGGCCAAAAAGTTGGATTCTCAGTGCTGGGTATCCATCTTGAAAAGTAATGTTAATAATTTAAATATGCAACACTGGTGAAGTCCAGTTAATAACCTTGCTCACTATAAGTCTCATTTCCATTGTGCTGTGAAAAGGAATCTAAACAAGGTTGAGCAAAGTGGGCCAAAAGTTCAAAAGGGGTGGAGGGTATAGCCTCAGCGATGTTTTCTACAGTCTCGAGAAACGTTCAGTCATCATTAAACATATTTTTTCCAACACCTTTTTTTTACAAACTTGTATTTGTGGTAATTGCTATGTTCACAGGGTTACAATTTATGTGCCATTAGCACTCTGTGGTTCTCCGAGTCTTCCTTGCTTGTTTTGAGTTTCACCCTTCAATCTAAAACTAATTACCATCTTGGAAGGTGGCCCAAAGCCCACTGCACAAAAGGTAAGACTGCTACTGTAGCACCTCGACATATGCACATCTAGCTTGGTTTTCCAAATGTAAAGACCTAGAACTGTTGCTCTTTGATGTTATTTCAAAAACTTCAGAAATGAGAGGCCAGGTACTTAGCCAAAAAAGAACACTTTCTAACATATTGTTTGGACGCTGTTGGAATGCCCCATAGGCATGTTAAAATAGGTCCTGCCTGTACTGATCACAGCAAATGCACTAACTACACCTCTCTTTACAGTACAGAGTCTATTTCATTTTATGATTAATTTTATTTTGTTTTTATTTGGATTGAAGTGCCATAGGTGGTCCCATATTTCAGATCACTCAAGGGTGTGCTGCATTGATCCATGTACATCAATATATTTGTAGAGTAGGGTACTTGGTGTTTGTGGTTGAGACTTTTCTTCAGTCTGTCCCAAAAGGCTAGCCCATGCGAAAGTGTGGACCTTTGGGGGGAGGCGGAGAACTTGAATGAGTGGGGAGGAGGGTGAGCGGACAAAGCTACAGCTTGGCTACCTGCACAGGGTCCATGATCGAAGAGGTTCTACTAATGTGAGATGAGAGCTTAGGTCAGCCACAGCACAAATGATGGCTCAGAGCGGTAAGGCACTTGCTGTAGAAATATGTGCCCAATATGCAGCTCATGGGAGCTCAACACATCCCATTCAACCCTTCATCTTGCAGAGTTTAATAAAAACAAGTATTATGGATCTGGAGAATACGAATGGCTGTACTCTACCGAACAAGCTAATATTATGCTTGCTCATAAAAGGTTTCCAGGAATGACCCTGTAATGGTTCAGTTTATTGCGAGTGATTTAACAAGAGCATGTGTAGGACCTATTGCAGTGCACAACCATGCTCAGGAGGGGTGGTTGGAGCTCTGCGGAATCTTGCAAAGTTTTTTATGTAGCTCTGTGGAATTCTGAGAGTAAAACTTTGCTAGTTCCGCCCAAACTACTTATGTGTGCCCTTGCTGTAACACACATTTAAAAAAGGGCGGGGATAGGATAAGGTACTAGGGGCCATATGTAGGAAGCCAAATACCGGTCGGTAACGGCCGATTTTCGGTAATTATCCCGTTACCGATCGGTATTTTGGCATTTGCTATGTAGGGGGCATATTACAGGATTCGGTAATTTCCCGAATCGGTAAAATTACTGAATCGGTAATTTTACCGAATCGGTAAATACCGAATCCTGAAATGAGATGTAGGTAACACTCTAATGAGTATTGTGTAGGAATTAAAATTCGGTATTTACCACCAAATATAGGTTGGTGTTAAATACCGAATTCATTGCAAAAAGCAATATTTTGCTGAAAAAAGAGTGCCATGTGGCAGACATACATGCCCTTAGGGCATGTATGTCCGCCACATGTGCACACATGCAGGAATCAGGGGTGCAACAGGGTGTCAACGTGACACCCTGCCACCCTTGAATGTGCTCCCCCCATTACCGAATCGGTATTTACCGATTCGGTAATGAGGCATACCTCCCATTGATTCCTATGGGCCTCCAGGCCCATAGGAATCAATGGGAAGGTATGCCTCATTACCGAATCGGTAAATACCGATTCGGTAATTACCGAATTTCTCCGATTCGGTAATATTTACCGAATGATTACCTACATACAATTTACCACTTCTTAAATACCGAATCGGTAAAATTCGGTATTTAAGAAGTGGTAAATTGTATGCTACCTACATATGGCCCTAAATGCTTCAAAAGAAAAAAATACAAATAATAAAGGGGCAACGTCAAAGGAAGTGCATGTATCAATACCTCTTGCAAGTACAAACGTACATGTTTTATAGTTGCCACAACAGCAGGAGGTTTTACAAGGTATCAATCAGCCATACAAAAAAGTGAGAAAATAGCAGATTAAAGATAGAGATCGATGTCCCATTTTGCATGTACATTAAATAAAAAATATTAATCAATTACAAGACTGCCTGGAGTTTAGGCGCACAAAATTATTTTTTTTGATTCAATGCATTTTGATTGTCGGCCCTATTTCTAATGAAATTTTTTTTTCAGCAGTGAAAACTGAAAATATTCCTGTTCCCGCAACGCCTGTTCCCGACCAACCACGCCAAAGGCATCATAATCAACTTAAGACGCTTAACTCATCCTCTCCTGTTGGGGCACTGTTATGAATCAGCTGGAGAAGTGGCTGTATGACCAAATATTGTCAACAAAAATATTAGCAACAAATATATTGCCAAACAATTGACACAAATATTGGCCCTACGCACCTTGCATGTAAAGGTATAAATATCAACAACAAAAATATAGAAGACTGTAGTATTGTTCAGAAAATATGTAAGTATTTGAAAGTGCATTACATTTAAAGCCTATATTAACTTTAAATACCATTACTTTAAAAAAAAAACTATACTTACAGAAAATATACAAAACAGTATAACTTATAAGCATCATACAAACATATAGGCTTTAAAATAATCACTGATACTTAACATAACAAGTACAAAAATTAAATTAAAATTATATTTTAGGCCTAAAACATGCAAAACATAATAATAAATTATAATTGCAATCTCTTAGTATTAAAATAGTTTAAACATGCAGAATAATAACATTAGAATTAAAGTAACTTAATAAATACTAGTACTACCAAAATAAGTAACCAAAAATACATTAAGCTACCTTTTAAAAATAAAACAAAAATATATTGTTAAAACAATTTTGAAAAAATTCTGATAAAAAAATACTTTTAAGGGTTCAGATTTAGTGCTCCCACTCCAATATGACCCAACAGTATGTTGTTTCAATCTGAGCAACAGTAAGTGAAAGTACCACAAGTGTTAGACATTGGAGGGATCAGATTTACTATTCCCACTACAACCTAAGCATCAACAGGGAAAGTGTTGGTAATATTTACTATTACCAATTCAACAAGGGCAAAAATAGGGAGAGCAATGGACTTTGTAGGGGTCAGATTTATTACTTCCACTCCACTCCTAAAAACAGTGGAGAAAGTGTTCGCATTTGGAGGGGTAACATTTACTTCTCCCAGTCCAATCTTCGCAACAGTAGGGAAGGTGTTGGACTTCGAAGGGGTAAGATTTACTATTCCAACTCCAATATGACCAACAGTAAGGAAAGTCACTGAATTTGTAGGGTCAGAATAACTATTCCCACTCCAATGAAAGCAAAAGTAGGGAAAGTGTTGGACTTTGGATGGACCAGATTTACAGTTCCCATCCCAACATGGGCAAAATTCGAGAAAGTGTTGGACTCTGGTGGGGTGAGATTTACTATTCTAGCTCCAATCATAGCTACAGTAGGGAAAGTTTTGGACTTTGGAGGGGACTAATTTACTATTCCGACTTCAATCTTAGCAACAGTAGGCAAATTATTTCAGCTTTCAGGATTACCATATGCAGGATCACTGGGCTTGGTTTTTCCAGGTGCGAGTCTGTGCCTGGTGAAATCACCTGACTGGCAGGGACAGGGGCATGGCTTGTGGGCACAGAGTCAGCCCCCCATTCAATGCTCTCCCAGGCACAGCAGACGCTGCCACCTTCAAACAACTTACACCCTGACCTGAGTTTGCCCCCTGCTCAGATTTACCAACTGCTTATGCTGAGTTATTCCGTATTGCAGGAACATTCAACCATGATTGTCGGATTTTGATTGGGAGATATCACTTGAATTTGGTAAATTCCACCCTAGTATCTTCCCCCTCCAAATCATTAGAAATCCCGTAAGGGGATCATTAGTGAGAGCATTACAGTTGCTTACTTTCCTATTCTCTTTGTCATCTTTTATAACAAGTCCTTACCATTAACCCTGCAAATACACAATGCCTAATAAATGTTTGCAGGTTAGGTTCACAAAATTGAACTCTTTTCATATAAATAATCCAATATTGAACACATATCTATTAAAGAAAAAGGTTTTTTTTAAATTAATTTTAACATGGCTTCATTTGTGAGAAACCTCAAATTGTCTTAATCAAATTATTCTACAGGTTGTCCTTTTCAATATAGGGCCCAAGTCACAAGAAACGTAGTATATATGTACCTATACAAATAATCCTTCAATTAAGTGCAGGTTTACCACATTTGACAAACATTAGCAGTTGTTCCACTGGAAAGCTTTTCCAGTTGCAGATTTCCATAAGGGTAAACAACGTTTACCATGAATCTTTTTACCCGCAAGGAATCACAACGCGGTGGTTACAATGACCGCGTTGTGATTCCGCATAACATTACTCCGCAAGTCGGAACAACGACTTGCGGAGGGGGGGAGGTGTTGGATTTAAAATCCAACACCTTCCCTATTGTCCGCACAGATTGGAGTTGGAACAGTAAATTATACCATTCCAACATCCAGCGCCCCCCCCTCCGCATGTCGTTGTTCCGACTTGCGGAGTAATGGTATGCGGAATCACAACACGGTCGTTCTAACGACCGCGTTGTGATTCCCTGCAGGGAAAAAGAATGCGGGATAACAACATACATTCAAAGACATCCGGCTGTAGGAGTGTACATTTTTCTTTTATTTATTTTCTCTCAGGGAAATAATTTTTCTGCAGAGAACCCCTTGTATAATTTTTCAGACTTTTGAGTGTGACCTGTACCTCTTACCACCATGGAAGGGGAATTACACCTGCTCTTTTGCCGTATTATATCTCCAACTTTTTCCCGACTGGGAAAGGGTTGGATCAGAGTTTATAAATGGCCACAAATTCATACTTTTTTTGGGAGTTCACAAACTTAGAAGGCAACCATTCCTGGACCTGCTGCTCACTGTCACTCCTCGCAGAGGGTTCATGGCCGCCTAATGTAGTGCTCTCATGGTGGAGAATTATGCACTGGTGTAATATGAATTCATGAGAGGCATAAGTGGAGACACTGTCAGCCTTATAGACACCTTTACAACCACAAATTGATTTCGTGAATTTTTACTGTAATCTTTAAATTACACTCACGTGGTAAGAGCCTTCTGAAAGCTATATTGTCAAATTCATCTTGCGGTATTGCAATCTCCCAAAAACACTTCTTCCCCGGTTACTACTGGGCATACTAGTCAAATAGGTTTAACTTCGCCGTTTAGATTGCTTGTGTCATTCATTTTTGCAAAGATGTTTTATAACGTTGGAAATCCTTCACTGCTACCTGGTATGGCGACCTCGAAAGCTGATGCCGCAGCATAAGTCTGAATAGCACATGGAAAGGGGGGGCTTTTGGCCCCCCCGCCTGCATGGCGGTGCGGCGACCTCCCCCCGGACTACTCGGTGGTGGGGCGCGTCACTAGTGGGCGCGCCCTACCGCCGATTGGCTGCCTGGATGACCCGGATGTCGTTAATCGACATCCGGGTCGGAAGGGAGGGGGGCGGGCCACTGGGGGGGGGATAAAGCGGTGGGGAGCGCCCAGGTGACCCCCTTGTTCCCTGGACGCTCCCCCACATAGGACGTGGTAAACTCGGAGTGGTGGACAGCGGTTGTGGTCGCAGGTCGAATTCCGGCTGGGAGTGCGCAGGATTGGAACGGTAAGAGGAGAGCGGGGGGCTCGCATTACATTGCTTCTGGTAGCCGCCGGGTGGGTCTACGTTAGAGTTTACTCACCCCTGACAAACCGGATAAGCCGGGGCGTTGCGGTTACGGTTGCATGGTGCTTACAGCCCCCTGTAGATCCTCCATCTAGTGAAGGTAATAAGCGTACTGACACCTGTATTAGGGTATTAGTGTAGGGCGGTGCACCCAAGTCATGGCGGGGCCAGTAGGTAGTGAAGGTGGGTCCAGGATGGAGGCCATGTTGCAGGCCATGATGCAGGAGATGAATAGCATCAATAAGAGATTGAGTAAAGTGGATGAATTGGAAGCACGCTTGAACGAAAGGTTTACTGACCCCTCAGCGTCTGCAGGCAGGCCCGCGCGGCAGCGGAAGGCACCCTTGTCCAGGGGGGATTTTGTTAGCGCGCCCACGTCATCCAAGGCTAAGAAGCGAAGGCGCAGTGCCCCAGCCCCAGTGGTACCGGTTTCAATCACACCCGTGGTTTCTGATTCAGTACCCTTGGTACCTGTCCCGACACCCGTTACATTGGCTCCTGCCATGCCGCCGCCGCCACCTCCTGGGGGGCTTACCCCCCCGCCCATACTACCGATCCCAGTGCCGGGTCTGCCGGTACCGGTCTCTCCATCGCCTATCAGGCCAGCCCCACCGGCTATGCCTCCTGGGGGGGCCGTAGTCCCACCAGATAGCCCAGACTCGGTCCCGCCTGAATTGGCATCTCAGATAGCGGCTTTATTACCTTGGCTAAAAAAGGGGGGGGTTTTACCAGCGTCGTCAGATCATGCAGCTGAAGCAGCACAGTTGGTTGAAAAGATTAAAGCAGCAGCGGCAGCGGATAGAGCAGCGGTTTCCCCTTCTTCTTCACTTACAGGTTCCAGCCCCGCCCAACCAACGGCAGATGGTGGTCAACCGGTCGCGGCGCAGGAAAAGGGTAAGGAGGTGGCACTGCCCCTCTTGGGCGATGGGTCATTGCCCTCTAGGTCTGAGAATTTGGCACAACATGTGTCCCAGGCAACGAAGGAATGCATTTGGGCGGGGAAATATGTTTACATTTTTTCATTACTACTGGATCACAGGGAGATGGACCAGGCAAAGACACTAAAGGAGTGGATGCTTCCAAGTGAGTGGAGGGCACAGTGTGCTAGGTTTAGGGTTGAAGAATCTTTACTCAACTGGGTTAGGGCTTTTGCAGTGTTCACGACCATCATGGCCGAGCGGCCTCCTAATGTGCAGGCGGCATTGGCTTGCTACCAGAGTAGAATCGTGGGGTGGAGCGAGCAGTACCCGGGGGATGCCTGGAAGGAGTATGATGTCAATTTCAGGAAAGCTAGGGAATTTGACGCGTCATTGGCATGGGATAAGGTGGACTCTGTGTCATGGCATAGGCAGTTCTCTGGGAGCTCTGCCCCACTACAGTCTGCCACTGCGGGCAGGGGGTACTTCACCAGACCTCAGCACCCCTTTCGGGCGGCTCAGGGGAGTGAGGTCCCGGGTAGGGGTAGGGGGGGGGGGGTTTGAGAGGAAAGGGGTGTGTTGGGACTTTAATAAGCGTACCTGCACGAGGGCCCCGGGCACCTGTAAATTCAGACATGCATGTTCGATCTGCGGGCATCCCTCCCACCCCGAGTCATCTTGCAGGTCCAAGCAGGGCAACCACAGCCAGAGGGGGAGGGGAAAGCCAGTGTAGGGCCGATATTCGGGATATCGTAACCCCTATAGATGTTTTGGCAATGATCCCTTGGTTGAATAGGTACCCGAATCACACAGCGGCCACTCTACTGCAAGAAGGTTTTTCTCACGGTTTTAGGATCCCGGCAGGGGGCTACACAGGTAGCACGCATTGCAGGAACCAACTGTCGGTGCAACATAACCCCGCAGTGGTGGCTGCTAAGATTAGCAAGGAACTGGCCCTGGGTAGAATAGCTGGCCCTTTCCAGGAGGTGCCTGTCTCCGATTTTGTGTGTTCTCCACTAGGGGTGGTACCCAAAAAAGAGAAGGGTGAGTTCAGATTGATCCACAACCTGTCGGCTCCGAGAGGTGCGTCACTGAATGATGCGATTGATGAGGGAATTTGTAGCGTTAAGTACGCATCATTCGACCAGGCAGTGGATTTATTGCGGGCACTGGGGCCAGGGGCATTGATGGCGAAATCAGACATAGAATCCGCCTTTCGCCTCCTCCCTGTTCATCCTCTGGACCATCATCTTTTAGGTTTCACTTTCGATGGCAAGTTTTATATGGACAAATGTATGCCCATGGGCTGTTCGATCTCATGTGCGTACTTTGAGGCGTTTAGCTCATTTTTGGAATGGGTCATGAGGGAGGTGACGGGGCATCGGCAGGTGATGCATTATCTGGACGATTTCCTTTTCTTGGGTGCGGCGGGATCTCAGGAGTGTGCTTGGGCGTTGCAGGAATTTTGCGCGCTCATGCGGGCTTTTGGTGTCCCGCTAGCCCCGGGGAAGACGGTGGGCCCGTCCACCTGTCTGGAATTCCTCGGTATCGAAATTGATTCCGTGGAGGGATGCTTCAGGTTACCCAGGGCTAAGGTAGGTAGCTTCAGAGCAGCCCTACGGCAATGCCTACGCAAAGACAAGGTTACACTGCAACAGCTACAGGAGGTGGTGGGGCAATTGAATTTTGCGCTTCGGGTTATCCCAATGGCACGCCCTTTTTCACGCTCTATTGCCCAAGCAATGAGAGGACTACGGGAGAAACACCACCACACGAGGTTGTCATCTGAGGTTCGCCAGGATATGCTCATTTGGATGGCATTTCTGGAGGATTTTAATGGCAGAGTAGTGTGGCCGGGTCCTCCCTCCACATCGGCGGAATTGGGCCTATGGACGGACGCTGCTGGGAGTACCGGCTTCGGCGCCATTTTGGGTACCAGGTGGGTCGCCCAGCGGTGGCCAGCGGAATGGAGGACACAGGGTCTGACTACCAACATTGGCTTTCTCGAGCTTTTTCCGATATGGGTAGCGTTGATGGTCTGGCCGGAACACTTGCGCAACCAATCCGTGGTGTTCTGGTCGGATAACATGACGGTGGTGGAATGCATAAATCAGCAGGGGGCACGCTGTCCATTCATACTCCGCTTACTGAAGGAGATTGTGTTGCAATGCTTAAAATGGAATGTAATTTTCAGAGCCAAGCATGTCCCTGGCGTCCTCAATAATGCAGCTGACTCCCTTTCTCGCTTTAAAATGCAGGTTTTCAGGGAACACCTTCCGGCGGCAGATCCCCAGCCGGCGCAATTCCCGGCAGTACTCTGGCAGATTGGTGCCCCAGATTACAGGACCTCGTGGTCGCTAGCTTAGCCCCCAGGACCAAGACAGCTTACGAAGGGGCGTTTTTGTCTTATCGGGCTTTCTTGGGGCGGGAATGGGAGGCTAGGTGGGCGCAGGAGGACAGCTTCGCAGCTTACCTAGAATCAATGCACAAGGAAGGGCGCTCAGTTGCGACCGCGACCAGACATAGGGCGGCAATCTCCTTCTTTGCGCAGAGTAGGGGTATGCGGGATCCCACTAACACATTTCTGGTGCGCAAAGCAGTGAGGGGTTGGCGCCGCGTACAGGGTTACCGGGGCGATAGGAGAAGGCCCATTGGATTGGCACGGCTGACGGCTTTATTGGGGGCACTGCAAACGGTTTGTAGCTCCCAGTGGGAGGTTATCTTGTTCAAGGCGGCATTTTCCCTGGCCTTTTATGGGGCTTTGAGGGTTGGGGAGTTAGTTGCTGGGTCAAAAACTGATAAAGTGGGGGGAATACAGTGGGCCGGGGTTGAGATCAGGGAAGACGTTATGCGAATAACAATTCAGAAATCAAAAACCGATCAGGACTCTCGGGGTCACACCATAGTGCTCCATCGGGCGCGGGCCAACCCCTGCTGCCCGGTTTCCCACGTGGAGGCTTTCTGTAGGCAGCGGGAGTGCACGGCGGGGGACACATTGCTGTGTCACGCCGATGGTACACCATTGACTAGGTACCAGTTTAAGCGAGTTTTGGAGCTAACGGTCAGTCGGGCAGGGTTCGATCCAAAGGAATTTGGCACCCATTCGTTTAGGATTGGGGCAGCAACCGAGGCAGTGGCGAGGGGTCTCTCAGTGGAGAGTGTGAAGACACTGGGAAGATGGTCGTCTGAACGTTACAAGAGTTATGTACGAATTGACATGTTGTGACATGATGGTGCTCACGCCCTGTATGTTTCTTTTGTTTACAGTTTCTCAAACCTGTCACGCAGGGGAGGAACTCGTCACCGGGCGACAACGGTCGACATCGGCACAGCACGGAGGACACAAGAAGCTGGTGACTTGGATTGTGGGCCATTCTTATGTTAGGCGCGCGGAACATGTTTTTCTTTCAGGAGACCGTAGGATGAGCGCAGCGCAAAAGGGGTTGGATATCTCATTCTTCGGGAGGGGGGGTTTATGCCTTAGCCAGTTTCGGAGTTTCTTTCAGGGAATCTTAGCTCAGCAGCGGCCCCCCCCGTCAGTGGTGATACTTCACCTGGGGGAGAATGATTTGGCAAAATTGGGGAGGCGCGTGCTCATTGAGGAGATCATTTCCACTGCGGGGTGGGTGGCCAGGGCTTGCCCGGGTTCCACAGTAGTTTGGTCGCAACTTATTCCTCGGTGGCAGTGGCGAGGGGGGGTCTCGGTCAGGGCATTGAATCACTCGGTACGGAGGGTCAACACACAGTTGGACAAATTATTTCGGACCCCCCAGTTGCAGACGATTCCACATGGGTGTATCTGGGGCGAGCATTTTTACTTGAGGGACGGGGTGCACTTGACCGAGGCAGCTAATGTCCTGTGGTCTAATAATGTCTGGGCCTGGTTGGAGGGGTTTTTAAAAAAAATAGGCGCGCTCCTGGTTTATGTCTGGGTAGAGGGGGAGGCCAGATCGTCGGTTAACAATGCTGGCCCGTGGCGGTAAGGTCATGACCGGTGAGCAACTATTTGAAGGTCTGAGGGGGCGGGCATCATCCTACGGAGGTGCCCGCCCAGGGGGAGGGGCCATTGGCCCCTCCTAGAACTTCAGGGGCAAGGTAACTGGTGCTTCAAAGGGGCGCGGGTTGGGGAGTCACGCTTTCCTTAGGCTGGTAGCCACCCCGCGCGCGCATACTCATGACGTCACCGGATGGCGCAGAGTAAGGGCCCTCCTTTAGTGGGTAAATGAAGTTCACGGCGTGGACCGGGTAATTACCGGGCCCGGCTGCGCATGCGCACACCTGTAGGGGAGGCGCAGCTAGTAGGACCTGACACCGGTTAGCGACCTTGCCATATGGCCCAGAAATGTTAGTATACAAAATTGCAGAG
Source organism: Triturus cristatus (assembly GCF_964204655.1). NCBI lineage: Eukaryota > Metazoa > Chordata > Amphibia > Caudata > Salamandridae > Triturus > Triturus cristatus. Next base: position 541,947,245 of record NC_140593.1, read on the forward strand.
GAGGATGTTAGATTCGGTTAGGAAACAATTTGTATTAGAGTCTTTGTTAAGGATAGACACTCACACCTGTTGACAATTATGTATCTAATGTCCTGCTGAATTTTGTATAACCGTTTATCATGCAAATTTGAAATTTATTGTTTTTGTACTTAATAAATACGGCCGGGGGGTTTCGCGACCCCCCGCCTTCCAAAGATACCACGTCTGGGTGCTGTGTCCGGGGGTGGTGTGGTCATAGGGGGAGGGCGGTAGCCAGTCACTGACCATGTGGAAAGGGGGGGCTTTTGGCCCCCCCGCCTGCATGGCGGTGCGGCGACCTCCCCCCGGACTACTCGGTGGTGGGGCGCGTCACTAGTGGGCGCGCCCTACCGCCGATTGGCTGCCTGGATGACCCGGATGTCGTTAATCGACATCCGGGTCGGAAGGGAGGGGGGCGGGCCACTGGGGGGGGGATAAAGCGGTGGGGAGCGCCCAGGTGACCCCCTTGTTCCCTGGACGCTCCCCCACATAGGACGTGCCCCGGCGCTCGGGGCAGTTAACTTTTCCCCACCCACCATCCCTGGAGTACGTGGTTGATGTGTTGTTAGCCCAACTAGCGGGCATTTGGGCGCGGGTAATTGTCATGAAATGTTAGTTTCTGATGAGGTTGTTCTGTTAGGACTTTTTCTCCCATTGTAGTGATCAATATGGTATTGTGCAGTTATGTTTTGACTATGCTTTTTGTAGCCCTTTTTCTCCCTAGGTAGCGATTAATTTTGATTATGTGTAAACTGTTGCAGTCGTGTTTAGGCCTTTTCTTTCCCTAGTAGCTTTAAGATGTTGTACATGACCTGTGTTTTTAGTCAGTGTAGTTGTCCTTTAGAATTTTCCCCCTTAGGTCGTCGTATTTATTAGGTATGAGGGGCATGCGGTAAGGTCATGACCGGTGAGCAACTATTTGAAGGTCTGAGGGGGCGGGCATCATCCTACGGAGGTGCCCGCCCAGGGGGAGGGGCCATTGGCCCCTCCTAGAACTTCAGGGGCAAGGTAACTGGTGCTTCAAAGGGGCACGGGTTGGGGAGTCACGCTTTCCTTAGGCTGGTAGCCACCCCGCGCGCGCATACTCATGACGTCACCGGATGGCGCAGAGTAAGGGCCCTCCTTTAGTGGGTAAATGAAGTTCACGGCGTGGACCGGGTAATTACCGGGCCCGGCTGCGCATGCGCACACCTGTAGGGGAGGCGCAGCTAGTAGGACCTGACACCGGTTAGCGACCTTGCCATATGGCCCAGAAATGTTAGTATACAAAATTGCAGAGGAGGATGTTAGATTCGGTTAGGAAACAATTTGTATTAGAGTCTTTGTTAAGGATAGACACTCACACCTGTTGACAATTATGTATCTAATGTCCTGCTGAATTTTGTATAACCGTGGCGGTAAGGTCATGACCGGTGAGCAACTATTTGAAGGTCTGAGGGGGCGGGCATCATCCTACGGAGGTGCCCGCCCAGGGGGAGGGGCCATTGGCCCCTCCTAGAACTTCAGGGGCAAGGTAACTGGTGCTTCAAAGGGGCGCGGGTTGGGGAGTCACGCTTTCCTTAGGCTGGTAGCCACCCCGCGCGCGCATACTCATGACGTCACCGGATGGCGCAGAGTAAGGGCCCTCCTTTAGTGGGTAAATGAAGTTCACGGCGTGGACCGGGTAATTACCGGGCCCGGCTGCGCATGCGCACACCTGTAGGGGAGGCGCAGCTAGTAGGACCTGACACCGGTTAGCGACCTTGCCATATGGCCCAGAAATGTTAGTATACAAAATTGCAGAGGAGGATGTTAGATTCGGTTAGGAAACAATTTGTATTAGAGTCTTTGTTAAGGATAGACACTCACACCTGTTGACAATTATGTATCTAATGTCCTGCTGAATTTTGTATAACCGTTTATCATGCAAATTTGAAATTTATTGTTTTTGTACTTAATAAATACGGCCGGGGGGTTTCGCGACCCCCCGCCTTCCAAAGATACCACGTCTGGGTGCTGTGTCCGGGGGTGGTGTGGTCATAGGGGGAGGGCGGTAGCCAGTCACTGACCATGTGCGTTTATTGAAAAATAAAGTATGCATTCCGAATATTTTATTTCACAACTTATTCAAAGTGGTGATGGCCATCTGGTTGTAGGTTTTCGGCACTCTTCAAAGAGAGCAAAAAGCTGTCGCTTGGACGTGCAGAAACTGTCACTGAATTACAGACCACTCTCGTCAGCCTCAAAACACTTTCTATTTTAAATATTGAGATTTATTTTTTCAAATACTGTTTTGTGGCCTTTTCACACAAGTGTTAACACCTACTAAAGACTGAAAAAAACATCATCAAATGCAATGAGATATGTTTTAAAAAATACATATTTGTAGGAGGAGAGAGGAGAGAAGCCAGAGGAGGGATGAGGGTGGAAGCACACGAGCTGGTATTGCAATGGAACAGGATGCAATGGAGAAGGATTTTTCGTTCGACCAAAAGCTGGAACTGCTCAAACAATGTGAAATTGAGACTTTAATAAGAATAATGGGGGTAATTGGGTGTAATCCTCCTCCCCAATTGGCCGAGGAGCTGAAAGACGGAAGCAACTCGAACTATTCTGAACTGAGTGTAATGGAAATAATAGTTCCATCACTGTGAGCTTTTTAGTCTAAATATATATTTATTCCTATTCAAAGAATGTTTAATATTATTATACAAGACTATGATCAGGAATACAGGCGTTCGGTCATACGTGTTTGCTCGAAGGTGGCAGGCCCATGTACATTTCCAAAGCAAATTAAGGGGCAGATTTACAAGCCCCTTGCGCCACGTTTGCGTCACTTTTCCCATGTTAAATGTGACGCAAAAGTGGCGCAAGGGGCTTGTAAATCTGTCCCTAAGTTTTTTGAGAATGTCTAGTTGAGAGAAGAACCAAATGGTAGTATCAGAGTAGTAGTGGCGGGCCAGGTGAGTCCTGCTGATGGACTTACTGGCTCATATAGCGTTCGTCAGCCACTGTTTCCATCTTTTGCTTTTCACTTCTGTGACATAAAGGCGGCGAATAGCCGAATTTTGAACCGGTGTTCTCGCTAATGGCTTCCGTTGGCAGTCACACATAACACATGCTTTCTAAAACGGTATTTTGTGTCAAATATTAATAACAATTTGTTTTTCGCAGCAGCATGAACACCACACCACTCTTTTTTAAGAACATGTGTTACTATTACTCGATGTAAGGTTCTCAAATATCCTATATTTTGAAAAGAAGCAAAAGTCGTAGCTTTTTACGCAAATCATCACCGAATAGGTGTGCAAAAAGGCGGACTGGCTGCTAGCTCGTGAAATCCGTTTATTTTTGTTCTCTAATGTTTCAGGTAGTTTAGTTCAATATATTCAACATATATCACACACGTATGTGGATTTTTAATTTCATGTGCATAATCTGGTGATGCTTAAATTATGCCCTGCTTGGAAAATAGGTTTTATAAGTACAAGACGTAAGAACCGACGTCATTCACTGTATGCTGTGCATTGGTCGGATTGACTACATTTCAAAGATTGCCTGGTTGCCTTCTGCTTCAGTTGAAAAGACTGCACGTTCATTGACTTAATAATAGATGACTGTGTGAATTATTCAGGCATACATATGCAAACCTGCTCCTCAGCGTAGCATACTACCGTTATCAGAGATGAGTTTATATAAAGCCGATCTGATGAGGTAGAAAGGGAACGTGTTCATTGGATAACTCGTGAAAGCATGCGTTTGCCTCCATGCTTTATTTAGCTGGATAAACAGAGGCGGTACTTCTATTGAAACAGACCCATCGAGCCATTCTGCTCTGAGATGGTTTCCTGGAAACACATGTTTGAATTTGCCTTAATATGCATAACCTGCGTCTCTTGAATGTAAGTCTTTTGGGGCCTGCGAAGACGTGCACGGATCTCACAAAATAGAATACTCTTGCAAATCTTGAATTCATTAAGATAAGCACAAATATGTAGCCGCATAATGTAAAAAGACAGAGGGGTATATTTACAAGAACTGGCGCATCCCTGCATAGCCTCAGTGATGCGCCTAAAAAAGTACTGCCGCGGTACGACAGATTCTTACACCATGGATGGTTCGTATTTACAAAACGGCGCACCATGACGTAAGGTGGTACCTGGCGTCGAAAAAACTGTTGCTATTTTGTGCACCGTGTCATAATGAAATCCGATGCTAATGCTGCAAAAGCGATGTTGGGCTTAATCACATCTAGAAAATAGATGCTAGCCGTCCCAGCATCACATTTGTGTGCCTAGTGAAAAAAAATGAAAAAAACACAACTATTTAAAAAAAAAATTGGCATTCTTACCTGAAAGCAGCCTTGGAGGAGACAGCATTCAGCAGAACCCAGGACAACAGCCCAAGCAACCTCAGTACCAGCCAGATGTCCCAGAGAGAGAGGACGTGCAAGTTTAGTGAGGAGGAGAATGAGAGCCTGATCACTGACGCGACGGGCACCAACATCAGGTCTTCGTTAACCCCAAAATATCATTATGTAGGAAAAAGGCCACATGGCAGACCATTGTGGACAAGGTCAATAGCGTTGTAGAAGAAAAGAAGACAGGGACTGACTGCAAAAAGCGCTGGCATTATTGCAAGTGCAGGAAAAAGGAGAAACTGGCAAACATCTTCAAGGCAGCCATGCAGAAGGATGTATGACGTAACAACGCGAGTCATTACAACGAGTGCAGTTACATCGCGGTCGTTACAACGACTGCGATGTTACTACGCTATGCCATTACAACGCAAGTCTTTACATCGACTTGCGCTAGATGGTGCGCTAACATTAGAAAAGCGTAATTTACTATTACAACTCGAGTCCACTTAACAGTAGGGAAGGTGTTGGGATAGTAAACTACACTATTTCTAATGTTAGCACGCCATCTAGTGCAAGTCGATGTAAAGGCTAGCGTTGTAATGGCATCGCGTGGTTACATCGCGTTCGTTGTAACGACCGCGATGTAACAGCATCGCGGTGTACTGACTGCGAGGTTAACAATGTTTCCCCATGCAGAATGAAGGTGTAAGTCTAGCGCCCCCAGGAGCAGCTGGATCCCTTGGAGGAGTGGGTGTCAGTTGTCATCATAGAGGAGTTGGTGGCAGAAGTTGCTGGGGAGAACAGTGCTGGCTATGATGAAGCACAACAACAACAGGGGAAGTTGCAACAAGGGGCAATGTGGGTAACTAGGTCATGTCATGCAAGGCAGGCTACTATGCCCTAGTGCTCCACGGCACTGTCTGCACGCCAAAGGGTAGTATGCTGGTTCATCTATGGTAAACATAACGATAAATGGAATGCTCATTGCCCAGTTACACGTTGCACAGCTCAATTCAGTTCTGTCACCTTTATCCCTTCCATAAAGTGCAGCACCAGTCCGCGTTCCCCTTTCTCGGCATACTGGCACTTACAGTTGAATGTACATCAGTCACTAGAACTACAAGTTCCAGAATACAAAATAAAAAACATGGGGGCATATTTTCAAGATAATGACGCAGTACAGCAGATAAAGCCATCTTGCTGCACTAATGTGTGTCAGTAAGAAAGTTCATGGATGCGTCCTCTTTACAACAATACATTGCATCCCTGTGCTTTCCTCTGCGCTGGCACACAATAGGCTACCAAGCGCCAATGCAGGTACCCTTGCACCGTGGTGGAAGGGTACCTGCGTTGGCACTAGGCAGCCATTTGAGCCATTTGAGATGTCATGAGTGATGTCACTGAGCATGTAATGAGTGATATAATATGTGAGGTCATAAGCAGAGTACTGCAGGGGTGTGATCTATGTATAGTTCAGGTAAATATAACATAACTGCTGAACTTCTATGTTTCTTTGCGTGTAAACTCTGAGCCCAACTACGTAACCTGTAACCTTTATTTTGTTCAGTGAATATATACAAACGGGTTACAAAGAGACCACAGATCACTTTTCGTAAGGTCAAGTCCTTCAAACAGGCATTAGTAAGCAGTACCATTAGAAAGCAGCAAGTAAAAACAACATGGCTGAATAAAAAGCAAGGATTTATCAGGTGCTTAAAATGCAAGGCATGCGTACATGGGATTAACATGGATCAATACAGATTAGGCCTAGCAAATATGATGAGGAAGATCAAGGGCAGATACACGTGTAAAACTGATCATGCAATCTACGTACTGCAGTGCCCTTGTGGCCTGCGCTACGTAGGTAGCACGATTCTTGAGGTCCATAAGCGTGTCTTACAGCATTTAAGGGCGATAAAGAATGGGGATAGATCTTACCCAGTGGCCCGGCATTTTGAGAAAGTCCATAATAAAGATATCAGAGGTCTGACTTACTATGTGATTGACTCTGTAACAGCAAATGTGAGAGGAGGAAATAGGGTGAAGAGGTTGAGGAGACTAGAGTCTCGGTACATTATAGAGGTCAATTCAAAACAACCAGAAGGCCTGAATATAGAAGAGGACTTACACACTCATTTATAAGTATGTTACAGTAAAGCGTCGCCCACGATTAGATTTTTCCTGTTGTTTTTAAAAATAAGGCACATAAGCATGGACAGACTCAATGTAATTATCACGTAGTAATTGGTCATATTTGTTGGTAACAGTTAAATTAAGCCCACTGGGGCTTGATTCAAGTTTAATGCAGAAATTCTAGTTCAGTTAATCGAGTTGAGTTAAGTTGTATTAATGCGCGCAATAATTATAGGCTCACTTGAGCTAGAATATGACAATGATTGATGCCCAAAAGATGAGGTCAAAAAAGCTCACTTGAGCTTGAATAACGAGCGCATTAGCAGCGATTGAATTGCTCATATGAAATGCGATGTAAATTGCTTAAACATGATTAATGTAGAATGAGATGATTTCAAATGCATATTAGAAACTGTTGGCAACTGTGGATACAAAAGTCTCAAAATAAATGTTTTGTGAATATTATGACAGAAACTACGAGTCTGTTTTCCATGTCAGTCAATTTTGTAGTAACATTGTTGCACAGTATGCACTTTAAAAAATGGCTGCATTTTAAACTTCTTTTACCAGTGAGCAAGACTGCTTGGCAGTCGAAACGCGTTTGGTAGCGGCAGAAAATAAAAGTTAAAACCGCACATGGCGTCGTCATCGTTCTTTTGAAATATTGATGTGACTCATCTTGAGGAGTCCAAATCGACGACGCAACTCTCGCTTTGGAGGGGCAAGGAATACTCGAGGACCACGAGGGAATATATGTATATATATATATATACATTCACTGAAAAAAACATAGGTTTCAGAGACGTTACAGTTAGAAATTAGCATTTAAAAAACCTTAGAAATTCACAGAAATAAACATAGGTTTCAGGGGTGTTATAGTTAGCTGGATATTTCACTCGTACAAAACCATAGAAATTCCTCCGTTATAGTTAGTTCTGCTAACTATAACTCGCGCGCCCGCAATGCACTGCTGATGATGTCACATATTACATCATTCATGACATGGTCAGTGACATCACTGATGACATCACTGATGACATCTCAAATGACATCATCCAGTGAATGTGGTTTAGTTTGAAATTTAAATATGTATTATATATATATAACAATCTGTATGGAAGATTGAGTGGATATATAACTGTCTGGATGGAAGATTTAGTAGCTGTCTGACTGTTTAAGTGAGTAATTAAAAGTGTCTCACTTAATACATGGATTAGTAACTAAACTATGTGAATGTGTGCATCACTGTCTCTGTTGTTGTATAACATGCTGTGTATATTGGTTATTAATTAGTTGGGTGGGTATTTGTATGGGACACTGAGTTTGTGTGTGGTTGGATGGGGTGTGTGTAACTCTATGCATATATGTGTGAATGGTTGACTGACTAGGTGTATAGGTTTAAGAGTGCATGTGGAAACAGTTGTTTGGGTGACTGAGGGTATGTATTTGTGTGTTGGTGAGTGAATATATGTTTTAGTTGTACATCTTCAACAAAGTAAAAAAATAAAAGGCATTGTATGTGAGAGGTGGTGTATATAAATAAATATATATAAGAGTCAGTGATTGTGAGTAACTATATGAATGAGTGTATAATTGCAATGGTGATTTTTTAACATATTAACTATGAGTTACTATGTGTTTGAATAAATGAGGTGTGTGTATATTTGTGTAAGTGAGTAAATGTAAGTGTGATTAATTTTTTTCATGAGTGAGTAGGATGACTGCATAACCGACTAAGATGACTGCTGATGTGTCAATGTCTATATATGTGTATGAGTGCATTTGAAAGTGTTTTATTAATTAGTGCCTGCATGTATAAGTGATTCTGTTGTTGAATGGGTAGTTGTGTGTGTAGACTTAGGAATCAGTGAGTGGGTATGTAGTAACTGGTATTGGTGTGTCAATGGTTTCAAATATGGTACTCTGTATTTTACAGTGAGTGATGAAAGGTTCTACTAGTGTATGATGAGGTGTATCAGATTGTCACGTGGATGATATCATCAGTGATGTCATCAGTGATGTCATTTGAGATGTCATCAGTGATGTCATCAGTGATGTCACTGACCATGTCATGAATGATGTAATATGTGACATCATCAGCAGTGCATTGCGGGCGCGCAAGTTATAGTTAGCAGAACTAACTATAACGGAGGAATTTCTATGGTTTTGTACGAGTGAAATGTCCAGCTAACTATAACACCCATGAAACCCGTGGTTTTTTTCTGTGAATTTCTAAGGTTTTTTTAAATGCTAAATTTTAACTATAATGTCTCTGAAACCTATGTTTTTTTCAGTGAATTTCAAAGCTTTTTTAAATGCTAATTTCTAACTATAACGTCTTTGAAACCTATGGTATTTTCAGTGAATTTCAAAGGTTTTTTAAATGCTAATTTTTAAGTGTAATAGGAGTTATACCTATTTTTTTGTATTGATTTTCTACAGTTTTTTAACTGTTTATTTATAATTATTTTATTCAATAAATAACATTATATATTTTTAAAAAAAATTCCAAAATGTTTTCGGAGTCGCGCATCCAAAGCGTAGACATCACGGTGGGTGTGCGGATTCTAGCTGCCATTTTCAAAACGTTGTGAAGGATCCGCGTAAGATGTGCGACGGCTGCGTGTTTTTCAGTTACATCATATACATTTAATATTACGTGATGTGCGGGATTGGTATGTGACCAGTCCGCGACTCCTGCTCCCGCGCATTCACGACACATGCGCATTATGGTACGTGATGCTTGCGTGGTGGTGGGTCCCGCTTTTTGTCATATACGTGCTGAGGCGCGCTGGGTGTGCGACTCCCGCAAAAAAGTTTTATGTTCTAAAATGATATGTATGTGTGTTTAATATACATATTAGGGTAAGAGACTATCTAAGATATTCATAAAAATAATATTTTTGTACTTATACTAAACGTATACCATTTGTAAATATATTTTCGCGAAGTCGTGTCGGGTGCGTGCTTCTTGAGCGCAGAGTGCGCGGATCCCATGTGACCTCAAAAAAAAAAGATTTCATTGGTTCGTAACATTTCCCACTGTAACTATTGAAGGACCCCATCCATTTTCACCATTCTTGTTGGAGCATCTTTAGAGAGACATCTCTTTTCCTACAAGAACCCTTTTTGCTTGTTTTTTTTGGTGTTTTTCAAAAAATATCAAACAAAATGGCATCTGGACAGCAGCAGGAGGAAGTATCTTCTGAAGAAGAATTCTTGCAGGAGGCACCACGTCCACAGAGGCTGGAATCTGTTGTTTGTAAATTCTTCACTTTTCCACCTGGAGAGAAGAAAGTAAATGCAAGAAAGGTGACGTGCAAAATTTGTGACCGAGTCCTGTCAAGAGGCAGTAAAAAAAAAATACTCTTGTGGCACTGCTTCTATGTACAAGCATCTCCGGACCACACATCCTCTCAATCTTGCTCTGGAGGAAATGAGGTGAGCTGCTTTGAACCCTCACCTGCTGTGGCAAGTACATCTGGAGCGTCCTCCGGAACACCTGCAATGGACATTAGGCCAGAATTCGCATTTCTCGAGCAACACTGCATGAAGTGTAAGAAACTTATATGCTTCGGCGAGCAGTCGGTGGATGCAGTTTGTGCAACCATCGTTTCTTAATTTTTTTGTTTTTTTGTTTTTGGAATGATAAGTAATTCCAAACGTTTCCTGTGTTATTTGCTCTTTTTTTGTTCATTTTTTGAAAAAAACACCCCAAAAAATACAAAATTGTTAAAAAAAAAACACAAAAGAAAAAAGAAGAAAAAAAAAGTTCTTATCAGAACTACCTTATTTGGTTAAAGAAAGAACTATAATTGCAAGGTAATGTGTGAAAGTTTGGTTGAATATATGTATACAGCATGATTGACTGAAAGAATGCATTAGTAGTGAATGGTGAATTTATAGATTAAGATTTATGAGGAAGTACTGCAGCGTGACACTGCAAGCTCTTTAGCTGCACTGCACTGTGGCACTTCCAAAGCACAGGGATGTGACATATGTACATGAATATGTTGCAACTCTGTGCTTCCCTCTGCACTGCTGCACAAACTGCAGCCATGCGGTGACACAGGCACCCTTGCACCATGGTGCAAGGATGTCTGTGTCATGTGGAGATTGTTTTTGTGCAGGAAGGGACACCTTCCTGCACAAAAACAATCAGTAAAGGCATTTTCCTCTTTCAATGTATGCTGTGGAATGCAGCATGCATTGAAAGAGGAAAAAATGAGGAGAAATGAAAACAATTCTCCTCGTTGCGCCTTGCTACACCAACTCTAGGATGGCGCAGCATTCACACACATCTCCAGATTTACGACTTCTCATAAATCTGGAGATGTGTCTTGTTCTATGGGTGTTGCGTGAGAACACCCACAGCAACACCTATGGGACACCCCTTCAACGCAAAATTCTGTGTATGAAGGGGTCGTATTTACAAGGAGAGGAAAAACCACGCAGGGTGGCTTTTCCTCTCCTTGTAAATATGAAGGAGTGCCTGGCACCATCCTACGTTACAAAAAGTGACGTACTGGTGGCGCAGGGTGCTTGTAAATCTGCCCCATAAGTGCTTAGGTATTGGCAGACTGATACAATAAGAACATATTGCTGGATGGGTGATTGAAGAATTGCATGAGACTGACAGGAGGTATCCTACGCTGCATGGGTACTACTTCAATATTGAATGGAGTGGACCAATAGTATGTATCTGCTTAGAGATTTGTAGGGATTATGCTCAGAATATTTTATGTGTACTTGTGTTGGTGCCTAGGTCATTTTATAAGAATACCACTAGTAACTGGAATGATGACAGTGCTGCAAACAGAGTGAACACTTAATTTATAAGTGCTTACGTATTGGTGGAGTGATAGGATAAGTAGATTGTGGTAGATAAGTGATTAAAGAAGTGCATGGGACAGACTGGACGATTCCTACACTGCATGAGTACTAACTGGGTATTTAGAAGAGTGTCTCAATAGTATGTAGCTAGTTAGAGGTCTGCTTGGATAGTGCACAACATATTATAGATGTACTTGTGTTAGTAGCTAGGCCATTCCATAAGTTCATGACTAGTAACTAGAATAATTACAGTATAACAAACAGAGTGTATAGTGAATTTATAAGTGTTTAGGTATTGGTGGAGTAATAGGATAAGTAGATAGTGCTGGATGGATGATTGGAGAAATGCATGGGACAGACAGGAGGATTCCTACACTGCATAGGTACTAACTGGGTATTTAGAAGAGCGTATCAATAGTTTGTTGCTGGTTAGAGGTGTGCATGCATAGTGTACAAAATATTGTACCTGCACTTGTGTTTTTGACTATGCCATTCCTTAAGTATACGACTTAGAACTGGAGTAATTTCAGTGTTGCAAAGAAAGTGCGTGCTGAATTTATAAGTGCTTAGGTATTGGTGAAGTGATATGATACGTAGATAGTGCTGGATGGGTGAATGGAGAAGTGCATGGGACAGACAGATGGATTCCTAGACTGCATAGGTACTAACTGGGTATTTAGAAGACTGTATCAAAGCTGTGTAGCTGATTAGAGGTCTGCATGCATAGTGCACAGAATATTGTAGCTGTACTAGTATTGGTGTGTCTATGGTTTTGATAATAGTAGTCTGTATTTTAGGGTGTGAGGAGGTGCATCAGATGATCATGTAGATGATGTCATCAGTGATGTCATTTGAGATGTCATCAGTAATGTCAACAGTGATGTCACTGACCATGTCATGAGTGATATAATATGTGACGTCATCAGCAGTGCATTACTTTAATCCAAAAAGCTGGCAGCCATATTGGCCTGGTCACGATGTGAAAATTCAGGAATTGATACAATATAGAAAAGAAAACAAGTGTTAATATGCAAACAATGTCATTTCAGAATATCTTGCCCCGTGACCGCCATTCCTGTATGTTCGTCAAAGTGACTTATTCATAATAAACATACTTAGAATTGCAAACATCACCATAAACAATGGACTACACATTACTTTAAAGTGAATCGGCCATATTAATCTGGGCACGTTGCGTATTTTTATGGTTCTTATACGAAAGAAAAGAAAAAAAAGGGGTGTTAATATACACACACTATCCCTAAATTAAGTTCTAGCGATTATAGTTCCATTCCATTCACAGCTCATTTGAGATGTCATGAGTGATGTCATGAGTGATGTAACTGACCATGTCATGAATGATGTAATGTCTGAGGTCATTAGCAGTACATTGTGGGGGTGTAAGTTATAGTTAGCTCAGTTAACTAAAACTGCTGAATTTCACTGGTTATGTATGAGTGAAATCTGAGTCTAACTATACTGTCCCTGTAATCTTTGTTTTTTTCAGCAAATTTCTAGTTTTTTTTAAACGTTAAGTAAGATGCATATCACAATGGATGGTGGGGGGTTGGAAGCAGGGCCTGGCATTGTGCTGCCCTCACCCAAGCTTGCTGCTCCTGCCTTCCCTCCTCCTAGCCATCCATTGTCCAAGTCCATGACCCTGCTCCCTTATTACAGCCCTGCGTGGCCGTTGTTCTGACACGGGCCTTCCCACCTTCCCTGAACACTTAGCTTGCTGCCGCATCCACCTCCTCCCTATCCTCTGTTGTCTGAATCCATGGACTAGCCTCCTCCCTCCTGCCATGCATGGTCTGATGTGCTGCCACTGTCCTCCATTTAGCATGATGTCAACTCCTCCTGCCCTCCATTGCCCAATTCTATGCCCCATCATTTACCTCCTGCTTAGCCTCTGTGCTTAGCTTGCTGCCCCTATACTCCTTCCCCTGCCCTGCCCTTATTTATTCTGTTTGAAGAGTTTAAACATTATATGGATACAGAACAAACTAGCACATGATTTAAGATAGGCAGTTGCACAATATACAAAGTGGGCATGGGTTTGGATGAGTTGTCTTGGAGCTCTAAAATCTTTCATCCATTGAACGCTTTACTTTTCTATTTTTCATCCTGTCAAAGAAATTGGAGCTCGATGCATGAGGAAACCAGGGGAAACACAGTCCAGCAACTGCAAAAAGCAGGCTTTAGCTAGGCCTACAGAGCAATGAGATTCACCTTTAAAAACTGTGCAGGAACCTCACTTTGCACTTTGGCAGTGCTTAATTTGTAAAACACATAAGCGCCAGGGTCCTTGTCCGTAAGGCGCCATCCATCGCCCCTACAGCGCTGCCAATGACAGTACCAATACAAGTACTACGGATCACACTGCTACAAGTGTGACAATTCAGACTTTTATTATACATTAAAAATTACTAATACCTGCCACCCAAGCTATTCTTATAGCTTTTGGTGACCGGTAATAGTCCTTTTAATGTATAGTAAATTATTAAACAATTGTTGTTGTGCTCACCACAACATTAGACAAGCAGCGCCGGATGTCATAAGAGAGCCAGTGTTGACAATTAATTGCCAGTGCTGTGCACCGGAAACCACTGGCTCAAATTAAGCACTGCACTATAGTTGTGTGCTGGTCATAACTGTGTTATTCACATTGGAAGTCTGAAGATTTAGAAAGCTAACTTTAATTTTGAGAAAACCATGTGGAATAGCGTGTTAATAGCTTGTGAGTGCATTCAAGATGAAATTTGAGAGTACTGTAGAAAACGACTGGAAATTATTTAATGTGTAAACAGTTCTAGAGCTTTAATTTCAAGTGGTATTTGTGATGACAGGAGTAGGTCAAAAAGGAAATTCCAAAGTAAAACTGAAGTAACCCACTCCTCCTTCCAACAATTTCACTTTGAAACTCGCTCCTGTCCCTTGGGCTGAGTGGTCGCTCCCCAGTGTCTTCCTGCATCAGTCGGTATCGTTGCTTGGCTGCCTATCTGCTCATTTGCCTCATTATTGCTGCCTGCTGTGTGCCTGGTTGCCGCGCTGAACATTTTGCATTTCTGTACTTTAAAAGCGCCGCTTTTTCAGCATTTGCGCATTTCCGCTGGGCTCCCCCCTCCGCCTCCATTTTGCCTGTGTTGTTGTTGTTGTGCTGATCTCTAGCCCGCCCCGCCTCCCAGCTGAGACGCCCTCGCCCCTCCCCCTCCACTACCCATATATGACAACAGTTCCCGCGCGCAGCGTTCACGCGCAGCGATCGCGCCCAACCCGCGCCGAAGGTGCGCCAAAGGTAAGCCCGTCTACGCCCGTCCGCGCCTGGACCGCGCCCAGCGCCAGACCCCCTGCCCCTCGCGCTGCCCAGCCCTCCCGCATTACCTACGATGCCGCCACCCTCCTAGCCCTTAATCCCGGTCGCGCCCCCAACTGCGTCCAAGCCGCTCCTGGACACACCCATGGACCTTTCTTTTGCTACTCCTGCAAATTCATCGGCACCGACAACATCTCCGCTACAACCACACCACAGATTCCCGACCCCAACCACCTACAATGCATCCTTCTCAACACCCGATCTGTCCACAGACACGCCATTGACCTATGGAATCTACTAGACACCACCTCCCCGGACGTCGCCTTCCTAACGGAAACATGGATGAACGCTTCCTCCGCCCCAGACATCACCATTGCCATCCCTGAAGACTATAAGATCACTCGCAAAGACCGTACCAGCCACACAGGAGGAGGAATCGCTATCATCCATAAGAAATCAATCCGCATCTCAACCAGCTCTGACGCCAACCTCGCCAACTCCGAACACCTTCACTTCCAGATCCACATCGACCCCAAGACCACACTCAGAGGCACCCTCCTCTACAGACCACCAGGACCCCGCGCAAAATTCAGTGAAGACATCACGGACTTCATCACTCCACACGCGATCCCCTCCAAAGAATACATCCTTCTGGGAGACCTCAACTTTCACCTTGAAAAGATCAACGACCGCAACACCACCACCCTCCTGGACAACCTCGCCAACCTCGGACTTAAACAACTGGTCACTTCCCCCACCCACATCGCAGGTCACACACTCGACCCCATCTTCTCCTCCAGCAATCATGTCTCCTTCAGCCACACTACGGATCTCCTCTGGACTGACCACAGCTGCGTTCACTTCACCTACAACAAGCCCAAACCCACCAACCACCTCCAACCGACTCTGCAAAGAAACTGGAACAAAATCACCACCGACCAGATCTCCTCATCGCTCCTTCTAAACACCCCAGCCCACTCCTCGGACCCAAACCTAGCCGCCGCCAACTTCACCCTATGGCTATCCAACACCGCCGACACCTTAGCACCACTGAAAAAATGTCAAAGCAAACCTGGCAACAAGAAGGCCTCATGGTTCAACGATGATCTTAAGAAGTCCAAGAAACTCTGCCGCACCCTTGAAAAAGCGTGGAAAAAAGACCCAACCACCAGCACCAAGGACGCCTTCAAAAACGCCACCCGCACTCACCACCAACTAATCCGAAAGGCCAAGAAAACAGCATTCAAGGATCGACTTGACAACAACGCCCACAACAGCAAGGAACTTTTCAACATCGTCAAGGAGTTTTCCAATCCCTCGGCCAACTCCAACAACATCACCCCCTCTCAAGCCCTCTGCGACTCCCTAGCCTCATTCTTCCATAACAAGATTGCAGACATCCACAACAGCTTCGACAACCAACCCGGAGCCCAACCCACCCAACCACATGCTGAACACTCTCCCCCCGCGAACACCCTTAACGACTGGAACCCAATCTCCACTGAGGACACCATCCGCCTAATGAACTCCATCCACTCAGGATCCCCCACAGACCCATGCCCTCACCACATCTTCAACAAAGCAGACTCCGTCATAGCACCGCACCTCCGAGACGTCATCAACTGCTCCTTCAACTCCGCCACCTTTCCGGAAACCTGGAAACACGCTGAACTCACCGCCCTTCTGAAAAAACCCACAGCGGACCCCACCGAACTCAAAAATTACCGCCCCATCTCGCTCCTTCCATTCCCGGCCAAAGTAATCGAGAAAGCTGTCAACAACCAGCTCGCCGCTTTCCTCGAAGCCAACAAATCCCTCGACTCCTCACAATCTGGCTTCCGAGCAAAACACAGCACTGAGACCGCCCTCATCGCAGCAACAGACGACATTCGAACTCTACTGGACAATGGAGACACAGTCGCCCTCATCCTCCTCGACCTCTCTGCTGCATTCGACACAGTCTGCCACAGCACCCTTTTACAACGCTCACCAACATCGGAATACATGGAAAAACACTTGAATGGATCACTTCGTTCCTCACCGGAAGAACCCAGAGAGTCCGCCTTCCACCATTCAAGTCCGAGGCCACCGAAGTCATCTGTGGCGTACCACAAGGATCCTCTCTCAGCCCCACCCTCTTCAACGTATACATGAGCCCCCTCGCGACCATCGCCCGCCAACACAACCTCAACATCATCTCTTACGCGGACGACACTCAACTGATCCTTTCTCTCACCAAGGACCCCAGCACCGCCAAAACTAACCTACACGAAGGAATGAAAGAAGTTGCTGAATGGATGAAACACAGCCGTCTGAAACTAAACTCAGATAAAACAGAAGTCCTCATCCTAGGTACATCCCCCTCTGCATGGGACGACTCTTGGTGGCCGGAAGCCCTTGGAAAAGCACCCATCCCGACAGACCACGCACGGAACCTAGGCGTTATCCTGGATTCTTCACTTTCAATGAACAGACAAGTCAGCGCCGTATCCTCATCTTGCTTCAACATTCTTCGCATGCTCAAAAAAACATTTCGATGGATCCCCACCGAAACCAGGAAAACAGTCACCCATGCTCTAGTCACGAGCCGACTGGACTACGGAAACACCCTCTACGCAGGCACTACCGCTAAACTCCAAAAGAAACTCCAACGAATCCAAAACGCCTCAGCCAGAATCATATTAGACATCCCACGCAACGAACACATCTCTGGTCACCTGAAAGACCTCCACTGGCTACCCGTCAATAAGAGAATCACTTTCCGACTGCTAACCCACGCACACAAATCACTCTACGACATCGGACCAGAATGCCTCAACTCAAGACTGTCCTTCTACACCCCCTCCCGCCAACTACGTTCCTCCAGCCAAGCCCTCGCCACCGTACCTCGCATCAACAAGACCACCATGGGAGGCAGAACCTTCTCTTACCTGGCTGCTAAAACATGGAACTCACTCCCCACTCACCTTCGCCTTACTCAGAACCACCTAGCTTTCAGAAAGCAACTTAAAACGTGGATATTTGACAAATAATCCTCCCCCCCCTCCTTAGCGCCTTGAGACCCTCTGGGTATGTAGTGCGCTATATAAAAATTCTCTGACTTGACTAGCAGCATAGGGTTTAAGAAGGAAAGGTGTGCATTCTATAAATTGAGTATGCTATGGACTGGGTGTTAGGCAGCTGCAAAATATTCGATCTGTAGGTATGTTTACTTTGGTGTGTTATAACCTGACAAAGAAATTGCTGCTGAGGACACATGAAAGCCTTTGGAGAAAGAGTGCAACACTTGAGCTGCTCCTGGGCCCACAAAAGTGTTGAGATTTATTTGTATAAGGCGGAATCAAAATTCACTTTGCACTTTATTCGTCCACTGAACTTGGGTGTGGTATGCACATACTCAGTGGCGCTCCTCCGCTAAGGCGAAATAACGGTGCCCCACTGCTTTAAAGCAGTGCAAGAAAGGAAAAATCCAATGATAATAATGTAATGGTATTATCATTTTAATGTGTCCCTCCGCAGCAGCATTGCTTAACGGGGTGGGCCTGCTCTGCTCGTAGGGCAGGGAAGGAGTGGCAGCACCCTCCCAAGTACACAATGACTGTTTGGCTGGCCCTCTTGGTTCAACCAAACAGTCATTGTGCACTTTGCATGTCATGGCAGCCACGCCCACCGGCGGATGTCGGCAGGCAGATGCGGAGCTTAGGGCCATAAAAGGGGATGTCTGTAACCAGAGCATGCTTTGCTTTCAAGAAGGATACACATCAAGCCCTCCCGCAGTCCCGTAACCTTCCGCTCTTACCTGAAATTCTCCTCAGCTACACGTCAGTTTGCAGAGACGTCTCTGGCGTGCCCTCGCAGCGATTCATTGACTCTTTCCCTTCCGGGTTGCAGCTCTTCATCCAGGGCAGCAGCTGTGTTCGTGTTCCCTCGCCGGCTGTTTCTGTTCTCTTCAGTTTCTCCTGGCCAGCTCTCTTTCTTTCTCTATGCAGTTTTCCTGATGTTGCAGGGAAGAAACAGAGTTTGTTTAAAGAATCCTAGCCTCCAGGTTCACAATAGGATTACAAAACTTGAATATTAAGTAATGTCACTTATCTAATTATTTATTATTCACGCAGTTTGGAGGACGTCTTCTTCCTTGATTTTCTTCCATATCTTCTCTTATGCTGTTAAATAAGAGAGTGGCAATCAGTTATTTATTTTTTAATTCTAAGGATAGTTTATCAAAAACCAGACCCAGCACCTTTTTGTGTAGCATGTTTTATTTTTCTTATCCTGTCTAGGAAAATAAGGGTTTTGTTTTCTACCTAGTAGCTCAGGATAGATTTATTTTTGGGTCTAGCGTATCCTGATGGTGGACTTCGTTAAGGTTAGTACTGTTCACTTATGTCATGATTGAATGCCTAATTCTTCAGTCCTAATGTTGATGTGTAGTACTTATATTTTCTTATAGATGCAACAATTCTACCTTTTTTTCCTACATGTCCATATCTGCACTTACATTGGAAGAGGGATGTCCATGAGGTATATCCCTCCTAAACATCAATTATGTCCTTGTTAACGTTACTATCCTTGTATGTGTGGACAGGACTTACAACATGTAATTTTCACCCATCAGGAGGTATATGCAATCAAACCCATAAGAACATCGTGCCAGACGTATCATCGTGATCTACTCCTTTTCCCTTTCCTTGTTTTGTTTCCCTTCGTCCCCACTTTCACCTCTTTGGAAGTGACGGTGTTGGGCTGAAGTGGTGAGTGAGGGAAGTTGGGACCCAGCATCTGTTCCTCGGTCTTGTCCCTGCGGAAACACCAGGTGAGCCTTTACAGCATTTTCTCCATGCATGCTGCATTATAGCCTGCATGGCGAACATGCCCAAGCACCCAGTTCCTGGGTGAGTGCCAAACCACGACGCTCAGACCAATCACAACGCTGCAATGCAGCTTGGGTGCTTACTAATCACAACACTGCATTGCAGCGTTGATTGTTCAGGGAAGCTTGCTTTCGGTTCCAAGGAGAGATGTCAAAAAGACGTAGCAGCAGTAAGGTAAGTTTTTAAATATTTGTTATAATCCCTTAACCCTCACCCCTCAGCCCGCCTCACCACCCTGATCTGTGCAGGCTGCTACTGCAAGTACTACATCTTAAAAAGTGGAAACATTATTTTACCTCCAAGAAAATTATTTGAAAAAGGGGCACATGCAACAAAGTCTTCATTTTCGATTTCCAAATGGTGATTTTTAGGGAATCGCTATTTGGTAATTGCAAATGCCTCTGCATGTAGGAATCGCAATACATTTTGAGATTCCTTAACATTAGCTAATAGCGAACGGTAATGCATTCACAAATGGCAATTACTAAATTGGTAATCGTAAATTGCGAATGCAAATCGAAGGGTGCCCGGAGGTCCCCCTGATACACCCCACAAAGAAAGGTAAGTGTGGACATGTGAAGCACACACATGCCCTTGTGGGCTACATAGCACTTTGAAAAATGCATTTTTGTACATTTTTCAAAGAAAGCACAAATTACCATCAACTTAAAGTTGATGGTAATTTCTGTTTACTAAAATGCACAGTTTGCATTTAGGAAAGGCTACATGCATCCGCAAATAGGGATTTGCAAATTGCAATTCCCTAAAAGCATTCACAATTTAGGTAATCACAAAGAATTGCGATTAACTAAATGGCAAATGACAAAAGGTACATGCATCTGAAAAGGCCCTTTTCCATTTGCAAACAGGCTGATTCTGCAAATTGGCCCGTTTGCGAACGGAAAAAGGCTTGATGCATGTGACCCATAGTGCCTTAATAACTGGTAAAAACATTTAGGTTGAGACAGTTGTCCAATAACATGTCATCACAAAATTTCAGAATACTAGAGCTTATTAACCATTCAGACATTTATCAAAATTGTATAAAGTCTGCTGGAATTTAGCCATACAGTTATTTTTCCAAGCAACTAAGTTTTCAAGCATTCTGAACTGCACCATTTTGGTAAGTCATTGCTCCATTGATGGTATTTTGCCTGATTTCCAATGTTGCTACACAAGTGATGGAGTGATCAAGAGAGCAACATATATACAATTATCTTATGATATAATGAGATCTTTCATAAACCCAGAATAACTGAATAAAACTAGATATGGGTGAAAAATAATTTTACCTCACACTCAGTTAATATATTGAAATATGCTCTGCCAAACATTATGGGGCCGATTACGATGGCGGACGGAAAACCCTTCCGTCCACCGTGCCCACGGTAAAAAAAACGCCTGCATGTACCGGGCATTGCCGCCAGTCAGATTACAATGCAACGCACGTCAAATCCGACCGCAGAGGACGGAATTTCCAAAAGACCATCCGCCATGGTTGTAAAAGCTGCAAATCCGACTGTGGCAGCCAGGGAAAGCCGTTCAATGGACTAAAAAGGCCGCTACTGCTGAGCTATGACCGCACTGCTAATTACAATGAGATTTCAGAGCTGGCGGAACAAGCATTGCGTACTGACCGCCGCAGCCACTCTTAGGCAAAATGAATGGCGGTCGGAAAAAATTCACAACAATGCACAAAGTGTGCCTGTACTCTGCCCTGCCCTCAATCACATCAGACACGCCCTAATGATACACCCCAACTGTTTCTGACAATGAAACCTTCGGTCATCATGGAAAACACACCTGGTGGTCATCACTCATGTGGACTCACCTACATACCACAGTATAAAACCAACCCCTTCCTAGACCAGCATCCTTTGCAAAGCAGGTACAGAGAGACAGACAGAGAGAGACAGGACACTATTTTCACAGACATAAAACATCACACAGCACACCATCACACCCACCTATCTCCACACAACACCACTTCTCATGCACACAACTGACACACCTCACATATCTTCGCCACCACCTTGCACCCTGCACTTTTCACTCATTTGCACCATGCCCAGCAAGAAAATGCCCAAATTCACAGACACAGAGTTGAAAGTGATGGTAGACGAGAAAATCAGGGTAGAACCACATTTGTATGGGAACCTGGTCCAACAGACCTCACTTGTGAGGAAAAATCAAATGTGGGCAGGGATCTACAATGAAGGCAATGCAGTAGGAACCACCCTACGCACACTGCGTGACATCAAAAAGTGGTGGACCGACCTCAAGAGCAGGGTCCAAGCTTGGGCCCAGACGAACCATGATGCGGCTCAAAGAACTGGTGGTGGCCCTTCCATTCCACCACTAACATTCAGCGAATGGGAGGAGAAGGAGCTTGCCATACTGCATCCCGAGAGTCTCACAGGAATCTATGGGGGATTACAGACTGGTAAGTACAAACAAAAGGATCCCATTACACTGTAATGTACTGTTGTGCACAACAATTGAGCCTCAATTCCCAGACCAAATTAAACTCATGTACAATGCACGTTTTCAATATGAATGTCTCACACAGCTAGCATTTCTGTCCTCTGCTTCACCTCACAGGTAGGTAGCCATCTTACTAGGGAGGATGTTATTGGGACCTGAGAGCAAGACCAAAACTCCCACAAGGCCCTCTGGCCTCCCTCCCAAACAGCATGGAGCCCCCTCCCCAGCCCACAGCCATGTGGCAGCCATCTCTCCCCACTGTGCCTCCCAACAGGTAGGTAGCCATCTTACTAGGGAGGCTGTTCTTGAGACCTGAGAGCAAGACCACAACTCCCGCAAGGCCCTCTGGCCTTTCTCCCAAACAGCATGGAGCCCGCTTCCTACACCACAGCCATGTGGCAGCCATCTCCCCCCACAGTGCCTCCTAACAGGTAGGTCGCCATCTTACTAGAGAGGCTGTTGTTGGGACCTGAGAGCAAGACCACAACTCCCACAAGGCCCGCTGGCCTCCCTCCCAAACAGCAGGGAGCCCCCTGCCCACCCCACAGCCATGTGGCAGCCATCTCTCTCCACAGTGCCTCCTAACAGGTAGGTAGCCATCTTACTAGGGAGGCTGGTGTTGGGACCTGAGAGCAATACCACAACGCCCAAAAGGTCTTCTGGTCTCCCTCCCAAACAGCATGGAACCCCTCCCCACCCCACAGCCATGTGGCAGCCATCTCCCTCCACAGTGCCTCCTAACAAGTAGGTAGACATCTTACAAGGGAGGCTGATGTTGGGACCTGAGCGCAAGACCACAACTCCCACAAGGCCCTCTGGCCTCCCTCCAAAACAGCATGGGGCTATATGACCACCACATCCTGCACTTGGTAGCCAACTCTTTAAAGCTCCATCAGTTGTAGCCAGTGCACACACAGCTAATCCCATTTAGAGGTCACATGAATAATAGTGTCAATGATGAAGTCACATGTAACTACAAAGCAAAGCCCAAGAACGCAATAGTCAAAATCCAATGTGCAAGTCCCATTGTCTCAAAGCATAAAGGCTCAGTTAAAGCTCACATAACATATGATGTCAGTACAAAAAGCCCAACAAAATCATGAATGTGCGTCATAGCAGACAGATACTCACTGAAAAGTCCCCAATATCCTGGCATCAACTGAAGTTGATGAGCAGCAAGTTGGTACATGAGGACATGTCTTTGGAAAGACAATATCTGTACATATGAGATTGTTGGTATCGCCATGTCACATCGCTAACAAGCAGTGTATGTACCTCTACATCGTGTTCGACTGCTGACAAACTGTAACAAATGCCAAGTAATGCCAATGCCAAAAGTTAGATTATCTCACATGAAATGTTGAAAACATGATCCTCAAAGTTGTGTAGTGTACTGAACATGCTGACAATATAAACTCTGCTCAACAGGTGACTCGCTATCAACAGCTTGCAACAATGAGATCAATGAGCCGAGCCAGCCTCCTCCCAGGAAGGTGACCTTCTGGATACTGATCCTCTCTGTTATTTGGACGAGGAGGACCGGGCAAGCTCAGCCTCAGGGCCTCACTGTCCCCTCCACGACCATGACTCCCACAACAGCAGCAACAACGCTGACCCTTGCAACAATGATCACTGTGGCAGCCAACTCCATCATCACCACCGCTGCCTCCAACACTGTCCCTGTGGTAGTTGTCACCAATACCACCAGGCAGCCCGGGATGCTGGGGACAATGTGTGGGGTTGTTGACAGGCAACACCACAGGTCCGTGTCTGCAAGGCAGGTGGGAAGGCAAATGGGGGACAGTCACAGGAGGACACTGAGGCTGAGGCCCTGGCCACCTTGAACAAAGTCCTTGCTGCATACCAACAAATCCAGGGACAGATGGGCCAGGTTGTGTAAGAACTACAGGAACTCCGCCTGCTGTAGAGGTCCATGGACACATGTCTGGGACAACTTGTGGAGAACATTGGTCAGCTTGTCGGTGTTCTGAGTAACATTCATGCAGCTCAAATAGCTTCCCCCCCAACCCCAGTGGCCAGCCTGATGACAGTCACAACACCTCAGCAGCGGCCACAGAGAGGGGTGAGTCACAAGACACCGACTCCTTAGACACCTCTGAGGATGCAGCAGGTTCCCCCCTGCCAAATGGCAGATGGGACTTCCGAAAAAGACCATGAGAGGGTCACATGGCAAAGCACAGCGCAAAACCAGTTCTAGGAGGTACTGTTGATGTCACCAGTGTTGCACAGAGCATTGATTTAGTTGTAGATTGGATCTCACATTGCCACATTGATGGAACTTTTCAATTGAACTGTGGAATTACACCACTGTGTGTTCTACCCCAATAATCAATGTACCATCACTTTCAACGTGAGCACTTACCTCTCTCTTATGTTGCAATAATTCACACCCCTATGCCTTTGTGTCAGTACCATGTTTATCACAGTAAGTAGTATGTTAACTCACATCACAATGTACCACAAGCATGAATGCGACAATCCATTGAGAGAGTGGAGGAACCTAGAAAGACACAAGAAAATAACAGTGACTTGTCATAGGATGGCATGACAGCAAAAACATACCACTAGTTAACACTGAGAAAGATGTATTCCAGACCATCAACATGGTCAATTGGTACATTGAAAAACTAACACAGCGCTGCAAAAAGTTACTCTTAGTAATGTGAAAATAGCCAGCATCCAAACACATCCTCAAAGTTTGGGCCAGAACAGCAAAGCACAAAGACACAGTCATAGTTGCTCAATGCTAACTTACACTCAATGGAAGTAGTGGGCAATGAGCTGTTCATGGAAGTCAAGACCTTCTTCCTCACCACTATCATCGCCACTGGGCAAGTGTGGGTGTGCAGCGGGGGACTCCTGCTTCTCATCATTGTCCTGAATCAGGGGGATCTCTTTGTGCAATGCCAGGTTATGTAGCATGCAGCAGGCAACTATAATCTGACACACCTTCTGTGGAGAGTAGAGTAGTGTACCACCACTCTTGCCAGACACTGAAATCTGCACTTTAGAAGTCCAAAAGTACTTGGATTCCTCAGTAGGGTCAGCAACCATGGACAATTGGGATACCCTCACTCACCTAGTTGGGAGCAACACAGACCAACAATGTAATAGAAATATGTGAGGAGAGCAGCATGTTACACAGACACCACACTCATTGATACAGCCCCCTCACCAACAAGCTAGGCCCCCTCTGGATGAAGATTTGCCATCCATTGTGAGATGACGCTGTTCTGCAGTATATAGGAGTCATGTACCAAACCAGGAAATTTTACACACACTTGGGATATGATCTGATCAACTTGGCATACCGCTTGCACATTTATGGAGTGATAATGCTTGCGGTTATGGTAGATGTGCTCACGTGCCTGTGGTGGAAAAAGGCCAATGTGTGTACTGTCAATGGCTCCTACAACATTTGGGATGTGTCCAAGATCATAAAAATCCCCCTTCACATCTGCCAATTAATTTCTTCTTGGAAAGTGTATGTAGCTGTCCCTGTACGTCATCAATGCAGACAGGACATCCCGCAATCCCATGCTGAACATAGGCTGAGACATCCCACTGGCGCTGGCCACGGTGTACTGGAAAAACCCAGTGCCAAAGTAATGCAGTGCAGCCATCACCTTCACTGTTGCTGACAAGGCTGCTGGATATGTTCGCCGAGGCTTCAAATGTGGCTCCAACTGAGAACATAGCTCTCGCGGGGTAAGGCGACCTAGTCAGAATTTCTTGAGTATGTCGATGTCCTCCATCATCACCAGGTCTGGTATAGGGCGATAGACAGCTGGTTTCCTCCTACGTACTCTGGCAGGGGAGACATGTTAAAATGAGTCAAAGATGAGATGTGGGAAACAGCTTAACAAAAGACTCACACAACCACAACATTAACAGTACTGTTGAACACATGTCATGCAGAAGTGACATGTATACACACCTTGATCTTCGATAATCATTCTTGTAGCCAGGGTGTACATACTAACTACTTCAACATCTAAATAAGTCAATGTGTATGGCATATTTTGCACTGCTACATCATGTGTATCCAGCCCTGTGGATAGATGACACAGCACATGTGGCTAACAGCAGCAATGCTGAGTTGCATATAGCTGCTGTCACTGCACGACCTCAAAATTCAGTCACACAAAACACAACATCATTATGAAATGATGCCAGTGAGTGTTAGCTGGACAACAATGCATGAATATACAGCACAGTCGACAGACATATGCACATCATGCTGTCAGTCCATCGTGACTGTGGGAGATGTTTGCGTTACAGACATTGCCATGTTAACCAAAATTAAACACAAATACACATGGAATGTGTATACATGCACACATGGCTGAAAATGACAGGTGATGTCTGACAGACCGATGTTTTTTTCACACATGTGCACTCCTAGGACGTGAGTGAAAACATAAACAGGCAATGGCAGCTCGGCACATTGTGTGCCACACCACTACATGTGTTTAAAGTGCTAGGTCTGATCTCCGTAAAATGGACATGTCTAAATGTCAGGAAACATCACTGGCCCTTCATAAGTCAAACCATGGACAAGAAATCGACAGTCAAATAGCAAGGGACATTCAAACAATGTTCACAGGTTGAATGCTTCACTAGACAACATTCGTACAAGGCGAGCAGCCTCTCTCCTTCTTGACTCCTTAACTCACTTCATTCAATTCTGTCCACAAAACATGACAAAGATTGTCTTTTGACTCTCCTTTTCTTGGACATGACATGTGTGTGAAGACTTAACTCAAATGTCACACTCTATAATTCCTTTACAGGGTGCACAAATCACTTTAGGCAAATGTATTGGGATGAGGAATGCAATTACCAAAGCGAGAAGAGAAATGCAAGATCTGTTCACAGGCGTGGTAGCTGGCATCCACTGCGGTAGCATGCGTTGGCCCCAAGTGAATGATGCAAGATTGCGGTCGCTGCTGCCTGACCTCTGCGGTGCAACACCGCCTCTGAGAAATAGCCATCAGCCATTGGGAACCGCCAGCGGCTTACATTTTTGATTCTCGCGGTAGGCATGCTCCGCCACCGCGGGGCCCGGAATTGGCCCCAATTGAATGATGCAGGATTGTGGTCGCTGCTTCCTGACCTCTGCGGTGCTTCACCCCCTATGAGAAATAACCATTAACCAATCTGAACTGCCAGTAGCTTACATTTTCGAATCTCGCGGTATCCGTGCTCCGCCACTGCGCTGCCTGGGATTGGCCCATTTGAATGATGCGAATCAGGCTGGCCAATGGTATCAGCAGAGCAACACTGGAACAAGCCTGGGGCCCAATATATATGTCTGTGAAATGTCCACACCTGTCACTTGCCTAGAGACACTGCTGCCTGCCATTCCTCACCTCGAACTGCTGCTGTACCTCATCTCTGGAACCAGTCATGGCTCGTACTGAGAACCTGAGGGCCAATCCCTTCACCACAGAGGAGCTGAAGGTCCTGGTGGACGAGGTCCTTGGACAGTATGGCCGGCTCTATGGTGCTCCAGAGGTACTGGTAGGTGAATGCTAAATTTACTTAGAATGCTCATAAGGCTCACAATATGTTACTGTACAGTGCTATGTGCCTCAGACTGCAAGCCAATATAGTTGCTTTCTGATTTCGTCATCTGCATTTCCCATACATGACATACTAGTTGATGCACTTGAGTATGTGGGGAGGATGGCAGACTCGTCAGTGTTGCAGCTCCATTAGTGCAAAACATGACACACGTGAATCTCTGAAAGGATAATGTATACATGTTACAGTCTGTGAAGTCAAATGAGTTCAAGTTTATGGTGTAAAGCTTTGTTGCCCCTGAGCCCTGAGTGCATGCAATGACTAATTTGCAAGAAAGTGGTTTATCTATCAGTAGTACAGTTACAATGATGACTTCATGAAATCTCTTTTTGGACACACATTCCCTGTGCCAAGTCCTCTATGAGTTCATTATGTGTACATATGTACATTAGTGAGATGGTAAGTGTCGATTGGGCAGAGGGTAGTGAATATGGGGTGTGCTCATTCTACTGGGATACTATGGAGATGAGCCCAGTATGCACAAGAGTACAGGGCCTGATACTGTGCACATTAGTGTGAAATTACCTCTCACATCTGATAAATGTACAGTGGACATGTCATCCTTCTTTTGGTGTCATTATGTGTAGACTCGCTCATGTGTATGCACTGTGTACTGACACACAATGCACCACTTCAAAGTGTTACAAATGTCTCCTCTCGTCTCCCATACCTACAGCTCAAGGTCCATCAGCGGAAGGCAATATGGAGGGCCATCGCCTGGAAGGTGCGGGCCCTAGGGGTCTCTAACCATCGACACAACCACTGCCACAAGAGGTGGGATGATATCTGCCGCTTTAGCAAAAACGTCGCCGAAATGACACTGGGCCTGGTTCCTCGGACTGGTCGGTTGGCGCGCCAGAGCATGACCCAATTATTGACACGCATCCTGGCAGTGACACAGCCAGAGATGGAATGGACGCCTGAGGGCCCAGCAACAACAAGTTGGGGGTGAGTATAGTACAAAGTGTGATGTTGCACATGAAAAACTGCACGAATCCCAGCCCAGAGCAAGGCAGTAACCTATGAGTTGTCTCTAGTGTAGTATAATTGCCTCTAAGCTGACTCAGTGGTGAGTGCAGATATTCTGCGCCTATACAACGTCTGGATTATCATGTGGCCAGGTAACATCAGCATAAGTGTCAGTCTTTGTGGCATCAACTGTAAGTGAACATCAGTGAACATTATGTCAGGCTGAATTTCGAGATTGCTGTTGTGTATTTCCATGTAATTGATACATCTACAGATTGCTTAACAATTTTCAACAGTAGTTGTGTTGCAGTACCTAAATTAGTGGATGTAAGGATGTCCTCTCACTTAACAATAGTTTCCTTTAACTTTCTATCTGTAAGGTTCTATCTTCTCATACTTCAAGTGTGACACACACAGTAAATTCTGATGAGTAGCTCTCTTAGCTGAAGACATGTAGATGTGCCTACAGACAATAGGATGTGATGTTGAGTTGCCAACACATGCCTAGCAATTTGGCAGATGCAGGCAACATGGAGTATGACTGTCCAATAAGCATGTTAACATGCATCAGCTGATCATAGAAATATTTTGACTCATACAGACAGTATTTGGAGAGTCAAATGTGTGCCTTGAGTTCAAGCATTTCGGTTTGTATTGCCTAACATGTTTGTGATCCAGCCACTTCACTGAACAGTGTCTCTGTCATCCACAGAATCTACCAGGGTCAGAGAAGGAGAGGGACCTGAAACCGTTGGTGAAGCTACTGGCATCACTGCTACCCAGGTTTACAGCAACACTGAGGGGACCAGCGCATCGGAGGGGAACAGGAGTGCCCTGAAGGAGTCCACTCCAGAAATGCCTGCATCCACTTCTTCACACTCCAGCAGTGATTCCTCTGTGTTGTCGGGCAAAGGAGGATCGAACTCTGCTTCATCGTCCGCCACTCCCCATCCTGTGTCCACCCTCCCTGATGCTCCCCCAACTGGTATCCGGGCCCGTTGCCCTAAGAAGGGTAGGGTATCTTTCCCCCTAGGCACTGCTGCCCCAGCCTCTGTGTCCTCTGCTGCCCTCAGTGTGGAGGTCATAGACATCTTGTGGCAGGTGTCAATGGGGCAGGCGTTGCTCCTGAATGCCCTCCAGTATCATGGCAACAAGTTGTCGCAGGTTATTACGTTCATGGAGGGCATTCATTCGGACATTGGTGGCCTGCACAGAACTGTCCAGTCTTTGGCATCCACACTGACGGCAGCCATTCTGCAGTCACAAGCACACAGTCCGGCTCCTGTATCTTCCACAACCACCCTGCCAGTGAGCCCACCTGACCAGAGAAAACACACACCAGAGCACTCAGGCACCAAGTTGTCCCCATGCAGCACATGATGACAACAACAGTCCAAGCGACACAGACACGAGACATCATCCCCAAGGCACGCAAGGAGTACACATGCCAGCCCCACTACGAGCACATCACAGGACACAGAGAAGCAGAAACACAAAAAACATGCATCCACATTGGAGACCTCACATTAATTGCCCTCCAAGAGCCCTCCAACATCCAAACCTGATCCTGAATCAGCACATGAAGTTGCCCTGGCTGCTGTGGACCTACTGCCCCCCCCACTTCAGATGCTGTTGTGCCCAAGACTTCCACTCCAACCAGCCCACCCCCTAGGAAGCATGGACTGAAAAGCAGTGAGGTAGTGGTAGCGCCAAAACAGGGGAGGCAGGGTAAAAGCCCACACCCTCCAAAGTGTACCGCCAGATCAGTAGGTTTTTCCCGGAAGGATCCACGAGCACCTGCTCCACTTTCTTGGAAGAAGGAAGCTGTTGTGACCACATCACCTATCCCTTGGCCAAAGACACTTGGGGGCTATCATATCCCCAAGCAAGTGAGGCCCAGCCCTCCACATGCAACATCAGCCACTGTGCCTCCCCACTGCATTTCACCACCTCCCCATGTAATGACTCCACCAGGTCCAGCCAGCCCTCATGCTCTCACATTCAGGGATCCCTCTACCTCAATCAGTTCTCCCCTTCCCAGGTCCAGTCCCCCGACTACCCCAGACAGTCATCCCCCACCCAGTTCCAGTTCTCCCCAAATTTGAAGCAGAATCCCCCTTCCCACCTCATTCTTTCCTGAGCGGTGCCTGACCTGCCAATTTGCTGGTCCTATCTTGGTGATTTTTCCATGGCGGTGGACTGTGTTTCAATCATCTGTGTGAAATTTCAAAGCACACATGAGCGGACTTGAGTTTGGACTGGCCATTGCCCTTGATATTTTGAATTTACCTGCTGATACAGAGTTTATTTAATAAAAATATATATTTATGTTCTGAGCGTTGTTGCTGGCCTTACTAATGATGCAATACAATGTATGTGTATATGTTCATCAGTTCCATGCTCTGAATTCACACTTTTCCATTGGCATGTAATTAAGTTGATAATTCAGGTGTTACCAGAGTTTCCGGCAACTAATGTCCACTTTTGACTCTGAGGATTGATGGGGGCAAGCTGCTTGTTTGTGATGGTCCACTCTGGTCCTGTTCATTATGTTGGCTGATCTCTGCTTATTCACAACTGTCAGATTTGCTTGATCTCCATCAAGAGAAGCTATTCCAATTTACATTATGACTTGAGGGGTGGACAGGGTACAACATATCTGTGTGATCTATCTTGATGTGTACACACCAGTGTAGGTGTGTTGTCATCTTGGATAGGTATGGCTTCATAGTCAAATGGATGGATTTACATGTGTGCACTGGAGTCAGCAGACAGTGTGAGTGTCCTGTCATTAGCAGATGAGTTAATGTGTATGTGACCTTGAGCATTGCCCTTTCACACATGTATTATACAGTTGATGAGTGCCTGTTTGTTTCCATGATCAGACACCTTCTGGAGTGTTTGTGCACATATTGGGGTTGGTGCCAGAGCAGTGTGCTGTGTGTCATTGTAACCTCACAGCCCTAGGGTACACTTGCATCTTATCCACATAATTCGTGAGTATACAGAGTGTGTCACTGCAATGTCTGTGCTGTGAGTCTTGTGATCTGGCCTGGCTCACTGTGCTACATGTCTCTGCGATACAAGCATGATTGCTGTCACGTTCCACTTTAATGGCTCCAATATGTGTTGGTCTGATTCATAGCAGTCAGTCATACCATTGATGCCTACACAATGTGGGATACTCCACTATGGCTTTTTGCTCTGTACACTCCTCACCTGTACAATTCTCGTGTATACACCACTTCAGTCAAAACATGTGCCCCTGCATGCCATGCAAATGTTTGTACCTCCCCACCACTCCATTGTGTGACACTGTACTGTGTGCAAATGATTTGTATCCAGAAGCATTGTGTCCCTCAGCCCTGGCTGAGTATGTGATATGTACTCTTTGAGCCTACTTGATTTCAATCATGTCTGCTGATATACAAAACAGATGGATCTCCAGCACAGTCCTCTTGTCTTGTTCCAGCATGGATGTGTTCCTAGGTTGTGTAGCAGTAGGTGATGGCAAACATGTGTAGCTGTGTGCTGCGACACTGCTACCCATCCTGGGCATGCATCCTCCTCACTTTGCAGTCTGCAGTGTATACACTCCCAGCTCCCAAGCACATCTGCCACCTTGAGCCCGATCGGAGATGTGTGAGCGGTGCTTGCAGGTGGGGGAGGTGGTAGCAGTGTGCCAGGAGGAGTAGGCACAAGGCCGCCTTCGGCAACCCTAAAGGTGTCACTCATATAAATTAAGGGATCCTCACACATTGCCTTTCGCAGGTTTCTTCAAACAGCGTAGACCCGGCCCTGCCTGCACGCTTGCTGGGAGTTGTTGTAGTACCAGGGTTGCATGCATGGAGACGTTTTGGACATACCTCTGCCGTAAAGCGCGGCGGCATCTTATCTGCTGGTAGTGCATTAGGTAGAGCAGTGGAAAGGCCTGTAGAGCTTGATCCATGGTGGCTCTGGTCGTATGGAGGTGTTCTGGGTCGACTTTTCCTCTCAGTAGTTCTGCTTCCTGCATCCGCGATGAGGTGGTTTTGCCGCCCCGGTAGGATGGGCTGTCTGATACATCGTAATCCGCTTGGCGGATAGAACGTCATTCTGCACGCTGGTCTTGCTCTATTGGCTCCGTCCGGCACCCCTGCGTAATGAAACAACATGGGGCGCCTGAAACACCGCGGCGGTCAGAAAATGGGCTATCTTGGGCTATTGTAATATGGCGGTGCAAGGACCGCTGCCACAGTGGAAAAAGTAACGTTTTGCGCCATGCCACCACAGCGGATGCACTTCCGTCCGCCATCGTAATCGACCCCTATGTGTGGACATGTAAAAATACACATACAACTAATTTCCCAAATAATTAGTTTGGCATCTAAAACATTGTATTATCACTGAGGGATATAATATATGTAAAAATCAAAGTGTAAAATAAAGCATCTATCTGGAAAACACACCATTCTTTTAAAATTATTTGGGAACTGTATTTATTATACCATTGTGAAAACCACTTCCCACTGGCTAAAGATTAGTTCATAGCTGTTTTGAATCTATCTAAAATATTTAGTATGGCAAGAAGTTGAAGATTCTGATGCCTTAAGCAACATCCAGCTCCCAATATTTCTTTTTTTTAAAGGAATTTGACAACCTTATTAGCAATTGTATTTATTGCATGCAAATAATTTTTGAGAAATCTACTTATCTAGGCAAAGCTAAGCCATAACTGCAGGCTCAGTTCCTGAGAATTCAGAGTAGCCTGTGCCCATATTTTCCAAGACTGATGTATTATAAAATCCCATATATAGTTGAAGCCACTTTGTACCAACTCTGTAAAAATGTTTTAGATATCACTAAGACACAATTAACAAAGTCTGTCAAAGGCATAAACGGATGACACTTAGAGATCTTGTAATCTCTGTAGCTGCTTCAATCGAAACATAACACACAATGTCTTCTTTGTCAATTTTTTAGAAGTTTTCCAGATTAAGCAAAAAAAACGGTAACTCGATCGCTGATTCTTTAAGCATTTGCTGGGGCCCAATTTTCTTGTTTTCCATTTATCTCCAAGAACCCACTCTGGTCGATTGAACCTTTTTACTTGCCCAATAGCGTGGAGGGAGCAAACACAATTATCAGAGAATATTTTCCGCAATTTGACATAATTAAGGACTCGAAACTCAATCTCTATTGCTTTCGGGATTTTATTATCAACATAAACATCTGCAGATACAGGCACCTTAGCACAAGGCACAACAGATAAATAGGCACTAACACAAATGCAACTCTACGAAGAATCCGCATTCGACTAAATATAAACAAAAGTACAACTTCTAAAAGCATGAGGTAGATAACTACCAAGCCAATGTCAATATTAGGAATCATTAAACCAAAGCATCTCTGTCCCTACTCTATGCTAGATGACATCCCTGCTTAACATTCCCTTAAGACCCAAGAAATCGTGAAAAGGTGTCAGAAGTGAAACTTCCTAAGAAGTCTTCACTTAGAGAGAGCTTGATCTAAAGTGCTCCTTCTAGCTCCTTGCCCACCTCTTCTCTGCTCAACCCACGGGGCTCTGTCCCTAATACAAAACCCCAAATCATAGAACACGCCCTCCGGAACACCTCCTCGACCAGGTCTTCTTCAAGTAATTTTCCATCCAGAGCTGTCCATCCTCCATCGTCCATCAGCTTGGCCTTGAGTCCCAAACCCCGTCTGCACTAGGAGTTGCGATTGGCACATTCCAAAGTACTCCCATGTCTGGCTTCCCCCATAATTCAACTCTTAGACAAAGACCTTTTCTACTAATGAACCAACTGTCCTTGCACCTGCGGTGAGATCATGGGATGGAGAAATACTTCGCATCTTTAAACTTTACAATTTACTGCAGCCCAAAACCTCTACCAGAATAAATCATTGCGGCCTACCGCATTCAGCTAACATAAGAAATAACAGGCCTTTCTTCTCAACTATATATGTGCATTCGGGCCTCTACTCGGTTAAACACGCTATTAAATCACATTCTAAGCATTAGTGCTTTTACTTTCATATACATGAATAAGCGACCTACATGAGTAATTTTAATCATGTCACACGTTTAACCTAATACATTGCATTGAACGGAAACTAATCGTCATGCATTTTACTGAATACATTCACAATATGTGTTCACATCTCTAACACTTCTATGTTGCGATATAGCTAATACATTTCTTAATACATTTCGCATGACACATCTAAATATACATTGATTATATGCGGATGCCAACTAACGGTGAATATGATGCCCCCCTACAAATTTCAAAACCTTTAGGCGCTACATCAGTTCCCCCTTTGATGACAACTGTCATCACACCATCATATTCTCATTTCTCCTGAAATAAGAAGCTGATCTAAACGGTACTTGTTACCATTCTACTCTGTCGGATCCCTTCCATCCTTTTAAGATTCTGATATTGACTGTCCTGCAATCTTGCCATTCTCTGCTCATTCGCTCTGAGGGCTCTTTCGACCCTATTCCCTCTGTACCATTTCCAGGCTCTTACGAGTCCCCACAGACAGATCACACAAACCACAGCAATTATTATTGGCTTCAACACAGATCCAAGAAATCCTATTCCCAAGTTTGCAAACCAAGTCCCCACTCGACCAAATCCTTGACCAATCTTTTCCCACACATTCTCTTCTGTCAAATCTACTATTTCCTTATGGATTGTGGTAATGTTATCTATGTATTTCTCCAGGTCCTTACTATTGTCTAGAATATACGTGCAACATTCCTGGACCTTCAGCAATTTACAGACTCCGCCCTCTTTTGCCAATAATACATCTAACGCAAGTCGATTCTGCAAAACCATATTCCGTATCGATAACATTTCTCCATTCACCAACAGCAATGACATCGCCGTATTCATTGACAATTCATCCACCACAGTCGCCAATCTTCTTATTTTCACATCATTCAGGACCACACCCAAACTAGGTATAGTCACTCCGAATATATCACCAATCACCGCTCCTGCACTTACAGCTCTACGTACCTTAGAATGACGTCCCGTCTCCAGTAGATTCAAATCATCAGCATGATAAATCTTTGGGAAAATGATAGCCAAATAACACTTACCATACCAATTCGCAGGCAATTTCACATATGCATTCCTCCCACATACATAATACACAGTCGGAATCACCTGTACCGGACCTTGCAAGAAGTTCTTAGCAGAGTCCTCCATGGTAAAGGTATGATCACACGTACTATGCCCCACTGGAACCTTCTCCTTAGGAGTTTGAGGACGGGTAACACACAATTTCCCCTTCTGTACTACATCTAATGCAATCGGTCCATAACTTCCCTTAGATTTGTGCAATCTCTCCTCATCAGTCCAATCCACTGGACTATCTCCTGTATCTCGTGTCTGGGTCAGTTTTCTATACCTATCCTCTATCTGACCTATGAACTCCTTTTCTGTTTCGGACAACCAACATGTCAAATCATGTCTATGAGCATAAGCTGTATCTAGCTTCACAGTCGGTATGAAATACTTCCGAAGTCTATCCTCTGACTTGTAATAATCATACTTATTCAAATGCTTATATGCCGGAACTTCAGGAAGTGCTGTATCATAATTTGAAAAGAAATACTCAAACTGTTTCCTTTCATAAAACAAACTAAGCAATAAGCTACAAGAAATCCCATATGTCAATGGGAGATGATGGTATCTAATACCTTCATCTACTGAAGCAGGCAACTGCATGCACACATAACAATCCTTCGCATCCATCGCATCAACATACTCATACAACAGCTTCGCATAAGCATTAAGTTTAAAATCAGCTCTAGACAAATCTATATGAAACATACGACTCTCCTCAAGCGTCCAAGCTCTCTGATCTCTAATAGTGACCCCTCCCTGTCCTAGAGTGGCAGGTGTGGGTGTTCCCTGAACCTCCCCCTCCCCTCTATGGGCCACCATGTACGAAGTTACTACTACTGCAAAATAACAGCTATCACTACCCCTAACAGTGTGCCTATCACTATTTTGGCTCTACGGTGTGTATTTCCAGGTTCCGCCATCTTTGAAATGTTCTCAATGTTCAGTACAGTCTCTGCTGACACAAGTCTCTTTCTCATCCAGCAATTCAGTTCAGCTGCTCTCTTAAACCGGGGAAACCTCTAACAAAGTTCAATTTCTCATCTCTTTGGATCAGGAAGACTTCCCTAGTTCCTCTTCGCCTTCCAACGGAAAATCCCTAAATTTATTCTTCTTCCTC
This sequence comes from Triturus cristatus, assembly GCF_964204655.1. Lineage (NCBI taxonomy): Eukaryota > Metazoa > Chordata > Amphibia > Caudata > Salamandridae > Triturus > Triturus cristatus. The sequence continues at coordinate 541,984,071 of NC_140593.1, forward strand.
TCGGGCCTAGGTTATTTTCTTTTCAAACTTTATATACAGCAAATTTTACAATCAGTCCAGAATAACTGCCGATCCCAACAGCTCTAGGACCCCCTGCAAAATTTCAAGTTTAAGGGTTGTCAGTTCTTGGGGAGCTGGTATAACTGCAAAGGTTGGGAAGTCCAGCGTTTCCAAAATCAGACCACGGATGATGCTCAAAAGTGGCGGATTCGGAATATTGATGGTCAATATTCCTTCGATCTCCAATCCTGGAATCCTCAATAACACTTCCACTCTCGGAAACGGGAAACTGCTGACCAGTGTGATCGATCTCAACCTTCCCGTGTTCAGTAAACATGGCATCAATCACTGTGTATGCCCACTCTGGTGAGGCGTACTTTTGGCACGGCACTCTTGTTCTCTTCGATCTTCTCAGAGCACCTTGGGGTCGATCTTGGTCACTTTGCTCTGCTTCTGATTCTTCAGAAACTGGGGCGAGATCTGTTCTTGGTGCCGATCTCAAGTTTACCCGTCTCTGACTCACGGGCCAAACCCTTTCTGCTTCTGTGGCACCTCAACTCTCCCTACTGGTACCCTGTGCACTGCTTTCTTCTTCAGCAGAATTTGACACGGTACTGCCCCCTGCAGCTCTTTCTTCTTCTTCCGAGTCCGTTTCAGTGTTACTTTCACGTTCCCTTTCGGCTTGGTTTAGTGCACAACCAGCTGCGTCAGCAACCCCTACAGCTTGATTTGCCCTCTCAGATGGCTCTCCCACCTCAGCTGGGTTCTCGTTCTCGAGAGGGACTGTTTCTTCCAATGGTGCTGGAACTCTACGGGTATGGGAGGCATGTACCCAGTTCGGCAATCCTCCACACTTCACTGCTGTGTTCGTAACTAGAATGATTTGATATGGCCCACGCCACCGAGCATCCAGGCAACTCTTCCTCACGTGTTTGCGCACCAATACCCAGTCCCCTGAGCACAAGTCGTGGCACAGGTCACTTGCGGCTGGAACCGTTGCTGTCTGCACCTGCTGAGACACAGAACGGACCACGTCAGCCAGGCCTTTACAATAGTCCAAAATCATATCATCAGTGATGTTAATCAAAGCAGTGGCAGGTATTGCTGGCAAGCGCATCGCCCTTCCCATAAGAATTTCATGGGGTGACAATCCAGTCCTCCTATCAGGGACTCTACGGAGACTCATGAGAACTAAAGGTAATGCATCTGGCCACTTCAAAGATGTCGAAGAACACACTTTCGCCATTCGGGCTTTCAAAGTTCCATTAACTTGCTCCACAATCCCAGAAGCCTCTGGTCGGTAACTGCAGTGCAATCTTTGGTCTACATTCAAGGCAGCACAAAGCAGCTTCATGATTTCACTGTGGAAATGCGTTCCTCTATCTGATTCAAAAGAGGTCGGAAAACCGTACCTCGGGATTAGTTCTCTCAATAGTAACTTAGCTACGGTGAGTGTGTCACACCTACGTGTCGGGTAAGCCTCCACCCACCTGGAAAAGACACATACTATGACTATTATGTACCTCAACCCATTACACTTCGGCATTTCAATAAAACCCAGCTGCATTCTATTAAAAGGTCTACCTGACCTACCTATGTGACTCAACGTCACAGCGGTCCTCTTTCCTACATTCATCTGTTGATATATAACACACCTCTGGCACACAGCTTCAGCTACCGTCCGAAACTTCGGATTGTACCATGTCTGATGAAACACTTGCATCATTGCATCTCTGCCAAGATGTACAGCACCATGTATCAACCTCGCCATGGGATTCAGCAACCATTCCGGTAACACAGCTCGTCCATCATTCGAAACCCATATATCCACATCTCCCTTCTCGCATCCAGCTCGTATCCAGCTGTCCCGCTCCTGATCAGAGACTCCATCTTGCAGCTGCTTAAGTTCCTCCCATGAGTCTGCCATAGCTAACATCACATTGTAATCTGTTTTTTCTTCGCTTTCCACAACATGTTTCTCAGTAAAATTACATCCCTGTTCTGCACAAAATCGAGCAACTTCATCTGCATAATTATTACCCAATGACACAAAATCGTTTCCTTTAGTGTGTGCTGAACATTTAACAACAGCAATTTCATCTGGGCCTAGCAATGCTTCCAACAATTGTCGTACATAATCCCCATTTCTGATGGGTGAACCAGAAGATATCATAAACCCTCTCTGGGACCATAGCTGTCCGAAATCATGAACTACACCAAACCCATATTTACTATCCGTGTAAATCGTTACACGAATCTTATCAGCGGCCAAACAGGCACGGGTCAAGGCAATAAGCTCAGCCACCTGTGCGGAGTGTACTCCTTCTAGACAAGCGGCTTCAACCACCCCTGTGATGGTACACACAGCAAACGCCGCTCTCAGTCGACCAACACTGTTTCTTAAACATGAACCGTCCACAAAGAAAATCTCATCTGAAACTAGGAGCGGTTCATCGACAATGTCAGGTCTCGGTTTGGTGCATAGTTCCATCACATCGAGACAATCATGGTCCTCACAATCTTCACCATCATCTACATTTGGAATAGGCAACAGTGTAGCAGGATTTAAAACAGAACACCTCTTCAGCGTCACATTGTCTGCAGCAAGGATGACTTGCTCATAACGAGTCAACCTATTATTTGTGAGGTGCTGTGTTTTAGTCCTAGTCATCAACAACTCAACAGAATGTGGCACATGAACAGTAAGCGGATGACCCATCACAATGCTCTCACATCTTTCGATACTGACACCTGTTGCAGCAACGGATCTGAGACATCCGGGCAACGCAGAAGCTACTGAATCTAAAGTAGCTGAAAAATAGGCAACTGGTCTACGGACACCTCCGTGACTCTGAGTCAACACTGCTAATGCGCAACCTTCCTTTTCGCAACAGAATAAGGTGAATGCCTTGTTATAATCTGGCATTCCCAAAGCTGGCGCGCTGCATAAAGCTTCTCTCAGTCTCAAAAATGACCTTAAGCAGTCATCATCCCATGGTACCGGATCACTCACATCCTTACGGGTCAGCCGCTGTAAAGGCTTCGCTTCAAAGGAAAAGTTTGGGATCCACTGGCGGCAATAGCCCACCATTCCCAGAAACATTCTGACTTCCCTCTGAGTCGAGGGAACCGGCATTCTCAAAATCGCATCAATACGATCTGGAGACACCTTTCTCTTGCCTTTCTCAATTCGGTGCCCCAAATACTGTACCTCGCTCAAACAGTATTGCAGCTTGCTTGGAGACACCTTGTGACCATTCTCTCCCAGGTAATTCAACAGAGCAACGGTATCAATTCTGCAGGCGTCTTCCGTCTCTGACGCAACAAGCAGATCATCAATGTATTGCACTAAAACAGAGTTTTGTGGCAACACAAGACCTTCAAGATTTTTCTTCAAGATCTGATTAAAAATAGATGGGCTCTCTGTATACCCCTGTGGGATACGACACGACGTTAACACACGATTTTCCAGCCGAAATGCAAAAAGATATCGGCTTTCCTTATGTAGAGGAATCGAGAAAAAAGCTTGACACAAGTGAATCACTGTGAACCATTCAGCTTCACATGGGATATGAAATAGGATCACAGATGGATTCGGTACCACTGGACAACATGGAACAACTATTTCGTTTATTTTTCGCAAATCCTGCACAATCCTAAATTTCCCACTTGGTTTCTGTAGTCCCATGATAGGCGAATTACATGGGCTACCCATAATTTCCATTAGTATTCCCTGCTTGATCATAGACTCAATCACAGGTCTAATCCCTGCAATAGTTTCAGGAGATAACTTATACTGGGGTGTCCTCGGAAACTGTACGTTTGGTTTAATCTGGATTTTCACTGGGTCTACTCCCTTGACTAAACCAATCTCCTCACCACTAAGGTCCCATACGTCAATAGACACTGAGTCCCTCAGATCAAGAGGAAGCTCCTCCACCGTCAATGCTGGGTACATTTCCACACACACACGCTGATTTGCAACCTTAAAGGTCGCGTCATCGTCTCTCGTCTGTACCTCCACTCCTTTCGGTGTACAGTAGATCGTGCAGTTGAGCTTGCACAATAGATCTCTCCTTAACAGGCAAACCGGACTAGAATCGCACACCACGAACTGGTGTCGATCACTGAAATTTCCTATCCTGATTGGAATTGGCTCCGTCAGTGGACTAATCAGTTTCTTATTTGCCACACCAACAACCTGGATACTTTGTCCAGAAAGAGCTAGACCTGGAACCACTGCCGATCTTATAGTCGATCTGGTAGCCCCCGTATCAACCAAAAAGGTTGTAGGGTGACCGTCAAGGTCTGCTTCCACAAAGGGTCCTTTCTGATCTACTTCTAGGATGGCTCTAAGCGTGCAATCCTTATCTCTCTTTGAACATGATCGTACCAACAGGCTTGTATCATTTTCCTCACTCACTTCAAACATTGGCATTTGCAAATAGGTTCGAGCTCCCTGCTGTACATTCTGTACTCTGGGTGGCTGGGGAACCTGCACCTGCGGAACACCAGCTCCCCCTTTTATCGTTTTAGGCCTAGTCACTGTCGGTACCGTCTCCGCCCCAGGGACCTGAACTACTTCTCCTTCTGGCTGTATCTGATTCCATGGGTTCAGGGGATACTCTCGTCTCCAGTGTCCAACCTGGTGACACTGATGACATGCTGTAGTCTTTTTCAATGTCGCCACATCCATACCTGTTCTAGGGTCTATTGGTCTTGGCCTTCCCTGCCCCTGAACATTCTGATTTCCCGCCTGATAATTTCCCTGTCTCCTTACCAACGCTCCCCCATTCGGCTGTCCCTGAGCGGTTTGCATCTGAACAAGCATCAAGTTATCTTTCAACTTCCTGTGCTTGGATTCAATCTCATCTGTGCAATATCGGGCGTACCGTAAAATCTCATCAACAGGCTTGTTCTGCCAACAAATCAAATTCTGCTGTATCATGAGACTAACCTCTGGCCTCAATCCCAACACAAACTTTGAAACAAACTGTCCCATATCTTTCGTGTCCAATGCATCTAGGCCACCGTACTGCTTAAACGCCTGCAAGAGTCTCTCATAGAATTCATGTACCGTCTCCTTAGGTTCCTGCACTGTCCTGTCTATCTTCTCCCAATCGATATCTTGTGGTGAGACCTTCGACTTCAACCAAGTAATCACTTGCTCGTACTTCCTCATCACTAGCGGTGACGGACCATTCGTGATTGCATTCCTATCAGGCTCGTAAGTCAGCCACTCAACGGCAATCTTGCATGCTGCCCACAAATCTCCCGGAACCACAATATCAAATAAGGTATTCAGATCGATCCACAATACCTTCGAGATCTTTACAAAGCGGTCAACCTGCTTATACCACTCTGCGGGCTTCTCCCTAAGCCGGGGAAAATCATTGGTAAATGCTGCCAAATCACCCCTGCTCCAGGGTACATGCACGCATCCTCCATTCTGCACTTCCCTTAAAGGGAAACTCCTTATCTCCAACACCCGGCCACCCGGAGGTGGGGTCTCTCCTATCGTTCTCCTAGAGCTTTTCTTCTTGGACCATTTTTCTTCCCATTTATCAAGCATCATCCATGCACGCATGGCTGTGATCAGATCTCTGATATGGGTCCTCAGACCGGTAACCCTTTTCTCCTCCAGTTCCTGGTCACTGTACTTCAACCTATGACTTCCTTGCAATGTTTTAGTCTTGGACAGATCCACCTCATATCGCTTAGCCAATTCTGACGATTTCTCATGTGCAACTCGCGCTTTCCGACTCACATCCTTCGCTACGAAGAGTAATTCATCTGGTCCATATATTAATACTCTCTCGAGGGGTAAGTTTCCACCTATTATCTCATCCACTTTCGCCTTTAACCTTACTACATCTATCATCCTCCCTTTCAGGGCTCCTCTCAGCACTTCTCGGCAGACTACCACTTCTCTATCGCTATCCTCACATTCTTGCTCCTGCGACCTACTCTCTTCTGGTATACCTATTGGAGCGGACCGATTCATGCAAATGACCCGCTCTCTCTCTGCTGTCATCACTCTTGGGCTTTGGTTTCTCACTGGTGGTACCCATGATTGTAAATCTGATCTCGACTCCATCAGAGACCTCGGCCTCTCTGGTCTCTGTTCTCCTTGTCCCCTAGATGAGTCTGACATGGCTGGCAATGGTGTACTCCATTCTATAGGGTTCGGAGTCTGGGCCATTCCACCCACTAGTCCACTTCCTGCGACCTCTCTCCTTACCCCCTCGGCTGTCTGCTCTGGGTTCGCAACCTCCTCTGAATTTGGGTGGTAAATCGAAACAATAGGTCCAATAGTGACCGGTACCTTTAGAGCATCTGGTAACCTCACATCTCTCTTGACCTTTACGCTAGCCAAAGACTGGCTCCTTGTACTCTCTGTTCCTATCGAGATCCTTCCTTCTACTCTCGTCTCTGGTTGGATTGTTACTCCTCTAGTCTCTTCTATCTGAACCAACGTCTCTTCTGGGACCTCTGGGTTATACGGAGGTGGTCTCTCTGATAACAACCTCTCCAATAGGCTATCATCAGTATCACTATCATCCTCATCATCTGACTTTATGTTCTTTATCCCCTCCGAAGTGATCAATAAGGTATACAGTCTATCTCCCTCTATTGCCTGTGCTCTCCATCTTTTTCTCTTCTGCATCCCATCTGACATTCTGGAACGCCTTAATCGACTTTTTCACTCTTTCCTGGTTTTTGTCTCTTTTCCTATCATGCGCTGCTCTAATCCACGCATGTAGCGCTTCAAATTGTGTTGGTCTGGGCAAAGGTCGTAAGGACGCCATCACAGACTTCAACTGGTACAACACTTCTAATCTAAGTGAACCATATCTCGGGAAAGCTAATTCTCCTTCATTTTGAGTCATTTTATGCCAATTCTCAAGCCAAATTATCGTATGCAATCCCACATTCCTTGCCATGTAATGTGCTGGAGTATCCTCAGGAGGAGCTTCTTCTCCTCCTCGAGAAACTACATGTTTGTCACCTCTACACAGTTCTCGAAAAACCTTAAAACACTTCATGATTGACAAAATTCGATCCCACACTCTGTTTACCTCTTGATGTCGAACCCTCCAATAACAGAGCGACTAACACCAACCAGCCTATCACAGCGTGACACTCTCTGACATCACCTTCCTTCGTTCGCACTAGTTCCCTTTCCTTACGCTTTACGTCTCACGCCTGCACTCATCCCATTCATACACTGAAATAACCGTGTGTCCCAAAAAGTTACTTCTCTGGCTGTCCGTCCACAGCCTCTGACTGTTCGTCCACAGTCTCTCGAAATTGTTGACCTCGGTTGGCAACTGTCTGTCCCCGTCCGGCCAGACAGTTCGCCTCTGATAGGTTACAAATACCCAAATCCACACACAGCAACCCACGACCAGCGTCGAGCTGTCATGCACTCACACATTCGCTCCCCCTATCTCGGTCCAGGTGATCGATGGTACCTCACGATCTCCTTTGGGTGGTCAACAAAATCTACCACGGGTGTCTTCCACACCACAATTCCCGGGCTGCGCGCGCTCACAGCCTGATCTCACAATCACTCAACATTCACTCCAACTCCGCAAGACATCACACAACGAATCACCACCGCAATCTACATCTCATCCTATTCATACTCACTCCACGAACTGCTGCTTCCTGCCGCACTGCTACTCGCCGTCAATGTTCATCATCCGCCGTCGTCTGCTGCTCACCGTCTGATGATTCACCATCACTTATCGTCTATGGGTCACTTATCCTATTCTAATCCTCCCTCGCTATCGGAAGTAACCATCCAACTCTTCTACCAACTGCTGGGGCCCAATTTTCTTGTTTTCCATTTATCTCCAAGAACCCACTCTGGTCGATTGAACCTTTTTACTTGCCCAATAGCGTGGAGGGAGCAAACACAATTATCAGAGAATATTTTCCGCAATTTGACATACTTAAGGACTCGAAACTCAATCTCTATTGCTCTCGGGATTTTATTATCAACATAAACATCTGCAGATATAGGCACCTTAGCACAAGGCACAACAGATAAATAGGCACTAACACAAATGCTACTCTACGAAGAATCCGCATTCGACTAAATATAAACAAAAGTACAACTTCTAAAGCATGAGGTAGATAACTACCAAGCCAATGTCAATATTAGGAATCATTAAACCAAAGCATCTCTGTCCCTACTCTATGCTAGATGACATCCCTGCTTAACATTCCCTTAAGACGCAAGAAATCGTGAAAAGGTGTCAGAAGTGAAACTTCAATTTAAACCAAGCATTGTGAGATACCTTAGGGGTGTAAGCCAACGTCCTTTTCTATGCTGCATCATTGAAAGAGGGTCCGAGGTCTGTCACACATCAGATGTAGTGGAGTCAGGTCCGCCCAAGCTTCCTTTAAAAGAGCTCTATAAAGGAAGATAACTGCCCTCGTTTTCCCCGTTACGAAGAATAAGTAATGGAAACATTCATTTTCCAGAGGCTCTGCAGCCCCCGAGCCCAACCAAGCCTGCACCTTACCCATCAAGGTCCCATACAGAAGAAAATGCCCAGCGAGAAGGTCATAAGATTCTCTCAGTTTCAGTAAGGGGGTGATGTTGCACCCTGTATACAGGTCACCCAATATAGTAAAATTCCCTTTGGTCCAAGAGTGCAGACCCACCCAGTTCCCGGTGTAGACTAAATATTTTACGATCAGCAAGGGAAGCTTTGAGGTATAGGGGGCTCTTGTGTGTGTCCTTTGCAGTGCCCTGGCCCAAATGTGCCTCGCTGTTCTAATCATCATATTCTCATTATGTACCAGTGATGCAAATGTTGGCTTCAGCGTTCTCCTTGACCTGCAGTGTCCCATAAATGGGCATGCCATCTGGCCACTCACTGTAACTGTGCAGCCAAGTAGTAGAGTTCAAAGTCTGGGGTGGCCATTCTCCCCTCATTCACAGGAAGCTGCTTCTTCCATAAGGCTACTCACCTTCTCTATGAGCCCCAATGCAGAGTCCAGGAGTACTACATCCAGTTCCCAAAAGAACCTCCCAGGGAGTTTCACCGGCAGAGCAGCAATATCACCATTTTCAAGACCGCAATTCGGCCACTCACTGAAAGGGGAGGCTACTCAAAAACGCAACCAAGCATCACAGTGTGGCTAGTTCCCTACCAAAATAACCCTCAAATTGCAGACCTGCTGTTCTATAGATCATCACACCCAGGTAGCTGATGGTAGTCTCCTCCCATCACAGCGCCAGTGTGACCAAAGTGTGCCGCTGTTCCTCAGTGTCAAGATGTCGTGGGTAGGCATTAGATTTATCCCAGTTGACCGAGAGGCCTGACATTTCCCCAAACGTGGAGAGGGCCGCACCTGCCCTCTCCGGGTTGGACTTCTTCCCATGCATATACAACAGCATATTATTTGCGTACAATGAGATATACAGATTATTATTTGCTGCAGCCCCCTGTAATGCCTCCCCTGCTCATAGAAGGCTCCAAAGCCAGAGCAAACAGTAGTAGGAAGAGCAGGCAACCCTGCCTGGTGCCCCACTTGACCGGGTAGGAATCCAATCTCACTTACCCCATCTGGACCCTTGTCTCCAGTTCAGTATATAACAGCCATGTGCATTTAACTAATTTGGGTCCAAAGCCCATCCAAATCATGATGGCATATAAGAAATCCCAGCAGAGGAGATAAAATGCCTTTTTGAGGTCCACTGACAGCACTATAGAGTCCTACAGGAAGTGCGCAAACATGTCCAAAACTTGGATGAGTTTTTAATCATGGGCATAGTGCATGAATAGGTGCAAACCCCACCTGGTCTGGGTGTTTCAGCATACCCAGGCGGGAAAAATCCGGCTTGCCAGAATCTTGCTCAGGATTTTGCAATCCTCGTTAAGCAAAGAGAGGGGAAAGTAGGAGTCTACCAGTCCTGAATCCTTGTCTCCCTTAAGCAAGAAGACTATCATGGCATCACACATGAAAGGTGGGGGCAGACCCCACACCAGAGCCCCATTATAGACACCTGTCAACTTAGAGACTAATGCTGCAGCATAAGTGGTATAGAACTCAATAGGGAGTCTGTCCAACCCAAAAAACTTGCCTCAAGTCAACTCCTTAATCGCTCCCCTCACTTCCTGACTATAATGAAGGCCCATATTCATGGTTCAGGGCAGTGGGGGAGGAATCTGCTATATACTGCAGAATATCATCCTCCACAAATGCCGCTCCCACCACATACAATTTACAATAATACTAGGTGAACATCCCATTAATCTCTACCTGTGAAAACATGTCCAGGTTCTGTATCAGAAGTATTGTGTGGCCCCTCTTCTGCTCCAGGACGAGCCAGGCCACCATGCTCCTTGACTTATCCCTGTCCGCATGGGCTTGCACAATTTGCACCCTGTAATCATACTGCTTCAGGCATTCCTTCAAAGCAAATAACTTCTCCTTTACTTCAGTAGCTGAGCCCTGTCTTTGACAGTCTCACTTAGGGCTGGGGTTGATCATTCATTACCCACTCTTGCTGCTTAATATCAGCATGCACTTGGGTGCGTACACCCAATTGTTTGGAGATGCAATGCCCCCGCAACACAATCTTGAGTACCTACCATTCTACCGCGAGCCAGGACACCGTTCCTGCATTCCCCAGCCAATAATTTTGACTTACCGCTCCAAGTGATGCTCAGAACCGTGGGTCTTCTAGAAGGGAGGGATCCAAGTGCCAGGTTGGGATATTAGCCCTGCAGGGTGACCAAAGGTAAGTGTAAACAAAGGGATTATGATCTGAGTATGTCCTCGGTAAGAACTCCACATCCACCACTCGCTCAGCCAAAGCATCACAACAAAAGATTGCATCTAAGCCCACATCTAATCTGTGCATTCCAGAGCAGAAAGAGTAGGCCCGTGCCCAGGGGTTGCATTCCCACCAGCAATCTTTTAGCTCCCATTGCCCAATTCCAGTGCGAAAGGACCCTGCTATTTTATGTGCCAGGGACGCACGCAATGGACAATATGACCTGTCCATGTGGAGATCTGACACACAATTAAGATCTCTGCCAACTATCTTCAGGTAGTGCAGCAGGGCAGTCAACAAGGATGTCAAGCTAGTCAAAAAAGTGTGTTGGTCGGTATTTGGGACATATATACTAGGAAGTGCAACGTCCTTACCATCCAGTCCCTCAAGGACCACCATTGCCTTATGCAATTGGAAAGGCACTTCAAGACTAATCCAAATCAAGGCCCCATGCAAAGGCAGAGTAGGGAGTATAATAAAGTTGCCCCCACCTCTTCCGGAGAGCCCTACCCTTGCTGTCTGTCAAGTGGGTGTCTCTCAAGTGGGTGTCTTGCAAAAAGACCATCTGTACCCCACTTTGTTTTATGCCCCCTAGAACATTATAACACTGTGTGGGTGTATTCAATCCCCTCACTTTCCAGGTAATCACTCAAATGAATTACCATGCCATTCGCTCATCTGCAACACCACAGTTAAACGCTCCCCACAGTCTTGATCATTACATGCACACCCATAGAGATTGAAAGATAGCAAAAAAACATAACTAACCAACTAAGTAGCCACAGCACCCTCCCCGGACTATGATGTAAACACATCCTGTCAAACAAATATAGGCAATGGCCACAAACTAAAGCCCAGTTACAAATGCCAGCAAGTTCAGTTACGGAAAGCTCTGTAGGAGAAAGAGACTTGCCAGCCCAAAAGGTTTCTGCCTGAGTATTATCTGATAAGGAATCCTGTGAAATGCTGGCTTCCCGCCTCACTCAACTCCTCTTGAGCACCACCATGAATAGAGTAAATTATACAAGGAGAAACAACAGACCCATGAATACAATAACACAGGTATATTCCAGTCCACAAAATGCAGCCAAATTCCGCCAAGAAGAGTCAAATGAGGTTGTGTATGGGGTAATCCCCCTAAGGGTGTATTATTCTAGCTCCAGTATAACCGAGTTCCCTGAATTCAAGGTAGAAACACGTGACAAGACATCTCCAGATCCCAATGAGGCCCCCACCTCCGGAGCCCTCGTCTGCTCCCTGTTACTTAGTGGGTCAGGGCCCCCCAAATTTAAGGAGTCTCTTTTGCCTCAGTCACTGTGATCCAGGCTGCTCCGGGGGTGGCAGGTCTCACAGTCATCTGGGCAAAGATTCCAGCCAATCCCTTGCTGCTGTAGGGTTCGAGAAGAAGTGGGTATTACCCTTTGCCTGCACCTTCAGGTGGGTAGGGAACAACAGGCCATAAAGCAAATCAGGCTCTCGGAGCATCCTCTTCACAGAAGTGAAGGAGGCACTCTGGCTCTAAACCTGAATGGTTGAGTTTCTCTCCAAAGAGATGAGGCATGCTTGCATGCCTGCTGTAGAAGGAAGTCCCTGTCCTAGAAATGTAGAAGCCGGGGTTTCATTGCATAGGGTGGTGCCCCCGGCATGGGTGGTCTGGCAGGGACTCTATGCATGTGTTCTAATGCATAGAACCGAGATAAGCCCTCCAGGATCACAACCTCTTACAGCCAGTCCTCCAGAAAGCCAAGCATGGATTCACCCTCCACCTTTTCTGGCAGGCCAAAGAATCTTGATATCAGTGTGACAAGCCCTCCCCTCCTCGTCACCAGTCCTGGCATCTAGCTGGTGAGTTTGAGCCTCTAGGTCAATGAGGCAGCTGTTTATGCTTACTATCTCTAGCAGTAGGGTCTGAGGGAAAGTCTTAAGGAAAGACACCTGAGCCAACATCTTCTTTGAGTCTTCCTGGATAAGGCCTAACTTCAGTGCTATTGAGGCGATCTTCACCTCCAACTGCTCTAAAGTGGCATCAATCAGCATCATCAGCTTATCCAACATGTCATCGAGTTGAGAAGCCATGCCACCCCTGGCACCCTACTTGATCACGCTTCGGAGGCACTCATCGAGGTATCATCCTTTAGTCTCTGGGAATGGCCCATAGTGTAGCAGAATAAAGGGAGGCAGTCTGCTACAAGTCTCAGCAATTAGAGTACAACAACATATATACTAAGCTACGACAAAAGTTAAATTAGTATACTAGGAGTACTACTAATGAGTGATACTATTTCTAACATATGTAGCTGTGTGACTGTCTGTCACGCAGCAGTTGTTTAATCTGAATTATACCCTTCAGAACCCAATTCTTCCAAAGGATAGTTCGATTCGAGATTTTGAAAGATTTGTTATGCCATATAGAGTATTCTATGAACTGTTTTATTGGAGATAAAAGCCTTGTGAGGATAAGGGAAGATACCAGATTAGAATACTTAATAGAAGGAGCAGAAAAGGTTCGAGGATGTTTCGAAAAAAGTGGTAAAGAATAAAAAGGAAATAGTACCACAAGTGAATTATCCAATCTGCACCAAATACTATTAAGAGAAGAGTCTATGTCTTCAATATAAGGTAGGACCTGTTTTAAAACAAAAGCATTATGGTATTGCTGAAAATTTGAGAAATTTACACCTCCCAACTCCTTGGGTTTACAAAGTGATGCTAAGAGATGCGCTCTTTTTTACCATTCTATAAAAATGCAGTAATTGATTTATTTAATATCTAAAAAAAAAAAGTATTACAGGTAATTTAATAGGTAACATGGACAGGTGCAAATTAGTGACAGGTATAAAAATTATCTTTATAGTGGCCAGCCTTCCCACCAAGACATATATAATGGGGACCATTTCTCTGTCATTTGAAGAATCTTATGATGAACATCTTCTAAGTTGATCTAAATATTTAACTCCCAAGCAATTGATGTTGAGTGAAAATCATTTAAGCCCAGTGCCATCAAACATATTCTTCAGGCAATATTCATTGAGAGGGAGTACTTCAGATTTTGAAAAAATCAATTTGCATCCAGATAAACTAGAGTACAATGATAAGAGATTGGTAAAGGCTGGGACAGATGTTTACGGTTCGGACACATAAAGGATCACATCATCAGCGTAGGGTGAGAACTTAATCTCAGTTGAAAGCCATGAAACGATGGAGAATTACATAATGTATGTAAAAATGGTCCTAGGGATAAGATAAAAAGCAGTGGGGAGAGAGCCCAACCCTGCCTGGTACAACGTAAAAGAGGAAAATATGAAGTTTGGGAACCATTTAGAAAAACCGACGTCATCGGTGAGAAATATAGTACCCCTACATATTTAAGAAACGTTAGACTAAAACCATGCCATTATAAAGCCCGCATCTTGAACCTCCAATTGACACGGTCAAAAGCCTTTTCAGCATCTAAAGTCCTGGCAGCCATAGGAATATTGGTAGAAGAAGCCATATGTAAAATATCCATAAACAACGTAGAATTGCCCATCATGTGTCTGCCCTTGACAAACCCAATCTGCTCAAGCCAAACCATATCAGGAATTAAAAGAGAATTCCTAATTGATAAAATCTTAGCAAAAAACTTGAAATCGAAATTAATAAGGGAAATGGGCTTATAATTGGCACATAAGGGAGGGTCTTTATCCTTTTTAGGGATCAAACAATCCATAGCCTCCAGAAATGTCCCTTTAACTTCATCTTGTGAGATAAAAGACTGAAATAAAGTAAGTAAGTGGGGAAGTAAAAAATGCAAAAAACAGAGGTAAAATTCAGCAGTAAGGCCATCCGGACCCGGTGCTTTATCTTTAGGTAAAGCACTAAGAGCAAACTTTAGTTTGGAGACCATAATAGGCACTTCTAGAAAAGAAAGATCTAGCATCTGTTGTTGTTTTGGCAGAAGAGAGCGACAATCAGTGCCTCATCTGTGGAAAAGTGGTCTGGTGTATAAAGATTTGTATAAAAGTCAGTAAAGCATTTCAAAATGCCATTGTATTTTTTTTTAAAAAGGGATTCCCACTTTCATCCAAAATCTTAACTATTTTAGACTTTTGAGACTTAACTTTCAAAAATTTGGCAAGAAATGTACCTGTCTTGTTGCTTCCAGCCAAAAACATGGAATTGATTTTTAACAGTGTACCGGCAGCCTCCTCAGTTGACCTTTTATTAAACTTAAATTTAGCACTCATTAAACGCTGTAATGCAGTATCGTTCTTAGTAGAGAAAAAATCATGTTCTAGCTGTTTAACAGACTGAAGTAAAATTGAGGATTCTTCATTAGCGTTCTTCTTTTTAATTGAAACAGAGTTAATTATATGACAATGAGCAGAAGCCTTAAAAGCATCCCAAACAATTTAGAATGGGATATCCGGTGTACTATAATGCAGAAAAAAATTATTTATCAAACATTCAACAGTCTGTCAAAACTGTTTTTCCTTCAATAAGTTATTACTGCAATGCCCTCTGTTAGACTTAGCGATCTCAGGCACTAGATTTAAATCTATTATAACCGGTGCATGGTCTGAAATTTACATTTACCCAATTTCAGCATGGGTAAGTGAAGCAACTAGAGATGGCGAAAGGAATAGGTAATCAATTCTGAATTGGGATTTGTGTGTGATATATCATTAATTTCCTCTTGGACACACTGGCTGCGGTGCACTTTTGATACATCAGCATCATCCATTTGTGTAATTATGTTTATTCCATTTTCCCAGGCTCACATTGCCTGCCATAGGCGTACACTAACCTCCATTTTTTAAAAGATTACTATTTCATTTACCCATACAGTTTCTTGAGCGCCACTGATGTCTCTATAAAGGAAAGAGCTCTATCATTCTGTATATTGTGTGTGTTCTTCTGATAGGGAATTACATTTTATGGGGGTAGTGTGGTTTGACTTTAAAGTGGTTATTATTTATTACCTAAGTACACGGCCACATTAATATTGCCTTTGTCTTACTAATTCAAACTGCAAACAATGCCACATGACGTTTCACACTAAATGTTTTTCTTGCTTGTTTGCTTTCAGGTGCACAAGAGAAGAGACATCACCCACAGTACTGCCAAACAGAAGGCCTGTGCAGTCACACATTAGCCCTCCAATGTCTTCCACTTGTGCAGCTTAGTGCAACTGCCAATTGAGAGCTATAAGAATGCCCCAAAGAAAGATGCTTGCAAGAAAGTGGTACGTGAGAAAAAGCATCCTCCCACCAGTGGGATGTTACCCCAAATCTTTTAGGGACCAATAAGTTGTGTGTCTGCTGCACCAGCCTCTGGGGAGCAAGCTGAGAGAAGCACTCCCACATTACAGCAGCACCCGAATCTAAGCCCTAGACCATTTCTGTCAGTGAGGCGGCCATTGCAATCCTGACGGCGCCGAAGAGCAAGGACAGTGAATAAGATTGTCGATTTCATAAACTAGTACTCAATTGTTTCAGTAAACAGAGCAAAGTAGACAGCAGCTGCAGCCAGCAATATTACATGTTCCTTATGGTTGAGCAGAACAGGAGGTTGAGCTTCCTTCTGGGCAACAACCTCCTCTTTTAGAACCATTGGCTCCCAGATCTTCAGCAAGGAAAAGGAAGGGTACTTCTATACCATCTTCTTCAAGCACCACTTCTGATGATGATGATAGGGAAATGGAGTGGACCCGGGCAGAATGAAGGAGACAGACATTTCCTGGAAGCTTTAGACTTGTGGAAGGGGATGATGAGGAGAATGATGATGATGAGGTAGTCATTGTGGAATGTGACACAGAGGAGTCCGACATTGCTATTCAACCTGCTAAGAGGAATGCGGCACAGGTAACACTGCCAGCTCCCATATTTGCAAAGCCCCAGATGAGACCTGCACCAACTTCTACCTCAGGAGAAGTATTCACTACAGAGAGGCAATCAACAACATGCCCACCTAACTCCAATTTTTCTTAAGGCATTGGCAGTGGCACAGTAAAAGAGTTATTTTCCCTAGCTTGGGACTTTTTAACTGTTAACACACAGGAGGAGCACATTTCAGTATGCAGCATTTGCAACACACATGTTCTTCGTGGTAAGCCTGCATCACATTATGGCACTGGAAGCCAAACAACCGATATGAAAATACATCACGCAATGTTGTGGGAGGAGCACCTTAAAATATTGCTGTTGCAGATCATTCCATATGGAGCACCAGTTAAAGCCCTGATAAAGGAGGTGCAAACACGTTGGAACTCGACCCATTACATGTTGCAACATCTGTTTGAACAGTACAAACGGATCAATGACTATGTCATTCAAAGTGAAGGGAATGCAGTTGGGAAAGCTATGACCACGGATGTGGACAAATGGGTCCTAGTCAAATGCCTGACACAGATGCTGCCCCGTTTTGAGGTTTTCACATGGGAAATTAGCTAGGAGGACTGTATGATGAGCCAACCTATCCAGTAGTTGCATCTGCTGTAGGGCCAAGTAAAGAAGGTGTCTGAAAGCATGACCTCCACAGGTGTGAATGAAAACACAAAAGCGCATTACTTGTTTGAGTGCTTACTCGTTCACCAGTAATAGAAGGCTGCAAAATGACATAATATCTTCCAAAGAGTACCTCTGTGCCACACTACTTGATCCACGGTACAAAATGATTCTGCCCACGTTCATTCCTTTTACTAAAGGGGATGTTTCAAAATAAAAGAGGTGGATTTTTGAGCAAGCCGGAGACCTGAAAGAAGAATGGCTGGAATTCAGAGTCCTACCCTGCAGTTCTGGGGTGCTGCCTTCAACTTCCAGAGAGGGGAGTCTTGTCTCACATCTGCCAACAACACCCTCAACCAGAAAACCTGCAACAACAGCAACAGAAGGACCGGACCAAACCTCTTCATTGCATTGGTTTCAATCAGCAGGGATTAAGCCCAGAGCAGAGGCGAGGGCAAAAGTGTTTGAGCATGTGGGAGCAACAATGACGGTTCCAGGACTATCTGGATGATTCATAAGATGTCTATGTGGATCAAAAACCATTGATGTGTTGGTATGGGAAGATGTGCCAGTTTCCAGAGCTCAGCAGTCTGGCATTAAAGTATCTATATTTTCCTGTTTCCAGTGTGTCTGCAGAGTGTGTGTTTAGTGCAGCCAGTGTGGTTGTTGCAATGAAAATGACCAGTCTCTAGCCTCAAAATGTGGAGAGACTGGCTATGATCAAAATGAACCAACATTTCATATCACACAATTACACCGTTCCCGAAACAGCTCAGGAAGAGGAGGATGATGATTGATTAGAATCAATTGTGTTAGCTGGCCAACTTCTGGGTGAACCATCCAGGTTTGAGGATGAACTCTGCTTACCGGTCTGAGTATAACAGTGCCCCATAGAACTTTTAAATTATTTCTCATTGAACTTCTCTATCTTTGCAAAAAAAAGAGTAACAAGTGGAACATTATTATTTTTTTGTCTGAGTTATGCTGCCCTACCTTTTTAGTCACATATATTGCTGGATTGCATTTGAACCAGTGTGCATTGAAGAAGCCTCCACAGTTCCTTCATTTCATTGGAAACCATGCCTGCCCCCTCGCATGTCTTTTCTTTTTTGCATCACTTAGCACTAGCACACCTGCCCCAGAAGATCACTGATTTTCAAGAGTGCCAATTCCAAATTCCAATGTGTTGCCTGCATCAAAGATATTTTGTGTACTTACTACATAACCTACCCCTGCTTGGATTGGAAAAGGTAACTACAACTATTGCAACAGCGAGTGAGTGATTGTGTGAGTGATGATCGATTATTCATGTGGTGTCAGACAGTGAGGGAGGATGCTGAACTGTAATTTGGGAACTTGCTTGAGATGATTTGCAATGTTTGGGGCCTGAATGAGGGGCGCTCATTTCTTCCCTGGAGGTGATTGGCCTTTACAAACTTACTTAGCGAAAATTCATTAACCATATGATCCTTCTGTTTTTTTCATCACCTAGGAGAGCTTTCCCAGGCGATCTTTTGATTTACAAAACTGCCAAATTACAATCTGTTGCTTGCATCAAGGGGGAGAATTGTTTACCTACCACTGTGCTTGGATTGGAACAGGTAACTTGTAAAATAAGGGATTATTGAGTGATTGTGATTGATGATTGATGATTTATGTTGTTGCAGACAGTAAGGGAGGGTGTTAAACTGTGATTTGGGAACTCGCTTGAGATGATTTGTAGTGTTTGGGACCTGAATGTTGGGCAATCATTTTTTCCCAGAGTTGATTGACCCTTTCACACTTAGCCAGATTTACTTGCAGGGTTCTCTTCTTTTACTGGTTTTTCAGAGACCAGATGAGTCACTTTAGTTAACAAACAAAAACCAATGTAAAATACGCAAATCTGTTTCTCTACTTGTTCTTCAACAGCAGTGTACTACACAACTATCTTACTTGGTTCATGTCTGGTAGGGGAACAGAGCTACTCAGAACCAGGAGGATGAAAGAACTCAGGAGCCTTGCAACTCCCTCATTAACAGCTAAAAGCAAGAAGTTATCAACTTCAAAGTGAAACTATTAGTCTGAGACTTAGTACTCAGCTATATGGAATGGAGATAGTTGTGTTGATTTGGGAAATGCTGCTCTGTGTGACTTGCACTGGTGGCAAAAGTGAAACTCTGAGTCATTCTATTGTTTTTTGACTCTGCATCTAAGTCTTCTTGATGCAATCCTCATGAAGCTAACCTTCCTTCTGTCCTTCTCCTTGACCCTAAAATAAAGCTTCTGTTTTGCAATCCGAAGGCTTTTTAGACTCCTGCACGAATGAAAGGTGAAAGCTGAGCTCAACACTCCTTCTTACCTACCGGACCAGTCAAGACAGGCACCCAAGAGTGATGGATATTCCTGAGGAGAATGCAGATGCACTTCCTAATTTTGCAATACAGTATCATTTTTCTTTTAACAATCATATTCAGAGAATTGAGTGGGTGGGTTCACTCCTAACCTTGAAGACAAAATATTACATATTTGATAACTCGGGTCTCGGGGGCAGAAAGACTGTTTGTAATGCATTTAACTTAACTGTTTCATACTCATTACTTTGCTTCCTTCAACAAAAG
Source organism: Triturus cristatus (assembly GCF_964204655.1). Taxonomy (NCBI): domain Eukaryota; kingdom Metazoa; phylum Chordata; class Amphibia; order Caudata; family Salamandridae; genus Triturus; species Triturus cristatus. Next base: position 542,003,954 of record NC_140593.1, read on the forward strand.
TTTGATGACGAATGATGTGCTGCTCATTGCCTAGATTAATGTTGTCCTTGTGTTGTGTTTGTCTTTGTCAAACCTTTCTCAAAATCCCCTTTCCCATCCATTCAACAAACCCCTAACCCTCTCCCCTTGGGCTGTGTGATTTACTGTGGCGTGCCTTAATTTACATCATCAATGGAACACACACTTGGTGGGGCAGATTTGATGAAAGCAACACCAACTCACTGCAGGATCTTCGAAGCAATAGCCCACACTGGCCCCATTTACCCACCCGTGCATAAAAGTGATCCATATTTTAGATATGGAATGAAGAATATCAGTTGTCAGCAGCGTAATTCAGGCCTTGCATTGCATAAACATAAATACCTAAGCTTATCCACTCCAGACTATGATTCCATTTTTTATGACTCGAGGTAATGACTGGTAGCTCCCCATCTCTTAACTTACTACTATTGGTATTTTATCACTATCATGAATTCTTGCTCTGTCATCATCTAGTACTCTGATCTCAATTCTTTGTAACCCACTAACTCAGTGTTAATATTTCCGTTTAGTTGTCTAAGATGGATAATTCTTCTGATTAATCCTACAGTTGGAGTTCACCTGGGTGGAAGTGGGACCTCGCTTGTGAAGTTGTGATACCTTCCTTGTTATTGCTACATCTCTATTCAGGTAAGACAACTGTGAAGTGAACTAGTTAAGTTAGTAAGAAACTAACTGCTACTGCAAGTATCTAGGTTGTTGTAGACAATATAGGTCATGGCAGCGTCTCCCCCAATGGTCAAGATGGTTAGAGGTATAACTCTATACCTAAGTCATATAATACTCTCCTAAAACCACATAGACAGGCTGCATAAAAACTAAAGGAAGCAGTGCAAAGAAAAAGGATGCGCCGCAGTAATGGGCTGTCAAAGCAGGATGGGGTGGCAGCAGTTGGGATCAGCTGGCGGCTACACCAGCGATGGGATGGCCAGGAGGCCCAGGGGGGTCCTGGCTAAATGGGGGCCCAGCTGAGTCTGAGAGGCACCTATGTCTGCCTTGTCTTCCTCCAGGGCCACCAGCCTCTGGTATTCCTGCTGGATACAGTCCAGCTCTTGCCGCCAAAGATGGGCCGCTATCTCCTACCTGGTGGGTGGTATGGGCGGACCAGCAGGAGTAGCTATATTGAGAAAAACAAAAAAGACAAGTTGTAAATAATGTTCTGTGTAAACAATTGTTTTATTTTAGTGGGTGGCACAGTAACAGTACATTGCTGGTCCCCTAGGGCCATTGGAATTTGATTTGATTATGTTTCACAAGGCGAATTTTGTGTTTTACTCACACATACTTCACTTAAAAAGCACTGACTGTGTGGCAGAAAAGTATTTGGCAGAATAAGAATAACACTGGATTTAAAAAAACATTGATATGATTTTCTTTTGTTCTAAAGGCTTTTCAAGCAACTAAACAGATGCTTTGAGTGAAAGAATAAATACCTTTCATTAATGAGTAAGGCATTATGCACTATGGAGTACAAGTTGTGTGTTGTTCTAAATTAGCGGTGCCATGCTCATTGCTAGTCAGGGCGTTGGGTATTTTGCTACTGAGTGCAGCTGGGGCAGATGTAGTTGACAATTATCTATTTTTTATTCCATTGACCCTGCTCTTTCTTTTCCAAATGAATTTCTCTTTCTACCCTGACTCCAAAGATGAATAATAAATAAGATACTACGTCACACACCTCACATTTGAAATGCAGATATTATGCTGTTTGCTGTAAGTAGACATTGGTGAAAATGATGCACTACACTACAGGGAAAGGAACGGGCTATAAGGATTGCATTTGGCACATTTGCACAGCATATCCCATATGCCAAACTTGAAATCAAATCATGCACTTACTCCCACTTTACTCACTGGCCTCACCCACCACCACATATTATTTCCAACAAATTAGTTCACTGGACAGTAAGGAAAGAAAATGTACTTACTCTACTGCAGGGTAGGGGAGAGGGATTAGGTGGGTAGGGTAGAGCTTTTGCTATAGAATAGAAGGGCAACTACACTGATCATTGATTTGTCGTCTTTGGCTTATTCAGTGTCTGTATTAGTCGACGGAAGTCGAAATTTAAAAATCTGAACTTGCGTAAAATAAATCTGTTACAGGAAACCATGAACTATATTTTGAAATCACTTCACATGGCTAGAAAATCAAATGTGCCACATGCAAATAATTGATTTTTAAATTGTTTGGTAGGCTGGAACGGTAGAACTTAGGAAAAAATAAATGTGTGAAGAACCAAGAGGTAACTGAGTGGGCAAAATAAAACACACCTTGTGTGTTCAGTTTGCAATGTTTTGAAAACTTTGCAAATACCCCATTAACTCAAGCAGACACACTTTGCACAGCCAACACTGCATTCCAAAATTGAACCATACTGCACTTCGGTCATAGATGGCAAAATGCCATGGGCGGGGAGGAGGGGGAATGAATGATGGGTGGGATACATCTGCCCTGCTTTACAAATACAGTGAGTCAAGGGAGTCAAACAAAAGTTAAAAAATACCCCCACTTTGAACTATAGTTTTGATTACCCTATATAAACACAGGAAGCGAAGTAGGGGAGCAGCATGCCCGTGTCCATGAGAAGAGCTGCCTTGCTTATTCATCCAAATATTCATTTATCCTTTCATTCTAATTGACCCATAGCCATCATGGTTAAGCTTTACTTTCTCTTATTCAGTCTTTTACCAAGATTTCCAATCCATTTTCCATCCATTCAATTTCCACCCTTTCTTCCAACCATCCTTTCACATATCCATCCCTTTACCCACCCATGCACCCCTCCACCCACCCACCCTTTCACTGGTATATCTTTTTCCTTTCTTTTGACCTTCTGTTCTTTCACGTTTCCCTCAAGCCATCAATGCTCATTATGTGAGCTTTTGCTGAGTTGCAGATAGAAGAGGCTGTAATAACTCAACCACTGCTGAAGCTGGTAAAGGTGGTGGGGTTCACGGTCACAAGTTGATGACGCCCTAGTACTAAATAGTGAGTATAATAGTAATTGTCAATCAGCAACAATCATGTGACTTACCAGTGCCCATCCCTGCCACCGCTTCTCCCCATCCAACTGAGTTACCTCCTGCAGCAGTACTACCTGAGCCAGTGTCACTGGTGGTCTGTGTCGCTAGAATAAAACATTATACATATTTTATATGCCAGATTCGCCTCCCCTTAATTTTTTCAATAAAAAATATACAACCGCAATACATCACTACAGTTCAGTTAGCACTGTAGTATCTTCTAACAAAAATTTTACTCTGGGCTTTTGGTTGGTTGACAATGTTAGACAAACCAGGAAGTGACGCCAACCAAAAAAACCTTCCATAATAGAGAGGCAGAGCTATAACCTATGATGATCCTGAATCATGATGACTCAGTCATTGAAGCACAATGAAGGGGTGGAATAATGGTCAATGGAAGACATATAGTGTTGGTTGGCAAATGCAATGGGCTCTCATACTTTTTCCAGCCATGCTGCACTGTCTTGGAAACTGCTGGTATACTGTATAAATGAATTGCACAGCAATTTACATTAGGGGGGGTCCATGACCATGGCCACTCTCTCATGAGCTCAACTTTTGGAGCATGAGCAGGAAAAAGAAAGCTTTCTCAACAAATATATATTGTTGAATATCATTTATAATACTAGCTTACTTGGGCCTGCAATCTTCACGGTTGACAGTAGAGTACCACAAATGTATTCTTAGTCTTACTCTTACAGTACCAGAAGATATATAGGATAGAGGGAAAGATTACCAACAAAGCAGAAGATAAGTGAACTAGAGACTGAAAAGTCAGCTATTAAAGAAGAAACCCATGTCATATAAGGAACAACAAATAGAATGCAGGGATATCAAGAATGAAACAAAAATTGAATAGGAGAGTTAAAAAAAAAGGAGACAGTATAAAAAAATAAAGAAGGCAAAATTTGAAAGTAGCATTGTGGGCAGAAGAAAAAGAGCTAATCTATTGTGCTTTGCACAAGTGGGTTCGTATCCCATCCTCGTCGCCATGTGAAAGGAAGACGGCAGGTAAGGGTGTCAAAGCAACTTCATTTCTCACCAGCAACACCAGCCTCTAGGCAGCAACTCCCATCCTGGAACCCAGCACAAACTATCCAGTACCTCAAGATTCTACCCTAAGCCCACCAGAATCATAAAACCCAACATTAGGGAAATAATAATAAATAATAGGACTTACTGGGCTGAGCAGAGTCCTCAGAATTGGCACTGATAGTCGGCCCCTCCTCCCCAGCTCCTCCTGATCTGTCTCCGCAACATCCGTCTTCTGCCCTTGAGTGCCGATGTAAGAAGAAATGAAGAAGATAAATAATAAAAGATAAAAAGATAAGAAATTAAAAAGGTTTAAAAAAGAGATTAGTGCTTCAGTTAATCTCCACAAAAGTATTATGACAGGCAAACTCAGTCACGTACTTCTCTAAAACAGATCGCCTATAGCACTAGTTTCAAGTCTATCGACTATCGTTGAGTTGTCCATACTAATCCTAAAATCACAATTCTAAATTTCCTTAACAAAAACTACATTGAGAACTAATGCATTGCAGTGAATGATCTTTGATTCTTTTCTCATTTCTCAACCCCATTGAATGACAAACGCAGTCTCTCTTTTTTGCAATGGATAGATGCATACTACTCATTGCTGTGAAATAGCTGGGAACTGTATGAGATACATAGACAAAGCCACAGAAAGAATGCAAACTCACTCCTTTCATTGATTCACTAGTAGAAGGGTGTTAATTTGTAAAATAGTTTGACTCACAACTTTGCATATTTTCTAAACTGTTTTAGCTTTGTGCAATGCACAGATTATCAATTTTTTTTTTTTTTTTTTTAAGAATAAGCTGGCTCAGCTCAGAACTCTCCTTCCCATTCCTCTTAACTCATGTGGTGGATGGCCAGACTGCACACTTAAAATGTATTTGCTGGAGGATGACCTACCTGGGACATTGCGCATCAGGAAATCATCACACCTGGGAGGCGCTAAAGGATAAACTAACCACACATACATTTAGGAAACTTAATCTGCTTCATAAAGGGTGGAGTTTCCTAATACTGACCAACTTCCTAAGTGAAGTTTAATTATAACTCAACACTAATTTAAAATAACTTTACAGAAAGCTTGGAGCACATCTATCAAGAACATTAGTGGACATTGGTGGTGAATAGTGTGTTTTAAACTGACTGTTTTAAACATTTTAGGGATGCAATAATGGTGACAACTAAATAGAATGTAATGTCATTTTACAGGTAATTTGGGAAGATCCTACAATGAATTTCACTATAAGGTTGTGACAAAAGATGGATAGTTCAATTACATTTCATCAAAAGCACCAGTCAAAACTAAATGGACTTGAACCAGGCTCTGACATTGACATACACCCTTATAGTTGCAGACAGGTTGTGCAAAAGGTGTTACACAAAAAGAGACCTTTGTTAGACATTGTCCAGCAAGGCAGGTACCATGGTAAAGTATAGGTGATTGTGTGAGCGCCGATGCCTCCACTTGAGGCCTGTGGCCTGACTGAGGACACTAGTGCCATCTCCAGTTAGATGATTCATAGATGGGCAGGCAGCAGCACTGCCTCTAATGCTCTGAGTGATGGTTTTACGGTTTGCATCTAGGATACTGCTAAATATTAACATCTCTGTTTATACTGCTTGCATGGTACCATCCACTGGATGCTGCAAAGTCCTCCACTTTCCAAATTATGGCATTCTATTCTCTTTCACATGCAGTAGACTCCTTGCAAACAACCCTCAAGTTGGCATGTTGGTATGTTACTAACATTGTTTAGATGAGCATGCACATTTCTGAGTGGTGAAAGTAGAAAGAATGAAAGTCTGTCATGTATTCTAGAAATTGAAAATATCCACTTACAGAGGGATTGTTCAGCATTACTGCAGGAGCGAATAAACATCCCGCTTTTAAAAAAAAAAAATCTATTTTGAAAGTGCGTTACAATACGTATAACTGTGCCAACGTGAGCTATGTCTCCACCACATACTATGAATAACATATATAAGCATTATCATCCTTATAGGCATATATACATTTTCCCCACTCCACTAACTTGCATCAAATTAGTCCGATAATGGGTCAATCTAGGTAGCATGCTGTAAGGGTGGTCACAGTCAATGTGACACATGTTCACCTACACATATAATCACAGTTGCAAATATAAACAATGCATTAACAAGAATATAAAAACAAAATTGTGAAAGAAAAGAAAGAGAGTAATCTTGAATGAGGTATTCCATGCTAGAGTGTCATTACCAATACAAAATGTATAATCTACATGGGAGATGGCTTCTTTGGGAACTCCACATGGGTGTCTAATGCAGCCCGTGGGGAAAAGACCAGGGAACTGTCTCTCAGGTGGGTGGAGTAGAAATTAATTTCTACCAAGGAGGTAACCCATTTCGTCTTCACTAAACCCCTTCTCTCCCCATAGGGGAGACAATTCTCCTGGTTCTGTCAACTGTGGGGCAAACATGTAATATTGAACTCCATACGTATGCATGTTCTGTGGACCTCAAGTTGCACAACGCCTCCTTTTAGTGGGCTGATTCTTCACAGTCTGCCTACCTCAACATGTCAGAGCTCCAGCATTGAAGGATCAGGCCCCGGGGATCTTTTCAAGTAACCATAACTTGATGGCGATTAATTTTTAAAGCCAGGTCAATAAATGTAGATGCAATTGCTTTCACTTTAGGCCTAGGGAAAAGGTCCAGCAAACAATAGGCAGGCATACAAGCTTCCTGTTATGAAACAGTTAATAAACTGCCATATTTAAATGTACATTAGAAAGCCAAATTACCTCCTTCATAGAACTTGGACTTCTCAACAAGTAGGCTTTATTTCCCAGTGACTATACCAGCAAATGTAGACTTGGCTCTTATGCATTAGGAAAGAAGGCATCAGCACTTCTCACCAAGAGCATATAGTAGTAAATACCAAGGGGATGACTTTGTTAAGCAATTTGCAAAAAGCAATGTGGATCAAGTAACAATGGTTAGACCTTATTTGGGTTTTAAAGACCAATATAAGAGCGGATTTGTGGATCTTACATTTAGATCCCTTTTAGAAAATAAAGTGCAAAATTGATCTTTGAAATCACACTTGGCCATGTGTATTGGCCGAAAAATATTAAGCTTTAAATTCCCCTTAAAATCTCCAATCACCATTTCTTTATGTTCTACCTAGTTCTCATTTTGCTCCATTAGGCTCTCTCCGAAATTCTATAATCCCTCAGAATCTCTGCACATGTTGTCGGTCTTAATCGATTTCCCACGATCCCTTTCTGATGATTGCTGCATCTATCTTCCCATTTCGGTCGTTCCTACTCTCTCTTCCATTTTCTTTTTACTTTCCTTTCTTTCTTTAAATCATCTCTCCTTTTCTAGAACCTCCACTTACTCCTATCCTCTTTTCAATTTTCAATGTCTTTTATTTTCTCTTCCGCCCTCTTCTCCATAGACCTTGTATGGTAACTGAAACTTTCTCTTGGATGTGCATGGTTATTAGCAGAATCTGCCACCTTTCTTTGACCACTGTGCTTTTCACTGTTCCCAAGTCCCAGATGCCTGCCATCTTGAAGCCTCTTGGAACTGGAGAAGTCTCCTACGATCACAGACATGTGGCCATCATATTCCTGCAGTTCGTTGTCAACTCTTGTTGGACAGGACTGCAGGCTGCATGGACATAGTGGGTTTTAACTGCTATAGTGCAAACAAAGACCCGTTAACGCCCACCACATTACTTTCAGTTGGGTGGTACTTCATTGGGTCATCCACAGTACTGGAGGCCTATTGAATGTTTACCCTTTCAGCTGTGGCAGCGAACTAGTGTTGATACCACCTTTCATATCAGCTCCTCACCCACAACACTGTGGTGAACCACAGGGAGCCATCATATCCCATCACATTATTCTACCTATCCTTCTTACCAAACCTGAATAAATCATTCAATCTCACCTGTTACAACTATGTAGATGACACCTAAATCCTTTTTATAAATGGATGGTCTGGAAGATATGTAAGGTTTAAAACTCAATGAATGTCTTCAGGCCATAACCATATACACAATGGCTAACCAGCTAAAACTAAATACCACAATGACAGAGATTATGACCTGTGGACAACAACAAAAATGACAACCTACCGCTATAAGGCCTAAGGAAAATGAGGCTTTCCAACAATATCAAGAGATGTCAGAAACCTCGGATAACCATGGATTCAGACCTATATTTCATACCACATGTTAATAACAAAACAGAATGCACTCTTCACAGTGAAAATGCCACGTTGTATCCTCCCATACCTTGGACACCAATGGAAACTGCAAGTCATCATCACATTGGTAATCTCTAAACTTGACTATGCTAAGAGTCTATACCTTGGTGCATCCATCATACGCAAAATACAACTCACCCAAGATGCTGCTGCAAGACTTCTTCCCTGCCTTCAGCCAAAAGAACACTTGACTCCAGTCTTGCAATTGCTCCAACTTATATCAAGAAGGGCAATATTCAAGGCACTTTTCATTGTTCATAGAGCCTCCATGGAATATTTCATCTATGCCTACGATCTAAATTCAAGCAATACAAATACATTGTGACACTGAGCTCCAGGCTTGCACCACCTATCATACCACATTACCGTAAGAGATTTTTAGGAGGCACTGCTGTCTCAGTACAAGCTGCCAAGTTCTGGAACACACTACCAGTCAGCATTCGAAGCATCCAGGAACATATACACTTCAGAAGGCAGTTTTAAACATGCCTATTTCCAAGACAACTACACCACCACACATACTGGCAAAAGAACCTAAAAAGACAGTCGCACCCTCCAGTAAATCTTAAACTTACAATCCACACTTTTAAAGCTAACCAACCAGCAAACTACTTTTGATATGCAGGTAAGTTAAGGAGAGTTGACCGATGCTTCGCCGGGGTTTTATACAGTCATGTAAGTTCATACATGACATTTATTGCCCACACTTATACTAATACCATAATACTCAGCGGTCTGCAGCCAACTGTAACTTACACCTCTTATATTCAATTAAGGCAGATATCAGTTGAGCGTTGTCCATCACCAGGACTGTGCAACCAATGAATTGACATCACTAAATAAACAGGCATGGAATAACTGAAAATATTGTCACACTCTTTGGGTCAATCAGAGGACTTTAATCTAATCCATGACTAGGGGTCCCAAATCTCTATACACTATGGCTGTTTTTTTACATTTTACAATGGTTTTCAGATATGATATGATTGTAACAATTCACATCCAAGCAGAATTCTCTACTTTTCGCTCTGCCTTTACAAACGCCTACTCTGGCCCAGAACTATACAGTAAAGGGGAGATGTAATCATATTTTGAATTGAGATTGTGTCACTTTTGTGGCACTGTCCGACGAAACATAATTTTTGGTATTTACTAAGCCATGCAAAGCCAATTTACGTGGCTTTGCATAGTTTAGTAAATACAAAGTAACACTAGGCAGCGAATATCACTGCCTTGCATTACCCTGCATTGGGAAGACATTCCATGGATGTATCATGGATGTTCCCATGTATCCACCCTTGGATTTTGGTGCATTCCCAGACTTGATAAAGCTAGTAAGACTGGGTATGTGTCAAAATGCTATGCCTTCCTCCTGACTTAGACATAAGGAGGAAAAATATCTTTATTTCTCCTTGTTATTTCCTCATTCTATCAGTGCTGCAATCTGCAGCTCACATAGAAAGAGAAATATGCATAAAAGTTTTGTTTTTGTGCAGGAAGGTGTCCCTTCCTGCACAGAAACAAGCCTGTCTGTAACACAGGCAACCTTGCACCATAGTGCACACAGTGCACCAGCACTAGTAGACAGCAGTCTTTGTAAATATAGCAAAGTTAGGCTGTTTGCCTTTAACTCGATGCAGCACAAGTTGCCTTGCTGCGTTGCGTGCAATGTAGGTAAATCTGCCCCCAAATTTCTGATTTGACAACCCAGCGTAGTAACCTGCTACACAGACTACAATCATAGTAAATGCCATAAAGGGACCTGCAGAGCTGTTCAAAGCTGTCAGCATACTGAAAAACCCTAAACTCTGCATTTGTGTGCATCCACCACACTACTAAGCAATACATCTCATAACACCACACCAGCCTACATGGCATAGCTAGCTGCCCATGTAAGTAAGCACTTCAGTGCCACACATAGGGTTAGTAAGCACTATACAAATATGCAATTCAATCCAATATTGATCATTTGTGCATAGCCAAGATTTTTTTGATCCTATCAAAATCTTCTCTTCCATCACACTTCCGAATTATAAAACAAAATGAGTTTCTTTAGTGCTTTCATATCTGCTAGTATATGTTGAAATATTTTGTACTGTTCATTTACAGGTATTACATTTTTGTGTGGATTCGAATCAGATTGACATCCAACAATATTTCTTTTCACACTCCCTGTACACAAACCACTGGAATGAAGCAGTTCTATAGGTGTAGCATTTTCTTCATAATTATGGATTTCCCACAGTTGTCACATCATTCATCATATGCTGCATAATCTGTATATTTTAGCAAAAAGAAAATATGTTTCTAGCTCACACAGATCAAAAGTTACTAAAAATGCTGCAACAGGTGCTGCTGTGCAGTGGAAGGTCCTTTCGTAAAGGTTTACTGACCACCTTTCAGCTAATTACAGCTGTATTTGGATGTGGAACTGGTACTAATTAAGTGAAATCTTTGCCCTGGTAGTGTTCACAAGTGTACAAATGACAGAATAATGCAGTGATACCATAACAAAATGTTTCTGCATTAAGCTACATAATTTGGGTTATCTTGCCACATAATTCAGACCTCCCTTGCCACATAATTCAAGTGGCTCTGTTTTTACCCCTGAGAAATAGTCATATAGTACCCTTTACAAAATCGTGTCACTCTGCACTCAAAAAATGAAATGTAAACAACATCTTTACGTTAATAGAATAAGCAGCAGTTTGTCGGAAGACATTGCCTAACATTTGACCTGTCTTGTAACACATTTAAAATGTAACAAAATAAAAACAAAATGTAAAGACATTTTTATTGCTCATTCTCCTTCTGAACTCCTACACCTCTATACTGTACCAGCCGCCTCAGTTTTTTGGGGGAAGGTCAAAGAATATTATGGGCTGGCCCGGCACTCAAATGTTTCACCATGGCTACAGCCCTGAAAAACACACACAAAAAATACTAAACATATCCAATCTCCATTAGACACAACCACAGGGTGTGTGCAGAAGAGGTGATATTGCATTAGAAGACAGCGGTCGGTTTGCTGCCAGCATGGGGGTTGGTAACATGGGCCTGTCCATTCAGTGGACATTGAAGCCAACTCTAATGCTGCACACGGTCAAAGGCTGTATGTGCAGGGAAATTTGTTGATCATGATTAAAAAAAACAGACTGAAAAAGCAAAGGTTAAAGTGACATTATAGTTAGGTATGAAAATAGGATCTTAGTTCATATTGAGGAAAAATACTGAAATTCACTGAAATATCCAAAACTTAAAGTGCCTTTATAGTTAGGTGAAGAAGTTTCACATGAAGTAGGTTTTCAAAAAAACTAAAAAACACAGAAATTCACCAGTTATAGTTCAGCTAGCTACCTATAACCTGAACCCCTGTAATGCACTGATCTTACATATTACATCACTCATGACATGTAAAATGACATAATCTCAAATGGCATCATTGAAGACATCACTGAGGACATCACTGATGACATCATCCAAGATATTGCTCCTCAAATTACTCAATTAACTGTAAGATCGCTTTAAAAAACAAAGGGGTCTATTAGGATGGCGGGCGAATGTCTGCTGCCACCGCCGGACCAGCGGCGGTCATCCGCTCGCGATCGCAACCCAGAAAACCGTAGTCCCATTAGCATGCCGGTGACGACCGCGGCGGTGAGACTTTTCCGCTGGTAGTATTCCGCACACTTGCCTGGCGGGTGGAGTTGGACCGCTAAAATGGGGCCGGTGCAGGGCCAGGCTCCGCCGGCATGATTATGATGCCGGCGGTAGCCAGCCTTTCCGGGGTGGTGGAACTGCCATGGAAAGGCATGCAGAGAATGTTTCTGGGGGCCCTTTGCAAGCCCCCAATGTGTTTGGAGGAGTGTGGGTGCATTGGGGGGTACCCATGGTACCCCCTACATGTCCCTGTACCAGGTGGCAGGCACTGTGCAGTGCCTGCCACGCAGTGCAGGGATATGCTTGACATGCCTTTTTGGACATCGCGGCAGTGCTGCTGGCAGCAGCAACCACCGCAATGTTAATAGCCGGGATCCGACCGCCGCGGTAGGAATTCGACTGCCGGAGAAACTAATTGGCCCGGCGGTTATGCCGCGGTCCTAGCGAACGGTGTTTTCCTGCTACCATGGCGGTCGGAGTGCTTTTCCGACCGCCATCCTAATAGACCCCAAAGTAGGTAGTGAAGGGCCCACAAACATAAAGCTTAGTTTAACCATATGTGCATGCATGAAACAAATAGTGTAGTACTGGAGACAAGTCTTATTCAGCATGGTAAAAGTTATATAGTCACAGTTCAACTATCAGTAAAGTCTTAAGGGCAAACAGTACTTTATTTTAACAAGGTACAAACTGAGTGTACCTAGTTTGAGTTGCAGGTGTATGTTACAAATAAGATGTAGCTTAAATCAAAGATTTATCACCAAAATATGAAAGAAAAACTAAAGTTTATCCTAACAATACATCATCGATTTCTGTGCACATACTGCCATTAAAGCTTTGTCATGTAGTGTCATTGACAATCTCTATATAAAATTGAGATTTAAGAGCTGGGGACATTTATTTCCAGAGGTTCAGTGAAAATTCTGAGACATTATACATTGTTGAAGAATGACTAATGTATGGGTGGCGCACAAACTGTTCAAGTCACAGAACGATTGCACATTTTGTTCTAATGCAGTATGCCATTCTGCTCATTCCAGGAATTTGTGTAGGTTATTTTTACAAATTATAGAGATTACTGCATAGAATCTGGTTGTGCATGCTATATCTGTGGCTAAAGCATTTGTGGGAAGCCTTTGACTTAAAATTCAAAGTCAGATTAATCTTATCATGAACCAGTCTTTTGAACAGTACTCAAGGTACAACAGTACTCAATCATGGACATTAATGTCTAGAGAGACATTACCGGGGCTATTCATAAAAGTATCTTACACTTGTGAGTAAATTACATGTGTAACTGTACTCCTACATAAATTGCTGTTTGTATTGATGTCTAAAAAGACATAACATTTCTTACACACCTGAAAACCATTTTCTACAAAAAGTGAGTGATTTCACAAATATGCTTCATGGCCTGCATGTTGCCAAAGGTCACATCAACACAACAGATGGGATAGAAAGTTGGGTCTAGGTGTAGCTCTCTCAATACCTTCCAGTATGAAAAGGGGTTTGCAAACTATCACAGTCAATGGATGATGTCATGAGCAATGTTTTCAATGATGTAATTTAACATGAGAAGAGTGATGTCATATCTGAAGTCATAAGCAAAGCATGGCTGGGTTGCCAGTTATAGTTAGCTCATTGAAAAACGACTGGCAAGTTTTAGTTGTTTTTTAGTTTTTAAATGCTAATTTGTACGTGACTTTGCCAGCTAATTATAATACTCTCACTTGAATCTTTTTTTCTGTGCACTTCTGATGTTCTTTTATGTCACTTAAGGTATTTTTTCATACCTTGATATACTGTCACTTTAACCTTTTTTTTCAATTAATATAAATTAAGTGCTCCCCTCACAAAGATGTGATGGCACCCACTGTGGGACTCAGGGGCACAGTCCCCTTTCCTGAAAAAACAGAAACAAAACATATAGCAGGCAGGGTAGGGATAACTGGGGCCAAAACATTTTTTTTAACTGCACCGCAAATAAATATGCCCCAAGGGTATTGTGCTTTTCTCTTTTTAGGGGAGTGAATGTGCAGTCCCCTCCCCATCCCTTTTTACTCTCCAGGGACCCCATCCCTGATTGCGGCTTGTCATTAAAGGGAGGGGACACAAGCTGCCCTCTCTCTGAGCCTTCTTTAGGCACTGGGGATCCTAACCTGTGGAGCTGCTTATATTAAAAGGGGACAGGGTACACGGCCACCTGCCCTGGGACTTTTTGAGACCCGGGGCTAATTGTTATTTTAGGGAAGGAGGGCATGCAGCCCCCTCCCTTTGCCTCATGATGGCATCGGGGATCCTATTCTCTGGGACTGTGATTTACATTTTGGGGAAGGTGACATGTGGTCTCTCTCCTAAAGCCATACATCCACCCCCAGGATCCCATCCCCCGTGGCTTGATGACTGCTGTCCTGGGGGCCTCTCCCATGGGGACACTGCTGTATTCCCTGCCCTGAAGAGTGAGTTGTGAAATATAAACTTGATTCCGTGCCCACAATGTCCAAGCCACGGAACACAACTTTGAACCCATCTGGGCGAAAGGACAGAAATAAGCTGCTCCTGCCCAGGCAGGAGCAATGAAATGAAGTGGCGGCCACCATAAACAAGATGGATTGTGGATGGCAAGCCGGGAAGACTGTGGGTCCTTGAGGATCTTTCCAAGGCTCATAACATTTGGGTGTTTTGTTGGTGCCCTGGGTGGGAACTGAAATTCCTCATTGAGTCAGCACCAGAAAATGACAAGAAAAACCAAATGTTTCAAATCGGGCGCTGGGAGCGGCTTTGCAAAAGCACACACCTATTTCGCTAAGATAACAGAGGGTGAAAACAGCTACCTTTCCGAGCATTGAGAGAAGCTTTCATGATACCTCTGGTACAGATTTAAAAGCATCAACAGCCACCTTTCATTTTAACAGTGCTTCGCGACGATTGGAGTCACCACGATTCGGAACATTGAAGTTAGAACACCTGGCACATTGAGGCTGTTTCAAAGATACGGCCAGACAAATAGACAGCTTGCCCTCACCTGAAGAACAGATTACACCGTGGTTCAGCCCTGACGATAATCCCTATAGTGAAATTGGGATGGGAAACGCGTCAGCACTTTTCTTTATTCAATGAGGGACAGTAATAACACAGCACTCTGGAGAGGGTTTGATAGTATAAATACATCCCCATAGAGAGACTTAATGCCTTTGCCCCATAGTGAGCTCGTCTTTGAATAGAAACAAAGTATAGTTTCTTTGCCTTGAGAGAGCTCATGTTGAACTAATATAGAACTGTGTCATTACTTGTAATATTTTGCAGATAATCCTGATATTTCTTGTTTAATTCACGTTATTGTTTATATGTATGTTCTAATTCATCTGAAAATTGAAGAATGTAACTTTTGAATGCTCCATGGAAAATTCAAATGGTATTACAAAATGTTTGTTTAAAAAAAAAGCAAAGTAGTAAAGCGAGGTGCAGTGACTAGAAGCATTGCTCCTTAGTCTGCTAAAAATAAATAACAGCCTTGACAATTGGTGGCTAGGTTCCTCTTTTTTCTATAAACTGGGTGGGAACTAGGCATACACTTTTCTAAATAACCATAGCCTTTTTTTGCTGGCACCTGGTATGGGTCCTGCTTGGGTATGCAGGGACCCTTAACATTTGGACAGGTTGTTGATATCCCAGGAGGGCTAGCGGGGCACCTACTTGAAAAATACAAAAAAATGAGCAGCATGAGCCATGCATTTATTATTCCCTACTCCATGTAAGGAGTGCCTCATAATGCCCTGAGGCTTGTTACAATTAAATGGGGCACCACCAATCATTTTTATTGTGAGTGCTGCAGGAAGTGCAGCAGACCCCCAGCAACATTAAAAAAATACCATAAGTCTCCTGGGTCATTGAATGCCTGACATCGGGAGAGCTTACCATTCTCTTGTAAAGCACTTTGAGCTGGAGCTGCATGCTCTTCAGCTGGAGGTGGTGGTAGGTTCTAGTGTTTCATTATGTGGTCTGAAAAATAATGGTGTTCTGACCCTTTCACACAGTCAGCAGGTCTGACTTACTTGAACTGACACCCTTATATTACTATATCACATAGTCACCTGTGAATGCCGGTTGGGGTTAGGCGAAGGACCTTGCAGCAGGACAGGCCCTGTGACCAACCCCATTTCTTGTACATGTGCTGGTGGGGGCAAGGCGCCAACACCCATGCCGCATACGGCCAACACATGGCACTGCATGGGATCAGGCACCTGTGGGTGTTGAGCCAAAGTCCATGTGGGAGGTTGAGTGCCCATGGGGAGTTTGGTGCTGGGCCAGGCCCCAAACCCACGCAGCACATGGTCATGGACATCTTACTTTACTTGAATAAAATCATAGAATTTCATCGACATAACCAAAGGTTAAAGTGAAATGTCAGTTAAAACTTACCATTTTAAACGTCATTAAACCACTGAAATTCACTGATTATAGTTATCTCAAGCACCTATTACTTGTGTCCTTGTCATTAGGGATGTTATCAATTGAGTCACTGAACATGTGATGTAATACGTGAGGGTCCAAGCAGTGCAATGAGAGATATATATTACCTACTGGTGGTCTCCAGTAGATAGTAATAGTTAGGCCTTCATTTTCATAGGAAAAGCGTTTTTTGACTTGCCTACATCTTTGGCGCCAGTTAACGAATCTTCACAAAACTGTCTAGGAAAAGTGCCCTACTCCGTCTTGTTGTGTATGGAAAGATTCAGGGTGATCTGTCAAGTGGGGCAGAGACATAGGAGTGGTCAAAAATAGTGCATTTCCCATGTTAATTCCCTTTGGGATTTTGAACATGACTGCCGCCCGAACTGCTGGGTGGAATTATACCAAATTGGGCAGAAAGCTAACTCTTGGTCCAGAAAAAGTGCTTCATGTTATTTGATGTAAATCCATTCAGTAGTTTTAGAGTTAGTAAAAAAAAAACTAATTATTATATCTAGGGACGCGAGCCCTCCGCGAATCCGCTCAATTTCGTGCAGAGATCTGATTAGCTGCCAACATTTCAACCAGGAAGTCTTGTTAGCCATCTTGGGACTCGTATTCAGCCGAGTCCCAAACAAAAAGCTAAAGAAAACAGAAGAGACAGGGTAAGAATACCCTGACCCTGAACCACCAGACTTGGTGCTGGTGTCCACTAGGGACCCAGCAGAGCCAAAAAGCATTCTGCTAAAAATTTTGGGGTGAAAATCAAGGTGGATTCGCGAATTCATGGCAAAAGATACCAAAAAAAGAAAGCACAGTCTCCTTAACTTGTTTTCACTTTAGCCCCCAGGAGGGTCAGGTCTCAGGGGCATGAGGGTACTTAATTTTACAAAAGGAGGGGGTGCACAGGGCCCTCCTCCAAGTGCTCTTTTTAGCCCTGGGGACCACCACCTCCCGGGTGCTTTATTTAAATGTGGGACAGGGGGTCGCGCCGACCCCCCTCCATTGGGCTCATTGAGCCCCAGGGACCACCACCTCCCAGGGGATATATAATGATGAGGGCTGTGCAGAACCCCTGGGACCAACACATCCCCAGGGCAAAATACATATTAAAAACTGGCCTCCTGGGGGAGGAGCCTAGCGCGCATCCAAGATGGTCGCGTGAGCACAGGGCTCCCCGGACCCTTTCTGCTCCTCGGAATAAATCCTGAGACTATCCTGAGTTGGTGTATGGAATCTGAGAGAAGAAGACCAGCTGACTATATATCTCTTTCCAAAATTCTAATCGGACCTGGGAATCCTGAGTTATCGTCGCCGGAACTTTTGGGACCCACCCGACGGAGGAGGCCGGGGTGGAGGTGACCCGTGGGGCCGGGCTGCAATTGAACAACAGCGGCCTCAGCGCGGTGCCAGTCACCGATTCAGCACTTTCGGTTTCGATTTTGGCCTTCAGGAGATCAGCTGGCGTGCGTGCTCAAGGTGGCGGGGTGCCTCTTGGGCCTCTGCCCGAGGTTTGCTTCCATCTGCTACGGACGGGTCTGACGCCTCCGACCCCTACACCGACAGTTTGTGATCCTTTCTCTGGCACCCGTGCACCCCTTGATCGGAGGTCCCATTGAGTGACGGCGCTCACATGGCGGGCAAAGGGGGACCGGAGGGGCGCAAGACCAAGGCCTCACTACGCGGGGGAGCGGTCCAGAGCAACAACATGGACCGCTATACCCAGGGCAGGGGGTCCCCTGGCGCTGCTGGCCTCTCCCCGGATGCTGCGGGGGGAGGCACGACCGTCGCTGCGGAACCTTCCCTACAGGACATTATGGGCGCCATCGAGGGCATCAGGGAAACTATCGCGACGCAATATGAGGCCCTGGCCCGTAAGATCGACACTGTCGCGATCGACGTCACCCTGATTCGGGCCGACCTCTCTAAAACCAACGAGAAGGTCCAGGCCCTTGATACACGGACCTCCACCTTGGGTGCGGAGGTGTCGGATCTGCGGGCCGCGCTTGGGGACATTAGAGTGGTCAACGACCACATGGCCCGGCGGCTTGAGGACTTCGAGGGACGGGCCCGACGCAACAATATCCGTATCATTGGGGTACCGGAGTCCTCCGACAGCCGCCCGGTGGACCTCGTGGTCGAGGAACTTATCCTGCAGCAGCTGTCCCCGGTTGGCCTACGTAAATTCTTCGCTGTGGAGCGGGCCCATCGGGTTCCTGGCGGCCGGCCGCGGCCGGGGGCCCCCCCGAGGCCTATCGTGGCTAAACTGTTCCACTACAGGGACCGCGATGCTATTCTGCAGGCTTCACGGACCCGTGGCCCGGTCCGCTACGAGAACTCGATCGTCAACTTTTACCCGGACTTCACGCAACTGGTCCAGAAACAGCGGATGGGATTCCAGGGGGTGAAGCGCCGTCTCCGCGAGCTAGGCCTGAAGTATTCGATGCTCTACCCGGCGAAACTTCGAGTGGAGCATGGAGAGCGGACAGTCTTTTTTGACACTCCTGTGGCCGCAAGTGACTGGCTGGACTCGCTGCCGGACGGGGGTGGCCGGCCCGGGCCCTCTGGGGGCACCGCAGGTGACGGGTCCCCTTAGACTGACCTTTGGTCCTTGCTTTTGCGTTTTTGCACTGTACAGTTGGGTCTTACTTCTTTTGCATACTGTGTTTTACCAGGACCCGTGAGGGGTGCGGGCGGGTTCGGGTCCCTTTCCTCCTCCGGGGTCTTTTTGTAGAATGGGGTTAGCGGGGCGACAGGCACACTGCAAGTTGGGGGGGGTCTTCGGCCCGCAGGGGTGCAGGGTGGGGGGCGGTGGACTTGGGGTGGGGTTGGGGGGGAAGAGGGGTTGTTTAGTTGTGTGTTTTTTGTTTACAGGGCGAGGAATTGATTTTTATCCATATTTGGGAGCGGTGCTGCGGGCTGGGGGCTTCTTGCTCTATTGGAGGGGATGGGGGGAGACGGGTTGAGGCTTATGTCGTGGAACGTCAATGGGTTGGGGGACCGTATTAAGCGGGGTGTTGTACTGCAATATTTGCGCCGTTTGACTCCTGATGTGGTGTTTCTCCAGGAGACGCATTTGGTCGGCAATGTCTGCCATGCGATGCACAGAGGGGGATACCGCCTCGTAGCCCATTCTGGTTTCACAACTGGCTCCAGGGGGGTGGGCATTCTCCTGCGAACCTCCCTTCCGGTGGAGATCACGAGGATAGTGTCGGATGACAGAGGGCGCTATGTGTGTCTGATTGGGAGGTGGGAGGGGCAGCCCCTTACCCTGGTTTCAGTCTACGTCCCCCCGGGCCTCCAGAACTCCACCTTTGCTGATTTGGGTCGAATGCTGCTTGACCTCCCGGACGGCCTCCTGCTCATGGGCGGGGACTTTAATTCTGTGGTTTCGGGTGAACTGGATCGTCACCCACCGAGGACCCTCCCCGCTGCCCAGTCATGGCTGGGTGGGATGTTGGAGACCTTCGGCTTGGTGGATAGTTGGAGACTACTGCATCCGACCCAGTGCCAGTTCACTTTTCATTCGGGGGCGCATGGGAGTCTCTCCAGGTTAGACTACTTCCTTATGCCAGCGGCGCAGACTGGTCGGATTCGAGAGGTCAGACACCTGGCGCGTGGTATCTCCGACCATTCTCCGCTGTGGCTTCTCTTTGACACCGGGCCGCGGTCCGCAGGGCGGATAGCTCCCATTAACCCCTGGTACCTGCGGGACCCTGTGACTCGTGACAGCCTGGTTAAGGCCATGGACCAATACTTCAGTGAAAACGAGGGGTCGGTGTCGTCTGCGTTGTCCCTTTGGGAAGCCTTTAAAACTGTTATACGCGGACACGCCCTCGCCCAGATAGTGGTGGCCAAGAAGGTTAGGAGCGAGGCGGTGGTGAAGCTGGAGACTGACGTCTCGGGGCTGGAGTCGGCCTTGGAGGCGAATATTACTCCGGACGGGCTACATGCCCTTAGCCTGAAACAGTTCGAATATAGGTCCCTGGTCACTGACGCGGCCCAAACTATGTATAGGGAGCAGCAGGGCCGATTGTATGACGCGGGGGACAAGGCGGGAAAGTTGATTGCGTGGCTGGACAAAAAGGAGAGAGTGAATCGCGTGGTCCCCGAGTTGCGTGCTGCGGATGGTGGGTGTGTGACTGAACCGGATGAGATTGTGGAATGCTTCGCTGACCACCTCCGGGCGGTGTACTCCCCGGTGACTGACAGGGACGAAGATGACTCTCGCCTCCTATTGAGAGATATTGCTCTGCCCGGCCTGTCCGTTGAGGACCGGGAGCGGCTGGACGCCCCCTTATCGTCGGATGAAATAGCGACCGCGATTCGTTCCCTTCGCTCGGGCAAGGCTATGGGTCCTAACGGTCTGCCCATTGAACTATACAAATTGCGTCCTGATAAGCTTGCGCCCTTCCTCGGCCGCATGTTCCGCGACTCTCTTGCGGCGGGTTCCCTTCCGGCCGACCAGCGCCTGGCCACTATAGTCGTTCTCCCCAAGGAGGGCAAGCCGCGTGACCGCTGTACCTCTTACCGGCCTATTTCACTGCTCAATGCAGAGCCTAAAATCCTGGCGAAAGTCCTGGCCAATCGATTGTTGAGTGTCGTGTGCGACCTTATTCATCCGGACCAATGCGGCTTCATCCCGCACCGCAACACCGCTCTTAACTTGCGGCGTCTGCACGGGGTCCTCGCCAGGGCGGAGCTCCTCACCGAGCCGGCCGTGCTGGTCTCTTTGGATGCCACGATGGCATTTGACACTATTGAGTGGCCATTCCTCTGGGCCGTCTTGGCTAAATTCGGCTTTGGGGAGGGATTTATTGGCTGGGTGAGGCTCCTTTACACGGGACCCATGGCTCAAGTGGTGGTGAATGGGCGGGTCTCTCGGCCCTTTGCCCTCGGCAGGGGCACGAGGCAGGGGTGCCCGTTGTCCCCGTTGCTTTTTGCTCTCGCCCTGGAGCCACTCGCTGCCTGGCTCCGTTGGGAGCCCTCGCTTAGAGGGATCCGGTGGGGCCCGGGCTTTGAAGATCGGGTCTCGCTGTATGCGGACGACATTCTCCTGTACCTCACCTCACCGCGGCAGTCGCTCAACGTCCTCTTTGACGTTCTGACCTCCTTTGGGAACAATTCGGGTCTCACGATCAATTGGTCTAAATCCTGCGTTTATCCCATCGCTGGTGGTCCTCCTCTCCTGCCGCCTCGGCTCCCGATTCAAATATCTCTGAGCGGCTTTAAGTACCTGGGGATATACGTTTCGCTGGACCCGGTGGCTCGCTACGAGCAGAATCTTCTGCGTCCACTTCGGCGGCTGCGGGAGGACACGGCCCGGTGGTGCAGGCTGCCCCTGTCCCCGCTGGGTCGGGCCGCGCTGTTTAAAACGATGTCCCTTCCCAGGTTCCTCTATGCACTCCAGAACTCCTTTGACGTTATCCCAGTGGCCTACTTTCGGGAGGTGGAGAGCCTGCAGAGGAGACTGGTGTGGAACGGCCGGGCGCGTATTGCTCTTGCCAAGCTCACTCTCCCCTGGTATGACGGGGGCATCGCGCTTCCTGACATTCGCAGGTACTATTGGGCCTCGCAGCTATCTGCCATTAACCACGCCACGTATGCGCCCGGCTTGAATCCGGCGTATGAGATGGACAAGTTCCTGCTTCCCGGCGGGAACTACAACAGGGCACTTTATTCCCGCCTGGCTGACCGGACCCTTACGGGTCCTACTAAGATTGCTGTGCGGACCTGGAGGGCTGCCACTGCGGCCACGGGCTGGAGTGAGCGAATGACATGTGCTACTCCCTTGTTTGCCTCCGACCGCCTGGGCAGCTTGTGGACCACCAAGGGGTTTGACCAGTGGGACACGATTGGTATCAGCAAAGTGGGAGACCTGTGGCACAAGGGCGCGGTCAAGACTTTCGCGGTGCTCCAGGCCGAATACGAGCTGACCGACAGGGAGTTCTTCCGCTACGCCCAGGTTCGACACGCCCTGCTCTCGGTCTTCGGGGAGGGGACCACGGTCCCTGTTTCCTCGCCCCTCGAGGACCGCGTACTTGACGGACATGTCCCTGATAGTACTATTTCTTTAATTTATAAAAAATTGATTAATCACCGGGCGGATCTCCTGGTGCGCCTTCGGGAGGCTTGGATTGGGGATGGGGTCGAATTGGATGACGAAGACTGGCAGTCTGCACTGTCGTCCCCCAAGGAGGTTGCCATTCCGGCTCGTCTCCGGTTGGTACAGCTCAAGATTCTCCATCGGGTGTATGTTACGGGTCCGCGCTTGGTCGCGATGGGATTTTCCGACGACGGGCTCTGTAAACGAGGCTGCGGGCTCAGCGCCACCTTTCTTCATATCCTTTGGGAGTGTCGCGAGGTGGCGGACTATTGGCGCCGGGTCCACACGGTTATGGGACAGGTCACCGGGGTTGTACTGCTGCCGGAGGTGCGTCGCTGTGTCCTGAATGTGTGGGAGCCCAATGACTACAACGCGGCTCAGACTCGGTGGGCGGCCCTAGGGAACATGATTGCCAAGAGGGATATAGCGCAACTTTGGGGCGCTCAACGGCCGCCCACCGTGTCAGTATGGAAGGAGAATATGGACTGGTGTATGTTTCGGGAGAAGACAGTGTATGTGGCCCGTGGCAAGCCGGGGGCATGGGGTAGAATTTGGGGCCAATGGAATGCGTATCGCGGAGGCATCTGTACGCCCCCCCTGGTAGACACTGATATCGCCATGTCCCCCTGACCCTCGACGGTTCCTGGCGCTTTTTGTAACAACTACATAGGGACGTTCATCTTCCTTGACCCCCCTTTCCCCCCCCCCCTCCGTCCCCGGCCTCCCGGTACTCCTCTCTTTAGCGGATTGCTCAAATGTTCTGACTGGAGTTCCCCGGGGGGAGCCTGAACCGCACTGGTATCCCTCGTAACTCGCCTTTTGTTTTTATTGTTTTTCTTTTGTTTCTGTTACTGTTGGACTGACGCTTGCTGTTCTTCGAGAACTATCTTGAGCCACTGCGGGGCAGTGCCCTGGGAACGGATTGCAACTTTGATATGTGTATATTTCCTTATGTACCTAGCGGCCGGCCCGGGTGGTTGTAGGCCCATACTTGTGACCGAATTGTTGCTCAATAAAAACTTTTTCAAAAAAAAAAAAAAAAAAAAAAAAAAAAAACTGGCCTCCTCCTGGAGCCATTAATGGCCCTGAGGACCGCCACTTTTCAGGGCTGGCTCCTGCTATCTCCTGAGGGGCCCAGCCTCGGGAGGTAGGTGTTTATGTTCACTTGGCAAGAGCTGTGGCAGCTCACACCAAGGGAGAGCAAACACTAACTCCACTCCCAGCAAGCGGGAGATGTCAAACTGCTCCTGCTTGCTGTGATCGTAGTTTTCATCTGCTTCCCTGCCTGCTATCAAGCTAGCAGGAAAACCAACAGAGGAAATAATTGCTCCCACATGCAGGGAGTAGCTTTTTTGGCTGCTCCCTATGTGTAGGAACAATGCCGGCTCCTGTAGAGCTAGCAGGAATGATGGGCATTGAGGCTCCCATGCAGTCCACAACAATGGTGACTGGGTGCCCTGGGTGGGCTCCAGGGCATCCAGGAGCAATATGGGGTTCCCGGGTCAAAATTGGCCCGGGGATGGAGACTGCATGGCTCCACTCCCCATTAATTCTTGGTTGGACCCCAGGGGATAGGTCCCCAGGGCTGAAATCAACCCATGGTGCTGCATGGCCCCCCTCCTCATTAACGTTTGGCAGAGTCTTTCTGGGTCTGGGGAGGGGGCAGTGTGGCCCCCTCCCCATTAATTCTTGGTAGACTCTTTTGGAAAAAAGGGGTAGGTGCAGTTTCGTTGTGGCCTCACTCACTGACACAGCTACTGAAAGACCGCCACAGACACTTAGTCACCCATTCACACACTCAGGCACTCACACACCCACTGAGAGAGCCAATCAGACACTGATATATCCACTCACTGACTCACACAGACACTCACACAACCACTCACAAACACGCTCACACATTCACTCACAGACCTAATAAGAAACTCTCACACATACTGACATATGCACTCAGACATTCTAGTACCCACTCACAAACCTACTCATGCACCCACTCACAGAACCACTCAGACACTCTCACAGCCCCTCACAGACTCATTCAGAAACTCATGCACATACTCACAGAATCACTCTCACATGCACACCCACTCACAGATCTACACAGACACTCATGCCCCCACTAACAACACCACTCATACTCTCTCATACCCACTCAATGACCTACTCAGAGACTCAAGCACTGACTCACAGACCTACACAGGTACTCACACACACACTCACAGACCACTCAGATACTGTCACTTACACTCTTAGACCCACTCAGACACTCATGCATCTACTCACAGAGGCACTCAGACACTCTCATATCCCCTCACAACCCCACTCATGCACCTACTCTCACAGCCAGCCACAGACCTACTGAGAGACTCATGCACCAACTCACAGATCAACTCAGAGAGTCACAGACCCACTTACAGACCTACTCAGACAAAAATTCACAGTCTGACTCATACACTCATGGAGGTACTCGTAAACCCCCACAGATACTCTCACACCCATCACAGACCCATTCAGACACTCATGAACCCACTTACAGACCCACTCAGACAAGTACACCCACTCATAGAGCCACTAAGACACTCAAGCATCCACTTACAGAACCACTCATGCTCTCTCATACCCACTCACCGACCTACTCAGAAACCTACACGCTGACTCACAGAACCAGTCAGAGACTCACACAACCACTCACCTACCCACTCAGAGGGTCACCCATCAACTCACAGGCTCACTCAGACACTGATGCACTCACTCACAGACTGACTCACACCCAAAACCGGTCCCAGGATGCTTGTTTCTGCTCCAGGGAAGACATGGCGTGGCAGTTTGGGCTGGACTGTTCCCATGATAACCAAGGCACAGTGATGCGAAGGAACAGATCATGTACTTTTTTCACATAATGTGAAGGATATCATAAATTATTCCTTCAAGATAAATTACTTACTTTTAGAATTAATCATATATTAATATCATTGTCTGGACACAGCTTCATTTAACACATCCTTTTATCAATAGACACATGAAGTGTCAATTATTCAATTGTACATATAGTTTAATAAACATGAATCAAATAAAGAAAACAAGAAAAAAATCAAAATACAAATAAACAAGGAACATATCATCCATTCCTTATTCCCCTATAAATGACTATGGATGCTAACTCCTTTTTGCTATGAGCATTCCATTTGTTTAAAGTAGCCCCACTCAGCAGTACTAAGAGGCAATAACACTTGTACACCTCTAGACAATTTGTTAGTACTTCGTATATCAGTTTAACAGATGGTTTCAATTTATGAGGGGCTCTTTATGTTCAAAAAAGTCGACGCGTTTCAGCCCAACTTGCTTTAGGGCCTCATCAGGACTAGGGTTTATAAGGATACCTCTCCCAGGACAACACCTATAATATAAAAATATATTTACAATATGTACAGCTATATATGTATATATATTATACACAAGAAATCAATGATAAACAAATCCTCTCTTGGAGTGGCAGTCCCAATGAAATTAAAGTATAATAAACCAGAAAGTGTGTAGGGAAAGAAACCACACCACCTACAAGATTTGTACACCCGTGTAGAAATGCACCACGGAAAAATGAGTCACATTAGTTAAAAGCGCCGTGTTAAGAACACTGTGGTATTACCATTCGGGAAGGAATCCGTGTCGGACCGTCAAATTCATCTGCGTTTATGTCTCAAAAAAAAGGACTATGCGATCCAAACAGTATGTAAGAAAAAGAAGAAAACAAACACACATCACTTTATTCCTATTCAAAATACTAAATAAATACTAAATGAAGACCAAAACGTGTGTCTCAAGGTCATACAAATAACACAAGGTAGCCTTGATCTTACCATTGGGACCAATTCATCGAGTGACACATCATGGGGGAACCCGTAAATCGCAACCCCAAGCTGAAATGTGTTGCTTATGAAGATTCTAACACGAAGAAAAGAAAAGAGGGAACAGACCATAAATACTAGGGAAACCCGACAGATGATTATTCTCTAAAAGGGAAGTATAGGCTAAAACCACCTATTGGTATCATACCTTTCACTCTCTAACAAGCTCGGCGCAATCAAATCCGCCTCTCCACACGGTTCCGAAAGGAATCACGTTACCGGAGTTCATGGAAGCAATTAAATAAAAAAAATTAAAAAGATGACGGACTCATACGTCATCTAACGTGCCAGCAGATAAAGAGGGCAGAAAGACTAACTTCCTCTTACTGCATAGACCAAAACTACACCGGCAAAAATAAAAATATACACATAAAATAGGTTGAAAAAAGAAAGAAAAAATCATAAAAGGAATTAAAAAGAAAAAGAATTAAAAAGGATTAGCAAGCCACCTCGTGTCAAGTAATTAATTCTGCCACTCCGTACAATATTACTAAGCGGATGCTGCACAAGTCACATCAGATTCAAAAATATTAATGATCAAACTTACTCCTATTCTGTCAACATACATTCAACCCTAAGGTTACAATTATGATACAGACCACATTTATTTCGTAGTAATAATGGTTCCGGCTGCCAGATATAAATAAACAGCTCAATAGCAAGGGTAACAACAGAATAAAACTCGAAAATGTTCGAAACTCAAGTTTCTTGTAGTAACGACCACACTTCATCCCTGTCATTAAGGCCTTGCGATTCCGTATGGTACTTTTCTATTAACCTTGCTTCTAGTCTGTTCAGTTTCATTTGGAGAGTGTCTTTGTTGGCATCTTGAAGTACCAACAGTACAGACCAATGTAAATCATTCTCTGAATGGTTATGACTTAGAAAATGTTGTACCAAGGGAGCTCCCTGTGTCCCACATTTAATTCTTGACTTATGCTGTAAAATCAGTTTTTTTACAATCTCAGCCGTTTGCCCAATATAGAACTTCTTGCATGGACAGTTTACACAATATATGATGTTACTTGAATTACAGTTTGAAAAAACTCTCTGCTCATGTATGTACCCATTGATGACTATTTGTTTCGAATCTATAGTCATTTTACATGCAACACAATTTTGACATCTATAATGTCCTATCACAGGTGGTAAACTTAAAAGACCCCTAAGATCTTTTCTTTGGGGGTCAGTGGTTCTTGCTGCTCGTACCAAGTGTTGTCTGATATTTCTGCCTTTCTTAAATGCAAATAGTGGTTTGGAAATATCTAGAGTATCAATAAGCTTCCAATTGGATTGAATGATCTTTTTGATCTTGTTGGCTTTGGGTCCATAAGTAAGGACACACGTAAGAGGTGATTTGTCTTCATGTTGTTTCGGGGTAAGTAATTCCTCTCTTGGCGTGTACCACGCTCTTTTAAGAGCGGTTTTGATCAATTTCTTAGGAATGGATTTACACCAATTAACAAAAAAAGTGCTTTCTGAACCTACCTTGCTGCCAAATTTGGTTTAATTCTGTTCAGCAGTTCGGGCTGTAGCTGTGTCTAAAGTTCCTATGTAAATTAGCATTTTTCTTGGCCCCAGCTTGCCGGATTACCCAAAACGTTCAACACAGCAGCTTAAGTGAGTTGCAAACTAGGTTTGAAAATTGCGCTAGGGTTCATTAAACGATGTCCAGGGGCCCATTTTTTTATTTACATTTTTTTTTACATAACTAATGCCAGTTGGACCAGCTATCCGGAGATCAACTCTCCAAGTTGCCTGCTCCTGACCGCGAGGACTTCAAAGACGTGCTTGGATGACCTGTTAATTATGCAACAGGCCCCATCACTGACCAACCAGCTCTGTTCCCGTGGTCCCAGGCTCTTGCAACCTCCTCCCTCTAAGGAGACCCAACAGACTTACCTGTAAGCCCCTCTGTGTAGTGCTTTTTCAAGTGGGCCCCTTCATTTTGCTCACCAGCTTCCGAGTCCTCAGCACCTCTTCTCCCGGGCCTATCTGAGATTGTTCTGAACCTTTTCTGCTGGAATTTTGGACCATGTCCCGACATCAACCTAAAACGAGAAAGTGAACTTCGTGAATGACTGGGTTTGCAAGTAGCTGTAAGGGTGAATGAGTGGCAGTCTGATTTGGTGTTTGTTTAAACAAGTTGGTGACTGAGTGGCTATATTGGCAACTGAGTGCCTGTGTGAATGGCTGTATGGGTGAGTGAGTGGATGTGTGAGTGGTTGTATGGATGTGTGAATGTGCATGTAAGTGGCTGTGAGTAAATGGAAGTGAGTGTGTGAGTGCTTGTATGGGTGAGTTAGTGACTGTGTCGAGTAAGTGTGTGTGTGAGTGAGTGGCTGTGTGAGCGGCTGTATTAGTGAGTGAGTGGGTATGTCAGTAGATGTATGGGTGAGTGAGTGACTGTGTGGGTGGCTGTATGGGTGGGTGAGTGGGTGTGTGAGTAACTGTATTGGTGAGAGACTGGGTGTCTGAATAACTTTATGAGTGAGTGACTACATTGCCTCAATTTCTATGCATGTTTCTGCTTTTTCCCCATTGTTTCCTATAGTGTGTAATTGTGTAATGAAGTGATACATTTTCTGAAATTTGACAATCCATAACTCTGAAAGTACTTACCTTAGAACTGTGTTAATGGTCTTAAAAATTATATAAAAATGAACATTATTTTTACAAATTGGTCTCGGATTTATTCTTGAATGTGTGTCTCATGTATTGCCTCTGTGAGTACAACAATGCTTAACACTACCCTATGATCAGCCTACACTACCACAAAACCAGAGCTAGTACTATCTACGTTTACCTGTACCTGCCTTTTGGGGATTTTTTGCACTTTCTGCATAGTATACTTTATTTTAGTACACTGTACAGAGAGGAATTTTGGTGCAACCGTGCATTAGATTGACTGTAAGTAACATTACTGCCCCGGACTGTGTTACATCATGTAAGGATAATCTGCTAGAACCTTTAAAGTCTGTTTTAAAATACAACAAATAGTGCTTGTATTCTGAACGGCATGCATCAATTCATTCAAAATTTACATTTTTGCTCCGAGTGACATGCAGCATGTTTGAACGTAATCTGAACAGATCCGAGAAGGAGTTAATTCAAGTTATTGTACAACTACAATCCAATTGGAAAAACATCACATGCGAATTATTAAGGAGAACCGGATTACATAGTTCTCAAACGAGGAACATACTACTGTTTAAATTAAAACAATTTATAAAAGTAAACAAAACGGCAAACCTCAGCAACCTATGCGGCCCCACCAAATGCTCTGTTAATCACTGAAATTGTCCACAAAGCTCCTGATAAATTAAAGTTATTAGTCTCTGTTTTCATACCAGGTACCTTCCGATTCTTACAGCATCATACAGGATCACAAAGGGATACCTCTGCAGTCTGCACTAAGGGTCTGCACTAAGGGGCAGATTTATGTTTGACTTGCGCCTCATTTACGCCGCCGTTGCATCAGTTTTGTGACGCAGCAGCGGCGCAAGTCCTGCGCCATGGTGCGGGGGTATTTACAACGTGACGCATCTGGGAGATGCGTCACGTTGTAAAGCCCTGCGGCACATGTAGGCGTTCCAGGGCAGGTGGGGGCGTTCCGGCGCAGGAACGCCTCCTAAAAGTGGCTGAGTGAAATCTACAAGATTTCACTCAGTCACTTTTGAGCCCATGCTGCGTCAAAACCCTGCGCCTGCTTGAAGCAGGCATAAGGATTGACGCAGCATTGTGAAGATAGGGCCCCCCAGAGCATTGCTGGAGCTGCGTCGCGCTTGCGACGCAACTCCAGCAATGCGCCACTTTTACGGCACAGATGCGTGACGCATCTGTGCCGTTTTTGCCCCATGGTGCGCCGCATTATAAATGCGGCGCATCCATGGTGGCGGAGCTGGGGCGCAAAATAACTGGCGCATCCCTGCTGATATGCAGGGATGCGTCAGTTATTATAAATATGCCCCAAAGTGTGCACACTGATGCTGGGTCTTTAAGTCCGATGTGAGTTGAAACATTATATAAACATAGCTCCTGCCAAGTGAAATTAAACTGCTATGTCGAGAGGGTGGGTACCTTGAGAAATAGCAGGAGCTGACCCTGGTAGGGTGGTGGTCCCCAAAAGCCATTATTTACTCCGGAAGTATGCACGGCCGGTCACAGGTAGGTGGTGGCCCCCGGGCCTGTATATGGCCAGGAGGGGACCATGTGGCCCCTCTCCCAGTTTAAATATGTTTTTGGCCCTGGGGAGATGGTGGTCCCCAGGGTCTGAGGTTCCACATGGCTTGACACATCATTTCTTTAGCCCTGGGGAGGTGGTGGTCCTTGTGACATATTAAAGCCCCAGAAGGGGGTCCACGCAGCACCCCTTCTCAATTATTTAAAAGCCCCCGGGAGGTGGTGGTGACCGTGGCTCAATGAGCTCAATGGCCGGGGTCTGAATGGCTCCCCTTCCATATTCAAATAAAGCCCCGGCAGGATGGTGGTCTCTGAAGCTAAAAAGAGCCCAAGGAGGGGGGCCCATCCACCCCTCCTTTAAGGTTGAGCCTAGCAGCAGCGCGCATTCACTGCTCGCTCTACGAGACTGCTATAGTAGAGTATAGGAGAGAAGCTGCACCCACTCTCCTCCCATATTTTTCATTGGCTTGTGTCATTGTCTTTCATGAATGCTGCCTTTGGATTTGCTAATAGGCTTGTTAGTCCCTCCTTAGCAAGGCCTTGTCTTCATTTGTACCCTTCCATGGTGACTGGTCCTTTTACATCAGTTGTTACACAGGACCTGTTATTTAGTCTGTAAGCACTATTTATTGAGTTTCTCTTACATCAGGCTAGACATGCGCTGCTTCAGCTGAAACCACTTGTATCTCTTTATGACGCCTGCTTTCAATCACTTTAACTCAGCATTATCTTGTGTCTGTTTCAAACCCCCCTCCCATGTAAAATAGATTTAGAAATGCACATAATCCTGTGCTAATGGGCTGAAGCTGACAACAGCACATCTGTGTTACATGTCATCTGTACTGAAGCCCTCTGGCAGGTTGTTTTCAAAAGCCTGTTTTATTAACCACAACACCACCACCAATACCACAACCACCACTAATACCACCACCATCAATACCACCTCCTCCACCAATACCACCACCACCAATATCCCACCACCACCACCAATACCACCACCAATACCAAAACCACCACCGCCAATACCACCACCACCAATATCAGTACCACCACCAATATGAGTATCACCACCACCAATGCCAATACCCCCACCACCAATACCACCACCTCCACCAATACCACCACCACCACCTATACCACCAATGCCCCAACCACCAAATACCACCACCACCACAAAAACCACCAATACCACCACCACCAATACCACCACCACCAATATCACCACCAATACCACCACCATCAATTCCACCAATACCAATGCCACCACCACCAATACCTCCACCACCAATACCAATACCACCACCACCAATACCAATACCACCACCTCAGTGCCTCTTGCTCACTAGTAATAGCAGTGCGCAGTACGAGGCTGGAGCAGCAACCAAGACCCTCCCTCCCTCTATGCCTGCCATAAAGCACAGCCCACCCTGAACCAGGAGGTGAAGCCAGGGCCCTACTACAGCTGGAGTGTTTTTTATTAGGCCAAAGATAGATATGAATGTACGCAATGCCACACTGCACACTCAAATCAGGGAGAGGGCAGGAAATAGCTCTCCCACTCTTCCTCCAGAGCCGTGACAGTGTAATCACAGAGCAAAAAGTGTTGGAGCACTTTGTTAGTTTTTATAGCTCAGATCATATGTAACTCTCACTTCACAATGCGTGTCTGTGTAATTTACAACACCTACACATCTTCTTCACTGCACAATTTATCACTACTTTGAAGACGTCACAGGCCAGTCTCTTCCTCTGATATTTAGAATCTGACAAGCGGCCGAGAAGGCCCTTTATTGCAATGCAATAGGTCTTGCATTTGCAAAAGTTTAAGCTATTATTATTGTAAATGACAATGCCTTTTATTTATCTTTCAAAACCCAAAACTTAAATTAAAGGCAGTGTCATTTAAAATGCCAATAGCTCAAACTCGGGTGAATGTGAGACCTATTGCATTTCAAATGCTTGTTTTCTCTATGCCCACATGACCCCGGGACCTGGTCCACCCAGGAGCTATACTGTAAACAACTGCACCTGTGCTTTTTATGGGGTTTTTTGCAGTGAATTTGTGAATCCATCTTGATTTTTGCCACATTAAAAAAAATGTTTTTGGGCCCTGACGGGGCTCCCAGGGGACCCGGGAACTGGGCATAGAGGGTCAGGGTATTCCTACCCTGCCCCCTTCTCTTTTTCCAACTTTTTGGTTCGGGATCAAATGAGTCCAAGTCCCTAGATGGATGCCAACACTTCCTGGTTGAAGTGTTGGCTGCCAATCAGATCTCTGTATGAGTGGGTCAGGTCCATATATATATATAAAAAAAAAAGATTTCTTTTCATCTTTCTAAAATTACTGAATAGATTTACATCAAATTGAAAAAAGCAATCTTTATGGACCAAGAGCTAGCTTTCTACTTAATTTGGTGTGATTCTGTTCAGCAGTTCGGGCTGTAGTCATGTTCCAAATTCCTATAGGAATTAACTTGGGAAACACACTTTTTTGACCCCCCTTTTTTTCTACATCTTTCTCACCCCTGAAAATGTCCATGCACAACTGGGATCAGCTGCACACTTTTAAATAAACATTTTGTGAAGATTTATCTATCTATCTATCTATCTATCTATCTATCTATCTATCTATCTATCTATCTATCTATCTATCTATCTATCTATCTATCTATCTATCTATCTATCTATCTATCTATCTATCTATCTATCTGTATATATATGTATATATATGTATATCTATGTATATTACCTACTGGCAGTCACCAGTAGGTAGTTATAGTTAGGACCTATTATCCATAGGAAATCTGCAACATTCTATTTGGAATAACTTTGGCGCCGGTTGACGAATCTTTGCGAAATTTTTAAAACTCGTGACCCGCTCCGGTCCGCTTCTACCCTGAAAGTCTCGGGGTGATTCTTCAAGCGGGGGCCGAGAAAAAAGGGGGGTCCCAAAACATGTTTTGCCCATGCAATTTTCCATAGGGACCTTTAGTCGCAGCTACAGCCCGAACTGCTGAACGGAATTACATCAAATTTGGCAGAAAGGTAGACCTTGGTTCAGAGTCGTGCCTTTTGCTCAAATGGTGTAAATCTGTTCAGTAGTTCCTGAGAAAATCAAAAGTAAAATCACATATATATCTGGGCGGAGCCTAACCACACATCTCATCGTGAGATCTGATTGGCTGTCAGCACTTCATCCAAGAAGTGTTGACAGCCTTCTTGGGACCAATATACATGATAGCCCCTCGTTAAAAAGCATGGCAGTTAATAGAAGGTTTTAAGACTTTAGATACATTATAAATCATTTGTTGATGGTACCATACTCATTTTAGGAATTGCGGTATGTTCTAAGGTGATTTTACCATGTGAAAAAGCCTTCTGCTGGGATATCATGAATCATGTTTGAGAGAAAACTATTTTCTCATGCTTTCCCCACAGAGGTTTGGAAGGTGATCTATAAGCTAAACTGAGAGCATATTTTCTGTAAATTCACATTATCTTTCTCAGTCATGTAAGAATGAAGTCTGAAATTCTCAGTAAAACATGTACATCCAACAAGGGCAGAGACTGTCAGTTGATTCCCTTGTGTTCTACTGCAGGTTACCAGTGCTCTAAAGAACAACTAGAGCGCTAACAGTCCTACTTATGACAAACGTATGGCACACCTGAAGCCATCTTGATTGGAATAAAGTGGTAACTCTTAAAACATTTAGTTTAAAAAGGAACAAAATGAGGGGGTTCCTTTTGCCATAGAAAGTATGATTAGTGCTGCCGAAAGAAAAATTAGGTCACATTTTGAGTGACTTCTCAAATCCTCTTCTATTTCATTAAACAATTCTGACATGCAGACTGAA
Source organism: Triturus cristatus (assembly GCF_964204655.1). NCBI lineage: Eukaryota > Metazoa > Chordata > Amphibia > Caudata > Salamandridae > Triturus > Triturus cristatus. The sequence continues at coordinate 542,038,468 of NC_140593.1, forward strand.
ACATGCACTTTCTATACCAGCAGCAGACTTCCCTGGTGAGCAGAAGCTTTACTACAGTGATCTAATGAGCAACTAGAGTGCTAACATTCAGAATTTATGGCAAATGTGTGACACATCTAAATGTCTTCTTGATGGAACCAAAGTAAACAAGCATTGAAAATGCAATAGGTCTCGCCCTCGTTTAAGTTAAAGCAATTCTGTTTGTAATTAGGTGGCTTTTTAGCTTTGCTTTTATTAGTGTTTTTCAAACTTTCATGTACATAACATGCATATGTATGCATATATGTATATGTATGCATGCATTTATCTTTGTATTTATATAGATATGCAGATTATATATGTTTATATATGTATGTATATATATATATTCACTGAAAAAACCATAGGTTTCAGAGACATTATAGTTAGAAATTAGCATTTAAAAAACCTTAGAAATTCACAGAAAAAACATAGGTTTCAGGGGTGTTATAGTTAGATGGCCATTTCACTCGTAAAAAACCATAGAAATTCCTGTTATAGTTAGTTCTGCTAACTATAACTCACGCGCCCGCAATGCACTGCTGATGATGTCACATATTGCATCATTCATGACATGGTCAGTGACATCACTGATGACATCACTGATGACATCTCAAATGACATCACTGATGACATCACTGATGACATCATCCACGTGACAATCTGAAACACCTCATCATACACTAGTTTAACCTTTCATCACTCACTGTAAAATACAGAGTACCATGTTTGAAACCATTGACACACCAATACCAGTTACGACATACCCACTCACTGATTCCTAAGTCTACACACACAACTACCCATTCAACAACAGAATCATTTATACATGCAGTCACTAATTAATAGAACACTATCAAATGCATCAACACCATTGGTATGGCAGAGACCTTTCATAGACATCATAGAAAGACGTTGATAGTAGGCTCTGCAGGGGAACAAAAGGCATCCTGCTCAGGGATTTTGTCACAAGCAGCCCTTCAAAGGCGGCTTCACCTTTGAAGCCTGCCTTTTGGACTAACATCCTGAGTGCAGTAAGGCAAACAAATCCAACTGCTAGATTCTTAAAAATCCTGCATGAAAAGTTGACCTTGACTGAAATTTGACTTGTCACAAATAGATCAGACTGAGCCAGATTAGGGAAGCTGGGCAAGCTTTACTGATATACAGTTGTACGTGTTTAACAAATTCCGATAATTTTTTTATGTAGAATCTTGCCACTTGGGTAGGAGGCCTACACCCCCTACCTGGTATAACCAAAAGTGCAGATTGGTTAGAGTAGCACTGATATTGGCCATAAAGGTGCAAGCCCATTCTATGATAAAGGAGGCTAGAGCGATCTACAAAGGTTGCATTACTGAGGCTAAGAGAGGCTGGGAAAAGATGAAGTGGGCAAACCTACTGGCTGCGGCAAGTAGTAGGGGTTCCTGCTCCTTTCGGAGTCTAATTGCTACCGGAATTGCAGATGGTAACCCCATGATTGAAAATCTCATATCCATGGCAATTTGGGTTAATCACTTCTCTAGCTTGTATTCTCCCAAAGATTGTAGTTTACAACTTATTGATGTACCCTTCAATCCTTGCAGCAGAGCTACCCAAGAGATTAGCACTGACTTGGCCACGTGCCACTATAGGCGACTATCTTGGTTGTTGTTACTGATGAAGAAGTTATCACGGCAATTAATAAAATGGTTTCCCAGAAAGCTCTGGGATTGGACAAGGTCCCTGGAGATCTTTTTCTTGGTAGACCTGATGTGCAGGGGACCTACTTTTCCTTGGTTTTTAGTGCTATAATGAGATGAGCCCCTATCCCCCAACTTGGCTTGGTGCTGAGATCAATCCTGTTTTTAAAAAGGGTGCTTGGGATAGCCCAGCCAATCATAGTCCTATTAGCCTAATTGATTGCACACAAAAGCTTTTTGCAAGGGTTGTGTTCAACAGGCTCCTAGAAGGAATGACTGTGTCTCAGAAACATACACCTTTGCAGGCAGGGTTCAAAGAACAGATCAGCACTTTGGATCAGGTGCTCCAGTTTTAGCTCCTTAATTAGATTTTTTTTTATTTGGGCAGGAACGGCTTATATTGCATATGTTGACCTTAGATCAGCTTTCGAATTGATTCCCCGCCCAAAGTTATGGCAGGTGCTGGATGAACTGGGGGTACCGCAATATTGCTTGCACATGATCAAGCACCTACATGAAAACAACTTTGCCCAAGTAAGATGTGTTCAGATGGGTGAATTGACTTAGCCTTTTCCTGTCCAAAGGGTGGTAAGGCAGGGATTTGTCCTTGCCTCAATCCTCTTTTCCCTCTATATCAATGATCTAGCAACTTTTGTGGACTGTGAAGGTTCCGATGCTCCGTCCCTTTCAAACACCAGGATACCAGCCCTAATGTTTGCAGATGATAAGCAGCTTATTTCAAAGACCCCTTGGGCCTACAGAAGATCTTGGACAGATCTGATATTCTTTTTACCCTTAGAGGCCTAGACAAAACCATTACCAAAACTATATTTATGGTACTCAACCCTGTTGTACCACACGGTCTAATCCTGGCCCCTTAGAGTGTCTCACCTGGAGCGTGTTCGCACATTCGAGTATTTGGGCATAACAATCCACAAGCACTTCAATTGGCAATCACATATAACTAGGAGAAGGCTAAGGCTGGAGCAAACCTCACGGGGTATTGTAAAAATGCATTAAGTTTCCCCTTTCTAACCTATTTCTCCAGCATTTCAAGTTTTCAGCCATCAAGCACTTGCCTCAGCTCTTTATGGAGCAGAGCTCTGGATGCACAGGACATGTCTCTTTTTGGGATTGTTGAAAATCGTTTTTAGAATTAAAAGGGCTTCCCATCAGCCCCTGATGCTTCCCTTAAGGCTAGACATGGGCCAAAATAAATGCAACTGACGTGGTCGGCCTAAAGCCCATATTATATTGGAAGAGGTCTGATCTACTCCGAAGCTGATCTCCGATCAAACAGGTTTGCAGGAGATTTTATGCAGTGTGAGTGCAGCTGATATCCCCTGGCTGAAGTATGTTAGGGTTAATCTGTCAAACATTGGCCTCGGGCAATTGAGGAATGTCCCCCTTAGTCCGGTGAAATATCTAAGGCCCAAATAAAGATTGTCTATTGGCAATGTAAGCTTTAAGTAGGAACTCGAACTTCGGCTTTTAATTACGGGTTGGAGCAATTCTTGGACGACATTGAGTCGGCAGCTGCAAGGAAACTCTTTTTGCAGTTTAGGTCTGGGTCCCTACCCCTCCTCTCTTTTACAGCCTGGTGTGGAGCTGAATAGAGCCCTTTTTCTCAACAATGTGCTCTGTGTCTCTTTTTTTTTTACACTTTATTTTTGACCGCAATATGACATGTGTAGTAGCAGAGTAATTCGTTAGGTACAGTCTTTTTCTATTTACAACAATCCCCTCAGTCAAATTACATAACAAGTCTGCTCTCAGCATTCTGTGCGGTATAAAAAAGGATAATCAGGATCCCATCTTGTAATGACAATGCTACCAATCGAACAATGGACACATTACATCCTTAGCGCCACTTCAAGTTTGTGCATATTTACATTCAACTAACGAGAACTTATACAAACCCCCTTCTCCCCCCCACCCTAACCCACCCCGCCCCCTATGCTCTTTGTCTCTTAGGAGTGAAACAATAGAGCACGTTTTATTTTTCAGTCTGGCGTATCAAGACCCTAGGAATGTGTGCATCCGACCAGTGTGTCATAACCTAGGGTACAGGACATGTAGGGCAGCCATGAGAATTCTTAATTGTGATTCCAGTCAGTGTATAATATTTGCAGTTTCACGGTTTTTGTTAGCTATGTGGCGAATCAGGCAATCTCATATGAAACGATCTATTGCCTTGTGTTATTTGTGGCTTAATTGTTTAGATCTCTAGAAGTCCCCGCTGCATTTGTTTTTATAGTTTTATATACGTTTTAATATGGATTTTAATGACGCATTTATGTCAAATTGTATTTATTCATTTTTTAATGTTTCAATTGCATTGACTTTGTGCTTTAAGGGCATGTTGCCGAATAAGGGGGCATATTATCAAGAAACGGTGTAAAAAGTATCGCTGCTTTAGCGGTAGAAAACTGCCGCTAAAGCGGCGATAATGGGCTTGATAATGTGCCCTTGAGAATTCCAATAGAAGCCCATGTTCTCGTGTCAACATGGGCTTCTATTGGAATTCTCTGCGGCATATTATCAAGCCCATTATCACCGCTTTAGCAGCAGTTTTCTGCCGCTAAAGCGGCGATAATTTTAACGCCCTGCTTGATAATATGCCCCAAGGTTATTAATTGATTGATTGACATAAGGCCTCATTATGAGTGGTGTATAATTATGCTACTGAGTGCAAACATTACTATTTCAAATAATGAGTTGGGTTCAAGTTGCACTGAAACTTGGGTTGTGACCGCCTAGATACATCCAGGTTATCGCTGGAAGATTTCGCATGGCAAAAACAGTGCTGAAAAAGGGAATAGTGTGTGGTTATAACTGCCACAAAGATGTTTGCCGCTCATTCCCCGAATTTGTCTGGGAAAGATTGAAGTCGAAGGAAACTAACACAACTCTGTGGTACCTGTATTTCCCTTAACAGTTTTACTTCGATTCAATCGTGGTACTGAGAAGGAGGGCACAAACAAAGCAATATAAACTGATATTTTGCTTTATAAAACCATTACAGTGCGATTGGCACTTAAGGCTCTCATTTCGAGTTGGGGTATGCCATCTAGAGCAAAAACTCAGAAAGAAATCCTACAAGTTGAAATTACGAGTCTTTGGGCCCGAAATCGTCGGATTTGAAAACAACATGCCTGATGAATTATATTTCCAGGCCCAGTGACACTGGCACTTTCACTTGAGCTGCAGTGGCATAGTCTGAGGACAGCAACATTGCCTGTCACCTGCCCACACCCTGCAGGAAGGGTGCAGACAGTGCGCCCCCCCTGGACAGGCAGAGGCGTGAAATGCAACAACCTTCCAAGGCCCAACAGAACTTCCGCTGACACTTTTTATTTGCTCAGAAGAGGTCCAAAATGTCAGCATTTGTTTTCCAAAATAGTGAAAAACTGCTGGTCAAATGGTCTGGTAAAGTCCGACTTGTTCTCGATACCGGGGGAAAAAGACTTGTGATTACCAAGCTTTGGTGTTGAGATTCTAGCCAGTATGTGCTCCACAAATACCCCATGCATGCTCACACATTGGTATAATGCCTGCGAGAAAGATACTGAGTGCAAACTTAGTTTATTACTTGATTAGGGTTTTTGTAAATCCTAGTAAAGTACTTTGCAAGTTGTGGGACAGGGTTAGAACGAAATCAAACGGTACAAACATAAGTCCATTAGGTCTCTGGTAATAGTCGTCCCACTTTTCTATGACACCCACTACATGGCCCGGGGAGCATCACAGTTTGTGAGGTTGGTGACTGCGGGCAGGTCTGTGTCATTCTGTCCATTACCATGGTGTACCCAACTAAAAAGCTGTAATAAGGGAGGGCTAGTGGTGGCAGCACATACATTGAGAGAAATGAGAGATGGGGGTTTAGTTAGGGGTTCCAGTGGGCAGAGGAAAATATTCTAAATGTGGAGAGCATTATTGGGGTCGTTAATATATAGCCTGCAGCACTTTGTGCCACTCACTTAAGAAGCCCTTGAAAATAGGTCTCAGGCCTTCCCTAGCCTATTGTAACTGCAGACAGACTGGGACCAGGACAGGGAGGCAGGACATTTCAAACACCTCTGTGTGTGTGTGGGGGGGGGGTCAATCCAGATGTGTCTCTCATTTCAAAGCTAGCACCAGGTACACAAAAGGGACATTCAGACCCACTCTTCAGTACACTCCTGGGCCTATGTATACTACAGAAGAAGAACTGCCCTGCTGCTTGAGGCCTCCCCTGCTGTCTGAGAAGGAAGACTGGAGTTGCACCCTTCATCCTAGGCTACCTAAGAGACTCCAAGGGCTAGTTAGTTGGCCTCCTGTTCTGAGCTACAGGGACACAACAAGCTGTAGAGGCCTCCCTGCAATTTCCTAGCTGACCTGCAGCACTGGACCTGCCTAAGCCTGAAACTAGAGCTACAACTGGACCTCCACTATCCCAGGCTCAATGCAAGGAATTGGCGCTTTTACATGTGAACATAGTGCAGGATATTCAGCAATCTTTGCTTAGGGCAAGTGGAAATTTTTCTCAGATTAATATCTCTCCATCATTCCCTTATTCTGATGTCTCAATTTCTGGAGATTCTTCTCCTCTCCACCAGACATTGGACTTTTGGGATACTCTGGACCTGCCTTTATTTGTGTCTCTGGCACAGTCCATAAGTGCAGGTTCTATCAGGGACCCTCGTCCCCCTGCCAAGCTTTGTCTACTAGATCCAGACATCCTACTTCCCCTGGTAAGACTACTCAACTGCTCATTGCAGAAGGGTTCCATTCCTCAGGTGTGGAAGCACACCAGGGTCCTTCCCCTTTTGAAGAAACCCAACATGGACCCTGCCAATTGGTCTAATTATAGACCTATTTCTCTGCTCCCCATTCTGTCTAAAATTCTAGAAAAACATGTCTGTATTCAACTCTCTGCTTTTATGGAGTCTCTAAGTTTTGTACATGACTCCCGATCAGGGTTTAGAGTGGGACACAGTACAGAGTCCACCCTCCTGGGAGTTACAGAACATCTCAGACAGCTCCTAGAGGAGGGCGAGACGACAGTGCTGATTTTATTCAATCTCAGCAACTCCTTCGACATTGTGTCCCATGACACGCTCATACGGTGACTGGAACAATTAGGGTTCCAGGAAACAATATTGGCATAGCTTTCCTCTTTCCTAAAAGGTCAAGTCTTCCAGGTTTCCTCAGGTAGCTCCTCCTCCATGTGTCATTCATTGACCTCTGGGGTCCCCCAGGGATCTTCTCTGAGTTTAGCACATCTCATTGTCTATGTACACCCTCTAGCCGATCTGGTGGAACACTGTGGTCTCACTCTCTTCTATGTGGAAAATACCCATATCATCTTCTCTTTATGATCCAATCAGGACAACAGCTCCACTTCTGTCTGGCTCAAGTAGCCTTATGGATGAATAGCAACTCGCTGAAACTGAATGGTGAAAAAACTGAGGTGTTGATCCTTGGGAAGAATCCATTCCTTTGGGGACAACAGCCTTGGCCAGCTGCACTGGGTGATGTCCCCATCCCTGTTCTCAAAGTCAAGAAGTCAGACTTCTTGGTGGACTCTAAGCTCTCCATGAAGCTGAAGGTGGCAAAGGTCTCTCGGGCCTGCTTCGCAACTCTGAAATTGCTACAGAAATTCATCTGAATTCTCCCCATATCTGCCTAAAGAACTGTCATCCAGGTTCTTATCCTGTTCCGTCTGGACAATGGTAATATCCTTTACCTGGGGGTTGACAAAGCCTCCTTGAGATGCATGCAGGTGATTTACAGACTGCAAAAACATGCCCTGGCTACATCTCTCTGCCATGTGCTTCATTGGTTAGGGGTGGAAAAAAATGTCCAATTCCAGACTCTGTCCTATGTCTTCATACCAAGTGCAGGGAGCTCCCCCCACCACATCAATGATTTTATAAAGCTGTATCAGCCTACTCGCTATCTGCACTCCAGCAACCTCTCCCTGTGCACCCTCCATAATATTAAAATTACTCGCATGGGAAGTTGATCTTTTACATTCCCAGGCCCTAAGCTCTGGAACGCTCTGCCGGAACATCTGAGATCCTGCACCTCGCTGCCCTCTTTTCACAGACAACTAAAGACGTGGCTATTTTTAATCCATCTGAGCTGGGAGAAACATTATCAGTTGCTAAAGCCACCAGTAAACCCTTAGTGGTTAGCCGTTTGGGCTATATAACTTATAAACATTTTAACATAACATAACCTGCCTAAGTCCTGCTGCCCTCTGCTGGATTGATTTCATGATCCCCAAGAGGTGCCTCCCAGGTCCTGAACCTTTGGTGTGGCCTCAGTCGAGCTTCTCCTGCAAGGAATGGAGAAGTCCTGAAGATTTGGGCTCTTTGCTCGCAACTAAAAACGGGCTAGTTCGCACCAATATCTTGCTGCCTGCACTGACCGCCAATCTGTAGCTCTGCATAACCAGACTGTTTGGGCTACAGCAACCACCAGTGAAAACCAGCACTGCACTTTGTGCTATAGCATTGACAGACCATAATACCTGCCAACACAAAGTTCCAGCAATGGCCATCCGCAATGTTTGGCAGAATGTTTGCAATACAGGGATGAATTTTCATGGCACCTGGCCAGCTCTTAGCGTGATAGAGACAGTCACCCACAAAGCGCCCCCTGCTCCTAGTGGCCTCCTCCACTGGGTACTAGTCTCTTCATTGACTTTGAGGAGGTAGCTTTTTCAGCTGGACTTACCTGGCTGGTCCCTGTATCCTGACTGCCCTCTATTGCCGTCAACCTCAACTTGTGACTTTCACCCGGCCTCGCACAACCAGCTAATTACGAATAGTGCTTAGTGCTTTTAGGTGCTATACTTACTTTAAATCTTGGATGTTGCATATCTCAGGTTCTACTGGTACCATTTTTGTCATTTTGGAATCAAATAACTTATTCAATTTTACTCTGTTTGTCTAAATTAGTGTGGGACTTTTCTTGTGTTGTGTTCTCACTTTATTACTGTTTGTGTGCTGCATAAATACTTTATAAGTTGCCTCTAAGCTAAGCCTGACTGCTTTTGTGCTAAACTACCAGAGGGTTAAGGACAGGTTAATTTAGTGACTTTAGTGGTTCACCATGACAAGGATTGTGGCTGTTGCTTGAGAAGGGCTCTCTGCTCCCCTCAATCAACAGTCCAATTTCTCACAATGGCGTTGATCTCTTTGCTGTGAAGGGAGTCTTAGTGGGCACTATGATTTAAGTGTCTGCCTGGCAAACCTTTTTATTTAAAGAAAACAAATTCCCTGAGCAGGAGTTTTCTCAAAGTAAATAACAAATTGCCTAATATGCAGCAAGGTTTCTCCCTAGGCATCTGGCAATTCACTGTGTTCCCTCCCTGTGTCAAATATGCATGGCAGAGAAAATCGGTGATAGTTCCCTGCCCCCAGAGGGACAGTATGATCATCGCTGTGATCAGGTGGCTTTTTGGTGGATGGATTGCCAGACCATATGTTGACATTGGCAGAGGCAGCAGAGGGTCTGTCTGTGTAAACCTGGTGCATTCCCCAACTCTAAATATAGTGAGGGACCTAGAGTTGGGTAGGGCAGGAAGACTGCTGAAATGTGGAGGTGCTCCCATTCCTCCACTCAAAATGAGGCCCTATTTCACATTGCAGTATTGGTCCAAAGGGGAAATGTGCATGGTATCGACAATGAGTATTATTTTTTACTGGCTCCAATTTCAGTAATAGTGGTGAGGAGGTGAGAGTAGTAGGCATTTATTGTGCCCTCACTAGACAGCACACTGCAGTTATTTTTAGCATCAAACTTATTTTTTAGATTTTGCATATTTACAACATGAGGTACAGAGAGTTACAGAGATTTGCTCACAATCACAACATTTTGGTCACATGCTGAAACTGAGATTGAAAGTCATATCTGCATGATCTAAATTCAAAATGAGTACATATAATAATTGCAAAAATGCAAATAGATAATTGAATTGGAAAGTAGGACACATTCATGGCAAGTTCTCAAATACACAAATGATGAAATAAATTGCAACTCAGCATTGCCCTTGCACCAGCATCTCAAGCACTTTGCGTCTAACTATATTACTGCCAGCTAATAACAAGTAAGACACACACTTTTCAAACATAACAAAGAAAATGACTGAGCTTTGCGACAAAATCTGGATCTGCCTGAGCACCCATAGTAAAATCACTTTTTAATGACCTTTTGTTGACCTTCTATAACAAGCGGCTGAATCATAGCTCCCTGAGATCAGAAGTGAAGGATTCTGGACATAAAAGTAATTTAAAGTTACGTTCAGGCTACTGAACCCAATAACTACACTTTATCCAACATTTTCCATGGAACTCTAAAATCCAACAAAACATAGCTAAAGTCCAAATGCAGATCCTCATAGAGCCATACTAATGTGATTTTCCACTAGTGTCTTAGTATTGAAGCTTGGAGATGCTGCATACAATGACTCCCTTACCATTCTCTTTGTATTAGATCTATTGAGAGCATTTAAAATGCTGCTCAACAAATTGTATCTTTCTTGCCTGTAGATGGTAGTCAAGGCTTCACCCCGCACAATTAAATGATTCAGCCATTTCCATGCAGCTAAATAGTGTGAGTCTTCAACTCTTCCTTCCACAGTCCTGAGGCCTGAAGAGTGGCACAAGGATCTCTCCTCTCCACATCTGTGTACACCTACATTAAAGCACCCTTAGTTCTACCCTAATCCTGCAACTAACACTTCCACTGGTCAGCCAATGGCATACATATGTAGTTACATGTCATAGGCCAAGGGGACTGGTCTGAGAACAACTCCAAGGGTATTGAGGCAATAAAATCCTGCAGAGGGACAACAGCCTTAAATTTAATGGGCCAAGATTGAAATCATAGTTCTAAGATCTTACCACATTCACAAGAAGATAAATGTTCTCTTACCAGCTATCATCTTCTTTGCAGAAGTGACACCCATCGAAACAAGAGTAAGGACCTTAGAAGTCATGGGGGATCCATACTTTGTCCTGAGTTATCAGTCAGGCCTAGAAACAAAGTCATCATTCTGCCACTTGACAATCCTCAAAAAACCCTCCTTTCATTCCTGTTTAAATTCATCCAGTGGCGGATGACACCCTAGCAAACTCTCAATTGAGCTTAGCCAAAACCTTCTATGAAAACAGATCTAACTCAATAGATAAAAACAAATCCAGAAAAAGCAAATAACACCTTAGCTTCTGTCTTAAGAAATGATAACCAGCTACAACTCACCTAAGAAGAAAGTATTGTTTCCCACCGAAAGTAAGAGCCCCCTTTAAGACACTGTGGGCCTGATTTATATGTTGGCGGTAAGTATACTCCGTTGCAATGGCAACAAGCATCACTATTGGCAACATAATGATCAGTCTGCTGGATTTAAATGCGACTGTACCATAGGTTTGACAACAGTTGAGACTACGCCGTCCCCGCCATAGCCAAACCTCTCTAATGGCCCGACCGAGTAAGGGCCAGCAGGGAAATAGCTATTTGTCCGCCCACCAATCAGAATGGGGGGGATAGCCATATATTTTACTGTCCATCACTGCCAGGCAAACTCTGGCAGTGAGGGACAGTAAAATGCTAATATTGCTCCCCTGCAATGGAAGATGGTTTCCGTAGTGAGGGGAGCATTTAATGTATTATTTTCATGAAGAAAATCTCGTTTTGATATTTTCGTTTTGGAAGTAAATACCAGTTTGTTGCAGAGCTACATCATGCTGATGCAGCCCTGCACCAAACAGGTTAATGCATTGGCAGAAACCGCTGTGACGGCAATTCCTGTCAATGCTTTCTAAATGACTGCCTACTTGATACTTGACAGTCATTTATAAATCTTATGGGCGGTCCCCTGTGCCATGGGGATGGAGTAATTTACTCCGTTCCCCTGCCAGAACAATGGGCCAGTCACCAAATAATGAATCAGGCCCTCTGTCTGAATGATAAATCCTGTCTGGAGGAAAAGTAAAAACTTTACCAGCACTCACACTCATCAAAAAACACAAGAAACAAGTGCAAAAGCAGAGGAGATTGATGCATCTTCTGAAATACTCTCTTGCCCTGTATTGGGCTCCCCTGTGCATTCAAACTGCCTGAACTGTATATGATTCAGAGAGAAACTGATACTGCACTTCGGCAAAACCTTTGTACGAAATATCTCCTCCTCTTGAAGATGGAAAACGAAGCCTACTATGAAGGCCACTACAGTATATTTTACCTGAGAGCACTATGCCTTTATGTTTGCCTGCAATCACTCTATTAGTTGCAATGCAGAACCTTTATATTTATGTGTGCTTTATATACATTCGGTATGCATTTGCAAACTGCAAGCCAGATCAAGGCAACTAGGATGTGCCTTAGTATATCTCTGTAACTAAGATACCCATGTGGTAATGGCTGCTGACAATCGACTCCATATTGTCTTATCATAATATCTAGGTCAAAATATCTGAGGTACAAAATATTGCGATTTTAAATGCATGGGGCAAATTAATTCTTTTACAATAATATTGATATTTAAAATATTGCTCTTTAAATATTGTGATAGTTTATGCTAATTTAATATGTTTTATAATATGTTTACTTCTGGAACAACTGAATGTAGAAATATATGTTATTGTTTTTAATATTACGCTTTTATAGGTTATGATTTTCTGAATGTGGGGTAGATTTTTATTTAAAAAAATATAATAAATAAAATGTAATTGTTGACATGTCCTTTATGTGTTTAATGTTTTCATTATGTTATATATTTATGTGATTTTTAGAAGCTTTGGGATCATTGGGGGATTGGTGCACGGAGTTGTTTAAAAGATGTGTTGATTTGTTTTTTCCAAAGTATTATTTTCAAATGTATCACTGAGATAAATTCATAATATTTCATTCCATATATTAGTATCATTTTAAATAAAAAATGGGGTTCATTCATTTTTATTATTTTTACTAAAAATATAGGTGGTTAATGAGGGAAGTGGCCGCATACATTATATTAGAAATATCAACTAGTATAAATTATGCAGAATTTTAGTGGTGTTTTGTTTAAAGTATTTGTATGGAAACCTCAGGAAATTAAATCAATCAAAATTATTTATTTAATTAGAGATGAATAAGTCTATTACCATTAATTAATACAAATACGCATTGATTACTGTTGTTTGGAATTATTTATTCTTAATTGATTATATTTAATTTTAGTTTCTCACTTACTTTACTATATAAAAACTGTTGACCATCCTTTTTGGACTGAAGAATAGTAAAACTCATCCCAAATTACACATACATTTTTTATAAAGTTTTAGAATTGTAATTAAAAATAATATTTTTGACATATCTTATATTTTTATTATTGCATTTTATAATTATTTTGTAGAGGCCTATGTATTGATTACACAAAATAATCCTCATGCTAATTTGTTTAATATTTGTTTTTATTATTTATATTATTTTTAAAAGTATTCAATGTTATATATGGTAAAAGCAAAGTAAGTTGTCTGACAGATAAGTATGCTTCTATTTATTTAATTTGTTTTTAATAAACATGAACCATATTTTTAAACATACAAATGTAGTTAATTTTTTATGTTTCTTTAGAGAAGCATTATTAAATATAAATATATTTTTTATAACTTTCATTGCTCTAATTTTAACATGTATTATCACTCATGGGCTACTTCAAAGTGACCCAGGGGGCACATGTAGTTCCATCATGCACATACTTTCACCTTGTGCCATGCACCTCATGGTGCATGGATGTGAAAAAAGTGGTCTCTAACACTGTGGCTTGTGCTGCTGTCCTTTTCCTGGCCTGCAGCACAAGCCGTAATAATAGGGAGCACTTTTCCGATTGCCACCATGGAGGTCAAATCGTAATTGGGTAGTCGGACCGCCACCTGCCTCTTAGGCAGTCCCCGGACCACCGTGGTGGCGGGCAGCGGGCCACTCATCCAGCATCATAATGATGTCCTAGGTTCTGCAGTGCATGCTTTATAAAAAGAGAATATTAATACAGGAATAGTTCTTGACAATCATGGTATACATCCAACATTAGACAATGTATATCTGCTGGTTAGCTAGTCCATACAATTTCAAAATAGTTCACCTTGTGCTTTCAGGAATCAAGGCATACAAACAGATAGTGACCCACCAACAACATGCCTAAACTATTCAAAACAGATGGTTAACGATTTCCTGCTTAGTAAAAGTCTCAGTAGCATGAGCTCGGAAGGAAAAACTCACATTTTACTTTAATGACTATATAATCCAGCTTTAGAACTGCTATTTTCTTATGCCTCAAAGGACTATGGCTCCAAAGGACAAATTGGTTAGAACTAATACTTGTTGAGTGATCATGCAGATAGCTGTGCTCAATTTCCTTTTACCTACAAAATGCATGGAACTACTCCTAAAGATGTTTTATGTGCTCCTGCAGCTATTCTCTTGTGCATCATACCATAGAACAATGCAGCATTGGAACCGAATGTTGAAACCACTCGCCTATGTGCCCCAATCATAACACACCCCACTTGGTACACTAGGTCACTCATACAGTAAGACAGAATTCAGTGAAGATCAATGGACAATCAGATTCCATGGGTAAAGCACTCACCACATTTCCTGTGGCAACTCATTTCTGCATAAGAAGCCCTATGTTCTTTTTAAATCTAAGGGCCCCATTAGGATGGTGGTGAGGAACTTCGATTTTCGATCACGATCGAATCGACCCGCCATTTTGTGCCCCGCCGCCATCTTGTGTTGCCATCACTCAGGCAGCACGGCGAACAAAGTCTATTCTGCTTTTTCTGTAGCCCGGTGTCAAAATACGTCCTCGGCCTTTGTTTGCGAAGCTGGTGTTAGAACTAGCCAAGTACACTAATCCCTGTCTGGCTTTCCTAATCCCTACTTCAACTATCTGTTGGCTCATACTATTCTTTCCTGATCATATCTTATTGACTGGCCTTCAGTGTCTCCTGCTAGCATTCTCTTGTTTCACAACTGTCCACCAATACACACAAACGTATCTCACCACCTGCAAGTTAGTTATAATCTGTTAATGAATTAGTTCGAGGGTGGGGTGACAAACACAGTTGGAGGAGAGGCCTCTTCGAGTCACCTGATATTTCTGTTTTCGAACCTTTCTTATTGGTTCCGCTTTGTTTTTCAACTTTCCCTATTGGCTCTTTTCCTATATGCTTTGGGAGTGTATCTCGTTAATAATTATGTATTGTATAGTATTTAATCTGATGCGCCACAGAGTGAAGTGGCAGTCTCCTGAGAACCTACCTTGTGTACTTCTAGGATAACTGTACTAGCTGCAGCTAAATAAATCCAATCTTCTAACGCCGACAGAGTGTCCCTTGTCTCTGTGTAGCGAAGCAGGTGAACTCCGGAGACAGAGAGCGTACCCTGCGCCGCCAGGTCCAAAAGGTTCTGGTTCTTCAATTGGCGCCCTACGTGGGGCGGCTTCAGTGGTACCGGTTCTGCTCGAAGGTCGTGAGGAACCCCGCAAGAAAATTCCGGAGGGTTCGCGAGCCACACTAAGCGACCCCTGTATGTCGAAAGTGGTCCGAAGGTCTTTTGCAGTGCGGTTACTCCTTCCTGACAGCTACTGATGACCGCTGCCCTGACTGCCGCCCTGCTTTGGCCCATTCCTTTGATGATGTATGGTATGGCGAGACGATAGACAGGCCTCTGTTGGTGGAAGAAGACGTCCTTAGTTAAGTATTTTCGTGGGTCGCGCCCACAATTTGGTTCTTTGTTTGATGTCCTTAGGTTTCTTAGATTTAGCGTTTGCAAAGGCTAAAGCCGAGGGTAAGTGCATTTGTGCTGCATAAACTGAGTTTTACTCCCTTGAAGTTTGTGAACAGTCCGGAGACATCTCGAGATGCCTGGTCTGACTAAGTTTGGAAGAATTTGTTGTCTTGGTTGTAATAGGGATTCCCGACTTGAGGACTCTTGTCCGATTCCTTCGGTTGGAACTCCCACATATGAGCTCTATTCGAAACATGGTATCGGCCCCATTGCCTTTAACGAGACATGGACTCGATACACGAAGAAAGATGGTGTTCTCAAATGGCCAGAAAACGGTCGTTTTGACCCTGATGTGCTAGACAATTCGGAAGCAGTTTTGTTCAAAAGAAAAGCCCGGCCGGCAATGTTTGACTCTTTCCGCCTTTGGCGTAAGGAAGCCATACAGAAAGAAATTAAACAAGCAAAACGAGATAGGAAAGCACAGGGTATGACAATTATACATGCTGCCCAACAGTTCAAAAATGATGAAATTGACAATGCGACTGAAATTTCAGTAAGACAACATCGTATGGCGATAGATAAATGCTATCCGGTGTTGCCTGTTTCTCCTTCTGATAATAAGAAAGATATAGAAGAAGATCCCCTAATGTCTCATTTATTAAGGTTGCCTCCACCCTATGCGCAAAATGCCAATGTACCTCAACTGTTACAGCCTGCTCAGCTGCTAGTGGTACCTCCGCCGGTTCCGGCTCTTCAGCATTTGCCTCCTCCAGTATTATCGCCCCTGCCGGTTTTACCATTAGTCTCAACTTCTTTGCCTTCATCCCCTGATCTTAGCTCTCCTTTGCCTTCTGCTTCTCCTGCAATTTCCAGTTCTTCTCCTGTCAGTTCTCCTAATACTCTGTCTCCAGTCCTAATGTCCAATTCACCGTCTGTGCGTAAGCGTCTCACAGATTCTGTCACTAGTATTCTATCTCCTTTCTTTGGCTTTTGCTCGAAGACAATCTCGTAGTCAGTTCCCAGATTTTGAGGAACGAGAGAAGCTAGACTCTCTTGCACGAAGATGGATCAAGAAGGGTCCACAATATAGTGTGCTTGATATTATGCCTACCTTTTTGCAATGGAATGCGCCTACACAGAGATATGTTTTTAATGTAATGTGCGACATTCTCATTAAAGAAGGGGAAGATGTGAGTTCGAGTCCGATCTCACAAGATCTGTTAGATGTTCAAGCTGATTTTGAAAAAGGACTTATTGTATGTTCCAAAGTTGAGGAAGCTGTAAGGACACTTATCTCTTATAGATCCTTATTGTTTTCCCAGATTTTTCTTGATTCTGATCCGTCGGTTAAACTGACGTCGAGAAATTAACCTATGAGAGAGGTTCCTCCAGTTTGGAAGGAGGCAGTAGCGGCTGTAGGCGCTAATGCAGCTATTCCTGCTCATTTTCAGCGTATATGGGTACATGTCCCTTGGAAGAGGTCTGAAGTTTTGGCTCTTAAACAGACTCTACCAGATCCTCATAAGAACCCTGCAGGTTATTACAAAGAATTATCACAGACAATCGATGCTTGCATTATGAATTTAGCAGATATTGATATGTTGATGGGTAATGTAGTCCCACAGACAATATAGGCAAAGATTCGTAGAGAGGATCACACACAGGAACTAGGTGCTACTTGGAATGTTATAGCTAATACAGATAGAGACCAAGTGGGTGGCGCAAAGCCTGACGCTTTGATCTCGGAACTTCCTGGTAGAATCATCACGTTAATGAAAACTATGATGCCTGCACTGAGAGTTAATTGGGATAAGCTAGCAGCATGCAAACAAAAGAAAGATGAAAGTGTCTCTGACTTCTTTACTCGTTTTGAGGAGACATTTATCGACCACAGTGGTCAGGACATGGCTACCGAGGGTGGACAGTGATTATTCGTGGATAAATTTGTATTCAATTTGCTTCCCGAGCTGTCACACAAATTAAAAGATTCAGAAAGTTCTTGGGCTGTTTCTTCTTCTGCTCAGATATTGGCTACTGCACAATATTATGAGAATAGGGATAAAGAAGAAAAAGAAAAGGAAGAGAAAAAGACGAAAGATTTAAAAACGAACGTTCTCTTGCAGCAAGCCTATCCGCCACATTATGTTCAGCCTCAGACTCAGCAGCCACCGCAGTTTCAGAGGTTGTATCAAAAATCTGAGCCATACATACCTTTGTTAGGTCCTCATCAATGTGCCTATTGTAGAGAGGAAGGTCATTTTAAGAGTAGTTGTCCGGTTTTATTGCAGCGCAACGGAGCGTTATCTGCTCCACGAGGTCGTGCTGGCCTCTAGTCAGCAAACAGAGGTAGAGGTCGAGGTGTGTTGATTCAAGAACAGCGTGCCCTTCCTTCTCCCAATTCCATGAACTACTTTGATCAGCAGAATGTGAGATCTACACAGTATTACAATGAAGACCATTATGTTGAAGGCGAGAATGAAAGTCTTCATGCCAACTAGGACAGCCATGGACAAAGTTGGGGAGTTGTGCTAATCCCAGTAGATCAAAATGGTCCTTATGTTAACGTCACTACAATGGGTGTATCAGAGCCATTTCCTCTAGATACTGGAGCAATGAGAAGTTCTATCATACATTATAAACTTCCTGGGGCACCTTTGTCTGGCTTAACGAATGTTTCTGTAGGATTCTCGGGCGCCCCTGTTCGCAATCCGGTTTCTTGCCCTTTGCCTATTTCAGTTGGTCCTTATGATTTGGAAGCTCCACTACTGTTGACGAATGGTTGCGGTGAGAATCTGTTGGGTCTAGACCTATTGAAAAGAATGCATGCTACAATATATTGTTCTCCCTCTGGCGTACATCTCACTCTAGGTCAGAAGTTGATCTCCCCAATGTATTTGTCCAAAGATCAGTTTCCTCCTGAGTTGCTTTCTCTTCCAACAGCACTTTGGGCCACGAGTCCGAACGATGTGGGTTGTCTTGAGATTCGGCCTTATGTTGTCACTCTCAAGCCCAATGTTGAATTACCGCTCATCCCGCAGTATAGAATTTCTGCTGAAGGTGAAAAAGCGCTTTTGGAAATCATTCATCACTTAATTCGGAAGGATGTGGTTGAAGAAACAAGAGGTAACACATGCAATAGTCCTATTCTTCCTGTTCTTAAACGTACTGATCCTTCTCAGCCTCCTGTGTACCGGTTTGTAATTGATCTGCGAGAAGTAAACAAAATTGTGATTCCACAATTTCCTGTTGTTCCAGATATCACTGCTTTGTTGACAATGATACCTTCCACAGCAACTTGGTTTTCTGTTATTGATCTAAAGAATGCCTTCTTTAGTATTCCCATTGCAGAAGAGAGTAGGGACATTTTTGGTTTCTCTCTTGGAGGCCGAAGCTTCCGATTTAAGCGCGCACCCCAAGGCTATTGTGAAAGTCCCTCCATTTATAGCCAAGCTTTAAAATGTCATCTTGATACTTTTTACTTGCCGATTGGTGCTGCTCTTATTCAATACATGGACGACTTGTTAGTCGCCGCCGATACAAAAGATATCTGCAAAGATGTCACTGTTACACTGTTACGCCACTGGTTTAAACTGAATCACAAGGTTTCACCTTCCAAACTACAATATGTTTGTCAAGAGGTTACCTACTTGGGTCCTCTCCTATCAAAGGAGGGATGACGACTGACACCAGAACGAATTCAGGCGATTGCACGAATGTCTGTACCATCCACACAAAGGGAAGTACGTGCCTTCCTGGGTATTACTTCTTATTGTAGACAGTGGATCCCTAACTTCTCTTTGATCGCCAAACCTATATTGGCACTCATTTTAAAAGATACGCCTCAGCCCCTTCCATGGACTGATGAGTGCCAAAAGAGTTTCACTGATTTACGCACTGCTCTCTGTTCTGCTCCTGTACTAGGCACCCCAGATTACACTAAGCCTTTTACGCTGTATGTTCACGAGAGAGAAGGTTGTGCATTGTCAGTCTTGACACAGCAATTTGGAGACAGACAGCGGCCATGTGCCTATTTTTTAGCTACATTAGATCCCGTAGCTAAAGCATTGCCCAGTTGTCTCAAAGCAACAGCAGCAGCAGCAATCTCTATCCGACAGTCTGCTGGAATGGTGTTGGATAACACTCTCATTGTCATGGTGCCACATGCAGTGGATACTTTGCTAAACAGAACAAAAACACAGCATCTTACGAGTGCACATTTAACTGGTTACGAGCTGACGCTTTTGGCTAGTCACTTACACATTAAACGATTTAATACTTTGAATCCAGCTACTTTGTTGCCCCTTCCAAATGAGGAGAGTGTTGAGGATCAGCATGATTGTTTCTTCCGTACTGAGGAAGAGACAAAAGGAAGAATTGACCTGAAAGACACACCACTAGAGAATCCGGATGGGATTCTATGGGTACATGGTTCTTGTTTCAAAATGCCTAATGGAGATACGGTTTCAGCCTATGCTGTAACTACCTTACATACAATTGTGGAAACTGCACGCATTAGACACAATTCAGCGCAAGCAGCAGAGTTGACAGCACTGACGAGAGCTTGTGTACTATCGAAAGGGAAAAGAGTGAACGTGTACACTGACAGCCAATATGCTTTTGGTGTAGCGTTCAGTTTTGGGCGTCTCTGGAAGGAAAGGGGATTCCTAACTTCACATGGCACCAAAATACAGCATGGTCAATTAGTGACTGATCTCCTTGAGTCACTTGCTTTACCCATCCAAATAGCGATAGTGAAGTGTAGTGCACACAAGAAGATTACAGATGACGTTGGACGAGGAAATGCATTTGCTGATGAAATAGCAAAGAAAACAGCGAGAGATTCAACGAGTCGAATGTATGTGGCAGGTCCTGTGAATTGGGTCAGAGAGAGGAATGTGTGAGAATACAGTGGAAAGCGTGAAAGCGATTCAGAAAGAGGCTTCAGAAAGAGAGTTGAGCAAGTGGAAAGAAAGTACGGGAATGTTAAATGAGATGGGTTGTTGGGTAGAATTATCCGAACATCAACGTTGGTTGTTACCAGATGCTTATGTACTCCCAGTGGTTACTATGGCTCATGGTCCAGCTCACCTAAGTGCAAAAGGCATTTGCAAACTTTTGGCTCCAGTGTGGCAAAATGAAAATATCCCAAAATGTGCAGACAATGTAGTAAAGCATTGTATTGTTTGTCTAATGTACAATCCAGGAAAGGGAACCCCAACTCCAGCAGGTCACTTTGCTCCTCCGACATACCCATTTGAAGTGTTGCAAATCGATTACATTCATATGGATCGATGCAAAAACCTCAAATATGTTCTGGTGGTAATATGTGCCTTTTCGAGGTGGATAGAAGCATACCCTTTGAAAGATAATACAGCTTTATCTACAGCTAAAATCCTACTAAAAGAGTTCTTCCCCAGGTTTGGTTTGCCGCGCATTGTCTGGAGTGACAATGTGAGCGAATTTCTTTGTTGGCCAAGTCATGCAGAAAGTTTGTGCAGGTCTTTGAATCAAGCAAAAGCTCCATGCGGCAAATCATCCACAATCAGCGGGTTTAGTAGAATGTTACAATGGAACTTTGAAGTTGAAATTAGCAAAGGTTCAAGCAAGTACGGACTCAATTGGCCTGATGCTTTGCCGTTAGCTCTGCTATCCACCAGACCTGCAGTACACTCTCGTTTGGGACTTAGCCCTTACGAAGTGGTATTTGGCTGTCCGGCCAACGTATGGGGAATACCTCGCCCTAAGAAATTCTCAGACTTGCCCTATCCAATGTTGATTGACTATCTGCATGACCTTACAACTAAATTGCGTGTTCTTCATCAACAGGTTCAGAGTGCTCTGCCGGAGGCCTCCACAGACCCAGGTCATTCCATCCGACCAGGTGACTGGGTCTGTGTGAAGAATTTTCAAAAGTCTAATAATCTGCAGCCCAGGTGGCGGGAGCCTCGAGTGGTGTTGCTAACCACAAGAACAGCCGTCAAAGTTGAAGGAAAGAAAAATTGGATTCATGGTGTGCATTGCAAGAAAGTACCTTTGCCTTTGCCTTTTGAACAGTGGGTTCGTAGAGGGGTTGGTGACTGTGAAGGCGAAACAGTTCCACAATTTGTACCCTTTAGCGACGCAGACCTGAATGGGACCCTGTCTGAGAAAGAGGACGACGACATTTTACAGGAAGCAATTCCATTGCATCGTCGCTTGAATACGACTGAACCAAGAACATTGTTTCAAAATCAGAGTGTTCCGGGGAAGGAACACTATAATCCCAGGCCCAGACAAAAGAACATTTGAGACTTTCTCCTCCCTTGTGTAGTGTTCTGTTTCGGTTGCAGGGTCACGGTAGGAGTCCAGGTCACGACCTGAGTAGTGACAATAGGTCTGCAGGATCTTCAGTGTCATAGGACGGTAGAGCATCGTGACTTCAGTGATTGAGAAAGATTGCAGTGAGCATCCACTAGTAGGATGGAAACTACACTAAATAATAAAGAAAGAAGAGATGGAGTGAAGAAAGCACCCTGTAAAATAATGTACAGTCGTTTTAGTATAACTTTATGTGTTTTTATATCATTATGTATTGCTTTGGCGATTATTGGTTGGATAATTTATGTTTTGCAGCCAAGAAATACCTCCCCTTCTTCCTCTTTGCCTTCTTCTACTATCTCTCCACACCTCTTTCATACTCTTCCTTCACATGAACTTGTCAGAAGAATCGAGTATTACAACAATTCCTTTATCCAACTATTACACCAGCATCAATTAGTGGTTAACACAACTGATTGTTGGGTATGTGGTCTTATGCCACATACCACCGAGAAAGGAATGCCATATCTAGTTCTTCCTTTTTCTTATGAGGGTTCTGCTTGGGCATTCTTCGTCATTTTCTCCAATGCTTATCAAAGCAAATTCAGACGGTCTGTTACTTCACAAATTAATTATCCGGATTTTAGTCATAGTTCCTTGATTAAGGGCATGGTAGTTATGGCTAAAATCATGGAGAACAGCAAAATTTCCATCGACGAAAGGAAAGCATACACCAATTGGAACGTCACCCAATATATGGCGAGTCTTAATAGTAAAGTGGGAAAGGGAAAGTCCTCACCAATCTGGACTATACCGCATCAAGGTAACTTCTGTTTACAGATAAACGATCGCTCTTCTGACACTGCACAAAAGAGTAACTGCTCCTACACGTACATTTATTCCTCTCAAAACTCGCCTCCTCTAGTGCCGTCTCAAGGCACCTATTTTATTTGCTATGATAGAGCTTATACTTGGTTACCAACGGGTTTCTCTGGTACTTGCTATATAGCCTTTCTTCTTCCTCCTACTTACACTGCTTCTGCCAATTATCACCGAACCCGTTTCGGCAGAGGAATTATTGATTCAAAGGACACAGCGGGACAAGAGGGGGGAGATTTCCTTAAAGGTTTTCTTCCCTTCTGGGGTCCAATGGCTAACAGCAGAAATATAAGGCAACTGGTCCGTGTCGTAGAGACTACAATAGACATCACTGTAGGAGCCTTAAGTAATATCATGGCAGAACTACAGGCGGATCGTCTTATGACCTTGCAAAATCGAGTTGCCTTAGACTTTATCCTTGCCGATCGTGGTGGAGTGTGTAAATTGATCGGGTCAAGTTGCTGTATTTTCATTCCTAATGACGCTCCGACAGTATACCAAGCTATCTCCAAGTTGCACATAATCTCCGAGTCTATTCATCAGGACGAAGGAGATTGGTCTTTAACGGAATGGTTTTGGGGACTACTGTCCAAATGGGGTTGGAAAGCATTGACATTCCTTGGAATAATCTTGACCATTGTATTTTCTTGCTGCCTTTGTATGCACTGTGGTCCCGCTATCTGTGATCTTTGTGCTACTATGTGCATCCCAAAATCCAAGCCACAAGTAATGGAAAACATAAGAATGATGTTACAGCAACAGCTCGATGACCTCATGGCTATTGACGTGGACTCAGATTAACGTGAGTCTATCTTGCCTGAGTTCTGGCAAAAGGAGGGTCTGAGGAACTTCGATTTTCGATCACGATCGAATCGACCCGCCATTTTGTACCCCGCCGCCATCTTCTGTTGCCATCACTCAGGCAGCACGGCGAACGAAGTCTATTCTGCTTTTTCTGTAGCCCGGTGTCAAAATACGTCCTCGGCCTTTGTTTGCGAAGCTGGTGTTAGAACTAGCCGAGTACACTAATCCCTGTCTGGCTTTCCTAATCCCTGCTTCAACTATCTGTTGGCTCTCACAATTCTTTCCTGATCATATCTCATCGACTGGCCTTCACTGTCTCCTGCTAGCATTCTCTTGTTTCACAACTGTCCTCCAATACACACAAACGTATCTCACCACCTGCAAGTTAGTTATAATCTGTTGATGAATTAGTTCGAGGGTGGGGTGACAAACACAGTTGGAGGAGAGGCCTCTTCGAGTCACCTGATATTTCTGTTTTCGAACCTTTCTTATTGGTTCCGCCTTGTTTTTCAACTTTCCCTATTGGCTCTTTTCCTATATGCTTTGGGAGTGTATCTCATTAATAATTATGTATTGTATAGTATTTAATCTGATGCGCCACAGAGTGAAGTGGCAGTCTCCTGAGAACCTACTTTGTGTACTTCTAGGATAACTGTACTAGCTGCAGCTAAATAAATCCAATCTTCTAACGCCGACAGAGTGTCCCGTGTCTCTGTGTAGCGAAGCAGGTGAACTCCGGAGACAGAGGGCGTACCCTGCGCCACCAGGTCCAAAAGGTTCTGGTTCTCCAGTGGGCGGACTTTCATCTGCCCCCTAAACCCCACGGGGGCCCGCAACGGGCCCCCAAAGCAATTCCCGCCAGCCTTTCCATGGCGGCATGGAAAGGCCTTTGAGAACACCCATCCTAATATGAATTGCAGTGCCTGGTAGGCACCGCCACCATATTAGTGCCCAGTTACACCCGGCCGGCAATCGTAACGATTGCCGACCGGTGGAAAAGCGGCGGACGCACTTTGCGTCCCTCGCGATACCCCCGCGCTGCGATACCCCCTGCCATGATAACATGGCGGGGGGATAAATAGGGTTGTGATGGCGGGCGGATAGCCACCGCCGGCCATCATAATTACCCCCTTAGTTCCAACAGGAGGACAGACACTATACATTGTTTTTCCTCCTGAGAGAGTTCATAACTGGGATATAAGTGGTTATTCCAGCTATTTTCATAAGTGATGGATATCACACAGAAGGTATAACCATTTCCCCCTATGCAATTTAGGACAAATACAATTAGGGTAAAATTATCTATTTATTTTTAGAGTCTTCAGCCCTTTTGACTGATCTTTATGTTGTTTTATGCTGTTGAGGTGTTTATCTTCACTCATTACTTATCAATCCCAATTTATCAAGGCAGGTGACCATGGTTCTTCTTTTGGAAATACAGTCATCCTCAAGCCTACAAATCTGGTAACCACAGTACCTGTCTATTTGGAAAGTGCAAGTTTTGAAGGCTAGATCTAAAACAATACCTTAAGGTGTCCCTATGATTGCATCCCTACCATTCCTATATTTGGGATAGCTTCCAGAAACAAAGGCTATTTTCTGTGGCAAGAATCAGTCATTATCAGGATCTAGTAAGGCCCAATGTATTACCCTGAAGTAGAACTATGCATAATTGATATTACAGAAGTGTATTTTCAAGTAATCTAATGTACATCCTGGCCTCTGTGATTGTGTATTTTGTGCAATTCTTATATTTGGTAAGCTGTGATTACCTGGTGGAACTGACCCAGACAGGGACCCCCTTCCTGTGAGTGCAGACGCTGGAGACTGCTCCACTGTTTGAGTGATGGCCACTGACAGTGGATGAGTGCTTTGAATGTCAATGCAAGGAGTCGTAACCCCGGTGCAAAGCCTCATGCTGAGACTACCATCTCCCCCATGGGTTTGCCAGGAAGAAGTTGGTGTATCCTCTGATATCACATCTAGCTCTCTGTGCCATGTCAGATCTATGTAACCTGGTAACTGCAGATCACTGGAAGCCCCTATAGCATTGCCCCACTACTAAGGAGTTTGTGGAGTCGTAACTCCATCAGGGGAGGTAGGGGATTCTGATTCTACCATATGTACTGGACCGTCTAAATGCCTAAAGAGATATTGTATTGTACTACCACCTCCAATTG
The DNA here is from genome assembly GCF_964204655.1 of Triturus cristatus. Taxonomy (NCBI): domain Eukaryota; kingdom Metazoa; phylum Chordata; class Amphibia; order Caudata; family Salamandridae; genus Triturus; species Triturus cristatus. The sequence goes on from NC_140593.1 coordinate 542,064,092, forward strand.
CTGCTGGAGTTTCTTCCCTGTTCTGTTTTATGTTTATCTCCTTTTTGACAATTGTTTGAACTATGAGATGATGCAGTGCATTTGATATGTAGAAATGTTTACTATAACAGTGACCAAGAGTTTGCACCTGGTTATTTATGAGTGAGACTGAATATAACACTATATAATTTGTATTGCGTATTGTACCTGCCATACCAGCCTGGCACGCCATTACTGCAATACCTGTGTATTTGCCCAGAACATCATGACATCTATTACAATGTTATTGCGTAACTGTCCTTATGATTAAATGCTAATAAAAAATAAGAAAAACAAAAAAGCTTTCATTGTTTGCAAAATGCTTACCTTGAGAAACTTTATTTGAGAAGAAAATTCCTTGTGGAAATTATAAAGATAAAGTGTGTGTCATGGCCCCATGTGGTGCACTAACATTGTTCATCACATGCCTTTAGAAACTCTAAGCAAAATACTTTGAACTGGTATCTTCTAAGCCCTTTGAATGCCTTCATATACCTCTTGTGTAGTTTTTATCCTGAATATGCATTGCATACATTTTGTCAAAATTACATTTATTACATGTTTGCATGTATTAAGTGAAAAGAAATTGCAATTTTGCTTATCCCAATCCTACAGTTCAGTCGTAAACTATACTCCTACATTTTTCTCCACTTTTTAGCTCTCCTCTCACATCTCACTTTCAATCAGAATCGGTCTACATTCAGCAGTGTATCCCACTATTTTCAACAAGGTTCCTGCTCCAATGCCTTATGATTATATGATAGTATTCCCATTATCTCCCACAGGTTTAGCAGACCTTAGTGGTAAATTGCTGCACTTCACTGCCTTTCTGCCCACTAAGACTCAGTGGACCCCTTCCAGAAGCTTATTGCCATCTCCTTTGCATATTGAAATGTTCTCCATGACACAAATGTCATTGCCTGTTGGTGGCATGTTGAGACTGAAGTATTTTCATCCAACCCCTGGGGCCACTACGGTTGGGTCATCTGTGTCAGTTTGGGGGACCTGAACTAACAGGGTGTGCCCTACTTTCAAAATGACTGCTCTCTATTACCATTGCTTTGCAAGGACTCACAACACTGTTCCATGGGCGGTGCCCATGAGCGCTTATCCACACTCTACAGAGATCAGCTCCTGACTATTTGAAGGCTAACAAGAGCCTACTGGAAGTTCCATTCCTACATCTCCATCTATGTACATGCAGTCATTAAATTCGCAACAACACTGCCCCTGCAATTCAAGAACCCATTACCATTTCAGCGTATGCAGTGTCCTTCCATTTGGGTGTGCTGTTACTAGGGTGTTAAAAAGGAAAACCCTGAACCGGGAGATGATGTCAACTAGATGTATTAGGTTCTTTTTTCCCAGTCTTGGAATGAGACCAACTGAAGAAGAGATCTTCCAGTCTTTACAGTTTCCAACAAGATATTGGAGGCTTTCAGTTATACATTTTTTCAAGAATGGGTCATGGAAGCTCTCTCTAATGGTATTTTCACTTATTCTTGAAACATGTGGGAAAATATGAAGTAAGATGTACATAATTGGTTTGAAGTCTATTTTACGCTTTCTTCTCTTTATAGACCCCTAAACGTCTCTTCTGTTTGTTCTCGCATTCTTGGGGATTAACTCCATCTCAGTATTCCTTCTTAGAGCTTTTCTCAAAACCCAAGCCATTTCCTGAAACGGGAAGGTGTGGTTTATTGCATATCATGAAGATGACGTGTGATGGCCATTTCTTTCTTGCTTTCGAGCGACAGTGGCGGGTTAATAATAAAAAATAAATTCAAAGACTTACCTGATGCTGCAGGACACCTCACACTCTTCTGCTTCCAGTTCCTGGTCCCAGCAGTCCCTGGGACAGAATCAGGTTCTCCCCATCCAATCCCAGTGCTGCTTTCAAGCATTAGAGCAGTGTGGGGATTTTGCCTGAGTGATCTGGATTAACACTCGCTCAGGTACAGGGAGTCTGTGCTGTTTCTCCAACTGGGCTGTGCGAAACAGCTGGGTTGGAGAAACCTAAGTGCGCTTGTCAGTTTGGCTGGCCTAAGACTGCCAGCCAAACTGATATGCTCACATTAAGGGGCACCTACCAGTCATCCTTCCCTCCCCCAAGGCCCGGCCCCATCCCATACTGCACACGCTGGCTCAGCCAGCACCTGAAAAATAAAACAATAAGAAAATATTATCCAGTGGGGCGATGCTTCTCCACCATTATGAAGGAGCCGCCGCTGGAGGGGCTAAAGCATATGTTCCTGCTAGAGAAAAGGTTGAGTGCTGTGGGAGGACAATGATATTTCTTCACCCAAATGTTCAGTGGAGAGGCTGCTCATACTCCCAAAGCACTGTATATTTTGGTTTGGAGTGTTTATGGGGGTGTAAATTACCCCTTTGTTATGCACACTCATCTATGGCTCGAGACCATAACCAGGGGCAGTGTAATTCACAGCTGTTATTGCATGACAGAATGTTGAATAAGACTTAAAATAACATAGAATTCTTCCCTTTTCAATGTAACAGATGAAAAAATTGGATTCGCTGTTCCTGTCTGACACTTTTTGTCCTTAAAAGATAAAACATGCATCACGCTGACATGATCTTGAGGAAATGAAGAAAACAAAGTATAGTTCATCACTTTTATATCTGTTAGAGAAATAAAGATCTGTTATTCTGAAAATCAGACTAAACATGTCAAAATTTCCATACAGAAAACTTTAAGGCATAACAGCATATTGCACCACTTTACTAAGCTGCCTGCTTAGTATTCATGACGCTGATGTTTTCAAAGGAGAACAACTTCTATAAAGCACTTCTTTGGTGACAGAGCGGATCAGCATATTCACTGTGTTGATTCCTCAAAGGTCTTCACGAATCCTCCATCACAAGGTATATGCATTGTTTTTATGCTTGAAATGTTTGAAATGCGCCTGACATATTCTTCCATTTATTCAAAGTTATTGCCTCTTTGAAGAGGAAGAAACCACAGGGAAAACCTTTACTGGTGGAGAAAATCAATCTATAATTGGCACATGCAAATGTTCCTATCATTGAGATCCTTCTATTTTTATTTTATGGCGTGACGCTACATTTTTGGACAGTGCTATATAAAAAGATATAAAAAGGTTGCAGTATCGCCGCTCCTTTGTCCTTTAGGGTATTTTGCTCACGTCAGGCATTAGCTAAGGTAGATTTCTAAAGTGTATATTTGCGGCACAGAGTCAGAAAAATGGATAACTTAGCAAAACACAAGATCCAGGGGCGGTGGGTGAGATTTTAAAGTGGTGGGGCGCAAACGAATTAGCATACAGCACCGTAGCGAGCGAGCGCAGCGAGCGAGCCCGAACCCCAAAAGGGGGTTTTGGGGTGGTTACCCCCCCAAGAACATTTTGAAAAAAAAGAACAAAAATCGTGCATTTTCAAGCAAATTTGAGAAAGCAGGAAGGTTAATAAAGCAATTGTGAAAGTGCAGTTATTACATTAATAGATGGCATAACATAGGTAGCTGCCCAGGGCGCCAGACTTTCAGGGGACCACTGATAGAGCCAACTCTGTTCTGCAGAGAGCCTTGTCCTGATGACCGTGGATAATTATTAAATAGATTTTTTTAAAATATCGTTTTCCTTTAATATATTTGTTAATGTGGTTGATGTATGATTTTCTATTACAACATTTTCAGAGAAAGTGTATGTTTGTGCTTCATGCAACATCTATAAAAAGTTGCTTTTAGATCAAAACAGGTCCCGAGATATGAGAAATGGCAGGGTGTCACGGAGACTACTTTCAGCAATATCAGTGAGCTGCTGCTGCTGTGTTACAATACTGAAAACCCAAGTCACTGTCCTTGAATATTAGATGTACACGAAACACATGCTACGAATATCGTGTGTGCCAAATACCACTGTTGTGTAGTCTTGATTCCACTTCATGCCTCTCTTATCCACCAACAGACCACACCAGTCCCAATATCTCATTCTAGCAAGTTCTTTTCCATGCCTATTTTCTCTCTTCATCATTGGTTCCCATCTTTCGCTTCCTCTTTTATGCCCCCTCTTGTGTCTTGCTCTTTTTTGCTCTAGGTGAACGTCTGATGAGGAAGAGCAAGTGTGGGACCCAAAAATAAGTGCTGGTGGGCCACACCACAACCACATCTTTCTCTCTTTTCGTCAGCATCCAATTATGAGGAAAAATAAGGCCTGGTCCCCAAAAACGAGTTCTGGTGCCCATTGCCTGCAATCACGCACACAAATTAAGCACTGGGCCTAAGATTCTGAAACAATGGCCGAGTAGCTGCCTGGCTCGTTCTTGCTCCTGTGAGTAGTGTAAGCAGCTCCATTGCTTTGTGAGCTTTGCTCATCCTCTGCAACACCCTATTCCTATCTGGACTGCCAGTCCTATCAACTGTTCCATCAAGGTCTCTCCTGTAGCCGCCAGGTATCGTCAGTGTAGTGCAGAGTGACTGAGGGCCCATGCCTCTGTAAGCAGCATGCCGCAGTGTTCATAACATATGTGCCAATGCGTTGAGATCCACATTTAAATCTAGTTCAATTATTGCCATTGGCTGTTAGCAGAATGGGTCTAGAAATGCAACATTTGCCGCACATTTCCCCAAGTGTGCCCTGAGGAAAAACACAAAACTCTGTGTATCAACTTTTAGGTTTCATTCGGTTTTTATCAATTTTACCGACCCCTGCGCTTTCAAAACAATTTGACACGTTTCCAGAACATTCCTAATGTTATTGGCTAACTTAGCTTTAACAAGCACACATTTCTACAATGTACCACAAATAAGCGTGAAGGTAGAATTATATTTAAAACAAATACCAAACATATTGCAATCTTTAGCATCTCCACATACTCTGCCCTTTATTAAGGATATTTTCGGGATGGGTTGGGGGGTGAGGCGGTCCAATCTCAAGACCTCTTTATGTTTCTGTACTTTGGTCATTTCGTCAGCATTTTTTTTGTCCGAATTCAAACCTGGTAAATCAACTTGATGCATGCTCATACGTGTGGAGGGTTCTGGGGCCGTGCAGCCCTTCTGTTTAATACTGCTGTTCATCGTGGCTGCACTGCTACAGCTTTTACCACTTTATTTATCCACTTGACGAAGGCCAGGGCATCAGAGTGGACTCGCCAACAGTGAACCTTATCTCTTGATTTTTTAAAGCATAAGTGCCAGGCCTCAATGGTTTACTCAGAAGCCGGCAGCTAGTGCCTTCAACACCGGAGTGCTGAATATCAAAAGTGCGTAGACTGGACTCCCTCTCTTGCTTCTTTCATCCACCACGAAACAGGTCCAAAAAGAGCACAGGGGCCACATCTACTAATATTCAGTTTACTGAATCGTAAATTGCGGTTAACACACAATCTAAATTCCCGATTCATTATTATAAATGAAAAAAAACCTCCAATGATCAATTTGTGACTCATATTCATTCCCATTTTCAGTTTGCTGATTTCTAAATAACGAATCTGTAACATTCGAACATTTGTTTTCCACTCTTTACTGGATTGCAATTTGCCACAAAGGAGAAGAGCAAAGGAGCAGAGTGTCCAAAGAGGTTTATAAAGTTGTGAAATTGCATCCCATTTCCCTGAATACAAGAAAGTGACCCGTACACACAAACCTAAATTCAGTGAGCAGGAGCTGGTAGGAGACTCTACCCTGGCCTATCTCCCTTGAGCCCTGCTCCGTCCCCTCAACCCACCTCTCTCTAGGACCCTGCGCTGCGGCCGCCCTAGAAATCACATGCTTCTGAAAGTTGACTTTCATGTCTCTTTTGTGCATCCTGTGAAGACCAGTGTCACGGGAGGGCTCTGTGAGGGCTGAAGTGACCGAGAGAGAGGGCACAATATCTGGGCAGTGATCGGGGGAGTGAGGGTTCACTACCGGTGCTGAGAGCGGTGCCGAGGGTCACAGGAGACTTTGCCTGCAGCTGGGACCTCAGTGAGGGCTGGCAGTGAGCGAGGGAGTGAGGGTTCAGTGCCGGAGCTGAGAGAGGTGCCGAGGGTCACAGGAGACCTCGCCTGCAGCTGGGACCTCAGTGAGGGCTGGCAGTGACCGAGGGAGTGAGGGTGCAGTACTTGGGGACCAGAGAGTTTCCTGGTCGAGGGAGAGAGGGATCATTGCTGACTGAGAAGGATGGAGTTCACAGTGGAACTCACCTGCTGCAGGGACCGCTGTGAGGGCCGGCAGTGACCGAAGCAGGCCTGGGGGAGAGGGTTGGGTCCCAGGACCAGACTAGGAGTGGCCGTGAGCTGAGGGTGAATATTCCCTGGAGAGAGCGGGCTCTGTGGCAGGACCAGGAGACGGCCGGGAGGGGGCGATCAGATGCATCACTCGCGGTGACTGGAGCAGCCCGTCACGGGCCGTGGGAGAGAGGATCGGCGCAGAGCCGGTAAGAGTGCTCAGGGGGTAGTGCGCCTGCGGCAGAGATGTGTGTCACTGGTTCACTCTGGGTGGGGCATGTGCAGCGTTTCATCCTTGTGATGGGGTGAGTACAAAGATCGCTGCCAAGTGACCCATGGCCCGTGTAAAGCTTTCATAGGGTGACCAGGTGACTCCGTGCCCTTTCATTTCTTCCTTGTTCATGCAGTAATTGTTCAATTGGCTGGCTTGAACCTGAACTACAACTCCCAGAATGCACATGTTTGTTTAATTAACGCCCACGGCTGAAAACAAATCGTACCGGTCTTATGCAGCATTTCCGGACAGCCCTGCTTTACATACCATAATGAAGCATGTAAGGCCTTATGTGTAATGGAAACATCGAAACTTCAAATCCCAGCATTCAAAGTGCTCTTGTCTAAAACCAGGACTGTGATGGGTGGCGCTCACGAGGCCTCCAGGAAGCTACGAGATCAGTATTTCACCCCATGAAACTGTGATACCTGTTACTATAGCAACAGCCACTATGTAAATATCACAAGGTATTTTTACCTTTTATCATCCAGATCAAGAGTGAGAGAAGAAAGGGCAGAGGTCAAACCAACCCCAGGCGACGATAACAGCATCCATGGACACCTTCCGAGCCGGCCTCCTGCCCCTCCTAGGGTACATGATTCTGATGGTAAGTGGAGGCAGTTGTGGCTCGTGGGGTGTCGCGGGGGGGGGGTGTATCGCGGAGGTAGGTGGGGGGGGATGAAATAAAATGTAAAAAATCCTACCTGAGCAGGTCGGTCCGCTGCCTCGGGTCCGTTGGCGCAATGGCGCCTACACTCGGGAACAGCTACGCATCACTGACTGCTTGCTTGCAAGTGGGCGTGCAAAACCCTCTCAGCTGAGCCAATCCTGGTGCTGCTGGCAGCGCCAGGATTGGCTGGGGGCACGTTTTACACTCCGCCCGCCTGCCCAATAGGAGACCGAGGTTTGAGCCTTTGCTCAACCCTCGCTCTCCTAATGGGCATGCGCCAGAACTGCAAACACAAGTGCGCATGAGTGGGCACGGTGCGAAAATTCGTCCTCCGTCCCCACTCATGCGCACTTGTGCATTGTGCTGCTCCATGCCCCTGGTGACGGTCTGACTGCATGTCAGTCAACATGACGCCGGACCGCCCACGGGTGGTCTGACGTCATGCTGACTGACATAATTGTCAGCTTTATTCCCTCACCCGGGCGTTTCTTTCGCTTTCCGGGGCTTCTTCTGGTCGCGCGCTCCGGAAGTGGGCAGCCGCGGGTCCAAGCAGGGCTGGCTGGTGGGGCTACGCCCTTACGCCCCAATGGACGCACCGCGGCTGACAAGATCTTGAAACGCAACACCTTCTAACATTTTGGGGTTGTTTTCTAGATCAAGAGCAACTGACCTACCTTACTTTAATCATATGACATTAGCTAAAGCTGCTTCAACAACCTGGACTAAGAGACAATGTGTGAATATATTCCTTGTTTATTTTCAAGCAGCCCGCTATACATTTTTCATTACGAAAATGACTCCTTCCCTTAAAATGACCTTGCAAGAATTTAAAATATATATAATTAGCACTTTAAAAAGAATATTTTTGCATACTCAATTATTATTATCCAATCGAAACTTTTAATTATTTTATTGACCATGAAGTGTAAAAGGATAAGTCTACCCTGTCCGAATTCAACCTTACAACCTACAAATAAGAGGCAGATCTCAGCTGCTTGGACTATACTAGATCCTCATGCAACTGACATGACTAGTGAAATCCAGAAGTACTATTCACGTCTGCGACGGCCATCCTCTAGGAAACTATCCTCAGTTATTTTTTTAAGTACTCTTTTTGGAAAGTGTAATAGATGCTTATCTTAGCACAGGTAGAATTCTGCCTGAAGGTATTTTTTTTGGGGGGTGATACCCTCTGGGGTTTCAAAATGACATCACAATTTGTCTATCCGTGGTTGTATATAGTCATACATGTGACATGAGAAGGTACACTTCATAGATGTTTTTTTTTTAATTGTCAGCAGCCATCAACATCTTTCACTATGGAATCTATATCACGTTCATGATATTGTGAGACCAAGGGCCCTATTCAGACGGGTAAACTTAGACCTGAAGTCCAAGTTTAGACATGAAGTCTACTTTAATTGGCATCTGGCTTGCAACAGTACACCCGATCAACACCTTCCCTACCAGAATGGACAAACCTGAACCAGATCTTTAGTCCCTGAAGTACTGGGACATTTATACCCTGGCAGGTCAGGGTCTCTTCACCTCTGGTGACGGATTGCCCAATTTAGAGATCACTGCCTGCTTGGGGGGGTGGTCTCCAACCCCTTCTGTTGAGTAGCTGGTTTGGCAGTTGGACTCATGATAGAGAACTTTAACTCACCGACTGATAAAATAGGGTTATTGGTTGACTGGGGTGTGAGGCCTGGTCAAGTAGAAACCAAAATCCTAGTCAGGGTAAGGCATAAGCAAACTCAAAGTTTAACCTGTGCTCACCTCCCTGGTAGCTTGGCACAGAGCAATCAGGCTTTACTTAGAGGCAATGTTTAACACTTCAAACAAACAGTGTCAATGCCAATGTTTATTAGACATGATTTAGTTAATTAAAACCATTACATGATGTAAAAATGTACCATTTAACTTGTGCACACTCAATGAAAACATTTCTAGGACTAAGGTTCATACAATAAATATCCTAGTTGTACATGTTTAAAGTGCAAGTGCCTGAACTCTTCCACCATTTAGGCTTGATCTAATATGAAAATAAGAGCTATCTAAAACTTAGAACTCTTCACGCAAAGGCCTAATTATTCAGATAATTCATGTTATAAAGTGCTAGTGCATTAAATCATCAAGTCAATAAATTCGATGCACTTTGAGCTCAATAAATTAGCAAAACTATAAATATTTTTAACATACAACAATTATGAGTGCGGCCATTGAGTTCCGTCCGAGGGTGGAGAATGTTCTAAAGCTAGTAAATTGATTCTAACCTGGTTAGATTGCAGACCAGACACCCAGAGAATTGAACTTCTGTTTGTAAAAGGGCTAAAACCAACAAGTGTAAATTTGAGCAGAGCGCGAAAGTGAAATCAAGATAAATGGTGGACTAAAGTAGAGTCATAATTAAACAATTTATAACTGAGTGGCCCAGTGAGCCAAGCTAGGTGTTTCCGGTTTTCTTGAAGTAGTAGTCAGTTATACCTTATTTAACACTATGCCAGGATTGGGAGTTACCGGAACGATGTTGAAAGGAATCTCTGAGGACTTTGATGAATTTCCTGCACTTTCATAAAGACGTTGCATCAGATTGGGGAAAGCATATGAGGATGCCTCTACACAAGTGCAGATGCCCTTTGCCAGAAACATTGGTTTTAGTAGGGCCCTCCTTGCATTGTCGATGGTGGGACAGCAACACAGAAGGTACAGTAATGATTCCCGCTTGAAGTTGCATAATCTGCAGGCCTCTTCTTTGTCTGGGTTGGCCCATGCCAGGTTGAAATCTACTGTTAGTAGGCAGAGCAAGCGCATATAAAGAATGTCACTGTGCACCCTGCTGTTAATGGACACTGAAAAGTATGGCTGAGGTCTCCCAACCAGGTGTGATGAATTTAGAGGGTGTAAAATCTCCAAGGACCTTAAGAAGCATAGTCTTGCTGGTATGAAGCTAGCCGTAACTACCTGTTGATTACCTTTTTCCACGTCAAAAAGGTGATGAAGTCAAGAGTAAGCGCTGCTGGTTCAATTTGGAAAGATGCAATTGCCCTCTGTAATTGCCTGTTCCATGGGCTCCCGGGTTTCTTAAAAATAGGCCTTAAGGGAATTCTCTGGTGCTTTCAATGTGCATGTATAATATTTCAAAAATCGGACTCGCGAGTTAGGGTTTGAATTTACAGGCCAAATTCCAACCGAGTTCTTAAACTGAGGAGGTGCCTGGGCAGTTGAAATATTCTCTTGTAATCAGAGCACTGTGCATTCTCAAAGCAGCCAGAAGAGGCTGATGGCCATAATGTAGTGCTAGGAGAAGAGAAGCTTCAATTACTTTGATTATTGATGCAGCAGAGGGGCTGTTTAGTTTCTTATTGAGGCAGGTTAAGCTTAAAATAATGGCAGTTGATTTCTTTTTTAGCCAATTTTTATGGGCCAAGGATTGAGAGGACTCAGTGAACCACACCCCCAAATAGTTGTATTTTGCTGCCGTGGTGATGAACTTGGGCCCTATGCTGCATGAAAGGAATGTTTTCTTCTTGCACAGCCAAATATTACAATTTTGATCTTTTCCTGATTAATTGTGAAAAAAATCCTCTTGTTGCATGTATGAAGGCTAGTCAGTGCTCGCTGTAAGCCCACTTTTGTATGATTCAAATCCCTCGCCAAATGGAATAACAGCAACAGCTTTGTCCCGGATGTGTCCTTCTGTAATCAGCTGGCAGATATCTTTCAGCTTAAAGTTAACTCTATTTTTCAGGCATTTTCCTCTGTCACGAATATGTCAAACAGAGTGGCAGCTCCTGATCAGATTGTGTTCTTGAACTACCGACTAGCCCGAGGGCCATTGGTTGTACCCAGATCTGAAAGTTTCTCACCCCTTATTTGGGATAAAACACTTCATCTTATTAGCTCCATCAAATCCGGGGCCTCGTCGGATCCTTGTCCTCCTATGGTCATTAATTCTGTGGCCAGTATGGTGGCTGGACCACTTATGAATCTGTTAAATGGGATTCTTAGCTCAGGACAAAATCCAATTATCTGGAAGGGAGGTTCCAGGCTTCCTCTGGTGAAAAAACCTTCTTTGGACCCTAGGCAGGTGGAAAGTTACAGGCCCATCTCCTGTCTTCCATTTCCTGCCAAGATTCTGGAGAAGGCAATGAATGAAGAACTACTTTCCTTCTTAGATACCTACCAGCTGCTTTATTCTTCTCAATACGGTTTTAGAGCAAACCATTGTACTGAATCAGCACTGGTGACAGCTTCCGAGGAACTAAAAGGATGAGTCAGCAAAGGTGGCAGAGCATCATTGATTCAGCATCATTGATTCTGCATCATCTTTATGCCGCCTTTGATACGGTTCATCATACACTTCTTATTAATTGACTGCACTCTCTAGGCTTCAGGGACACTGCTCTTGCATTGTTGAGCTCATTTCTCAATGGGAGACAACAGTGGGTAGAGTGGGAGATGCTAGTTCCAGATCTTTCTCTCTCCCCTGTGGGGTGACTGAAGGATCTGCTCTCAGCCCTACCCTATTTAATGTATTTGTCACCCCCCCTTGTTAATCTCATTCATAGTTTTGGCCTGGCGGTATTTTCCTACGCAGACGATACACAGATTGTGGTACCAATCACTTCGGAGGTGGAAAAGGATGCAGATAACTTTTGTAGATGCAAAGCCCAAGTTGCTGAATGGATGCAAAGAAACTGTCTCAGGCTGAAATTTGATAAAACAGAGGTTCTGCTTTTTGGAAAGGATACCTCCTTCTGGGATGCATCCTGGTGGCCATCGGAGTTGGGCGCCTAACTAAGACCAGTTCCCAAGGCAAGACATTTGGGTGCCATCTTCTATACAAAACTATGCTTTTCGGAACAACTCAATGCTGTGACTTCAGCAGGGTTTTTCATGCTGAGAGTACTTAAGAAAATTCTGCCATTCATTCCTTTCGATCTACAAAAGGCGGTGTTGATGGCACTCATTGTTTCAAAGATAGATTATTGTAATTCCCTATATTTGCGGACCTCTAAATATCTGATAAAGAAGCTCCAGTCTCTGCAAAATGCTGCAGCAAGAGCACTACTGAAGGTCCCCAAATTTGGACCAATCCCTCATTTAATGCATGGCCTCCACTGGCTCCCAGTGGAAAAGAGGATCTTATTTAAGGCCCTCTCGATTATCCACAGGAACCTTCACAGAGCCGGGCCAACCTTTTTTCAGGAACGGTATTCCTGGTATACTCCTGGTAGGAACCTGAGATCCAGTTCAGCGCATATGATCACTGTCCCAAGAATAAGAAAAGCACAGTGGGGTGAAAGAATGCTCTTGGACTGGGGGGAGCTATGGAACTCCTTGCCTCTAGCCCTACGCATGCAACCCATCTTGCAGTGGTTTAGGAAAGAGTTAAAGACCTGGCTGTTTTCTCAATAGGTCATTGGCTATGTTTTGAAGTTAGGCCTCCAGGCGGCTTGTCTCCTGGATTTCTGATCCGCATAGCGCCAAGACACCTTTGGGTATTGCGCGTCTACGAAACTACTTCATTCATTCATCCATAATTACCATGTCTTCAGCATACTGTAAAATATGAAGAGACTTGTGGCCTAATCGAGGGAGTGCAAGGCTGCTGTTTGCCAGTGCTTTCCCTGGATCTGATGAACATAAATTAAAGAGTAGAGGAGTGAGCGCGCAGCCTTGCTTCAAACCCCTTTGAATGGTCATTTTGGGGCTGATTGTGTGAGGGCTGGTTCTCACACAGACCCATGTCTCAGAGTGGAGGGAGATTATTGCCCTTAGAAGGTTGGGGGAATACCTCAGTGTGACAGCTTGCTCCACAGCATCAGTGTGTCCACCTTGTCAAAAGCCACACTGTAATCAATAAAGCAGCAAAAGAGTGCTAGCTGATTGCTTTGTGCTGCTTGGTGGCTCAGGGTGGCAAGTCTAGTGGTGTCATCAATGGTGGATGCTCCTTCAGTGAAGTCTGTCTGGAAGTATAGAAGGAGCCCATTTTCCCAGGCCTCGTTTTTTTTAGTATTAATCTGGCATATGCTTTGGCCCCAAGTTCAAGCAGAGGTATCAAACATAATTGGTGGGCTTTGTTGGGTATCCATTCTTAAACATCAGGCATAAAATAGAACCTCCTAGCCTCTGGAATTTGCGCTGAAATAAAAGTGTGTTTGAATATTTGGGCTAAAACCATTGACCAGCCCTCTGGGGCACATTTAAAAATTCCTCCTGGAAGACCTTTGGGACCTGGCACCTCATCGTTTTTCATGGCCTTGATGAGTTTGGAGACTTGGGCTGGTGAGGTTAGTTACAGTTGATCCAGTGGTAGCTGATCGACAGGCCCCTGTTTATCCATAGAGCCTGATACTGAAGGGTGACTGGAGAATAGATCTGTTACATGTCTCACCCATCTGCTTTCTGAGACTCCATTTTCCCTCATTTAGTTGGAGGATTTTAGTTTGTTCACATAGTTCCATAAGTGAAAAGAGTTCTATCTTTAAGCATTTTGATGTACTTTTAACCACTCCTTTTTCTTTCAGGTCTTTCTTTTCTTTCCATACAGCCTTTTTATATGCCTTACGTGATTCTGTCGCAAACCTTGAATTTTTAATAGTGTGGTTGAGCTTGCATATGTGGAGGCTGCTCCTTAGCTTCTTCTGCTTTGTAATGATACCCTGATTATACGACTTGTTGCGCTGAGCCTTACTTGTTGGCTTTGGGGAATGTTGACGGCACCCATTTCACAGCATGGAATCTATCAACTTCGTAGTCAATGTACCCCAATTATTTTGCAGCACCCCCAGGGTAATATTGGGGTCAGTGGGCACCCTCCGTAGCCATTTGGAGACCTAAGAGGTGTCTGTAGGCCTCCATTTAATCCTCCTAACTAGCTTTCTTTCTCTGTGCTTCTTGAAGTGCTCAATGTATAATATTTGGCCACCACTAGAACCCCAAGGTCCACGTGAAGAGTCAGGGGATTGTGATCACTAGGGGATTAGACATGAAGATGTAGTCTACGGTTGATATTCCTTTAAATGTGGTGCGGGCTTGTGGTGGGGATCTAAGCTCATTAACACTGGTTCAGCAGAGATTAATTTGAAAGACGTCAGTAGATCGTTCATTTTTCCCCATTCCTTGGTTATTTGAGTATTAGTAGAAGAAGCCTTTCCTAAGGCCTTAATATTAAAATCCCCTGCAAGTGCACCTTCATGAGGGATGGGCCAGAAGGATGCCTTCTAGACTATTACAAAGGATGCTCATTGCTAAGGATTTTCATGCATGTTATGATAGCAGTTATTAAAGAGCAGGGAGAGGTTCTTCTGACCAAGTGTTAACTCTGATATTGTTGCAACTTGCAGCGCCGGGATGTTTTGATGAAAGGGTATGACTTCGAATTTGCCAGTTTGCTTTATGAAGATTGAAAAAAATGCCTGATGGCAATCCGTATAGGTAAGTACATTTGAGAGACTTGAATACTTCATGGAAGCCATATAAAACTGTGGGGTTGATTGTCCATGTTTCCTGTATTCTTCAAACTAATGAAAAAGTTGACAATAACATCTTGATATAACTCAATTCCTTCCTCTTCACCACTATTATCACTATAATCTTCATTTGGCATTTCAAGATCCTCACCTTGTGGCTCATTATGGCTTCCATCATATGCAATGTATGGGATGTTCTGTCGCAGGGCTATGCTGTGTAACATGCAGCAAGCCACGGTGAATTGGCACACCTAATCGGGTGAGTAGAGGAGGGCTCCATCAGTCTTATCCAGACATCGAAATCTGGCTTTAGGAGACTAAAAGGCTGCTCCACCAGCCTCTCTGTTCTTCCTTGGGCCTCAGTGAACTGGACTTCCGCTGATGTTGTTAGATTCCTTGGCGGTGCCAACAACTATATTCAGTTAGGATAAGCTGAGTCTCCTTTAAGAAATAAAAATAATTTAGCCAATAAATGTAACACTATTTGAAAACATGAAACTTGACATTAAACAAACAATATATTGACAGATTGTCTTTATTAACAGGCCATGCCCTCTCAGGCATATGTTGTGACATTTGCAGGATTATACTGCTGTTCCGTTGTACCAAGGAATCATGGGTCGATCCTGGAAAATGCGCACACACGCTTGTGTTGTACAAATCTGGTAAGCAGACAACTTGTACATTGATTGAATGGAAGTTCCTTTAATTACAGTAGACTTATTCTCTGGTGTGTGCTGCCAGTAAGCCAATACGTGTGCCATCAATTGCTCTAATCACATATGGTAGGTAACCCAAATCATAACAATGTCCCTTCCCATTGGCAAAATCCTCGTTTTATGGAATGTGGATGAAGCTGTTAATGTGTCTCATCATTGAAGAAAGTTCTTCCTGTAGCACACCACTGAAAGTTAGGTGTGACATTCCACCAGATACTGCAACAGTGTATTAGAATGATCCCGTGGCTACAAAATGGAGTACAGCCATGATTCTGACTATTGGTGTTATTGATGTGGGATTACTATTGTGAGGCAGAAGATCAGGCTCCAGCTGATGGCATAAATTAAGAATTGTTTGCCTATTTAATCTGATTATATCCTGTCCTTCAATGAATGAATATAAATTTTGTGGAGCGTAACCTTAGCCCAGGGGCATCAAGGTGCTACGGAAAGAGATCAAGGTAAGAGATGTCCAGGGATTTCAGGGCTTAGATGTTAGGACAAGTGAAAGGCCAGGTCTTCAAGGGTTTGCGGAATAGGGAGTTAGTTTCCAGAGTGGCATTTGGGGAGGGAAGTGAATTCCATAAATTGGCCCCTATCAGCGAGAACGCCCTGCCCCCCCACCTAGCTTTCCTGACCCTGGGAACAGTTACCAGGTTGTTGCTTGCAGATCTCCAGCCATTGCCGGGAAGGTATCTTTGAAACAGTTTGTTAATGCCTTCTGACCCCCTATTGTGGACAGCCTTGTGGACCAGGCAAGTGGTAGCAAGGTCTGGAAATGGTCTGAACACGTGAGTCTATTGTCTCCTCACTCTCCCTGGATGCATATATCTGCATTCAAAGTAACACTAATGTAAATGTTTGCTAAAATATTTTTTAATTATAACACACATTTCATCTACTTTTCAATAAATATACATCTTTTTGCAAACATAATTATACAGAACATGAATATGTTTCGTATTTTTTTTATCGTATTTTTTACCTGTCATTTTTTAAACGTGTAACTAATACATTTCAAATGCATTATTTACAAATTTTTAGCATTTTGCCTTCAAAAGTACTATCAACTGAGGTATAAACAACACCCCGCAAATATTGCATCTAAACACATTAACACACTACATAACAATTTTTGGGGTTAAAAAATTAGAATCTTGTAAATGTAAACAAAGTAGCCACCATTTTCAGTTTTGGTGATGCACTTAAGACTCGCATACATACTAATTCACAATGGCAGATGCCTGACCTTGCCATCAGGACATTTGCCATCAGATGGCTGCATAGGAAGTTGACCAGGTAGTGAGTGTGATACTCCATGACAGACACAGCCATAGGTGAATGTGTGTGATAGCAACATATGAAAGCCAATGGATGTGGTCATGTCCATCGACGATTGCGTATGCCATGTACATGTATGCGTGTAAAAGCGACAGTATCTCAGCAGGATGTACTGAATTATTTAGAAAGGTATGTACAAGACATTACAAGGAACACAAGAGAGGAAACTTAAAGTTGTTCTTTCAAAGCGCCCATAGGCGTCATATATTTGGCAGATCAAAAAAGTTTTTTGCAGTAATAAGAGCACAACAGGGTATAAATACTCTGGCAACCCTAGTGAAAGTGTACAAAGTGCTCGTGCTAGTGAAACAACGGCGCTAGTGACAACGTGAAAAACCACAACAGACGGCGCAAGAAGGCAATATATACAATACAGGGTCCATATAACAATTTACTCGATAGTATAATTGGTATTTTTCTTAGTTTCAATGAACCAGGTTTGTGTGCGCCAAGAACATTTAGGCTGGTGGATAATGGTCGACGGCGTTTCGATCCTGTCAGTTAAGGATCATCATCAGGACCTGGGTCGCCTAAATTGGGAGTGCTCTGTAAAAAACAATTTACCGGATCAGAGCGGCGGTCAGGAGGAAAGGAGAAAGGAGAGCTGGGGCAGGAAAACGACAGGAGGGATGGGGCAGGTGAAATGGAAAACAAAAAGACAAAGGGAAGATGGGGAAGATGAGAAGGAAAGAAGGGGAAAGACAAAAAGGAAGAGTAGGGGGGGTTGATAGTGGGGGTGAGAACAAAGAGGATGGGTGGGGCGAAGTGGCTGGAAAGAAGGAAGGGAAAGAAGGGGGGGGGAAAGGATGGCGGGACGGGAAAAAGGAAAAAGGGGGAGAAAAGAGCAGGGAGAGGGTAGAAGTGGAACAGGCAATGACTGGCAGCCTACCTTGAGCATGGGGGGAAGGGTGTTCAGCAATGGGTAATTGCTAGAAAGAGCAAGGGGAGAAATGTCTCCCTCGGAGATCTGTGGAAAACGAGGGATACGAGAGAATAAGGAGGTGGAAGTGGAAAAATAACAAGGAAAGGGAGGCAGCAAGGCTAACAGCGACTCACCGAAGTAAGGATTAAGGAACTTCGCAGGAAGGGCAAGAAAATTATTACTCGCAATTGGACACTCCTGCGGACGAACAAATCCTTCCAAGAACCGCCACTCTTCTCATACAAACGTGGCAACAATCTATCGAATCATCTTGTCCATGCTATCACGTGGCCCAATAAATCTACCACAACCAATACCATCACCTCGAGTTGGGGTTTACCACCCATACTGGGCCACTACAAATGTCAATCATGCAGCGTATGCGAACTAACCACCAATACCAAGGAATTCAAGTTCAACAACCAATCACATACCCTGAACACATTTACCAACTGCCGCTCACAGAATGTGATCTATGCCATCGAGTGCCCTTGCCATCTCATCTATATTGGACAAACTACTCAGATGATTAAGAAAAGAATCATTCAACACAAGAGCAGAATTAACTGTAAGACCATTACAGCACCTTTGGTCTCACACTATCTGGAACAAAATCACGATGCTCTGGACATGAAATGGCAAGTTATTGACCAGCCTCGCCTGCCTCCCAGGGGAGGCAACCTTCAAGCTCTCCTTGACAAAAGTGAATGCAAATGGATAACTCGTTGTAACTCTGTACACCATGGCTTGAACACGATTGATGAGTGGAACAGTACCTTTCATTATACCACCTGATGTCCAGTTGCTTGTGGCGCCATCTACACCATATCCTGGCCATTCTGCACTCCCGGGTCCCCTGTCCCGTCTCCCCCTTGTTCTTATAGATCCAGAAATCCTTTGCCCTCTTACCCTGAATGGTAGTTCATGTTTTAAAATATGGTGTTTCTACTAATGAATTGTTTTTTCTCCATGATGTTTATCCTTGCATAATTATTTTCATAACACTGTTGTTTACCACAATTACAGTGTTCATAAGGTCGGATTTCCCCTCTCCCTGCTTTCCCTCCCTCCTGCCTCGTCCCTTGCCCCCTTCCTGTCTCCTTTCCGATGCTGCCCTTTCACCCATAAACATGTTACTTTGCCCCTGGCTCCTTCTCTCTACCTTGTCTGCCCTCCTCTCTGCCCTTTTCCTCCTCCTGCCATTCATCCTGCTGTTTCGATCCCCAGCAGCCCCGTTCAACTCTTCCCTTTCCTTCCGTCCTTTCCCCGTGTATCTAGCGTCCTTAGCAACCAGGCTACATTCCCACCACCCTAGTTACCTAGACTGCTGACTCATTCCCCGCCTCCCGTCACCGGCGTCCTATGGACGAAGACTCCGCGTCACGCCCACTCCGCCTTCATTAGGAGGCTCCGTTCTTCACCTCATTGTCACTGATCGACCTAGGGGTTGCACACGCTGTTGGCTCCTCTTGACCCCGCGGTAATTTTCGGCTGCTCTGGATTGACTCCTGTTCTGCTGCTGATCGCCAATTGACTGCGCGACCAGAGTCCTGATTGCTGCTCCATCTAGAATTGGGTAAGCTTCTAAAGGTCCTTGTTCGTTCTCAGCCCTACCTCCGTTGTACAGCCGGTAACTTCCTGCTCCCCCCCCCTTCTTTTCCAGGCTGTATACCGGTCCTCCCCCTGCTTCGGTTGCCCTTCCTGCGAAGTTCCTTAATCCTTACTTCGGTGAGTCGCTGTTAGCCTTGCTGCCTCCCTTTCCTTGTTATTTTTCCACTTCCACCTCCTTATTCTCTCGTATCCCTCGTTTTCCACAGATCTCCGAGGGAGACATTTCTCCCCTTGCTCTTTCTAGCAATTACCCATTGCTGAACACCCTTCCCCCCATGCTCAAGGTAGGCTGCCAGTCATTGCCTGTTCCACTTCTACCCTCTCCCTGCTCTTTTCTCCCCCTTTTTCCTTTTTCCCGTCCCGCCATCCTTTCCCCCCCCTTCTTTCCCTTCCTTCTTTCCAGCCACTTCGCCCCACCCATCCTCTTTGTTCTCACCCCCACTATCAACCCCCCGTACTCTTCCTTTTTGTCTTTCCCCTTCTTTCCTTCTCATCTTCCCCATCTTCCCTTTGTCTTTTTGTTTTCCATTTCACCTGCCCCATCCCTCCTGTCGTTTTCCTGCCCCAGCTCTCCTTTCTCCTTTCCTCCTGACCGCCGCTCTGATCCGGTAAATTGTTTTTTACAGAGCACTCCCAATTTAGGCGACCCAGGTCCTGATGATGATCCTTAACTGACAGGATCGAAACGCCGTCGACCATTATCCACCAGCCTAAATGTTCTTGGCGCACACAAACCTGGTTCATTGAAACTAAGAAAAATACCAATTATACTATCGAGTAAATTGTTATATGGACCCTGTATTGTATATATTGCCTTCTTGCGCCGTCTGTTGTGGTTTTTCACGTTGTCACTAGCGCCGTTGTTTCACTAGCACGAGCACTTTGTACACTTTCACTAGGGTTGCCAGAGTATTTATACCCTGTTGTGCTCTTATTACTGCAAAAAACTTTTTTGATCTGCCAAATATATGACGCCTATGGGCGCTTTGAAAGAACAACTTTAAGTTTCCTCTCTTGTGTTCCTTGTAATGTCTTGTACATACCTTTCTAAATAATTCAGTACATCCTGCTGAGATACTGTCGCTTTTACAAGTATTTACCCAATCTCAGTTGGGTCTATGGGTATAACTCCTGTGATTATTCTACAATGTACATGTATGCAGCATTTCAATAAAGGGTCACTTGTCTCATAACACTGCAGCCAACAACACCTCGTCAACTTTTGCTACTTTTTCCAACCTCTGGGAGCAGTGATGAACGGGAAAGCAGATGACAGGGCCCCAGATTTCTCACCAGAGGAGCTGGTTTGCTGGCGACGGACGTCCTGTCAATGTACAGCCAGCTGTATGGCTCACCATAGGAACAGGTACATGTTGAGAAATTAATATGTAATTCTGACTAACTTTTTATTTATTTTTAGAAAAACAAAGGCTAGATTGCCCCTTTTAGTCCTGAGTGGAGTGAAGTGATTGAAGTGAAGTTTCATTTTTTTTTAAAATTAGCTAGAACTATGATGGTGTGTAGTTTTTAAACACATTAGAATTACAGAACATCACAGCATAAGTATGCTTTGTGTGGTTGATGACCTATATTTTATTTGGTGTGAATTTCTATCTATATATATGTAGAGTATAAAATGTCATGTGAATGCTACAAAATTAACATCTCATTAACTTAGAAAACACATAAAGTAATATAAAATAATAACAGATGTATATGAATATATGTGTATACATATACATAAAATCACTAAGCCTAAATTAGGTGTCTCCAACCAGTTGATTGTGAGCTACCAGTAGCTCCTGGACACCTTCAGAGTAGCTCACAACCTTGAGTTATTATTTTTAAATAGCACAAGATCATATTTTCCTTTATAAATTAAGGGAAGGCAGTGTTCATTTGACATTATTATCATCAGTCTGCATATAGCAGGGCCTGATAATGAGCAGTGCACAGTCAGATTCCTGCCCCAGCATGGGGCTGGACCAGAGAGGTGAACAACTGAAACAATGAGGTATGTAACTCTGAAATAAAAGTCCTGGTCAACACAATATTGGAGCTGTAAACAAAACGATGTGTCTGAAGCCTTTTAAACTTGAGAAAACAAAAATGGAAAGTAACCATTAAAATGTTACTCATTTCAAAGTGTCACATTAACAAACAGCAGGCCCCTTACTCCCAGTGTCCACTAGATACTGTGCCATAAGTATAAAGGAAAAATGCAGTCGTTATTTAAAAGAGAGAAATTTTAAGTGCCGAAAAATCTTCCATATTTTGAACTATCTGGCATAGTATTTTTCTACACTTTAAATATATCCTATTTTAAATTTAAAACATGTAGGTTTGAGGCATTCATGTAACAGTGAAAGGTATATCCTGTGCTGCAAGTAGATACGACACAAGATCTCAGTCACCCCTACAAATATATCCCATTCATACATGCACATGTTCACATATCCCCACAAGGACTGTGCTCTCACTGACACATGTGGCATACCTTTCATAGTGCCCTTAGTCATAGCATGTTCTTAAAACCATAGTCTCTGGCTCTGTAGACATTAGCCTCAAAGTACATGAAGCTTGGCATGGGGGTGTCTGCTAACAATGTGCAAGTTGTTCAACTTCAGTAGTTCTTGAAGATTTTCACTGATCAGAAGTAGGTCTTACTACAGAACATGTTTCAGACCCCTGGAGTAGATGATGTCAGTAGCTTGAATTAGATAGATTAGGACATGACAAAGGATAATGGTACTCAACAGGATACTACAATTTTGTTTGATTGTATACAAAGTTTCTTTACACAAATACAGTTGGAACCTATTACTAACACTAGTGATTGATTTCTCAAAATTGTGTTACATCAATACAAAGAAACAGTTACAAAAATGTGTTTTTCTTTCTTTTTCTGTATCTCTACAGGTCACCATCCATTACAAAAAGCCATACAGAAGGCCATCACCAAGAAGGTGCGACCCTGGGGGTCTACAAGTGGCACAGCATCCTTTTCAGAAAGAGGTGGGAGGATCTATGAAAGCTGGATCAAAAAGTCAGCTGAAGTCCAGCTTGGACGGTCCTCTCAACGTGGGAAGCAAGTGTGCCACACCCTGACCTCCTTAATGGCCTGCATACTTGCAGTGGCCTATCCCCGGCTTGATAGGTAGGTGAGAGTCCAAAAGCAGCATCAAAGGAGTAAGTTATTTGTTGACTTTTTCATGTTACATAACTATTGTTTTTTTCACAGCAACACATTTATGGCTTCAACATAAAGGTTGCCACATGTCCAACCCACAGGAAGAGTGCTTGAATGTGTAAGTTTTGCATGATGTGTGTTGCATATGAATTTGTGGAAAATTAATCCTCTACATTGCTGATCAGTACCATAGGACAGTTTCAGTACACACATTCCTGCCTAAGCAACAAATATACCTAAGTTTGTTAGGTGTTATAAGGGACAGTTGTACCAAAGATGCTGCAAGTTATCAGCATGTCAGGTATGATACTCCATCACAATTGTTAAGGATGTTGTAGTAGCCCTATTACAGGTTGGATTGCATAAAATGCACTTATGATACAATGGATGTTCATACATCACATTGGCAATTTGGTATTATAAATGAACAATAGTGAGCATTTGAGCCAAAATGCCTGGAAACATTAGATTAAATGCAACATTTTATTATTAAAAACATCTCACAAATATGTTTTAAATCAAAAAGACCATTTAATTTATGTTAAAAGTAACACACCTGCATGATGTCATACTCCTTCACAAATGTGCCTATAAGCCTGTCTGTTTGTTGATTAAATATTTGTTTGGCATACTTTGTGGGGAAAAAACAGACAGGATGTGTACACATTGGTGACAGAGTGGCACGTAGGTGAGGGGACTGGGAAAGGAGGCCACCAGCTCTTCGTCATCTTCAGAGGCCTCCACAAGCGACCAGTACCTAGTGGTGGTGGACCCTACAAGAACTGTACCACCTGCATCCTTGTCCACCACCCATATATCCATCTACACCCTCCCTCTTGCTCCCCCTGATTGGCTAAACCTGCTCACCTAACAGGACAGGGGCCTCTTTCAACCCAGGCACCTCACCCCCTGCCCAGGCACCCCAGCTACGTTTAGTGAGGGGGTTAGTTACCTTCTACGGAGCATCTCTGTAGGCCAGACTGACCTGATGAGTGGCATCCAGGGCCTTAGTTGCCAAAGGCAGCATATGGCAGCATACCCTGATGTCATTCACAGTTGTATGTTTGGCATGCAGAGATCACTTGCAGCACTAGCCTCCTACTGACTGCAGAATTCCAAGCAACCCATCCTTGTGCTCACAACTCAGGTCCCTTCCTCATCCCAGTTCCAAAGTCCCACCCAATCCCAAGCACACTCACTTCTTTGCATGCTACCACTTCAACAGACAAAAGCAGCACAATCATGCACACATGTAAACACAAACACGCAAAGAAACACAACAAACACACAAACAACAGACAGACACAACAAACACAACACCCAGAGGCACCACAACCACCACCATGCCCACATGTACCCCAACCACCACTACACCCACAATCACCACAACCACTACCAAACCCACAAGCATCACTACCACCACCACCACATACGCAAGCACTAGAACCACCAGTATTCCCACAACCACCACCACACCCACAACCATCAGCACAACCACCACCACACCCACAACCACCAGCACTACCACAACCACCATCACCACAACCACCAGCACACCCACACCCACCACCACACCCACAACCACAACCACCTACACACCCATAAGCACCACAACACCAACCACCTCAACAGCAGACTCATCCAAACACACACCTACACGCAAAACAACACCCACCAAACACAAACGCACACCCTCACTCAAATACAAAACACCAGAAAAAACACACACATCCAAACACACTCCAGACCCACATGCAATTGCAAAACATATACTCACAGGCACCACAACCACACCATCCACCTCAACAGCACACTCATCCAAACACACACCTACATGCAAGCCAACACCCACCAAACACACACACTCACCTGAACAACATACACCTGCCAGGAAACGGACACCGAAACATACACAATATACACCAAACCCACATGCAAGTGAAAAACCAACTGACACATGCACATCACACACTGCAGCTCCATCTACCCCCAAACCCAATCCTCTCGCACCCCTCCTACCCATACTCCTCCTCCTGAATTTTTAATTTCCCCAATTTTGTCTTGAGATTATTTTAATGTACTATTCTTTGATTCCTAGAACTGTTAATGATTAAAATGTGATTTACCAATTTTTACTTAAAATTATGACAATGCAACAGTTTTCTAAATTGTCTAATTTGTAAAGTCCATACATTGGTAATATATGTATGTGATGGACACTAACAATTTGATTTGGTGCAAGCATTCATCATGATGATGGACACTTACAAAAACACATGGATTTGTCATGTTTCTATTTTAAGTGTTAATACAGATGTGTTTATTTGTACTTTATAATTGATGAAAATAAACACATATGCGTTGCACCTTAAAATAATGATGGCACAAATAACATTTAATTAAATACAAGAAATGCACTATACAAAGGGAAATGTTAAATTAATAAATAGATTAATTGATTAAAGTTTGGTAATGACATTGATTTTACAGTTATTTAAAAACAATTGTTTTGCCTTATCGAGTGCAATTTCTACATTACATCACAAAAATTTAAATTGCAATAAATGTATACAGGTGTGCTTCTTTAAATATCTTAAACAACATCATTACACAAAATTTGAGCCAACGGACCCCTGCCTGTTCTTAAAAAATGAAAAGCAAACTTTTCATTTTTCTTTTTGTAACGCATCTCGTTTTCCTTTAAGGAAAATGGGCTGCCTTACAAAAAAAAAAGATTACTTTATTTAAAAGCAATCACGGACATAGTGGTCTGCAGACCTCAGCAGGCCATCATCCCTCTGATTTGTGCGATTCCTAGGGGGTCGCAAAGTGCGATCTACCTCATTAATAAGGTATAGCAATTTGCGACCCCCTAGGAATCGCAATCTGAAACACTAAGTTTCATGCATTGTAAATTGCAATTACCTAATTGCAATTCTCAGGAATTCGCAATTAGGTTTTTGCAATTTACAATGTTGATGTGTGTGCCCCTTAATCCGGCCCTAAATATGTCGATTTTAGTTCATCAGGGTGGCAGATTTAAAGTCCTGCACCATCCTGACAGACTCTAATCCTGCTGCCAAATTTTAAATCAGCCACAGTCTCCAAAGCAGATTTGCCAACAGCACACAAGCAGGATGTTAACACAGTATACCCAGTCCCGACTATTTTTGAGAAGGGGACTCCCTTTACCCTAGCCTGAGGGTAGGAGGTGTCACCTTGTGCCTCAGCACTGCTGCTGCTTGCGCTGGCATACAATGTATGGGTGTAGGCTTGTCCCGGGTATTTGGAAACCTCAGTCTCACTGACAGCATCACCTTCATTTGTGAGAATGGCCTAGGAGGGGATTATTTTTAATCTCTTAGCTGATAGGGGGCAGAGGTCTTCACAACGTTGACCCTTTTGTTGCTTAAGGAACTTCAAATGTGCAGCACTTTAGTGCTTTGAAGATGGATACAGAACACCAACAAGAAGCAAACCCACATCGATAGAAAGTATAATGTTTACAACAATAGACCCAGCAACTTTTGCTTACTTACTAAAAGCAGTTTACAAATGTGATCGCCTCGTTTCACATGTTGATTGGCAATGGAGTAACTTTTAGCCATTTTCAAGCTTAGTAACACATTAACATGTGGAAACAATATGTGGGATTTTCAAATAGAAAACCAAAAATGTTCCTTGTGATTATGATTAATTATGATTAATTTTGATGAATATATGTGCATAATCTCACGTCCTGTGACATCACTTCCTGTGCTGCCAAAGTAAATTGTATATGAGAATTAGTTCCTCAACTACTTGGCTTAAGACTTCTACCCTGCATACCAACGGAAAAATGAACTGCTTTTACACAGAGACACGGAAAGGCTGCTGGGATATGTAGTTTCTTTTTTCCAAATCGATTTTTAAAGGCTTCTATTAAAAGTGAGCAAGAGAGAAAAGCATAAAACACACCTCAAGTCTTGCCATAAAATTAAAGATCATTAAACGCGGAGGATGTAATATATAGGTGTCGTCTCCAAGTCCCCATAAACATTGATCTGTTTTTAAAGCAATCCAGTCAGACCTTTTACACTACCTGTAAAATCAAGGTATGAGGAAACAGGAGGGTAAAAATGAAGTGATAAAACACTTCAAATAGCCACTGGCTTTTAACGGAGTCAGAAACAATTGATGTGATCTGGATGTGACCTTCACAGGCTTACTGAATCTGCCAGCATAGCAAGGGAGAGGCCCATATATTACGTCTTTAGCAGGGAAGGTTAAGTAATCCCACCTACTCATACCTACGCAAGTAATACTGGGTAGCAAAAGAGCCTTGGATCTTTCCACAACCTGGGCAACGTCCATCACCAAAATGGGGCAGCCAGCCCACCGACATGACCTATTCAACACAAGTAAACATGTGACAGAAGTAATCTGCTACTTGTCTTTGCAAACTTCTGCTTCCGGTGATACATGGATATTTGAAGCCTGTTCAGGAATTAGTAACTGTCACATTCATTTTTAAAAGCAAGTAGAAAATTTGACAGAATACTGTAAGCAAGTGAGGTTTAAGGGGCCTATACTGTTTTTTGTTAGTCCTTAGAAATGAAAAATTACTGTCAAAACCACAAGGAATTTTGGCAATCAACAAAATGATTTGAAATTTGATACATCCAGCATCAAGCAGCTTACTACGCCTTTTGTGGATTGGTAGCTAATAGATTCTTTGGTATGCACACAGAGGCAACCAATTTATGGGTACATATGCACACATAAAACATGCACAATGTACATATACACCCATACCACCACAGCTGTAGACATCTGTTCCAACAGAGTCCAACAGACATACAAACGTTTCCTGTTTCCTAACATGATGCCACAGGACCATGTTCACATTTTTTCAGGCAGTTAATTATTTCTGCTAATTTGTGGTCTATTATTGCAGTGGCATACATTACTCCAATTCACTGATTCATAGTGTGTTAGTACCATTTGTTCTGCCCCATTAGTGCCATGATTTATGGCTGCTCATCTCTGGTCTACAAATGTGATCTCTGGGTAGCTCCTCTCATAATTAAGCGTGTAAGTGTCTGTTTTTGGTTTATAAAGCCACATATTTTCGTGTATCTTTATTATTCAAGTCAGCTGGGTCTTCAAATGTATTGACAACCAGTTGTGTGTAATGGTACCACAGGCAGAAGTACAGCACACAAGATATATTCAAAGCTGAATTTATTGCAGTAGCACTTAATCCACAGGCTTCTATTTCACTCAGTAGACATTGCCCCAAGTAAACATCTATGGAAGAACAAAGCTATACACTCTCGCCACCTCAATAGCACCAATAAAGTGCCTATTAAGGTCAACAGAGGCAACACAAGTGGTAAGCAATTAAAAAATACAATGAGCAAACTATACATTTGAAAATGTAAGTGAATCACAAACAACTTTTGGTTTCCAAATGTAATTTATCTTTCTCAAACTATGTAACAGAACAATCTCTCAAGCAAATGTTAAATTAATAAAATAACTTGCAACACCTTAGGTATACAATTAAGTCATATGCATCGAAGGAGGAAGTGGATGACAGAAAATAGAATTCATTGTCCATAAGAGAAATGAATTACTACACAATTCTTTTACATGTGCTCATGTGCAGATAAATGCCCCTAAATAACAAGTTCCCAGACTGGTAAATGCAAAGGGACCTTAGTGCGCTCTTGCTGGACTACAGAATATAACAACATTGACAAAATGAAGGTGTAATTATTAATTAGTCAATGCAGGAAAATGTTTACATCACGTAGAGTCATTAACACTGATTTTAATCGTGTGGGGGATATGTGCTACTGGGATTGACAGAATCAATGAGTGAAAGGCAATACTTATCCAATCTGAAGTCTCTAAATCTGAAATACCTACTAATTACAAGATAATTTTTCAAGCAAGATTGTGATGGTCAGGTTGAGAGAGGAACAGAGGCGGCGATCTTATCACTAAAGTGATTACATTTAATGAGAAAACCCTTGAAAATACTAAGAATAATGAGGATGTAGTTAAAATAAATAAAAATTACAGAGCTATGACCACCATCTGTGGTGTAGTCTTCGAAAACCTGAAGGCCACCATCTTTAAATTGTAATCATCCTTCTGTGAAGTAAGCCAAGAATTGGTAAACAATGTATGATGATGTGAAAGGGGGAAGACAACTGAGTTCCATGATCTTTGAATGCATTTCTGATAAATAGGAAGGCCATAAAAGAGCAATTAAGAGGGAATAGTAAATGTGGACACGAATATACAAGTTTAGCTATCTGAAATACACATTAGAAGGTCCTAATAAGTCATTTATATTTAACAGGCGGGCGCTAACCTAAAAAACATGTTGATGAAGTTATGCGTAGCAAGCAAACCTCACGCCTCATGTACAAGAAACTGATGCATCGGCATGGATGTGTCAGTGTCTTGCGCCTACGCCAAATGTCCTAGCAACACCATAGACGCACTGTATTTACAATACAGGGATCGAAGGTGCAAGTATTAACAGATGCGTAAGAAATTCTGACACATCTGTTGGTGCAAAAGTGACACCTTGTTGGAGTTGGTCGTAAAACTGTTGCATCTCCAGCAATGTGTCTGAAGACATAGGCGAGTCCCATTGGAAAAGCCCTGGATCATTCCTTACGCCTGTTCTGAGCAGATGTAAGGATTTTGATGCACTGAAAAAGTAGAGTGATGCAGAGAAATGTTGTAAATTTCACTGCTTCAGTTCTGGACAGCTTTTTTCATAGGAACGCCTACCCTGCATACATTCAAACTGGCGCAGGTATAATGTGACGCAGGGCTCTACAAACTGATGCATTGGACCCACAGCACCAGATTGTCGACATGGCGCACTGCAGCACCCGACGCCTGCCAGCGCCAGCGCTGCTGATCCCATCAGAAAGGAGCTCGACCTGCAACGCGAATGTCTTCAAGGGCCCCATCGCCCTGCATTTCTCAAAGGTACTGTTTGCGGGTCCTCCCGACACCATAGCTGACCTGTGACTTAAAAAACAAAATGTATATATTGTTGGGGATTTTTATCGTCTTTGGTCTTGTTTTCAAGTATTATAAAATTATTGGTTATTTTTCTAAACTAGTGTGGTGTCCTTTTGTAGTGCTTACATTGTATTACCGTTGGTTGGGTGCAAAACGCTTTACACACTGCCTCTAAGATAAGCCTGACTGCTCGTGCCAAGCTGCCGAGGGGTGAGCAGGGCTTATTTTCAGAGTGTAACTCCCTTATCCTGACTAGAGTCGAGGTTTTTGCCTGGCTTCGGCCCTTGCCCTAGCCTACCGGAAATCCCATTTCTAACACTCTTCTCCAAGCAGACGCCTGGCACTTTCAGATTATGAGAAATCAGGAGCCATGGTAAGTGCCTTTTCTGCCTTGCATGCCAAACTGTAGAACCTCCTTTGGGGTCTCTACCAGATAATTTATTTATGTTTACATTCCGTATAATTATCTACACTGGCAAACGTAATAGTGTCTGGCAAGAAAAGCAATGGATTCCATTGTAAGGGCACATGTTTTTTGGGTTAGGGGGGCAGAGTTTTCGTTAGATAGTTGCATTTTCCAGCAGCAATATATATAGAAGAGGTGACACATTTAAAAGTGATAACAAAATGATGGAAGGCATGGTACATTGGTTGGGCAGTGATACATAAATTAATGGGATGTAGTTCCAAGAATGAACACTCTAGGGTATAGTGACCAAGCCCAGTGGACATTTCTACACCCAGAAGAACATAGCAAAGTTGTGGGTTCTAGGCCCACATACTTAGTAAATGATAATGACAAAGACACTTGGGTATGGTGCTTACAACTGGCCACTTACACCGGTGACGCCTTTGTTTGATGGGTGTGGGGTGGGTGTAAGGGCCATCCCTCAGGGAAGAGGCTGGTAAAACACTAGACTCTGTCCCGCAGGACACGTCATTCCTCCCAAATTTGATTAAAAACAAAAGTCCAACTTTGGGACGGTATAAAAAACAACTAAAACAGCTTTAAGAGGCAGTCAGCAGGACACCGGTGGACGGGAAACAGCGTTTACAATGCTGTTCTTACCCCGCAGGTAGGTAACAACATGGTTGTTACAACGACCGCGTTGTTACCACAAATACCTTTACAACGCAAGTCGTTTCTACGACTTGCGCTAGATGGCATGAAACAACAGGGAATGTGTTGGATTTTAAATCCAACACATTCCCTGCTTTTGCGCTAACTGGAGTAGGAATAGTAATGTATACTATTCCTAAGTTCAGCACGCCATCTAGTGCAAGTCGTAGAAACGACTTGCGTTGTAAAGGCACACGTGGTAGCAACGTGTTGTTACCTACCGCGATGTAATATGTGGCGTTGTAACGTCACATTTTCCCGGTGGACATGTGCAGCTGGGAGCACTTGGGCATCTCTGCACACATCCATAATTTAACCAGGTACCTCTGGACATGAACACACAGTGCTGAAGAATTCCAGACCCTTCGGCTTCACGTCAGTTGGGTGCCAGTCCATCTATGTGCTGTTGATCAGTCCAGCATGCTCTCACTGTGATGCAGTTGGTGGTTAACAGTTCAAACTTGGTGCGTCAGGAGCATCAGTGGAGTCCACTGTGAAAGAATTGACAATCCTGTTGCCTAATCCACTGAAATCTCTGTTACACAGCCTGGCTGCCTCCTAGAATCCAAAACAAAGTCGAGTCCATCTCTTATGCTTCGGGACGCCCCTTGGTTGAGTTGCCACGGGACTGCCTGTGGGTTGCACTGGGGCTGCATATGGGTCTGCATTGGGACAACTGCAAAACCACCTCTGAGCCACTTCCTAGTCACTCGTGCAATGTCAGGAGTGAATGTGTTCTGGTCAGAACATCCGCTCGCTACCGGGATCAGGATGTAAACTAGGTGAGCAGGTGGTCACTGGTTCTTCAGATCATCACTGGTGCTTCCTGTCACCTTGTATGGCAAAGGTACAGGACTTCAGTCTTGTTACTTGATGCTCCAAGGGTAGTAGTGATGCACATGGCAAATTATGGAGTGGTTGCCATTAGAAGACTTGTACGACAGGTGGTGATGACTAGTATGGAGGTAGAGTGACTTGAGGGACTTTGAAGCCATGTAACTCATTGTATACTTAGTGCAGCTCTTCTGTGGCATGTGCGTTTGCAAGCAGGTATGCCGTTCGCTCTAAGCAGCCGGTGACAGGTGGCTGGACGGACACACTGTGAAGCTTCGGGCAGATGCACAGTTTGCTCATGCAGGTGACTTATGTTCGGTGCTCTCACTGAGCTATCTCCCATGACGTCACCACACCCCAGTGGCTGGCTTGTGTTAGTAGGTACAATAATATAGTATTATGAGTCCTCATTCTTGTCCCCTTGTTAATTTCTCCTGTGCATCTCAGGTCGTCCATTCTTCTGTGTGATGGGATTGTCACACTCCTTTCGCTCCACTCAATTTCTTCTTCACAATGTAGCAACGTGCCACACTCTCTTCTTCATACTTGCCTGCAGTGTGATGTGGTGTCCAGCCACATGTCTTCTCTGCACATTCACCAAAGTGGCGACAGGCCACATATTGCATGTCTTTTCTGCACATGCTGGGACGTGGCAACAGGCCATGTGTTGTTAGCTCTTCTCACTGGGACATCCTACCAGCTCTGTCATGTCTGATGGACTGTGCATCTTCTTCCGTCACGGACCACTGACCGGTCTGTTCCTGTCTCTAGTGCGTCTTCTAAGGTGCATCAGCCATTTCATGGATTAGCAGTGGAGCAGTTGATGGATCCAGTCTGGCGCCTCTACCAAATCTTTCTTCTCCTCAACAAGGTATTCCACGTGCAACTCAGGATCACTGTGGGAGACAAGAGTCTCCTTCCTTTTGTGGTGGAGGCAGCTTGCCACTAGGGGACATGCAACTCTACTCGTGCCTGTAATGGGCAGATGTGCAACACAGTCTTAAGGCACTAATGGGTGTACTTCTTGAAAAGTATTTTGCCCACTTCAGGGCAGTGCTAATGCAGTTTGAGTGAACACGATCTCCTTCCTGTGTTCGGGCCACACAGTGCCCCTCATCTGGGATCTCCTTTTGTGGGATCCCCTTGATGCAGTTCTATTCTTCATTGTGCGATTAATTAAAATCATTACAATAAAACAACACAATCCATAAAACAGGGCCATTTCTTATGTTCCTTAAAGATAATGAGGGAGTGTTAACATACCTTTATAACCGTCAGAAATACATAAAAGATCATTAAAAAAATGTCATTCATAACCTATTATAAACATTAAATTTTTTTATTAATCAACATACATATTAGTAAAACCATCCATACAGATAATCTTTGAGTCCCCTCTCTGGTATTTAAACAGCCCCATAATAGAAGCATAAGGTAACATATATTTGGTCCAGTTATGATCTTAATGCTTAAAATGTAAAGTGCGTCCGTGCTTCTTAAGATTACCTTGAACCTTATTGAATTTATCCTATTACATTGCCAGTATAGGAAAAAAAACAATATAGTATGGTTTCTATTCTTATTGTATGACCACAACGTCGTCCTGAGACAGTTTTTTCTCAGCTATAAGGATGAATTTGACAATGCTAACTGTTAAATTGATAATACGCCCTTGAAGGCACAGTATTATCACTTGGCGACACGTTCACACCCCTTGTTCATTGAATATTAGTTTTAAAAGTGTTTATCTTTCTTGAAGCAATTTGGGGAAAATACATACAATGTGCAATAACGTTTTATTAGTATAACCACATAATCTACACTTTTGTGATTGCCAAACTTGTACCCATCTAGGTGTCCCATCTTTTGTTGGATAGTGGCCAAATCTAAGTAAGCTTAAGCAATATATCTCTTACCGCCGGTTTCAAACAAGATGTTAGATAGGATTGGGGTTCAATTTTATTATACAAATTAATAACCGACCAGGCGTGCTTTTTTTTACAATCAGCGCCTGATCCAATATAAAAGATACCAAATTAATTGATTGATTTAAAATCTGTTTTAAAATGATTTTATTTCTAATCATATCGTCAAAAGGTAGGAGCTTAAAAGTATTCAAACTTTCCGTTTAATATAACCTCCATGGTCTGGTATACTCCTTCTTATTCATTTCTTGCCAACACATAAATGCAAAGGACTCAGGGTCCGATAAATAGAGTGAAAATAGACATTTTAAAAATGCAGCTCGCCTTACCAATATTTGGTTTAACAAACCAAATTCCAATCTAACTGTAGCCTGTCCAACATTTTTTGAAATCCTAAAAATTTACTTAAAAACATTTATTTGTAATTTATCCAACAGTTGGCTATCTTTACCTCGGAAAATTATTGACTCATATGTAAGCGCGGGGATAAGTTATGCCTTCATTACTTTTAATAAGTGCTTGTAACTTGGGCATGAAAGTTTATCACGCAATGATCTAAAGGCAAACGACAAGGAAGTTGCTTTGGCCTTTAAGTTGTCATTTTGAGGTTTAAAAGTCATCTTATCATCCATCGTAACTGTCCCAATAGATAAATCCTTCATTTTCCATAATGTCTTATCTGATTTTGTTGATCATATTATCATAATTTTTCTTTTCTTGATATTTATTTGTAGACCATTCGCTAATGTATATTGAGCAAATGACTCTATCAATCTTTGCAGCCCTATTTGCGTGTGACTCAGTAGAATGGTATCTTCTGCATATTGCAAATATTTTATACTTTGGCCTGCAAGGATTGGCGCGTGTGCATTGACATTATATAAATGATGAGATAGGTTGGCCATAAAAAGGTTAAAAAGACATGGGGTAAGTACGCAGCCCTGTTTAAGGCCACTATATGTTTCAAGGCAACGAGTGGTATGGCTTCCATCCCCCACTTTAACCTGTACCCACGTATTTGTATACAATAGTACAATCATATCTAAAAGATTTTTTGGTACGCCCCATGCTGATAACTTTGCTCAAAGAAGAATACGCAGAACAGAATCAAAAGCTGCCTTTAGATCTACATAACAAATAAAAAGTTTTTGCTTTTGATATTTAGTTTTCTCTGCCAACAAAGTAAGTATCAGCAGGGTCGTTATTGTTGATTGTCCCCTACGAAATCCAGTTTGAAAAATTGGGATAACATTCCTTGTAGTTGCCCATTCCTCTAGATCTTTAAGTAATATTGTTGCAAACATTTTCGCCTCTATATCCATTAGGGCGATTAGCCTTTAGTTTGCTGGTTTATCAGGAGGGCCACTTTTATAAATAGGATGTATTATGTTGCCTTGCCAGGATTCTGGAACCAATTTAGACTTTTACAATGTCTTCAAACACTTGGGTGAGAACTTTTTTAACCATATGTCCGTTCTTGCTTTAAAAACCGCATTCGGGATCCCATTTGGACCAGGCAAACCATTTGATTTACTCCTACTTATCAGTGACTTTACCATGTCCACCTGTGGTGACTCAAATATTAATAATTGATTGTCATAGTTTTTGTGCCTTCTATTCTCATTATGTATGTTAATTATCGATAAGGGATTACATGTGCCATTAATGGTGCGTGGCCCATTTGCAGTATTAAACCCGTACAGGATAGGAATAAAAGACTCCCAAGCTATTGCGGGAATATTAGCACTACTAGCTCTCATATTGCCATGTTCCAGAGAGTTAATTATACCCCAACAAACTCTTAGATCGTTTGTCTTGCTTACATGGTGCAATTGTATCCACAAATCTTCCTTATAGTCTCTTTTTGCTTTCCAAATCTCATTTTTATATGATTTCCTCAAATTCATCAATAAACATAATTGGGTAAATTTGATTACTCCATGTGATGGTTTGCAAAGAGCACGAGAAGCTTTATTAAGAGCCTTTTTTTTAAATAACCTGTGTGAATACCGCATTTTCCTTTTTGATGTAAGAGGGTTTCCCCTAAAAGCTGGTTTTACTGGAAAGCGATCAACCAGTAAAGAACAGAGATCTGGCCAAATTTCCACTATTAAGTTCCCGTGGCACCCCTCATTTATTACTTGATCTATTATAGGGACTAGAAAATCAAAAATCTCATCGTGTTCTGCTGAATGCCACGCCAGCCTTTTTAGATTATAAACAACTGGCCCTTTATCGGGAATTCTTAATTTTGGTAAGTAGTCCACTGCCAATGATAATGTAATTATTTGTGGGTTAGATCACTTTCTACTCTAGGGGTCACTTGTAATCCAATAAAACAATTAATTAATTTGTTTGAAATAATGGTATAGTCAATAGTAGAGTGATGCCTTGAATTTTTAAAGGTTGGGACACCTGTCGTATTCTATTGAATATCCTGCAACAGCACAAGATCCCATTTCTGCAATTGGGAACAGAACATCTTAGTAATAGCATTACCTCTCTTCTTTATGATCCCTGAATTCTCAGTAAACAAATGCATATTAAAATCTCCTGAAATCATAATGCTGGTTGACGGATACTGATGTGATAAGATTGCAATTGATTCCCATAATACTGAAAGCTGAGTCATCTTAATTGCATTCTTTACATTCAAATACACATTTATAAATATAGTTGGTATTTCAAAGTCTATTTTAATACACAATAACCAGGTCAATTGAAGGTCTATTACATGGTGAATAACATCTACGTCCAAGGAAACATAATTAGAGAGCCCGCCTTTTGCTCGAGCGTGAACAGATGTACGAGTTGCAAAGTTGACATATTCGTAAAAGCCTATTATGGGCTCATGGCACATTTTCCATGTTTCCTGGGACATTAAGATTTTAAAATTCTGAATAAAATTTATGGTATCATGATCTTCTAACAGCCTAGAGAGTCCATATACATGCCAAGAGCAAATATTGAAATTGGTAGGTCAATTCTTTCTGGACAGACTACTCCATCTTCCCCTTGATGCTTTGCTTCAATGATGGCGGGTAACCTCCTTTCTGCCTCTTCTTCGCTCGATGGCGCAGTGTTTGTGCCTTGAGCTGTGGTGTCGTGGCTCTGTATCCAGCCTACGGTCATGTGCCTCTAACCTGGTTGATCACTCTGTGTGATGTTCTCCTTGGTGGCTATGTGGTGATGGTCGGCCAGCTGGTGCTGCTTCTTTAATGAAGTGGGGCATTGTCAGCATTTTCTCTTGTCATTGTGTCTGTGCCCTTTGTATTTGGACTCTCTCTATGTCTTCTCTTAGGGACATGCAGCACTCTCAACAATGGTGGGCTGACAGGCTAGGTCCGATCCCTGTTGCCAGAGGTTCCCAACGGCATGTGTTGGTGGCTGGACACCACTAGGGGCATGCAGTGTCTCTTCACTGTCTCAGTTTCACTTTCTTACTACTGCCGGTTCTGCTCCGGAACCTCTTCACCAGCGAACAACTGCCAGTGATGCAATTTTGCCACAGGAGGCAAACAATCTTTTTCACTCACTGCGGCTGACCTGCTGCCCTGCTGCTGCTTCCACAGTATGAAAGGTAAAAAAGCCCATACTTACTGGCGGTATAGAGCCACCAGGTGGCATTCTCTCAGCCAGACTTTGCTCTTTTCTTTTTTTGTGTGTAATAGTGCTGGGCAATGCAGCATGGCTGCTGCTATAAGCACACGGTCTCTTCAGGCGACCTCTGGGGGCACTGGTGTACTGTGGGGGCCTGGTACAATCTCTCACATTCAGTGCCCCGCGGGGGCCTGTTACAAACTCTCACCTTCAATGCCCCAGGTCAGCCTTCCGCCTGGCTCAGTATGCAGTGGTCTTGGTGCTCTTTGACAGCCTCAGTCTCCGCTGGTGCATGGGAAACATAGAGCTGTTTATGCAGGTACTTGGGCAGCTATGGGGCAGGTGCACTCTTTTCTCCGGGTCAGTCTCTCCTGCTGTACTTGCTCCTTTCTTCCATTGGTGGCCACTTGCCACCAAGGACGTACTTGCCCTCTTCCTTCTTCACTGTGAGTGACTGCCAGCTTGTCATCTCTCCCAAGGCAGCTTAAAGTGGCTGCTGTTCCCCACCAAGAGGCGTGCACTGAATCTTACATCTCCTGATTCTGTGCTGAGGACTCTTTCTTGAAGCCCTTTGAGCCCAATGGGCGTTGCGTGCCTGTAGTGCATCACAGGTGCCCACAGCCCTAATTGAGCTGCAGCGGCAAAATGGATGCTGTTCACCCCCAGCACAGCAGTTGAGGCGACATGGGGGTCAGACCTACTCCTCGCCAATGTAAACTTGATGATGACACAGACACTTGG
This sequence comes from Triturus cristatus, assembly GCF_964204655.1. Lineage (NCBI taxonomy): Eukaryota > Metazoa > Chordata > Amphibia > Caudata > Salamandridae > Triturus > Triturus cristatus. Next base: position 542,101,753 of record NC_140593.1, read on the forward strand.
GTATCGTGCTTACAACTGATCATGAGCACGTGCACTCAGGCTCTTTTATTAGCAGGGTCACCTGACTGGTGCCGCCTGTGTTGGATGGGATGGGTGTGGGGTGGGTGTAAGGACCAGTCCTCGGGGAGAGGCTGGTAAAACACCAGACTGTGTCCAGCAGGACACAATAAACATCATGCAGGATTGCCATAATAATTGCACAGCATACGTTATACAGGTTGATACATCCTGCGGTATTATTCGAGAATACCGCAGGAACTGAAGATGTGAAAGCCGATGATTTTCCACGATGCCTGCATGAAAAATATAACTTTACCTGTCATATAAAAATATTTTTTATTTTTTATTACACTTGATAGCCAGGCAATGAATGACTGATCTTCCTCTTTGAAACAAGGTGTATGGAAAGACTGCCTGACGATTTGCATTTTGTGTAGCTCGTTGGCAGACCCCTAATCAATGCAGAGGTTTTGATGCCTTCCTTGGTGTGAATCTGTTTACTGCCTGATAATCAGACAGCACTTCTCTATTGCTGACGGATGGAGGAGGCCCATAGCGGCATTAACATGCAGCAGGCTGCCCCATAATGCCCGAGGACATTTGTCATTCAAATTTGCAGGAGCTTCTCAAGGCCTGATGCGCCCTTGAAGTAATGACTAAGATATCTAAATATCTACGAAGAGGTCAGCGCGGATACGTTTCTCGGTAATTCCAGTTTGCTTTAATTTCCCCTTCATCTGGCCAGAGCATTTCGAACGTTCCCCAAAGTCCTTTACGACTAGGCCTTTGTGAGCAGCGACAGCAGCTGATGAAAGAGAGGGCTGATTAATGTCTGCCTTTTCCACTGCTCACTGCGGCCGTTCCAAGTGAACCAGGGTTGCAGGGGAAATTTCAGTTTTTTATTTTCAGCGGATGGGAATACCCCTCCCCCCCACTCCCTCCCAAACTGCCTCTTTCACCCTCACTTGCTTATTGTTCCCTTAATAGTTTCGGGTCTTTCCAAGGTCACAGGAACCAACAGTTCCTGGCGGAGCTATTTTCGAAAAATGTTCATACGAGGAGGATCGTTTAATACCAAAATCCAGTTGCCTTGAATCACAATTGAATGTGCTGCATTTAGTTGTTTGGCACTGAGGTTTCAATGTGCATGGCGATAGGGAGCACTGAAGTGTGTACAGTGAGGCGCTGTTCTATTCAGCTGGCCTATTGAAATGCTCTTTCGGAAACACTTCAAGGGTTTTGAACTGTTCCACAAAGGCACTCATCTGGCATTGGGAAATAAATCCAAGGGTAACTTCCAGGTACATTATTACTGTTTCTGCAATTGGGAGGTGCAATATAAATCGTGGACACAAATGTGGTTATTTTGTCGCATAATTTACCTCAAATATCTTTTTGTTAACAACAACATTTTTCTTTGAGCTATGACGTGTGATTACGCATGTGCCATTCATGGAAAACATATTGCATTCCATACATACTCTAAGGGCCTTTGGTTCTTCTTCCTTGAGCCATTGGCTTCTTTGGCTCGGAAATCTGCAGTCATTGACTTGAGACGCTGTCAGTTACATCTTGGATCAGCTCACATGAGTATTTTAGCCTCACCTGTCTATTGGCTTTCTATCCGTCTGTCTCTGTTCGAATGCATGAGTGTTGGACCTGGTCCGTGTTGCAGGGTCTCCCCTAGATTTTTACCTTCTGTTGCTAAACCTTTTTTGTTGGCATTAGGACTCTGTGCACCTTCAGCCTGCTAACCTGTGCTAAATAAAGTACTTGAGCATTCTCCTTCAAACGTGGTAAAATTGTCTTACACCGAATTGGCATATTTATTGTATTTGTAAGTCCCTTTTAAATGGTACTGCATGTACCTATGGCCTGTAAGTTGAATACTACTAGTGGACCTGCAGCATTCATTGTACCATCCACTAAAGTAGGCTTTTAAAATATATCAAAGGCCTGCCACTGCAGCCGGTAGTGCAGTTTTATTCTGCCATTTCAACCTGGTAAAATAAACCTTTTGTCAGACCTAAACCTTCCTTTTTGATACAAATAAATCACCCCTATAGTAGGTCCTAAATGCTCATAGGGCAGGGAGCATTGTATGAAAAAAGTAAGACATGTGAACTTAGGTTTTACATGTTCTGGCAGTCAAACACTCCTAAAGTAGTTTTTCACAGTTGTAAGGCCATTCTCTCACATTGACTAACAATGGGTTACCTAACTACATTCAATAAGAGACAACTCTGGATTGGGAGCAGAAGCTATGCTATGTTCAATCAAATGAATTTTAATTTTAAATTCTCTTTGATGGTAAAGTTGGATTTCCAATCAATCAATCAAGCAGCATTTGCAAAATGCAACAGTGTCACCCCTAGGGGTATCTGGGTGGTGTGTCTCAGTCGTTAAGCCAGGTATTGAGGCTCTTTGAGAAGTCTGCCAGCGAGTGGGTTGTGTGGAGCTGGAGGGGAAGGCCGTTCCAGGTCTTGGCAGAGATGTAGGAGAAGGAGCCGCCACCGCTGCGGTTGCGATAGATGCAGGGTGTGTGTGCAAGGGTGAGTAAAGAGAAGCACAAGTGTTCTGCAGGGTTGGGGGAAGTTGAGTCAATGGTTGATATAGGCAGGTGCTAGGCTGTGAAGGTCTTTGAAGGCATGCAAGGGGATCTTGAGCTGGCAACTCTTCTCGATGGAGAGCCAGTGGAGGTTTCTCAGGTGGGGGACGATGTGGGTTCATTTGGGGAGGTCCAGGATGAGTCTGGTTGCAGCGTTCTGTATGGCCTGGAGTCTTCTGTGGAGATAGGTTGAAATTCCAGCGTAGAGGGCAATGCCGTAGTAGAGGCTGATGGTGACGAGGGCCTGAATGATGGTCTTTTGGGTGTTGGGTGAGATCAATCGGAAGATTCTGCAGAGCATGCAAAGTGTGTGGAAGCAGGAGGAGGCAACTGCGTTGATTTGTCATTTCATGGTCTGTTGTCACCTCAGACATTTTGGAGCCTTGCCAGGGAAAGGAGAATAACTTTCTAGAGCCAGATGTGGGGTAGGGCAGGGAGTCCCCCACACAAAGTCTGATACCAGGTATTAATTTTGGACCTCCACAGCCACAGTTCAGCACACTCCTGCACCTGGGACATTACAGAAGAAACTCTGCTCTGCTGCCAGGATCATCCCTCAGCCCTACCCTGTTCAACAGCTACATGACCCCCTCGCAGACTTTGTCAGATCCCACAGACTCAACATAATCTCCTACGCTGCAGACACTCAACAGACCCTCTCACTGACCAATGTAGCCAAATGGATGAGAGACAACTGCCTCCAACTCAATTCGGACAAAACTGAAGTACAGATCTTTGGTAAGAACACTTCTGTGTGTGAACACACCTGATGGCCTGCAGAACTCAGACCCTCACCTACCTCCACCAAACACTCCCGCAACCTCAGCATCATCCTCGATAGCCAACTGGAGAGACGGTGCTCCAGCAGGAGCACCTCAGGCCTCACCATCTTCAAATCTGCCCTCAGCAAATACCACCACTGCCTCAAGAAGGCCAAAAAGGACACCCCAACCACCCGCTTCGAAGCCTGCGACAATCACACAAAAGAACTCGTCAGCATCATCAGAAAATTTGTCTGCCCGTTGGCCACCAAGACTACGATTCGACCCTCCTAAGCCCTCAGCGACTCCCTGGTTGACTACTTCTATAGCAAGATATCAGACAACAACTGCAACTTCGACCCACAGCCAACTGATCTCGGCCACTTCCTGAAACCCACCCGCAACTCCCACAGCCTCCTCAGCGAATGGACACCGCTCACCACATAAATCACCACAGAGATCATGACCTCCATCCACTCTGGAGCACCCACAGACCCCTGCCCCCACCACCCTTCAATCCTGGCCCAAAGGATATCAGCAGCACCTTCATCGACATCTTCAACTCATCCGTCATCACAACCACTTTTCCTGACACCTAGAAGCATGCAGAGGTGAAACCCCTCCTGAAGAAATACTAGCTGACCCCAACGACCTCAAGAACTACTGCCCCATCTTGCTGCTCCCCATGGGACCAAGGTCGCCGACTGGATGAGATCCAACTTCCGGAAGCTGAAAATGGACAACATGGAAGTGCTTATCTTAGAGAAGAACACCTCCCCATGGGACAACATATGGTGGCTCCCTGCACTCGGACCCTCACTGACCTCCACCAACCACTCCTGCATCCTCAGCATCATCCTGGACAGCGATCTCTCCATGAAGCACCAGGTCAACACAGTAGCCTCCTCCTGCTTCCACACTCTCTGCATACTTTATAAGATTTTCCGATAAACTCCGTCAACACCAGTAAAACTGTGACTCAAACCTTTGTCATAGCTGACTGGACTACTGATATGCTCTCTATGCTGGAACATCCTCTCATCTCCTCAAACGACTACAGATTATACAGGACGCCTCAGTCAGACTCATCCTCGACCTCCCCCAACTGAACCAGCATCAACCCCCACCTTAGAAGCCTCCACTGGCTCCCCGTCAGAAGAGATGCCAGTTCAAGCCTCTGACTCATGCCTATAAGGCCCTCCACAACACCGAACCCTCCTATATCAATCACCACCTGACCTTCCACCAGACTACCAGACTTCTCTGATATGATTCCCTCACACACATTACCCGTATCTGGGAGAGCTGAAGCGAGGTCGTTTCTTCACCTACCTCACTGCCAAGTCTTTGAACAACCTCCAGCTCCACCTCAGAATATACCCCTCACTCGCCAACTTCAGGAAGAGACTCAAGACCTGGCTCTTTGACTAAGGCCTTCCATTAATCAGATCCTGGATCCCCCATGGGTAAATAAGAAGCGCTATACAAATACTGATTGATTGATATTGGTTTTTCAAATGCATGTTACATGTACTATTGTGTCCCTATTATGCAGAGTGAGCAGACCCTGCAGACACAACATATGGTCCAAAGCTATTTTTCATTGAGGCAACCTCTGTTACATTTGTCCTCTTCTTCTGAGGCAATTTTCATTTCTGTGTTGTGCTTCAATGCCCTGCTTCTCTCCAGATTGCCAATCCTGTCCCTAGACATGAACTGGAGCCCAAAGGTCTGGAAATGATTAAGGGTCTGATTTAGAGTTTAGCGTACTGGTTTCTCCATCACAAATGTGATGGGTATCCCCTCCGCCAAAAGAGCCAACTCTAGATCAGGCCTTAAGTCTTGAAAGGTTACAATGTCCTCCTTTGGACAGCGCAGTAACTATTCACAGAGTTGCAATTTTTGTTATCAATGACGTAATTTCAGATGCCATTAGGGATGTTATGAAGGAAGTAATTGAACATGTCATAATTGATTTAACATGTGAGGGTACAAACAGTGCACAGCAAGGGCACAAATTGTAGTTACTTTAGGGAGCAAGTTATAGTTAATTGAGATACCAACAGCTGGTGAAACTTAGTGGTTTTGTTTGTTTAAATGTTGCATTTTTCTATTGACATTTACACCTAAATAACGACCCGTCAACCTATGTTTTTTTCAGTAAATATATAATTTTGATTAAATGTAAAGTAAGATACTATTACAATTCCTAGCTAAAATATTATTGTAATCTTTGTTTTTTTCAGGGGAATTTCTACGTCTTTTAATATAAATTAAGCTGTCCATTGCTGTTCATGTATTGCTGGCTGCAGGCCTGTGGCCAAATCCCTGCAGACAGGCAACTTCCCATCTGGTAAGGGCTGCTGCACAGAGCCTGGCCTGCAGTCAGTCCTTGTGCCTAACCCCCAGTGGACAGCCCAGCCCAACCACATCCTAGTATGCATGCCTGTCATCCAAGAGAGAGGTCTCATCTGGGAGGCCAGTCCCTCCCCACATCATACTATGCATACCCAACACCCTGGTGAGGTGTCTCAGTGGAGAGGTCAGTCCCTCACCACACCCTACTATGTACGTCTGTCGTCTAAGAGAGAGGTCTCAGCTGAGAGGCCAATCCCTCTCCACACACTTCTATGTACAGCTGTCACCCTGGGAAAGAATATCAGCAGAGTGACTAGTCCCTTTCTATATTGTACTATGCACAACTGTCACCCTGGGAGGAGTCTCAGCAGAGAGGCCAGTCCCTCCCCACACCCTACTGTACATGCATGTCACTTTGGGTGCGGTCTCAATGGGTCAGTCAGTCCCTCCCCATACTGTACTATGCACTTCTGTCACCCTGTGGAGGAATCTTAGCAGAGATGCTAGTACCTTTTGACATCATACTGTGCACATTTGTCACCTAGAGGAGAGGTGCCAGAGCAGAGGTCAGTCTCTTCTCACACCCTACTGCACACATCTTTCACCCTGGAGAGGGGTCTCTGTGGAGAGGCCAGTCCCTCCCCACACCTTACTATGCACAGCTGTCATTCAAGGGAGAGGTCTCAGCAGAGAAGCCAGTCCCTCTCCACACTCTTCTATGCACACGTGTTGTCCAAGAGAGTGTTCTTAACAGAGATCCAGTCCCTCTCCAAACCTTACTACGCGTCGACCAGAATAGAGTTCTCAGTGGAGTGGCCAGCTCCTCACTGCACCCTACTATGTACACCTGTCACCCTAGAGGAGAGTCTTTGAGGAGAGGCCAGTCCCTCCCCATACCCTACTATACACATACGTCACCTTGGTGAAGGGTGTCAGCAGAGTGGCCAGTTATTTAATTCTTATAAGGGAGGGGGGCGCGTGCCCCCCTCCCCGGGCCAATTTGTTTTCCCGGGGATCCCACCATGCTCACCTGGCATTCAAGAGAAGGGTCTCAGCGAAGAAGCCAGTCTCTCTCCGCACATCCTACCACACATTCTTGTTATCTGAGAGAGAGGTCTGAAAGGAGAGGCCAGTCCCTTACCACACCACTATGCACATTTGTCATCTGAGAGAGAGGTCAGACAGGAAAGGCCTAATATTCTCCACTCACTACTACACACACCCGCAATCTGAAACAGAGCTCTGAAAGGAAAGGCCAGACGATCCAAACATACTATTATGCACACCCTTCATCTGAAAGAGAGGTCTCAGTGGAGAGGCCAGTCTCTCCCTGCACACTCTACCACACACATCTGTCATCTGAGAGTTGTCTGGAAAGAGGGGGCTGCCCTTTTACGCTCACTTCTATGCAAGTCCGTCATCTCAGAAAGATGTTTGGGAGGATAGGGAAGCCCTTCCCCACTCGCTACTAATCACACCTGTCATCTGAGAGAGAGGTATCAATGGAGAGTTTACTCAATCCATACCCTCTACTACGCACACCCGACATCTGAGATTGAGGTCTGAAAGCAGAGGTCTGTCTCATGACACACCCTGCTATGTACAGCCATTATGCAAGAGAAGGGTCTCAATGGAGAGGCCAGTACCTGCACATGACCTACTATACATAGTTGTTATTTGAGAGAGAGGTTTGAAAGTAGAGGGTAGTCCCTTCTCATACTCCAGTATGCATACCTGTTATCCAACAGAGGGTTTTTAGTGGCGAGGGTAGTGCTTACCACATAATACTATTTTCCTACCATTGTGTTGCAATTAGGCCTGGGCGGTAAGTTCCATTCCACTCACGGAGAACGCGGAATTGCCCACAATGAACTAGCTTTTGTGAACTCCTTTTAAAAAAGTATACGCAAGAGAAACTTTGCTGAGATGGTTTTGCTAGCTGGTCTCGATTGAAAAAAACTGCCATATCAAAGACATTTTGCCAGGATGAGACAGTGCCGCTACACCAGGCTGCTCATCATAATGTCATGAAGACATAAATTAGTAAAGTAAGCTGTTTTGTTTGTTTTTTATTTGTTGATATAGTTTGTTAATGTAGTTGTTGTTACTTCAGCATAGAGGTAATTTCAGAGCTGTGACCAGAGAGGTAAGCTTGTTTTTATACCCTAATTTGCACACCCATCGTCCAAGACACAGGTCACAAGACAGGAAAAAGTATCTCTCAACACTGTACTAGGAAGACTAATAATGAAAGAGAGATGTGTCAGCAAACAGGGCAATTCTTCCCCACAGTTCATACCTTTGATGGTATGGTATGAGCAGAGAGATACATTTTTCTCAAACCCTACTACAGACAGCTCTCACCCTGGTGAGATTTGTTAACAGACAGGTCATGCCCTTCCCAGACATCACTGTATTTCCTTGTTGGTCTGGGGAGAGGTGTCAGCAGAGAGGCTACTCCTTGTCAACATTGTACTGCACATCCATTTTGCTCTGGAGATAGGGGTTAGTAGAGAAGAGACTATTTCCCTACACTACGGTATATGTCCGTCATCCTGGGGAGAGCTGTGACTGGACAGTCATATCCATTCCCACAGACTAAATGGTTATTTTCCTGTTGAGAGGTCTCAGTGGAGAGGTCAGTATGTGTTATTCTTACTATGAAATATAGAGGTCTTATATAAGAGGTGAATGCCTTCTCCACCTTACTATACATACTGCTGAGCCTGGGGAAAGGTGTGAGTGGAGAGGCGGTGTCTCTTTACATCCTATTCTATACACTGGTTATCTTTATACAAGGTCTCCCTGGAGAGGCCAGTCTCTCCCCATCGTCCACTATGCATAAACAAACATTTATAGTTTTTGAAAACTGTTAACAAAAACTGCTCTTTAAAAGTTATCCTTTAGCTTCATGATCTCTGTTGTTTGTACTATGTCTCCCTTTTTTCCTTTCTCCAAAGCTCTTGCAATGCTCTCATGAGAGGCAGGGAGGCAATCCCTTGCATGCAGTCAGAGGGGTGTATAAATTATACATACTACATCAGGATATATTTAGTGTAAATCCAAAGTCAATTATAAAAAGTACAATCTTGCGGGAGGCTCCTGAGAGCAAACCAGAGAGCACTGACCCCTAAGTCCAGCTCTGCAGCACGATCCAACTCTTCCCATGCAAGCCTTTGCAAATGCACTGACCTCAGGTGTCTCCACATCACTGTTGTACTCATGCAATAGTCTTTATTTCTGCTCCCCTGGCTGAACTCTTGGCTGCAAAGTTTACAGGTAGCGTACTTCACAGAAACTTTCTTGGCAACTGGACTCATTTCAAAGAATTGCCACATTAAGGATTCATTGGGTGGCTGAGATGGCTAAGCTGGTGCAGAAGCCCCGGCTGTTCATCTGAATCTGATGAAGGCATTTTGAGAGGCAAACAGGAGAGGAGAACAGGCCAAATATGTCTACTCTCACCAAAATCCAATAGTGAAATAAACAAAAAGGATGGAATCTCCTTCTTTTAAATAAAGATAATCATATGAACCAATCACAATCTTTCCTTAGGGTGTGGTTCCTCTCCCAGACCTCTCACAAGACTTCCATTAGTGTTTCGCGAGATCGTAAAAATATTATTGCTTTATATATTTCATGGAACAATTCATAATCAATTTTTCCAAGCTAATCAACTTCTCTAATGTCTTAATTTGTTCAGAATTACAAGAAAACACGGTTGTTAACCGAGTTCCAAATGCACAATCTCTCGAGTAGATCACCAGAGCCAAACAGGAAGTACATCCTCCTCAATGTCTATGCATGGGATTGTGTATTTGACTCCCTCAAGCTTCTCACAAGATCATACAATTTCTATTGCTTTATATATTCAATGGAACAAATCATAATCAATTTTACTAACATAATCAACTTCTGTAATCTGTTACTTTGTCCAGAATTACAGAAAACACTGTTCTTAACTTAATTCCAAATCTATGATCTCAAAGAACATTTTGAGACCCGACCAGGAAGTACACTCCCCACAGAGTCCACGCAGGGAATTGTGGGTTCTACTCCCAATGAGAATCTTGCAAGAGTCACCACTTTACAAAAAAAAAAGAATATTAAAGCCATAGTTTAATGACTCTCTTTTTAAAGAATAATGTTTAATAATAACTGAACTCATAAAAAAGAACACTAAACAGTAGATTAAAACAAAATATATAACTCTAGTAATTAATCACCCAATTAATAAATTAGATTTATATAATGTAACTTTATACTATACGATATTTAAAAATGTTTACACTCTTTGTGAATTATAATTATGACTTTAATGTTAAAACACATACAAAGGCTTTGAAAAGTATGCTATTACATTATTAATAAACTTGCTGGTAAAATGTGTCAATATTAGAGTCTGAAGAACTGAGGAGATAGACAATCTCAAAACAAATATTATAGTACTACATCATTTTGTATTAACATTTTTACAAAGTGTGCACCTTTTCCTGTTAAGTTGCAATACAAAATCAATTCCCTTTCATAATAATGCCCGCACACAGGACATAATATTCAGTTATTCTACTATACATACACTTAAATAAAAAATAATTTACTTTACAAAAAAAATAGAAATTCACTGAAAAACCCCAAGGGTAAAGTAATGGTATAGTTTGATATGGTAAAAAGATCTGTTTTTGTTTTGAAAAAACCCTAGAAATTGACTGAGAAAAAACAAATAGTAAATTAACTTAGGTTAATTTCGTAGTGAGAACATTAACGTTTTGAACTAAGAAAATCACAGAAATTCACCAGTTATAGTTAGCAGCACTAACTAGTTCTCCTGAAGTTCTATTACTTGCATGTAATGTGTGATGTCCTTCAGGCCCAACAAATATAGTCGCCTGAAGGACATCACGCATTATATGCAAGTAATATAAAGTGACCGGCAATATGGCCTCTGCATTTCTCCTCGTTGAGGCATTCACTCATACATACTGCATGTGATGTGGACTTTTCAAGTATACCACGGATGATCAACAGCTTTACGTCTATGAGATCGCCCGTATTTAAAAGGTATGCAATTAATTGACATTTATGGACTTGCATGATCTCAATAATGAGAGAATACCCATTAGGTAAGGGCTTTATTTGTAGATCCACAAAGTATATGGACACAAAAAAGAAGTGGCAAGCATGGAGTTATTTGGTCATGGCATTATGTACACTATAAGAAGGCAGCAGCACTACATCGGCCTGTGCTTTGCTATTGCAAAATAGAGTTGTTTATGTCTAATGATTATGACCAACCAATGAAATGATATGTAATTTAAATGGGCAATTGACGCCAGTCACACTGACATTGAAAGAGGCAGTGTTGCCGAAACGCATCTATTCAGTGCTGTAAGTTTTAGCAAATAAATTAGGGTAAGGAATTCCAGTGAGCACGATTCATTGTCTCAGACATTGGAACGGCGCTGGAAAGCTGAGTATATGTATATATATATATATATATATATATATATATATATTACCTACTGGCGGTCGCCAGTAGGTAGTTATAGTTAGGACCTCTTTTCCATAGGAAAACCTCAACATTCTATTTTGAATAACTTTGGCGCCGGTCGATGAATCCTCGCGAATTTCTCAAAATAGGTGGGGCGCTACGCTCCGCTCCTACCCTGAAAGTCTCGGGGGGATCCGTCAAGCGGGGGCTGAGATAAAAGGGGGGTCCCAAAACGCGTTTTCCCCATGCATTTTTCCATAGGACCTTTAGAACGAGCTACAGCCCGAACGGCTGAACAGAATTACTCGAAATTTGGCAGAGAGGTAGTCCCTAGGTCAAGGAAGTGCCTTTTGTAGGTTTGGTGTAAATCTGTTCAGTAGATTCTGAGAAAATAGCCTTTAAATCAATATATATATCTGAGCCCGCTTACGGTACGCTTACCGTACGCTTACCGTAAGCGTACGGTGGCGTGCGCGAGCGCGATTCTGATTGGCTCTTAGATCTTAGTAAACATTCGAATCGGCCGAAACCAGGAAGCGGCGGCCGCCATTTTGGGTATTTCACTCAGAAAAAAAAGAGTGAAAACAAGAAAAGGGGGCAATGAGGAGAGTTACAGACCCCCTTACATTTGTGAGGGGGTCAAAGAAGGACTGTAAAGTACAAAGAAAACATTTATTGATTTTAAAAAAAATCACGGGGTACGCGTACGGTAAGCTTACGGTAAGCGTACGGTAGAAAAAAAAAAAAAAAAAATGAAAATCAGATTTAAGTGTTTAGATATTAGGGGGCTCTAAAAAGAGCCGTTGTGTTTATGAAATGATTTTTTAGTGGTACCTACAAGTAAGTACTGATGCAGAGTCTAAGGTTCAAGAGGAAGACTCTGTTCCCTTCATCATTGAAGTGCACACCATCTCCTCTATAAATGTCTTGCATGTCATAACGCAAGTTGTTGTGGTAAATGGCACCCATACCATAGTCACGGAGGAAAGCAGAAACAGATTTGTTGACGTGCTTTCTTGCTTTGTCATCGCACCGCGTGCCCACCGTGCGTGCACGGAACGAACTGCGTTAAGTGGGCGCGCACGCCACGAATGGCGTAAAGTAACTTAGCATTTAAAAAACCATACAAATTCACTGAAAAAACCATAGGTTTCACACACGTTATAGTTAGGAATTAGCATTTAAAAAACCTTGCAAATTCACTGAAAAAACCATAGGTTTCACACATGTTATAGTTAGCGGAAATTTTACTGATAAAAAACCAATGAAATTCCCCCGTTATAGTTAGTGCAGGCAACTATAACTCACGCGACCGCAATCTTCTGCTGATGACATATGTGTCTTTATGAAAAAAAAATATTTGTAATATATGTATAGCTAAAAATGTATGGATGAAGACATGGGCAAATAAGTGTCTAAATACAGTATTAGCATCAGCAGAGGATTGCGGTCGCGTGAGTTATAGTTGCCTGCACTAACTATAACGGGGGAATTTCATTGGTTTTTTATCAGTAAAATTTCCGCTAACTATAACATGTGTGAAACCTATGGTTTTTTCAGTGAATATAGATATAAAAATATATATATATAATTTATACATAAATATATATATGTTCTCAACCATCTCCAACTTCCGCTACATAAATCAGACTCCGACATTTGGGTAAGCTTCACCATCCAGCTTCAGGTTATTTACTTCGCTTGACGCATTTCGGCAAAATACAATTTTTAAACACAAAGTCGAAGGTCACATGGTTGTTTGTTAAATAGATATAGTAAACAGACTACGCAAAAGAAACATCATCATTGACATTGCTCAGACCGACTCATTGTTCCAGTAGTTAAACATCACTACTAGACCCACATATATAGTATTATAAAATCCATATTACATATGTTGAAGCTCAATGCAAAATGAGTACCGTAATTGTTGAAAATAAGCTGTCTTTTCTTAAAAATAAATAAATTTGTCACTATTTAATTTGAAGTTTAATTACCACAGTAATTACTATTTCCTGATAAAATCTCAGGATAGCTTAACAACTTAAAATATCACTCATGGTATACTATGAATCATCATATCCAATCAACCTTGGTGTCGGTCACAATGTCCATTTGCAAAAGAGTATCGGGCTAGTGCCCCAATGTTAAGTCATGTACAAACCATGGTTCTGCCAATAAATCAAAAAGGTTTCAATTTAGTACAAGTTATAATTATTAAAGTGCAAATGCATTACAGTACATCTGATATTCAGTGCAACATTCCTATAATTTTACAGTATCTCAGATTTTCTGTGCAAAATAGCAGTTTAAAGTGCAAAACTGTTACATAAACCAAAAGATTTTCTTAAAAAATTCAAACCTTCATAATAAAAATCTAAAAATTTCAAAAGACCTCTATATTCCATATCAGGTTGTGCTAAATATTTAAAGCCTTTATTGTATTATTATACCCATATTGCACCTCACGGGAATATAAGGACACAAGTACATAAAATTGCTAGTGCAAAATCATTTTATTCCTATATTTCCGTGAATTACCAATTAGGCGCACTATAATATTCCCTTGATTATCTTTTGCAGTATAGAATATTATTATCTAGTGACTCAATATAGCACTTTTATTAATCATGTTGCCACATACTCATATTACTTTAATAAAGTACACCTATTGATTGACCTTCTTTCTTCCTCTGAGTGTTAAAAACTAGTAGGGGTGGGCGGAATTTGCGAAATACACTTTCGCAAATTATCGCGAAAATGTCACAAATCTCCGCAAACACGCGGAAATATCGCGAAGATGCGTAAGTTTTTTTCCCGCCCGTTCGCGATATTCTCTGCATGGTTGCGGGTCGCTAACTTACCCCTGCGTTTGCTCGCGGGCGCGGCCATCTTGTTTTCAGTTGTCTCGCGGTGCATGATCGCGAGAAGAAAGATGTGATCGCGCGACGCATGACGTCACTGCGGACGCGAACTGTCGCGAGACAGCGCAAATGGCTAAAACAATACAACATCTCATGGAGAACGCGACCGGATCGGGAAAACTTGTCGGCGAACGCGGGGATTCAGGTAAGGCGATCGTGCGCGCGTGAGAATGTATTATTTTACAGCGCGAGCAAGAAACAAATTATCGCAAAGCTACGGAATGCGGAAATTTTGACATTTCCGCGCTCTCCGCGGAACGCGAAAATGCCAAATTATCGCAAATTCCGCGAACGGAACGGAAATTTCGCCCAGGCCTAAAAATTAGTATTCAACTAAAAATTAATTAAAATTAAGATGACAAATGGAAATTTGAGTTAGCAATTATATCAAGTGTACATATAGATCCTCCTCTATATTCAAACCATTTGGAATTTTGGTATTGAATAAGAGTATGTACTTAGACTCTAATTTACGCAACTTTCTTTCTCTATCACCACCTCTCAGATTTTTGGGGATTTGATCAATTGCAAAGTAAACAAGATCATTAATGTTTCCCTTGTGTTCTTCATTAATGTGGCGAGCTATCACATAGTCCTTGTCATTATTCTTGATTGCTCTTAAGTGTTGGAGTATGCGAATGTGGACCATATGGATAGTACTACCAACATACATTTTTGGACATGAACATTGCAAAACATAAACAACATAGTCACTTTTACAATTTAGTGAAGTTCTTATCTTCCATGGGCTATTTAGCAGGGGAGATGTTAACCAATTTTTCATTCTTACCATGTTTACAGGCCTTTCACTTATAACATTTATGGAAGCCCGGGGTGGTCTGTAACCAACTCCTTCCTCCCTTCTCCATATATATGTGTATACTATATACAGTTGCTTCTACTGTATATATGTATATATAATATATATATTTATACATAAATATATATATATATGTATACTATATACAGTTGCTTCTACTGCCCTTCTCTAGCCTGCAGCAGTTGGAGCGTCGTGTTGGCGAAGCCCACTGAACATCCAATAAAAGTTTTTTGTACCAAGTAGGCGCTCACTCATGGGAAAGTTTCTCCGGCAACGGTTTTATTATACCAGGTTACGCGTTTCGGAGACCCTCGTCTCCTTGCTCACGTACTGGTTTGAATTCCAACCACTCATTTACATGTTTGTATATCAACGCGAAAAAAAGACAGCACAAACATAACTCAAGATGTACTGAGTTATCACAAGGGCCACTTTGTAATGGCATATTTTAACATAAAAAGAATAGCATTTGCTTGCACTCTGTTATTATTAAACAGCCAAGTGGGATACTTTTGCATGCTTCAGTCCAATATTATGATGGTATAGTACCTGAGAGAATCAAACTAATGTTAGTAGATCATATACCCTGTGACATGATTACAGTGCATCATTGACATGTTTTCCTGTGGCCCACTTTCTTGGAGGGTCTACTAACATTTCAGAAGCAAGGTACATATTTACATATAAAGCAGAATACTTTTATCGTTTTACCAAAGTGGTTAGGAAAAAACTTGACTGATCTCCTTAGTGGCTCAAAAGTACTGTCATGATGTAGTGTATAACTATACATCCATTTTCATTTGTTACCCTTCATGCTCACCCAAAGTACATATACTTGAGTATCATTATCTGTACACCCAGTGGCAAAACAAAGAGTGGATGATCCGTCTCTATTCAAAGGACGTAAAAGAACAATCCTATACTGCCAGTGCTATAGACATGTGTTCTCATGTGTGGTTGATAGACATTAGCTGTATCGATAATATTCACCCTGTGATAACCCTATCCCTACTTTTTAATAATTATAACAATAAGTGTACATATGAATCAATACTCGCATGGTACCAATTCAATGGATTTATCTAACAAGTGCTCTTAAATCACGATGACGTAATCACAAAGAAAAGGGTAGGCGGCCTCCACTGATCGGAGCACTTTCTGTGGGATTAATTTTGCTGTGAGCCCGGCCCGCCTTGCAAACCAAGTGTTAAAAGACGGAAATAAAACCCAGATGAAAAACGAAGGTGAGCAGGCAAGGGTTGTGAGATGGATTTTCCGCTTGCTGATGAAGTTGTGTGAAAAGCTAAGCACGAACAGCCATGGACAATAACAGGTTTTAAAGGAATCATGCATCTACAAACATTCTTTATTTTAAACATTGAGTAGCAACTGTGCAAGGAGTGTTAATAAAGTTTTGCCATGCTACGTTTAAGGAAAAGAAAAAACGAACTCACCTGTTTGTAGTTCATTCTGCAAAAAGACATAAAGGCAGTGGTGAATATCACGCAGTGAGTCAAAGGCAGAAACTTTCCACCCATGATCAAGCCTTGAAAGAGGAGAAACGCGTTGGGTGTATATGACCTGAAAGGCTTCGTGTATGATATTAAAAGCAATTTACCAATTTCATCCGGTGTCAGCGCGCCTCTCTGAGTTGAAGGGAGGCGTTGTGTGGATTTAAATGCGGATGGCTCCGGTGCCGCTGCGCTGACCCACCCTGCAGTGTCTGTGGCTCACTGATCGGAGCACTTTCTGTGGGATTAATTTTGCTGTGAGCCCGGCCCGCCTTGCAAACCAAGTGTTAAAAGACGGAAAAAAAAAACAGATGAAAAACGAAGGTGAGCAGGCAAGGGTTGTGAGATGGATTTTCCGCTTGCTGATGAAGTTGTGTGAAAAGCTAAGCACGAATAGCCATGGACAATAACAGGTTTTAAAGGAATCATGCATCTACAAACATTCTTTATTTTAAACATTGAGTAGCAACTGTGCAAGGAGTGTTAATAAAGTTTTGCCATGCTACGTTTAAGGAAAAGAAAAAACGAACTCACCTGTTTGTAGTTCATTCTGCAAAAAGACATAAAGGGAGTGGTGAATATCACGCAGTGAGTCAAAGGCAGAAACTTTCCACCCGTGAACAAGCCTTGAAAGAGGAGAAACGCGTTGGGTGTATATGACCTGAAAGGTTTCGTGTATGATATTAAAAGCAATTTACCAATTTCATCCGGTGTCGACGCGCCTCTCTGAGTTGAAGGGAAGCATTGTGTGGATTTAAATGCGGATGGCTCCGGTGCCGCTGCGCTGACCTACCCTGCAGGGTCTGTGGCTCACTGATCGGAGCACTTTCTGTGGGATTAATTTTGCTGTGAGCCCGGCCCGCCTTGCAAACCAAGTGTTAAAAGACGGAAATAAAACCCAGATGAAAAACGAAGGTGAGCAGGCAAGGGTTGTGAGATAGATTTTCCGCTTGCTGATGAAGTTGTGTGAAAAGCTAAGCACGAACAGCCATGGACAATAACAGGTTTTAAAGGAATCATGCATCTACAAACTTTTTTTATTTTAAACATTGAGTAGCAACTGTTGAAGGAGTGTTAATAAAGTTTTGCCATGCTACGTTTAAGGAAAAGAAAAAACAAACTCACCTGTTTGTAGTTCATTCTGCAAAAAGACATAAAGGCAGTGGTGAATATCACGCAGTGAGTCAAAGGCAGAAACTTTCCAACTGCGATCAAGCCTTGAAAGAGGAGAAACGCGTTGGGTGTATATGACCTGAAAGGCTTCGTGTATGATATTAAAAGCAATTTACCAATTTCATCCGGTGTCGGCGCGCCTCTCTGAGTTGAAGGGAGGCATTGTGTGGATTTAAATGCGGATGGCTCCGGTGCCGCTGCGCTGACCCACCCTGCAGGGTCTGTGGCTCACTGATCGGAACACTTTCTGTAGGATATATATATATATATATATATTTCTTTTTTTTCACTGAAAAAATCATAGGTTTGGGCAAGATGGCGACCGCCAGCTCAGCGGGGAGAGTCGCTCCCGCTCCCGCTATTCTACTCCCTGACCCGAAGAGAAACGGCGCCTAAGGAGGACCGATTGATCGGTCCTGGTTCCGCCCCTGGCTCGCAGCAAGGTTTAAGGTTCAAGGTGGAGATACACGAGCCTCCGGAACGGAATAAAGGAATAAAGGGAAAAAACGCTAGCTTACTCACAGCTCTATCCACGCTGACTTTCAACGCCATTGGCTGGTCCGGCTGAAGCTTTCATTGGCATCGGCATACGGCTAATTAGCTTCTCTCGGCTTCCCTCTACTTGTTTGTGCCGAGCTGGTCTCACTGCGTTTGATACTTTGTTGTTACGCTTTCATCGTTCACCGTTTCATCGCTCCAGGACTGCCTGTGTTTTGTATCGGCTGCATCCTATGTGGCTTGCTTTTTTCCAGCTCTCCCGGCTCTGCCATCTTACCCGGTGCCTCTCGCTCTGGTTTTGGCGGGCTAGACATCCTGTGCCTTGCTCTTTTTTGCGTTCTCACATAATGCCGCCAAAAAACATCAACCAGCAGGCGAAACCCCCGAATACCCGCAGTGGCAAGAGCAAACATGCTCCAACCAACGACACAGAGGAGCCTGAAGTCGCCAATCTCATGCGTGGGACAGCCAAAGCTGGTGAGTCTACCTCTGTTCTCTCTGCTAAAAAAAAACGGGGAGAGCCTCTCTATAGGGGCACAAATCAAACCGTACCCGCGCTTTTTGAGAAACACGCTGTTAAAAATACTATTAATCAGCCCATTTTGGCATCGGTTGTTTCTTCTGCTCCAGCAGTTACCAAAGCAGATGGCAATTCTGCTGCAAACTCTGTAGTCGATGTCACCTCAATAAACCCTGACCCTGAATCAGCGGTGATGTTAGTCTCTGACCCCCTGATTGCATCTGGAACACCATCGCACAGCATTCTGGGACCTGTAGTTTCAAACACATTGAACACTCTTGGTGGAACCGAAACAGGAGACGGGGAGCTATTGTGCGATAACGTATATCCTCTGACCAGTCCCGCGATTCTCACTGCTCAGCTTGCTTCAGTCTCTACTGAAACCTTTCTACAAGACATTGCTTTGGAGCCCACTGAGAAATTTTTTTCTATGTCTGATTTAACATCCGACGAAAGTTTGGATAAGGACTGGGCTGATTACCCGGAGGACGGCAGTTTGGGTGACGAGACGGGGGCTAGTAAGACCTCTCCTGGCTCCAGCATAACTGTTAAGAAACACAGGGTCAGGCGGTCACCTGCATCTAGGAACAGATCTAATGGTGCTGAGGATTCTCTATCTGTACAGCCGGATTCCCTAAATGAGCAAGCTATTTCTGAAGAACCTGCCTCTGATCCATCTTCGGCAGTGATTCTCTCCATGATATATCAAACAATGCTGGCACATAGATCAGATACCAAAATGGAGATTGCCCGTACACAAGGCACGTGTCAAAAAGTTAAAAATGCTGTGCGCAGTTTTACAAAATTCTGCACTGACATAACTGCCAGAGTTTCGGAGGCCGAAACCAGGATTTCTACCCTGGAAGATGTAGTTGCCACACAAAAAAAGGAACTTGCTTCTATTAAGGCACAACGGGACGATGTCAGCTTCAAGCTTGCCGAGTTGGAAAATCAATCGCGGAGAAATAATTTGCGTGTTTTAGGCGTCCCTGAGAATCTTGGGGGAACAGATATCCGGAAATTTATTTATGATCTTTTTTCTACAGCATTTCCGGAACTTACTTCGTGGGACTGGCCGCTAATCATTGAACGTGTCCATCGATTTCCACTTCAAAGTAGATCTAAGCCTAAAGATGGAGAGTACCCGAGAGCCATTCTGGTTAGATTTAATAACTTTTTAGCCCGAGAAGCTATTTTTGATCTAGCCAGACCTAACAAAAAACGCTCTGCTAATGGCTGTTGTTTTTTTGTTCGGCCAGATTTCTGTCAATCTACTGTCACTAAGCGGTGGCAGCTACGGCAATTAATTGCTGGCTTTCAAGAAAAAGGCGCTACTGTTTATTTACAAAATCCAGCCAAACTCAAAGTTATCTTTAAGAATCAAACAAGATTTTTTGTTTCTGAAATTTTGGCCAAAGAATATTTGGACTCTCTATAATCTAATGCTAAATTTCTTACAGCGCTGTCTTTTTTTTTACATGCTATAGTTCTGGCCAAATTGTCAAAATCGATATTGTTTGTGTGCTGGATTAATCTGATTTTTGAAAGTTTTTTTTTTTCTCTTCGGGTCATCTGGGAGGGGGGCGGGATGGTACTCGCTGATCCCAGGGACTGGCTGTCCCTGTGCCTCATAAGGTGGGTTGGGGTGGGGGGATGGTCTCAGGGGAGGGTGTGTCGGGGTGGAGGGGGAGGTGGGGGTGGTGGGGGTGTAATTCAACCTCAGTCAGAGTTGAGCAAGACTGCTCGATTGGTTATTTTTTGGTCACGGAGTGTAGTTCAGATTTGTTTTCTATTGATGTAATATTTGGTAAAGCATTGGAAGTTTTTTTTTTTGTGGTCTTCAATTTCATAGGAAGCCATGTGTAAAAGACCACAATTTTTATAATTCTTTTTTTTGCCTCTTTAGTCAATGCATAAAATAATCAAAATATGTACTCTTAACGTTAACGGTCTCAATGATTCAAAAAAGAGAGCTATGCTGACTAGAATGATTTATCTGTCACAGATCGACATACTCTGTCTTCAGGAGACACATTTATCTTGGGAGAAAAAAGATTTGTTAAAGTTTCTTGGATTGGATTTGTTAATAGCCTCCAGGCAGACTGGTATTAAACGAGGCGTAGCTATACTCATGCGCCGGAATCTGGGCACAGTTATCGAGATCGCTGCAGATAACTGGGGCCGGTGGGCTATGGCAGAACTTCTTGTCTCTCAGTGTAGGCTTTTACTTTATTCAGTTTATGGCCCTAATCTCGATGACTCTGAATTATTCAATTATCTAAATCAGGAGCTAGCTCTCAGCAATGTCCCTATTATTTTCTGCGGGGATCTCAATATCCACTCTGATGCTGACGTTAATATTAGACAAAATTTAAGATATAATGGTTTGAAACCACGGTCTTTTAGGGCACTAAGGTCTTTGGTATTAGATAATGCCCTATTTGATGCTTGGCATATTATCCACCCAGAAGACTCTGGTTTCACGTTTTTTTCTGCTCCGCATAAGAAGTTTGTTCGTATTGATTATTTTTTTTTATCCCAGTTTTTTTGGGATAAAATCGAGGTGGAAGTTCTGCCCAGACTGTTATCTGATCACAACCCTCTCTGTTTAAAGCTTACTTTGTTGTCAGGTGGACAGGCATACAAATCAACCTGGACATTTCAACGGAATTTACTCTCACAACCAGATTATGTTCAATTTATGTCTAATGTTATTCGGGAGTTTTTTGAGATAAATAATGATTCTGCTTCAATCCCAGTAGTTTGGGATACATTTAAATCAGTTGTGCGGGGAGAGACATTAAAATATGCCAATTTTCAATTAAAGGATAAGCGGAATAAATTTAAAAGTGACTGTGATATGGTTCTGAATGCAGAGAAACGGCTTGCGGAGAGTATCAAACTGAATAAAGACATAGAGGAATCCCAACAAGATCTCTCGATTAAACGCAGTTCTGTTTATGCCCATATAGCCGACCAGGTCGCTTCCCTTTATAATCAATATCGGACAGAAAGCTATGAACTGAGCGAACAAACTGGGAAAGTTTTAGCACAAAGATTACGCCAAAGAGCTACGGCTAATGAGATTTTCAAAATCCAAGATCTTTACGGGGAGTTTAAAACCTCTAAAGCTGACATACTAGCAGCATTTAATGAATTTTATCAATTGCTATATCATCAATCCGATACTGTATCCGGTCTCGATATTAAAACATTTCTTGACAAGATTACTAACACAGAAATGTCACTAGATTCTTCAGAGTGTCTCAGTACCTTAATCACCTGGGAAGAGATCGAATTAGCTATTACTGGTCTTGCCGCTGGAAAAGCCATGGGTCCGGACTCTATTCCTTTAGAATTTTATCAAAAATGTAAAGGAATTTTAAAGCCTGAGTTGACGAACATTTTTTGCTCTGCCTTCGCTGGTAATCCACCGGAGTCATGGTCTCATGCCATTATTGTAATTTTTAAAAAGAAAGGTAAAAATAGCGAAGAACTTGGCTCATATCGACCTATTTCTCTGATCTCTACTGACAGTAAGATTTATTCCAAAATCCTCGCCAATAGACTCAATCCACTGATGTCGACTCTCGTATCCATTAGACAACACGGCTTTATATTGAAAAGAGATACTACAGACCATGTCAAAAAGATAATAGCATTACTAGAATGGGCTCAGATTTCTGAATCCGCAGTTGCGGTGGCCCTGTTGGACACAGAAAAAGCGTTCGACAGGGTCTCCTGGGAGTTTTTATGGTCTGTCATGCTCTGGATGGGCTTTCCCATCGTATTTATTAATGCAATTAAAACCTTATATACTCACCCCAAAGCCGTTATTAGAATTACCAACTCTCTTTCTAGTGGTTTTGCGATAACAAGGGGGACTAGACAAGGTTGCCCTTGCTCTCCCCTCCTATTCACATTATACCTAGAACCATTTCTTCGCAATTTATCTTCCGCCGCAGATATCATACCTGTACAAATTAACACCAACTTATTTAAAATTTTTGCATATGCAGATGATGTAGCTGTCACCACCATAGACATCAGACGTGCACTACCTAAAATCATCTCCCTTGCGGAAGAATTCGTTTTTTTATCTGGCTACAAACTAAATGTGGCTAAAACTCAATTAATCCACTCTGATTTTGGCCGACCTAATGAACTAGTTTTTGACGCTCAGGCTCAATATTTGGGGATAACGATTTCTTCCAAGGTTGACGAGATCGTACGTTTGAATATTGAGCCTGTTCTGAACTCTTCTAACAAAACTCTGGAGAGATTAAACAACCTACATTTTTCTCTTTATGGTCGAGTTAACATAATTAAAATGTTAATTTTTCCCAAGATTTTATATTTATTTCGAACGATACCTCTTTTGTTCCCTGCATTTTATTTTACAAAGATTGATAGAATGATTTCAAGATTTTTTTGGGGGTATCGTCGCTCTCGTCGAGCGTTAAAGTGGTGCTTTTTACCCAGCCTGAAAGGGGGCTGGGGAATCCCCAATTTCCGGCTGTATTATTGGCTTATCTCCATAAGATCTATTGGTATACTTATTTTCTCGGACACTGTCACTGAAGATTCTCTTTATCCATCCGTCTATGAACTATTATTGGGCAAGGCAGCCCCTCAATGCTTAGTTAAAATCATTGAGACCAGTTATTATAAAAAAAACTAAATTCAAGATTATCCTAGCCTGCGCTGCAATTTGGCGACAATTCAGGAAAAAAATTCTTGGTCTGGGTACAATTAGCTATTATTCTCCTCTGTATAATAATCCTGCTTTACTCTCCGTTTTTCACGACCAAATTATTAGAGCATGGTTTCATTTAGGTATACAGACTCTTGGTGACTTATATCAAGATACTCAATTCTCCTCATTCTCTGTTCTCCAGACTAAATTTGGCCTATTACAACATTATTTTTTTAAGTATCTTCAGATTCGTAGTTTTCTAGAATCAAAAGGTCTTCTCACTCATTCTTCCATGAACTCTAATAAGATACTAGAAACTATTAGGAAAACAAAGAAAATCGGCTCAGTTTACCAAATGATTAGCAATCTATGTGAAGATGATCTATTCTCGGTTGAGAATAGATGGGAAAGGAAGCTAGATTTATTAAATATTTATATGGGAAGATCAATTGAAATATCTATGAAAGTACTTTTTAATGGATCCCTTCAAAGCCAACACTCTGGTGCCGATCACGATCCGGTAAAAAAATTCCCCGTGTGACTCGTATCCGGTCTTTTTACCGTACGAATCGTACAAGTGCCGTACGAACTGGCAATCACGATTCGCATGGTAAAAAGTCCATACGAACCGCATCGGGAATGATTTCCCACACGTCCTCGGGTCGGAAAATGTGTCCGACACGTCCTCGGACGATTTACCGTACAAATGTGAAAGGTGAAGTCCGACCGAGGAAACACGATCCATCCCGTGCGTCCGATGTTACAACCGTATGGAAAAAACACCGTCCGCACCGAACTCCCATAGCAACCATGGAGACATGTGCCCGCATACGCGCCCAACACTCCCCCCCGCCCCCGTACGTCCGAGACATACCCCCCGTGTATGTACACCCCCACCCGTGTATGTACACCCCAGTACGTTCGAGTCGAACCCCCACCCCTGTACGTGTCGTACCACCGTCTATGTACACCCCAGTACGTTCGAGTCAAACCCCCACCCCTGTACGTGTCGTACCACCGTCTATGTACACCCCAGTACGTTCGAGTCGTACCCCCCCTGTACGTGTCGTACCACCGTCTATGTACACCCCAGTATGTTCGAGTCGAACCCCCACCCCTGTACGTGTCGTACCACCGTCTATGTACACCCCAGTACGTTCGAGTCGTACCCCCACCTCTGTACGTGTCGTACCACCGTCTATGTACACCCCAGTACGTTCGAGTCGAACCCCCACCCCTGTACGTGTCCGACCCCCATGTATGTACATCCCAGTACGTTCGAGTCGAACCCCCACCCCTGTACGTGTCGTACCACCGTCTATGTACACCCCAGTACGTTCGAGTCGTACCCCCACCCCTGTACGTGTCGTACCACCGTCTATGTACACCCCAGTACGTTCGAGTCGAACCCCCACCCCTGTACGTGTCGTACCACCATGTATGTACACCCCAGTACGTTTGAGTCGAACCCCCCACCCCTGTACGTGTCGTACCACCGTCTATGTACACCCCAGTACATTCCCGTCGCACCCCCAACACAACCTCCTAAGTACGGAGCGCACCCCAGGCCCCAACATCACAACCGCATGTACGAGTCGTACCAAGCCACACACAAGGACAGCACCGTACAACCAAATGGCCCATGTACACACCGTACTCACGCTCAAAACGCACGGACACAACCAGGACAAAACAAAACAACACAAGAATACACTATTCGAATGGCACAAAGCCACTAAACATGGCCAACAAACACTAAAAAACACACATTCACTGACCTGCAACTGCCAAAAACAAACAGAGGCCCAAAACACCACCACTCCTTATAACACACCCACCCAAACTTCAAACACAGCCACACCCACCAATGGACCAATAAAAAGGGCCCACACACACAAACCATGAGCCTTTGCAACAGACTCACTGCTGCCAGACACCACAGAACCATACTACAAGCCTCACCACACCTTACACTTGCACACCTTCACACAACCACCTCCACAAACACCCCCTCATCACATTCACACACACACACCTGCACAACCACACCCACACACACAACCATCCACACACACCCCCCACCATCCACACCCACACCCCTCACCATGCCCACTAACAAGAATCCAAAGTTCAGTAACCGAGAGTTGGAGGTCCTTGTTGATGAAATCCTCAGAGTCGAGCCACAGCTCTTTGGAACATTGGTCAGAAACACCAGCATGGCAGCAAAAACAGCCATGTGGCAGACCATCGTCGATGCTGTGAATGCTGTTGCGGACACCAGAAGGACCAGGCAGGAATGCCAAGCCAGGTGGTACGATCTGCGGAGGAGGGTCCGAGCCAAGATGCTGGAGGAACACAACCAGGCCAACGCCACTGGAGGAGGGCCCTCCTGCAGACCCGTACACTACCAGCCCTGGGAGGAGAGGGTGATGGCCATACAGCCGGTGGAGGCAGTTGAAGGATTAGGAGGACTCCGAGACCCAGGTGAGTACACAAACAACGCACCTCACATGGGGGGAACGTCATCCACAACCAAAATCACTAACAGGCACGCAACCACCCCAAGCTATCGCATGACTCAACCACACTCCATGAACACGCACATGCCACTGCCGCCACCATGCTCCATGCACCCAGCTGGACAATGTCAAGTCACAGGCCACAGAAGACACCAACACATGACACGGTAACCCGGATGGCGGGAGGGTGGGCCCCAAAAATCACATAGTGCAACTCAGAAGCAGACAACAATGCCCTCTGCCCATATGGCCTAGGTCACAGCCATACAAACACTGTGTCCCCACACAGGAAAGACTCGCCAGCAAATGGCGGACGCCTTGCATCAACACATGGGGGTGAAGGCACTGTTTTGCACATGACAGCAGCAAATGAACAGCCAACATTGTGAAAGAGTGGCAGCACACACCACCACAGCAGCAGCGCAGACACACACACTACACCCAATGGGTGCCTGGAGATCACAAACAAACTCACATCAACAAGCCAAGGGCCATTCAAAGATAACAGTGTGTGCCCACGAAGCTGGGCTGAGGTGACAGAGGGTGACACACAGAGGGAGGGACAGGGGGACACAGAGGGAGGGAGAGGGGGACAGAGAGGGAGGGAGACACAGGGACACGGACAGAGGGAGGAGGCTGACACACGGAGGGAGGGAGAGGGGGACAGAGAGGGAGGGAGACACAGGGACACGGACAGAGGGAGGAGGCTGACACACGGAGGGAGGGAGAGGGGGACAGAGAGGGAGGGAGAGGGGGACAGAGAGGGAGGGAGACACAGGGACACGGACAGAGGGAGGAGGCTGACACACAGAGGGAAGGAGAGGGGGACAGAGAGGGAGGGAGACACAGGGAGAGCAAATCAGCCGTGTGGTGTGTGGGAATGTCTGCTCGTCAGCAGGTAGACTGCGTGCATGTAGCCAAGGGTGGCCAGTGCCAGAACCCCCCCTCTTCTCCATGGCAAAACACAGGGCCATGTCACAACCTGTTCACGAGCACAACGACAGCTACCTGCATTATATAAGTGTGTGGATCCACTCCATGTGCACATGTACAGTGCTACACGGAAGGCGCCAATGCATGGCTCGCCACACCTGCCCACTCCACTGCTGACTGCAGTCACACTTGACGCAGCAAGTAAGACTGTGCCACACATAGTTAAAGGGGCCAAAGTGGTGCCCAAGGGACACACCCATGCACAAGTGCACTGTGAGTGGAATGCAAGACAGATCCTAATTCCAAGAGGAAAAGTGCCAACTTTTAAACTGATGAAACATGGATGTTGCATGGACCAATATTAACATTGTCTCTCTCACAAACAGGTCAACGTCGTGGTTCACCCCCCAACACTGGGGGGGAAGACTCACAGGACCCGGATCTGCGGGAGCCCGATCCCACCGGCAGCGACGACTCTCACCACTCTGTGGACGACCCCGACCGACCTGGCCCCTCTGATGTCCAACCACCTGCAGCACCTGCGTCAGGTACAACTGTGCCAACCACCACCCCCACTCCTGCCACATCCCAGGAGAAACCCAGGATCCCTGCCCCACCACCACAATGCAGCCAGGCTGGCCAGGAGGGACACGGTGTCCCGGGCACCCAGGAGGAGGCAGGCGACAACGCCAATGCCACCCCTCAGGGGTCCCGGAGACCCGATGTACCCACAAGGGCAGGCCAGGTGCAAGTGGGCAGGGGCGGTGGGAGTGGAGGACGGCGGAGGCGCGAGCCTGACCAGTTGGCTGGGGAACCGGTATATTCCCATGTCCGTAACATCCTGGACACATACCGGCAGGACACCACGGGCCTGGCCCAGGTTGTGTCCGTCCTCGAGGGGATCAAGACCCAGCAGGCCCAGCAACATGCGGAGCTACATGCCTGTCTACTGCAACACCAACGGAGGATGGAGGACGGACAGGCTGAGCTCGTGACGGCGTACACGGGAATTCACGATACACTCCGTCGGATGGCCGACAACATGGCCGACCCTCCCTGTGCCAGAAGGCGGAGAACATCACCACCCACAGGGAGGGATCAGGAGGAGGAGGAGGAATCATCCGATGGAGCATCCCAGACGTCGTCACGGCCTGCTTCTGAGGGTCCCCGCAGGAGGGCGGGTCGTCCACGGAAAAGACCGTGAGGGTCGGCGCTACATCACCATCTCCCAGGACACCTGGCCTGGCACCTGGCCCACTGGAGCAACAGCATCACAGCATCAAGAGACATTCTCTGCCACATGGCCCTGCTGGTCACTGTCTGACCAATGTTGACAAAGACTGTGGCATGGACAATGAGGATTTCCAATGGCAAGGACACCAACTCCCCTACTGAACTTTGGATTCCAAACTCCCGGAAAGCCCCTCACTTTATACCCCCCCCCCCCAAATAAAATATCACACCATGAAGAGAAGATGCCTGCTGGTTGCATTATTACCTTACATGTGTGTTGTAAAGTCTAAACATGCCTGAGTTCTCTTTTGACTTCAACCATCCACACCCTGGGGCCTGAGTCTGGCACAGGACACACGGGTCACAGTGTATTAGGCAAGACAGACATGGAGCACCATACACACCCGTGATGGGCCCAACCAGCTGAGGGGGTGGCCGCACAACCGTGCTGACAGACACATTGAGTACAGCAACAGTCATGCGCAGAGGTCAGGGATCATGTCCAGGGTCCTGGGGGGCACCCAGGTATGTGTAGACAGGTGGCAGAACCATGTCCTGCAAGCTTGAGTCCGGTGGATGCAGAGAATGGGGGCCTGGCCAACGTTGGATGCATGGGGATGGCACATGTCACATTACCCACACAGTCATGGACATCATGCACAATACACAGTCTCAGCCCACACACACAGCTTGCATCTTGCTACTCGACACATCGACACATAGCCACTATCAGGGAAATCCATGCCAGACATGCTGGATGCACTGTGGCAACACACCAGCATTGACTGAGAAGAGGCACCTTGGAGGCATAGGGACACCTTTATTAGTCATGTTTTCGGGATTGCAGAAGCAACTTGAAGTACACATGAACACATCTTGTGGAGTAACATGTGGGTCCAACACTGGCACCCCCCTTCTGCAGCACAAATGCGTGTTAGCCATGGAACGGGCACACAATTGTCGGCTAACAGCTAAACACCCACAGCTGCTCACGGAGAGACTGCCATACACCATTGATCCGCTGATGTGGAAGTCCCACACCATGTCAAGCCAATGCTAACCGTATGTGTCCGAGGGCAGTGTCACACACATTGATGCCATCATCACAATCCACTATCCCATCACTGTTGACTGTCAACCAGGCAGACCATCTATTCAGGTGTACACAGCTGCATGTTGTGTCCCATGGTGATGCTACATGGCTGCAGAGGAACCAAACATCGACAGGGGCAGTGTGCATACATCGTGAACAACTGCCACACCCAATACACCCCTGATGAATCCCTTACCCTATGGAGACTTCCAAACGTGTCCGTGCCTGTAACGCTGAGTCAGCCCACGATGACGTGTCCATGAGGAATAGCAGTGCCACAACAATGCAAGCAGCAGACGGCATGCGCAAGTACCTGGGGAAGAGAGACACACAAGAAGTCAGCCACAAAAAGCACAGCCACTTGCATGTGCATTTACTCGACACATGTATGGATGACAACATGCTAGGTCACAATTATGACTGGGGAAATACAACCATCACTGCCACCATCACTCCAGTGACACACCCACACACACCTCTGACTCCCGTGCCATACATGCAGGTGGAGACACACATCACAACACATGCCATACGGGGACCAATGCGTGCACACTCAGACACTGGTACTCACCACTAAGCAAAGAAGTCGCGTATGAGCCGAGTCCGGATGTCCTCTTGCGGCTCCACATCCTCCACATCACTAGCCCCATTGCCAAGCCCTTCGTCCTCCACGGGTGGATGGTCCTCGTCATGTTGATCCAGGATGAGTGGCACAGCTCTCTCAACTGCCATGTTGTGCAGCATGCAGCAGACCATGAAGATTTTGCAGACCTTCGCAGGGGCATATGGGAGCGCGCCGCCGGTCTTAAGGAGGCACCGAAATCGGCTCTTCAGCAGGCCAAACGTCCTCTCTATCACTCGCCTTGTCCGGCCATGGGCGGTGTTGTAGCGGAGCTGGGCCGGCGTGATGGGGTTGCGGAGAGGTGTGAGCAGCCATGGCATGTTGGGATAGCCAGCGTCCCCTACATGGGAAGCACATGGACATCGTTAGAAGTGGTGAAGCGGTCGTGCTGGTAGGCTATGCAAAATACAGGACAGACAGACTGTACCCACCAACAACACATGCTCTTTCGTTGCGCAGCTGCATCATCATTTCAGGCATCCTGCTACGCCTCATGATGTAGGCATCGTGTGCTGATCCTGGAAAACGAGCACAGACATGTGAAATCACCATGTTGGACTGACACACCACAAGGGCATTGATGGAGTGGTAGTGCTTTCGATTGCGGTACGCCACCTCCCGTGCGTGTGGTGGTACCAAAGCTACATGTGTCCCATCTATGGACCCAATGACATGGGGCATCCCTCCCAGGGCATAGAATCCACGCTTGACCGCAGTCAACTGTTCAGGGGTTGGGAACTTGATGAAGTCATCCAGGTGAATCAACATGGCCTCTAAGAAATCATGCAGCACACGGCAGAACATGCTCTGGGACATGCCAACAACATGAGCTATGGTATATTGAAAGGTACCCGTGGCAAGAAAATGTAGGGCAGCCATTACCTTTAGCTGGGGTGTCAGTGCCGTAGGATACCTGTGTTGCGGTTGCAGGTGTGGTGCCAGTCTCGCCGTCAACTCCAGAATCAACGGTTGGGGGAAGTGGTAGCACCGGATGCTGTCATTCTCCCGCATGGCAGCCAAGTCCGGAATTAGTCGGGCAAGAGGCGGCGCTCTGCAGTACTTTGGAAGTGACAAGGAAGAGTGAGTGCACTACGACAACAATTCATATGTACTGGACACATGTTAATCTGTCAATACACTTATGCTACATAGGGAGTCAGGTATGTGCTACATGCCCAGGACACGTATGGATGCAAGGTGACACTCCTACCAAGACCCAGCTACACACGGAGATTGAGAACCTCCCCATGCCATGACATGGGAATAGCTGTGTCCCAGTGCAAGTGAACAGCCAGACGCAAGACAGGAGTGACATACGCCCATACATCAGCAGAAGTAGGATGCCGATTGCAGAGACTGGTAGCGGAACACTAGAGCCACAGGTCACATGACATTACACTAGGACAGCCCACACACCTTGCCATGAAGGTGCACATGTCATGACTCACCACACATTCATTGTGAGGATGCAGACATGTCCTTGTCACGCTACTCCGTGTCCCATGCATACATGTGCACCTCACATCCGATACCACATGTGGCATGGTGTGCGGAACAGTGTGCAATGTCAATCTACACACAGACACATGTTGGTTGCTGCAACAGCTGCAGCTTTTGAGGGTGCTCCAACATCAACCTGATGGGAAGCCCCCACACATACATGACAAGGTCACATTGTGCACCGTGGGTAGTGACAAGTCAGGTGTGGTAAGCCCTGTACCGGGCATCAGGGGACACTTCCGTGTCTTGGTGTCCGTGCCATGCCAGTGACGCTCACCCCAAGTGTGCAGTACGACATGCACACATGTCAAAGGAGTCAAGGGCATGCCTGGCACACATTGCACCGTCACACAGTACATCTGTACACATCTCATCATACATCTGGTGCCTTCTCGACTCAGGAGTAATGTTCCACATCACAGGCCGTCACACCTGTGCCCCACACATGTAGTAATGCACAGACGATGCCCTGATGTCCATTCATGGACAAGTATGTCCATTCATGGACAAGTATGTCCATCCATGGACAGTTATGTCCATCCATGGACAAGTATGTCCGCCCTATCCCTACCTGTGTGCCGCCTGTCACCACTGTGATGTGTGAAAACCGCCGTACTGCTGCTAAGAGGGCCTGTGTACGTTCCCATATCACTATGGGAGTGCTGCCGTATGTGTACCCATCGTGATGGCGAGCGTACAGGCATGTGTACGGCCCGTACCACTACGAGTACGCATACGCAAGAACACCCATAGTGGTCGGGCCGTACGCACGCCTGTACGCTCCCTATCACCATGGGTGTCCTCGCGTATGCGTACTCGTAGTGGTACGGGCCGTACACACGCCTGTACGCTCACTATCAATATGGGTGTCCTCGCGTATGCGTACTCGTAGTGGTACGGGCCGTATGCACGCCTGTATGCTCACTATCAGTATGGGTGTATTCGCGTATGCGTACTCGTAGTGGTACGGGCCGTACACACGCCTGTACGCTCACTATCACTATGGGTGTCCTCGCGTATGCGTACTCGTAGTGGTACGGGCCGTACACACGCCTGTACGCTCACTATCACTATGGGTGTCCTCGCGTATGTGTACTCGTAGTGGTACGGGCCGTACACACGCCTGTACGCTCACTATCACTACGAGTACGCATACGCGAGGACACCCATAGGGATAGGGAGCGTACAGGCGTGTGTACGGCCCGTACCACTACGAGTACGCATACGCGAGGACACCCATACTGATAGTGAACGTAGGCACGTGTGTACGGCCCGTTGCAATGCATTTGGGGTGCCCTAGGGCCCCGGAACGCACCGTACCTGTGTGTGAAGCTCCAAATTACATAGGGGACACATGAGGGACAAGTATCAAGGCCTACATGCATGCTGGTTGTCATGGAGACCAAGTTCAAATTTTGAATTTGTTCTGGAAGGTGCACAGCAGAAGTCAGTTGGAATTAATCTACTTTGTTGCAATGTGTTTGTGGGGCTGACATCATGCAGGAGAATAAAACCGATAGAGAACCCACAGACTGCTAGGTTGGAAGGGATTGGAGGAAACATAGGATGCAAATGTGAGTGACCAATCACTCTGTACTCCTGTGCATGAGATGGGCCAGCAAGGCAGATATAAGGCAGCCAGGTCCCATGAGGGAGTACTTGCCTGCACATCTCTGTATTCCACGACCCAGCTGCTGCTACTGATTCCCTGGAACCATGTCAAGGGCTGTGGAGAGGTCACAGCCATTCACCCTGGAGGAGAACATGGCTTTGGTGGATGTGATCCTCCCACGGTACCCCATTCTGTATGGGCGACCAGGTTATCAGGTGAGTTCAGTGTCCACTGGCACAGACTGTGTCCCTTTTTAGTGACTGTGACTTCTGCCATTGTGTCCAGGTGTGACACACATGCTTTGTACTGTAGGGGGGGTCCCAGGGGGGGAATGCCTGATGTCTCCCAGCAGTGCCCCGAGACAGGAGGGGTGGGGGCCTATCACTCCCAGCAGTGCCCTGAGACAGGAGGGGTGGGGGCCTATCACTCCCAGCAGTGCACTGAGACAGGAGGGGTGGGTGCCTATCACTCCCAGCAGTGCCCTGAGACAGGAGGGGTGGGGGCCTATCACTCCCAGCAGTGCCCTGAGACAGGAGGGGTGGGGGCCTATCACTCCCAGCAGTGCCCTGAGACAGGAGGGGTGGGGGCCTATCACTCCCAGCAGTGCCCTGAGACAGGAGGGGTGGGGGCCTATCACTCCCAGCAGTGCCCTGAGACAGGAGGGGTGGGTGTAATGCACAGTGTGAGCCTGGATCATTGATTGTGTAGTTGCCCTCATTCCACCTGTGTCCTTTCAATGGCACGTACTGCTTTTGGCCTTCCCCCACAGGATCATGTCCCTATGACAAAGGTGCAATGCTTTGGATGCACACTATGCCTTGTTGTGAACAGCAAATGTGTTCTAATCTGTGTCCCCGTGACATGTGCAAGGTGTATTGATGTGGTGTCACTTGTTCATCCTCACAGGTAGACGCCTCTGCCAAGGAGCAGATATGGCTGGACGCCGTCAGCGCCGTGAGGAGTGCGGATGGTCGGAGGCGGCACCTGTCCCAGGTGAGGAAACGCTGGCAGGATATCCGGTGCTGGACGCGGAGGATCGCACGGCTCCTGCTGGGGGACTCACCTGAGAGCCACAAGAACCGCGGGCGCCGCCGTCTCTCCCACATCCAGAAACGTGTGCTGGCGGTGGTCTTTCCTGACTTGGACAGGCGTCTACAGGACATGCAGCAGCCGGAAGGGGGTAGGTACATGTGTGTGTTTGTTGTGTTTCACCAGCATTTGTAAGTGCACTGTTCCATGGATACACTTCCAGGGTTTATGGTGCTGTGCAGATCCTGTCACCCACAGTATTGCAGGGCTCTCCTGCCTCCCTTCCCCTCCTTGCAATGTGTTCCCTGGTCTGTGTGTAGTCACTCCATCACAAGGTTATGTAGCCTGACACCTTCTCCAAGTGTACAATGCCTGCAGCATCATGTGTGGGGGTGGTGTGTAACAGGTTTTGTGACCTTGCCTGTGCCCTGTCCAGTTCTGGACTTGTGGGTTCCATGTCAGTTGGCACTAATGCTGAGTCCAGACATGGGAGTTAATCTCTCGAGTGCCAGGCCTTCCAGCAGGCATGTCCCATGTGGTGGCCTGTGACATGATGTGCATGAGTGTGCGTTAGGCATAGTGCAGGGATGTTAGCGTGTGTTGCAGTCATTCCCATTCAGGAGCATGGAGTTGTGTGGCCACTACTGTCCCCAGGGGCATCTTTTCCTAGGTATCATGTGTGTAATCCGAGAATGTCGACAATCTCTGTGTCTACAGCCTAGGTTGTGCTCTGTGCCATTGTCCCCTGGCACCATATTTCTTCACGTGAGATGTATTAAAAGTGTCTACTGTCCAGCCTGACCTGATTTTCAAAGTACATACTCACGGTGGCCATTGCCTGTGTGTCTTGTTGCAATCATCTGATGTTGCCCATTTGTAGATTATTATTAGGACAGGCGCACCTTGGGTATTTGGTGTGTAATCTTGAATTGTTGCATCCCATGTGTATTTCACCCTGACTAAGAGATGTAAGTGCTTCCTGTGTCTCCACAGATTTGTCTCATGTAGGGGGTGGGTGGGGCGGGCATGGCCTACATGTCAAGACCTGTCATCTCCTTGCTCGGACTGGCCAGTGTGTGATGTTTGTCTGGACATACACTCAAGGTGCAGCGTGCCAGTCAGGGTGGGCATGTTCTCAGTATTACCTATGCTGCATGTGCCTCTAGTTCCTGGCTGTGGTCCCTGCTCATCCCAATTTCCTGCCACGCTGTGTGGTGCAGATGCAGTGCTGTATTGTCCCCAGGGCCTTGCTCCTCAGTCAGAATACCATGTCATCTCATTTGCTATTGTGTCATGCTCTCCATAGTTTTTCCATGGCTTGGTGGGTCACACAACTGTGTCTTGCTGGGCCTACGTATGTAGTTGTAACTCATCCTTTGTTTCAGGCTATGCACTGTAACCTACGTAGATTTGACTCATGTGACATATGTATACAGGTGTATGATTGATTTCTGTCTCTTCACCCTGCCCACAGCATCGTCGGGGGACATGGAGGGAGACATGGACACAGACGGCGCGGAGGGACCGAGCACCAGTGCCAGCGGTGACATCGGGGCTGGCACTTCGAGTGGGACTGATGCGGAGGAGAGTGAACCCGGGGACCTGTCGACTGGCACAACAGAGTATGAAGCTGACGGGTCCGAGGATGATCTCGCCGAGTGGGCGGTGGCTGCACCACCATCTGACAGCAGCCCTACATCTGGCACCGCCCCCTCCATAGGCATCAGCCGCCTCCCACGTGCTCGTGTCCCTTCCCAACGTGCCCGGTCACTACATGTCTCCTTCCTGCCAGGCACCGCACCCCCTGCCCCTGTCTCCACTGCTGCCGCCAATGCTGAGCCTGTGGACATCCAGCAGCAGTTGCAGATTGGTCGGACTGCGATCCTTAATGTCCTCCATGGCCACAGCCAGGTCCTCAACAACATGGAGGCATACTTGGAGGGCATTCATTCATCGCAGGCTGACCAACGCAACTTGCTGAGGTCCATAGACTCCACACTGACTGCAGCAGTGGGTCTCCTGCAGCGCTACGTCCCACCCCCTACCCCTGCTCCTTCCACAATTCCCACTCCCATGCCTGTCCCACATACACCCAGACGTAAGCATGCACCCACCACAACAGACACAGGCACCACACCAGCAGGGAAGGTCTGCCGCACACCTCCTGACACGCACACACAGGGTGCAGTAGGCACACCCACTGGGTCGGGGGGCAAACGTGTGACACGCAGCAAGAGTGGGAGTCCGCATTCCACCCAATCCACTCCCTCCAAATCCCCTCCCCTCAGCTGTCCTGGCCACGTCTCCCCCAAAGACTCCTTCATGGCCGCTCTGTCCCTGAGCCCCACAGTGACGCCACCACACAAGCGGTCAAGGAAGTCCTCGGTCAGGGTGGTTGAGTCCCCCCCCTGTCCACACCCTCCCCCAGTGGCGCTGCGACCCATCCCTCTGACCCCCCCCCTCCTTGGGGCCTGTGGTTCGGTTCCTTTGGGTGCAGGGGAGTCCCTGGAGGACCTTGCTAAGGTGTGCAGCGAGATCCTGGCCTCCGCCTTTGGCCCTGCCCCACCCCCTGTGGTGGAGTCCTCCATCCCTGCACCCACGACGCCTACCCTTCACCCCCCTGTCCCTGCGGTGCCTGTTTCTTCCCCCCACATGATGCCCTGACCCCTGTGGAAGACAACGGATTGTAACTGTGCAGGCAAGCTAGGGGACACGCATCCCACTGTGTCCCCCATCCAGCTGGGACTCCTGGACTGCCCTATGGCCTTTGTTAATATTGGACTTACGTCATACTAGTTTTTTGCTCATGCTGAATAAAGCTATTTATTTTTTGCCCTTGGAACAGTCCTGCATTGCTGGCATTGCTGTTGGTGGGGCTGCTACATGGTTGTGGGTTTTGGTCATGTGTTGGGTGTGTGGGAAATGTAGTAGTGTGCTGCTCATAGGGGGGACCCTGGGATCTGTGTGCCATCACTCGGTGTTAGCTACCTTTCTCCATTCATGTAAGCAGTTGCTGCATGTTGCAATTGTCACAAGGTGTATTCCTTCCTCTGTGTACCCTGACTTCTTCCCTGCAGGGTGTCCCCTGACTTTGGCACAGAGCTGTGTGTCCATTAGCTGGGTGTGTGACGTAGTCCTTCACCTTTGCACATGCATGCTGAGCGAGGTCTCCACCTGCATCATTCGTGGCATCCTTGGTAGTCATTGTACTTGTGTATGTGGCCTATTGACATGACTTCATGTGTACATGTTTTCTTTTCTGCGCTATGCATGCGTATACTCCCAGCCTCGCACACATGTGGTACATGTACTGCAGGGTCTTTGTGCACCTGACTGACATTTGTGGGCATGGTATCTGTGACTACTCCACCCTTTGCGTTCCATGGGCACTGCTGGGAGGACTCTGCACCCACCCCTCCTGTCTCTGGGCACTGCTGGGAGGACTCTGCACCCACCCCTCCTGTCTCAGGGCACTGCTGGGAGGACTCTGCCCCCACCCCTCCTGTCTCTGGGCACTGCTGGGAGGACTCTGCACCCACCCCTCCTGTCTCAGGGCACTGCTGGGAGGACTCTGCACCCACCCCTCCTGTCACTGGGCACTGCTGGGAGGACTCTGCACCCACCCCTCCTGTCTCAGGGCACTGCTGGGAGGACTCTGCCCCCACCCCTCCTGTCTCTGGGCACTGCTGGGAGTGTTAGGCACCCACCCCTCCTGTCTCTGGGCACTGCTGGGAGGACTCTGCACACACCCCTCCTGTGTCTGGGCACTGCTGGGAGTGATAGGGCCCCACCCCTCCTGTCTCTGGGCACTGCTGGGAGGACTCTGCACCCACCCCTCCTGTGTCTGGGCACTGCTGGGAGTGTTAGGCACCCACCCCTCCTGTCTCTGGGCACTGCTGGGAGGACTCTGCACACACCACTCTTGTGACTGGGCACTGCTGGGAGGACTCTGCACACACCCCTCCTGTGTCTGGGCACTGCTGGGAGTGATAGGCCCCCACCCCTCCTGTCTCTGGGCACTGCTGGGAGGACTCTGCACCCACCCCTCCTGTCTCAGGGCACTGCTGGGAGGACTCTGCCCCCACCCCTCCTGTCTCTGGGCACTGCTGGGAGTGTTAGGCACCCACCCCTCCTGTCTCTGGGCACTGCTGGGAGGACTCTGCACACACCCCTCCTGTGTCTGGGCACTGCTGGGAGTGATAGGCCCCCACCCCTCCTGTCTCTGGGCAATGCTGGGAGGACTCTGCACCCACCCCTCCTGTCTCAGGGCACTGCTGGGAGGACTCTGCCCCCACCCCTCCTGCCTCTGGGCACTGCTGGGAGGACTCTGCACACACCCCTCCTGCCTCTGGGCACTGCTGGGAGGACTCTGCACACACCCCTCCTGCCTCTGGGCACTGCTGGGAGGACTGTGCACACACCCCTCCTGCCTCTGGGCACTGCTGGGAGGACTCTGCACACACCCCTCCTGTGTCTGGGCACTGCTGGGAGTGATAGGCCCCCACCCCTCCTGTCTCTGGGCACTGCTGGGAGGACTCTGCACCCACCCCTCCTGTCTCAGGGCACTGCTGGGAGGACTCTGCCCCCACCCCTCCTGTCTCTGGGCACTGCTGGGAGTGTTAGGTAGGCCTGGGCAAAAATTTCGTTCCGTTCGCGGAAATTGCGATAATTTGACATTTTTGCGTTCCGCGGAGAGCGCGAAAATGTCAAAAATTCCGGTTTCCGCAGCTTGGCGATAATTTGTTTCTTGCTCGCGCTGTAAAATGATACATTCTCGCGCGCGCGCGATCGCCTTACCTGAATCCCTGCGTTCGCCGACAAGTTTTCTTGATCCGGTCGCGTTCTCCATGAGATGTTGTATTGTTTTTAGCCATTTGCGCTGTCTCGCGACAGTTCGCGCCCGCAGTGACGTCATGCGTCGCGCGATCACGTCTTTCTTCTCGCGATCATGCACCGCGAGAACAACTCAAAACAAGATGGCCGCGCCCGCAAGCAACCACATGGGTAAGTTGGCGACCCGCAACCATGCAGAAAATCTCGCGAACATGCCGGAAAAAAACTTCCGCATCTTTGCGATATTTCTGCTTGTTTGCGATAATTTTAAACATTCTCGCGATAATTTGCGAAGGTTAATTCCGCAAATTCCGCCCACCCCTAGTGTTAGGCACCCACCCCTCCTGTCTCTGGGCACTGCTGGGAGGACTCTGCACACACCCCTCCTGTGTCTGGGCACTGCTGGGAGTGATAGGCCCCCACCCCTCCTGTCTCTGGGCACTGCTGGGAGGACTCTGCACCCACCCCTCCTGTCTCAGGGCACTGCTGGGAGGACTCTGTCCCCACCCCTCCTGCCTCTGGGCACTGCTGGGAGGACTCTGCACATACCCCTCCTGCCTCTGGGCACTGCTGGGAGGACTCCGCACACACCCCTCCTGCCTCTGGGCACTGCTGGGAGGACTCTGCACACACCCCTTCTGTGTCTGGGCACTGCTGGGAGTGATAGGCCCCCACCCCTCCTGTCTCTGGGCACTGCTGGGAGGACTCTGCACACACCCCTCCTGTCTCAGGGCACTGCTGGGAGGACTCTGCCCCCACCCCTCCTGTCTCTGGGCACTGCTGGGAGTGTTAGGCACCCACCCCTCCTGTCTCTGGGCACTGCTGGGAGGACTCTGCACACACCCCTCCTGTGTCTGGGCACTGCTGGGAGTGATAGGCACCCACCCCTCCTGTCTCTGGGCACTGCTGGGAGGACTCTGCACCCACCCCTCCTGTCTCAGGGCACTGCTGGGAGGACTCTGCCCCCACCCCTCCTGCCTCTGGGCACTGCTGGGAGGACTCTGCACACACCCCTCCTGCCTCTGGGCACTGCTGGGAGGACTCTGCACACACCCCTCCTGCCTCTGGGCACTGCTGGGAGGACTCTGCACCCACTCCTCCTGTCTCAGGGCACTGCTGGGAGGACTCTGCACCCACCCCTCCTGCCTCTGGGCACTGCTGGGAGGACTCTGCACACACCCCTCCTGCCTCTGGGCACTGCTGGGAGGACTCTGCACACACCCCTCCTGCCTCTGGGCACTGCTGGGAGGACTCTTCACACACCCCTCCTGCCTCTGGGCACTGCTGGGAGGACTCTGCACCCACCCCTCCTGTCTCTGGGCACTGCTGGGAGGACTCTGCCCCCACCCCTCCTCTCTCTGGGCACTGCTGGGAATGTTAGGCACCCACCCCTCCTGTCTCTGGGCACTGCTGGGAGGACTCTGCACACACCCCTCCTGTCTCTGGGCACTGCTGGGAGGACTCTGCACCCACCCCTCCTGTCTCAGGGCACTGCTGCACTGCTGGGAGGGCTCTGCCCCCACCCCTCCTGTCTCTGGGCACTGCTGGGAGGACTCTGCCCCCACCCCTCCTGCCTCTGGGCACTGCTGGGAGGACTCTGCACACACCCCTCCTGCCTCCGGGCACTGCTGGGAGGACTCTGCACACACCCCTCCTGTGTCTGGGCACTGCTGGGAGTGATAGGCCCCCACCCCTCCTGTCTCTGGGCACTGCTGGGAGGACTCTGCAGCCACCTCTCCAATTTCACAATATGTACGCTCATGACATACACGGATGTGGGTACGCTCCATGCATTCGAGGTGGGGGTACGTGTCGTACTTACACTGTTGGGGTGGGGCTACGCTCCATACGTACGCGGGTGGGGGTACGGGTCGTACTTACACTGTTGGGGTGGGGCTACGCTCCATGCATTCGAGGTGAGGGTACGTGTCTTACTTACACTGTTGGGGTGGGGGTACGCTCCATACGTACGCGGGTGGTGGTACGTGTCGTACTTACACTGTTGGGGTGGGGGTACGCTCCATACGTACGCGGGTGTGGGTACGGATCGTACTTACACTGTTGGGGTGGGGGTACGCTCCATACGTACGCGGGTGTGGGTAAGGGTCGTACTTACACTGTTGGGGTGGGGGTATGCTCCATACATACGCGGGTGGGGGTACGTGTCGTACTTACACTGTTGGGGTGGGGGTACGCTCCATACGTACGCGGGTGGGGGTACGGGTCGTACTTACACTGTTGGGGTGGGGGTACGCTCCATACGTACGCGGGTGTGGGTACGGGTCATACTTACACTGTTGGGGTGGGGGTACGCTCCATACGTACGCGGGTGTGGGTACGGGTCGTACTTACACTGTTGGGGTGGGGGTACGCTCCATACGTACGCGGGTGAGGGTACGTGTCTTACTTACACTGTTGGGGTGGGGGTACGCTCCATACGTCCGCGGGTGGGGGTACGGGTCGTACTTACACTGTTGGGGTGGGGGTACGCTCCATACGTACGCGGGTGTGGGTACGGGTCGTACTTACACTGTTGGGGTGGGGGTACGCCCCATGCATACGGGGTGGGGGTAGGGTCCGTACATATCCGTCCCCACGCTATGTGATGCTTGTGCGGGCCGTACCCAGGCCTTTGCCACGTGGGTACGAGCCGTCCCGCCATTGTTGGGGTGACGTGGGTGTGGGCGTGGTACGACTCGTACCCACGCTCTTCAGGCGTGGGTACGGGAGGTACCTGTCTGGTTGTGTTGCCGGTTCGCGTCGTGACGGACTTCCGTTGTGGCGGTCGCTGGCTTAGCTGGACACGCCCCCACCCCCTCGTAGTGACCAGGGCATGGGAGTCAGGTATGTCCAGGGCATGTGTGCTGTGTGACTTTGGTGGGGGGTTTGTGGCCTGCCCTGGTCCTGCCACCCCCACCCCACCCCACTTTCCCCCCTCCCTTAGTTGTTCTGACCTTCTGCGGCGTCTGCGTCCGAACCTGTAGAGGAGGTCGACTGCTATGAGGGCCGGGATGACACGTAGGATCGGGTCCATGTCTGTCCATCGCGTACGGGTCCTCCTTGTTCGCGTCGTCCTGTCTGTCCGTCGCGTACTGGTCCTCCTTGATCGCTTCGTCCTGTCTGTCCGTCGCGTACTGGTACTCCTTGTTCGCGTCGTCCTGCCTGTCCGTCGCGTACTGGTCCTCCTTGTTTGCGTCGTCCTGTCTGTCCGTCGCGTACTGGTAGTCCTTGTTCGCGTCGTCCTGATTTCCCGGCAGTTTTTGGCAGCCGGAAAATATTCACTGTGCGGGATGACGTCGGTGCGAATCGTAATTCCTGGTTCGTGAATGGCAGGCTGCGAGCGTCCCGACGTCAGGTCGGCGCTTTCCCGGATCGCATTTGTAGGTTTATTTTGTTCGGTCGGGGTTTTTTACGATTCGTACGGAAATGGTGTTCCCGTGCGA
Organism: Triturus cristatus; assembly: GCF_964204655.1. Taxonomy (NCBI): domain Eukaryota; kingdom Metazoa; phylum Chordata; class Amphibia; order Caudata; family Salamandridae; genus Triturus; species Triturus cristatus. The sequence continues at coordinate 542,143,930 of NC_140593.1, forward strand.
ATCGTAATTCCATGTTTGTAAATTTTGACGACCGGGTACGCGTCGGACGGAGAATATGCTCCGTCCGACTGTTCGTACCCGGTTTTTACCGGATCTTAATTGGCACCTCTATGTCTATTTTTGATCTCTACTATTCTCCTGTTAAGATAGCCAAGTGGAAGGTCGGGGGAGAGTCAAGATGTAATCGCTGTGTGGAGGTGGATGCGGACTCTATCCATATGTTTTTTAGATGTGAGAAACTTTCTCGCTTTATTACCGATATTGAATTGTTTATTAATAATATTTTAGGCATTGTTGTGAAACTCTCTCCTGAATTGGTAATTTTTGGCACTCAAACAGATCAGACATGGATAAGACCTTTCGCTGAAGAAGCATTTCTGTTCATTTGTATGTCTGATTTTCCGGTTCTGCATCACCTCCCGCTGGATTGATATTGAACCCCCTACCTTTCATCAATGGCAATCTAAGTTACTTCATATTTATCATATAGAAATGGCTATGTACAGGCTCAAGGGGATAAGGAAAAAAAAGCAAGGTTTAAAAATTTGGGACCCAATTACTAAATGGATCTAAGGTCTTTTCTCTATTTCTGTATTATTGTTGTCTGCTTTTCCTTTGTACAAATTACCTCAAACTTTTTTTTTTTTTCCCTTTTATATTGCTCAATGTATGACTGATTGTTGAAATAAAACAATAAAAAAGCATTTAAAAAAAAGAAAAAATCATAGGTTTTACAGATGTTATAGTTAAGAATTTGCATTTAAAAAACCTTTGAAATTCACTGAAAAAACCATAGGTTTCAGGGACGTTATAGTTAGTTGGACATTTGACTCATATAAAACCAGAGAAATGTGCCCGTTATAGTCTGTTGAGATAACTATAACTCGCACGCACGCAATGCACTGGTGATGACGTCACATATTACATCACTCATGACATGGTCAGTGACATCACTGATGACATCACTGATGACATCTCAAATGACATGACTGATGTGTACCAAGCTCCATCAGTACGCGAATCCTATATGCCATATTGCTAAACTCGTAAAGGATGCGCATTTCGTATCCGACAGGTTCGTGGCACCACGTCCCGTGTAACATCATATACGTATGTGGCCGTGCCAGCTGCTACTTTGGTATGCGACGGGTACGCAGTATCAAGCTGCGCCTTACGTCATGTATGTATGGGGTCACGCCCACTGCGAGTTGCGTATGTGACGTGTGCATGCTGCCAGGCCCTGTGTACGCATAGATGTATGGTGTCACGCCGGGTACGCCATTCCCTCATTTTTTTTGTCTCAAAACTATATCTAAATAAGTTAAAAGTGTATATGAGAACAAACGATAATCTAAAATATTTTAAACATTTATATATTTCTAACTAATAAACTTATATTATTGTAAATATATTTTCTAAAAATCGCGTCGGGTGCGGCCTCCTTGCGTGCTCGGTGCGCGATTGCCATGTGACCTTAAAGAAAAGCATTTGATTGGTTCATAACATTTCCCATTGTAACAGTTGGAAGACCCCACCCATTTCAGTCATTCTCTCTACAGCGTTTGATGAATGACTCCTCTTCTGGTTAGAGAGCTTTTTTGAAAACATTTTGCTATGTACACATATCAGACACTACACACAACATGCAACCATCATCTTCATCAGTATTCATGCTCTGTAAAATAGCCTTCCACCTATGATAGCCATGCATCTAGAAGCTACATAACAGAACTTTTCCCCACTGCCAGAGGTAACATGGTTGCATACGCTGTCCACAGCACAATGTAATGCGGTATGGCCCAGGGGCAGTATCATGTATAGATAATGAACACACGGACACAGATGGATAGTGGAAGTGGGTACGGGCACGTGCGCTCGACTCCTTTTTATTACCAGGGTCACATATCCAGTGACGTCTGTGCTGAATGCGTGTGGGGTGAGTGTAAACCAGCCCTCAGAGAACGGTTGCTGATAGCATCAACTACAATAGTAATCATTGCATCACACACAGAGATTCAATAATAAAATGGTCAATAGTTTGTGCTACAGTATGGTAGGGACACTAGATGTGAAATAATACAGAAAAGATTCTATCGTAAAAGAACCATAGCTTGTGGTATACTGAGATACAGGCAGTAGATCTGAAATAATACACAAAAAGATTGTATCATGAAGGGTCCATCCGGTCTAGTGCACTCAGATAGCCACATCAAAAGCATTCAGCATGTGCACAGCCAGCGATGATGCGTGCTGCGGGCGGGCCTTACTAGGAGCAATGTCTGTTGCCTACAACACTACATCATATGCAATAGCGACTCGATATGAATTGTAAACACTGCTGTCTGCAGTGTAGGCCAGAGAGCGGTCAGCAAGTGCCAACAGCCACGTGGCATTGACTTGAGCTGTCCTGTTTGCCGTCCGCGAAGCAACAAAAACCGTGTGCGGACCCTGTGATGATGCGTATGCGTGGTGCGGAAAGAACGCACTGGAGCAATGTCTTTTGCCTACAGGACTGCGTCATCTACAATAGCGACTCCATCTGAATTGTGAACACTGCTGTCTGCAGTGTAAATTGAAGGCAGTAGTGAGCACAGTCTTCCATGAATACTTTTTCTCACTTCCTCTTAGAAAAATACAACATAAATTACACAAAACTCTGCAATAAATAAATCAAAACAATTCAAATTGCGATCTCTGCTGTCCATTGTGTAGACTGTTATTTAGTGTTCTTTACCACTGCCAAGAAGAATTTGGTCATTGTACTAGACCTATAAGTCATCTTAAAAAAGTACTACAAGCAAGTATACTAAAAGGCTATTGTGTATATTTCAATAGACGTTGTAGTTAGTTGCCTACTGGATTCTGTAATTAAACAATCACCACTTGATCTGAATTGTGAGCCCTGCTGACCGCAGTGTAGGCCAGAGGTAGTGGTCATTAATGCCTCACAGTCATGTGCCGTTGGATTCGAAAGCATGGAGTTGGTTGCACCTGATCGGAGGGGGTACACACAAATCATCACAGACTTTAACTTCTGACATCCTCAATCACAGAATCATGACCCCGTTTCACTGTTCCGACCTGCTGTACCGTGGTGTACTCCACCGACTGCAGTCACCCAAGCCCAATAATAATGTGCAGCAGTTAGCTATGGAAGCACAGAGTCTGATGCACCTCAACGGAGGGAGTTCTGTGAAAACCAAGCAGCACGTAATATCGTACTTCGTCCATTTTGGGATCAAGACACCGTTCCACTGTTGGGAAGTAGAGTTGGTTGAACCTGTTCGAAGGGAGTACCTTCATCTCCACTCTCAGATGCAGTTCTAACATCGAACATTGTGGGATCAAGACCCCGTTTCATTGTTCGGACCTGCTGTACCGCGGTGTACTCCAGCGACTGCAGTCAGCCAAGCCCAATGATCATGTGCAGCAATTACCTATGGAAGCACAGAGTCTGATGCACCTCAACGTAGGGAGTTCTGTAAAAAACAACAAGCAGCAGGTAATATCAGACATCGTCCATTCTGGGATCACAACACCGTTCCACTGTTGGGACCTAGAGTTGCTTGCACCTGGTCGAAGCGAGTACCTTCATCTCCACTCTCAGATGTAGTTCTAACATCGACCGTTGTGGGATCAAGACACCGTTCCACTGTTGGGACATAGAGTTGGTTACACCTGGTCGAAGAGAGTACCTTCATCTACACTCTCAGATGCAGTTCTAACATCGTCCATTCTGGGATCAAGACACTGTTCCACTGTTGGGACCTGGAGTTGCTTGCACCTGGTTTAAGAGACTACCTTCATCTCCACTCTCAGATGTAGTTCTAACATCATCCATTGTGGGATCAAGACACCGTTCCACTGTTGGGACCTAGAGTTGGTTACACCTGGTCGAAGGGAGTACCTTCATCCTCACTCTCAGATGCAGTTCTAACATCGTCCATTGTGGGATCAAGACACAGTTCCACAGTTGGTACCTATTGGACTACTGTGTTAGTAGTATAACGAGCACTCCACCGTGCTGGGCCTCAGGCTGGGCTCTGTCTGCCTGTGTCACGGTAGCCAGCGTTGATTTCAGGAGCCTTCCCAGCTCGCAGACCTCGACCCAAAAGCTTCCGCCAAGTGTTTTTGAAGGACAAGGGTACCCCTTATGCGAACCTGGGGTGATACAATGTGGAAGAAAACAATGGTTCGGGATGGCCTAAGAAGGTCCAGTGCAAAGAGAAACCCTTAGGAGGGCGGATGATTTTGTATAGGTTCAAAGACTCATACGGGAGAATAATACTTAATATAGAGAAACAGGGGACAGGAAAGGTCAATATATGACACTTATTTATTGTACAAAGGTTGAATTCAAGTGCTCACATATTTAGTAAAAACAACAATTGATGGACAGAATGCAGAACAATGTCATACATTCACCCCAGTACAGAGATCTGGGCCTAAATCCATCGTTTTTTTGCTCACCATGCCATTCCAGTTTGAACCCAGCCATATGCAAATCAGTCTTGACCCTGTGCCCCATGGGAACAGTCCAGCCCGAACTGCCAAGCCAGGTCCTCCCTGGACTGGAAACAAGCATCCTAGGACCGGTTTCGGGCTTTCAGCCCTCGTCAGCCAGGATAGCTTGATTCCAGTGGCATGGAGAGCAAGGGACTCACGTCTGAGCATACCCTTCCCACTCGGGGTGACAAATGCAAAAACAACAATTGATGGACAGAATGCAGAACAATGTCATACATTCACCCCAGTACAGAGATCTGGGCCAAAATCCATCGTTTTTTTGCTCACCATGCCATTCCAGTTTGAACCCAGCCATATGCAAATCAGTCTTGACCCTGTGCCCCATGGGAACAGTCCAGCCCGAACTGCCAAGCCAGGTCCTCCCTGGACTGGAAACAAGCATCCTAGGACCGGTTTCGGGCTTTCAGCCCTCGTCAGCCAGGATAGCTTGATTCCAGTGGCATGGAGAGCAAGGGACTCACGTCTGAGCATACCCTTCCCACTCGGGGTGACAAATGCAAAAACAACAATTGATGGACAGAATGCAGAACAATGTCATACATTCACCCCAGTACAGAGATCTGGGCCTAAATCCATCGTTTTTTTGCTCACCATGCCATTCCAGTTTGAACCCAGCCATATGCAAATCAGTCTTGACCCTGTGCCCCATGGGAACAGTCCAGCCCGAACTGCCAAGCCAGGTCCTCCCTGGACTGGAAACAAGCATCCTAGGACCGGTTTCGGGCTTTCAGCCCTCGTCAGCCAGGATAGCTTGATTCCAGTGGCATGGAGAGCAAGGGACTCACGTCTGAGCATACCCTTCCCACTCGGGGTGACAAATGCAAAAACAACAATTGATGGACAGAATGCAGAACAATGTCATACATTCACCCCAGTACAGAGATCTGGGCCTAAATCCATCGTTTTTTTGCTCACCATGCCATTCCAGTTTGAACCCAGCCATATGCAAATCAGTCTTGACCCTGTGCCCCATGGGAACAGTCCAGCCCGAACTGCCAAGCCAGGTCCTCCCTGGACTGGAAACAAGCATCCTAGGACCGGTTTCGGGCTTTCAGCCCTCGTCAGCCAGGATAGCTTGATTCCAGTGGCATGGAGAGCAAGGGACTCACGTCTGAGCATACCCTTCCCACTCGGGGTGACAAATGCAAAAACAACAATTGATGGACAGAATGCAGAACAATGTCATACATTCACCCCAGTACAGAGATCTGGGCCTAAATCCATCGTTTTTTTGCTCACCATGCCATTCCAGTTTGAACCCAGCCATATGCAAATCAGTCTTGACCCTGTGCCCCATGGGAACAGTCCAGCCCGAACTGCCAAGCCAGGTCCTCCCTGGACTGGAAACAAGCATCCTAGGACCGGTTTCGGGCTTTCAGCCCTCGTCAGCCAGGATAGCTTGATTCCAGTGGCATGGAGAGCAAGGGACTCACGTCTGAGCATACCCTTCCCACTCGGGGTGACAAATGCAAAAACAACAATTGATGGACAGAATGCAGAACAATGTCATACATTCACCCCAGTACAGAGATCTGGGCCTAAATCCATCGTTTTTTTGCTCACCATGCCATTCCAGTTTGAACCCAGCCATATGCAAATCAGTCTTGACCCTGTGCCCCATGGGAACAGTCCAGCCCGAACTGCCAAGCCAGGTCCTCCCTGGACTGGAAACAAGCATCCTAGGACCGGTTTCGGGCTTTCAGCCCTCGTCAGCCAGGATAGCTTGATTCCAGTGGCATGGAGAGCAAGGGACTCACGTCTGAGCATACCCTTCCCACTCAGGGTGACAAATGCAAAAACAACAATTGATGGACAGAATGCAGAACAATGTCATACATTCACCCCAGTACAGAGATCTGGGCCTAAATCCATCGTTTTTTTGCTCACCATGCCATTCCAGTTTGAACCCAGCCATATGCAAATCAGTCTTGACCCTGTGCCCCATGGGAACAGTCCAGCCCGAACTGCCAAGCCAGGTCCTCCCTGGACTGGAAACAAGCATCCTAGGACCGGTTTCGGGCTTTCAGCCCTCGTCAGCCAGGATAGCTTGATTCCAGTGGTATGGAGAGCAAGGGACTCACGTCTGAGCATACACTTCCCACTCGGGGTGACAAATGCAAAAACAACAATTGATGGACAGAATGCAGAACAATGTCATACATTCACCCCAGTACAGAGATCTGGGCCTAAATCCATCGTTTTTTTGCTCACCATGCCATTCCAGTTTGAACCCAGCCATATGCAAATCAGTCTTGACCCTGTGCCCCATGGGAACAGTCCAGCCCGAACTGCCAAGCCAGGTCCTCCCTGGACTGGAAACAAGCATCCTAGGACCGGTTTCGGGCTTTCAGCCCTCGTCAGCCAGGATAGCTTGATTCCAGTGGCATGGAGAGCAAGGGACTCACGTCTGAGCATACCCTTCCCACTCGGGGTGACAAATGCAAAAACAACAATTGATGGACAGAATGCAGAACAATGTCATACATTCACCCCAGTACAGAGATCTGGGCCAAATCCATCGTTTTTTTGCTCACCATGCCATTCCAGTTTGAACCCAGCCATATGCAAATCAGTCTTGACCCTGTGCCCCATGGGAACAGTCCAGCCCGAACTGCCAAGCCAGGTCCTCCCTGGACTGGAAACAAGCATCCTAGGACCGGTTTCGGGCTTTCAGCCCTCGTCAGCCAGGATAGCTTGATTCCAGTGGCATGGAGAGCAAGGGACTCACGTCTGAGCATACCCTTCCCACTCGGGGTGACAAATGCAAAAACAACAATTGATGGACAGAATGCAGAACAATGTCATACATTCACCCCAGTACAGAGATCTGGGCCAAAATCCATCGTTTTTTTGCTCACCATGCCATTCCAGTTTGAACCCAGCCATATGCAAATCAGTCTTGACCCTGTGCCCCATGGGAACAGTCCAGCCCGAACTGCCAAGCCAGGTCCTCCCTGGACTGGAAACAAGCATCCTAGGACCGGTTTCGGGCTTTCAGCCCTCGTCAGCCAGGATAGCTTGATTCCAGTGGCATGGAGAGCAAGGGACTCACGTCTGAGCATACCCTTCCCACTCGGGGTGACAAATGCAAAAACAACAATTGATGGACAGAATGCAGAACAATGTCATACATTCACCCCAGTACAGAGATCTGGGCCTAAATCCATCGTTTTTTTGCTCACCATGCCATTCCAGTTTGAACCCAGCCATATGCAAATCAGTCTTGACCCTGTGCCCCATGGGAACAGTCCAGCCCGAACTGCCAAGCCAGGTCCTCCCTGGACTGGAAACAAGCATCCTAGGACCGGTTTCGGGCTTTCAGCCCTCGTCAGCCAGGATAGCTTGATTCCAGTGGCATGGAGAGCAAGGGACTCACGTCTGAGCATACCCTTCCCACTCGGGGTGACAAATGCAAAAACAACAATTGATGGACAGAATGCAGAACAATGTCATACATTCACCCCAGTACAGAGATCTGGGCCAAAATCCATCGTTTTTTTGCTCACCATGCCATTCCAGTTTGAACCCAGCCATATGCAAATCAGTCTTGACCCTGTGCCCCATGGGAACAGTACAGCCCGAACTGCCAAGCCAGGTCCTCCCTGGACTGGAAACAAGCATCCTAGGACCGGTTTCGGGCTTTCAGCCCTCGTCAGCCAGGATAGCTTGATTCCAGTGGCATGGAGAGCAAGGGACTCACGTCTGAGCATACCCTTCCCACTCGGGGTGACAAATGCAAAAACAACAATTGATGGACAGAATGCAGAACAATGTCATACATTCACCCCAGTACAGAGATCTGGGCCAAATCCATTGTTTTTTTGCTCACCATGCCATTCCAGTTTGAACCCAGCCATATGCAAATCAGTCTTGACCCTGTGCCCCATGGGAACAGTCCAGCCCGAACTGCCAAGCCAGGTCCTCCCTGGACTGGAAACAAGCATCCTAGGACCGGTTTCGGGCTTTCAGCCCTCGTCAGCCAGGATAGCTTGATTCCAGTGGCATGGAGAGCAAGGGACTCACGTCTGAGCATACCCTTCCCACTCGGGGTGACAAATGCAAAAACAACAATTGATGGACAGAATGCAGAACAATGTCATACATTCACCCCAGTACAGAGATCTGGGCCTAAATCCATCGTTTTTTTGCTCACCATGCCATTCCAGTTTGAACCCAGCCATATGCAAATCAGTCTTGACCCTGTGCCCCATGGGAACAGTCCAGCCCGAACTGCCAAGCCAGGTCCTCCCTGGACTGGAAACAAGCATCCTAGGACCGGTTTCGGGCTTTCAGCCCTCGTCAGCCAGGATAGCTTGATTCCAGTGGCATGGAGAGCAAGGGACTCACGTCTGAGCATACCCTTCCCACTCGGGGTGACAAATGCAAAAACAACAATTGATGGACAGAATGCAGAACAATGTCATACATTCACCCCAGTACAGAGATCTGGGCCAAAATCACATATTTAGTGACAAAAAGCGTGACATGCAGGTGAGGGTGGACTTTTTAAAAAGGAACATCGCATTGGCAACAATAGAGAACCATTTTTTCTTGGTTAAATCAGTACAAAAAAGGTTCAAGTTGCGTAAGGTCGACGACGTTTCGAACTCAATTATTTGAGTTCATCTTCAGGACAAATGTGAGCATATGAACTTGAGCATATGGGAGGTTAAGTAATGGGGTTGTCGTCATTTAAGGAAGATGCAACGGTGTGATCGCCACAGCAGTGAAAGTCTCGATAGGAACCGGTGGCTGGAGTAACGGACTTAGTCCAACCTGCTCAATGTATGGAGGCGGGGTTCCGGTGCCGGGAAATTAATTCATTACAGGCGGCACACGGTTCAGTCAATGGGGTTCTCGCGGGGGGTGGGTGGACGCATCCAGGACCCGCTCCACCCCCCGCGAGAACCCCATTGACTGAACCGTGTGCCGCCTGTAATTAATTAATTTCCCGGCACCGGAACCCCGCCTCCATACATTGAGCAGGTTGGACTAAGTCCGTTACTCCAGCAACTGGTTTCTATCGAGACATTCACTGCAGATTAATTTCACGGCACCGGAACCCCGCCTCCATACATTGAGCAGGTTGGACTAAGTCTGTAACTCCAGCCACCGGTTCCTATCGAGACTTTCACTGCTGTGGCGATCACACCGTTGCATCTTCCTTAAATGACGACAACCCCATTACTTAACCTCCCATATGCTCAAGTTCATATGCTCACATTTGTCCTGAAGATGAACTCAAATAATTGAGTTCGAAACGTCGTCGACCTTACGCAACTTGAACCTTTTTTGTACTGATTTAACCAAGAAAAAATGGTTCTCTATTGTTGCCAATGCGATGTTCCTTTTTAAAAAGTCCACCCTCACCTGCATGTCACGCTTTTTGTCACTAAATATGTGAGCACTTGAATTCAACCTTTGTACAATAAATAAGTGTCATATATTGACCTTTCCTGTCCCCTGTTTCTCTATATTAAGTATTATTCTCCCGTATGAGTCTTTGAACCTATACAAAATCATCCGCCCTCCTAAGGGTTTCTCTTTGCACTGGACCTTCTTAGGCCATCCCGAACCATTGTTTTCTTCCACAAAAGCTTCCGCCGGCATGTGGTGGGCCCTCTTTCACATATGGCGGTGTCGAAAGGTGAACTGTGGGACATATGTGCGTCGCAGCGGCCATGACGGTTTCTGGGTACCAGCAGGCTGAGAGCATTATTCCCGCAGCCACCTTTGCTCAAGGCCTCAGACTCATAGCGGTGTAAACTGCGCAGACCTGACAGACATGTTCCCCATTCCGGAAGAGAACCACACCCAGAGAAACGTGCCTTTTATTCATACCCCTACGCTAGCCTTGCGTATGCTGAGCCAGCCCACTACGCTCAAGATTTGAAGGGGGCACGTAGGCACTATGTTTTCGTAATCTTCCCTACTGACTTTACTATCATGGTTGCGTCCACTGTCCACTTCACTCAATAGACCATCAGTGTATGTTGACATGTACATGTCTGTGCTCTGCATACTCAAGTCTGTACGGCACATCCCCTCAACACTTTGCATTGTGTACTTATATAATCGAGAATCACTTGCCACCTTTGCACATACTTTGCTCCCATCTCTCCCCACATTCTGCATTGTGTGGCAGAGGTGCTATGTTTGATTTATGTACATGGCTAGCCGCGGTTCCCACAGTACGTAGTGTCGTTGTATCTGCTAGGTGTACATGTTGTTTGTCATGTTGTATGTGATTATATAAGGTAGCGCTTTTATTTACGAGCAGTGGTTTCTCCCATTTACATATCACTGTCTTAAAGAGGATACAGAAGTTTTTCTCACAGGTGAAAAGTGGGACCACAATGGCAGTCATTCATTACTATCCAAGAATGTCCAACTGCACGCTTCTAAGCTTACAGCCCCCAATCTTTTGTGCTTTCTTAAAAGCACGCCAACTCCCACAATCAGACCAACATTCACACAGCTTTCTAACGGCAGTTATCTGCTTCTTAATAACATGGACTGCTACGCAATGTGAGCTGGCATACCGTATGTCCTTACTGTTTCAAACCGGATAACTTCCTTTGGCAATCTCTATTCCCACCCATACAAAGTAACTCCCAAAGTTCAACTTGGCCTTCAATACGTACTTTGAAAACAGATTTTATTAAATGAAGCAAACTGAAAGCGCTTTTGTTTCAAACAGAAGTGTCCCTCACTTCTCCAAAAGTAATTTATCGACTGCAAATAGCACAAACTTCAAGTAAAATACTCTCCCTTTTAAATACGAACCTCCCATTACACTTTGTGAATTGTTACACAATTTTCAACACATCTGACATTTAAGGTCTGGCACAATTTTTTAACACTATCTCCTCCGGCGTTGTCACAGGCTTTCAAACTGTTTTTAGTCTAATTCCAGACTTCATTCATTCGATCATCTCTGGAATAACAGGAACAGTGCCCATAATTCTCGCTCTGTTTGCGGCCATCCTACTACTATTTTAGCTTGTTAAAAATGGCTGCGCTCCCTGTGGTAACAAGCAAGTCCAACAGAATATGCCTCTACGCGAAGCTACATCAATACCGTGAAAAAATGGAACAACTTTTCGGCTGCCTGCCTCTATCTTTTATCGGAGCCAGCTACAACATGACATTTATTTACACATATATAATCTGCGTGCAACCATCTTTTTATTGCAAAACTTGCCCAATCGACTGGCAAATGGACCTATGCCTTGCCAACATCCCAGCAAATGCTCCCGATATCCAGCAGGTAATGGAGTATCTTGAAAACCATGAACTTGATTGTTCGGGTAGTGGAGCAATGGCGGATGCAAGCCAAAAAAGGTATCCTGGCGGAATGGGATTTCTGTGCAGCCGTGAAAGATCTCCTGCAACGTGCGACCTTTGACAACATCGCAGATTGTCTGCCAATTCAAATTGCTGCTCCAACATTCAAGGAACATTACTGTCCCTTTGAGGATATGAATTGGATCGCTTCACTTTTCTCACACGATGGCAACAATCGCCTCTTGGAACATTATGAATCTCAAGCCGCTGAAGAATTTCCAGACTGCAATCTCCAAGACTTGTAAGAAATTCACTTTATTCTTGGATTGATTTTTTCCAACTTTTTTGACTTTTTCCTATAACATTTTTTAATACACTTCAACTTGAACTATTTTCATATAATAACTTTCTAAGTATGTTTAGGCATTTGAACTCTGTTTTCAATTTTGGCCCTTACGTCTCCAGACTAACCAGGGATGGATGATGTATGGCCTATGCAAATACGCTATTTACTTGCTAAATTAGCCTAAACCCGACATCCATTTTGAAACCATGTCTATTCTTTGTACACATGTCTCTCTGCCTGCCTGTTATCCATAAAGCCCTTTCACACAAATTAGCTCATCCTCAGCCTTTGCCTTTGCTCCAGCTTTTGCTCCCTTTGCTCTGGCGATCAAGATAAAAAAACATGGCATTGTTTAGGAACTGGTTGGCACAGTGTGGTAATCGTATCCTACCTTTATTTTCATTCTACAATTTACAGTCATTCATGTCTAATAGGTATTGTTTATGTCACATTGAACTGTAACATGTAATGTGGAATTGACTGATGCAGGAGCTTAGGTTTGAATACCAGTGGGTCCATTTATGGCACTTAAATAAAGACACTTTTTATATAACTTGCAGACTCCATCGCTTTATCCCACACAGCCACTTTCTTAAACACACCTGATTTCACCATTTGTCTTCTGTGGCATTGCAACATTCTGCATTATATTCTTCATGATTATTTCTTTATTCCTGCTTGCCAAAACACTCCATTCGAGTCTTCAGACCGGTAGGGATGAGTAGTTTGCTTCCCACTCCCGCTATAGCCTAAACCCATACTAACACCACTTGCACAGCTATGTTACAGCGGCCAGTATGCTACAGCGCCCAGAGTACATCAGTTTACAGCAATCAGCTCACGGTTTCATCCCCGAGAGTACTGGCACCTCACCTCAGCACCATCTCACTCTGGGCAAAACAGCACTTTCACACCGGTAGGGGTGAATACATTGCTTCACACTCCCTGTGTAGCACACCCTAACCACCCCACAGACCTCACAGCGCTCCTACCCTAATCTTTCCTACTCTTTTTGCCCTTTTTTCCCCTTACTCGCTTCAACGGAATCACAAAATGGCTGGCAACACTTCCTAATTGCAACCGCTCGCACCGCTCGCAGCCAATAAGCCTCGCAGCAAACTCGTGCTCATAACGCCTCAGCCAATCAGATGGCAGAATTCCCAAATATCGATATCTGTAAATTTTTATATTTCTCCAAAACTACTGAACGGATTTGCACCAAATAAACAAAAGCATGCTTTCTAGACCAAGACCTTTCTCCCTGCAAAATTTGGGGTAATTCCGTTTACCCATTCGACCTGTAGCCTTGTCTAAAGTTTCCTATGAAAATTACCATGGAAAAAACACGTTTTGGGACCCCCTTTTTTCTCAGCCCCCCCTTGACGAATCACCCCCAAACTTTTAACATAGGAGCTGATATGAATATAAAATTAGTTTGGAACATTTCATGAAGATTCATCAAACGACGCCAAAGTTATAAGCAAAACAAAAAATGTTCTTCCTATGGAAACTTGGTTCTAACTATAACTACCTACTGGCGACTGCCAGTATGTAATATATATCTATATCTATATCTATATCTATATCTATATCTATATCTATATCTATATCTATATCTATATATATATATATATATATATATATATATATATATATATATATATATATATATATATATATATATATATATATATATATATATATATATATATATATATATATATATATATATATGCAAAGAACTTCTTCACCAACTTCCAAAACTGCTGGAAAGACGAAACAGACCCAAATCCACTAAGTGCAAGGTATTTAATTTAGTCCATAAGTGTACCATCCACCGCCATGACACGTTTCGGCCCCAACATGGAGGCCTTGATCACATGATGCTTGTAGTGGAAAGCATAGAATTTCAAGTGCAAGTATTCACATCACGTGACCATCGGGCCAATAGACATAGAAAAAACTGTTGTATTATGTCAGAACGAACTCGATAATCAGCATAGTTCTCAAATAAAAGGGCATAAAAAAATATAATTCAATGATTTAGCAACTTAGGCAGCAACTGTGCAAATGAGCGCAATAGTGCAAAATCGAAAATGTGCAAAAGTATCAGATATTAGCGGTCTCTATGGGCAATCTCTTATACAGTGAGAATAATCCACTAAGATGGTAAAGCTTAAAATGCTACCTGGCCAATTGATAAAAATATGAATACTTAATGTTGTAACAACGAACCTGAACACATGTGCAAACTATGCAATAGTGCAACTTAAGCAAATGCAAAAATTAACAAGTGATAATAGTCCCCATAGTGAGGTAACAACTTCACATAGTTCAACATGTTACAGTGCAATCACATCCTTGCCCAGTATAAGATAGGAATATATAGTCCTATACCCAATAGAGCAGAGAACACAACAAATATTTTTTGTGTTACCTCTCAAAAACATATGGCATATTCTGGTCATTAAGCCCAGAAATACTACCTTTAGCAAATTATCTACAGGTCATCAACAGGAGAATCAATAATAACAACAGAATCAATGGCCGTATCTATAGAAAACAAGGAAAAACTAATGTCCAGGGACCCCAATACTATCCTGGTAAACTTCATCCAATATTCCCAGAAACTGACAAGGAATACATAGCCTAAAATCATCACAGCCAAAGAAATTTTGTAGCAGTTAAGACATTCACTGAACAGTAGCATATCTCTGGACCATTTCATAATAAAAGCAAAAATTCCCAAGTCCCTAAGAGAACATTGATACATTTCTATTATTTCATAAATATCTAAAACATGACCCTAAAACTGTGATGGTATTTATGCATAAAGCCCTGTAAACTTTACATCTAATCTGCCCTTAAAGGTCACGAACCAATGATGTATAATAATAAAAGAGGAGTGAGGTGACAAGGAATGAGAAAGTGATAAAAAAGTAATAAAAAAGTAATAAACAAATGCAGCAGATATGATCAACCAACGTATAAACAGAATGTAGGTACGGAGATTGACCAACTACCTGAGACGACGTGATGAAGCCTTAAGCTGCCTGACAGAGTACTGTGTGGAATTAAAGGCAAGTAAAGAGATCCTCACTTGAGTTAAGACCATTTGGGGTTTTAGTATCTAATTCAAGAATGTACCTGGTCTCCAATTGTCTGAGCAGGGACTCACGGTCACCCTCCCGACACAGCCGTGGGTCTGCGTCCACCACAAAATAACTCAAGGAGTCTAGACAGCTGCCATGGGTCTCTTTAAAATGTCTAGCAACTGGGTAAGCTGCGTCATTTTTGCTGATAGCCCGCATGTGCTGGAGTATACGTTTGTGGACCTGTAATTTGGTACTACCAACATATTGCAGGCCACACGCACACTCCAGCACATACACGGCATATTCAGTTTTACAAGTCAGTTTTTTCGATATAGTTACAGGAACATCACTGAAAGGTGTCTTATATGTGGTCTTATTCCTGCCCAATTTTCAGGCTTTGCAATTGGCACATTTGATAAAACCCTTGGAACTTTGTAACCAGGAATTGCTCGTACTAATTTCTGGGCTGCTCTTTACCAGGAATTGCTCGTACTAATTTCTGGGCTGCTCTTTACCAGCATATCATTCATGGAGCGAGCCCTACGAAACGTGACGGCAGGGGATTTGGGCAGAGTGTCACCCAACACGGAATCATTACGAACCACCGGCCAATTTCTATTAAAAATCATGCACAGTTTGTTATGTTGCCGGCGGTAAGTGGTTATTAACCTGGGTGGCTCTGAGTTGGAACTGGAAGTATTGGGCAGTATGATGGAGTCAGATCTATATATATATATATATATTTATATATAAAAAATATATATATGTAAATATATATTCTCCATAAACGAACACTCGTAGAAACCTGGGGACCCGTGGAGGGTGGTGCATACCTCGGGAGAGCACCCAGTACTTTAAATCCAAAGATCCAATGAGCAAGGCTTTCTGCCGCCTTTAGAGGAAGCAACAATAAACTTCCTGATTTGCAACGTTGCACATATCCTGAGAGAGCATTGTTTTCATGTGATTACGAAGGATTCTTTGGATATAAATATATATATATATATATATATGATTCCTCCAGGCTTAGGTAACTGCCACCGCACTCCTGAACAGAGGGTGCGTCGTCGAGGCGGACCACCCAGGCTCGGTCCGTAATAAATTTCGAAAATTCCTCGTACCGCAAGGATGACGACGCCGTGTTCTGGTCAAAAAAACTTTATTGCAATCGGCTGGTAGGACGCGTTTCGCCTGACTAGCAGGCTTGTTCACCAACGACTTGCCCGTTTCTTTAGCCATTTTAAATAAAGTGTTCACATCGTGTCACATGACTAAGACTACTAACAGAGTGTATTGGAAGAAAGACTCGTAGTTTTTCATCATAGCATACATGCACTGAATATCACGATCGTCACATGAAATTGGATATCAGTTTTGGTAAACAAATAAACGCTTGCTCCTTAATACATTTCAAAACATAATTAAGAAAGCATAATCTCATTATTTATAAAACAAGATAGGTAGATGTTTGTTTAGGGAAGTGTCTTTTTGTAATCTGGTGTAAATCTGTTTAGTAATTTTTGAAATATTGAAGTAAATCCAAATGTGTATATATAGGGAAGTAGAGGATTTGTAACCCCTCCCTATCTTGTAGTGAGATGTGATTGGCTGCCAACAATTCAAACCAGCAAGTGTTGGCAGCCATCCTGGGACACTGCTTGAGCCGTGTCCCAGAACAGGAAAACATTAGAAAAAATATAAGGGGGCAGGGTAGAAATAACCTGACCCCTTAGGCCTCTTAGGGAGGGTCTCACAGGGACCCTGCATGGCCCAAAAATAGAAAAAATTCTCAAAAACAATTTGGCAGGATCGGTGGATCCCGCAGACATTTTTTATAAAAACAAAGCGTGGATTCCAGGTAATTATCGTGGCTTAACACTGACTTGTAAATAAGGCACCCTTTCAGTGCACTGACTTGTAAATAAGGCACCCTTTCAGTGCAAGGGTGCCTGCATTGGCACTAAGCAGCTGTAATTAGTGCCAGCACTGGGGGAAAAGAAGGGCTGCACTGTATTGTTATAAATACAGCGCAGCCTGTGTTTCAAAAGTGGCAGAGAGCGGCATTAAACCAAGAAGGCTAACACCATGCTCTGTTACTTATTTTAGAAAAATGCCCCTTGGTGCCTACTTTATAAGGAGGGTTTGATAGAGACATGTTATTTCTGACATAAGAAGTAGCTGTAGTGGTACAGAGGATCTCTTAAGAGGATTGTAGAGGTCCTTTGAAGTCATATTCATTGTGATGGGTCAAACAACATACTGGTTCTAGAGAAGGGGATGAGGTAGAGGTATCCCACTATATAAGAGGGCCTTGTCAGTAAGTATGAATTAACCCCAGAAGAGTGCAGGTTGAAATTCAGTGTTAGTCAGAAACTGTGTGACTACGATTGGGAGGATTCTGTGGGGTAGTGTTGAAATGCTTGTTAAAAGTACTGCTGTTGTTTTTAAGAAGGTGTTTCTAATAGTTTGATACTTTTTTTCATTTTTCAAACAGGACTGAGAAAAGCAACTTGAGGAAAATTTTCTCCAGACACTAATTGGAGTCCTTTTAGCTTGCTTCATCTGATACAGATCAATGGCATACCCATAATCTCTTTTGAATGTAGCAGATGGATACTACAATGCTCATATATTTCTTCAGATCTACTTCTATCCACTTTTTCAAACTGTCTACATGAAGGCAATATTTCTTCAATATTAGACAACATCTACATTGAGATTTAATATAACTTTTGTCACCTTATTTACATCCACTACTTCCTGCCAAATTTTTTTGTTTTCATGGGCACACCATTCACTGTAATAACAAGGGGTTCTTCCAAAGTCTCTACACTCGTAATTTCAATATTTTGTAGCAAACCTAAAGTAAAATACACAAATCTTTTTCTGGTTTTGAGTAAATATACGGTTGTGCAGAGGGGACTATCCACCTTGCCTTCATGGATCTGTCATCGGCCTTCGACTGTGTTAACAGGGGAAGGCTGTGGCAGACCATGAGGGACAAGGGTGTGGACAGGGGGATTGTTGATTTTCTGGTGGACTTGCACAGTAATACTAGTGCAAATGTTAGGTATTCTGCAAATGGGGATACTACAGGTAATTTTGACATTAAGAAGGGAGTGCGCCAAGGCTGCATTCTCGCCTCATTTCTTTTTAATTTTTATATTAATGATTTAGATGTTGTATTACAGGAGGTACAGGCAGATTGCCCTAGAGTTGGCAGGCGGAGTATTCCAGTTCTTTTATACGCAGATGATGCGGTTTTAATTTCCAGAACGGAGAAGGGTCTTCAGGCTCTCCTAAATGCTTTTAACATTTTTATGACTGACAGAGACTTATTGGTCAATAATTCCAAATCATATATTATGCATGTTGGCCGACAACCAAAAAAGAATTTTGTTTTTAAACTAGATGATGTTTTAATACCCACTATACAATCATTTTTATATCTTGGTGTCTTATTTGACTCCAAGCTTAGCTGGGGTCCCCACCTGGCTAAAAAGAAAAAGGGGAATTGGCAAGGGTAAATGCCTCTATTTTTTACTTTGCAACAAAATTGGGGAAGAAGCCAAATAATGCAATGATTAAACTTTATAATGCTAAATCAGTAGCTACCGCTGTATATGGTAGCGAATTATGGGGCTATGTAACTGGAGAACAGTTACAGGTTGTAGAAAACAATTTTCTTAAACGTCTTCTCTGTGTCCCCGCCAGCACATCAAATATGGCAGTACATGAAGAATTGGGGACAAAGTATTTATGCGATATATTTGCCCTAAGGCCCCTGACCTGCTGGGTAAATTTGTGGTTAAATAAGGATATACCGCTTACCCATCTGATCGTGAAAGACCTTGGTGCCGATCACGATCCGGTAAAAAAATTTCCCGTACGACTCGTATCCGGTCTTTTTACCGTACGAATCGTACAAGTGCCGTACAAATTGGCAATCACGATTCGCATGGTAAAAAGTCCGTACGAATCGCATTGGGAATTATTCCCCACACGTCCTCGGGTCGGAAAATGTGTCCGACACATCCTCGGACGATTCACCGTACAAACGTGAAAAGTGAAGTCCGAACGCGCAAGTACGATTCATCCTGTGCGTCCGATGTCACAACCGTATGGAGAAAACACCGTCCGCACCGAACACCCATAGCAACCATGGAGACATGTGCCCGCATACGCGCCGACCCCCCCCCAGCCCCCATGAGTACACACCGACCCCCCCATGTATGTACGCGCCGACCCCCCCGTGTATGTATGGAGCGTACCCCCGTGTACGTACGAGTCGTACCCCATGTATGTACGGTGCGTTCACGGGGGTACGACTCGTACGTACACGGGGGTACGCTCCATACATACACGGGGGGTACGCACCGTACATACACGGGGGTACGACTCGTACGTACACGGGGGGTACGCTCCATACATACACGGGGGTACGTACATACACGGGGGTACGACTCGTATGTACACGGGGGTACGCTCCATACATACACGGGGGGGTCGGCGCGTACATACCCGGGGGGGTCGGCGCGTACATACACGGGGGGTCGGCGCGTACATACACGGGGGGGTCGGCGCGTACTCACGGGGGCTGGGGGGGGTACGGCGCGTACTCACGGGGGCTGGGGGGGTACGGTGCGTACTCACGGGGGCTGGGGGGGGTGTTCGGTGCTTACCGGGCCCCCAATTCCACTCGCATTGCGGCGTACTTTGCTTTTCAGGCACTTTTTGGGTGCCGTAAAAATATTGCCGTCCGGACCGCTGTCGGTTCAAATCGTACTTCCTGGTTCGTGAAACGCTGCCTGAGAGCGTCCCGACGTCACGTCAGCGCTTTCCCCGGATCACATTTGTATGTATCTTTTCGTCGGTCGGTGTTTTGTACGACTCGAACGGAAATGGTGTTTCCGTGCGAATCGTACTTGCATGTTTGTAATGTTTTACGACCGGGTACGAGTCGGACGGAAAAAAGCCTCCGTCCGACGGTTCGTACCCGGTTTTTACCGGATCGTGATCGGCACCCTTGTGTCTCAGGATAATTCAATGTGCGTCCCCTGGTTAAAATACTTGAAATCCTGCTTTCTCAGGCTTGGCCATCTGAATTTGTTTGAAAATCCATGCAGGATTGTAAAGGGGGATGTGGTAGCAATCAAGCAGGCTTTTTATATGGATAGGGTGGCCCAAAGAGAAGGGGTGGAGCTTATGAAACCCAGTATCAGAAAATATGTGATCCTTAAAACCTGTGACACAATGGAGCCGTACTTAACGGGCACTTTTACTTCGCATGAAAATTTTTGTTGACAAGGTTTAGGCTCAATATTTTTCACCATCTTTTAATTAGACCACAGTCAGATATTTTTAATAAGACTGCTGCTTCCTGTGGCTGCGACGGAATGTCTCCACAGGATATGCTGCATTTTATATTTTTATGTAAGTTTTATGAATACCCGCGCAGACGTTATCTTGCTGCCCTTTTAAAAAAACTTAACTTTAATCAAATCAGACCAGCACTTGTGCATCTACAGCTCCTGCATAGTGATAGTGTCTTACATGTAATAGAATTTTTAAAATTAACAGTTAAACTGAGAAATTGTTTGGATCAGTGAAGTTGCATCTCTCAAAGTATGATCAGTTTACCTACTGGATGATCTTTTTAGCTTGTACCAAACCTGACATTATTTGCACTTTATATTCTATTCTGTTTACTTGCCTCATGTATTATGTTTGTATTGTGTACATGTGTACTTTTATGGTGTGAAACAAAACCGAAATAAAGTCTCTCTACTACTACTACTACTACACAACTGTCTATTTAAGCACTTCCAGAAGCTCAGTGGATAGTATCTTTAATGTTAGAGATTCCTTTTCTCAGAAAGTAATGTAAGTGATACCATGGATATTCTGCACAATTCAGGGTTAGAAACCAAGCTAGTGTTCCTAAATTTCACAACATGTACTTATGCTCAGCATGACAACGATACCAGTACTCATTCATCTCAATATTTGCAGAAGTAAAGTAAACAAACAGCACCCATGCAAGTACATGGGTGGGGTCCTACTGTATCAACTTATTCCTGGCAAATAATACAAATACTACTACACTCCCATTTATACAAAGGAGCATGTCTACACCTCCCTTGTACTTCTTCGCCTATTTCTCCTTCTACATTTCTAGGAATCATTTCTTCTTTTCCAATTGTATTACTTTTTGTTGTAAAAGTTCAAGTTTCAGTGTGTTTCTGTAGTTGTAAATGGTTAAATAAGTTGTGTTATGTTTGTTTGTTGACCCTAGAGGGCACAAGTAGGCTGAAACAGACAGTTTACTTAGATGTGTGGTACACCTAACCTCTCCCTACACACATCCTTTATCTTTTTAACTTTGCCACTCCTCCCCATTTTGTAATAAAGCCAAACGTTTTTGGAGGTAAAAAGGTAATTTTAAACACAATTTCTGTATCATGGATCACAAACTGTCTCTGGTTTGAGAGACGATCCCTCCTGGTGGAGGACAGACCAGATGATGTTTCTATCAGTAATCAGTATGACAGCGGGGAAACATACCACTGACAGAACATAACTGTTGAGGGTCCCACAACAATTTTCGTTGGAGATTCTGTGATTTAATACTGTGTTTTCCCACTCCTATTGATTTCAAAACACACACTGACACACCCAAGGACTTACCAATGCAGAAAATCACACACTCAGGCATACAATAATGAAGACACTGATACATCCAGCTAAACACTTATGCATCCAATAACATACCCAGGCACACACTAACACACCCAGGGACTTAGCAATGCAGACCCTGACAAACCCAGGTATACAGCAATGCAGACACTGACAAACCCAGCCAAACATTAATGTATCCAATAACACATTCAGACACACACGGATGCATATGCTAACACATCCAGGCATATACTGATGCATAAACTAACACAGCAAACACAAGGAGATGATGGATGGAGCGCTGAAACTTTTCAGACACTCACCCCCAGTCACAGATCTGGGTTAAATCACTTTGCCACTGGATTCAAGCTAGCCTGGCTGATGAGGGGTGTTAGGCTGACACTGGTCCCAGGATGTGTGTTGCCGGTCCAGGGAAGACAT
The DNA here is from genome assembly GCF_964204655.1 of Triturus cristatus. Taxonomy (NCBI): domain Eukaryota; kingdom Metazoa; phylum Chordata; class Amphibia; order Caudata; family Salamandridae; genus Triturus; species Triturus cristatus. The sequence continues at coordinate 542,166,304 of NC_140593.1, forward strand.
GGCTTGGCAGTTCGGGCTGGATTGTTCCCATGTGGCACAGGGTCAAGACTGATTTGCATTTAGCTATGGCTGAACTGGGGTGGCGAAGTGAGCTAAAGTACGATGATGGATCCAACCCAGATCTGTGACTAGGGGTGAGTGTCTGAAAGGTTTCAGCGCTTCGTCCATCATCTCCTTGTGTTTGCTTTGTTCGCCCTAAGTTGGCACGGTATGCTCAGAAGTCGGTACCTTGCTCACTTTGCCACTGGATTCAAGCTAGCCTGGCTGATGAGGGCTGTTAGCCCGAAACCTGTCCCAGGATTCTTGCTTCTGGTCCAGGGAAATCATGGCTTGGCAGTTCGGGCTGGAGTGTTCCCATGAGGCACAGGGTTAAGACTGATTTGCATATAGCTGTGTCAGAACTGGGGTGGCGAAGTGAGCTAAAGAACGATGATGGATCCAACCCAGATCTGTGACTGTGGGTGAGTGTCTGAAAAGTTTCAGCACTCCCTCCATCATCTCCTTGTGTTTGCTTTATTCACCCTAAGTTGGCAGGATATGCCCAGACGTGGGTCCCTTGCTCACTTTGCCACTGGATTCAAGCTAGCCTGGCTGATGAGGGCTGTTAGCCCGAAACAAGTTTAGGATGCGTGTAGCCGGTCCAGGGAAGACATGGCTTGGCAGTTTGGGCTGGACTGTTCCCATGAGGCACAGGGTCAAGACTGATTTGCATATAGCTGTGTCTGAACTGGGGTGGCGAAGTGAGCTAAAGAACGATGATGGATCCAACCCAGATCTGTGACTGGGGGTGAGTGTCTGAAAAGTTTCAGCGCTCCCTCCATCATCTCCTTGTGTTTGCTTTGTTCGCCCTAACTTGGCAGGATATGCCCAGACGATGGTCCCTTGCTCACTTTGCCACTGGATTCAAGCTAGCCTGGCTGATGAGGGCTGTTAGCTCGAAACCGGTCTCGGGATGCTTGTTTCCGGTCCAGGGAAGACATGGTTTGGCAATTCGGGCTGGACTGTTCTCATGAGGCACCGGGTCAAGACTGATTTGCATATAGCTGTTTCTGAACTGGGGTGGCGAAGTGAGCTAAAGAACACTGATGGATCCAACCCAGATATGTGACTGGGGTGAGTGCCTGAAAGGTTTCAGCGCTCCGTTCATCATCTCCTTGTGTTTGCTTTGTTTGCCCTAAGTTGGCAGGGTATGCCCAGACGGGGGTCCCTTGCTCACTTTGCCACTGGATTCAAGCTAGCCTGGCTCCCAGGATGCTTGTTTCCAGTGCAGGGACCCTCGGTCTAGATCCAGTCCCCCCTCGCAGCTCCGCTGTGCCCTCTCTAGCCTCCAGACCCCGACCTCCTCCTTGTGAGTTTCGAGGCTGCTGCCCGCTCCTGCACCTGCTGTCCGCTCCAACTGGGACCAGACTGCCTGCAACCACCGTAAGCTTTCTCAGCTGTTTTTTTTCTTAATTATTCCCTGTTGTGCCTTTGGTATTGTGTCCATCTGTGTCTTGTTCTAATTCCACCACTGTTTTTATTTTCTTGTTTCTGCCTGTTCTTTTCACCTTTCGCCGCTGCTGCCCCTGTGGCCACTCTCCCCCGGAATTCCCCCACTCCCCCCTCCCAGCCTCTCCTCCCTCCCACCTCCCCTACTTAATGGCAGCCGCTGTGCGATCACCCAGCAGCCACGCGCAGCAGGCATGCTGCCGGCCCACCGAAGGGGCACCGAAGTCAAGCTCGACTGCGCCCGTCCGCGACCTGACTGTGGCCAGTGCCAGGAACCCTGGACCTCCCACTACCCATTGCTGCAACACCACAACCCTCCTCACACTCAACCCTGGAAGACTTAGAGAATGTCAACAGGCCTTGCCGAACACCACCCATGGTCAGATCTCCTGCCTCCACTGCCACCAGACCCTCACCACCACCCCTGCCTCCAACATCGCCAACAGCAGCACCGGCAACACCCTAAAATGCATCCTCCTCAGCGTACGCTCCGTACACAAACACGCCATGGAAATCTGGAACCTACTCGACTCGCTCTCGCCTGACATCACCTTCTTCACAGAGACCTGGACCAACGCATCCTCCGCCCCCGACATCAGCACCGCCATCCCAGACGGATACAACATCCAGAGGAAAGATTGCCCCAACCACCCAGGAGGGGGCCTTGCCATCGCCCACACGAGTACCCTCCACCTCACCACCTCTAGCGAAACCTTACCCTCCGCTGAACACCTGCACTTCCAGATCCAGACCACTTCCAAAGCCACATTCCGAGGATCCCTCATCTACAGCCCCCCTCGGCCCCCGAACACCCTTCGCCACCACCATCACCGACTTCATTGCACCCCATGCCATCGCCTCAACAAACTACATACTCATTGGAGACCTGAACGTCCACCTCGACAACCCAGCGACGCCAACTCCACTATCCTTTGTGACAACCTCACCAGCATCAGACCTAAACAACTTGTCAACACACCGACCCACAGAGCAGGACACACCCTCGACCCCATCTTCGCCACAGGAAACAGTGTCCGATTCAGCCACACAACACAGCCGCCATGGAATGACTACCACTGCGTACACTTCGCCATCAACAAACCCAAGGCACACAAACGTGCCCCACGTCTACCACGAAGAAACTGGAGCAAGGTTACCGATGAGCAACTTAACTCCACCCTCACCCGAGACAACCACACCTGGGCATCCGACGCAAATGACGCAGCCAGAGAACTCCACACCTGGATCTCCAACTGCGCAGACGAGCTCGCCCCGCTAAGCAACCCCGACAGACAACACCCCGGGAAAGCCACCTGGTTCACCACCACTCTCCAAGAAGCCAGACGCGCCTGCAGGTGCTTGGAGAAGAACTGGAGAAACACCAATACAACCGAAAACCACACCACCTACAAGGACGCCATGACGGACTACCACAACCAGATCAGAGCCACCAAGAGGAACTTCATCCACAACAAAATCCTGGCCAACTCCAAGGAACTTTTCAGTGTCATTCAAGAATTCACCAACCCATGCAGTGAAGCCACAGAGATCACCCCATCCCAAGACCTCTGCGACAAGCTTGGAACCTATTTCCACCTCAAGATCAAAAACCTCGACGACAATTTCATTGACCATCCACCAGGTGCCACAGACGGCCCCCCACCACCCATAAACAGCAGCCAGCCCACCATCTCCAACTGGACACCGATCATGGCCTAAGACATTGCCTTGACTATAAAAAGCATCCACTCGGGGGCCCCCATCGACCCCTGCTCCCCTCACATCTACCACACAGCCGCGGCCGCCATCGCACCCAAACTACAATGCACCATCAACACAACCTTCAAAACAGGCACCTTCCCAGATGACTGGAAGCGCGCAGATGTCAGACCCCTGCTCAAGAAGCCCACAGCTGACCCTACCGACCTCAAGAACTATCGGCCCATCTCGCTCCTCCCCTTCGCAGCCAAAGTTGCAGAGAAAACAGTCAACAGGAAACTGGCACGATTCATTGAAGAGAACGCCGTCCTCGACCCGTTCCAATCCAGATTCTGAAGCAACCACAGCACGGAGACTGCCCTACTTGCCGCCACAGATGACATCCGCACCCTCCCGGACAAAGGCCACTCCGCAGCCCTCATCCTTCTTGACCTATCAGCGGCCTTCGACACCGTCTCCCACCGCACACTAGTCGCCACACTACACAACGCGGGCATACATGGAACAGTCCTAGACTGGATCCGGTAATTCCTCACTGGAAGAAGCTAAAGGATCAGACTCCCACCCTTCATCTCCAACCCCACGAAAATCACCTGCGGAGTCCCACAGGGTTCATCCCTGAGCCCCACACTCTTCAACTTCTACATGGCCCCCTTCGCAGCCATTGTCCGACATGACGGCCTCAACATCGTATCCTACGCTGACGACACCCAGCTCATCCTCTCCCTCACCAAAGACCCCACCACTGCCAAACTCAACTACCAGAAAGGAATGCAAGACGTTGCAATCTTGATGACCAACAGCTGCCTGAAGCTCAACACTGAGAAGACAGAAGTCCTTGTCCTCGGTACTACCCCTTCTGCATGGGACAGCACCTGGTGACCGACCACCCTCAGAAGCCCACCTACCCCTTCAGACCATGCCAAGAACCTCTGCATTGTACTCGGCTCATCAATCACCATGTACCGACAGGTCAACGCCGTCACCTCCAGCTGCTTCAACACCCTCCACATCCTCCTCCAGACCTTCAAGTGGATCCCCCTGAGTCAAGGAAGACAGTCACCCACACACTCATCACCAACAGACTGGACTATGGAAGCGCACAGACACCGGCATCAACAATTCCCTACTCCGCACACTCCAGACAATACAGAACACCGCTGCCAGACTAGTCCTCTGCATCCCCCGACACGTTAGCCAACACCTATGAAGTCTCCACTGGCTTCCCATGGAGAAAAAAGTCAGTTTCAAAATCCTCACTCACGCCTACAAATGCCTACACAACAACGGACCCAAATACCTTAACGACAGAATCAACTTCCATGTACCCCAAAAAAAACTCCGATCTTCCAACCTCGCACTGGCTGAAACCCTGCGCATCCACAGAGCCAGAGCAGGCGGAAGATCCTTCTCTCACATTGCAGCCAAGACCTGGAATGAGCTACCGGCAGACATCAGATGCACACCTTCAGGAAGACCCTCAAGACCTGGCTCCTTGGCTAAACAGATCTGTGGACCCCCCCCCACAGCGCCTTGAGACCCTCAGGGTGAGTAGCGCTGATTGATTGAGGGAAAATATGGCTTAGCAAGTTGGGGCTGGACTGTTCCCATGAGGCACAGGGTCAAGACTGATTTGCATATAGCTGTGTCTGAACTGGGGTGGCGAAGTGAGCTAAAGAACAATGATGGATCCAACCCAGATCTGTGACTGGGGGTGAGTGTCTAAAAAGTTCCAGCGCTCCGTCCATTACCTCCTTGTGTTTGCATACACTAACACACCAAGGCCCTCACTAATACATACACTAACACATTCAGGCATACACTCATGCACATAATGACACACCCACTCTCACACCGATACAGCCACTGACACATTAAAAACACAGAGTTAGCTCTTTGTTTGAGTAGATGGGGGTTTTAACAAGAAAAGTTTATATTCTAGAAGGGTTTTTTCTAACCAGTTTCTCTTTCTTATCCTTTAAAAAAAAAAATGTGAGGCATGTAGTAATAACGGTAAGATTGGGGAAATGCAAAGAAGCAACTAGCTTCACTCTTCAACAACATTATGGTGCTGATTCCGATCCTGTAAAATCCGGGTACAAATGGTCGTACGGAGCGTTTTCTCCGTACGACTCATACCCGGGAATTCCACCGTACAAACCAGCAAGTACGATTCGTACAGAAATACCATTTCCGTACGAATCGTAAAAAACACTGTACGGATAAAAAATACATACAATTCTGATCCTGGACAGCGCGTACGCGACGTCTGCACGGAGTCAGGCAGCGTTTTACAGACCAGCAAGTACGAATCGTACCCACAGCCCTCCGCAGGGCTATATTTTTACGGGAGCCAAAAAGTGCCGGAAAAGCCATGTACGCGATGCACGAGGAAAAGGGGGCCCGGTACGTGCCGTACATGCCATCACCCACATCGTACGTGTCATCATGTACGGTGCGTACCCCAACATTGCATATGTACAGACCGTACCCCCCACCCCCCGTATGTATGGACCGTACCCCAGGCGTACCCCCACCCGCGTATGTACGCACCATACCCCAGGCGTACCCCCCACCCGCGTATGTACACACCGTACCCCTGTCGTAGCCCCCACCCACGTATGTACGCACCGTACCCCAGGCATACCCCCCACCCGCGTACATACGTGAGGATTGGGGTACGCCTGGGGTATGGTGCGTACATACGCGGGTGGGGAGTACGCCTGGGGTATGGTGCGGACATACGTGGGGGGGTGGGGGGTATGGTCCATACATACGGGGGGTGTGGGGGGTACGGTGCAGATGTACGCGGGAGGGGTGGGAGGCTGGGGGGGTAGTACGACTCGTACCCCGGGCACAAGTGTACTCGGGGTAGGGCTCGTACAAAGTTCGCTCCGTACGGAGCCTTTTCCATGCGCTTGTGTTTTCGGACGCGCGGTACGGATCGTACTTGCGCGCTCGGACTTCAGTTTTACGATTTGTATGTAAAACTGTCCGGGGACGTCTCGTAGACTTTTCCCGAGGCGATTCGTATGCATTTTTCACATACGAATCGTACTTCGCCGTTTGTACGGGACTTGTACGATTCGTACGTAAAAAAATATGGATACGAGTCGTACGGGAAAAAAAAATCCAGGATCGGAATCGACCCCCATGTAGTCACTGGAAGCAAAGCAACAACAATAACTAACATCAATGCTTCTTCACTGTATCCAAGAATGCACCCACAGAAGACATTTTTGCAGCGACAAGCTTGTGTCATTTTTCGCAGTGAATGCATGTCACTCAATTCCTCACAGGCAGCTGGAATCGTAAATAGTGCAGCTGAAGATGGTTCTCCCAAGGCTGCTGTAGAAGTTGACTGTCATGTTGCACCTCCTTTCTCTCATATCATCTGCATGTAGACCCTCTCATGAATTCTTTTTAGGTGCTTCCACATAGAACTTGTGCCATGCAAATACTTCTTTGCAGTGCCTCTGGATAACTGCTTGCCACAAATTGTACACTTGACATAGTTTGCTAATACCTTCTTTACCCCAGACGGTATAGCAAAGTGCTTCCACACATCACTTTCTTTTCTGCCAGCTGGCTTGTCTTTTTCATCCTGAACAGGTGTGGTTCCGCATCATAGACATATGATGTAGCTTCAGCCGTTGTCTAAAAGCACAGCACTGCTGTTTCTAAAAACTCCTTCTAGAGACTTCACTGGAGAAGTAACTGCTTTTGGGTGTGGTTTTCCATGTGGAAGGGTGGGGTCTTAATGTATCCAAGCAGAAGAGAAGTTATGGGTGTGTTTTTGAGTGAATTTGCGAATCCAGTTCGTAAATTTGCGGATTCGCGAAACTGGTGAAGTGGGTGAATGTTTTGATAAACAGATATAAAGTGGTTTATATATACTTGTAAATATGTTCACCCTGATTATGTTAATGACAATTGAGGGCTGTACATATGCGCAGTAATTTGTAAAAGTTTCATGGAGTTCGCAGATTTGGACTCAGGGATTTATACCGATCACATGATCAGGAGTAAAAACCATAGAGTAGCAGCCTGTCGATATTTCTGGACTCGCAATGGTACTGCTGTGTCTCAAGTACATTTTTACAAAAAAACTACGGGGGATATTCTCAAGAACGTGTGATAATCATCGCAAAATTAGCTTAACGCAATTTTGCACATCGCAGTCTATCAGGGGAAAATACCACCGTGGTAACGTGGTATTCTCAAGCCAGCGCACCATGCAATAGTCCCTCGATAACGCGTCAAATGACCACGTTAAAATCAACACGACGCCGCAAAACTGCGAAACACCAATGCCAGAAAAGGTTCGATGAGGCCAATCACAATATACAAATCAGCAATAACCAGCGACAGGCCTGCAATTCCCACGCGTCATGCGCGAAAACGCACCATAAAAGCAGAGTAAAAAAAAAGGTGAGATGACAGTGTACGAGCACAACCCCACATCCGTGACGTAGAACAAATGACCATTGTCCCGCACCAAATAGGCATCTCCTCACAGTCACAACGTACCGAAGTCTGCATGTAAACTGTGCCAATGCTGAAACATGCATGGAACACACTGTGAAACCACATCTCCCCTTCACATCGCAGACGGACAAGCCACCCCTCCTGCACACAGACGTGTCATGACCATGATCAATCAATTATGAAAGCGTGGACGAATGGAGAGGTAGTGACTCCCACTTACGTACATGTTGCCCATGTTGTGGGACTTGAGTCACAGGGGGCATCCCTGCATCATGGAGGTACATATCTGATCCCAAAAGAAGCCTTGTTGTCACATGTAGGTCACAAATGGCAGCACAAAATGGAAAGATTTGGGAAACATGTGAAACGCCGAAGAGTGGGATTCCCTACTAACTGTGACACAGAGAACTGGCACTTCGAATACGTTACACCATAAACAGCCGCTCTGCACAGAGGTGACACACCCACCATCCACGAACACATCATAAAAATGTTAGCCCCACATGTCACACACACACCTGTCTGAGTGATGTGCCTGTACAGATGAGTGACATGCACTCAGGGAATGTGCATGTGGAATGCATTTATTTGCACATGCTGTGCCTGTGGTCATTTTGTACTGTCCCATGATTGCTAAGGACTGTCACAATGTGACGTGCTCATGAGAAGAAACTGTCAATGATGATGTTCCTACGGGCTATTCCTGCTGCAGCTGCAGTGGGGTGTTGTCCACCTGCCTTATCTTCATCATCATCGTCCAGTGCATCTGGCACTTGCATCCATGGGGCATTACTGCGTACACATATGTTGTGCAACACACAACATGCAACGATCATCTTGCACACGATGCTTGGGCTGTACAGGAGCCTTCCACCTGTGATGTCCAAGCACCTGAAACGTGACTTCAACACGCCAAATGTGCGTTCCACGATGCTCCTGGTGTGTTTGTGGGCCGCATTGTACTGCCTCGGGCCTGTGTGTTCGGTGCTCGGAGGGATGCCATGATCCAAGCGCAGAGTGCATATCATTGGTCACCTGTGACAGTGCAGAGACATGAGTCAATAGTTGGTTCTGCATGATGTGTTGGCAGGCTCACTGGTTCATTGGTGCGTGATATGTGTGACTTTGTGATTCCTGTATGACATGTACTGCTTGTTGCAAATGAGCGGCATCAATGTGTATTACGTAGCCTCACTGCTGCCCCTCCCTCCCCCGAGCCTATTCACTAGTGTGCGCAGCGCGGTTGCATCACTTGCACCCCTACGGCACAACATTGTCATGCCTGTCTGCACATGTCCACAAGCTTGACAACGACACAGTGAGGTTGTGCGCTGAAGGTGGGCGGCCACTTGTGTGTAGGCCTATGGTAAGGACAGGGCGGACACAGATGTAGAGTTCATGCCTGGCTAAACTTGCCATGCGGTTGAGGGTAGACCTTTGGCCTATGCTGCAGAAATAGCGACACACAAACAACAGTTGGCATGTCTGATCCCGGACCGCGAGCGGGCTTGCGCTCCTTCATTAACCCCTTCAGCCGAGCCTGCACTCTGGGGGTATGCTACCTAGCAACATTATATATTGCATGACGGGTGGCACCAACACTACACCAGAGACACACGCATTAGCAACTTCCTTGGCAAGGCCTAAACTCATCCACGCCCAGAGCCACGTGTTGAATGACCACACCCCTACGCCGTACTGCTGTATGCCGGTCCACTCCCTTACGCTCACAGGGGGTCCAACACAGCTACATGTCCCAGGTCTACCTCACTGCCTAAGGTGACAAGGTAGCGCCCACTGTACACAGCACAATGCAATGTGGTACGGCCCGGGGCCCTCATGCATACATAATGACCACACGGACACACTGAGATAATTTGTGGAACTGGCTACGGCCATGTGCGCCCGGCACCTTTTATTGCCAGGGTCACACATCCAGTGATGCCTCTGCTGGATGGGTGTTGGGTAGTGTGAGCCACCCCTCAGGGGTTGGTTGGTGCTGGCAACAGCCACAACAGTGATCAGACAATCGGAAGTTCAAAGTACAAACAGAAAGGGTCCATGACTTGAGCTGCACAGAGTTAGTGGTCCGGGATGCACTGCGGCAGACACAGTCACACCTGCAAGGGATGGTGACTTGCGGTGCACTGAGATAGGGCCACGTGAGCTGAGCGGGTCCGCGTTGATGTCCAAGGAGAATGTCACGGAGTGTTACAGGGTTCAGTGGAAGGTGTCCATCCAGGGCTTGATGCCGAGGACATGAGCAAGCAGAACTTGGCAATATGGAGGAGTTGAATGCTACAGTCCAATTTTTCCCACCATGTCAGTATCAGCTACATGATGATCATGACAACACCCAGGCCATAGACTCAGATGCCACCAAAGTTCAACCAGAGAGTGTCCCTGACTCCCGTGGCACAGAGTCAGTGGCACCAGAGCTGGAAGGGGATGCAGTCTGCTATGAGGCCTGTACAATGATATCAAGTCGTCCATAAATAAATCAAGGCTTAGTTCCAAAGGTGTGACCTACAGGACTACAGTGTGGGCCGGAGGCAGCGGTCAGCATGGGCTCAAAGCTGCGTGTCGTTGGCTTGCGATACACAGAGTTAGTGGCACCAGAGCAGTTGTTGGTAGTGTTCGATCACCTCCATAATGAGGATCCTTTTTTCCTCAGGACTGAACCACGTCTTCCTCTTACTTCTCTCCTTGCGTACAACGATGTGTACTCTGCCATTGCATAATCAAGACCTAGTTCCAAATGTGTGACCTACTCACCCGCAGTGTAGGCCAGAGGCAGAAGTCAGCAAGGGCCCACAGACACGTGAAGTCGGAATGATGCTATGCACAGAGTTGGTGGCACCACATCGAAGGGAGTATAGTGACATAAACACAGCCAAGACATATGTACTCTGCCATTGTGTAATCAAGACTCATTTCCGAATGTGTGACCTAGTTGTCCGCTGCGTATGCCGGTGGAGTACGTCAACAAGAAAGGAGTACTGTTGGGCTTTCTCGCGGAGGCTGTGATGGTCTGAGTAGGCTGCCAAGGTTGCGGGCCTTGGGCTTGGAGCTTGCGCCGGAACGTGGTGGGCCCTTTTGGAGACACGCAGGTGTAGGAAAGTGAGCAGTGAGGCCTGGATGTGCAGGGGCAGGCAAGATGAGGTCTGGGGACCAGCGGCCTGGGGTGCAGCAGGCACACAGGATCGCAGGCAACACTGCTTATGGTGTCGGCCTCATGGTGGGGTGAGAGGCACCGGCCTGGGAGACACGTTGGGCATTCCAGAAGAAAATCACGCCCTGGGCTACGTGCTTTTAATTCACACCCCTACGCTGACCTGGCGAAAGCTGGGCCAGCCCACTCTGCTCACGCTGACAGGGGGGACGTAACTGGCTACATCTCTGAGATCTTCCCCACTGGCTGGGGTGACATGGTTGCGTCCACTGTCCACAACACTACCACCACCAGCAGCATATGTCGACATGGATATGTCTGTGGTCTGCATACTGCAGTCTGGCCAGCACATCCATGCCACACTTGACATTGTGTGCATTCTCATTCATGGGTTACTTGCCTCCTTCGCACAAGCCTGGTTATCACCTCTCCCCACACTCTGCTATTGTGTGGCTGAGGTGCCATGCCGTTGATGGCTCATGTACATGGCTAGCCCAGGTTACCGCAGTACGTTGCGCTGTCGTGTATGGTGGGTGTGCATGTTGTTTGGCATGTTGTATGTGAGTTTGTAACGTGTGCATTCTCAGAGTTGTGGGTTTCATGATTGTGAAATTGAGGTGTGTCGTGTGTTCCTTTGGTACTTACAAATGAGCACTGCATTTCTGTAGGGGCCATCTAGGAAGCAAGGTTGATGATGGACTGTCGGTAGATGTATGAGCCATGCACACTGCCTGGGTAGTTGGCACACTGCCTGGGTAGTTGGCAAGAACATTGGTGAAGAGTCCCCGATGGTCCACTATTGCCTGCACATTGAAGGAATGCATGTGCTTTCTGTTGCGCTAATTGTGTGCAGTGTCGGCAGGGGGCACAAGTAGGACATGTGTGCAGTCAATTGCCCCCAACATGTGCAGAAATCCAGCTATGGCGTAGAAGCCTTGCTTGGTCTCCAGCTGATCCTACGCAGTGTGAGGGAAGTATAGGTACTGTGGTACCAAGCCGATGATGGCATCCAGGACAGGTGTGAGGAACTTGGATAGGACTGGCTGTGAGACTCCTCCGACTCTGGCGGTTGTTGGTTGGAATGTCCCAGAGGCCAACAGGTGCAGCACAGCCAGCAGCTTTGTCTGAGGTGGGATGTTGGTTGTTCTCTGTGTTGGTACCGTCAGCCTGTGGGCAATGATGTTCAGTGATGAGGAGGATGGTTGTCCTTTTGAGTCTGTAGTGGGAAATGACATTCTCTGGTGTTAAGTCTGTGTGGCTGGTGCGTTTCCTGAAGGTCTGCTGTCTTTGTCTGCGCTGCTTCTGTGGTGGTCTGGGGAGATGGGGGGGTCCGGGGGCGGTGGCGGGCCTGGGGTTGTGGTGGGTGTTGTGGCCCGAGTTGTATGATGAGTAGCTCCATGGCATCTGTAGTTCTTCAGGTGTGGCTCTGGACTGGGCTCCCTTTTCTGGTGCCGATTGTCGTCCGACTTTGCACCAGATCAGCGCAGGTGTTAAATTCCTACGGCTAACGCGCCTTTTTGCCAGTTTTGTGATCTTATCACCGATCTGGCTGGTCGTTGAGAATGTTGCGAAGTGGTGTGTTCACTGCTTTTTTGCATGGGAACGCCTACTCTGCATCTCATCAGCGTTAGTTGCCAGTGTCATCTGTGGCGATGTTTTTAGCAGCTACTATTGCAGGTAAACTGGTGTTATGGACTGTTAACACCGGCTTGTGAATGGGGCAATAAGTTTATCGCCACTTTGGCTGCGATAACATGCCGCTAACTCGGCAATGCGTCCTTGAGAATATGCCCCTAAGTTTGTTTAATTATATTAAATAAACTTAATTTACTTTACATTAAGTACATATGCGAATATTATATTTTACAACCTACAAAAAGTTTATTTGTAAATAAAGAATATTTACAGGTTAGAAAAAATTGTAATACACTTAGCATTAAAAATAAACCATGCAAATTAACTGAAAAAGTAAACATTAGAAGGAGGGGCGCTAGGTGGCGCACGGGCGGAATGGCAGCCATTTGGTGAGGCTCCCGCAGTCCGGCTAAATAATCCTACATTTATCCTTCACCCTGCTGTTGCTGTGCTCCCGAAATCTCCGTGAGGCGGAGGCTGCGAGTCCGGTGCATGATCGGTGCGACTTAAAGCGGGGCATGACGAGCACTGCGGTGGCGGCGGACGACCTGCTGTGCTGAGCGAGGGCACCTTCAGAGAGTCTCGGAGCTGCGGCTAGGCTGCGGCGGGCACGCGAGTGCCGGGGATCCCACGTGGTCTACGGGCCGGAGGCTTAGCGCTCGCTGCTTTGATATTGCAGAGGCATTGGATTTGAGTGGAGGCCTTGCATGGATCCCTCCTCCGTTACCGCGATAGTGGCGGTTGGCAGGTACTACTGGAGCATTGTGTGGGGGCAGCTTGATTGAGTGAGGCGGCCCTGGGCAGCGGACGGTGGTTGTGGATGCCGGCATAGGCTCCCTTTGATGGCAGGTGCAAAGTATGGATGCTGACAGCTGGTGGCTGTGCGATCGGCGGTGACATATTGGCTATAGTGCTACTGGGACCTGGCATTATCTTCTGCGACGGGCATCGCTTTGCCTTGCTTTCGGTCTTGCCCCGGGCGGCCCGCCGCTTTCCCGCCACGCTGTTAAGGGAGTGCCTGGGACGGGCATAATCAGTTCCTAATTGAAGGTGAGGAGAGGTGGCAGTGGGCGCCCAGGGTACTTGGAGTCAGGAGCGCTACGAATGGATTGGCAGGAGTGACTGTGTGCGCCCTTTCCGTGCGGGGAGGAGTATATTATCCCCTCAGGGCTTTGAGCCCCTGATGGTACAGATGGTGATCTGGTGCATGGGACGGATTGGATCTTACAACGCTGTCTGACAAGCTTGGTGCAGATTCAGGGGAAGGCTACTGGTGCTGATCTATCGACCATAGCTCTGAGTTCTGCTCATAACAGGAGACTGAGGACTAAACTGAGCCTGTGAGTGGGACCACTGGTCTCTATCACACCTGCTGTGGTGCTTATTCTAGGCTACAGGATGGGAAAGATGGACGCGCACCAACAGAGACTGACTTTCGAGGCTAAGATGGGTGCTCGACAGCAGGCGGTAGGGGAAGAGCGCCGAATAGAGGAGATGTCTCACAATTAGCATGCTGGGTCCAGTAGCGAAGTGCAGTCGATCCTGTCGGAAGTGCGGCAGGGGTTTGCAACAATGGCAGAGAAGATGGATACGCTCTCTAATCGTATGGCCGCTATTGCCCACAAGATTGATGGTCATGAAACTCGGTTAAAGGAGGCGGAGCAGAGAATATCGGAGACTGAAGACACTACAACCCAACTGCAAAGCGCGTTGAACCAGATGGATAAGCTTATGAAGCTTATAGCTGTTAAGAATGAGACTATTGAAGCGCGCAGCAGACGCAATAATGTTCGCTTACTGGGCATACCAGAAAGTACGAATATGGGCCCGATGGAGACATATGTCGAGCAGCTGCTCACTGCGGTGATTGGAGCGGACTCTCTGTCTTCCCACTTCATTGTGGAGAGGGCTCATCGTACCCTCGGTCCGTGGCCTCCCCCTGGGAACGCGCCTAGGCCCATCATCGCGCGGTTACTCAATTATAGAGATAGGGATACCATATTACGAGTGGCCAGGGAGATAAAGCAGCTTAATTATAAAGGGGTGTCCTTTACTATTTTTCCAGATTTTACCACGCAGGTGCAGGAGAAGCGGCATAAATTCATTGCAGTCAAGCAGAAACTGAGACAAGCACAGATAGATTATGCCCTACTGTACCCTGCGCGTCTTCGAGTTACTTATCAAGGTACCCAAAAGATATATACGAAGCCGCAGCAGGTGGAAGACTTTCTTAAGACATTAAAAAAGCGGAAGAGTGTACCGTCTGAGCGTGGTGGCCCTACAGCAGCGTTCTTGGATGATGTGGAAAGATGGCCTCCGAAATTAGTGAGAGAAAACCCTGGGGAGATGTGGCGCCTGTAGCATAGTCAAGTTGGAGCCCATTGTGCTGCGGGGGCTGTTGCCGCCACTGTGAACTGGAACTTATGCTGGAGTTAGTGCAGCTGGGCAGGGCATGGACAAAATGGATAGTCGGACACCTCTGTCGCCTACGTGGGGGCTTGCTGGGTGCTGCAGGCCTCCTAGATCGGTGGGAGGTACCCGTAGGCCGCCCAGTAGTGCTAGCCCCCTAATGGGTGTACCCCTTTTTTGTCACTTGTGGGTTGGCTGTTTTTTTTTTTTTTTAGACCAGTCCCTTATGAGATTGGGATTGTCATGATGAATATCTTTGATTGTCTTTTTGAGGGGAGGGTTGAATGATACTGGCATAGTTGAGATGCTTCAGTGGGTGGGGGGAGGGGGACAGGGGTGTTTTGCAGCTTGGACTTCACTGCTCTCTGTTATGTGATAGGACAAATGATGCGTCTCTCAGTTATATATGACATTATCTCATGCTGCAGGGCTGTTGTTATTGCGAAATAAGATGCTATGACGGCGCTGGAGGATGATTCGGTCTTGAGGTTCCTGTCCTGGAATGTTAGGGGGTTAGGGGATCCTAGAAAATTCAGAAAGATATTGGCTTATATGGATAGGCAGCGGGTTCAAGTGGCCATGCTACAAGAAACGCACATACATCGGCGTTCTACACATGCCTTTGCCTCTAAGTGGGCGAGTGTTAGGGCCTTTTCTTCTTACTCATCATTTGCACGTGGCACAGCAATCCTGGTTAAAAAAGGACACCTTTTGCGCTGTCTGGCACGCTGGAGGACCCGCAGGGGAGATATGTAGTTATTTGGGGGAGATTGGGTAGAGATTTGGTGACGATTGTCAATTGCTATGGCCCTAATGGTGATGTGCCTGAGTTCTTTACTACCCTCTGGGGGAAAATTGTTGCTCTGGGGTCTACTCATATCATTTGGGGGGGAGACTTTAATATCACCTTGAATCCTGTGCAGGACAGGTCCAACCCTACCGCATACCATTATACTAGGTCTCGGGAGGTGCTGCAGGGTATTATGGAGGAGGGAGGCTTACTAGACGGGTGGTGTCACACTCATGTGCAGGTGTTGGAAGGGACTCATTTTACGTCCTGCACTGGAACGTGGGTTAGGATTGACTACTGCCTAATATCGAGGGGGTTGGGAGCTAACATACAAAGTGTCACACATCTGGCCAGAACCTACTCGGATCACTGCCCTGTAAGTCTTACGCTTGTACTGCCTGGTAATAACAGACCCAGACCTACTTGGCGGATGCGGCCGAATGCCCTTTTAGACCCAGTTTTCCAATCTGAACCTGGGGAAGAAATACAGGATTTTTTTCATCGCAACAAAGGATCAGTAGATAGCGTAGAGGTTATTTGGGAGGCATTTAAGGTCACTATCCGGGGGTAGTGTATTTCTAAAAATGTTGGCGTCCTACGTGACATACAGCGCACGCTCAAAAAACTCGAGCAAGATTTGAAGGGGCTGGAGGGCCGCATGATGCGAGGGGAAGCGGGTCAGATACACGCAGATTTACGGGAAAAGCTATCTTAATATGAAGACAGTGCTGCTAGGGAGGTTAAGTTTCAAGGACGATATTGGGTGGCTCATAGGTATGGCGAGGGAGAGCGTCCTGGGAGGGCCTTGGCTGAAATTACACGTTGTCCGCGTTTTGCTACGCAAGTATTAGAAATAGAGAAGCCTGGGGGGGTGCTCTGTTAGCATACCCTTGGAATCCTTGACGCATTCACCTCGCACTATGCTACATTATATACCTCGCAGCGCCAGGGCACGGTGGACTTAGATGCATTTATGGGGGATGTTGCGTTATGCTGGCTCAGTGATGCACATAGGGAATTCTTGAGTGCACCGTTTGAACTTGATGAGATTAGGGATGCCATCATGTCCCTGCAAAATGGAAGGGCATCTGGTCTAGATGGCCTCCCCGTGGAATTTTATAAGAATTACATAGACATCATGGCGCCAGTACTCAAAGAAATCTTTGAGGAGTCCTTAGAGGTCGGCATACTCCCGCCTTCGATGAGGGAAGTATTGATAACATCACTTTTGAAATCGGGCAAACCTTGAAGCTCCTGTGATTCCTATCGACCCCTATCGCTCATAAATTGCAATACTAAGATTCTAGCCAAGGTTTTGGCTAATCTCTTATCACTTTTGATGGACAGGATTGCTCTACCCGATCAATCCGGCTTTGTCCCTGATCGGGCCACTACCCATAATCTGCGTACATTGTTCTCTTTGATACAGAATGTAGCACCGGATTTCCCACTTGCTGCCGTATTTTTAGATGCCACCAAGGCTTTTGATTCTTTGGAGTGGGACTACTTATTCGGTGTGCTACAGAAGATGGGATTCCCCAAATTATTCATTTCGTGGATACAGTTGTTGTATCATCAACCCACTGCAAAGGTGTTGATAAATGGCCACATATCCCCTTCATTTTCTATATCACGGGGCACCCGGCAGGGGTGCCTGCTATCTCCCCTATTGTTCGCTATTGCGATCGAGCCGCTTGCGTGTCGTTTACGCCAAAAACATCGGGATAAAGCCTTTCCGTGTTATCAACGTCAGCTCCTCATATCATTATATGCTGACTTTATACATCAGAGATCCCCAACAAAACATCAATCCCTTGTTAAGGGAATTTCTGGTTTTTGGCAGACTGTCCGGAATCCATATTAACTGGGGGAAGTCGCAGATATTTCCTCTTACGGCTGCCGTTCCGAGGTTCCAGCAGGACTTCCCGCTCGAGTGGTGTGACTCTGACCTCCGCTATCTCGGCATACAGGTGGCTCGAGATAAGGCAGACACGTTAAGATTCAACTATGGGGTGGCCATCACACACTTGGTCAGTAATGTCACGCGGTGGATATCGTTGTCGTTGTCATTTGCAGGCCGAGCTTCCCTCATCAAAATGATCGTTCTTCCTCAATTTATTTACTTGTTCCTTCATATACCCTACCATCCTAGGACGTTTATTTTTCAGAACTCTACATATTGAACTGATACAATTGCTCTGGGGAGGCAAACAGTCACGCCTTCAATGGTCTGTACTCACGAAGCCGTATGACCAAGGGGGTTTTGATATCCCAGATTTTGAGGTGTATTATGTATGTGCGCAAGCCCATTATGTGTACCATTGGTTGTGGCCTGTGGCTTATATGCCGCAGGTGGCTGCCGAGGATTGGCTTGCACATCCTATTCTGCTCAATGGCTATATTCATGCACCCGCAAGCACGCGTGGAACGCCACCCACAACGGTCTCCAGCACGGTTGACGTATGGAGGCGTATGGTAGGTCTCCTTCAGTCACCCCCCTTGTTGTACTCCTCACGTCTCCCGCTCGTATATCACCCTGATATGGCACTGTTGCAGGAAACCTGATTTCGCAATATGTGTCAGCGGCTGCATATCGCTGCATGGGGGGACCTCTTCCACGATGGTGTGTTTCGCTCTCTTGAACACATGTTCCAGGCAATGCAGCCTACGCCCTTAGATGTCTTTTTATGTGTGCGCTTGAGGCAAGAGATGAAGGCTGTTCTTCCTGATTTCCTTCGAGAACCGACGAATTTTGTCCCGTTGCACTTCATGCTCACCTCGCCGGATGGTAAGCATTTGGTGTCGGGTATATATCGGAGCATACGGACGCAGCAAAAGGGCGCCACGCCAATAGCCTGGCTCGTGAATCTTGGAGTGCGGACCTGGGACGGGAAGTGACGGACGCACAATGGTTGTATTGCTGTAAACAAACTGGGCAAATTTCTGCTAGCTGTAGACTGAAGGTGATACATTACAGGTTCTTGCAGCGTTTATATTATACACCTGCCGAAAATTCCAATTGAAGCTGTCTGATAATGATAGGTGTGAACGGTGTGGCCGGACTGGAGCGGGATTTCTGCACCTGGCGTGGGAGTGCCCGGAGGTATGGGATTATTGGGTGCAGGTCTATGATGCCCTTGACAACATGGTAGACACTACACTTGAGCGGGATCCATTGGTAGCGCTACTGGGCTATACTGCACAGATTCCCAATAAGTGTAGGAAATTTTGTGCGGTGGCTTTGTTGCTGGCCAAGCGCAGGGTCGCTTGCCGATGGGGCAGAGGGCGGGCCCCAAAGTTTAAGGAGTGGCTAACAGATCTTTTATATTGTCAGGAACAGCTTTCGGTTTATGCTGAAACACAGCCGCTTGCCACCAGACCCAGGGATATCTGGGGTCCGCTTCAGACCTTTCTCCTTCAGCAGAGGGCGGAGGATGCAGACCTCTCTACTGTAGGTGGCTCATAAGTGATGTATGGGATGTGTGGACTCTTCTGGAACCTTGGTACTACACCTTTTGGATGGGTGGTACACCCCTCCTGTGGTTGTGCTAGGATATGGTATTTCTGCTCAGCTATGCTACTGTTGGTTGATGGTCTCTTGTGCCTTATTAGCAATCTTCCAGGTATCCGTATAGGAGGTACGGATCAGACGCAGCTTTGAACAATACATGTTTGATGTGATTGTTGTCCTGCCAATCAGAAGAATGTATATGGATCTCTATTGCGATGTATTGTAACTGTAATATGGATGTCCAGCTGTACTGTTTTGTTCTGTGCTTAAAACCATAAATAAAAGGTTTATAAAAAAGTAAACATTAGAAGGACATAATATTTTAGAAATGTAACTTGAAAAATCTTTGAAATTCAGAGAAAAAACCAAAGGTTACATGGATATTGTAGTTAGGAAATAGAATTAAAAAAACCTTTGAAACTCCCTGAAAAAAACAATGACTACAGGGACGTTCTAGTTAGGCTCAAATTTAATTTGTACAAAACCATAGAAAATCAGCAGTTATAGATACATGAGCTAACTATAATGTATGCCCCACAATGCACTGCTTATGACCACACATATTACATCACTCATGACATGGTCAGTGACATCACTGATGACATCTCAAATAAGAACACTGATGACACATCTGACTACATTATCCACAGAACTACTCACACACCCACTCACACCCCCATATAGCCTCTTACTCTCACTCACACACCCAGAAAACCACTCACAACCTTTTTCACAGACCAATGCAGACACTCACATACCCACTGACAGATCTGTACAGCTATTCACATACCCAGTGACAGATCCTTACAGCCACATACTGATGCAGACGGTCACACAGACACTCAAAAGACATATTTTAGAAACAGTATCAATCATTAGTAGCACATAAAAAATAGTAGTACCTTATTATATAGCTTTAAGTCTCAGAAAAGTTTTCGAAACACTTACATTCACTGGATGATGTTATCCAGTGCAGGCAGTGCTCCAGTGCTAGAGAACTGCACAAATGTACCATATTTTACTACATATGGTGTATTTGTTATGTGTTTTAGCACTGGGGCAATGTGTACTACATAGTACACATTTAGAATCTTTACCACCATTGTGCAAGGATTTCACCATTACAGGCAAAATTATTTTGGTGTTGAAAGGAATTCCTCACTGCATACAAACAATGCTGCCTGTAACGTTGGCCCCCTTGCACCATGGTGCAAAGGTTCCTTGTTGCTACCAGGTAGTAGACAATGCACTAGTGCTAACAGACAGACCAAATGGACCATATCTTAGTGGATATGGTGCATTTCTGCTGTCTTGCTTTCACAGAAGTCAACACAGCAACATTAATTGCTGCCCAAAGTTGAGGGAAACATTTGTATACCTCGCCCTCTTTATGTCAAAGTTTTGTGTTTCAGATTATGGAGCCATTAAAAACGGAACCATACTTTAATTACTTATATGCTTAGGAGAACTTTCATCTAAGACCACAAGTGTGTATACAAATGATTCACTAGTAATTTAGAGTTAAGTTTTATCACAGTAAACAATCTGAGGGTGTATACTAATAGAGAATGGCAACATATAGATGTATGCAACGCAAATGGTATTATATTTTCTCTTTCTTTTAACCAAGATAGGCAGCTCTGGTCAGACGTATTAGTGGAGAGATCAGTCCCTTTCCACTCCCTACTAGGCACAACCAAAACCCTGGGGAGCAGTCTCAGTGGAGAGGCCACTGTACTTCCCATATCCTACTACCACATCTGTCTCCTAGGGGAAAAGTGTCAGTGGAGAGGTGAGTTCCTTCCCACATCCTAATATGTACACATGTCAACCAAGACAGAGGTCTCAGCGGACAGAGAATCCCATCCCTACATCCTATTTTGCATGCCTGTGAACCTGAGGAGGGGTCTCTTCAGAGAGGCCAGTCCCTCTTCACATCATACTACACACCTCTTTCATCCAAGAGAGGTCTCAGCAGATAGGCCTGTCCATCTCTACAATCTGCTATGCACACTTATCGTCCAGGAGGGAAGGGTCAGCCTAGAAGCCTGTACCTCAATACACCCTACATGCACTATCAGCTGAGATGTCAGTCTTTCATCACACTCTACTATGGACATCCATCACCATGGGTAGGTGTCTCGGCAGACAAGTCAATACCTCCCCACAACCTGTGCACACATATTGCCCAGGACAGGGGTCTCAGCAGACAGAGAAGTCCCTCTCCACATACTACTACACACATGTGTTGTGCAAGAGAGAGAGACATCTCAGCAGACAGGACAGTCCTTCTCCACAAGGTTCGTCCAAGAGAGAGATCTCAGTTTAGAGGCCAGTCTTTCCACACATCCTACTACATGCCTGAACTCAAAGAGAGAGGTCTCGTGGAGAGAACAGCCCCTTCCCGCAATCTACTATGTACTCCTGTTGTCCAAGAGAGAGGTTGCACTAGAGAGGCCAGTCCCTCCTAACACCCTACTATACATACCCATCACCTAGAGGAGAGGTGTCAGTGGAAGAGCCAGTCCTACCCTACACCCTACAATGCACATCTGTCACCCTGGGGAGGGGTGTCAGCAAAAAGGCTAGTCACAATCCACACACTACTAGAGACACCCATCATCCAAGAGAGAGGTCTCGCTGGACAGGTCTATCCTTTAGCACACTGTACTATGCATGCTTGCATGCTGGGAAGGACTGTCATTAGAGAGGCCTGTTCCTGCTCACATCCTACCATGCATGTTTGTTGCCCACGGATGAGGTGATAGGGAGGTGAGTCCCTCCGCACACCCTAATTCACTCACCTGTCATCTTGGGGACAGATAATATGGGAGAGGCCTGTCCGTGGTCACACTCTACCATGCACACTTGTTATCTTGAGGAGAAGTGTCATCAGAGCTTAGTCCCTCTAGAAAACTTCTACGCTCACATATTGCCCTAGGAGAGGTCTGACCTAGGAGTATAGTTACTAACAACTTCCTACCTTGCGTGCTTGTTCCACTGGTGAGAGGTCCTTGCAGAGAGGATGAGTCCCCGCCCACATGGTACTTTGCACAGTTCCCGGACAGTTACTAAAGATGAGATGTATGAGCTTCTGAGACTGTTGCAGGAGCTGAACAAATATAGGGAGAGGGTGCTGTTTGGACGGACACACTCCAACAGGACTTCCTCAAGTGTTGATTTTTTTTCAAACAAAAGGTAATTGTATCGTAAAACAATTAGATAAGAACCTTTTTCCAGAAGTTTTTTTTATTTTCTTCTTGTTTTTGTTTTTATGGGTAGAAAACTAAAAGACAAATCTTCTGAAAAAACAGGAGCTGTCAAGTTGGAGGCAAAAATAAAGGGAAATTTGTGAGCCTGCACAAGATTGTCTCTAGCTGTATCTACATCTGAGAGGCAAAAATAATTATACTGCAGATACAGCAGTGTATAGTCATATAGGCAGGATTACAATCTGCCTACCTAGTTTGTACCTGAGGCGGTACAGGTTCTCCAGGTTGTACAGATGTTGCTGCACTTGAGGTTGTTTCTGCTTCTGCACTTTTCAGCACCAGCTAAGCATTGTCATAATATGGTTCCATATGCCAGGGGTGCCAAAACTACACTGTTTTTTGGTGGTGCAAAAACATTGCTTTACACCACCGTGGCAGACACCTTCTTTGCACCAGCCGGTATATCATTAAATTCTCAAGCATGGGTTTCCTTGTTGGGTTTTGCTGTCTCAGATGTGGAAGGTCCTGCTTACCGATCTGTCTCAGATGAAGAAGATATGATGTATGTTGTCTCCTCCAAAATATTCTTTCAGAAGAATTCGGAATGGCAGCACTGGGTTTAGCAGTTGATGTCAATATAGCCAAAACTTTCCTTAATTAGAAAAGAGGGAGGGTACTTCCTGTAATAAACTATAACATTAATATTAATCAATTACAAACAAAGTAAAATTTACTTCAATAGTTATTTAGATTAAACCCTACATTGTAAGCATTATTAAATATCAAATAATACATGAACATGATGTATTAAGAACACCATTATTCTAAATGTATTAATGTACAATCCTGTGACAGGCTTTAGAGAGTCTCACAAGACTCTCGCAAGAGTAAAGACACACCCATAGAAGAATCCCATCAGATAAAATCAATGTCAAACTTCCTTTTTTCTTTTGAGAGTGTCAAGTTGATGTCTACACATCTACTCCTCAGTCCAGTGAGCATCTTTCCAAAAGATTTATTAGGACTGTTTAGGAGAGCACCAGAAGATACCATCTTCTTCAGTTTCAGAAGAGGAAGCAGGCACATCAGAATTCATGCATGTGAAGACATGAAACGTGTCTCTTTTTTTGATTTTGCTTCAGTAGCAAAGAAAGTGTCTGTGCAGTATGTAAAGTGCAAGCTATTCCATACAAAGCATTCCCATGGCCCAAAAAAACAGCACATCTTTAGAACTACTGGAATGTGGCACCATATGAAGGCTGTTCACCCAGCACAATTCCTTTGTGCTGACATGCAGAAAAGTGCTGAAAGAGCATCCACTTCTGGAACACCAGCAACTGCAGAGTCAGGCCAACCAGCGCCACCTCATGTTGTAGCGAATAAAGCTGATACTAACCAAGCTTACCTTAATAAAATATTGTACTGCCTACAATGTAACACAATGATATTTTCAACTGTGCTGAGCCGAACAGCTCATGACAAACAGGACCATAAATGTCTTAGCGAACAGTATTTTTCTTTTATTTCCTCCAAGTTAATTGTCACTACTCAATCTTACTGTCATTTTTTCAGTTTTTTCCTGCTGCACTTCCATTGCCTTAAATGGAGCTCTCAAATTTCCTAGTTGCTGATTGTTGTAATGTTTGGTAATAAAATATTGCTGTACGTTAAAAGAAACCCTACAAATTCACTGAAAAAAACAAAGGTTAAAGTAACATTATAGATAGACGTGGTAATAATATCTTGCTTTACATTTTTGCTAAAACTTAGAAATTCACTTGAAAAAAGGGTTAAAGTAATGTCATAGTTAGGTGAACATGTCAGTGACAACATAACATTTGAAACTCTAAAAACCACAGAAAGTCAATATTTATAGTTATCACTGCTAATAGGTTGCACACCCACCATACACTGCTCATGAATTCACATATCACATCACTCATGACATGTGCTATGACATCATTGAGGAAATCACTGGTGCCATCTTGAAGGACGTGATTGAGGACTTCACTAATGACATCTCAAATCACATCATTAATCACAACACTAAGGACATGATTTAGAAGCACTATGCAAGCAGGAACCAACCCATCTCATCCTTTTTTCCCTCTCCCATTAGTCCTTTCTCCTGTCTGTTTGTGTGCGATTACATGGCTGGTATTATGCTCTGCTGATCTCATTCTTAAATGTCAGTGAAAACATTGATTCTGAGAAGCTCTCCAGGCTGCACTGGATATTATCACACTCAAGAAACACCCCTTGCTTTCATCCTTTAGTAGCACGCTGAGAGGTTTTGAATACTGCTTTAAGTGCATGAAACAGATATACTTTCAATCCATTTGACCTTAAAAGGCTTTCCTGATGTAAAGACACAGCAGGGTGCTGTTTTTTATACACCTGCACCTTTTAACCACCTCTGGCACTAAGTATGTGAATGCATCACTGCAGCCCCAAACAGGATTTCTGACAGTGGTCAATAATATATCTTGTGTGAAACATGACCGATTATAATCCCCCTGTGTCTATTTTATCTCCTCTCGATAGTACATGAGCAAACATAGAAACATTTATCTGTATAACCAAGGAATCAGTGTTTTATCTCATTGCCAATACCAGTTTTATCTTACAAAATACACCTCAACCAACTCCTGAGGCAGAAGTCAATGCATGTGGAATTGGGATAGGAAATGAAACTTGTAAGGTGATACTCAAGGGGTAAAAGGAATTCCAGAATAGAAAAGAGGCTTGAACGGAACAGACATAAACTAATACCAGTCAAACAATTAGCAAAGCAGGTTTCAAGCCACTACTAATGGTCTGATTTGCAAAATAATGCTATACAGCCAAGTCCCTCACAGACCGCACACCCAGCTTAATCAGTGAATAATTATTTACTGGAAACCCAACCTCTTTGTTGGAAGGTCAGCTGCTTCATTAAATACAGCCCCTTTTTGAACATGTAGACGTTGTATGACACTGCACATTCATTAAATATGTTAAAGCTGCAAAACCTAAACTCTCCTCTAAATATGCATGTAGTGGAACACACTACACCTTCTTTAATATACATAGAGTGGTAAAGTGGGGTAAGCCAAAATGATAGGGACCCCCTATCGAATGTGATGAAGATCCCCTGAGTCTCCCATATATCACTAATATTCATGGACCTTAAGCTCAATGGGGTACCCTGATGGATAGCCCCCGCCTGCATTGCAGAGGCTACAAGGGCCTGTCTAACACTCCAGAGCTGGTACACCTAAATCTTCCATTCAATACATACACTTTTGAAAACTTGGTTCCTTGATTGAAAATGCATACAATGTATTTGTATACCTAGCCCCTTCATGAAATATGCATCTTCTGGAAAATCCAACCTTTTCATTTGATAGTCACAGGCTGGAAATGCACTTGCTTATGAACTTAGACCTTTCATTGGACATACATAGTTTAGCCAGTACTGATATGCAAACTTGTGACAAAGATCTCTGCCAGGCAGCTGCAACAAGTTGTGAAACCCTGAAAAACAGCTGTCAGATCATGATACACTCACAGCCTCCTAATTAAATCGTAGTACAACCTACCTTTGTCTTTGCCAACAAGGTGCCATCCTACCAGAATAATGTCTCCATGGACTGGTAATTTAAGAAGCTTTCACTCCCTCCACTTTTGCTATGATATTTCTTTGTAAAATGATATTCTATTACTGTTATTCAGAAAAGAAGACTTTAACAGAAAAACATTTTCAGATAAATACAACTGTTTAGGTCCCATTAAGCCAGGTTTGCTACTGCCTCAGATATGAAGGTGTAATCATTAAACCATTATCACCTGTAGAAAACACAGGTTAATATTTATGCTACATCAATGGAGCAACACATCACAATTATTACTACCAGCACAACCAACTTCGTGGATATAGGCAATTCAGGAATATGGAAGATTACCTCTGATTACAAGCTAATGGCAAATAGCATGCAGTAATCAGTATTTGCTCATGATATTTAAGTTTATATTACTCACAATGTGATCTTTTAGTTTTGTTCCTATTGCAATTGGTACCCAAAATGTGCTTGCTTTGCTTCTGGTACTATTGTAATTGGTAATCACGTTATGATATTTTGTTCTGGTCCTATTGTAAAGCGCTCTGATGCCCACGAGCCAAGTCTGCTCTAAATAAACTCACCAAAATAAATAAATACATTCTGGCATGTTTTGTCCACGTTGAGCAAGAGATTTACCCAGAAATTTCCCAGTTCTCTGTTAAAAACTCTGTAAAAAACAAAGGTTATAGGAATGTTATAGTTAGGCTCAAATTTCACTCATACCAAACCAGTGAAATTCAGCAGTTATAGTTACCTGAGATATCTATAACTTACGCCCCCACAATTCACTGCTTATTACCTCACATATTACATCATTTAATGACATGGTCAGTGATATCACTCTTGATATCACTTATGACATCTCAAATGACATCACTGAGGAAATCATCCAGAGATTGTGAGTGTTTTCTAAAAGATTACGAGTGAATTTCTAAGGTTTTTTAAAAGTCTCTTTCCTAAGTACAACATCCCTGTTACCTTTGTTTTTTTCAGTGAATTTCTAGGGTTTGTTTAAACGTTAAGTAGGATGCCCATTGCAATGGTACTCTCTATGTAATTACATGGGTGCATGAGTAGAGACTGAGTGTTTCATCAGTGAACACGTGTGCCTCAGTATTTCAATGACTGCATGGGTTGTAAGTGGGTGTTTAGATGGCTGCATAGGTTCTGTGCAAATGTTATAATGATTGCATAGTTACAGCCTTGTTAATTGCATAACTCTATAGATAGTACCTAGATGATTAGATGAATGCATATGTAGTGCCTGTATACTTCAATGACTACATAATTTCTGCTTGCCTGATTGCAAGAGTACATGTATAGTTCCTGGATAATTGAATAACTCCATGGAAAGTGAATCACTGATTTGATGACTGCCTGAGTAGTGGCTTGGTGATTCCATGAGTGTCTGAATGCTGCCTGACTGACTGAGAAAGTACCTTCATTGATGTTAGATTCATAACAGTTGTCACTATATCTCTGAATCATTGGTTATCTCCTTCTGTAAGTATCAAACTGCCTGTTTTAATGTTTAATGCTTTTCTACGTAGCTATGTGTGAGTGAAACCTAGGTATCACACTTGAAATATAATTGCATACATGGCCCTCTTGAAACATACATTGCTTTGATACTGAGCGTGCATATGCATCAGTAAGTTTCTGAAATGGAAAACTGCATATTGATTTTTTTCAATGCACAAAACCTTTTGCGAATTGCATACCTACATCATGTCTCAAATACTTCTTCTGTGTCTAATACATATATTCAGCATATCTCAAACAAAAGTTACACTCAAAATGAATCTAGCACAAGAACTCTTGAGGCACTCTGCACTATTAATCCTTCTCAATTTTAAACAAGCCATGTTTAAAGAAAAATACTATCCTCACCATATACATGAAATTTTCATATGCCTTACTGAACATAGATCACCATGTAAACAGATATGCGATTTCTTAATAGATGTACACCTTCATGCCATCTTTCCCAAAATATATACCTATCTGCATCTTTAAGTAAACTCAAAAGTCCCAACGTATATATAGCTATGTGCAGGCACAAAAACCATATCTCACCATCTAAGCATATGCAAATTGGTCATATAAGTTAAAAGTCACACTGACAAACACTTCCCAATACATACCTAACAAGTATTACTTCTTTCTAATTCATATACAGGCGAACAACATTTTTATTTTATTTTTTATTTATTTTGAAGGTTTTATATAGCGCGAACAAGACCCTTGCGAGTATCAGAGCGCTTTACAAGTCATATGTAGAAAACAAGATAAAGCACACAGAGATACAGGTGAAACAGCTATACACAGCTTATACACGTACACATAAGCTAGCGCAAAAAAGAAAAGGACAACTATGGAGCACAAGAACAGAACTAGTAATAATATACAGTAAAAGGACAGAGAGTTCATGAGAATTTAGTCATGAGGATCGCTTTCACTTCTTTTTTGAAGGAGGCAGTGGACGGGTTCATTCTTGTTTCAATAGGCAAAGCGTTCCAGACCCTAGGAGCCATACCAGAGAAGGATCGGTTATAGGTTTTTTTCTTGGCAAATCGTTGTGGTTTTAGAAGAAGAGTCTTGGCACTCCTGGAGACCCTGATGCCCGCAGAGAGCACCAATTTCTGAGCTAGGTCGTGCGGGGAATTGTGGTGTAAGGCCTTGTGCATCATACAAGCGATTTTCAGATGAATTCTAGCTTCAAACGGTAGCTAGTTGAGGGCTCTCAGGTCAGAGGATATGTGAGAGTTTCTCTTTGAACCCGTGATGAGTCTCGCAGCTGAGTTGATAGTGGCTCTTAGTGGGGCTGTCGATGACCTTGGGAGGCGGCATAAGGTTACCGCCCCATATTCCACTCTATGGATTACTAGGGCTTGAACTGCTTGTTTGAAATTGTAGGCTGGCAGAAAGGGTTTCAGTTTTCGCAGGGTCTTCAAGTGGAAGTAAGCTCCTTTTGTGGAGGCGCTGATATGCTTCTGCATCTTTAGGTTGCTGTCAAGCATTACACCTAGCGATTTTGCTGAGTCAACGATGAGAGGTTGTCCTTTGAAAGCTGTTAAGTGCTTCAGCCAATCCAGGATAGTGGGAGTTTTGTTAGGGGGAGCGATTAAGAGGAATTCCGTTTCGAGGGAGTTTAGTTTCAAATGGTTTTCGGCCAGCCATGTTTGGGTTTTTTGTAGTGTGAAGTTGAGTTATTTAATGCCATCAAGTGAGTGGATCTCGATGTAGATTTGGGTGTCGTCAGCATACATGTGGAAGTGAATCTTGGCGAGGCTGAGAAGATCGGTAAGAGGTTCCATAAAAAGGTTGAAAAGGGTCGGTGAGAGGGAGGAGCCTTGTGGAACTCCTAATGTGACTGGCATGGGGTTGGACAGAGATTGGTTGACCTTGAATCTTTGGGAGCTATTTTGGAGGAAAGAGGCGAACCAGTTAAATACAGTTCCAGACATTCCCATTCTGTGTTTCAGGAGTTCAAGCAGGTTGCCGTGTTTGACGGTGTCAAACGCTGATAACAGGTCGAGTAGGATAAGTAAACAAGCTTCGTTTTGGTCCAGGATTTTTAGAGCATCGTCAATTACATGTGTCATGGCTGATTCGGTACTGTGACTTGCTCGGAAGCCTGATTGAAATTGGTTAAGCAGATTGAATTGATCAATGTAACTGTTCAGCTGCATGTTAACGCATTTTTCCAGGAGTTTGGCTAGCATAGGTATGTTAGAAATCGGACAATAGTTATTTAGGTCCGAGGGGTCAGCTGTTGTTTTCTTTAGGATAGGCAACACCTGACCTGTTTTCAGGATGTCTGGAATAGATCCTTGAAGGAGGGACGTATTTATGATCTTGGTCCAGAGTTATCAGAGGAATGAAGTCTTTTAAGTAATTAGCATTATCAGACATCATGCCATTGTTTTCTAAGATAGACATTGTTTGTAAGGTCTCTATGTCACCAATATTTAAATTGCTCAAGGGTTCTGATCTACTCCCTTGTACACTCCTACTATGTTGCGTGTCAAACCATTTCTTCAGTTTTAAATACCTTGAAAAATAAACTAGATCGATTCGTGTTTGTGTAAAATTCAAATTCATAGAGGGACAAAAAGACAAACCTAATGAAAGGAGTTCCATCTCTACAGTAGAGAGAGTCCGTCGGGTAAGGTTGACCACTGTCATACGTTCGCCTTCTTGCCCCTTGTTTCCATTCCCACGGGCTTTATTGTGTCGTCTTTTGCTCCTTGCTTTGGCTTGTTTGTTCCTCGCGTTCTTCTTCTGCCGCCGCAACCTCTGCCTGTTTGTGCATTCTGTGCCTGAAAGAATTCTGTCCTTCCTTGGTTCATCATCTGGAATTGTAATAAAAAATTATTTTTCTGATTAACTTGACTTGTTTCTTGGTTCAAAGCTGTTACAGATTTATCTGATAAACTACCATCAGAGACATCACTTTCATTGATCTCTCTGGTCACTATTGGAATGGTTGATTTTCCAACTGTGCACCCTTCATTCTTTTCAAGTAAATATCATATTTCTTATGGAACGTTAGGGTGCAACCAGCCTGGTAGTCCTTGAAGTCTCTGAAAAACGTACGCTGCATTTTAGCTGTGATCTCCTCCTCTAATTTACCCATCCGTATTAAGAGGTTTCTCATAAATTCCTCCAATGCTTCCTTGGCCAGCAGTTTTTCTAATTCAGCAAGAACTACATCAATCTTGGCCAGAAGTTTGCTTCTGTCTTTCATGGCGTATTTTACAAGAATGCGCCTCATCGTGAGTGAACATCCAACAGAATTGTTAGACCACTCTTCTGACATATCAGGGTCAGGATCCTCGTAGGTGGGAATTGTAAATATTCTTAGACCCCTAGGCACACGTCCCACTTCAATGTATCTCTGAAGTGATTCTGCCTCCCACCATTTGGAATGTTCTTTTTTATGTAGTTTTTCCAATGCATTATACAAGGTCTGTGCTCTTATCTCCCATGTTATATATTCGGTGTTGGGGTGGCCGAACTCCCACTCTCTCCCATTTGCGTAAAGAAAAGTCTGTTGGCCGTTTTCTTAATCATTGCTTCAAGAGCTGCAGCCATTCTGTTCTACCTCAATATCATGTACCTTGCAAGTGCCGACTATTGAGACCTTTCAGACTCTGTTATCAGTCAGCTCCTGGCCTTCTGGCTCACCACAGCCACACACTGGAAAATAAAAACCCGACCCGGATTCGCACTCACCAGCGCCGTGAGTGGAGCCCACCGCGTCCTTCAACGTCCGGTGCGCTCCTGAGGCACTGGAAGACGTTTCACCGCTAAGGTTCTAAATCCCCAGGTGGGTGCTGTCTGTCAGTTCGTTTCTCCGTCGGGCAGCCGCTCCAGAGTTTCAAAATCTGAATACGCTGTTGTTGATCCTAGCATCGGACCTTTGTTTCCTCAGGTCCACAATGCCGCAACAGCAGAGCCGGATAGGGGTCAGCCTCAATATTTTAATTTCACGTACAACACCAATCCCGGTTAGGTTTAAGAGGCTGTCGAGTGTCGAGCGGTCCGAGTGGGGTTACCGGAAACCCTTCAATCCTCTCAAAACTCCCACAATGTCAGCAGAAATTACTCGGACACCCTTGCAAGCTGCAAAAATACGTTTTTATGACTACAAACGATGCACTTCAGCTTTCGACTTGATCACGCTCATAAGCAAGCAGTGGTATCGTAATTCATTATAAACAGTGAAAGTGACAATAATAGAAAAACGACTACATCCATGTGCTTTTTTCACTGTAACTGCATCACAACGTTTGTAACACTGGAGGTCATTCAGCTGATTGTGAGCTTCCTCCAGGTAAAGGTCTCGTGGCCACAGCACTACGTTACCGCCTTTATCAGATTGGTGGACTATGATGTTGTCATTGGCCTGCAATTTTTTAATAAGCTGGGTGTAACAGCTGTTGTGTGCTGTGTTCATATATTTTTCACGTAGTGTAGAAGAATACAGTTTCTTGATCCCTGAGATGGAGAGTTCATGAAAAATGTCAATATCGTCATGTAGCATTAGGGGAGTAAAAGTCGATTTAGGTTTGAATTTTGTGTGGCCAGGAGTATTTAAGACCAACTGTTCCTCCATATTGCCAGAACTAGGGACTTCATTGTGTAATTGCTGTAGATTTTGTAGCAAATCTAAGTCGTTGACAGATAATCCTTGTGGCATCTCTTCAGCAGGCATTAAGTTAGGCTTTGGGGCTGTCATGTTGAGCAAAAAGTATTTTTGGAGTTTCAATTTACGCGTGTATTTCTATAGATCAATACGAGTTTTTGCATAATTCAGATTACTTGATGGACTATAGGTAAGACCAAGATGGAGAACTTTAGTCTCTGCTTGACTCAAATGAATATCAGTGAGATTTAAAACTAATGAAGCAGCTCCAGTTTGGTCATTGTCGACATGGAACACGTTCATTGTTTGTTCCATCTTTTGTTGTTTTTTCTTTTGGACTTGGCATTTGAGGCCTGCTTTTCGACGTAATCTGCGCTTTTTGTTGTTTCTTTTGCGTTGCTCTGATTTGGCCTCCTGGGTCGTAGGGTGTCGCGTCTGTCCTGACGCAAGCAATCCAACTCTTGCTCTAGGGAAACCTTTGTAAACCCCAATCATGTGGCATTTCTGTTGAGCTCTGTGTCAGACTCACTATCAGGTACCGAACTGAGGTCCAATACTGAGGACGCTGATTGCGGTGTTTGTTTAGCGCTAGTGCTTGGTTCAGTGGAGAATTGCACCATTGGATTTTTAGAGGCTTTAATGGCATCAAATTTCTTAGCGAAAGTAAAATCACGTCCCTGTTGGTAGTCAATTTTGTCTTGCTGAAATTTGAATGCCTTTCGCTTTTTTATGATTTCCTCCTCTTTGCTTAGTCGGATATGCATTTTATCCCTATATTTTGTACAATCGACCGGCTTGTCAAATGCATTGATTTCTTTGTTTAGTTCATCAATTTTCTCCTGCAACGCTGAGCGATCACTTTCTGCGTATTTTACTAAAATAGTAACAAGCTTGCGCGTGGTTGGGCTTGTTTTGAAACACATTACATGGATGTAGTCCCTTTTCTATTATTGTCACTTTCACTGTTTACAATGAATTACGATACCACTGCTTGCTTATGAGCGTGATCAAGGCGAATGCTGAAACGCGTCATTTGTAGCCATGAAAACGTATTTTTGCAGCTTGCAAGGGTGTACGAGTAATTTCTGCAGACATCGTGAGAGTTTTGAGAGGATATATATATATATATGTATATATATATATCACGACCACAATCCTGACTTCCAAGTGTTAGTTACACAGGACACAACCGGGAACGGACCACCACGCAGATAAGAATTCTTTAGTGTGCGATTTTATTCCCCATTAACAGCAACATGACGCGTTTCGACCGGGATTACCCGGTCTTGATCCCATATATATATCCTACTGGCGGTTGCCAGTAGGTTGTTATAGTTAGGACCTAGTTTCCATAGGAAAATAATATTTTGACTTGGCAATAACTTTGGCATCGTTTGGCCAATCTGCATGAAATTTTGCCAACAAAGTGTCATGGTGAGCACTATTTAGAGGACCAGTCCTGCAAGAATTCGGGGCTTTGCTGGCAACATGGCTATTTTTCCAAGTGATTGGATGCCTCAGGACCGCCTCGAGATCGGACCAAGCAATCGGCCGCTGCCAAAAGGCTGTCCGTGACTGCACGGAGAAGCGTGATGAGTTCATTAATGTTTCACGGCCTGGTCTGCAATCGGGGCAGGATGTTGGGGACCCAATGGAGTCCAGGACACTTTATTTACGGGGTTTCACTTCTACACAAAGGCCCCCCTCTTTTGCTTGGCACAACAGCGCTCATTGTGAGCATTATTGACTGTAGTCAAAAATGCCAGACTGCAGCTGCAACCAATGGAATGGGGCCAGCTGAACTCCCACTAGAGGCGGGACTGACAATCACGAGTGCGATTTCACCTGAGAACAGCTGTTTTTCCTTTGACGGCAAGCCAGTGAACAAGGGAATCAGACCTGAAACACGTCTGGCGTACTGGCGTATTGGCGAAGAACTTTTATGCTGGGAGGGCGATATTGGCTTTGCTGCTGTCCTTCCAATAAAAGAAGGTGTTATCTACGTTGTGTGTGGCCCCTCAAACTCTTGAGCGTTTTCAAATGGATTATGTAGCGGCCTGCTCCGGCCGCGAGGAAGCCCAACTGCAGACAGTAGCAGGTCCGTGCTGCTTTCAATGCGTCATTTAACAAGAAACAAGGGCATCCTACTCATACTGACCCTGGGTATTAATTATTGGACAGAAACAATGGCTCGTATGGCTTAATAACCAAATATGTAATATATAAAGCCCAATGGCAATGACAACAAAGGGTTAACTTGATGTCAGAAAGGAAAGTTGACCACACACATTAGAAACTTGGTAAAAAACATTGTTCTTTATATTTACAATGAAAAAGTCTTTTCTAAAAACAATTTCACAATATACATTCCAAACAAAATGACAGTTTCTTTAGACAATTCTGAAAAGTGTCCCAGTGAAAGACAGTGAATAAACCTAAACAAAAAAATTAACAACAAGGTGCAACATAAAAGGTTTCAATTATTCATTGTATGGGCGACCAAGGAAAGGGAATTAGTGAGATTTAATATACCAACACTTATTTATCATAAGTGTTGGATAGTGGTTCGCCTCTTAAATCTCGTCAACGACGTTGTGACCCTATTTGCAATGGAGGGTCTCTTCAGGACAATTTAATATAGGGACACCTGAACAATACTAGTATTGACCAACACGTCAAAAGAGTGTCACCGTGCTAGGAGTGAAGCAAAATAACTCACAGAGTACCCGGCCAGGTGCCCTGTGAGGGTTAGAACGGGAGGAAACAAATCCACAATCAGTATTCGTCTCACATATGCCCAACGAATACTTTTTAGCGCAAGCGAGTCGGTCTGGTAACAAAAAGGCTAAGGGATATAGCCATAGTATGTCAACCGCGTTCTTAATATCGCTGGTATCAGGAGTTATGATATACTCACACAAAGACGTTATGTCGTCTGGCGCTACTACGGGCAAACAGCAAACAGTCCGCTTGGTTTCAATGCGTCAGCGCACAAGAGGAACTACGCATCTGTTTTGAAAGGACACAAACTAGCAGCAACTCCAATTTGCCTGTAACAGCAACCAACAAGGACATTTTATTAATTGTAAAGGAATAAACACAGCAGCATCCAAATGACTATAAAAACCATGATGCACCTAGTTAACACGCCCACTAGAGGCGGGACTGACAATAATATCGCAAGTTCCATTTCACCTCAGAGCAGCCGTTTTTCCTTCGATGCCAGGTCAGTGAACAAGGGAATCAGACCTGAAAAGCGTTTGGCGTATTGGCAAAGAACTTGATGCTGGGAGGGCGATATTGGCTTTGCTGCTGTCCTTCCAATAAAAGAAGGTGTTATCTACGCTGTGTGTGGCCCCTCAAGCATTTTCAAATGAATATGTAAGTCTTGTTAGCCATACAGATGAGAACATCCTTCCATCTTATTTGCGAAATTTATTTAATTGTTATGACTTATAGCTCAGATAAATTAGGTCTGTGATACAAGAATTAGCTTTAAAGTCATTTGTGAATATATATACAAATTATTTTTGAAGTACATTTTTCATATATTTCCTTTGCACAGGCACTTTAATATTTTAGCACCGGTTCTTTAACTTTTCATAATTATATTGGGTACACTGTTTTATGTATGGTTGGCACATAGGGTCTAAATCTATTTAATAGACATCAACTCAAAACATAATGTCTCCCGCATTTATGCTGTTATGTTGTTAGGATTGACATTGATTAGATTATATATAAAATACATATACAGAGTAGCTATAGAACTCCGGACATTGAAATGTAATATGCATTTAAGCAATTAATTTTCTTTGTGTCACGGAATGCATTTGTGTGTATATATATATACATATATTTTTTCTATGTCTATTGAAACATGTGACCCGGCACTTGCACTTTATAAATGATGATCCTCCATGTGAGCGCTGTCATGTGATCAAGGCAGAGGAGCTGCCGAAACGCGTCATGGCGGAGTGATGCTTATAATAAAAACAAGTTAAGCACCTACTTGGGCCCATTCTCGTTCTGTTCCAGCGGAGTTGCAAGGAGTTGCAAGGCGAGCTTTCTTTATATATATATATATATATATATATATATATATATCCACTCGAAATCAGCTCCGTTTGCGTGGACCCCTGGCGCCTCTGTTTCCGGTGCAATTCCACAGCAGAGCCACAGCCGTCAATAAATCATCAACCAAAATCCCTTGCAGGACAGTCGGAATGCACTCACAGATTCCGTATTCATATTCCAAAGTTTCTTTTTATTTAAGCCATTGAAGCCCAAAATGTGTCGGAAAGAAACCAACGCGTTTCGCTATCAACCGATAGCTTGTTCACGGTCAGTTTTCTCTTTCAAAAAACAACCAATAAAAACACAAAGATGCCAAGACATTTGACCAATGATGTCACTAAATTGTTGCCCCTAAGATTTCTGGTTATAGTAGTCAACAACAATATTGGTACAGCCATTCAAACTGAAGTAATAACAGTGATTTTTGGGTAATTACAATTTCTGTGATTAAAAACCGCAGATAGAGTGTGTGAAAGCACTTCGCTCATTTAAACAAACACTGCCCGTATGCATCGAGAAATTTGCATTATTCACTGATAACAGCATAAGCGAGTTATTATTACCATGCCTAATATATGTGCATATTGCAGGACAGCGATTCTATCATGGTGTACTGATGTAGTCCAACCTTGGGTATTAACTTAATATTCTTAGAAGAAATTGATTCAGACTGTATACTTTGGATACCATACATTTCTAGGTTGTATTAAAACAGTCCTAGAGTTTCGATTGACACAGCGCGATGTCATATATAATCGTGTAAGTATGGCAATAAAATGGGATTAATGTTGGTAGATTGTTGCCCCCCGGTGGGCTTATGTGTAGCGAATGTACTTGAGTAGTTGTTATTACCCCAAAGAGTGACTGTAATGTCTTCCCAGTATCCCCAATTATATTCACATCGGGTGTCCTGATTGTAGGGTGTTACTACATTAATTGTCTAAAATTGAATGGTTGACTAAAGAAAAATTATGTGCATGTGGTGACCAGGGCCTAAAGACACCTCAACTTCTTCTCAAAGGTATCAATCACAACATTGTTCCTGAGACAGAAACATGAGTTCTATAAATGTATATACAATTCTTCGCTTTGGTTGAGACCCCATGGTGTATATGTCCGAAAGTTCAGAATTTGTCGAGACTCTCTGCGTCTCAGATTCTTTTCCCGGTCTCCTCCTCTTTCATGTATTGGAATTGTCTCTAAAGCATAGAAACGTAGAGATTTCCAGTCCCCACCATGGTTGCCTTCCATGTGCTTCGCAACTGCATTGCTCCTGTCTTTGTTTACTGTAGCCCGTACATGTTCAAGTATTCTTTTTTTAAGTTCGCACTTGGTGCTGCCGATGTATTTTTTCGGGCAAGGGCATTCGATTACATATACCACATATTCACTTTTACATGTGATAAGGTCTTTGATCTTCCATTTTCTGTTGTCTGGTAATGTAACCTCAGTGACATTCTTTGCAATTTGACAAACCTTGCATGTGTGGCATTTCTTGAAGCCCTTCGTTGCTAGCCATTGTGTTCCCTTTTTCTTTTTGTGATCCTGATGGTGACTGTGGACTAGTTTGTCCCGTAAATTTTTCGCTCGTCTGAACGTGATCTGGGGGTGTTTTCCCATAATTCCACTGACAGTTGGATCAAGTTGTAAGAGTTTCCAGTTTCTTCGGAGGATATCCCCTACTTGTTTGGCCTCTTTGGAGTGATCCAAAATCAATCTTATTGTTGGAGTTTGTTGATCAGTCGTGTCTTTTTTATTGCCCTTGTAGTTGACATCCAAGATGGCTTCTCTTTTTTTTCTCATTTGCACGTTTCCAACATTTTTGAATAGTGCCTTTCTTGTATCCTCGATGCTGGAATCTTCTGGCTGTATTGTGACTATGTTCCACCCATTCCTGTTGTTCCGAGCAGATGCGTCGCAATCTCAAAAATTCCCCATATGGTATATTGTCCTTCACCGATGCTTTGTGGAAACTTTTTGCATGTAGGGTGGAATTGGTAGATGTTTCCTTTCTGTGTAGGGTTGTTTCCAGTTTGTTATTGGCCACATAAATCTCTGTGTCCAGGAAGATTATTCTTTCGCTGCTGATATTGTAGGTAAATATATATATATATATTCACTGAAAAAAACATAGGTTTCAGAGACGTTATAGTTAGTTGGACACTTCACTCGGACAAAACCAGAAATATTCCGCTGTTATGCACACACACTCAGTCTCCCACGCAAATACTCAGGCAACCAATCGATAACCCATATAGACACTCATGTCGCTTCTGACCAACCCATGCAGCAGCTTATACAACAGACAGACAGATACAGACATTCACACAGTTTAGTCACTAACCCATGCATTCAGTAAGACAGATTTAATCACTCACTTATACAGCCAGTCACGCACCTACTAAATCCTCCACCCAGACACTTATACACCCACTCATTCTTCAATACACCTTGGCATATATATAAAACATATTTAAACTTTACAGAAACACACAGTCACTGGATGATGTCATCAGTGATGTCATTTGAGATGTCATCAGTGAAGTCACTGACCATGTCATGAATAATGTAATATGTAACGTCAACAGCAGTGCATTGCGGGGGCATGCATTGTAGTTAGCTGAACTGATTATAACGGCGGAATTTCTCTGGTTTTGTACGAGTGAAATGTCCAACCAACTATAACGTCCCTGAAACCAATGTTTTTTTCAGTGAATTTCTAAGGTTTTTTAAATGCTAATTTCTAACAATAACGTGCCTGAAACCTATGGTTTTTTCACGGAATTTCAATGGTTTTTTAAATGCTAATTTCTACCTATAACGCCCCTGAAACCTATAATTTTTTCAGTGTATTTCTAAGGTTTTTTAATTGCGAATTTCTAACTATAACATACCAGTCGCGTTTCCAGAGTGGTGGAGAAAGGTGAGCGTGGCCTCCGAAACACCTCTTAGCAATCCCACTCTGTGGGATTTACTGGAGGTAACAGGAGGAGTAGTTAGCCCCAACATCAACCTTGGGGGCCAACTATCCGTTTTACTACCACCAGCAAGTCCCACACAGCAGGATTGCTAATTTCTTATATCAGGCCAGCCCCCTCCCTGCACCACTGTGAAAGCATGCCCCCTAGCACGTTGTAAGTTGGGGGATTAAGTCCCCTTGAATCCTGAGAGTCCCTGGGGCTAACTAGCCCACCCGGTACCTCCAGTAAGTGGCACTGAGCTGCTTTGCTGAGATGTGGTCCAAAGCCACGCCCCTTTGTACACCTCTCTGCAACACAGCTCTGTGGCGCTTACTGGAGGTACCTGGTGGGCAAGTTGGACCCAAGGAACTCTCAGGATTCAAGGGGACTTAATCTACCAACATACAACGCCAGAGGGCCCGTTTGCACTGTGGTGAAGGGAGGGGGTGGGGCCTGATGTGACAAGTGTGCAAACATAACCCATGGCGCGTTTTAAGTTGGGGATTAGGCCCCCTTGAATCCTGAGGGTCCCTGGGGGCCAATTAGCCCACCAGGTACCTCCAGTTAGCACCACAGAGCTGCATTGCAGAGAGGTGGTCCAAGGCCACACCCCTTTTTACACCTCTCTGCAATGCAACTCTGTTGAGCTTACTGGAGGTACCTGGTGGGCTAGTTGGCCCCCAGAGACCCTCAGGATTCAAGGGGACTTAATCCCCCAACTTAAAACATGCCTCAGAGAGCGTTTGTACACTTGCCACATCAGGCCCCTCCCCCTGCCTTCACCACTGCGCAAACGTGCCCGATGGCGTGTTTTAAGCTGGGGGATTAACTCCCATTCAATCCTGAGCGTCCCTGGGGTCCAACTAGCCCACCAGGTATCTCCAGTAAGTGCCACAGAGCTGCGATGCAGAGAGGTGGAAAAAGGAGCGGGCCTGATGTGACAAGTGTGCAAACGCACCCTGTGGCACGTTTTAAGTTGAGGGATTAAGTACCCTTGAATCCTGAGGGTCCCTGGGGACAAACTAGCCCACCAGGAACCACCAGTAAGCGCCACAGGGCTGCGTGCAGAGAGGTGGTCCGAGGCCACACCCCTTTTTACACCTCTCTGCAACGCAACTCTATGGCGCTTACTGGAGGAACCTGGTGGGCTAGTTATCCCCCAGGGACCCTCAGGATTCAAGGGGACTTAATCCCCCAACCTAAAACATGCCACAGGACATGTTTGCACACATGTCACATCAGGCCCCACCCCCTCCCTTCACCACTGTGCAAACATGCATTTGGCGCGTTTTAAGTTGGGGTATAAGTCCCCTTGAATCCTGAGGGTCCCTGGAGTCCAACTGGCCCACTAGGTACCTCCAGTAAGCGCCACAGTGCTGCATTGCAGAGATGTGTAAAAAGGGGCCGGGCCTCAGACCACCTCTCTGCAGCGCAGCTCTGTGGTGCATACTGGAGGTACCTGGTGGGCTAGTTGGCCCCCAGGGCCCCCAGTATTCAAGGGGAATTAATTCCCCAACTTTCAACGTGCCACGGGGTGCTTTGCAGAGAGATGCACTGAGGAGGCAAGGCCTCCGGCGCGATGCCGTTTTTTTTTTTAGAAGGGGGCAGTGTTGCCCCCCTTTTTTTCCTATTTTTTGGGCCCTGGGGACCTCACCCCCCAGGTCCTGACCCCTATTTTGTTAATTTTTTTTAAAAGATGAGAAGGGGTCCACTTGGCCCTCCTCCCGAGGCCATTTTGGGCCCCTGGGACCCCATCCCCCGGGACATGGGCAGTATTTAAAAAAAAATTTAAAATATTTGGAGGGGGGCCACGTGGCCCTCCTCCTCAGGCCATTTATGGCCCCGGGGATCCCATCCCCCGGCGCCGGCCTTACCTTTTTTTGTAATTTATTTTTGGTGGGGCACCCCTGGACACTGCAGGAGCCGACCCTGGGGATGGCATTCCACAGGGCCATCAAGGGCTCCAGGAGGGGGGCCCCACGGCCCCCTCCCCATCAGTGCAAAGCCCCATGGCGGTGGTGGTCCTTGGGGGTCCATAACAGACCCCCACATTAGGGAGAGGTGTGGCACCGCGGCCAGGGCGACTGACGCTGGACGCTGGGGATCACGGTTCGATCCCTGGCTCTGGCAGCAGGGGTCTGCCCAGCACCATGCGACTCTGGGCAATAGCTCGCTTAATCTTCCCAGCGGCCCCCAGCGGGGGTGATTTGTGTGCTATACAAGTACTGGGTTACATTTTTTACATTTCTATATCTAGTGCCCCGGGGAGGTGGTTGACCCTCAGGCAAAAAACAAATAGAACCTCAGGGAGGTGGTGGTCCCGGGGCAGCTTGGGGGATTGGGACCCCCCATGCATTTCGTTTTCAAAGCTCGGGGAGGTGGTAGTACCCGGGGCTGCATGAGGGCCAAGTACCCCCTGCAGTTGTTTCTGAAAGCCCCGGGGAGGTGGCGATCCTCAGGGCAGCGTGGGGGGGATTGGGGGGATTGGGACCCCACGCATTTTTTTCACAGCCCCGGGGAGGTGGCAGTCCCACCGCAGGCCCCTGTTAATTAGTTGGCAGTGCCCCCAGGACCTGGCCCAGCTGGGGGCTTTTTGAAAACGCTCCCGTGCTTCATTTTTATTTTATAATTTCGGCGGGATTCGCGTCCCCAACGCGATTTCCGCCAAAATTAGTTTAAAAAATGCTTTTTCGGCCCTGGGGGTCCTTGTGGGATCCCTGAGCAGGCCTAGGGGGTCAGGATGTTTATAGCTTGCCCCCTTTTATTGTTTTTAACCTCTTTTTTCTGTTTTCTTGTGACTCGGTTCTACCGAGTCACAAGATGGCTGCCAACACTTCCTGGTTTGGAGTGTTGGCATCCAATTAGAATGAAACTCATGGTCAGGAGGGTTTGCGAACCCTCCTCGGCCACAGATATCGAAACTTTTTCTTTTTCTCATTTTTCAGGAACCACTGAACGGATTTACACCATTTAAATAAAGGTTTCTGTCTGAACCAAGACCTACCTTTTTGCCAAATTTGGTGTAATTCCGTTCAGCAGTTCGGGCTGTAGCTTTGGCTAAAGTATCCTATAGAAAATAAAATGGGGAAAACGTGTTTTGGGACCCCCTTTTCTCTTGCCCCCCTCTTGACGAATCACCCCGAAACTTTCAAGACAAAAGCTGACCGGAGCGCCTCACTCGTTTTTAAAATTTTGCGAAGATTCTTCAAACGACGCCAAAGTTATTGGGAAAACAAAAAACGCTTTTCCTATGGAAACTAGGTCCTAACTATAACTACCTACTGGCGACCGCCAGTAGGTAATCTATATATATATATATATATATAAACAAAAAAGTTGCTGCTCCGAATGGTTGCACTGGCTGGAGGTCTGGCCACAGGCAGGGCTGCTCCTTCAAAACATCTCCCCACAGACGCGCCACCTACGTGTTTCGGGATACCTCCCTTCCTCTGGGCAACATGCACACCAAATAAGGAACACCAGCAGTTTGATAAGGAAATCCCACCTTTATTTTCAGAGTAGCCCCGATAAGAATCAGGTGAGCAATAAAGCAAGGCATGATGGGATTTGAAGTCCTTTAAAATTTACATATCCATGTGGGCGCCGGGGTCCCCTTAGTGCAAATAACTTGTGGGACAAACAATGTTCGAGGCGCTTAAGGACTTCAAATCCCATCATGCCTTGCTTTAATGCTCACCTGAGGTATCCCGAAACGCGTAGGTGGTGTGTCTGTGGGGAGATGTTTTGAAGGAGCAGCCCTGCCGGTGGCCAGACCTCCAGCAAGTGCAACCATTTGGAGCGGCAACTTTTTTGTTTGAAAAAATATATATATATATATATATATATATATCCACCACAGTCCCGCCTTTTAAAAGAACGGGTCCGACACATGCTATTGGACCATTGCGAATGCCTTAATCATTGCCAGCATTGTGTTTTAAAACAAGTTCAAAATGTGCAGCAACTTTGCATACTGTTACATACTTCTTCAATCTCTGTGGATGGTAAGCGCAAAGAATGCTGGTAACTGGAGTCCCGCAATCCATATTGTCCCACGCACAGTGTGAGTCTGCAGTCCCACATCGCGAACTTTGGTTAAGTAACCGGTCCGTGCATTCAGTGATGCACTGGCAGTTGCCAGCGTATGA
The DNA here is from genome assembly GCF_964204655.1 of Triturus cristatus. Lineage (NCBI taxonomy): Eukaryota > Metazoa > Chordata > Amphibia > Caudata > Salamandridae > Triturus > Triturus cristatus. The sequence continues at coordinate 542,209,666 of NC_140593.1, forward strand.
GTCTGCTTATCCACTCCTTGCGGGGACCTTGGCGGCCAACGTCGTCTGTAATTGTCCAAATCAGCAGTAATCTGCTGCTCTCTCCTCATTGTACCAGGAACGTTGTCTTGGGCGAGGGGGCGCCGCTTTTGCGCGTTCCGCACAGCACACCACAGAAGTTGTCGACATCAAGCGGAGCACCTGACCGAGAGGCGTGTCGGATGTGCAGCGTCGACTGTTGCACTTAACATCCACCACCAGTCCCGCCTTTTAAAAGAACGGGTCCGACACATGCTATTGGACCATTATTATATATATATATCCCAAAGTTTGCTCCTTCCGGACGCGAGGGACCCGAGAGAGGTGACGCATATGCCGGTGGAGCGCGCCGGCTAGCAAATGTCTCCAGGCAGTTACAAATCAATGCGCTCACAGAAATCAAAATGCTCCAGTTCAGTCAATTTCCTTGTTGAAATTGACTGAACTGGAGCATTTTGATTTCTGAGTGCGCATCGATTTGTAACTGCCTGGAGATATATATATATATATATATATATATATATATATATATATATATATATATATATATATATCTAGAGAGAGAGAGAGAAAGAGATTACCTACTGGCGGTCGCCAGTAGGTAGTTATAGTTTGGACCTAGTTTCCATAGGAAAAGCGTACAAGTGAAATGTGTAAGTAACTATAACATGCCTAAAACCTATATTTTTTAGTGAATATCAATGGTTTTTTAAATGCTAATTTCTAACTATAACGTCCCTTAAACCTATGTCTTTCCACTGAATATATATATGTGTGTATGTATGTGTATATATATATATATTTATAACCTGCATAGGTTTTAGGCACGTTATAGTTAGAAATTAGCATTTAAAAAACCATAGAAAGTCACTGAAAAAAACACAGGTTTCAGGGACATTATAGTTATTTACACATTTCACTCGTACAAAGCCAGAGAAATTAGGCCATTATAGTTAGTTGAGCTAAGTGTAACTCCCCGCAATGCACTGCTGATGACATCACATATCACATCACTCATGACATGGTCAGTGAAATCACGTATGACATCTCAAGTGACATCACTGATGACATCATCCTGTGACTGTGTGTTTCTGTAAAGATTAAATATGTTTTTTATATATATATATATATAATATGCATGCCAAGCGTATTGAAGAATGAGTCGGTGTATAACTGTCTGAATGGATGATTTAGTAGGTGTGTGACTGACTGTATAAGTGAGTGATTAAACGTGTCTTACTGAATGCGTGGGTTAGTGACTAAACTGTGTGAAAGTCTGTATCAGTCTGTCTGTTGGTGTGTGAGCGGCTGCATGGGTTGGTGAGTATCTACAAAAGTGTCTAAATGGGTTATTGATTGGCTGTCTGAGTATCTGTATGGGTGCCTGAGTGTCTGTGTGGGTGGGTGGGGTGTGTGTGACTCACTGCATAGATGTGTGAGTGGGTGATTCACTTGGTGTATGAGTTCAAGAGTGCGTATGGGAAGGGCTATATGGGTGGGTGGGTATGTGTATGGCTGTGTTGGTAAGTGAATGGATGTCTCAGTGGTACATGTGTGAGTAACTACATATGTGAAAGGCAGTATATGTGAGTGTTGGAGTATATAAAGGACTATATGTGAGAGTGAGTGATTGTGAGCATGGCTGTGAGGATGAGTGTATGCTTGTGTCAATGATTGTATAAGAGAGTAAGTATGTATTAGTATCTGTGTGAATAAGTGAGGTGGTGTTTGTATAACTGTATAGGTGAGTAAATGGGAGTGTGATTGATTATTTGAATGACTGACTAGCTGTGTAAGTAACTCTATGGGTGAGTGGTGGTATGTGAGTGTCTGTATAGGTGTATGAGGGCATATGATAGTGGCTGTATTGATGAATGACTTCATGTAAGAGTGACTGTATGGGTGAGTGAGTGGATGTGTGTGTAGACCTACGAATTAGTGAGTGGGTGTGTAGTAATTGGTATTGGTGTGCCTATGGTTTAGAGAATGGTAGTCTGTATTTTAGAATGGGTGTATCAGAGGTTATATTAGGGTGTGAGGAGGTGCATCAGATTATCATGTGGATGATGTCATCAGTGATGTCATCAGTGATGTCATCAGAGATGTCCTCAGTGATGTCATCAGTGATGTCACTGACCATGTCATGGGTGAAGTAATATGTGATGTCATCACAGGTGCAGAAAGAGGCAGGAGAGGTGCAGAAAGAGGAAAGAGGGCTGCAGAAAGAGGCAAGAGGGCTGCAGAAAGAAGCAAGAGAATTGCTGAAATAAGCAACAGAGGTGTAGAAAGAAGCAAGAGAAGTGCAGAAAGAGGCAAGTGAGGTGCAGAAAGCTGCAAAAGAGGTGCAGAAAATGACAAGAGAACTGCAAAAAGAGGCAAGAGGGATGCAAAAAAGGAAAGAAGGGTACAGAAACAAAGAAGAGGGCTGCAGAAAAAGGAAAGAGGGGTGCAAAAAGAGACAAGAGGGGTACAGCAAGAAGCAAGTGAGGTGCAGAAAGAGGCAACAGAGATACAGAAATATGCACAAGAGGTACAGAAACAAGCAAGAGAAGTGCAGAAAGAGGCAAGAGAATAGCTGAAGAATCAACAGAGGCGTAGAAAGAAGCAAGAGAAGTGCATAAGGAGCAAAGTGGGGTGCAAAAAGAGGCAAGAGAGGTGCCGAAAATGACAAGAGGGATGCAAAAAAGGGAAGAAGGGTGTAGAAAGAAACAAAAGAAGTACAGAAAGAAAGAACAGAGGTGCAAAAAGAGAGAAGAGAGCGATGCAGAAAGAAGCAAGAGATGTGCAGAAAGAAACAAAAGAAGTGCAGAAAGAAGGAACAGAGGCACAGAAAGAGGCAACAGGGGTGAAGAAAGACTGAAGAAGGGTGGAGAAAAAGGCAAGAGGGTGTAGAAAGAAGCAAGAGAGCTGTAGAAAGAAGCAAAAGAAGTGCAGAAAGAAGGAACAGAAGTGCAGAGAGATGCAAGAAAGTTGCAGAAAGAGGGAAAAGGGGTGCCGAAAAAGGCACTAGGGGTGCAGAAAGAAGCAAGAGAAATGCAGAAAAAACAACAGAGGTGCAGAAAGAGGGAAGAGGGGTGCAGAAAGGGACAAGAGAAGTGCATAAAAAAGTAACAGAGTTGCAGAAAGAGGCAATAGGGAAGCAGAGAGAAGCAAGAGAGGTGAAGAAAGAAACAAAAGAAGTACAGAAGCAAGGAACAGATGTGCAGAAAGATGCAAGAGAAGTATACAAAGAGAGAGGAGGGGTGCAAAAAGAGGCACAAGGGGTGCAGAAAGAGGCACGTGGGGTGCAGAAAGAAGTAAGAAAAGTGCAGAAAGAAGCAACCAAAGTGCAGAATGAGGGAAGAGGGGTGGAGAAAGAGGCAACAGAAGTGCAGAAAGAAGTCACAGAGATGCAGAAAGGGGAAGCGCTGTGCAGAAAGAGGGAAGAGGGGTACTGAAAGAGGCACAAGGGTTGCAGAAAGAAGGGACAGAGGTACAGAAAAAGCAATAGAACTGCAGAAAGAAGCAACAGAGGTGCAGAAAATGGGATGGGGTGGAGAAAGAGACAAGAGAAGTACAGAAAGAAGCAACAGAGATGCAAAAAGGGGGCACAGAGGTGGAGAAAGTGGCAAGCGGGGTGCAAAACGAAGCAATAGAGGTGCAGAAATAAATAAAAGAAGAGCAGAAAGAAGGAACAGAGGTGCAGAAAGAGGCAAGGGGGTGCAGAAAGAGGCACGAAGGGTGCAGAAAGAAACAAGAGATGTGTAGAAAGAAACAAAAGAAGTGCAGAAAGAAGGAACAGAGGTGCAGAAAGAGGCAACAGGGGTACAGAAAGAGGCAACAGGGATGCATACAGAGGGAAGAGGGGTGGAAAAAGAGGCAAGGGGGTGTAGAAAGAAGCAAGAGAGCTGTATAAAGAAACAAACGAAGTGAAGAAAGAAGGAACAGAGGTGCAGAGAGAGGCAAGAAAGGTGCAGAAAGAGGGAAAAGGGGTGCAGAGAGAGGCACAAGGGGTGCACAAAGAGGCGAGAGAAGTTCAGCAAGAAGCAACAGAGGTGCAGAAAGAGGGAAGAGGGGTGAAGAAAGGGGCAAGAGAAGTGCAGAACTAAGTAACAGAGATGCAGAAAGAGGGAAGAGGGGTGGAGAAAGAGGCAAGAAGAAAGCAGACAGAAGCATGAGAGGTACAGAAAGAAAGAAAAGACGTACAGAAACATGGGACAGATGTGCAGAAAGAGGCAAGAGAAGTGCAGAAAGAGAGAAGAGGGGTGCAGAAAGAGGCACAAGGGATACAGAAAGAGGCACGAGGGGTGCAGAAAGAAGTAATAAAAGTGCAGAAGGAAGCAAAAGAGGTGCAGAACGAGGGAAGAGGGGTGGAGAAAGAGGCAACAGGAGTGCAGAAAGAAGCAACAGAGATGCAGAAAGGGGAAGTGCTGTGGAGAAAGAGGCAAGAGGGGTGCAGAAAGAAGCAAAAGAAGTGAAGAAAGAAACAAAAGAAGTGAAATAAGGAGGAACAAATATGCAGAAAGAGGTGCAGAAAGAGGGAAGTGGGGTGCAGAAAGAGGCACAAGGGTTACAGAAAGAAGGGACAGAGGTGCAGAAAGAAGCAAGAGAACTGCAGAAAGAAGCAACAGAGGTGCAGAAAGAGTGATAAGGGGTAGAGAAATAGGCAAGAGAAGTTCAGAAAGAAGCAACAGAGATGCAAAAAGGGGGAACAGGGGTGGAGAAAATGACAAGCGGGGTGCAAAAAGAAGCACGAGAGGTACAGAAAGAAATAAAATAAGAGCAGAAAGAAAGAACAGAGGTACAGAAAGAGGCAAGAGAGGTACAGAAAAAGGGAAGAAGGGTAGAGAAAGAAGCACGAGTGGTGTAGAAAGAAGCACAGAGGTGCAGAAAAAAGCAAGAGTAGTGCAGAAAGAAGCAACAGAGATGCAGAAAGAGGGATGAGGGGAGCAAAACGAGGGAAGGGGTGCAGAAAGAGGCAAGAGGGGTACAAAAAGAAGCAAGAGATGTACAGAAAGAAACAAAAGAAGTACAGAAAGAAGGAACAGAGGTGAAGAAAGAGGCAAGTGGGGTGAAAAAAGAGGGGAGAGGAGTTAATAAAGAGGCAGAAAGAGGGAAGAGGGGAGCAAAAAGAGGGAAGGGGTGCAGATAGAGGGAAGAGGGGTGCAGAAAGAAGCAAGAGAGCTGCAGAAGGAAACAAAAACAAAAGAAGGGCAGAAATAAGGAACAGAGGTGCAGAAAGAGGCAAGAGGGGTGTAGAAAGAGGCAAAAGGGGTCCAGAAAGAAGCGAGAGGTGCAGAAAGAAACAAAAGAAGTGTAAAAAGAATGAACAGAGGTGCTGAATGAGGCAAGAGGTATACAGAAAGAAACAAAAGAAGAGCAGAAAGAAGCAACAGAGGTGCAGAAAGAGGCAAGAGGAGTACAGAAAGAGGGATGAGAGGTGCAGAAAGAGGCAAGCGGAATGCATAAAAAAGCAACAGAGATGCAGAAAGGGGAAAGTGGGGTGGAGAAAGAGGCAAGAGGGATACAGAAAGAAACAAGAGAGGTGCAGAAAGAAACAAAAGAAGTGCAGATAGAAGGAATAAAGGTGCAGAAAGAGGCTAGGGGGTGCAGAAAGAGGGAACAGGGTTGTGAAAGAGGCACAAGGGGTACAGAAAGAGGCAAGAGGCATGCAGAAGGAAGCATGAGAGTTGCAGAAAGAAATAAAAGAAGTGCAGAAAGAAGGAACAGAGGTGCAGAAAGAGCCAAGAGGGATACAGAAAGAGAGAAGAGGGGTGCAGAAAGAGGCACAAGGGTTGCAGAAAGAAGGGACAGAGGTGCAGAAAGAAGCAAGAAATGTGCAGAAAGAAGCAACAGAGGTGCAGAAGAGGGATGAGGGATGGAGAAAGAGGCAAGAGAAGTACAGAAAGAAGCAACAGAGATGGTGCACAGACATAATATCGAGTTTTTATTTTCAAAGTACAAAAATATCGAGTTGGAAATATCGAAGGGACAGAATATCGACATCAAGAATATTGCTGACCAGAATATTGATATGAAGGTAAGAAATATTGTTTTTGTTAGTATCAAAGTCAGTAATATCATTTGTAAAAATATTGTTGCTATTGTTGTTATTGTTAATTGATTTTTATATAGCGCTACTGGCAGTTCTCTAAGTGCTTGAGAGAGAGTTGCCCGATGTTGTCAATGGATGCATGGCCGCATAGTTGGCCAGTTAAGCCGTGTCTAAGGCCTCCTTAAACAGAAACGTCTTAAGCTGTTTCCTGAATGGGAGGAGTGCCAGTTCCTTGGGCAGGTACTTGGGCAGTTGATTGCAAAGTTGTGGGAGCAAGTTGGAGAATGCTCGACCCCCGTTGGATGCAGTATTGTATCCTGGAATGGTCAGGCGGCAGGTCTCGGAATACCGCAGTGTGTGGCCCGTCACATAATTCTTCAGGCGTTCTCTAATATAGGCCAGGGCTTTGCCACGGATTGCTTTATGGGCGATACAAAGGACCTTAAATTTAGCTCTCTGTTTGATTGGAAGCCAGTGCAATTTGGCAACCTAAAGATCGATCTGGTCATTCAGCACCACCTGTAGTTTATTAGTCAACTTCTGAGGAAGGCCTATATATAGGGCATTACCGTAATCCAATCTGGAGACAATTGTGGCTGATGCAATCATTTGCAGCGAGGCAGTTGAAAGGAGGGGGATACATTTCTGTAGCTGTCTCAGAAGCCCTATGCAGGTTCCGACCACTGTGGTGACTTGGTTGGCCATGGAGAGCTTTGAATCAATTTTTATGGCAAGTCTTTTTACGGCATGTACTGGTGTCGGGGTGGCACCCAGCTCTTGGGGCCAGAAACGGTCGCTCCAGGGGTTGTCTTTCGTGAGGATGAAAAGTACTTCTGTTTTTATCTGGATTGATTTTCAGTGAGTGGGCAGTCATCCAGTTTACAGTGAATCTAAGGATTATTTGTGCCACGACCTGGGCATAGCTGGAATTGTCAATCTGGAGAATGAGCTGGGTGTCGTCTGTATAGTTAAAAACTCTGCATTCAGCGTGGGCTAGGGCTGTCACCAGAGGCTGGAGGTTGATGTTAAAGAGGAGCAGGGACAGTGTGGTGCCTTGAGGGACACTGCAGGTGGGGATGCCTCTGTCTGATACCCACTCCCCTAACTGGATCCTCTGGGACCGCTCTCCCAGAAAGGAAGCTAGCCACTGGTGTGCCGGCCCATGAATACCCAGGTCCGCTATTCGATTGAACAGCCGGGTGTGGTTGACCGCATCGAATGCTGCTGATAGATTTAACAGAATCAGGGCGCTCGTTTTTTTGTTGTCCGCCATGATTCTGAGATCATCAAGGACCAACAAAATCACCAATTCCATGCTGTGGTGGGCTCTAAACCCAGATTGTCGCTTCTGGAGCAGTTAGTTATCCTCCAGGAATGATGAAAGTGTTTTGAGAACATGTTGTTCTATCACATTCGACAAGAAAGGGAGCTGGGAGATGGGCCTATAGTTCTTGAGGCTAGCGGCATCTGCTCCAGGTTTCTTTAGGAGGGGGGGTGACCCTGGCTTCCTTCAGGTTGGAAGGTAGCTGGCCAGTCTCCAAGCAGTTATTCAGTAGGGCGAGGAGCTGCTTTTCCAGGCCAGGGAGGGCCATTCGGAAAATCCTTGGGGGCCACGGGTCTGCGAGGGAACCCGATTTGGTACGGTTCATCAGCTGTATCAGTGACATAGAATCCAGCATAGGGAAGGCGGAGAGTTGCTTACCGGAAGGGGGCCTGATTCTGGACTAGTGGACTTTGATTGATGGGGGCATTGTCAATCTCAGAGATGATGTCCCTGACCTTTTGGAGGAAGTTGGTCTGGAATGTGTTGCAATCTAGGGGTACATCTGCAGATTTCACCTCCAATTTTTGGCTGAGTTCTTTCAGTATTCTAAAGGTCTCTTTCTGCTTATTAGGTGCGTCTGTGATTCTCGCCTCGTAGTATTCGGCTTTCCTGACAATGATGGATTTGTTATACATAGTAAGCATGGATTTACAGGTTGTCGGTTTCGCCGGGTTGTAGGCTTTCCGCCACCGCCTCTCGGCGTGGCGGAGGCTTTGTTTCAATGCCCTCAGTGTCTCATTAAACCAGTGGTTCCCAAACTTTTTCGACCCGCGGCTCCCTTCCCCCATTGGCCATTGCCCATGGCTCCCCACTGTTACTTTTTTTTGGCGGGTGGGGCTGATGTAAACCCGTCCTTGGGAGTACATGCATTTTCTCCCTTAAAATAAATGGGATGAAGCTCATGAAGGTATTAGAATCATATATGCAGGATGTTTCGTATTACTAAGGCAGCACCACTAATAAAATATTCCTAGTTACACTTCTTTGCCCATACCTTTTTTAAAGTACCCTCACAAACGTTATCACACTTACAGTGCTAGATAGCACACCTATGCATGTAGGCCCCATTGCCAATGTGTTTCTGCTCTTGAAGAATATTTGCATGCACTTCCATTTCTACCCATGTCTAACGTGCCAACGCACCTCTCTCAGCAGGGTGACTCATGATTTTTTAAACCACATTCAGCTTTATTTTTGCTGCCTCCTACCTGAAAGTGCCTCCAAATCAATGTAAGTAAAATAAATTCTTCCAATTCTTTTTTTAAATGCACATCTTTCTTGATTCCAAATGTTGGCATTATGCCATTTATGGTGTTTTACTTCCCTGTGCTCAAGGAGAGAGCAGGCCTGTCTGCAAATGTGTGTGTAATGAAAGAAATGTGTACTGGAAGTACTTATGATTCAAGTACAAATGTCAATACTTAATACTTAGGGGCCTATTAGGGGGGCGGGCGTACCCTAGCGGTGCTGGGACCGGCCGCCAGTGGTGCGGTGGTCCCGCACCGGCAATTAGGATGCCACCACCACGGTGGCGGTGGCATCCCGCATACATTGCATTGTGGCGGGCGGCGCTGGAAGCAGCACCCGCCACAATGCAATATATGCATGTCGCGCATTTGCATGCACAACATGGCAGGCACCGTGAGGTACCTGTTACTTTATGCATGCAAATGCAGGGGGGTACCACATGTGCACCCCCTAGCCCCCCCAACACCCTGGGGGCCCGCAACGGGCCCCCAACTGAGAGGACCGCATGCCTTTCCGTAGCGGCGAAAGGCTACTTCCCGCTGCATAGTAATATGGATGGCGCTGTCTAGCAGACACCGCCACCATATGCAACCCTTTTCTGCCCTGTCGAAGAGCGCAGACGCTCTTCCTGTCCGCCGCGGTACCCCCCGCCATCTTAATATGGCGGGGGGAAATGGGAGGCGGGCGGGGGATTATGTCGGGCGGACCGCCACCGCCATGCGGGCAGTGGCAATCTGTCCGACATACTAATAGACCCCTTAGTGTGTTTAATAGACAGAACAACTGTATTTTCCAGAGACCATGCATTGGTGCAAAATTAATTTGGGAAAAAACAAAACTATTAACTGGTCTAACAAAATTAATCGAGCATATTTCGCTTACTTTGGGAGTGTTGGAATGTGGGGATTCAGTGAAATATGGAGGTCATCCCCCTCCATATGCCATCAATTAAGCACTATATTTTTAACAACTTTAGGCATGTCACTTACAAATTGACATCATGCGTTTAAGTCTAATTAGTTCAACAGAAGCCAACAACCGCTTCAACATTAAATGCATTAAAGTGATTGGTGCATGGCTCCCCTGGCTAGGTTTGACGGCTCCCCAGGGAGCCACGGTGCACAGTTTGGGAACCACTGCATTAAACCAAGGGACCCCTTTCCCTTTATCTCTCACTCTATCTCTTTGGTCCGGTGCCACTTTAACTATGGCACATCGTAGAGTGTTTGTCAGGGCTTCGCTCTCCTGGTCGAGATTCCCTGGTTTGAGTTTAGTGGGGGGGGAGATCCTGAGTAGGGTTTCTACTAAGTTCTCAGCTTCGATATTTTTCCAATTTCGCACCTTTCTCCAAGCTGTGGGTGGTTGAGATAATTGGACATCTGTTGGAACCCAACAGCTGAGTAGTGCGTGGTCAGACCAGGCACAGGGGCTGATGGCTATTAGCATGGCCCATGGTTGCGAGGTCCAGATGAGATCCAGGATGTGCCCTTTTGACTTTGTCGGTGCGTCCACCAGTTGCTGGTGCCCCATTGTGCACATTCCTGTCTCAAACTGGCTAGCAAGTGGCTCCTTTGGAGCTTTATCCCATTGATAATTAAAGACACCTGCCACAAAATGTTGTTTGTATCGTGAGCAGAGGTCAGTGATAACCCCTGTAAACAGATCGTTAAAGCTGGGGGTTGAACGTGGGGGTGATATACCACCAGCAGTAGTAGGCAGGACGATTTAAGTGAGATTTTGACCCCTACTATATCTGCATTGTCAATGCTCTCTGCCACTACTTTGGTGGCCATTATCCATTTAATAAACAGAATGGCTACACCCCCTCCCCGCTTTTTTCCTTGACTGTTTTGCCAGAAAGTATCAAAGTTCCCCGGGAGGGCAACGATGATGTCTTGAACCAAAGTGTCACCCAACCATGTTTCAGTGAGTGCTAGGATGTCTATGTCTCCATCCTGGAGGAGTGAAAAGACTTCTAGGTAGTGTTTCTGTAGGGCATGCGTATTAAGGACTGCCACCTTCAAACCTAGTGGGTTGCTAGGTGTGGTGATAGTATGGGGGACTGTGCGCGAGGTAATAGGTCCTCCCGCCTCATTGCTGCTCAGCAGATTTTCAGCTTTCAGCTTCTCTACTGCCTCTATGTTAAGGGCATGACTCCCTGAGGCTATAGTCTGCAATTCTGCCCCTGTGTAATCCCGAATTTGGCAACGGGTCCTGGCCCCTGACCCCGGTTCGACGCGGACGGGCGCACTCTGGCTTGCCTTAGGCGTGCCTTCAGCACGCCTGCTGCGCGTCCACTCCAACATGGCCTTCGGATCACCAACCAATCAGCTCTGCGTTGTTAATAATATCGATGTTTATATCAGTGTTATGTATTTTAATATGCAGTTTAAATGTATGTGTTCTATATTTTTGGTTAAGTACTGTATTTTTATTTTTAATATATGTATTACATTTTTTGAAGTTATTAATTTTTTTAAGTACATTTTGCATTTTAGTTCCGTAGCGGGTTGGGGGTTTATAGGGGAATAGGGTGGGAAGTAGTTTAATTATAGTAAATGTAATAACTTTTGGAAATTATTAATTACTTTTAATTAAATGTTGCGTTTTTATTCCGTAGTGGGTTGTGGGTTTATAGGGGAGTAGGGTGGGAAGTAATTTAATTATAATTAACTCATTGTTATTTTTTATTAATTTTATTTGTATATTTAATATTTTATATTGTTAATTGTGGTAAATTTGTTTATCAATTTGTTATTAATTGGTTGTTAAGTATAAATAATTATTTTGTAAATATCGTTAATTGTGTTATTTTTTTTAGGAGCGGGTTGTGGGTGTATAGGGGAATAGGACGGGAAGTAATTTAATTATAATTAATTAATCATTTCTATTAATTAATAATTAAGTATTTATTATGTTATATTGTTAATTGTGGTAAATGCTTTCTTATTAATTAATTATTAATTGTTTGTTAATTATTAATATTTAATTGGAAAATATGTAAATTGTGTTATTTTTTAGGAGCGTGTTGTTGGTTTATAGGGGAGTAGATTGGGAAGTAATTTAATAATAATTAATGTATTTATATGTTTACTTATTTAATATTTATGTATTTAAAAATGTATATTGTAAATTGTGGTAAATAATGTATGGTTAATTATTTATTAAGTGGTTATTAATGATTATTAATTAATTATTAATTATGTTATTTGTGTGATTTTTTGGTCTGAGACTCCTTTGAAAGACTATTTGTGTGGGTGGCACAACCAGTGCTGCAGGCCCACTCGTAGCATTTCATTTGATTTACAGGCCCTAGACACACACAATGCACTGTACTAGGGACTTACTATTAAATAAAATATCCCAATCATGGAAAACCAATCATAACACTATTTACATGGAGAGCATATGCACTTTAGCACTAAATTGCAGTGGTACAGTGCCCAGAGTCCTAAAACCACCCCAAAAAAGGTCAAAAACAGGAGGTCAAAAAGCAAAAAGTCTGGGGGTAAACCCACTGAAAAAGCCAAGTCTACCAATTTGCATCATAAACATTAATGACTGTCTCTTCCATGAAACTGTATCCTATTGACTACAAAACCACTTCAATACTGCCTCGGCCCTAACACACAGGGCTATTGTCAGAAAGTGACAACACAATACTGCAATCACCAAAACGTATCTCCCAGTTTCATTTTTTTCACCATCATTATGTACAGCAAACTTGAGCCTGTTGGAACCATCAAATGTTGCCATCTGACCCAACTTCATCCTCCGACATGACCACAGTCTGGCAGCCCACTTGTCGATCCTATTACCTTACACTCAGAACAATTATTCTTAAACCTTCTGCTGCACTCTACACTTTACACACTGAACATTATCATTGCTGTAGACATGAGTGAAATGGATTTTCCTACCACAACTTTTGCACACAGCATTCCCAGCGAAACAGTTTGGGCTGTTGGACAAATGCCAGAGGTTGCCACACCTGTAGCATTTCCCTATAGTCTCCTTGTTGTCTTTGTTTTCAAACTTCTCACTTCAGAGACAACTTACATACAGTTATCTTTTTCCTTAAAGGGTACTTCACCACTACCTCCTGTATGCACTGCACTCTAGCCCTCACCATGTCCTCTCTGCATCTCCTTTACCCATGATGTAATTTTTTCCATACCCTCAACATCCGACTGGGGTTTTTCACAGAGAGTTTCTTTTGGACCCTTGGATTATTGGTGCACCTCATCAATTTGTCTTTTATAAAAGCATCCCTAAGATCACCAAAAGCACAGTGGATGCTATGAGTTGTAAGACACTTTACATAAGTGCGTCCTTTCTCAATTTTAAATTGTATCCTTGCAAAGAATTTGTGGTGCTCCAAAACAACATTGATATGAGTATCAAAATGTCTTTCCAACATCCGCATAGTCATCTCATACACATCCCTTAGTTTCCACTCTCCACTTCCAAAAGGTAGTTCATTATTACTTTCTTACTTGTTCCTCCCTTTAATGCATAGGTGATGCACGAGTACACCTTCCTTTCTGGCAGGAGAGGACTTTTCTACTCCAATGCGAATGAGATAGAATTCAAAATATTGTGTCCATTCTTTCCTTAGAAGAAAATGATCACTTTTCTCTAAAAGGAAAAGAGGAGGTTAAGGCATGATTGCTGCTGCAAAGGTGATCAATGCCCTGTCTTGTCAACAATAAGAGTAGGGCATTTTCATATTTGGGGGAACCAGGATCTTGGAGTTAATAGTTAAATCCAAACACCGTCACCATGGATCACATACAAAAACTGGGCTCCTACAGTGTGCTATTAAAAAGTGTGGAACAGCACAGACACTAGTACTTGTGCAGATAAGGGACATGGGGGCATATGTATGAAAGCAAAAATTAGTCGCAAACGCTGCGAATCGCAAAAAACAGCGTTTGCGACTGATTTTTCGCTATTTCATATGCATGACACACTTTTAAAATGAAAAATAAGAAATCGCTAAATTAGCGATTTCTTAGGCTGCGAAACAAGAAAACAGCGAATTTCCTAGCGAATACTTAATTTGCGATTCCTTAGCGTTGCGAATATCGCTAACAAGAAATCGCTAACTAAGAAATCGCAAACACATGTATGAAATTGTCGCAAATTGAGATTTCACAAAATTCGCAATTTAAGAAATCGCTATTAACACCAATTGCTTGCAGGTGGTAAACTGGTGCAAGGTACAAAAACCAGCCCACAATGCAACAAACACACCCACAATGGCTGCAATGTACGTGATAGCCAGGAGGCTGCGTATTCGGGCCCTTGCACACAGGAGAATGAGACAGGAACGTATCTTCAGGCTGCGCATCACCCTGTTCCAGAACACTGAAGAGGAGATCTATGACAAGTACAGACTGCACCCACAGACCATAATGGACCTGATTGAGGAGCTGAAACCCCACTTGGAGCACCCTACTCGCAGGACACAAACAATTCCCACACATGTGCAGGTCCTGTGCTCCCTGCACCTCCTGGCGTCAGGGAGTTTTCAACGGGTCATAGCGGAGGTTGGTGGGGTGTCACAGAGTGCACTTTCGAGCTTCTTCCATGCCTTCCTAGATGCAATGCTACTGAGGCTCTCACATCACATTTACTTCCCCACCACCCAACAGGCATTACAGCAAACGATACTGGACTTCTACCAGATTGCACGTTTCCCCCACGTCATTGGCTGCATTGACGGGACCCATGTGGCCATCACACCCCCAGCAGAAACTGAATATGTCTACAGGAATCGGAAATGCTACCATTCACTCAACATACAGATTGTGTGCAACGCTAAGTATCACATCACAGACATCGTAGCCAAATACCCCGGCAGTGCACATGACTCCTTCATCTTCCGACACAGTGGAATACACAGAAGTCTGAGTGCTGGAGAGTTTGGGGAGGGGTACCTGCTCGGTAAATACATTGCACACATCAATACATCCACTACATCACTTGAGGGGGGGGGGACATTGACTCACCTATTGTGTTTTTTTCCATGCAGGTGACGGTGCCTATGCAGTGCGCGACTTCATCCTGACCCCATACCTGGATCCTGCAAATGCAAGTGAGAGGCGCTACAACAGGGCACACAGATCTACACGCTGTGTCATTGAGCGAACCTTCGGAATCCTGAAGAGCCGCTTCAGGTGCCTGCATAAAAGTGGAGGCGCACTGCAATACAGCCCTGAGACCTGCTGTAAAATCGTTGACAGCTGTGCAATGCTACATAACATGGCAATGAGGAAAGGCACCACAATTGATGTGACCGATATTGAGGAAATGAGACTACAAAGCCTGATGATGTGTCAAGTGTTTAATCACACTTCACATGTAATTGTCCCCAGCACATGTTGTACACACAGTGCAGAGAAGGCACAAGTAATTGTTCAAACAGCCTTTTCGGGTAAATGCACCCGTGTTGCAGTCAGTGTCCCCGCAGATGATCACCTCCGTCGGTGCCGTCCAGGGTGAGTGCCCCCCATGGTGCGCCCTTGGCCTGCTACCTGTCTGCCACTGCGGCGTCTTTCACCTGGCAAGGTTGGAGTGATGCTGCTGCGACTCGATGTGTCCTCACTCTCAGCAGAGGCCATTAGTGCGCTGCCACCAGCATTGGCTGTCTGCAGCTGTTCCACAGCAGTGGTTACCTGCTCTAACCCTAGTGCAATGTCCTGGCAGCAATGTGCCATGTCCACCTGCATGGTTACGCTTCTGCGTGTGAGTGCACTGGTGGTGGTGGTGCAGAGGCGGTTGACTGCCTTTGTATAATTGTGTAGCCGTGCATTGGCACGTCGTCCAGCCCTGTCATTGGCAGCTTGGGTGTCCCTCAAAGTGGCACAGAGCTCATGTATTGCCGCTACCATGTTGCGATTGTCCTGATGTATGCGGCCTAGCTGGCGATTTATTGACCGCATTGCCTTGCTTTGCAGGTGCTGTTCCTGCAGCATGCACTGTTCCAAGCCGGAGAACACGGTGCCTTCTCCTTCTGTTGCAGTGCTGCTCCTGGGCCTTGACCTGGATATGGCTTGTTCCCTTTGCCTTGGTGTTGGTGCGTCATGACGGGGCATATCTGTCACACCCTGACTCCCCTCTCTCCTGTCGGTGTCATCGCCTGTTGCTGGGACTTCGTCCTCAAATGGAGGCAGTGGGGGCACATGTGCGCGCTTCCTGCGCTGAATTGGCTGCTGCTCTGTCTCATCGCTGGAGTCCGCAGGGTCTGCAGGCTCCTCTCCCTCTGCGCTGTCTTCTTGTGGCATGCCGTGTGCTGTGGATGTAAAGGGGACTACATGAGTTTGTGTTACTGTCTGCATGTGGTACTCAATAAAGTTACAATTCTTTGACGGCTAACCTCTGACTCATTTCCATTCAATGATCCCCAAAACACATATGTTGCATTTAATTGTGATGGTGTCATGGACACACAGTCACACACAGTACTACGAGTCCCATGATGCATTGCTGGGTGTGCTGTAAGACCTGGGCAGGATTGGCATGTTGGGAGTTTACTATGCGCATTTGGGGGAGTGTGCAAGGGATGGGGAGGAGTGCAGGGTGATTTGGCATGCATCTTACCTTGTCTGCTGGATGAGGGGTCGGAGCTGTCTATTGCCGCCAATCCACCAACGCTTTCAGGCAGGAGGGTAGACTCCACGAGCTCCTCATGGGGGGGTTGGCTGCTCTGCAGTGGATGGTCCTCCTCCAGTCTGATTGGCATCCTTGAGTCTGGCTGCCACCCTCTCCTTGGACCTCTGGCGCATATCATCCCACCGCTTGCGCAGCTCCTCGATGGTGCGTGTGGTGACTCCAACAGCATTCACCTTGCTCTGTATTTCCAGCCAGATTTTCCTCTTCCTGGCCTCTGGGACTTTGAGTGCCTTCTTCCCAAAGAGGAGCTCATGGCTGCAGACCATCTCCTCAATGAGGACCTCCTGCTCCTTTTCTGAAAACTTGTGTTTTCTCTTTCTTTTTTCTGCATCTTTGCCCTGCTGGTTTTGTTTGGGATCCATTGCTGGTTGCTGTCTCCAGGAAAGCCTCCTCACACTCCACAAGCAGCCTCTGGGTGTGGCTCAGGTGAGCAGGTGCAGGCAATCACTACAGTTTCCTGTTTGTGATGTCATCAGCCTGCACCAGGCTTGCAGATTCCCGTTTTTGCGATTTCTTAATTAGCGAATTTCGCTATTAAGAAATCGCAATACGGGATTCTGCGAATTATTTGCGATTTTTAAGGAATCGCAAATGATTAGCGATTTATTTTATACATCCCATTTAGCGAATCTGAATTTGCGAATCGCAAAATCTCGCAAATTAGGATTCGCTAAAGGGGAGTTTGATACATATGCCCCAAAGACCCTTGCAGAATTAAAGAGAATACTAACATCCATATTTACTAAGATGTTGATTTGGGGGTTGCATAACTTTTGTGGTTAAGTCCCCATGCAGAACCATTCTGGCATTTACCAAGCCATGTAAAGTCGATTTGCTTGTCTTTGTGTGGTTTAGTAAATACAAAGCAATACAATGCAACACATAGCGCTGCCTTGTGTACTTTTGCATCAGGTAGGTGTTACATGGGTGGAGCTTGGGTTTCATGTGCATCTGCTCATGTATTTTTGATGCAAACCCAGATTTACAAAGATTGTAAACCTTGGTTTGTGCCCGTAACTCAGGCACCCTTGCGTCATGGCACACGGGTGCATGCGTTAGCGCTAGGTAGACACAAGTCCTGATTTATTACTTCCATTTAGGTCTCTTGGACTGTGACCTCCTAAATAGGCATCTCCCTCAGCTTTTGCACATGCTCTTGCAGCCACTGCTAGGCGCGTTGGAGGTTCGGATAGACTGGGCCTGTGAGCTCACGGTGAACAGTCCAGTCCCATACAGATAAACTGACCATGCAGGGTTGGTTTCTCCAGCTGTGTATTGCCCCTTCAGCACATCATAAATCAAGACTCATATCTCCTCTGGATGGGCATGTCCCAATACTTAACTGCTTGTGCCCTATCGAACTCTAACCCATATTGAACTGTACCCTGTAAGACAACAGAGCATTTTATAGTGACGTCATTCTAGGGTTGACTGTTCCTATCCCATGGAATCTTTACTGGTAATTCTGCTCCCTATTTCCCCATGTGGAACCAGGATAATCCTGTTCCCTATTGAGGACCATATGCCTTCAGGGAGGATGGTAGTGATTTCAATGTATCAGAGCATTGATAACTGTTTGTCTTCTTTTTTTATGAGCTTGTCCCTAAAGCTGTCTGTTTCTGTCTATCATTGCAATGCAGGGATAAACACTCGTTACGCGTGATCACAGTGCAATGCACTGCTGACGTCCCCATATAAAACTTAGTGCAGCTGGCAAGTACAGATTTTGTACAACAAGGAGAGCCTTCCACTACAAAAACTATGCTTTAATGCTTTTTTTCCATGTTGCATGTGTGCTGTACAATGCAGCACACATGCAAAGTTTGAAAAGTATTGCAAACATTTCTCCTCTGTTACACCTGCCTTGAGGAATTGCAGGGTTGTGTGAAAATTCGATTCTAGTCTACAAATGTTAGTAGATAGGGATTTTCTTCAAAACCCATGGGTAGTTGCATGAGAACAGTCAAGTACCACCCATGAAATGCCCCCTGAACAAAGTAGTGCAAAGTAGCGTAGAGTACTACTTTCCTTTTCTTTGGCCAACATTCCAACTCAAATCCTGATTTGCTTTGGAAAATACATAGCAGCAAAATACGTTGAGCAGGGTTTCTAAAGTAACTCAAATCCAGTGCAAATTATTAGTAAATCTAGGCCAGAGTCTCGTAATTCCACGCTCACTCCACTCCGCTGTCTGCCTGAGGACTGTTGCTGCTGCTTTTCATTCCATGCCTCCCCACCCTCCCAAAAGTAAACAGAGCTAGGCCACAGGCACATAAAAATCAAGTCAGAGCGTGCCCACTTTGAAAAATAGCTGCAGCTAGTGGAGGGCACAATGGCCCCCCTCACTTCTCTGGGACTCCTCAGTCCTCTGGGCACCGGTGCCACTGTACAGGATGCACTACTAGTAGCTACGGCCCACCTGTCAGTCCTTCTCCAAATTCTACAAATCATAATGGAAAAAAGACCCTTGCTCTCCCTTCCTCATGGTGTGCATTCTATGTCACAAGGCTGACATTACAGTAGAGGAGTGGTCAGCTGTGAGAGGCAGTCAAGGCCCTGCACGTGCTTTACAGACCAGTTAAAAATTTAAGGAAGGTAAGGCCTGCCTCTCTTGTCCACACTTCTCGGTCAAAAGTGGGCTGCTGTTTCTGCTGCGTTGAACCCAAGTTGTGTGCCGCCCTGCTCAAAAACATTTTGGGAACCAGATTTATTTTTTCTCCCACAAATTACACATTGGAGTTTGAGGCTACAAGGTTCAGGAATACGATTATTTATGTATTCATAGAAACAGTAGTGAATGCATGAAAATGCCAGGCAGCATAATGGATGAAGGTTAAGGAATGTTCACACCAACCCACTGTGGAAGAAGCATACCCCCAAATTCAGGATACCCCCAAATTCAGATTACCCAAAATGTACCTCACATGGTTCTCCCCTGGGTTGATCCTGCACATAAAGGCACCCTCACCGAAATCTATTTAGCAGAATGAATAATCATAAATAACTGGACCCACTCAATAACTGAGCTTTAGATCAGAGGAAAGTGTAGAGTTGTGTTCCAAAAATCTCAAAAGTCAAGCAGCATGGGATAAATGCCACGAAGGCTCAAACACAAAGTTATACAAAGTAGTGATCAATCAGAAATAATCTAAGTCTCAAATGAGCAGCAAAATCATTACAAAAAAAATTCATAGCAAACTGGAGAAAATGCAGAATCCTCATGGCATGATTATAAGTCACAACCCTTTCAGCAAATTAGAACTTTAAATGTCATTTTCTAAGTTAACACATTTAAGAAAGCGTCGAGCATGTTCTAGGGTATTTCCATCTGGAGATATCCAACATAATATGAAACATTTCAACAACAATGCTTTACACCAATAAATAAGACTATGACCAGCAATAGAACTACAGCTCAAGGGCTTTGAAAACCTTTTTAGTTAGGAAGCCTAGGAAGTTCATTAAAAGCAGACAAACGCACATTAAAAAGGCAAGGCATAGCCCGCCTTCGCTTCTGCAGAGTCCGTGGAGAGAAAAGATGCACAGGGAGAGAGATGGAAGGGGAAGAGCAGGCATGAATGCCAAAAGCAGCATCAGAACAGCATCCATGTTATCCAATATGGCGCTTCTATATTAATGTGCCACAACTAAATTACATTAATAGCATACTTCTATCTCATATTGAACTAATTGCAACTGTAATCATGATAATTTAACATTTGCACCTGGTCTGAACTTCCAGATACTGGGGAGGCAAGATGGCGGCCGTGTAGTTGCGGTCGCAAGCAGTTGGTCGCGAGGAGGATAAAGTAGGAGTTACGGGATTATTGTGGTGAAACCCTGGCTGTCCTACCTGTGGATTGAAGGAGTACTGTTTCACGTAATGATACTCTGTTTCGCTGTTCCTGTAGCTTTTGGTGGCGAAACACTTCGTGCACCAGTTGCTGCCGCTGCTGATCGTTTCTTTCATCTCCGGAGAGGCTCGGCAGGCTGTAGGCGGAGGCAGTGGCAGCTGCGAACTCAGCGGAGGCTGCGGAACGGAGCAGGCTGCTATCGAGCGGTATTGTGGGAGTTGTGGGAGTTGTGGGAGTTCGGTGCAAGGGGCTGTGTTCGGGAGGAAAGCTCTGGCAGTCAGGTCCCCGTCATGACGAGACGAGGCACTCGACTGCTGAATACGGCTGCCATCCCCGGAAAATGAATAATGTTAAAACGGCTGTGCCTAAAAAGAAAGGAGAAGAAGAAGGTGCAATGGCAATTACAGGAGCAGGCAAGTACTTCAACAAACACATTGGCTGAGCCTCGATCCCTTGCCAATAAGAAACAGCAGCTAGCCGGTAAGACTCGTCAGAATACCACTGCTCCTGCCCCTACCACAGCCCCCACCACAGCCCCCCCTATTGCTAGCATGTTTTTGAATTCCGGAAAGGAGAGAGGGGCTAAAAGAAACCTCCCTTTGGAGTCTGGTGAGGGAGTACGTGAACAGGAGCAAGAACACCTCTCTACCAAAGATTGCAGTGAAGGTTTTGATCTGATGGGGGAGGCTTCAATCGCCGCTGCCTCTGACGGAGGGAATGCACTGGCTGTCAGCTCAGTTGCTACCCCGACTGCAAGGCTTTCTGAAGGTAAAGTAAGACTGTAGTTAGTTCCAAGATGAGCCCATCGCTTAGTAGGGGAGGCATGGGGGGGTACAGCTTGAGAAGGATGTCTCTCGAGAGATGGTAACCCCCCCTCAGTAACTATCGGGACTGTCGGAACTGCATCAGGGGATTTACAGCCAAGTGTCACGGAAAAAGTTTCAAGCGAGTGCTTTTTTTCGGTTTCGGAGTGGTCAGACGATGATGACGAACATCATCCCTCTATGGAAAGTAGTACGCATGGCACGGACAGCGATATAGAGCAGGAGCCTCCTGTTACCGCGGTAAGGTCAGGGGTAACTTCAAAAAGGCAGACTGATTTTGAAAGCAATTGGGCTCATCCACTGGCCACGTCTTCGCAAGGGAGCCCCTCTGAGCTGGCTTTACTGGAATCTATACACCAGGAAATCATTTCTCACCGAGAGGAGACACGCCAAGCTAGTAAGAAGATGCAAGCTGCAATGAGGAAAATGCAGGGGGCTGTGAGGAGGCTTTCAAAAGCTAGTGCCTCACTGGGTGACAGAGTATCAAACTTGGAGGAGAGGATTGTGTCATCAGAGTCCCAGGCTGCTGAGGCAGTAAACAAGGTTGACGCTCAGTGCTCACAGGTGTCTGATATCCAATGGAAACTGGAGGATTTAGAAAATAGGCAAAGACGGAATAATTTAAGGGTCCTAGGGATCCCGGAGGGGGCTGAAGGGTCAGATACTAAAGCCTTTATTCTTAAATTGTTCGCTCAAGCATTCCCGGAGCTCTCCAACTGGAACTGGCAGTCCGAGATTCAGAGGGTTCATCGTACTCCTTTTAGGGTTCGTACAAATGTGAGAGAGGGGGACAAACTGAGGGCAATTTTGATCTTTTTTGGCAACTTTACATTAAGACAGCTAGTTGCGGAGAAGGCGAGACCTGATGCAAAGAGGACTGCTGAAGCAATGTCTTTCTTTGTCCGCCCGGACTTTTGCCACACCACGGTGGAGAGGAGATGGAGACTTCGCCAGCTTATTAAACCCTTCCAGGAGAAGAAACTACAAGTGTTTCTGATAAACCCTGCTCAACTAAAGATTATTAAGGAAGGGAAAGCTTTCTATTTTGCCTCGGAGATAAAGGCTAAGGAGTTTCTAGATTCTCTGGAAAGTTAGGGAAATCATTTGTCGGCATGGTTCTAGGTTCTCTTTCTCTAGGATCAATCCACAGGGCTTTCTAAGATCTCTATGATTTCTAGGTGGTGTTCTATGTCTTTATTCCTTAACGCGACCACTGCTCTCATCATATGCACAGACTAGGTCTGTGCGCCTCATTTAAGGGGGTAGGGGACGGTGTTGGGTGGTTTGGAGGAGCGGGGTGGGGGGGGTTCATGGGGTGTGGCACAGGTTTGGGGGTGTAAAAATAAAAAGGAGTTGATCAGGTGTTGTAGAAGGATATATAGTTGTGAATTGTGTTCTTTTGCTGATATACTAACAGCATGCTTAGGCAATTATGTTTTTTGCTGGGTATTGGTATTGCAGGATTGTTCAGAAAAAACCATATCAGTATGAGTATTATAATATGTACGATTAATGTTTCGGGACTAAATGACTGGAAGAAGCGCCAAAGGCTGGACTTCCTAGTTAGACATAATAGGTTGGATCTAATTTGCTTACAAGAGACCCATCTTCCCTGGGCTAAACGTAAGTTGCTGAATATAAGAGGCTATGAGTTGATTGTATGTTCTTCACAGACATCCATGAATAGGGGAGTAGCATTATTGGCCAGAACTTCTTTAGGGGGAGCAAAGAGGGTTAAAAATGATAGGTTAGGTCGCTGGGTCATTGCAGAATTAAGTTTAGGAGTTACAATTCGTTCTATTTATGGGTCAAATTGCGATGATCCAGACATCTTTGACTATTTGGAAGCAGAGTTGGCAGGGTGGCCAACGCCGCTGATAGTCTGTGGGGATCTAAATATATCCGCAGTCTGGCAGAATATGTCTAAATATCTTGGAAGGAAACCTAGGGTGTACAGTGCTCTGTCCTCCCTTATAAGATCGCATGGACTCAAAGATGTCTGGGGTGAAAAGGAACCACAGGACCCGGGGTTTACATACTTCTCGAACCCATATCAAAAATACTCCAGATTAGATTACTTTTTTATTTCACAATCCGAACTTACTAAGGCTACTATTAAGAAACTCCCCAGAGTAATCTCTGACCACAATCCTCTTATTCTATCGTATAGGGTCTATTGTTCAGAGAAAAGATAAAAAACATACCAATTGGACTTTTGAAAGAAAACTACTATCAGATTGTAGGTTTCTTGAACATATCAAAAACTGGACTGGCGAGTATTTTGATGCAAACAGATATAGTGCCTCTAGGAATGGGGTTTGGGAAGCTTTTAAAGCAGCTTTTAGGGGGGAAACTATAAGCTGTTCTGCTAGATTAAGGAAGGAGGATATGGCAAAGGTTGATAAGCTTATGGAGGATCTTGCGATAGCAGAGAAGGTTCATAGTGAAGAAATAGGGAGTAGTTTGGACGGGCTGGAGAGTTTTAGAAGTATGGCGGTTATTAAAGCTAATTTGCAAAAATTGGTCACTCAGAAGGCGGTGGGGGAGTATCAGGCATCAAAGGCGAAAAGGTATGAGACCGGGGAACAGGCGCTGCAGGATTTTGGCCTTACGCATTAGGCAGGAAAGATCAAAGAATGTTACCACGAGTATTCAGGATGAGGGGAAGACATATTCGGAGATTAAGGACATACTAAAGATCTTCGAAAAGTTTTATCAAAATCAGTATGATGATGAGAGCCATCGGAGCCAACAGCAAGAGTTGTTTAATTTAGAGATTGGCAATATAGGCCCCTTACTTGATGTAGCCTTAAGAGAGCAGCTGGAAAGGGATGTATCGATTACAGAGATTAAAGATGCCTTGCGAGAACTGGCTGCTGGGAAAGCTGTGGGTCCCGACGGAATCCCTTTGGAAGTGTATAAAAATCTGGAAAACGAGTTACTTCCTATTTTGCTAGATCTTTTTAATGGCATTTTATGCTCAGGCATTATACCAGATTCCTGGAAGGAGACCAACATTATCATATTCCATAAAAAGGGCAAGCCCAAAGAGAAACCAGGGTCGTATCGGCCAATCTCACTTATTAACGCAGACACCAAGGTGTACTCAAAAATTTGGGCTAAAAGGCTGGGGAGGGTCATTGGCGGCCTTGTCTCCCCTTGGCAGCATGGGTTTGTGCCCGGACGGGGCACTACGGATCATACTCGCCGGGCCATTGCTCTTTTTGATGCCCATGCTGCTGGGGGGAGGGAGATGGCCATGATCCTCCTCGACGCGGAGAAAGCTTTTTATCGCGTAATATAGAATTTTTTGTGGCGTATTTTAGATGCAAAGGGTTTTGGCCCCAAGATCATCAAAGCTCTCCGAGCTATGTATTCAGACCCCGTGGCTAGGGTGTCAGTAATGGGGGAGAAGTCGGAGAAGATCTTGATTAAAAGAGGAACACGGCAGGGCTGTCCCTGCTCCCCGATATTATTCTCACTATATATCGACCCCCTGATCCTTAGAATAATGGGCTGCCATAGGATTAGTCCCGTTATTTATAATGGGCACACAACTAAACTGCTAGCTTATGCAGATGATCTGGCGATCTTTACCAGTGATCCACATCAGGCAATGTCTGCATTAGTGGAATTGGCCAAGGAATTTGGTAGCAGCTCGGGATATTTGCTTAATGAAGAGAAGACCCAGATCATCTGCACTAAGAACATTATTAAGTTAGACAGCAGATATTTGGATTCAGCAGTCTATCTAGGGATCAGAGTTAATTTGGATGTTGAGAAGATTATTATGGAAAATTACAGCCCCCTTATGGTGGCGATGGAAGCAGAGTTAAAAAGGCTGTATGTTCTACACCTCTCCCTGGTCGGAAGGATAAACGTACTTAAGATGACATTTTTTCCCAAGATTCTTTATTTGTTTCGAGCTATCCCTTTATTACTGGAGGAAAAAAATTTAAAAAATCTGGAAAGTCTTTTTAATAGGTTCATATGGCAATACGGGAAAACCAGACGATCGTTGAACCTTATGTCACTCCCGTATGACAGGGGTGGTATGGCTCTCCCAAATCTCCGGCTATATCATCTTTCTTGTTTATTAGCACATATGTCAATTCTCTTCCATCGCGATTCTAGCCTGGTAATGATTCAGGGAAGTATGCAGGCCCCTCCCTCCATTTTTGAGCTTCTTCTTGGGAAAAATGCTATAGGGCTGCTCCTAAGGGAGGTTGATAGGAGATTTTACAAGAAGCCTAGACTGAAGATACTGAATGGGATATGGGGGACTTGGAAAGCAGTCCAAAAGCTATTGGAAATCCCCAAGTATAGATAAAGATTTGGAACGGTTGCACTCACAGATAGACCGTGGTAGTTCAAAGTAATCCTTGTAAAAAATCCCCAAGTATAACATGTACCTCCTTCTTTGGAACTCTAGCCTATTTCCGTTTTTGGGCAAGAATATGATTAATCCTCTCTGGAGTGAAAGTGGAATTAGATCTGTAGGCGATTTTTTTGAGGGGGAGGAATTTTTAAGTTTTGGAGCATTCCAGTCTAAATTTGGGATTTCTACCAATTATTGGTTTCTGTATGGACAGGTAGTAGAGACTTTGAAGGCATTTAGACTGAGAATTCTGATATCTACAAGGCTTCCTGTGATAGACTATGTAGGGAATGGGGGTAATAAAATAAAAATTATATATAGTCATCTGCTGGAGGGAATACAGGATGATTTGGAGAAAGTAGAGTCTTCACTAGCAGTTAAAACAGATGATCCTGATGTGGACTTAGATCTTGCTTTATTGTTAAATAAGAAATTACTCCGCTCATCTAATCTGAGGGCCCAGCATTATAAAACCCTTTTTAATCTATATTTTACGCCGGCAAAGCTTGCGGCTTGGGGTTTGGTGCCGAAGGATAATTGTCCTAGATGTGATAAAAGCCCAGCGGATCTAATACACATGTTTTATCAGTGTGAAAAGCTGTCTATTATTTTGAAAGAAATTTCAGTCTTTTTGGAGGGGCTCTTAAAATGCAGAATTGATTTCTCTTCTACACTGATGTTAACGGGAGTCGATAGGAACATGAAATTAGGTAGCACCGCGGAAGCTTTGGTTTTTATTTGTACAGCTGTACTTCGCATCATTATATCCGCAGGCTGGAAGGAGCCTTCTCCCCCCACATTCCAAATGTGGCTGGCACGGTTGCTTGGGATACATAATATAGAATCATGTTTATTTGAATCAAAAAGTATCAAAGTAAGGGATAAGGGGAGAGCTATTTGGGCTCCAGTAACTAGCTGGAGAGATCTTTAGCAGCAAAATATTGGATTATTTTTCTCTTTCTTTTTCTTTTTCTATTTTCTCTCCTTTCTGTAAAAGGTTCTTTAAGGCATGTGAGGGACAAATAAGTGTTTACTGTTTTGTGGATTTCCTTTGTATAACATCTGTAACTCGATAATTTAACATTTGCACATTGGATCCATCATAAAAAATCTTTATGTATTATGATTATTTATTCACGAAATTATAAACTCAGGAAAAGTGCTACTACACTATTAAAAACATGTGGCACACATTAGGAACAACAGCAGTTTTAAATACATATTGAAACCAAATGAAATCGATGATCATAGATTATAGGTCTATATAGGGCTTGGCATCCATTAACCACTGTTGGTTCTTATGTTTCCTAAAGGCTATACAGACATAAAGTACCCAACTATTGAATACATTTCTAGCTAACCAGTTAGATGCCAATGACTGGACCTTGTTACCTGACAACCATCCCAGTAAATTCAGATTACTAAGGCCCTGATTATTAGGGCCAGGCATTATTGTACCTAGAGACGTCCAATATCCTGAAGGTCTGAATTCAGCACTTCTAATTAAAAGTTTTGCCCTTCAAAATGGGTGATGCATGTGAATCTTTGTGCTCTCTGCACCAAAATCAGCATGTTCTGGTACTTACTGGCCATTTTATCTCAGATTTGAGCCACGGATATGAACTTGAGGAAAAATTGCTGGTGTTGGAATTTTATTGTCAATTACTGGGTGTGATATACTTATACTATACTTCCTATCCTACGCAAATAGGGGTTCAGCAAGAGTTGGAACTATCTGGTCCACTTGTAGTGAATACTTGAGTCGGTAACAATTATAATGATTTGCAACCAAACCTTTGTTAATTAAGTGTTTTCATAAAAGGCTATTCTATTTGGATCTGCTCATGCGTCTCTCATTAATTCCTTTGCTGCCCCTTCTAACCTCTTGCAGGGTGCTCCAAGGTGGCTACTAGTGAGTGGAGCATTTTTAAATACCCCAAAATAAATAAATAAATAAATAAAATGAATAAATCAGACTGTGCCTTTAATATTAAGCATTCGGTTAAGCTAACCTATAAAGCAATAATCTGCAGTATCTGGACTGAATGAGAAACTGGTTGTTACAGTTCTAAGGGGCATATTTATGAGATGTTTGCGTCATGCTTGCACCACGGAGCATGCGACATGCATGACGCAAACCTCTGCAGCAGGTTTTTGAAGCCATGCAAAGCCACTTTTTCATGGCTCTGAATGACTTCATAAATCTGGAGTGAGGCAATGCAGCTGAAATAGGCCTTTTGACTTACTCTGCTCTGAGTAGGTGTTCCATTGGTGTTGCATGAGTGTTCCCCTACCAATGCCATGGATTTTGATGCATTTCCAGATTTCTAAGGCCTTGTAAACCTGGGAGTGCGTCTAAATCTTACACCTTCCCAGGGGAGACGTAACAAGGGGAAATGTCTTTATTTCTCCTTGTGTTTTCCTCTTTCTGTGTGTGCTGCATTATGAAGTACACACAGAAAGAGGTAAAAGCCTCTCAGGGTTGTATTTGTGCAGGAAGGTGCACCTTCCAGCGCAAAAACAATCCTGCCTACATCACAGGCATCCTTGCACCATGGTGCAAGGATGCCTACATTGGCACTAGGCTGCCAAAACTGCAGCAACACAAGGGAAGAGGACAGGAATGTGCCATATTAAAAAAATATGGTGCATTCCTGTCCTTTTCCTGTGATACAGGGCAGCGCAGTAAGGTGTCTTGCTGCCCTGCTTCAAATTTTTCATAAATGTGCCCCAAAGTTTCTAGGCATTAGGAAGATGTAGGGTAGTATAGGGTGCAGCTAGTGTGCAGAAGCTGGCAGTTGCTGGTAGTAGTTGGGAGTTTTTCTCCTGTCTCCTGACTCTTCTGTTGTGTGAGGTACTTGACTAAGGCATTTTGGGCCACATGTATGAACCTATTTTGCAATCGCAAACTGGCCGATTCGCAGAATCGGCCCGTTTGCGATTGCAAAAAAGGCTTTTCCTATGTATCAAACCCTATTTTGAGATTCTTTAACCTGTTACAGAATCTCAAAATGGGATTGCAATTCGGTATTTGGAAGGGGTGTGCTTAGGGCATCCCTTCGTAATACAGAATCACAGTGGTATGTATGAATGTTTTGTGACAATTAATGTGATCGCAAAGTGTTTGTATTTCACCACCAACTTCAAGTTGGTGGCAACCCATTTACAAATGGGAAGCAGTCCCAAAGGGACCCCTTCCCCTTTGGGAATGGGGGTGAAAACGTTTTTTAAGAGCAGGCAGTGGTCCCATGGACTTGAATACAGCATGCCTCGCAGAGCAGAGCATGCGCTGCCCAGGCTCGACCTAAAAAACGCTAAGATTCGAGAGTAAAATGGGCAGGGTGAGAGCCGTGTGCCCTTTATGAGTTCAAAATGTAAGCTCTGGGCCATACGGCCCAGCGCACAGATGCCACACACCGGAGCTATCAGGAAAGAACCCACCTGAGCACTGTGAGCCCAGTGCAGGCAACTAGACTTGCAAATGCTAGACTTATTCCAGGGAGTTGTGGAGGACTCATCTTCCTCAAGATGCCCAAGGACACTTTTTTACCCTCCCCCGTTTGCACTTCAGCCAGAACCTAAAGAGCATAGGTAGAGACCAGAAAAAAGGCAGTAGCTTGCGGGGAGTGGTGAAGGTGTCTCCTACCTCTTAGAAGCTGCCTGACTTGCTATAGAGCTGCCCAAAGCTTCTAGCTCTAAAGCTGCATGCTGTCACTCCTCACTCCCGAGATCTAGCTAATACTTTGATTTGATTGAATTAAGAAAAATGTGTTGTTAAAATTAGCAGATAATTCAGCAGGTGGCAGCAGGGGTGTAAAACAGGGGCCCGAGTCCTTTAGAAGGTCTCTGTTTAGTCTAAGGCCCATGAATATCCAAGATATGGGAGACTTAGAGGCCCCTCTTCAGATTCTGCGGGAGAGCGGAGGCTTGGCATCACTCCACTGGATGGTGTGTGACGTGTCATGGGCTTTAAATGCAGCAGCTTAATTCAAGTGGCCCTTGCCCTGGATATAAGCTCAAACCCTGTGACAGAAGGTTTCTTGTGCCCTCATTTTGCTGCCTGGTACTGCTCATCCAGAGGTGCCAGTTGCAGTGTGCAGACTCCCATGACATCAGGATTATGCGGTCCTTTGGCAGAGCCACCAGAGCATAGAGCTCGATTTGTGACTGCTAACTCCACCACACTGTTCGAGTTTCCGCATTCACCAACTTTATGTGCATGGAAAACTCTACCACTCCGATTCTGTGAATCAAGACCGTGCATTTCCATGTGCAAACTGAAGTTTTGCCAATCTGCTTGATAATGGTGTCTGCAACTGCATTGACCAACTGGGTTTAAATCTGCATTAGATAGCGTAAGCCCTACATTGCTTTGAGATTTTTCAGTAATACGGAAAGTTACGATACTGCAAAACCTTTAAGCACTGGTTAAACTTTTTCACGTAGGCAGGTGCCAAATGAAATATAACATCAGGATTCTGAATAAACTGGATTTTGTTAACAATGGCATCTAAGCAGGGTCCTCAGAAGTTAGCGTAGGTGCGACTTTTGCATTCATTGCCATAAGCCTCACGCAGATGTGTAGCGTAAAGATGCTCTTTCGGGACTTTGCGGGCTAGGAAGATATTTGGGAAATCCCATTGACATGCTGCATGAGTGACAGGAGACAGTGAAGAAGAAAGTCAAAGCCTCTGACCACAAAAGCATAGTTTACGCTGGAGCCTATTCATCTTGCCCACAACCATGGACTCGTTCAGCCCTTTTCAATCCCCAAACACAATTAGCTCAATCTTCTTTCCATTTAATTTAAGCCAGTTGGACGTCATCCAGTTAACATAAACAACGGACAGGCAAGTGCACACTGCAGCAGCTGCAAACTCAAGATCGTCTGAGCCTGAAGCAGACTCTTTTGTTAAATGGTAGCGGCAGTCGTAGTCGATAACCTTTCAAGTATTGCCCGGCGGTAATCGCCTCTTATACCATTCGATGCTAAACCAATAAAAAAGCAGGCGCCGGAGACTGGAAGGCAGGAAACAAAGTTTTATTCCGTCGGAGTGGAACACATCAGATCAGACAGCGAGGTATCGTCACGAGGTGCTCTAACTGCATCTCTGAGGCCTGGCCTCTTATACACAGGTTTATGACTTTATTGCAGGTTTATCATACATGGCACATTTTTGAGATCGCTTTGATACATGAAAGAACATCCTCAGAATCCCCACTTCAAGCTCGTTCCCACACATATCTACAGTGGAAGTCCCCACCCCACCCACAGTAGGAGATGGCTATCACACAGCTGGACATTCCGCCAATTCCCGGGGGTGTGTGCGACCGGTCGGGTCTCAGGGGGTGGGGGGCCTTGATCTACTGTAATCCCTTTGATGTGGGGTGTTTCCCTTACAGTAGGGGCAATAAACTGCATCCGCAGGGCTAGGTGATGGCCTGGGATCGGTTCGGACAATGGGGCGCAGAGGAAGGGGGTTATCAAAGAGATGCATGACCATGTATGGGATGTCGGTCAGGCGTGGGATGTGGTTCCATGGCAGGGTCGCGCAGAAGGAGAGGGTTTATGGCCTGTGTATGAGAGAGCGGGGGTGGCCGGCGCGCGGGGGAATGCTTGCAGCGCCAGGGGGACGCGCTGGCGATCGGCAATGAGCAGGGAGAGACCAGGGTGCCTAAAATGGCTGCCGTGCGCTTTCCTGTGTGTCGCGCTGGGGAGAGACAAGATGGCGCAGATAATGTTCAGTTCGCAAGCTAAATTTCCACAGTCCTCCCTTTTAACATATCTCGCCAGCTTGTTTAGTTCGGATCTATCCCCATAATACTACGAACTTCCACCTCATACAAAGCTTTCATTCGCTCCGCTTCCAAGTTCAAAGTCTTAGGGCAGATGCAGTTCATAAAAAGCGAACATAAAGGTGGCAGACACTGAATCCCCAAGCAACATCCACATAGTATCACAATTGGTATTAGGATAAATGAAAACAGCCTCCATCCCCAACTTCTAATAGTGTCCCAAAACCAACTTCCCAGTGACCATTCTTCTTGCTCCTGATGAACCTCTGCGGAAAGTCTGTGGAGGTGTTCAATTGCTTTGTAGACTGAGGGTGAGTTATCCGGTACGTAGGTACAACAACTGGACCCAATGATGCGGCATGCTCCTCCACGATCAGCCAGAACCACATCTAGAACGAGGCGGTTCTGAACAGCCACCAGGCGGACGGCCTGATGTTCGGCGGTGTTGTTGGCGAGGATGCCAGCCGTAATGTTCATCGCCGTTTCGACTGCCTGGGTTAAGTGGCGGATGGCACGGCTGTTTGCCATTGGACCCCAGAGTGGAACAAGACCTTTTACTGCGTCCATGAACTGTGCTCCGGTGGAGTCGGCTTGCGCAATGTCTTTGGCACGTTTCTGTCGGTGATGGTTTGCTGGAGCCACATATGTCGGAGGAAGGACAAAAGCGATGTAGCAGGTGCCTCCCCAACCTTTCGGAAGCCAGGTGTAGGCCTTAGTACCACAGACGAAGTACATATTTGGGGAGGCAACAAAGGAGGGTGGATCAACTGAGTCCAATGTTCGGGTGATGAGGCAGGAGCTGTGGCCCACCAGCTGCGCCCCCAGGCCTTCGAGGCACACAAGTCCAGTGATGTTGATGACGGATAGGGCCACTGTTAGGGTGGCGGCCGTTCGTTTCCGGAGGTAAGAGAAGGTGGGTCTGGCTGGGTTGTTAAACACCTGCATTTCAACTCGTTCTTTGGCAGGGATGTCCATGTGAAAGGAAGTGTTTGATCTCAGAGGACAGAAGGGGGCAGAAGTTTTTCCAGTTTTGTTCAGCCAGAACCCATGGTAGAAGTGTGACACAGTTTTGCCGGAAGTGGCATTGTCCTTGTAGCTTTCCTGCAGGAGGATTAGCCAGGCGAGGCAGGAACAATGGACCGAAAAAGGTGAAGGGATGAAAGGGATAGAGTGTCCGGTGGCATGTGGTAGCAATCCACAGATCCAGCAATTAGTGGCATTGGAGGCAAGATTGTGTTGGTGGAGCAACTGCACAAAAGAGTTATTCCAGAACTCCTTACGCCTTTCTCGGATTTGGGGTGAAAGTGAGATCAGATGGTGTTCTTTCATGGTGGTAGGTGGAACGGTGGTCAGCAATATCTTATGGGCGGGTGCGCTCTCCTCCATGATCCAGAAGGTGACCATGAGGAGAAGGCAAAAGAGAAGGGTAATGAAAAGTGCAATAGTCTCTGAGCTGTGCATTTTGTCAGTCTTTGGGATTTTGTAGTGGATCTTTGGGCGTCCGGTTGCTTCCATCATCTTCATGTCGGATGCTTCCATCACCTTCAAGGGACTCGGTAGCGGGCAGGACCACAGACTTTGTTTAGTTTCTCTCCTGGTGGCCTTTGAGGTGGCTAGGCAACCGCTCTTGAGATTTCAACTTAGTTTGTGGTCTGCTTAGCCAAAGTTCCCTCCTTTCGTCGTAGGTTATACCCTTCTTTGGATGGGACAGTGGGATCGGGATATTTCGTTAATTCAAGTGTCTCTGTATCCGGGCAGTGGCTCAGGGATGGTCGGTCTTTGTCCAGTAGTTCCTCTTGGGCGGTGATGTTGTCCGTGGTCGTCAGGGTCGATGATACCTTCTTGCAGTGGTGTGCATGCAGCCAATTGCGCTTCCCCTCCACTCAAAGAGCTGTTCGGGTGGTGATCAGGACTTGCAGAGGGCCCGTCCACCGGGGCTCCAGACTCTTGGTGCGCTGGAAGTTACGCACTAAGACAAAGTCACCCGGTTGGATGTCGTGTCCGGGGCCTCTGGAAACGTCGGGAATGGCTTGCAGCACCTGCTGATGGATAACAGACAACGTTTTAGTTAGGTTGTACAAATAGTCAGACATGAGGACGTCCGGGACGTCGTGGATGGATGTTGGTTTCGGTGCAGTCCAAAGGTTCATGGGCCACCCGAAGACGACCTCGTAGGGGGTTAAGTGGTGTTTGGTGGGGGTGGAACGCATTGATAGCAATGCTAGCGGGAGAGCGTCTGGCCATTTCAGTCCTGTGGTGGCAACTATTTTTGCTATCTTAAGCTTCAATGTGGCATTATGTCGCTCAACCAAGCCTGCAGATTGGGGATGGAAGACCGCATGGAACTTCTGTTTTACACCCAGCCCCTTTAAGATGAGTTGGATAACCTCGGCTACAAAGTGGGGGCCGTTGTCGCTCCACAAAATTCGACAAAGGCCGTACCGGGGGAATTCTTTCAGTAGTACTTTTGCCGTAGTCATAGCGGTGTTGTCGCGGGTTGGGTAGGCTTCCACCCACTTGCTGAAGGCGCACACAACGACAAGAACGTACTTCAAACCTTGGCACCTTTCTAACTGGACGTAGTCCATTTGTAGGACTTCAAAGGGGTGATTGGGAACCCCAAACCCTCCCCGGGGTACAGCAGTTCCTTTCCCAGGGTTGTGTTGGAGGCAGACCAGACATTGTTGGACCAGACGTTTGGCTGAGTCTGAGATTTTGTCGTTGTGCCAGACTTTGGAGAGGAGTTTGATCATGGGAGCAGACCCTATGTGTGCGGGGGAGAGTGCCATGGTCAGCATGGGGATCAAGTATGAGTCAGGTAGCAACCATTTGTTCGAGTCTTTAGTTCGCCAGCAACCGTCATCATCCTTCAATCCCACCCGTGCCCATTCAGTTAATTCGTGTGGTGAGCTGGCTAATTGGATGTCCCTATTCGTTTCCCTAGCATCCTTCCATTTCTCAGTTTGTGACCTGGTTACGTACATACGGGTCGTGGACCTATTCTCGGCTGTGCTTCGGGCAGTAATGTCAGCTAGTGCATTTCCCTGTCCATTTCCCATGTCTGTCACTTTCTTGTGTGCCTGGCATTTGATCACAGCCAGCCGTGTGGGGAGGAGGACTGCTTCGGTCAGGGCAGAGACTAGATCTCCATGCAGGATGGGTGTGCCATGGGAAGTCAAGAATCCCCTCTCCTTCCAAAGGAGCCGAAAGTGGTGAACTACCCCAAAGGCGTATTGGCTGTCTGTGTAAATGTTTGCGGTTGTCCCTGCTGCCAGGATGCATGCTCGTGTGAGAGCAATCAGTTCAGCCGCCTGTGCGGATCGCTGTGTGATGCGGGCTGTCTCAACAACTGTTCAGGCTGTGGTGACTGCATAGGCAGCGGAAGTGGTGCCATCGGGGAGCTTGATGCATGAGCCATCCACCCATAGTTCTCCGTCAGGGTCCGGGAAGGCAGTATCTCGAAGGTCAACCCTACTCTTGGTCTGTTCGTCGGTGAGAGTCACGCAGTCATGTATGGGGGCGCATTGGGGTCAGTGTCAGGGAGAGGTAGTAGAGTGGCTGGATTCAGAGTGGTGCATCGTTTCAATGTGATGTGGGGTGCAAGCAGAGTCAGTTCATAGCCAGTCAGTCGTGCGCTAGTCAGGTGTTGAGTCTTGGTCTGGTTCAGGAGGGTGTCAACCGCATGGGGTACCAATACAGTGAGGGGGTTCGAGAGCACGATCCCCTCACTTTGCCGGATAGAGACAGCAGCGGCGGCTACTGCTCAAAGGCAGGCGGGCAATGCTCTGGCTACAGGGTCAAGAGTGGCAGAGAAGTAGGCACAAGGGCGTTGTTTAGGGCCTATGGACTGGGTTAGGACAGACAACGCGCATCCGTCCCTTTCGTGGGTGTAGAGGGAGAAAGGTTTAGTGTAGTCTGGGGTTCCTAGGACTGGGGCCGAGCAGAGGGCGTCTCGTAATTCTTTGAAGGAGGATTGGCATTCAGGTGTCCAGGGGAGGGGGAAGGGGACATCTATAGCCAACAGGGAAAGCAGAGGTTTTACAATAAGACTGAAGTTTGGCAACCATTGTCGACAAAAGGAGGTGAGGCCTACTAGAGACCGCACTTGCTTCTGAGTTTTGGGAACAGGGGTTTCTAGCATGGTCTGAATTCGGTCAGGGGTAAGTTTCCTCCCATCCTTGGATAGGAGGTGGCCTAAGTATGTCACTTGGGGTTGGCAGAACGGTAACTTCTTCCTGGAGACCTTGTGACCGTTCTCCGCGAGGAAGTGGAGGAGGTGAAGGGTGGCCGTGACAGCAAGTGGGGTGGTGTTGGCCGCCAAAAGAATGTCGTCGACGTACTGTATTAACACCACTCCATCAGGTAATTGGACTGTATCTAGTTGTCTCTTGAGGGCTTGGCTATAAATGCTGGGACTCTCAGTGTAGCCTTGGGGTGCACTACAGAATCTGTACGACCGGGCTTTCAAAGTGAAGCCGAACAGGTAGCGGCTGTCTGGGTGGATGGGGATGGAGAAGAATGCGTTCTTGAGATCAATAACAGTAAAGGTGGTGGCAGTGGATGGAATTAGGGTGAGGATGGTGGTGATGTCTGAGACCACGGGGTACTGAGGTATGACTACTTTGTTAACCTCTCGTAAGTCAACAATGAAGCGGTATGCTTTCTCATCTCCCTCGCCTTGCTTCTTTACAATGGGTAGGATAGGGCTGTTGCAAACATTACTGACTACTTCTTCTACTACTCCTGCATTGACTAGGGACTGGATGATTTCCACCAATGCCTTCTCACCTTCGGGCGATATTCGATACTGTGGAAGCTTTGGTAGCACTGCGTCCGGTCGGACGGTTATGTGTACTGGGTCGATCACCATGCGCCCTACATCTGAGTCGGTTTTAGCCCATAGATGTGAGGGTAACGTGTCGAGTAGGGACAGGTTAGCATCAGTTATAGAGAGCATACGTCGTGTGTGACAAGGTCTGAACAGATCTGGGTTATTGTGCAGGATGACTCGAACTCCGTCTGGGGAACATCTGATGGTAGCTCGGAAATGTTTTAGCAAATCGAGTCCCATAATAGCATCGGGGGTGTTGGAGGAGAGCAGAAAGGTCGTGTCAGTGGCGTTATCTTCTAAGTCAAAGGAGATTGGTGCTGATAAGGGGTTAGTGGAGGGCGTTCCATCGAAGCCTATTGAGGTTACGTGTGAGCCAGACAAGGGTGCCCTAGGAATCAGTCGTTTAGATAACGCACTACGTGTCGCCCCAGTATCTACCAGGAATGGAGACTTTGTGCCCAAGACCTTAGCAGTGACGTAAGGACCTTGCTGGTCAACACGGAGTTCGACTGGATCCCTCCCTTGCCCCTGGCGGTCCTATGCGAAGTCATGGGTGCTTTCGTAGTCGGACTGCTGACACTGGTTTTGTCGGGGGCGATCAAAGGTGTTTGGTCTGCCTGGCCTGTCGTTGATGGCGTCGTTCGTGTACCCTCGTCCCTGTCCTCTATTTCTGGGGTCATTTGCTGTGTCTCTGGGGTCCCTATTCTTGTTCATTTCCAGAAGGACCGGGCACTGGGATTTCCAGTGTCCGAACCCTCTACAGAACGCACATTGGTTCCCATCTAAGTCTCTCCGTCCGTTGTAGGGTGCAGGTGTATGGTCTCTAGGGGGTAGCTTTCTAGAGGCGGTTGGTTGGTAATTCCCTTTTGGGGGTTCCCTTCCTATGGTCACCCCCTGCAACTGTGCTATCATTACCCTCTCCTTCAGTTCCTTTTTCTTCCTCTCTGACGCCCTATCGTTCTCATTCTTTTGGTTTTCGTAGTATTGGGCCATCTGGAGGATTGCTGCGGGTTTGGAGGCTGCCCAACTACTCTCGCTGGTCTGTAGCTTCTGGGAGACTTCTTGTGACAGACCCTTCACATAATTCTGGACAAAGAGGTGATGTCCGGTTGCGGTGGTCATGTCCTGGCCACTATAATCGGAAAACACGGTCTCGAATCGAGAGAAGTATTCAGACACATCCTCCTGGGGTTTCTGGCGACAAGCCGTCACTATCGACCAGTCAACCTTTCTTTCTGGGATTAGAGTCTTCAACTTCTGTACAATCTTGTCTGGGAGCTCCAATATGGCTTTCGGGGGTTTCTGTCCCGGTTCTCGCTGTTTGTCTATGGTATCAAGTTGTACCCAAGTATATCCGAACGGCTCAGCGTGGTCAACTTTCCGGATTTGCTTCCACACATCAGCCGGC
The DNA here is from genome assembly GCF_964204655.1 of Triturus cristatus. Taxonomy (NCBI): domain Eukaryota; kingdom Metazoa; phylum Chordata; class Amphibia; order Caudata; family Salamandridae; genus Triturus; species Triturus cristatus. Next base: position 542,247,058 of record NC_140593.1, read on the forward strand.
AGACATAACCCGAAGAACAAGTCGATATCTGCTAAGGTCATTATTGTTGAACCTAAGGCTGTACCTAGTTCGGTGTAGAAGGCAGTCGGGTTCTTTCTTAAGTCGGGTAGGGTTTTTCTAAAGGTCAAAATGTCTTGTCGGTCCCATGGCTGGTAGACCCAATTATATACAACCCTTCCCTTCGCATCTTGGTGGTTGATGTCGTCATGTGTTCCCTGACCTCGTGGGGGGACCCAGTAGGGGGCGGCCTCTTTGATGGGCATCATGGTATCAGCCCTTCCTGCCTGGGGCTTAGTCGCTATGGGGGTTTCTGCTTTGGTTGTCTGTCTGTGCTCCTTAAGGTGCCGGTAGACCTTGAGTGTACGAGTGAAGAGGTCCGTCACATCGCCCTCTCCTTCTTCCCCAATGTCTACCTTCCTATATAGGGCCGCTAAGCCTTCGGGACCTTTATCGTGGTACCTATCCTCATATGTATTCAGGGCGTGATAACAAAGTCGTACGACAAAGTGTCGTCTGCGGTTGTCGGCATACGAGTTATACACGTCTGTTATATACTCCTCACTTTCCTTTCGCTCCACCAGTGTCCTTACTATCTTGTCGATTCCTGCTCGTTCATCCTTTGTTAGTCGATTCATTCTGGTGGAATCTTTCTTTCTCATCTCAGGGTCATCCAACGTTATTGCCAACGTTGTGTTCAGTACAAGAGGCTCGGCCGGCGCGGAGGCCGTGAGGACCGAGGCCCCTGTACTGCTTTCGCTTGTGTTTGGGGGCTGTGGGTGTTGCACTACCGGTTGGGAGGGTGCGTATGGAGGGGGCATGTAAATGATCGGGGGACCTAATAGCAATTCGTCATTCGATCGTTGCTTAGAAGACAACTCAGGGTAGAGCATAGAGGGGGTCCTAACAGGGTACTGGCCTGATGTTTCAGGCTCCTGTCTTAGTTTAGCTTCCCTTCTCTCCTTTATTTCTTCTTCTAACTTTCTAGCGGCAAGGTGAGCTGCCTTTCGTAATTCCTTTTCTGCTTTTACTTCTTCCCTCTTTTTCCGTTGTGTTGCTTCTTTGCGCCACATGCCGATACTGTCAAGCATAGTAGGTGTCGTTTTATTACTACGCAGAGCTATTTCTAGCATTTCTATTTTATGGTCGTCGAAGGATCCCATCAGTGGCCACTGACTCTCGGGGTCCTTCTTTGTATATTTATGCCATAGCTTGCTATAAGCTACGGCGACTAGTCCATATTTAGTGAACATGTCCTTATTAGGGGTGCCCTCCAGTGGAGCCGGGTGGTCCACCTCTAATAAGCGGTCCGGGCAGAACCAACTACCAATCAGTGGGGAGAAGATAGGCATGACGGGTTACAACGGGGACAAAAGTCAGCACTACCTATCTTTTCACTGCTTGCAAAGACTAGACAGAATATCTCTATTCCTCGTTATTTGTAAGCAGAGAATACCTCCAAAGAACCAATATCGAACAACTAGTGTTCGGACAATCAATCAATCAATGGTGAGAAAGAGATAGGCACGACGGGTTACAATGGGGACAAAAGTCTGCGTTACCTACCCTTCACTATTTGCAAAGACTAGACAGAATATTTCTATTCTACGTTATTTGCAAACAGAGAATATCTCAAAGAGCACTATCCTTCAAAACAATCAATATTCGGACAATCAATCAGTGGGGAGATAAAAATAGGCACGACGGGTTAAAATGGGGACAAAAGTCTGCGTTACCTACCCTTCACTATCTGCAAAGGGAGAGAGAGAGTATTTCTACTCCTCCCCGTTTGTAGACAGCGAATATCTCAAAGAGAACAATCAGTAAGCAATACTAGTATTTTCAATCAATCAATCAATCATTTCGCAATTTGTCGTGTTTCACGACCTTACCCGGACCGCGTGGACAGTTTCTCGTCTTCCGCCTCCAGCGCCCGATCGTCCTCTACTCTCCGTATTTGCCGCGGCACTCCTGATGGTTCCCAGTCAGGACCGTAGATCACTCGAGAGAGGTCTGCTCGGAACCAGTGAAGTTCGGATGATCGGCTGCCAGACGAGGGTCTATCGGGCAGGAGTTCTCCCGATCGTTGCAGTCGTTCACTCTGTCGTCGGGACCTCTCCCACTGGATCCACGTGTCGCTGATGGGCCCCACGCTTGGGACGCCAATTGTTAAATGGTAGCGGCAGTCGTAGTCGATAACCTTTCAAGTATTGCCCGGCGGTAATCGCCTCTTATACCATTCGATGCTAAACCAATAAAGAGGCAGGCGCCGGAGACTGGAAGGCAGGAAACAACGTTTTATTCCGTCGGAGTGTAACACATCAGATCAGACAGCGAGGTATCGTCACGAGGTGCTCTAACTGCATCTCTGAGGCCTGGCCTCTTATACACAGGTTTATGACTTTATTGCAGGTTTATCATACATGGCACATTTTTGAGATCGCTTTGATACATGAAAGAACATCCTCAGAATCCCCATTTCAAGCTCGTTCCCACACATATCTACAGTGGAAGTCCCCACCCCACCCACAGTAGGAGATGGCTATCACACAGCTGGACATTCCGCCAATTCCCGGGGGTGTGTGCGACCGGTCGGGTCTCAGGGGGTGGGGGGGCCTTGATCTACTGTAATCCCTTTGATGTGGGATGTTTCCCTTACAGTAGGGGTAATAAACTGCATCCGCAGGGCTAGGTGATGGCCTGGGATCGGTTCGGACAATGGGGCGCAGAGGAAGGGGGTTATCAAAGAGATGCATGACCATGTATGGGATGTCGGTCAGGCGTGGGATGTGGTTCCATGGCAGGGTCGCGCAGAAGGAGAGGGTTTATGGCCCGTGTATGAGAGAGCGGGGGTGGCTGGCGCGTGGGGGAATGCTTGCAGCGCCAGGGGGACGCGCTGGCGATCGGCAATGAGCAGGAAGAGACCAGGGTGCCTAAAATGGCTGCCGTGCGCTTTCCTGTGTGTCGCGCTGGGGAGAGACAAGATGGCGCAGATAATGTTCAGTTCGCAAGCTAAATTTCCACACTTTGTGCAGTCAAAGGAGGTGAGGGGATTGGGGATAGTGTGAGAAATTTGCACAATAATAATTTGCAGAAGTAGCCGCCATTGTCCCAGGCTGCTTGGAAAGTGAAAGCATGCATGGCGAGTTGAATGTTGCAGGAAAGCTTGTTATGCTTGCAGTAGGAGAAATGCATTAAAGAAAAATAGTGTTTACAGACTAAATAAGACATACCGTGTAACAACAGAAGTAAAAGAGCCAGTCCTCATGGGAGGTTACAAATGAAGACAGGACTACCTATTAACAAATCAGAAGCCAGCATTTACAAAGGACAATGACACAAGCCAATGAAAAAGAGTGGGCAGAGCTTCAAGTCCATACTTGAATACAACTTGCTTCGCAGAACAGCGCATGCGCTGCCCAGGCTCGACCTAAAAATGAAAATATTTTTTTTCTTTTAAACGCAACCCATTTTCCTTTAAGAAAAAAATGGGCTGCATTTTTAAAAAAAAATTGCTTTATTGAAAAGCAGTCACAAACATGGTGGTCTGCTGACCCTAGCAGGCCACCGTCCCCGTGATTTTAGGGATTGAGGTTGCAAATTGCGGCCTGCCTCATTAATATTAATGATATAGGTTGATTAGCGACCCCCTAGGAATCGCTGAATGAAACTTTGGGAGTTTCATACATTAGGAATAGCGATTTCCTAATTGCAATTTGTAGAAAAACGCAATTAGGAAATCGCTATTCCTTATGTTGATACATGGGGCCCTTTGGGTCTAGTTTGAAGGGTAATTAATGCACGTGCGCTCTGTGACTCTGAACGTCTGCCTTATTTGTCATAGTCTGTAAAGCCCCCATGCTGCTCCTCGCCAGCAATATAAAAGAAAAATATATTTTTAAAAAGAAGCCGCAATGACACTTCCGCATGCTTGTAAAGTTGTCAAGCTAGCTTCATCTCACAGGGCAGAGCACGGTTCTACTAATATTCACATATCGCTGTCTCCTGAGACGACACTTATTTTAAAATGCATTTAACATATGCGTCCTTAAAATCTCACAAAACTGCATACAAAACCTGTAATCTGCCAGCTTCGGTCTTGGTTCCACAAAAGCCTAGCATATTTTTGACCCAGCCAATTCATTTACACATTTCCTTTTTTCGTTGCACAAAAGCACGTCTGCATGTGGCTGTCTTTCATATCGTCCTTTCACACACAGGGTTAATTTTGTTTCCTCCAGGGGATGCGCATTTTAGCAGATTTGTGCAGACCAGCTGCCTACCAGAGGCAGCAGGAGGGCAGGCAGGGCAAGCAGATGCGCCCAGTGGGGGTGAAAGAGCACGGTCTTCAGTGGCCCGGGGAACCAATGAGAGAAAACACTTCTGAAATGAAACTTTGGGCTGCCTCCCACGAGCCCCTCTCCAAAGCAATCAATCAAAACGCATTAACAACAGAGATGCTGCTGAAGGGGCAGTGTAAACAGTCTTAACTCTGCGGGTTGGAGAGTGAGAAAAAGACACTCCCTCTGGCTAGTGTTTACTTCAAGTCTTTTGATCAGCTTGCTTATCATTTTGACCACTGCTCAGTCCACAGCCTCTGTAGTTCCATGAAATTAAATCACCCTCAAATAAAAACAAAAATATCTTATTGCTGTATGTGTTGACTACTTTACTGTATAGAAACCTAACTGTTCCATGATATTCTACAGACAAGATTCAGGAAGTCTGTCGCCCATTTCCTGCAGTAAATCGCCTCAGTAATGGTAAACAAAAGTGGGTGAGATTGTTTTAGTGACAATTTCTTAGAGACACTAGGTACAAAATAGCTAAATGCTGAATTAAAATTTCCCATCATAATTTTTTTTATTGCAGGTATCCATTTAGTCCAGTGCATCTTAAGAGGATGAGCTGAACACATTGTCCCATATTTATCGGGGTTTTGCGTCGCCCTTGCATCACGCAACGGTACGCTAGGGAGATGCAAATCCTAAATGAGATTTACCAGGCCATGCAAGGCCACCTGGTGTTTCCCTGTGTGGTTTGATCAATCTAGAGTAACGCAAGGCAGTACAAATCGCTGCCTTGAGTTACTCTGAGGCAGGGAGGCATGTCGTGAGTGGAGAGCGGCTGTTTCCACCCATCCACCCATGCATTCTGGCACATTCCCAGATTTACCAACACTTGTAGACCTGGGAATACATCATAATTGTAAGTTTCCCCACCACAGGTGCAACGAGGAGAAATATCTTTTATCTTTTTGTGTCTTCATTCTAAGTGTGCTGCATCATGCAGCACATGTGGAAAGAGGAAAATGCCTCTGAGGATTGTTTTTGTGCAGGAAAGTATTTCTTCCTGCACAAAAACAACTACCTACGAAGCAGGAACACTTGCACCATGATGCAAGAGTGCCTGCATGGGTGCTAGGCAGCAATTTGTGCGCCAACACCGGCAGAGAGCAGGAATGCGCTGTATAATGTTGCATTTGGTGCATGGTCCTTAAATAAGCATTATTTTAAATGAGGAATTGTGGCCCACAGTCTTTAAAATAAGAAACTATTTTTTCCTACTAAATTGTACAACCAGTTTGGTTTTTTGTGGAAGGGAATACATGAAGATTATTCCTGACATTTCACGCCACTTGACAGATACCTAAGGTCAACCTCATTGCATACTCCCTCCAAGGTAATACATTTTGTTAGGGTCTGGGTGGATTCCTTTAGGCTGAAGATTCTTTCCTATAGAGTTTCTCCAATCAGAGAGACTTATGAGAGTATCAGTAAGGTGTAAATACATATATTCTTAACTGAATTAAAGACTTTAGGCCTTATTTAGCATTTGACTTACAGGCTACTCTCGCACAAAATACATTTCTCAATGTTTTGAGGCAGAATGATTTTATTAGAGTAAAATAATAGCTTTGCTGATCAAAAGAGGGATTATATAGTTGCTTACCCCCTGTTTATAGGTGGAGAGATCCATAGGTAAGAAGGATATTTTCCAGCGACATTGAACATATATGCATATACATATTGAATATAGATGCCTATCTAACACAAGTCCAAATGGACAAGCTAACAAGATCTAATAGTGCAAATTCCAATTAAAATCTCTTAATAACTCATAACCAGGATGACCGTCCTTGTGCTCTGGTAAGGTGTCCTTACATGGTACGGGGGGTCAGGTTACCCCAACACTGCCCCCTTATACCTTGCTATTTTCCATTTTCAGGACACTGGGACCGGTCCCTGAGTCCTGAAATGGCAGCAGCAACATTTCTCTTCCTGTTGCACCCGCCAATAAGAATGAGAACGAGACAGCTGATGGGAAAAAAGGCCTCTCAACCCAATAGATGGCTCCATTTTTTAAATGACCACTCCTTTATCTCGACCCCCACTTGATGAATCACCCCAAAACTTTCCATGAAGTAACTAGCTAAAAAGAGCACATTTTTGGAAAGTTTAATGAAGATTCGTCAAACGGTACCACAGTGATTGGCAAACCAAAAAAGGTGTTTTCTATGGAAAAGTAGACATAACTATACCTTCCCACTGGCAATCGCCAGTAGGTAATATATATATATTGTCACAATATGGTATGTAGATGTAAAGTTGGGTACAGAAAATCTATACAAACTTCTCTGTCAATATTTTGATGCTTGATATTCTGGATGTGATATTAATATTCCTTCCACAATATTTCCAACCTCTACTCTAACAGAATAAATGCTTATAAGAAACAATATAAAATCTCCATTCACTTCGTAGCAAATCTGTGCGTTCTCTAAATCTCCACCAGCCCCCATCCTTTAAAGTTGAGCGTTTGAGCAAATGGATGATAAAAATATCCGCAGAGGATGAAACTTTCAGCATCTTTACTAACATTGCAGGTGCTGGGCACTAATAATAATTTTTGCCTCCTTAAGTCTCTTTTCAACAACCTCCTCTCTGTTTGACTCATGTACCATCTTCTCCTCACCTCCACCACCCTGCTGCCAATTCGGTCAACGTCAGTTGTGAAGGTTGAAACTGCTCCAGAAAAGCTTTTCCTCACATCACACATCTCCGAATTTAGGTGATCCTAAAAACACAAAATGCAAATCTTATTTCATGATTGGAGCATTGTCCCTTCTGTTGACCATTGTCAATGTGTTACGAGGGCACAAGAGGTGTAGTATGGTGGTATGGTCAAATCACACCACAAATAGTACTAGATGTCTTCTGGATCATTGGTGCTCTGACCTCGGTTTCTTCTCTCAAACCCGACTATTGTTTATCATCTACCGTGATCAAGGGAGATGGATTTTTAGTAAGATTTACACAGCGGCAAATATTGTTTTCAATCATGACAGCTACAGACAGAGAGGGCCAATTCAGACAACATGACATACTGTAAAGTTGTTTAAAAAAATCTCTATAGAGGCAGACCACAAGTATAAGGAGCACGGCTTTTCATTTTGTTGTTGTCAGGCTTCGGTAGCCAAATTTGAGACTCTATACACTAATGAAAAAACTGGAGGGGGGATGACAGTTTGCACTATTTTGCATCAGTGTGTGATAAGGAAAGTGCAAACATACTTATCCAAGCCCGTTAAAATGAAGGCTTTTGCACCTGGGCAAGGATGACAATAGGCTGTAAAGCTATTGCTAGGGCATATATCAGGTACTTTTTGATTAGTAGTCTTGTTATATTTGTTAACAAAAAGTTAACAAAGAAACCCTACTACTTGAACAACTTTGCTATAAAACATAAAAAATGAAAGACAGCTTTTACCTAATAGTCTCTCCTTCACACCTGTTAAAAAACAGAAAGTGCATTTTTTACACTTGAGGTGAAATTTATCATTCCTTCATGCAGCACAACGCAGCAAGCCACCTTGCTGTGCAGAGCGAATGGGAAGTAATCTGCCGTATTTACCAGTATATGGTGCATTCCTGGTGCTGTTGCCGGATTACGTTTGGCTACCTAGCACCACTGCAGGCCCCTTTGAGTCGTGGTGCAAGGGTACCTGCATAATAGGCAGGATTGTTTTTGTGCAGGAAGTGACACCTTACTCCACAAAAACAATTCTGGGAGGCATTTTCCTCTTTCTTTGCGAGCTGCAAAATGCACCACACATAGAAAGAGGAAAAAAAACAGGAGAAATAAAGATATTTCTCCTTGTACGCTTCCCCTGGGGAGGTGTAGCGTTTTGAAGCATTCCCAGGTTCACCACTAAAGTTGAACCTGGGAATGCACCAAAAGCCATGGGTGGATGCATGGGAACACCCACGCTGCAGCCATGGAATGCCTCACTGCCACAGAGTAGTGTGAAGCTGCGTTTTGTGCTGCATAGCTTTAGTCTAGATTTATAAAGTCATGCAGGGCCATGCAAGGTGACCTTGTATGGCTTGATAAAACTCACTTCGGGTTTGTGTTGCCATGGGCCCCCTTGTGTGATGCAAGAGCAATGCAAAACCTTGATAAATCTGGCACCTAATTATGTAAACATAATAAAATAATATGAATTCAGTGTGTGTCATCTTTTCCTAGGTTTGCAATACCCTTTGTTTCAACCATTACACAAGCAGTAAAGCAAGAGGGAAAATGTATTAAAATTTATTAAAAGTAGCACAACGCAGCACAGCAACCAAAGCTTCTGGGCTGCTTTCTGCCTGGGGAGAGAGACTTACAGAGCCATATTTACTAAATATGGCCTGCTAGTGCTCTCCTCCTGTGTGTTGGTGCAAAAACAGACTGCGTATTGCCACTCAAACACCAGGCATGATGTCTAGTTTAGGCTTTATACTGGAATAATACTCTTCCAGTACAGAATCCGATTGTTAGACACTTTTTTAACATTTCACTCAGTGGATATGTGCTGCATAGTGAGCATTGTTGTTACGTTCAACAGGAGTATCACCCATAGACCACCTTGTGATATGGGTATATATGAGAGAATAAACATCAATATCACAATTGGTGTAATTAAGAAAGACGGTTTAAACAGAGTATGTCAAAAACCATTGCAGAGCATAAAAAGGAGGACTCTTAGTCATTGATTTTTTTGAGGAGTGCACAAGGCATCATATATTTAAATACAATCAAGGACAGTTGTATCAGCACTCTAGGCAAGGGAATGCAAAAAACAACCCGACATAGAACTTGGTGCTATAAAGTGCAAGTGGCAAGACAAGTGGCGACGCAAGTGGCAATGTGTGTAACAGCGAGAACGGCGCAAGGTGAAAAATTTATATACAGTGAAGGATGGTTCAAATATTGCGTTCAACAGAGTATACAATCATTTAGTTGAACCAAGGTAAACAATGCGCTATAATGTGGCGCTGAGTAGTCGACGGCGTTTCGATCCTTTTAAGTCAGGATCATCTTCAGGACCAGGTTGTTGTTTTAAAACGGTGCTGTACAGGGAAGAAAGGGAGGATGTCAGGGGGTGGGCGGGAAGGGCGGGTGTCAGGTGTGGCGATAGGAGAGGTGAAATTGGAAGAGGTGGGGGGAAAGAGAGGGGGTGGAAAATGAAGAAGAGGGGGTGGGGGGATGCAGAAAGGAAGGGAAGGGAAGGGGGGAAAAAGGAAGAAGTATAGGTTAGGAGTGTTCACGAGGGGTGGACAGGGATGGAGTATGACAGAAACGTTGTGTGCAGGGAGTATCTGGTGGTGTAAATACACAGAGTGAGATAAGAGCCGAGTAGGTCATCTAGTTAAAGGCTGATGAGTGGTCCGTAGGTCCGTAGTGGCAAAAGTGTCAGGGCGAACTGAGGAAGCAATGGAAGGACAGAGGGTCAAAAAAGGAATGAAGCCGGGCGTACATGCAGAAAGGAAGGGACAGGAATTACCTGAGCAAGAGTATCAGCTTATGGGAGAGACAGGGCGGAATCACAGGTCTATGGATCCCAGGTGCCTGGGTGGATCCGAACCGGTATGAGGATCGGACGGGACGATGCTGTGGAAAGAAAGGGAGGGGGGCAATCAGAGTGCCGAGGGAAGGGCAATGGCAACCGGTAGCGGGCAGGTGGAGGGGAGCGAGACCAAGTGGAACTTACTTGTGCAATGAATGTTGTCGAAGGCGGGGGTGCCGGTGCTGGCGACTCGCCGTGGCAATGAATGCCGGGGAAGAGGTGGCGCGAGCATATTGGCCTAAAAAGGAGAACGGGTGCAACTTCCGGGTCATGTGACCGCGGAGGGCGGGTCGGCGTGAGGGGTCTGTAAAAGTGATTGGTGGAAGGAGGGAGGGAGGGAGGGAGGAGGGAAGGGAAGAAGGTAAACAGGGAAGGGAATTAGAGCAACCAGAATGTTACAACAAAGTGTTGGTAATATTACGAAGTGCACCAATAATAATGGTATTACATATACAATTGTAATTAGTATGGGTAGAGGACAATTTACTCGAAAATGAAACCGGGAAAAGGGCATGGAGAAATAGCAATGGATGACAAGGTATAGTTCAATGAACAGAAGTAAAGGCACTCGCAACAATTGTAGAGCTACAAAGGAACGAGCAGTAGAGATCAGGTTAATGGCGTTACATATACAATTATAATTAATATTCCAGAACATTGGTACAGGACAATTTACTCGAAAATGAAAACAGAAGCACGGCATGGAAAATTAGCAGTAGATGTCAAGGTACAGATCAGGAAACATTAATATATGTCCTCGCAACAAATGTGGAGCGACCAATGAATAGAACAGTAAAGATCATGTCAGGAGTACATGAAGAGTTAACAATTGACGTCACGGTACAGTTCGATGAGCATAAGTGTATGTGATCGCAAGATTTAGTGAAGCGGCGGGGAAAACAACCCAATGAAGATTATGTTAGGAATGACGGGAGAAGGCATAAGAAAAAGGGGGGGGGGGAATACAGTTCTGCAACACAATGAATCATGTGGACGCACTGAATAAGGACTGGTGTAGCGAAGGAAGGCAATGGGAATGGAACAGCAGAAGGGGGACGAAGCATTCAGAGAGAGACTGTGCCATTCCATTCATCTAGGGTGTTGAGGCCTGTTTGCACAGAGTTGCAAATGGTCATCCATTTGCATTCAAGTTTATTGAGCAAAGCAGACATGTTACCACCTCTGATGGGGAGGATGGGTTGGTCTATCACTTGCCATGAAATGTCTGTCTTGCGGTGGTTCTTCTGGATGTAGTGTGAGACCAGGGGGGCAGTTAGTACTTTGCAATTAATCCGACTCTTGTGTTGGATTATTCATTGTTTAATCATTTGAGTGGTTTCTCCAATGTAAACAAGGTCACAGGGGCAACAAATCGAGTAGATAACATTTTGCGATCTACATTTAGTGAGGGTTTTTAATTTATAGGTATGGTTGTTTGCTTGGAAGTCTTTAGTGTTGACTGTGAGATCGCAGACACTACAGGTTTGGCATTTGTAATGGCCTATGACGGGAGGTAGGCCCCAAGCAGCGGTGATCGTGTTGTTGCCTTTAGGCTCCAATGGCCAAGTTATGGCATGCACCAGATGAGTGGCTAGGTAGTTGCCTCTCTGGTATGAGAAAAGAGGGGCTTCCTTAAATGTTTCAAATGGTTGAAGCAATCGCCAGTTGCGTTTGATCATTTTGCTGACTTTGTTACTGCAGGGGCTAAATTTGGATACAAAGGTACTCCTGGTCATAGTCTTTTTGGGCTGGGGGATGAGAAGATGTTCTCGATGGCAGTACCATGCTCTCTTGCGTGCTCTGGAGACAAGTCTTTTGGGATACCCTATGTCAAGGAGTTTCTTGATTAGGAGTCTGAAGTAGTCTTTGCGCCATTTACAGTTTCTGCGGATTCTGAGGAACTGTCCAAAGGGGAGGCCATCCCTAAGGCCTCTTGGATGGTAGCTGGAGTATTGTAGTAGGGTGTTCCTTTAAGTGGGTTTGCGATACAGGCATGTGCCGATTTTATTGTCTTCTGCGTGTATCGTGATGTCTAGGAAGGGTAGATCGTTGGATTTGGATTCATGGGTAAATTTCAGATGAATTTGGGATTGATTGAGCCAGTCAATGAATGGGAGGAGAGTGAGGATCGAGCCTTTCCATAAGAGAAGGATGTCGTCGATATATCTCCGCCAGAGCGTGATATGGTCGAATAATGGGTTATTAGCGGTGGGGATATGTGTACTCTCCAAATGGTGGACAAAAAGGATGGCAAAGTTAGGAGCGAAGCAAGCTCCCATGGAGACTATGACCAGGATTCCCTTTGTATCCAAATTTAGCCCCTGCAGTAACAAAGTCAGCAAAATGATCAAACGCAACTGGCGATTGCTTCAACCATTTGAAACATTTAAGGAAGCCCCTCTTTTCTCACACCAGAGAGGCAACAACCTAGCCACTCATCTGGTGCATGCCATAACTTGGCCATTGGAGCCTAAAGGCAAAAACACGATCACCGCTGCTTGGGGCCTACCTCCCGTCATAGGCCATTACAAATGCCAAACCTGCAGTGTCTGCAATCTCACAGTCAACACTAAAGACTTCCAAGCAAACAACCATACCTACAAATTAAAAACCCTCACTAATTGTAGATCGCAAAATGTTATCTACTCGATTTGTTGCCCCTGTGACCTTGTTTACATTGGACAAACCACTCAAATGATTAAACAACGAATAATCCAACGCAAGAGTCGGATTAATTGCAAAGTACTAACTGCTCCCCTGGTCTCACACTACATCCAGAAGAACCACCTCGAAACAGACATTTCATGGCAAGTGATAGACCAACCCATCCTCCCCATCAGAGGTGGTAACATGTCTGCTTTGCTCAATAAACTTGAATGCAAATGGATGACCATTTGCAACTCTGTGCAAACAGGCCTCAACACTCTAGATGAATGGAATGGCACAGTCTCTCTCTGAATGCTTCGTCCCCCTTCTGCTGTTCCATTCCCATTGCCTTCCTTCCCTACACCAGTCCTTATTTAGTGCGTCCACATGATTCATTGTGTTACAGAACTGTATTCCCCCCCCTTTTTCTTATCCCCTCTCCCGTCATTCCTAACATAATCTTCATTGGGTTGTTTTCCTCGCCGCTTCACTAAATCTTGCGATCACATACACTTATGCTCATCGAACTGTACCGTGACGTCAATTGTTAACTGTTCATGTACTCCTGACATGATCTTTACTGTTCTATTCATTGGTCGCTCCACATTTGTTGCGAGGACATATACTAATGTTTCCTGATCTGTACCTTGACATCTACTGCTAATTTTCCATGCCGTGCTTCTGTTTTCATTTTTGAGTAAATTGTCCTGTACCAATGTTCTGGAATATTAATTATAATTGTATATGTAACGCCATTAACATGATCTCTACTGCTCTGTTCCTTGGTAGCTCTACCATTGTTGCGAGTGTCTTTACTTATGTTCACTGAACTATACCTTGTCATCCATTGCTATTTCTCCATGCCCTTTTTCCGGTTTCATTTTCAAGTAAATTGTCCTCTACCCATACTAATTACAATTGTATATGTAATACCATTATTATTGGTGCACTTCGTAATATTACCAACACTTTGTTGTAACATTCTGGTTGCTCATTCCCTTCCCTGTTTACCTTCTTCCCTTCCCTCCTCCCTCCCTCCTTCCACCAATCACTTTCACAGCCCCCTCACGCCGACCCGCCCTCCGCGGTCACATGACCCGGAAGTTGCACCCGTTCTCCTTTTTAGGCCAATACGCTCGCGCCACCTCTTCCCCGGCATTCATTGCCACGGCGAGTCGCCAGCACCGGCACCCCCGCCTTCGACAACATTCATTGCACAAGTAAGTTCCGCTTGGTCGCGCTCCCCTCCACCGGCCCGCTACCGGTTGCCATTGCCTTTCCCTCGGCACTCTGATTGCCCCCCCTCCCTTTCTTTCCACAGCATCGTCCCGCCGGATCCTCGTACCGGTTTGGATCCACCCAGGCACCTGGGATCCATAGACCTGTGATTCCCGCCCTGTCTCTCCCATAAGCTGATACTCTTGCTCAGGTAATTCCTGTGACTTCCTTTCTGCATGTACGCCCGGCTTCGTTCCTTTTTTGACCCCCTATCCTTCCATTGCTTCCTCAGTTCGCCCTGACACTTTTGCCACTACGGACCTACGGACCACTCATCGGCCTTTAACTAGATGACCTACTCGGCTCTTATCTCACTCCGTGTATTTACACCACCAGGTATTTCCTGCACACAACGTTTCTGTCCTACTCCATCCCTGTCCACCCCTCGTGAACACTCCTTACATATACTTCTTCCTTTTTCCCCCCTTCCCTTCCCTTCCTTTCTGCATCCCCCCACCCCTTCTTCTTCGTTTTCCACCCTCTCTCCTTCCCCCGCCTCTTCCAATTTCACCTCTCCTATCGCCACACCTGACACCCGTCCTTCCCGCCCACCCCCTGACATCCTCCCTTTCTTCCCTGTACAGCACCGTTTTAAAACAACAACCTGGTCCTGAAGAGGATCCTGACTTAAAAGGATCGGAGCGCCGTCGACTACTCAGTGCCACATTATAGCGCATTGTTTACCTTGTTTCAACTAAATGATTGTATACTCTGTTGAACGCAATATTTGAACCATCCTTCACTGTATATACATTTTTCACCTTGCGCCGTTCTCGCTGTTACACACATTGCCACTTGCGTCGCCACTTGTCTTGCAACTTGCACTTTATTGCACCAAGTTCAATGTCGGGTTGTTTTTTGCATTGCTTGCCTACAGTGCTGATACAACTGTCCTTGATTGTATTTAAATATATGATGCCTTGTGCACTCCTCAAAAAAATCAATGACTAAGAGTCCTCCTTTTTCTGCTCTGCAATGGTTTTCGACATGCTCTGTTTAAACCGTCATAATTACACCAATTGTGATATTGTTGTTTATTCTCGCATAGGGCCATATGTAGGTAAATTATATTTACCGATTCTTAAATACCGAATTTTACCGATTCGGTATTTATGAATTGGTAAATGTAATGTAGGTAAACAATCGGTAATTATTACCGATTCGGTAAATATCGGTATTTAAGAATCGGTATTTACCGAATCGGTAATAATGCATCCCTTCCCATTCATTCCTATGGGCCTGGAGGCCCATAGGAATGAATGGGAAGCCAGTTGCCATTACCGATTCGGTAAATACCGAATCGGTAATAGGGGAGGCATTATCATGGGTGGCAGGGTGTCACATTGACACCCTGTTGCACCCCTGATTTGTGCATGTGTGCACATGTGGCGCACATACATGCCCTAAGGGCATGTATGTCTGCCACATTGCACTTCTCAAATAGCACAATAATGCTTTTTTAAAGGTATTCGTCATTTACCATCAACTTGTAGTTGGTGGTAAATAACGAATCCACACACCGATGATGCACTCCCCCTACATAGCATTTCTGGATTCGGTATTTACCGAATCGGTATTTTACCGATTTCTTAATTTCCGATTCAGTAAATACCGAATCCAGAAATCAGCCCCCTACATCTCAAATAGCTAAATACCGGTCGGTAACGGGATATTTACCGAATTTCGGCTGTTACCGACCGGCATTTAGCTACCTACATATGGCCCTTAGTGAGCAAACATGCAATGACAGAACTATTCGGAGAAATTAAAACAGTTTTCGGGAGGAGTTATTTTTTATGTAATCAGGAAAGGGGGGGACAAGAGAGCTGGTTGTTTAAAGAGGTCCTGTTCTAATGCTCCCGGGGGTCTACGTAGGAAAAGACAGGTAAGAGCAGTTCCTCTAAATGGCCAATTTGGAAAAGATCGTGATGATTTTGCTGTTGAATCTGATCTGGGAAGGGAAAATTAAATTTCAGATCTTGTTGCCCTCACACACCTGTTAGGGTGTCATGCTTCATCATTGGGCGCTCCTCGTCGGACCGGCGCTGCAATGTCCAACGGGCATGGTGGCATCTTTAGCGGAGATCTTTTGATCTGAGAACGCCGTTTTGTGTGAAGACCATGTGTATAACTGTGGAGGGTAATAGCTCCTAAGAATGTGGGGATTCGTAAAAACTAAAATAGACCCTGGCCCCTCAGTAATTTTAATTAGGTTAAGTAGGGCTGGGACTAGGTAAAACCAGGGAGGCTACTCAGGTGATTCTAGGTATCAGGGTAGCCTATAGTTGACAGGGGTCAACATGTTTCGTGTCGTGGATGCTCAAACTCGAGCGACACTTCTTCAGGACCGTGGGACCAATTATAAGTACATATACCACAATTTCTTATAACGGGGTATTTAAGGTCAACCACATGTAAAGCTGAACCTAAATATGGTACAGAATAGAAGGCTCCGCCTAAACAGAGGGAGACAAAAAGTAGAGGACAAGCAGAAGCCACCCATTAGCAGCTTAGTCAAGAGATAGGGGTCCAAACGTCATGGTGAGGTGTCAATTATCTCCTTCAAAGGACCAAGGTTTCTCCTCTCAATAACGAACTAGTTAGAGAGAGGACATTAAAAGTTTGAACTAGTACACATAAAACACAACTAAATTTGATCAAGCAGTGGTAAACGACTAAAATCGCCTTACATGTCACAAGAGAATTTCAGGATATCGATCTTACCTCAGAGTGAGGGGGTCAGAGCTTCATAGGTGAAGGAGTAGCAACCGGACCACTGGAACGGTCCCACTAAGACAAAGATATAAGCATCGCAAAATAACATGCTGTACAACATGTGAATGAAATACTC
Source organism: Triturus cristatus (assembly GCF_964204655.1). Taxonomy (NCBI): domain Eukaryota; kingdom Metazoa; phylum Chordata; class Amphibia; order Caudata; family Salamandridae; genus Triturus; species Triturus cristatus. Next base: position 542,263,722 of record NC_140593.1, read on the forward strand.
TATCACTATTAAGAGCGTGGGAGGTGTTGCTCGGGGTGGTCAATATGCTACTTAGTGCCAATCTGTTCTCTCCTCACATCAGGAATAATGCAAAGTGGTAAGGGCTAAGTAGTCTAGTACACACTTGTGATGGTTGGTGTCTAGAAAGCAAGTGGTGATAGTCATGGAACTCCGTGGGTGTAGATTAACACGATATTACAGAGTCCGCAGTGGTGGGATGTTGTAACACACACTCGTGGAAAAGATGTGTTTGGATCGCAACAGGCACGATCTCCGTAAGTTAAACCTAACACGATACGCGAGGTTGACTATAGGTGTGGTATACATAGTGGTGTTCTTCCGATTAAGAAGTGCATAATAGTAGTGGTGAAAAAGACGTCCTAATCTGTGAACACCAAATGTTGCCCAACCCTTTACGGGTTGCGTACTGTGGCCAGACAAGTGCGGGCGGAACAAACCCATAAGCAGAGTATGTGGTGCTGGTATTTACCCTTGGCTAGAACTCCGGTCGGGACTTTGTGGTGATCGCATCGCATACAGTGAGCGTAGTTAGAGACTTACCCAAAAAGTAGCGGAGGGCAGGCCAAAACAGGACGTGTCTGCTGCTCACCTGAATATTACCGGTACCGGATTCACTTCCTGTATTTAACCGACAACTCAGTTGCGAGGTCTCGCGAGACTCTCCGGAGGGCGACATCTTGTCCCGGGAGTGGTGCCTGACCTAGGACTAGGAAACCCTTTGCGAGCTAAATGGTGTGGTACGAGGAAGATACAGACGTTGAAATACAACGTTATATCTTGACAGACTGTTATGTTTAGATTAAAAACTATCGGTTTCCACAGATCTAGATACTAAATATGGCATGTTGCAAACCCAATAATAATAAAGGTTACTAGGGGCTAGTAATGGCCGTGTAGTAATAGATTAACCCTGGTAGAATCCAGAGGGTGCTCTCCCATACAGAAGTAGCAAGGTGTATATTGAGGAACGTTATATCACTGCCCAGGGAAGGAGACGTAATTTATGTATAAGATACACAGGGTATGGTTAGGTGATATAAACCAAGGAGTTATAGACACATGTTTATATACACGTTAATTCTATGTATATATAGAGACAGGGGTTTTGATAAGGAATAATAAAATACCATTAAAGGCCTCGAGACGTTACACCACCGTCCATGTTAATGGAGGTGTAGTACTGACAGAGCCATGTATAGTGAGTGTGTTATCAAGTTAGTTCTGTCCACGGGATTTCGTCGTTAAGACCCCTTTCTTGCGTGGATAAGCGAAAAATCCATCTCTGTTCAGTTTCAAAAAGTTTCTCGTGAGACCATGAGTGGTTGCTTTCAATCACGGTCCATTGTAAATCATTGTGTCCATGCGGGTGAGTGAGGTAGTGTGTACTCAGTTTTGTCGTGGATCTTCCACACCGTATATTGCTGCGGTGTTCCATAATTCTTGTCTTTACTGGGCGTGTTGTCATGCCGACGTATCTTCATTTGCAGGGGCAAGTAATTAAATAAACGCAATTGTTGGAATTACAGTTAGTATGGTTTTTCTGAGTCCAGACTTTGCCTGTTTCAAGAGTAAGTTCTTTGGTTGCCTTAGTAAGGTCACACACTCCGCATTGTCCGCAGGGATAATGTCCACGTACGGGATCCATATCCCACAGGGTCCTTTGTTTTGTTGGTTTTTCAATCTTAGGACGGGTATGTACTAGGATGTCACGTAGGTTACTTGTGCGTTTGTTCGCAAATCTTGGAGGGGGTAAGGCCACTTTTCCTGTAGTCAGGATCTTCCAGTTCTTTTTAATGATCTTCTGGATCATGTTAGATTCTGGTGTGAACGTTGTCACGCATGTCAGTGATTCATCAGTAGGCTTAATTTTTGGTTCCAGCAGGGATTCTCGGTTGTTGTTGAGTGCTCGTTTGTTTGATCTTTTTACAATAGATGTGGGGTAGTCTCGAGTCTTCAATTGGTGACTGAGAATGGCTGCTTCCTTTTTGTAATCGCTGGTCTTTTCACAGTTCCTGCGAAGACAGAGGAACTGTCCGAAGGGTAGGTTGTCCCTTAAGGCTTTTGGATGATAGCTTCCATATAATAATAAGCTATTCCGATCTGTGGGTTTTTTGAAAGTCTTGGTTGATAACCCGCCATCTTGTAAGGTTATGGTAAGGTCTAGGAAGTGGATCTCTGTGGATGAAACAGAACGGGTGAACCTCAAGTATGGATCCAGGGAGTTGACCCATGTGAAGAATCTGTCACACGTCTCACTATCACCTTTCCATAGGATCAAGATGTCGTCAATGTAGCGTTTCCACAATACAATGTTGTCGCGAAAGATGTTATCTGTCAGGTGAAGATGTTCGAAATCAGCTACATAGAGACAGGCCAGGCTTGGAGCAAAGGTACTGCCCATACAAGTACCTTGGGTTTGGTGGAAGAACTGGTCTTTGAATTGGAAGTAACTCTCACACATGGCTATTGTTGCGCACTCCATAATGAACGACACTGGTGTGGTAGAGGTCCAATCTTCTTTAAGAAGAAGTTCTTCAATCACTCTAAGGGTTTCAGTTTGAGGAATATTTGTATAGAGTGCCTCCACATCCAATGTCATAAGGAGGTTCACTTGATTGTTGGTATTGAACTCGGATATGAGATTCAAAACATCCCTAGTGTCCTGTAGGTATGATGGTATACGTTTCACCAGGGGGCGAAGAAAGTGATCGCAAAATTTGCTGAGGGGTTCCAAGACTGAGCCGATCCCTGATACTATAGGGCGTCCAGGGGGTGGATTTTGGCCTTTGTGAATCTTGGGGAGCGTGTAAAACGCTGGTATGCGTGGTTGTGAGTTCACCAGGAAGGCGGCCTCGTTTTTGGAAATCCAGCCCTGCTTATTTTTTAAGCAGATCCAGGTCTGACAATCTTTGTAGATTTGACTTTGCTTCAGACCATGGGTGGAAGTGTTGGAGCGCCCAGATACCACCCATGGAATGTTCCCTTGATGCAAAGTAGTGCAAAGCAATACTACTTTAAGGGCAGCTTTCCAGCACAAAGAAGGTTTTCCACTGGAAAGTAAAAACTCTATCAAAAGCTTGTGGTGCTTTGCGTCACTTTTCGAGCCTTGGCAGCAGTGTAGTCTTGATACATCTGCTCCAGGGTGTATAAAGATTTGCGCTGTTTCTTGCACAAGTGCAGGGTTTCTGTAACATGGCCCAGTGTGCTTTAAATGGAAATGTAGAAGGGCAGGTACTCTTTAGCTAAGAGAACCTGTTTGCAGGTACTCAGTACTGCAGGTACTCAGTACCAGACCGTACTCTAGGGCGGTGCGATTGGTGCCACCGCACCGGGCGCTGACTTGGGGTAGGGGCGCCCTGTTTGCAAGTAATTTTCGTTTTAAAAGCACCAGCTGCCTAGTTCCTGGCTTCCAGAAATTTTCAGCCATCAATAAAAACGTCAAGATCACTCCAGTGATTTATGTTTCTGCTGGAGAGATGGAGGGTTGTCTAGTGGAAGCTTTAACTCATCGTAAGGTAGTGCAGTGGGTTAATATGGCTGTTGCAACGATTGTGCACCATGCAGATCACAAAGTGCATATAATGTAAATAGGTCAACGGGTTACTGCTTGTGTCACAGGGATCCTTTAGCTACTTGTAGTTTTATAAGTAAAAATCCTAATATAGCATAGTTTGCTATTAACTGTCCTCAAAGAGTTCCATGCAAACTCTAAGATATATATTAGAGCTATATGTCTTTTTGCCCTGTCTTTCATTATCCTAAACTTGCAAAAAGGGTTCATTTGGGGAGAAATAAATTCCTATTATTAAAGAGGACCCCTAATAATGATGATGTGTTTTAAATTCTAAATTGGTGTTTTTCCAGACCAAGGAATCTCAAACTATACTACCTACCAGTATAGATGACATGTGACTCCTACACCTTGTAGTCCTCTGACTTATGCAACATTTCCTATACACTGATTTACATACGTTTGATTGTCTCTGTGCCAATTTGTGTGTGATTTAAATTGCTCTGACACCACTACACTGGTATGAGTGGCACAATAAAACTACATCAGTCTGAGAGAGAGTGGCTATAGGGACTTGAGGAGCACTGTTAAATGAGGGAATCCATGGTAGATGTGGTCATTGGGGGGCGCCAACAAACATTGTCACACAGGCCACCACCAGTGCTAAAGCCCCCCTGACAGTACCTGCCCATATAAGCACTGAGTATACCATAATAAAGACAATCTATCCCTGATTTAGCCCAGACAGTTAGAGTGACATCTTTGTTCAGCACCTTTAGATGTACGATGGATGCATTTGAAGGTAAAAATCCCTGTCACTCTATCTCCGTTGATACCCTCTCACCTTATTTGGCTCTTCACATTTCCCTAGGGGTGAAAACCAAGCAGGACTAGGGGACGGTGATATCCTGAACTCTTGCGAGAGGGAGAACAACAATCAGGCGATCCATTAAACGCTCCCAAAACAGATCCATACGGTTCTGTAATTTCACCCACATGCAGTTTGCACTTTCAATTAATGAAATTTCAGATAAAGGGCAATGCAATTACACTTCTATGTACTTGTTACATCAGGAAATGAGGTCCCAATGATTGTAAAATAGAGGCATAAGGGGCAGACGCGGAGAAACCGGCGGTCATATTGATTTACACAGCATTGGTTGTGTTCATTGAAATTCAGGGGAGAAGGCACAGCTTCGTTTGGTATTTATGAGGCATTTTCTCAAATCTGAGCTGTGTGATTGTTAGTCATAATGAGGCATTCAAATGTCGGCTATATAGCTAAAACGTGTGAGAAAGCATCGGGTTACAAATGCAGCCGACAAAAGTAAGGAGAACAGAAAATAATATTTGGAGGAAAATTGCACAACACTTGCTGCAGAATATTGACATCAGGAGCCATTGAGTTAGCATGCCTGCTTCTTTTCAAATAAATTTTTTTCATTTTATGCATTCACCAGCCAAGCATCAAATCACGCCAAAGTGCTGCATGGGATAGATTGGAGGAGGGGAAAAGGAGCATGTTTGTCAATTAGGGTTAGCCGGCTGTGACCTTTGTTTCCTGATTTGGTGCTACTGCACATGATACAAAGAGCATAGGGACAAAAGTTAGAAAAGAAAATGAAATGAAGTTAGTTTTCAAAGCACTCGTGCAAGGAATTTAGAAAAGCAAATTCACTGTTATCAAAGTTAGTGAACATTGTGAAAAATATCCAGTTTGAGTGGATTTCACACTCTTGCACTGAGAATAAGGTATCATTTTATTTCATGTTCATAATTTTTACAATTGGAAATAGAGTATTCCATCAGTAATGTGAGAAGCCGAAACACATTTCACTCAAGCAAATTACCAGCCATGAGTTTTGTTTAAGGCTGTTGATTTAATATTAAGCAGCAAAAAAGCACACAGTTCTCATCAGGTGCAGAGTACAAAAATGAACGGAAAATTGTAGCAAGAAGGGGGCAGATTTATGTTTCCTGGCGCATCCCTGCAAATCGGCAGGGATGCGCCAGGAAAGATGCGTCACACAAATTTACCCTTGCGCCACCACAGATGCGCCGCATTTACAATGCAGCGCATCGTGGCGCAAGGATAAACAGATGCGTGACGCATCTGATGGCGTAAGGGCGGCGCATTGCTGGAGTTGTGTCGCAAACACGACGCAACTCCAGCAATGTTTAGGGGCTGCCCATACCTTACATGCTGCGTCATGCCTTACGCCTGCTTCAAGCAGGCGCAAGGTTTTAGGCAGCAGCGTCGGAAAAGTGACTGAGTGAAATCTTGTAAATTTCACTGCGTCACTTTTCCGAGGCTTTTTCCGCTGGAACGCCCACCCTGCATACATTAAACCTGACACAGGTTTAATGTGGCGCAGGGCTTTACACCGTGACGCATCTCCATAGATGCGTCACGATGTAAATAGGGTGCAACGTGGCGCAGGGTTTACGCTGCCGCTGCGTCACAAAAGTGACGCAACGGCGGCGTAAAAGTGGCGCAAGTCTAACATAAATCTGCCCCACGGTATGCATTCCCACATCCTTATTAAGTTTCAAATGAATACAAATGTGTTTGAGAATCTATTTTCCTTCTTGGCTCCCGAATATCCTTTTCTATGTCGCCCCTACAAAGTTTTTGGGAGGATGGGTTTTGAAACTTGAAGGTTCTGTTATCTCAGTGTTATGGGCATAATAATCAGTGAGCTGATGTTTTGAGTCTAGGTTTGTGCTAACTCTGAGGTGTTCTTGAATTCTTGATTTCAATTTAAACTTAGACCTACATAGATAGGCCAGGCCACGGAATTATTTAATTCATTGGGGTCTTTTTGTATAAATATGGATTTGCCGCATTTGCAAAATCCATCCTCTGCTGCATTATTTACGGGTTTTAACAAAAAAGAAATTGTTTCCAGATCAAATGGATCGAAAGTTAAAAAAATTGTGATAAAGTGTGTTGTTGTGCAGCGGAAGGCACTTCGCATAAGTTGTCTGTTCACCTTTCAATTGCATATAGCTATATTAGATGCAAAACTTGTGCTAATAAGGTGAAACCTTTGTACATACAGTGTTAAAGTGTAAACATGATAAAATAATAAACTGATACTAACACAAAACAATTTGCATGTTCTTGCATCATAATTTAGCAAACCCTTCAATTTAGTCCTCCCTTGCATTACAATTCCAGAGGCCCTGCAGATAACTTTTTTTAACATGGGCTCAGCATTATGTAAATTACGTAGATATTGCTGCATTGAGCTGCTGCTTGATAAAATAAAACAGTAAACTCCGGATGTTGACTGGTGTTTTATGTTATCAAGAGTACATACAGTGAAATTGTGGTAGTTAAGACCACCTGTGGTTGAGCTAAACTAAAGGGTGCTATTGTTTGTAACTAGCGTCCTTACATTCAGAGGGCCATAGGGGTTGTCTATGACTTTTACGGAAGGTTTTGCAGTAAGATGGTTGCTGAGCATTGGGTCACTGTATCCCAGTTGTTTTGTTGCAGGGATTCTGCTCAGGAACAGAACTATGCTTGGGACCACAGAACATTAGTAGATAGGTCACCATACCACGAGCCAGAGTTTGACTAGCTATAGTGTCTCACTTGCCCTCCTACTCATATCCTGAGAAACAAGTGAATTGGCACCCCAGAACACAACACTCCCGACCCTCTCAGGGATTGCGGTAGCAGGACACCCCCTTTTGCTTGCTCACTCACTCACTCATACTAGTCCACAATAAGACACGACTGAGACAGAAGGAAGTTTGAAATGTTTAACTTAATTTAAACTATTGTGCTCTATAATGCCGTATACGTGCCACAATCAGAAAACAGCTCCCTAGCAAAAATTCCACCAGCATTGTCAATAAAACATATATTATGAAAAGCACTGTCATATTATAAGACAGAATAGTCTAATCCCTCTCCCCTTTTACAGAAGCAAACTGATAATACAGCAAACATCTCTGGGCTAAGTAGCAGACCGTGTACCTAAGCATATATAGATGAACATTCTACAGATCAGATACAGCTGTGATCTTCTCTCAGAAAATATCTGTCTCTCTCTCAATGTGCTACTTTGCTGTGCATACCTATATGACATGTTCATAAACAACAGCTGCACCTCTGTGTTGTGTCTAGGTACGAGTGCCTGACCAGAACAAAATAACAAGGGACATTGTTGTTTGACCTTGTCCACTGTTCAGACTAAATCCCAGGAATGAACAGGGCCAGAAAACAACTACAGGTTCTGTGGGAAAATATAATGTAGCACAGAAGCAAACATGTTTATATACTAGCATGTGCAAAGTTAATGCGGCCTGTGTCATGTACAGTTAGGCTAACAAAGGAAAAACCACAATGGGCCCTGTATAGAACACATGATAGTTTAAGATTACTCTCTGACTAACGTTTTGTGTGGTTCTATGAATTAAGTGATGCATTTAATGGGCTGGATTATCGAAAGGTCTTTTGTCTTTTCAATACTGAATTCTTGATAGCGTCTTGCAAAGAAACATTCTGTGACTCACTCTTTGTGATTGATCCTCAAAGGTTTGGTACTTAGAACAAATGTGTTTGATGCTCAATAATTCCTTTTGGGCATATTGTTAATCTGATGTTTTGTATGATCACTCAGTGCGTACAAGATGGCAAAAAAGTTATTACTTTTTCTGATTCCTCAGATTCAGATAATGAAGGCCAGTATACAGGTAATGGATATCAAGGCTTTAGAAGCAACAGCAGACAACGTGGTACTCAGCCTTTTTTAGGGAGGTGCTTCGCCAGACGGGTGAATTGGAGACCACAATACCAACCGAGGTTTCAATCCAACCCACAAATGGACCTCAATCAATTCCAGGCCAGTAGTTCTCAGTTATCTCCAACAATTATGACAGTTTTATCTAAAGGCCTTACTTTTGCCCCCCATTCGGGTCTCAATAAATTTGAGTTATTTAGAGACCTTCAAGCATTTTTAAGAAAAATCAGGTTAAAAGTGTTTTTTTCTGAACACAATGATCACAGTGATAGTATAAACTTATCAGGCCTTGCACCCAAATCTATTTTTACTCCTACGCTTGAACAGTTACCATCAGAGGTGGCTACATTTGAACAAGTACTGTACAATAAGTTTATCAACATCACTAAGTATGTAAAAAAAAAACGTTTAATCTGAATAGAGATGAGTATAAAGCTCTAGAGGATCTAAAAGGAAGCAGTGATAAGATCATTAAAGCATGTGACAAGGGGGGAGGAATTGTTGTATACAATACTCCTACTTATGTAACAAAGATGGAGCAAATGTTGGGTGACACACATTTTTATACATTGATTAAAAGAGACCCTACACTACATACAGTGAATCAGATACGTAAACTTACCACTCAAGCATTGAATAATGGAGAAATTTGTGAAAAAAATGGGCCTTTTTAAATGTAGAGAAACCCAGGATGGCTAGTATATATGGCATTCCTAAGGTACATAAAAATGTACTGGATCCACCATTAAGACCGATATGTCCCCATGTATCTAGGACACCAGCTTTTGTGCAAGACACAAGACACAATATTAATCTTGTGGAAAATATCACATTTTTAGCCCGACACTCAATTTTTGGTGAGGCACTGTATAACAATATTCCCATTGATGGAGCAATATCGGCAGTGCATTGGTTTATTCAAAGCTTTAAGATCAAATGCCCATCTTTGTTCCTTCTGGAGTGTTTCAAAATAGTGTTGGGTGATAACGTCTTTGAATTTAACAATCAGCTATATAAGCAACAACAAGGTGTCAGCATGGGGGCATCATGTGCACCGACTGTAGCCAATATCTATATGTCACATTTCGAGAAGAAATATGTCTTTAATGAGGTAGCTCTGTTCTATGAATCCGTGACCAAATGGTGACAGTTCATAGATGACATTTTCTTTATTTGGATTAATAATCAGGAAAATTTACAACAATTTCTAGAGTGGATAAATCTGTGTGATGTTAATATACATTCTACGAATCACATCAGAATAGAACAGGTTGAGTATCTAGATATATTGATTAAACATCAGGCAGGTGTTCTGATTGAGGACTTATATGTTAAACCTACAGCCAGAAACACATTGTTAAATTATGATAGCTATCACCCAACCATACAGAAAAATAGCATTCCATTTGGAGAATTTTTGCGACTCCGACGAAATTGCACTAACATCCAAGACTTTGATATCAAGGCTGAGACAATGAAAAAGACGTTCCTGGCTAGGGGCTATCCTAAAAAGATTAGAAGGGACTCCTATAAAAGAGCCCATTTTTATGATCGACAGCACTTGCTGACGACCATTAAAGAGAAAAAAGATCCTAATTTAGTCTTTGTTACCAGGCATTCCATGCTAAACGAAAGAATTAGACAGGCGGTATGTGCTAGTTGGCATATACTCAATGTAAATGCATCTATAGCAGAAAGAATTCCTAAACCAATGTTTGCATATAGACGAAATAGATCTATAAAAGACCATGTGGTACATTCACGCATGAGTAAAACAAATGCAATTCAACAAAAGGGTATCATAACTGATAAACCAATAGTAGGAACATACAAATGCATGAGTTGTAAATATTGTGCCACAGCGTTGAAAGCGCCAACATTAAACTTTAATGATCAGGTAATCTCTCCCAAAAATCTTAATAATTGTAAAACTTCAAATGTAATTTATTTGATAATATGCCCTTGTAGATTGGGCTATGTAGGGGAGACAGGCAGGGCATTAAATGTGAGATTAACGGAACATAGGTCAGCAATTAAGACTAAGAAAACGGCAGCACCAATGGTTAATCATTACATTGACAACAATCATGCCCCAGAAGATATGCAGTGGTACATTCTAGAAAGAATTAGTCAAAGAAAAGGACTTAGTTCAGACAAAACTAGAAAACTCAGAGAAGTCTATTGGATATTTGTATTGGGAACCTCCATTAAAGGACTTAATCTTGAGATACCCTGGGATCAGGCAATAAAATAAAGACTGTTTGTAGAGAACTTTCTCACACTAATTAAATATCTAAATATATGCAAGCCTCTTTATTACACTTTATAACAATCTGCTGCTTGATGTAAGATGTCACTCACCAGTTCTTCATTGCAAACCAATTAATGACATATGCATAATACACCGCGAATGCCACTTGAAAAGAACACTCATAATAAGATGTCACCTAAGAGCTCTCCATTCTGAATTAATTAATTATGTATAAAATTTTGTAAGTTTCATCTCAAACCAGAGCTTATATCTTGGATTAGCATTCAAATATAAGGTATCTTGTATTTAACATGCATCCTTTACTCATTGATTAGCCAGTAAATTAGGAAAATCTATATCTCTTTATGGTAGCTATAGATGATCATAATAATAGACTATGTACCACATGGCTCTACGGCACCATCACGTTAGTTTATACCATAGGCAACAAAGTAAAAATTATTTTGAAATAAGTAAACTTTATTGAATTTTAAGTTAACACAGCCTTCACTCATTAACATCTCGACATTAGGCTGAATTTTTATGGTAAATGCTGGCAAATAAATGTAATACTTATAGTCCGATAGTTATAATAACCAGTAAGCCGCTTATGTTAATAAATACACCAATATGGTGATCCCTGATTAGAATAATAACATGCAGAGCGAAATACGAAATCATCGCATCTCTATAGTAGATTAGGCCATGGTAGAATGCCCTATATCGTAAGATATAACAACAAGACCTGTTAGTCGATAAAGGAAAAGTAGATATACGTAGCGGATATGTCATAATTTAGTCAGGAATAGTCTATAAAATTATTTTTACATAATATAGTAAATTTGAGACTATGTCATAGGGGATGTATGACGTTACAACGCACACTTTTACAACGCATGCACTTACAACGCATTTTTTACAACGCATAATCCATTACAACGCATGACATTACAACGCATGACACTACAACGCATTTTTAAAAAATACCTTTACAACGCATTTCCATTACAACGCATACTACCTTTACAACGCATACCATTACAACGCACAATATTAAATTACATTTAAGGTAAGTATTAGATAGTATAGGGGTAAAAGTTACTTTTCTAACTCCAGGGGGTGCAACAGTAGGGTAAGTGTTGGATAGTATAGGGGTAAAAATTACTATTCTAACTCCAGGGGGTGCAACAGTGGGGTAAGTGTTGGATAGTATAGGGGTAAAAATTACTATTCTAACTCCAGGGGGTGCAACAGTAGGGTAAGTGTTGGATAGTATAGGGGTAAAAATTACTATTCTCACTCCAGGGGGTGCAACAGTAGGGTAAGTGTTGGATAGTATAGGGGTAAAAATTACTATTCTAACTCCAGGGGGTGCAACAGTAGGGTAAGTGTTGGATAGTATAGGGGTAAAAATTACTATTCTAACTCCAGGGGGTGCAACAGTAGGGTAAGTGTTGGATAGTATAGGGGTAAAAATTACTATTCTAACTCCAGGGGGTGCAACAGTAAGTGTTGGATAGTGTAGTGTAATATTATGCGTTGTAATGGTATGCGTTGTAATGGTAGTATGCGTTGTAATGGAATGTGTTGTAAAGGTAGTTTTTAAAAATGCGTTGTAGTGTCATGCGTTGTAATGTCATGCGTTGTAATGGATTATGCGTTGTAAAAAATGCGTTGTAAATGTAGTGCGTTGTAAAAGTTGCGTTGTAAAGGTTGTTCCCCGTCATAGGGTTTATAATTATGCCAAATATTTATGAACATACGCAATATATTATAACTTAATTGCAAAGATAATCATCTATTAACTGATGTAAATATACATTTCAATATGGCAGCCATAGACGACAACACCAACGGGTAGTTGAGCATTTGACGTGATCGCGTAATCATGCAAGAGTAGGTCAAGATTGAATACTTAAGCCGGAAGAGACAATAGGAAAGCTAGTTTGGCGATAAAACAAGTCAGAGCGAGTTGGAAGAAACGCTGCGCTCTAGGTGAGTCGTTATCTTGATGATTAACTAATAATAATAGTGATCTTTTGCTGACAGCGCCTTCCTTGGCAAGTCAGTGAGAAAACACATTGTGGCATGTATAGCTAGCGTATTATAGTCAACTACATTGTTTGTAAAGGCATAAAAACAATTAGACCCAAAATTTGTGAGATACAAGTATCACAATTTGTTCTCCTGTAAATGACAATGATAGCAAATTCAGACAAACTGCACTCCTATGTTTTGAATACAGATTAATCAAAAAGTGCTGATAGTAATCATAGGTTAATCGAAGGTGCTGCCTTTTTATAGCCAGTGCAACCCCTACACAGGCCCTAGAGAATAACAAAAGATGTTCAAACAGAAAGTTTGAAAAAAGGCGCACTATCCACCTGCCCTGTAAGGTGCAACTGGTAGATCTATACAAGTGAACAAATGTATTCGTACATCGCTACGCTAAACAAAAGTAAACAAAAAGCACCTATTGTGCCATTTTCAATACAAGTCGTGAAGTAGCGCCATAAGTGAAGAATAAAGTAAACTAAACCATGAGTATAATTTGAAACAATTTGGCAATTGAACTTAAGGCAATAACAATAGTGCTGATAACTTAGAAACAACACAGAGGCAAATGGATGTTTTGTGAATCTTCATAAGTTTCTGAGATTCCTCTTTATTTTCTTAGCGTTTTCAAAAAGAAGAACGTCTGGTGTCCCAATGCATTTCGGTGTGACACACACCTTCTTCAGGGGAATACTGTAACAGTATATACATGTAGGTATATAAGTAAATTCGAAATTGAAAACAATGTAAATGTCAAAACAAACTTATATATATGTTCGACTGTGGCATTGTATGATATTTTATAAACCTTAATATCCAGTGCTAACCAGCCATTTGCAGCATGCAACTGACATGAGAACCATTTTTTTAACAACAGACTGAAAAAGGATGCAATAGATGAAAGGAGAAAAAAGAAAGGAAAAAGGAAAAAAGAAGAACAGAAGAGGAAGTTCCTTAAAATAAAGTTTATTGAAGATTGACAACCAAAAAAGTAAAGATAAAAATAAAAAAGGATAAAAAAGTCAAGAATACCAAAATGACACCAGTGGGTATAGAATCGTGATACCTATTACGAATCAACTGACTATCTCAAAAGTGCCCGTCCGAGTGAAAGGTGAATACTGACGTATTAGGTGCTCGAGTGAACCAAGAAACCACCGTAATCTAACCATAATGGCCCGCCTGGGACTCACCTCCCAACGTTCAAATATCAAACATAAAATGTCAAACGAAGCACAAGAAAAGGTCCTGGTCCTCGCTCACACAACCTGTGTGTTCAAAAATTAAAAAGAACATTCTAGTGTTACCCAAAGATTGGATGTGTCAATCAAACGGTAAGGAAATGGTGTACCCGACATTAAAGTATAATTCACTTCACCTCATACATATTACGTATGCGTCCAACTTCAAACGACAAACAGCGCTGTGAGGAACCGTGTCCGAAGACGTCTAGGATTGAAAAAATTGCAAACATAGTATCGTTAGCTTAATGCCTACAGCGAACGGGCTGAAAAGCGGTTAAGGTTATCTATGTAGAACCAATGAGACGTCACCAATACACGTACCTTTTAATACAACGTGCTGTGTGATCTAGAAAGAATCCTGTCATCGGGCAGCAAAGATTCGTTGTAGCTAGAAGCGTGCGAGTGCATATTTAAAAGCCGTGGGAATCATGTGACCAAAGGGAAACTAGTGGATAACGAAAGAGGACTATTACGGGCGCCATGTCGGAACGGGTGCCTGATCATGACCACAGTGCCAGTGAAAAGTAAAAGTAGACGATAACAAGTACAGGGAACATGAAAAGAAAAAACCGTTTCAAAGGTATCTAAGAAGTAGATGGCAAGAGTGCCATGTAGGAAGTTTTTGCCGAAGTAGGCAAACAGGATGCATCGGTGAAATAACAATAACAAGCATAAGTCAAATGTAACATATATAACTCAATGTAATAACAAATATAAAATATAAAATGAAATGCAATCTGCAATCCTTAACAGTGGAGATAACTGTAAAATATATTAGTGATGCAACCATACTCAATCACAGAAAATGTATCAGTTCTATTTTGTCATTCAAACCCCCAGGGCTCATGGTCTGTAAGAAACGTATCCAAAATGTTTCTCTTTGAGCCAGGTGCCTGTTGGGGTCAGCATGTAAGGGATCGGATATCTGCTCAAGTACAGTGAATCGGAGTTGAGGTATGGTATGCTGGTGTGTATTCCAGTGTAATGCCAGACAAGATTTCTGATTAAAAATGCGGATAGCACTTTTGTGTTCAGTTACCCGTATTTTTACTTTTCGGGTTGTTCTCCCCACATAAACTAGACCACAGGGACATTTGATAGCGTATACTACCTGTTGTGGGTTCAGGTGACAGATACGCAGGCTCAGGCTTTAGGAGGTTCTAGTAAGCTTTTATTCAACAGTTTACACCGCAATACGTTCCCACTTCGGGACAGCTGCCTGGCGTAGGGGTTGTCGTTGGATGTCTTCCCGGGTCTTGGCGGTGTCTCGGAAGGGTGGTCCTGGTCTGGTCTCTCCCGGTGTATCCGCCCCAAAAGATAAAGGAAAGCAGGTGTCAGACAAACGCTGGGTACTGTGGTGAGTTTAGGGCCGGGAGTGAGGGACACCGTGTTGGGGAATAGTCGTTGCGTGCCTACGTGCTCAGGGGAAGGTGCTGTGGTCTGATCGGAGCTGAACAGTCTACAGGCAGCTTTAATCAGAAACGTTTTCCCTTCCCCACCCACCCCGCAACTTTCCCTCGTACCTGCTCCAGCCACGCTCCTCCCCCGGGAACGTGGCAGGGCGCCTCACGGATACGTTGGCCTCCTGGCTTGTAGGTTTCTCCCCTCGTAGTTGTCACGTCGAGGTGGGTTCCGCCTTCCGTCCGGCCTCTGGGGTCAGCCCGTCTCCTCCACTCCAGCTCCGTCGTCTCCGCTCCCTTCCGCTCGGGCTCGTGCTCCTCCGATGTTCCGCAATCCGCCTCACGCTCCTCCGCTCTCCTTCTCTCCGACTCCCGCTCCTCCAGTCTCCTTCTCACCGACTCCCGCTCCTCCAGTCTCCTTAGCTCTCTCTCGACCTCCGGGGAAACGCCGTCCGTCGTCTCTCTTCTCGGACTCTCCTTTGAAGTCCCGCCGATGAAGACGTCATCCGGGGGAGGGGCTTCCACGCAGGGAAACTCCTTCTTAAAGGTATGATGCTCATCCTCTACCGTCCAATCGAGGTGATTGTACGGAGCCCAGTTGTCCAGCCGGGAAGGTCCCTCAGATGCCTGCGTGGTGAGAGAAGGGTTTTTAGCGCAATCAAGTGCCTGACAGTGACAGTCAGGGGTGTTTTTGGTACCGCTATCCCCTACCCCGTCACACACCTCCCCCCCTGGCGTCTCCCGATCGGGGAGAGGAAAGACCCGTGACAAGAAATCGGCGTTGCCGTTGTCCTTCCCTTTTCTATGCTTCACTGTGAATGCGTATGGTTGTAAAGACAAGAACCAGCGCAGTATGCGCGGGTTGGAGCTACGGTTCTGGTACATCCAGCGCAGAGGCGCATGATCTGTATATAACAGGAATGGCTTGCCCTCTAAATAGTAGTGTAACTTGTCAACGGCCCACTTGATGGCCAGACACTCTCTTTCAACCGTGGGATATTTGGTTTCCCTAGGGAAGAGCTTGCGGCTAACAAAGAGTACTGGATGTTCCAACCCGTCGCCCCCTCCTGTGATAGAACAGCCCCGAGACCCAATTCGGAGGCATCCGTGGCCAGGATGAAGGTCCTAGAAAAGTCTGGGGACGCTAGAATTGGTTGGGTGGTTATGGCTGTCTTCAGGGTCGTGAAGGCTTGTACTGCCTCTAGGGAGGGGTGTACCAGGTCTCGTGGTTTTGCGCTTTTCTGGAGCAGATCAGTAAGAGGGGCTGCTATATCGGCAAATTTAGGTATAAACCGTCTGTAATACCCTATAAGTCCCAGGAATGCCCGTAGTTCTCTTTTAGATTGTGGGAAGGGGGTTCCATCAATGGCTTTCACCTTTTCCGTTTGTGGGGTTATTGTCCCGTCTCCCAGTACAAAACCCAAATAGTTCACGCGGTGGAACGCCGCCCTAGACTTCTTGGCGTTCACATGTAAACCTGCTTTCTTCAGGGCGGTTAAGATGGTATCCACGTGTTGTAGGTGTTCATGCCAGGTTCTACTGTGTATGACGATATCGTCAAGATATGCGGAACAGAAGGCCGTGTAGGGACTCAGGATGGCGTTCATGAGGCGTTGAAAGGTGGCAGGTGCCCCATGTAGGCCGAAGGGAAGGACGGTGAACTCGTACAGTCCCTCCTCTGTGATAAATGCGGTCTTCTTCTTGTCGCTTTCTCGGAGGGGCACCTGCCAATACCCCTTTGTTAGGTCAAGTGTGGTGATGAACACCGCGTCCCCAAGTTTCTCGATCAACTCGTCCACCCGTGGGATGGGATAAGCGTCGAATGTCGAAATGGCGTTTAATGCGCGGAAGTCCATGCAGAAACGCCGTGACCCGTCTGGTTTGGGCACCATCACAATTGGTGATGCCCACTCGCTCCTTGATGGCTGGATGACGCCCAATTGCAGCATGTCATAGACCTTCCGTCTTATGGCTTCTCGTCGGGCGGCAGGTATCCGGTATGGTCGTTGTTTCACAATTTTTCCTGGTTGGGTCTCAATGACGTGTTCCACCAACGTGGTTCTCCCTGGTACATCGGAAAAAATGTCTTTAAACGGTTGCAACGTCTCCATGAGTTCTTTCCTCTGTTGCGTGGAGATCTCTTTGTTCACCACAAGTTCTGTAATCTTGGAATCGGTATTCTGACCCGTGGGTATAAGGAACTGGGCATTTGTCGGTGGGGATCCTATCCACTTCTTCAGCATGTTTATGTGATATGATTGGAGTTTCGTGGGGGATATCTGCAATCTATAGGTCGTATCCCCGATAGTCTCCCGGACTTCATAGGGACCCACCCACTCGTTTTTGTTCTTGTTGGCGATCGATGGCAGGAGGAGTAGAGCCCAGTCCCCCTTTTGTAACCTCCGGAGTTTCGTCCCCTGATCGTAGTACCGTTTCTGTTTCGTCTGCTGCTGTTCCAAATTGGAGCAGGCTAGGGCCTGTAGTTTCCCTAACTTGGACCTGAGTCGTTGGGTGTAGTCAAGAAGGGATCTCTGTTCTCGGTCTTCTTCGGACTCCCACACGTCTTTGGTTATCTCTAATAAAGAGCGAGGTTGTCGCCCGTACAACAATTCAAAAGCTGAACAGCCCAAACTGCTTTGTTTTTGTGCCCTTAAGACGTA
The DNA here is from genome assembly GCF_964204655.1 of Triturus cristatus. Classification (NCBI taxonomy): domain Eukaryota; kingdom Metazoa; phylum Chordata; class Amphibia; order Caudata; family Salamandridae; genus Triturus; species Triturus cristatus. The sequence continues at coordinate 542,281,618 of NC_140593.1, forward strand.
CAGCGCTAGGGGTAACAGACGGTCCCACTCCTGGCCCTCAGCCGTGAGCATTTTTTTTAGTGTTCCCTTTAGGCTTTGGTTATATCTCTCGACCAGACCGTCTGTCTGCGGATGATATACAGAGGTACGTAGGTGGTGTATATCCAAGGTTTTGCATACTTCTTTCATCAGTTTAGAGGTGAAGGGCGTACCTTGGTCCGTTAAGATTTCTTTAGGAAATCCCACGCGAGAGAACAATTCCACCATTTTCTCCGCGACATGCATTGTAGTCGGGGTGCGTAAAGGGAAGGCCTCGATGAATCTTGTGGCATAATCAACCACCACGAGGGCGTACAGGTGTCCTTTCGCCGACTTCGGCAGGGGTCCAATCAGATCCATTCCCACTCTCTCGAATGGTCTTCCGATTATGGGTAGAGGTCGTAACGGGGCCGCAGGGGGGCGGTGTGTATTTTTCCGTTGGCATATCTCACACTTCATGCAGTAGTTCTGCACATCTTTGTATATCCCTGGCCAGTAGAAGAACCTCGTTATGGTCTCTGTTGTTTTCTCCTTTCCGCTATGCCCTGCTGTAAGGTGTGCATGGGCAAAGAAAAGGACCTGTTCTCGGAAAGAAACGGGTACTAACAGCTGTGGAGTCCCTCCCTCTGCCCCCTCCCGGTACAGTAACTCGTTTTTAATAAAAAAACGGGGAAACTTTTTAACCTCCTGGTTTTGGGTCACATGGGCGTTCTCCCAGGCGTTAAATAGGGTGGTATCATTAGCCTGCGCGAACCGAAAACTGCGGTCCAAAACCCATGGTTCTGGGGACAGGAGAGCAGCCCTGTCGAACCGGCTCTCTACAGGGGCTGTAGCCATAGACCCTGAAAACAGTGCCATAAACTCTGGGTTATCCACCCCCAACAGCATCTCCTCAGGAAGGGACTTCACCACTCCCACTCTCACCGTACAGGGGCTTTTGTTCACGGGGTGTATAGTTATCTGGGCAAGGGGATACGGTCTCACGTCCCCGTGTACACAACGGATGTGAACCACTGCGCCTGGTAAATACTGGTGTGGGTGTATGAGATGGTCCTGTACCACCGACTGTCGACAGCCTGAATCTAACAAGGCTCTCACTGTCCTCCCGTTCAACTGCAAACTCACGTAGAATGAGCTCCCCATCTCGGCTGAGTACAGTACGGACCGTGGCAAGTATCCTACTTCCATCGGCTCCTCAGTGGACCGCTTCCTCGGGCAGAGCCTGGCTATATGACCCCAGTCCCCACAATCGAAGCACTGGGGCCCTCGAACCGGAGGGGGACCCTCCATCCGCATAGGCCGGGGTCTAGGGGGTTCAACAACGCTTCTCTGCTTCTTGCCTCCTTTTCCGAGGATGACTCCCTTTTGCCCCTTTTCTCCCTCCCATCCCAGGGACTTGGGTTGGGCTCTTGCATAGTTGGCGGCCATTTCTATGGCCTCATCTAACGTTAATCCGGAATGTTGCTTCAACCATCTCTGACTGGCGTACGGCAAAGCCTCCATGAACTGTTCTAGATATATTTTAGTCATCACGTCCTCCATTGTACTAGTCGACGGCTTCAGCCACTTGTCAGCGGCCATCTTGAGCCTGATGAACAGGGTTTTGGGGTTCTCTCCCGGTATCCCTCGTTCTTTCCGGAACCGGATCCGGTAGGCCTCCCCATCAAGCCCCAGATGGTTAAGTATAATCGTCTTAATGGTAGGATATGGGACCAGTCCCGAGGGGTTGGCTAGCTGGTAAGCAAACTGGGCTTCTCCGGTCAATAGGGGAGCCAAAAAATGGGGCCACTTTTCCTCCGGCCACCCCAATGCCCTGGCGGCCCTCTCGAAGTTCATAAGAAAGACGTCGGGGTCTTCACCATGGACGTATTTCTGCAAGGAGATACCTGAGGGGTTAGGGATAGACAGGGGCCGGCGGTCTATGGGTACCGGTAGGGTAGGGGCTGAGCTGGTCTTCTGTATACTGTCCAGTTGAGCTGTTATGGTGTTTTGGAACAAGTCCCGGTCTGCCTGTGCTGACGTCATCTGTCGTTGTATTGCCCATTCCAATTTCTCCTGTCCCTGGACGAGGTGCTGGATTAGGGCGTCCATCTTTCCCTCCAGATGGACCTTGTGGTGGTAAATCCCACTTCTGACACCAGTGTTGTGGGTTCAGGTGACAGATACGCAGGCTCAGGCTTTAGGAGGTTCTAGTAAGCTTTTATTCAACAGTTTACACCGCAATACGTTCCCACTTCGGGACAGCTGCCTGGCGTAGGGGTTGTCGTTGGATGTCTTCCCGGGTCTTGGCGGTGTCTCGGAAGGGTGGTCCTGGTCTGGTCTCTCCCGGTGTATCCGCCCCAAAAGATAAAGGAAAGCAGGTGTCAGACAAACGCTGGGTACTGTGGTGAGTTTAGGGCCGGGAGTGAGGGACACCGTGTTGGGGAATAGTCGTTGCGTGCCTACGTGCTCAGGGGAAGGTGCTGTGGTCTGATCGGAGCTGAACAGTCTACAGGCGGCTTTAATCAGAAACGTTTTCCCTTCCCCACCCACCCCGCAACTTTCCCTCGTACCTGCTCCAGCCACGCTCCTCCCCCGGGAACGTGGCAGGGCGCCTCACGGATACGTTGGCCTCCTGGCTTGTAGGTTTCTCCCCTCGTAGTTGTCACGTCGAGGTGGGTTCCGCCTTCCGTCCGGCCTCTGGGGTCAGCCCGTCTCCTCCACTCCAGCTCCGTCGTCTCCGCTCCCTTCCGCTCGGGCTCGTGCTCCTCCGATGTTCCGCAATCCGCCTCACGCTCCTCCGCTCTCCTTCTCTCCGACTCCCGCTCCTCCAGTCTCCTTCTCACCGACTCCCGCTCCTCCAGTCTCCTTAGCTCTCTCTCGACCTCCGGGGAAACGCCGTCCGTCGTCTCTCTTCTCGGACTCTCCTTTGAAGTCCCGCCGATGAAGACGTCATCCGGGGGAGGGGCTTCCACGCAGGGAAACTCCTTCTTAAAGGTATGATGCTCATCCTCTACCGTCCAATCGAGGTGATTGTACGGAGCCCAGTTGTCCAGCCGGGAAGGTCCCTCAGATGCCTGCGTGGTGAGAGAAGGGTTTTTAGCGCAATCAAGTGCCTGACAGTGACAGTCAGGGGTGTTTTTGGTACCGCTATCCCCTACCCCGTCACACTACCATAGCTGTGTTGCAATCAGAAGAATGTTTTAACTTAATGGGTTTGCCCGTGTGTGGATGTGTAAACGTGTCACCCACCATGACATTCCCACAGTGTCCACAATTGTAGCATTTACGCATCCCTGAGTGTTTGAGCATGTGTGAATTGGGGGTGCTTTTGGCCAAAATCTCTCTGATGTTCTTAGATCTAGAAAAGGCAAAAATCGGTTTGGCATGAAAGACATTCGTGAAATCATTTTCTTGCTCTATAATCTCCCATCTCCTGATGATGCTGCGTTTAATCGCCATAGCTGATGTGGAAAATTTTAAAACACAAACTTCACGTTTAGACTCAGGTTTTTCAGTTTTTTTCAATAGTTGCATTCTGTCCATGCTGTACGCCTTATGTTTCGCCAAGTCCAGAACGGGTGCTGGGTAACCTCTATCTAAGTATTGTTGATACATGATATCAGTATCAATTTTCCCTTGGTCCTCATCAGAACTGATTCTACGCACCCGGATAAACTGAGATAAAGGTAAGTGGTTTTTCAGGGATTGTGAATGGAAACTCCGAAAATGTAATGCATTATTTCTATCGGTTGGTTTCTTGAAGATCCTGGTCGTTAGTGTAGAGTTGCATTTTTCAATCTGAATATCCAAATAATTAATGGTGGTATCATTGATGGTATGTGTGAATTTAATGTGGGGATGACAGTCATTCAAGCTTGAAATTACATTCTCCAAAGATTCCTTCGTACCCCGCCATAAAACCAAGATATTATCAATGTATCTAAGATACAGTAGTAGATGTTCAGTCCATGAACTGTTGTTCAAAACATGCTCGTCCTCGAATTTGGCCATGAAGATGTTGGCATATGTAGGTGCCCCGGTAAAACCCATTGATGTGCCAGTCTTTTGAAGATAGAACTGTTGCTTCCAGGAAAAATAGCTGTGGTATAAGCTGAATTGAAGTAACTCAAGCAAAAAAATATTCAAAGTTTCTGCATAATCATGACGAAGCAACATCCATTCAACCGCCTCAATTCCTTCCCCATGGGGGATTGAGGTGTAGAGGGCTGTAACATCTATGGTAGCAAGGAGCACCTCTTCTGCGTTGGGTAGCAGGATTTTTTGAAGTTTATTGAGACAATCCGTGGTATCTTGTACATATGTCACCCATTTCTGAACCAGTGGTTGTAAAAAATGGTCGATAAATTTACCTAATGGTTCATGTAATGACCCGCAACCTGCCACAATGGGGCGAAATGGTGGGTCTACCGGGTTCTTATGCATCTTGGGAAGCATGTATATGTGTGGCCTTTTAGGGTAGTTGTTGCTTAAGAATCTAAAGGTATTGTCGTTGATCCAATTTAAATCTTTGGCTTTTATCAGTATCGACGACAAAGTTTTTTGAAAAATGTCAGTCGGATCTGTGTCTAAAACCAAGTACGTGTCAGTATCCGAAACATGCTGATCCACTTTGGCCTCATAAAAAGTAGTGTCCATAATTACTAGGGCACCACCCTTATCAGCAGGTTGGAAAGTTAAGTTTCTGTTGGAGGCTAAATTTCTGAGTGTTGTCCATTCTTTCTGACTTAGGTTGCTCTTAGTAGTTGAGGCTTGATGAGAATGTAAAAGATCTTTTTTCACAAGAGTTTCAAATAAATCGATAGCCTTGTGACTGGTCGGTGCCATGAAAGTGCTTTTGGGCCTGAATTTTTTTGATGCGATGTCCTCTGCTGCGGTGTTGGATGAATCCTGTACGATGTTATGGAAGAACCACCGTAGTCTTAGTTTTCGAGTGAATTTAAAAAGTGCAATTTCTGTTTCCAGTGCATAAGTGCGATAGGTTGGCACAAAAGACATACCCTTGTTTAGTAAGGTTTTTTCGATGGGTTTCAGATGTACACTAGAGATATTCATGATTAATTCCTCCGAGGGTTCCGTCGGCCTCCGTTTGTTGTTGTCTTTTTTGGTACCTTTTCCCCTCCTGATTCGCCTGTAGCGCCTCCCGATGTTGACGTTCCCTCTGGGGGATGGTTGGACGTCCGACCCAGGTCTAAAAAAGGTGTTTGTTTGTTCGTGCCACTGGTAGAGGGAGTGCTCTCAGTGGTAGCGGTAACCAAAGGAGTGCGAGTGGGAAGTGTGTCTTGCTCAGTTGCAATGCTCTCTTCAGAGGTCGAGGCCTCAGGTTTACGAAAAGTTCTTCTTTGGGCGTACACCTCTGCCCAGGTGTACACCTCATCGAGCTTATAGTCAATAGTGTCTCTACGAAATTTCCGCAATTTGCGGTCATGCACTTCTTTTGCATGTTCATCCAATTTATCGTTCATGTCTTTTAGGGTTTGTTGTAATTCCTCAGACGTTAATCTCTGTGAGAGGTCATCTTTCAGGTCCTTGATCTCTACTTCTAGTTCTTTTAGGATAACTGATAGTTCCTCAACTATCAATAAAATCAGATCTAAGGAGCATTTATTCAGAATTGCAAACCATTTATTCATAAACGGTTTATTGAATTTGAATAACATGGGTCTCAGTGCTATACGTAACCCTCTTGGGATCCGCTTGGCTTTGTGATACTGGATAAGTGTGGTTGCATGCAGTCTTTGGTTGATTTCCCGCCTTAATCGAAGGTGCTGCCTTTTTATAGCCAGTGCAACCCCTACACAGGCCCTAGAGAATAACAAAAGATGTTCAAACAGAAAGTTTGAAAAAAGGCGCACTATCCACCTGCCCTGTAAGGTGCAACTGGTAGATCTATACAAGTGAACAAATGTATTCGTACATCGCTACGCTAAACAAAAGTAAACAAAAAGCACCTATTGTGCCATTTTCAATACAAGTCGTGAAGTAGCGCCATAAGTGAAGAATAAAGTAAACTAAACCATGAGTATAATTTGAAACAATTTGGCAATTGAACTTAAGGCAATAACAATAGTGCTGATAACTTAGAAACAACACAGTGGCAAATGGATGTTTTGTGAATCTTCATAAGTTTCTGAGATTCCTCTTTATTTTCTTAGCGTTTTCAAAAAGAAGAACGTCTGGTGTCCCAATGCATTTCGGTGTGACACACACCTTCTTCAGGGGAATACTGTAACAGTATATACATGTAGGTATATAAGTAAATTCGAAATTGAAAACAATGTAAATGTCAAAACAAACTTATATATATGTTCGACTGTGGCATTGTATGATATTTTATAAACCTTAATATCCAGTGCTAACCAGCCATTTGCAGCATGCAACTGACATGAGAACCATTTTTTTAAAAACAGACTGAAAAAGGATGCAATAGATGAAAGGAGAAAAAAGAAAGGAAAAAGGAAAAAAGAAGAACAGAAGAGGAAGTTCCTTAAAATAAAGTTTATTGAAGATTGACAACCAAAAAAGTAAAGATAAAAATAAAAAAGGATAAAAAAGTCAAGAATACCAAAATGACACCAGTGGGTATAGAATCGTGATACCTATTACGAATCAACTGACTATCTCAAAAGTGCCCGTCCGAGTGAAAGGTGAATACTGACGTATTAGGTGCTCGAGTGAACCAAGAAACCACCGTAATCTAACCATAATGGCCCGCCTGGGACTCACCTCCCAACGTTCAAATATCAAACATAAAATGTCAAACGAAGCACAAGAAAAGGTCCTGGTCCTCGCTCACACAACCTGTGTGTTCAAAAATTAAAAAGAACATTTTAGTGTTACCCAAAGATTGGATGTGTCAATCAAACGGTAAGGAAATGGTGTACCCGACATTAAAGTATAATTCACTTCACCTCATACATATTACGTATGAGTCCAACTTCAAACGACAAACAACGCTGTGTGGAACCGTGTCCGGAGACGTCTAGGATTGAAAAAATTGCAAACATAGTATCGTTAGCTTAATGCCTACAGCGAACGGGCTGAAAAGCGGTTAAGGTTATCTATGTAGAACCAATGAGACGTCACCAATACACGTACCTTTTAATACAACGTGCTGTGTGATCTAGAAAGAATCCTGTCATCGGGCAGCAAAGATTCGTTGTAGCTAGAAGCGTGCGAGTGCATATTTAAAAGCCGTGGGAATCATGTGACCAAAGGGAAACTAGTGGATAACGAAAGAGGACTATTACGGGCGCCATGTCGGAACGGGTGCCTGATCATGACCACAGTGCCAGTGAAAAGTAAAAGTAGACGATAACAAGTACAGGGAACATGAAAAGAAAAAACCGTTTCAAAGGTATCTAAGAAGTAGATGGCAAGAGTGCCATGTAGGAAGTTTTTGCCGAAGTAGGCAAACAGAATGCATCGGTGAAATAACAATAACAAGCATAAGTCAAATGTAACATATATAACTCAATGTAATAACAAATATAAAATATAAAATGAAATGCAATCTGCAATCCTTAACAGTGGAGATAACTGTAAAATATATTAGTGATGCAACCATACTCAATCACAGAAAATGTATCAGTTCTATTTTGTCATTCAAACCCCCAGGGCTCATGGTCTGTAAGAAACGTATCCAAAATGTTTCTCTTTGAGCCAGGTGCCTGTTGGGGTCAGCATGTAAGGGATCGGATATCTGCTCAAGTACAGTGAATCGGAGTTGAGGTATGGTATGCTGGTGTGTATTCCAGTGTAATGCCAGACAAGATTTCTGATTAAAAGTGCGGATAGCACTTTTGTGTTCAGTTACCCGTATTTTTACTTTTCGGGTTGCCCGATGACAGGATTCTTTCTAGATCACACAGCACGTTGTATTAAAAGGTACGTGTATTGGTGACGTCTCATTGGTTCTACATAGATAACCTTAACCGCTTTTCAGCCCGTTCGCTGTAGGCATTAAGCTAACGATACTATGTTTGCAATTTTTTCAATCCTAGACGTCTTCGGACACGGTTCCTCACAGCGCTGTTTGTCGTTTGAAGTTGGACGCATACGTAATATGTATGAGGTGAAGTGAATTATACTTTAATGTCGGGTACACCATTTCCTTACCGTTTGATTGACACATCCAATCTTTGGGTAACACTAGAATGTTCTTTTTAATTTTTGAACACACAGGTTGTGTGAGCGAGGACCAGGACCTTTTCTTGTGCTTCGTTTGACATTTTATGTTTGATATTTGAACGTTGGGAGGTGAGTCCCAGGCGGGCCATTATGGTTAGATTACGGTGGTTTCTTGGTTCACTCGAGCACCTAATACGTCAGTATTCACCTTTCACTCGGACGGGCACTTTTGAGATAGTCAGTTGATTCGTAATAGGTATCACGATTCTATACCCACTGGTGTCATTTTGGTATTCTTGACTTTTTTATCCTTTTTTATTTTTATCTTTACTTTTTTGGTTGTCAATCTTCAATAAACTTTATTTTAAGGAACTTCCTCTTCTGTTCTTCTTTTTTCCTTTTTCCTTTCTTTTTTCTCCTTTCATCTATTGCATCCTTTTTCAGTCTGTTGTTAAAAAAATGGTTCTCATGTCAGTTGCATGCTGCAAATGGCTGGTTAGCACTGGATATTAAGGTTTATAAAATATCATACAATGCCACAGTCGAACATATATATAAGTTTATTTTGACATTTACATTGTTTTCAATTTCGAATTTACTTATATACCTACATGTATATACTGTTACAGTATTCCCCTGAAGAAGGTGTGTGTCACACCGAAATGCATTGGGACACCAGACGTTCTTCTTTTTGAAAACGCTAAGAAAATAAAGAGGAATCTCAGAAACTTATGAAGATTCACAAAACATCCATTTGCCACTGTGTTGTTTCTAAGTTATCAGCACTATTGTTATTGCCTTAAGTTCAATTGCCAAATTGTTTCAAATTATACTCATGGTTTAGTTTACTTTATTCTTCACTTATGGCGCTACTTCACGACTTGTATTGAAAATGGCACAATAGGTGCTTTTTGTTTACTTTTGTTTAGCGTAGCGATGTACGAATACATTTGTTCACTTGTATAGATCTACCAGTTGCACCTTACAGGGCAGGTGGATAGTGCGCCTTTTTTCAAACTTTCTGTTTGAACATCTTTTGTTATTCTCTAGGGCCTGTGTAGGGGTTGCACTGGCTATAAAAAGGCAGCACCTTCGATTAACCTATGATTACTGTCAGCACTTTTTGATTAATCTGTATTCAAAACATAGGAGTGCAGTTTGTCTGAATTTGTTATCATTGTCATTTACCGATCAGCCTCACCTTTGACAACTAGCACCCAACATGGATTTCGATGACATTTCCCATTTAACCACTAACCAAGCAGAAACAAAAGGCTATTCTGCTGAAGAAGCAGCAAATATATACTCTCTCATAGATGAGACAAGGGCCTTTCAAGCCCCATCCGGATCGACCAGCCAATTACTCAAACAACTACATTACACATTAAGGCGGGAAATCAACCAAAGACTGCATGCAACCACACGTATCCAGTATCACAAAGCCAAGCGGATCCCAAGAGGGTTACGTATAGCACTGAGACCCATGTTATTCAAATTCAATAAACCGTTTATGAATAAATGGTTTGCAATTCTGAATAAATGCTCCTTAGATCTGATTTTATTGATAGTTGAGGAACTATCAGTTATCCTAAAAGAACTAGAAGTAGAGATCAAGGACCTGAAAGATGACCTCTCACAGAGATTAACGTCTGAGGAATTACAACAAACCCTAAAAGACATGAACGATAAATTGGATGAACATGCAAAAGAAGTGCATGACCGCAAATTGCGGAAATTTCGTAGAGACACTATTGACTATAAGCTCGATGAGGTGTACACCTGGGCAGAGGTGTACGCCCAAAGAAGAACTTTTCGTAAACCTGAGGCCTCGACCTCTGAAGAGAGCATTGCAACTGAGCAAGACACACTTCCCACTCGCACTCCTTTGGTTACCGCTACCACTGAGAGCACTCCCTCTACCAGTGGCACGAACAAACAAACACCTTTTTTAGACCTGGGTCGGACGTCCAACCATCCCCCAGAGGGAACGTCAACATCGGGAGGCGCTACAGGCGAATCAGGAGGGGAAAAGGTACCAAAAAAGACAACAACAAACGGAGGCCGACGGAACCCTCGGAGGAATTAATCATGAATATCTCTAGTGTACATCTGAAACCCATCGAAAAAACCTTACTAAACAAGGGTATGTCTTTTGTGCCAACCTATCGCACTTATGCACTGGAAACAGAAATTGCACTTTTTAAATTCACTCGAAAACTAAGACTACGGTGGTTCTTCCATAACATCGTACAGGATTCATCCAACACCGCAGCAGAGGACATCGCATCAAAAAAATTCAGGCCCAAAAGCACTTTCATGGCACCGACCAGTCACAAGGCTATCGATTTATTTGAAACTCTTGTGAAAAAAGATCTTTTACATTCTCATCAAGCCTCAACTACTAAGAGCAACCTAAGTCAGAAAGAATGGACAACACTCAGAAATTTAGCCTCCAACAGAAACTTAACTTTCCAACCTGCTGATAAGGGTGGTGCCCTAGTAATTATGGACACTACTTTTTATGAGGCCAAAGTGGATCAGCATGTTTCGGATACTGACACGTACTTGGTTTTAGACACAGATCCGACTGACATTTTTCAAAAAACGTTGTCGTCGATACTGATAAAAGCCAAAGATTTAAATTGGATCAACGACAATACCTTTAGATTCTTAAGCAACAACTACCCTAAAAGGCCTCACATATACATGCTTCCCAAGATGCATAAGAACCCGGTAGACCCACCATTTCGCCCCATTGTGGCAGGTTGCGGGTCATTACATGAACCATTAGGTAAATTTATCGACCATTTTTTACAACCACTGGTTCAGAAATGGGTGACATATGTACAAGATACCACGGATTGTCTCAATAAACTTCAAAAAATCATGCTACCCAACGCAGAAGAGGTGCTCCTTGCTACCATAGATGTTACAGCCCTCTACACCTCAATCCCCCATGGGGAAGGAATTGAGGCGGTTGAATGGATGTTGCTTCGTCATGATTATGCAGAAACTTTGAATATTTTTTTGCTTGAGTTACTTCAATTCAGCTTATACCACAGCTATTTTTCCTGGAAGCAACAGTTCTATCTTCAAAAGACTGGCACATCAATGGGTTTTACCGGGGCACCTACATATGCCAACATCTTCATGGCCAAATTCGAGGACGAGCATGTTTTGAACAACAGTTCATGGACTGAACATCTACTACTGTATCTTAGATACATTGATGATATCTTGGTTTTATGGCGGGGTACGAAGGAATCTTTGGAGAATGTAATTTCAAGCTTGAATGACTGTCATCCCCACATTAAATTCACACATACCATCAATGATACCACCATTAATTATTTGGATATTCAGATTGAAAAATGCAACTCTACACTAACGACCAGGATCTTCAAGAAACCAACCGATAGAAATAATGCATTACATTTTCGGAGTTTCCATTCACAATCCCTGAAAAACCACTTACCTTTATCTCAGTTTATCCGGGTGCGTAGAATCAGTTCTGATGAGGACCAAGGGAAAATTGATACTGATATCATGTATCAACAATACTTAGATAGAGGTTACCCAGCACCCGTTCTGGACTTGGCGAAACATAAGGCGTACAGCATGGACAGAATGCAACTATTGAAAAAACTGAAAAACCTGAGTCTAAACGTGAAGTTTGTGTTTTAAAATTTTCCACATCAGCTATGGCGATTAAACGCAGCATCATCAGGAGATGGGAGATTATAGAGCAAGAAAATGATTTCACGAATGTCTTTCATGCCAAACCGATTTTTGCCTTTTCTAGATCTAAGAACATCAGAGAGATTTTGGCCAAAAGCACCCCCAATTCACACATGCTCAAACACTCAGGGATGCGTAAATGCTACAATTGTGGACACTGTGGGAATGTCATGGTGGGTGACACGTTTACACATCCACACACGGGCAAACCCATTAAGTTAAAACATTCTTCAGATTGCAACACAGCTATGGTAGTATACGCTATCAAATGTCCCTGTGGTCTAGTTTATGTGGGGAGAACAACCCGAAAAGTAAAAATACGGGTAACTGAACACAAAAGTGCTATCCGCACTTTTAATCAGAAATCTTGTCTGGCATTACACTGGAATACACACCAGCATACCATACCTCAACTCCGATTCACTGTACTTGAGCAGATATCCGATCCCTTACATGCTGACCCCAACAGGCACCTGGCTCAAAGAGAAACATTTTGGATACGTTTCTTACAGACCATGAGCCCTGGGGGTTTGAATGACAAAATAGAACTGATACATTTTCTGTGATTGAGTATGGTTGCATCACTAATATATTTTACAGTTATCTCCACTGTTAAGGATTGCAGATTGCATTTCATTTTATATTTTATATTTGTTATTACATTGAGTTATATATGTTACATTTGACTTATGCTTGTTATTGTTATTTCTCCGATGCATTCTGTTTGCCTACTTCGGCAAAAACTTCCTACATGGCACTCTTGCCATCTACTTCTTAGGTACCTTTGAAACGGTTTTTTCTTTTCATGTTCCCTGTACTTGTTATCGTCTACTTTTACTTTTCACTGGCACTGTGGTCATGATCAGGCACCCGTTCCGACATGGCGCCCGTAATAGTCCTCTTTCGTTATCCACTAGTTTCCCTTTGGTCACATGATTCCCACGGCTTTTAAATATGCACTCGCACGCTTCTAGCTACAACGAATCTTTGCTGCCCGATGACAGGATTCTTTCTAGATCACACAGCACGTTGTATTAAAAGGTACGTGTATTGGTGACGTCTCATTGGTTCTACATAGATAACCTTAACCGCTTTTCAGCCCGTTCGCTGTAGGCATTAAGCTAACGATACTATGTTTGCAATTTTTTCAATCATAGACGTCTTCGGACACGGTTCCTCACAGCGCTGTTTGTCGTTTGAAGTTGGACGCATACGTAATATGTATGAGGTGAAGTGAATTATACTTTAATGTCGGGTACACCATTTCCTTACCGTTTGATTGACACATCCAATCTTTGGGTAACACTAGAATGTTCTTTTTAATTTTTGAACACACAGGTTGTGTGAGCGAGGACCAGGACCTTTTCTTGTGCTTCGTTTGACATTTTATGTTTGATATTTGAACGTTGGGAGGTGAGTCCCAGGCGGGCCATTATGGTTAGATTACGGTGGTTTCTTGGTTCACTCGAGCACCTAATACGTCAGTATTCACCTTTCACTCGGACGGGCACTTTTGAGATAGTCAGTTGATTCGTAATAGGTATCACGATTCTATACCCACTGGTGTCATTTTGGTATTCTTGACTTTTTTATCCTTTTTTATTTTTATCTTTACTTTTTTGGTTGTCAATCTTCAATAAACTTTATTTTAAGGAACTTCCTCTTCTGTTCTTCTTTTTTCCTTTTTCCTTTCTTTTTTCTCCTTTCATCTATTGCATCCTTTTTCAGTCTGTTGTTAAAAAAATGGTTCTCATGTCAGTTGCATGCTGCAAATGGCTGGTTAGCACTGGATATTAAGGTTTATAAAATATCATACAATGCCACAGTCGAACATATATATAAGTTTGTTTTGACATTTACATTGTTTTCAATTTCGAATTTACTTATATACCTACATGTATATACTGTTACAGTATTCCCCTGAAGAAGGTGTGTGTCACACCGAAATGCATTGGGACACCAGACGTTCTTCTTTTTGAAAACGCTAAGAAAATAAAGAGGAATCTCAGAAACTTATGAAGATTCACAAAACATCCATTTGCCACTGTGTTGTTTCTAAGTTATCAGCACTATTGTTATTGCCTTAAGTTCAATTGCCAAATTGTTTCAAATTATACTCATGGTTTAGTTTACTTTATTCTTCACTTATGGCGCTACTTCACGACTTGTATTGAAAATGGCACAATAGGTGCTTTTTGTTTACTTTTGTTTAGCGTAGCGATGTACGAATACATTTGTTCACTTGTATAGATCTACCAGTTGCACCTTACAGGGCAGGTGGATAGTGCGCCTTTTTTCAAACTTTCTGTTTGAACATCTTTTGTTATTCTCTAGGGCCTGTGTAGGGGTTGCACTGGCTATAAAAAGGCAGCACCTTCGATTAACCTATGATTACTATCAGCACTTTTTGATTAATCTGTATTCAAAACATAGGAGTGCAGTTTGTCTGAATTTGTTATCATTGTCATTTACCGATCAGCCTCACCTTTGACAACTAGCACCCAACATGGATTTCGATGACATTTCCCATTTAACCACTAACCAAGCAGAAACAAAAGGCTATTCTGCTGAAGAAGCAGCAAATATATACTCTCTCATAGATGAGACAAGGGCCTTTCAAGCCCCATCCGGATCGACCAGCCAATTACTCAAACAACTACATTACACATTAAGGCGGGAAATCAACCAAAGACTGCATGCAACCACACGTATCCAGTATCACAAAGCCAAGCGGATCCCAAGAGGGTTACGTATAGCACTGAGACCCATGTTATTCAAATTCAATAAACCGTTTATGAATAAATGGTTTGCAATTCTGAATAAATGCTCCTTAGATCTGATTTTATTGATAGTTGAGGAACTATCAGTTATCCTAAAAGAACTAGAAGTAGAGATCAAGGACCTGAAAGATGACCTCTCACAGAGATTAACGTCTGAGGAATTACAACAAACCCTAAAAGACATGAACGATAAATTGGATGAACATGCAAAAGAAGTGCATGACCGCAAATTGCGGAAATTTCGTAGAGACACTATTGACTATAAGCTCGATGAGGTGTACACCTGGGCAGAGGTGTACGCCCAAAGAAGAACTTTTCGTAAACCTGAGGCCTCGACCTCTGAAGAGAGCATTGCAACTGAGCAAGACACACTTCCCACTCGCACTCCTTTGGTTACCGCTACCACTGAGAGCACTCCCTCTACCAGTGGCACGAACAAACAAACACCTTTTTTAGACCTGGGTCGGACGTCCAACCATCCCCCAGAGGGAACGTCAACATCGGGAGGCGCTACAGGCGAATCAGGAGGGGAAAAGGTACCAAAAAAGACAACAACAAACGGAGGCCGACGGAACCCTCGGAGGAATTAATCATGAATATCTCTAGTGTACATCTGAAACCCATCGAAAAAACCTTACTAAACAAGGGTATGTCTTTTGTGCCAACCTATCGCACTTATGCACTGGAAACAGAAATTGCACTTTTTAAATTCACTCGAAAACTAAGACTACGGTGGTTCTTCCGTAACATCGTACAGGATTCATCCAACACCGCAGCAGAGGACATCGCATCAAAAAAATTCAGGCCCAAAAGCACTTTCATGGCACCGACCAGTCACAAGGCTATCGATTTATTTGAAACTCTTGTGAAAAAAGATCTTTTACATTCTCATCAAGCCTCAACTACTAAGAGCAACCTAAGTCAGAAAGAATGGACAACACTCAGAAATTTAGCCTCCAACAGAAACTTAACTTTCCAACCTGCTGATAAGGGTGGTGCCCTAGTAATTATGGACACTACTTTTTATGAGGCCAAAGTGGATCAGCATGTTTCGGATACTGACACGTACTTGGTTTTAGACACAGATCCGACTGACATTTTTCAAAAAACTTTGTCGTCGATACTGATAAAAGCCAAAGATTTAAATTGGATCAACGACAATACCTTTAGATTCTTAAGCAACAACTACCCTAAAAGGCCTCACATATACATGCTTCCCAAGATGCATAAGAACCCGGTAGACCCACCATTTCGCCCGATTGTGGCAGGTTGCGGGTCATTACATGAACCATTAGGTAAATTTATCGACCATTTTTTACAACCACTGGTTCAGAAATGGGTGACATATGTACAAGATACCACGGATTGTCTCAATAAACTTCAAAAAATCATGCTACCCAACGCAGAAGAGGTGCTCCTTGCTACCATAGATGTTACAGCCCTCTACACCTCAATCCCCCATGGGGAAGGAATTGAGGCGGTTGAATGGATGTTGCTTCGTCATGATTATGCAGAAACTTTGAATATTTTTTTGCTTGAGTTACTTCAATTCAGCTTATACCACAGCTATTTTTCCTGGAAGCAACAGTTCTATCTTCAAAAGACTGGCACATCAATGGGTTTTACCGGGGCACCTACATATGCCAACATCTTCATGGCCAAATTCGAGGACGAGCATGTTTTGAACAACAGTTCATGGACTGAACATCTACTACTGTATCTTAGATACATTGATGATATCTTGGTTTTATGGCGGGGTACGAAGGAATCTTTGGAGAATGTAATTTCAAGCTTGAATGACTGTCATCCCCACATTAAATTCACACATACCATCAATGATACCACCATTAATTATTTGGATATTCAGATTGAAAAATGCAACTCTACACTAACGACCAGGATCTTCAAGAAACCAACCGATAGAAATAATGCATTACATTTTCGGAGTTTCCATTCACAATCCCTGAAAAACCACTTACCTTTATCTCAGTTTATCCGGGTGCGTAGAATCAGTTCTGATGAGGACCAAGGGAAAATTGATACTGATATCATGTATCAACAATACTTAGATAGAGGTTACCCAGCACCCGTTCTGGACTTGGCGAAACATAAGGCGTACAGCATGGACAGAATGCAACTATTGAAAAAACTGAAAAACCTGAGTCTAAACGTGAAGTTTGTGTTTTAAAATTTTCCACATCAGCTATGGCGATTAAACGCAGCATCATCAGGAGATGGGAGATTATAGAGCAAGAAAATGATTTCACGAATGTCTTTCATGCCAAACCGATTTTTGCCTTTTCTAGATCTAAGAACATCAGAGAGATTTTGGCCAAAAGCACCCCCAATTCACACATGCTCAAACACTCAGGGATGCGTAAATGCTACAATTGTGGACACTGTGGGAATGTCATGGTGGGTGACACGTTTACACATCCACACACGGGCAAACCCATTAAGTTAAAACATTCTTCAGATTGCAACACAGCTATGGTAGTATACGCTATCAAATGTCCCTGTGGTCTAGTTTATGTGGGGAGAACAACCCGAAAAGTAAAAATACGGGTAACTGAACACAAAAGTGCTATCCGCACTTTTAATCAGAAATCTTGTCTGGCATTACACTGGAATACACACCAGCATACCATACCTCAACTCCGATTCACTGTACTTGAGCAGATATCCGATCCCTTACATGCTGACCCCAACAGGCACCTGGCTCAAAGAGAAACATTTTGGATACGTTTCTTACAGACCATGAGCCCTGGGGGTTTGAATGACAAAATAGAACTGATACATTTTCTGTGATTGAGTATGGTTGCATCACTAATATATTTTACAGTTATCTCCACTGTTAAGGATTGCAGATTGCATTTCATTTTATATTTTATATTTGTTATTACATTGAGTTATATATGTTACATTTGACTTATGCTTGTTATTGTTATTTCTCCGATGCATTCTGTTTGCCTACTTCGGCAAAAACTTCCTACATGGCACTCTTGCCATCTACTTCTTAGGTACCTTTGAAACGGTTTTTTCTTTTCATGTTCCCTGTACTTGTTATCGTCTACTTTTACTTTTCACTGGCACTGTGGTCATGATCAGGCACCCGTTCCGACATGGCGCCCGTAATAGTCCTCTTTCGTTATCCACTAGTTTCCCTTTGGTCACATGATTCCCACGGCTTTTAAATATGCACTCGCACGCTTCTAGCTACAACGAATCTTTGCTGCCCGATGACAGGATTCTTTCTAGATCACACAGCACGTTGTATTAAAAGGTACGTGTATTGGTGACGTCTCATTGGTTCTACATAGATAACCTTAACCGCTTTTCAGCCCGTTCGCTGTAGGCATTAAGCTAACGATACTATGTTTGCAATTTTTTCAATCATAGACGTCTTCGGACACGGTTCCTCACAGCGCTGTTTGTCGTTTGAAGTTGGACGCATACGTAATATGTATGAGGTGAAGTGAATTATACTTTAATGTCGGGTACACCATTTCCTTACCGTTTGATTGACACATCCAATCTTTGGGTAACACTAGAATGTTCTTTTTAATTTTTGAACACACAGGTTGTGTGAGCGAGGACCAGGACCTTTTCTTGTGCTTCGTTTGACATTTTATGTTTGATATTTGAACGTTGGGAGGTGAGTCCCAGGCGGGCCATTATGGTTAGATTACGGTGGTTTCTTGGTTCACTCGAGCACCTAATACGTCAGTATTCACCTTTCACTCGGACGGGCACTTTTGAGATAGTCAGTTGATTCGTAATAGGTATCACGATTCTATACCCACTGGTGTCATTTTGGTATTCTTGACTTTTTTATCCTTTTTTATTTTTATCTTTACTTTTTTGGTTGTCAATCTTCAATAAACTTTATTTTAAGGAACTTCCTCTTCTGTTCTTCTTTTTTCCTTTTTCCTTTCTTTTTTCTCCTTTCATCTATTGCATCCTTTTTCAGTCTGTTGTTAAAAAAATGGTTCTCATGTCAGTTGCATGCTGCAAATGGCTGGTTAGCACTGGATATTAAGGTTTATAAAATATCATACAATGCCACAGTCGAACATATATATAAGTTTGTTTTGACATTTACATTGTTTTCAATTTCGAATTTACTTATATACCTACATGTATATACTGTTACAGTATTCCCCTGAAGAAGGTGTGTGTCACACCGAAATGCATTGGGACACCAGACGTTCTTCTTTTTGAAAACGCTAAGAAAATAAAGAGGAATCTCAGAAACTTATGAAGATTCACAAAACATCCATTTGCCACTGTGTTGTTTCTAAGTTATCAGCACTATTGTTATTGCCTTAAGTTCAATTGCCAAATTGTTTCAAATTATACTCATGGTTTAGTTTACTTTATTCTTCACTTATGGCGCTACTTCACGACTTGTATTGAAAATGGCACAATAGGTGCTTTTTGTTTACTTTTGTTTAGCGTAGCGATGTACGAATACATTTGTTCACTTGTATAGATCTACCAGTTGCACCTTACAGGGCAGGTGGATAGTGCGCCTTTTTTCAAACTTTCTGTTTGAACATCTTTTGTTATTCTCTAGGGCCTGTGTAGGGGTTGCACTGGCTATAAAAAGGCAGCACCTTCGATTAACCTATGATTACTATCAGCACTTTTTGATTAATCTGTATTCAAAACATAGGAGTGCAGTTTGTCTGAATTTGTTATCATTGTCATTTACCGATCAGCCTCACCTTTGACAACTAGCACCCAACATGGATTTCGATGACATTTCCCATTTAACCACTAACCAAGCAGAAACAAAAGGCTATTCTGCTGAAGAAGCAGCAAATATATACTCTCTCATAGATGAGACAAGGGCCTTTCAAGCCCCATCCGGATCGACCAGCCAATTACTCAAACAACTACATTACACATTAAGGCGGGAAATCAACCAAAGACTGCATGCAACCACACGTATCCAGTATCACAAAGCCAAGCGGATCCCAAGAGGGTTACGTATAGCACTGAGACCCATGTTATTCAAATTCAATAAACCGTTTATGAATAAATGGTTTGCAATTCTGAATAAATGCTCCTTAGATCTGATTTTATTGATAGTTGAGGAACTATCAGTTATCCTAAAAGAACTAGAAGTAGAGATCAAGGACCTGAAAGATGACCTCTCACAGAGATTAACGTCTGAGGAATTACAACAAACCCTAAAAGACATGAACGATAAATTGGATGAACATGCAAAAGAAGTGCATGACCGCAAATTGCGGAAATTTCGTAGAGACACTATTGACTATAAGCTCGATGAGGTGTACACCTGGGCAGAGGTGTACGCCCAAAGAAGAACTTTTCGTAAACCTGAGGCCTCGACCTCTGAAGAGAGCATTGCAACTGAGCAAGACACACTTCCCACTCGCACTCCTTTGGTTACCGCTACCACTGAGAGCACTCCCTCTACCAGTGGCACGAACAAACAAACACCTTTTTTAGACCTGGGTCGGACGTCCAACCATCCCCCAGAGGGAACGTCAACATCGGGAGGCGCTACAGGCGAATCAGGAGGGGAAAAGGTACCAAAAAAGACAACAACAAACGGAGGCCGACGGAACCCTCGGAGGAATTAATCATGAATATCTCTAGTGTACATCTGAAACCCATCGAAAAAACCTTACTAAACAAGGGTATGTCTTTTGTGCCAACCTATCGCACTTATGCACTGGAAACAGAAATTGCACTTTTTAAATTCACTCGAAAACTAAGACTACGGTGGTTCTTCCGTAACATCGTACAGGATTCATCCAACACCGCAGCAGAGGACATCGCATCAAAAAAATTCAGGCCCAAAAGCACTTTCATGGCACCGACCAGTCACAAGGCTATCGATTTATTTGAAACTCTTGTGAAAAAAGATCTTTTACATTCTCATCAAGCCTCAACTACTAAGAGCAACCTAAGTCAGAAAGAATGGACAACACTCAGAAATTTAGCCTCCAACAGAAACTTAACTTTCCAACCTGCTGATAAGGGTGGTGCCCTAGTAATTATGGACACTACTTTTTATGAGGCCAAAGTGGATCAGCATGTTTCGGATACTGACACGTACTTGGTTTTAGACACAGATCCGACTGACATTTTTCAAAAAACTTTGTCGTCGATACTGATAAAAGCCAAAGATTTAAATTGGATCAACGACAATACCTTTAGATTCTTAAGCAACAACTACCCTAAAAGGCCTCACATATACATGCTTCCCAAGATGCATAAGAACCCGGTAGACCCACCATTTCGCCCGATTGTGGCAGGTTGCGGGTCATTACATGAACCATTAGGTAAATTTATCGACCATTTTTTACAACCACTGGTTCAGAAATGGGTGACATATGTACAAGATACCACGGATTGTCTCAATAAACTTCAAAAAATCATGCTACCCAACGCAGAAGAGGTGCTCCTTGCTACCATAGATGTTACAGCCCTCTACACCTCAATCCCCCATGGGGAAGGAATTGAGGCGGTTGAATGGATGTTGCTTCGTCATGATTATGCAGAAACTTTGAATATTTTTTTGCTTGAGTTACTTCAATTCAGCTTATACCACAGCTATTTTTCCTGGAAGCAACAGTTCTATCTTCAAAAGACTGGCACATCAATGGGTTTTACCGGGGCACCTACATATGCCAACATCTTCATGGCCAAATTCGAGGACGAGCATGTTTTGAACAACAGTTCATGGACTGAACATCTACTACTGTATCTTAGATACATTGATGATATCTTGGTTTTATGGCGGGGTACGAAGGAATCTTTGGAGAATGTAATTTCAAGCTTGAATGACTGTCATCCCCACATTAAATTCACACATACCATCAATGATACCACCATTAATTATTTGGATATTCAGATTGAAAAATGCAACTCTACACTAACGACCAGGATCTTCAAGAAACCAACCGATAGAAATAATGCATTACATTTTCGGAGTTTCCATTCACAATCCCTGAAAAACCACTTACCTTTATCTCAGTTTATCCGGGTGCGTAGAATCAGTTCTGATGAGGACCAAGGGAAAATTGATACTGATATCATGTATCAACAATACTTAGATAGAGGTTACCCAGCACCCGTTCTGGACTTGGCGAAACATAAGGCGTACAGCATGGACAGAATGCAACTATTGAAAAAACTGAAAAACCTGAGTCTAAACGTGAAGTTTGTGTTTTAAAATTTTCCACATCAGCTATGGCGATTAAACGCAGCATCATCAGGAGATGGGAGATTATAGAGCAAGAAAATGATTTCACGAATGTCTTTCATGCCAAACCGATTTTTGCCTTTTCTAGATCTAAGAACATCAGAGAGATTTTGGCCAAAAGCACCCCCAATTCACACATGCTCAAACACTCAGGGATGCGTAAATGCTACAATTGTGGACACTGTGGGAATGTCATGGTGGGTGACACGTTTACACATCCACACACGGGCAAACCCATTAAGTTAAAACATTCTTCAGATTGCAACACAGCTATGGTAGTATACGCTATCAAATGTCCCTGTGGTCTAGTTTATGTGGGGAGAACAACCCGAAAAGTAAAAATACGGGTAACTGAACACAAAAGTGCTATCCGCACTTTTAATCAGAAATCTTGTCTGGCATTACACTGGAATACACACCAGCATACCATACCTCAACTCCGATTCACTGTACTTGAGCAGATATCCGATCCCTTACATGCTGACCCCAACAGGCACCTGGCTCAAAGAGAAACATTTTGGATACGTTTCTTACAGACCATGAGCCCTGGGGGTTTGAATGACAAAATAGAACTGATACATTTTCTGTGATTGAGTATGGTTGCATCACTAATATATTTTACAGTTATCTCCACTGTTAAGGATTGCAGATTGCATTTCATTTTATATTTTATATTTGTTATTACATTGAGTTATATATGTTACATTTGACTTATGCTTGTTATTGTTATTTCACCGATGCATTCTGTTTGCCTACTTCGGCAAAAACTTCCTACATGGCACTCTTGCCATCTACTTCTTAGATACCTTTGAAACGGTTTTTTCTTTTCATGTTCCCTGTACTTGTTATCGTCTACTTTTACTTTTCACTGGCACTGTGGTCATGATCAGGCACCCGTTCCGACATGGCGCCCGTAATAGTCCTCTTTCGTTATCCACTAGTTTCCCTTTGGTCACATGATTCCCACGGCTTTTAAATATGCACTCGCACGCTTCTAGCTACAACAAATCTTTGCTGCCCGATGACAGGATTCTTTCTAGATCACACAGCACGTTGTATTAAAAGGTACGTGTATTGGTGACGTCTCATTGGTTCTACATAGATAACCTTAACCGCTTTTCAGCCCGTTCGCTGTAGGCATTAAGCTAACGATACTATGTTTGCAATTTTTTCAATCCTAGACGTCTTCGGACACGGTTCCTCACAGCGCTGTTTGTCGTTTGAAGTTGGACGCATAAGTAATATGTATGAGGTGAAGTGAATTATACTTTAATGTCGGGTACACCATTTCCTTACCGTTTGATCGACACATCCAATCTTTGGGTAACACTAGAATGTTCTTTTTAATTTTTGAACACACAGGTTGTGTGAGCGAGGACCAGGACCTTTTCTTGTGCTTCGTTTGACATTTTATGTTTGATATTTGAACGTTGGGAGGTGAGTCCCAGGCGGGCCATTATGGTTAGATTACGGTGGTTTCTTGGTTCACTCGAGCACCTAATACGTCAGTATTCACCTTTCACTCGGACGGGCACTTTTGAGATAGTCAGTTGATTCGTAATAGGTATCACGATTCTATACCCACTGGTGTCATTTTGGTATTCTTGACTTTTTTATCCTTTTTTATTTTTATCTTTACTTTTTTGGTTGTCAATCTTCAATAAACTTTATTTTAAGGAACTTCCTCTTCTGTTCTTCTTTTTTCCTTTTTCCTTTCTTTTTTCTCCTTTCATCTATTGCATCCTTTTTCAGTCTGTTGTTAAAAAAATGGTTCTCATGTCAGTTGCATGCTGCAAATGGCTGGTTAGCACTGGATATTAAGGTTTATAAAATATCATACAATGCCACAGTCGAACATATATATAAGTTTGTTTTGACATTTACATTGTTTTCAATTTCGAATTTACTTATATACCTACATGTATATACTGTTACAGTATTCCCCTGAAGAAGGTGTGTGTCACACCGAAATGCATTGGGACACCAGACGTTCTTCTTTTTGAAAACGCTAAGAAAATAAAGAGGAATCTCAGAAACTTATGAAGATTCACAAAACATCCATTTGCCACTGTGTTGTTTCTAAGTTATCAGCACTATTGTTATTGCCTTAAGTTCAATTGCCAAATTGTTTCAAATTATACTCATGGTTTAGTTTACTTTATTCTTCACTTATGGCGCTACTTCACGACTTGTATTGAAAATGGCACAATAGGTGCTTTTTGTTTACTTTTGTTTAGCGTAGCGATGTACGAATACATTTGTTCACTTGTATAGATCTACCAGTTGCACCTTACAGGGCAGGTGGATAGTGCGCCTTTTTTCAAACTTTCTGTTTGAACATCTTTTGTTATTCTCCTGTAAATGGACATACATAGCGGTTGAGAGGCAAGGGGCCTATTGATACACTAAGGGTGCTTTACAACAATAGTGTCATGTGTAAGGTGTTATCTGTTAGCATTAAGAGTCAGTTAGATTCTATATATGAGGCGAAATAGAGCTATAACAACTAAATTCATTGACGGCTACGTAACTATCAATAGGTACGGTCTGGTATGTTTTCAATCTAAAAATCATGTAGAGTTTGGTGTGATATTTGACACAAAATAGGACGATTAATGTATTGTGGAGAGACAAAGGAAGGCTATATTATAGCATATAGATAAAAATATGGTTGGGCCTGTTTGTCTGAATGGCTCATTATCGGAGTCAATTATTTGTTTCTTTTCTTTTACATAACTAAGTGCTAGCAGTGGCCCAGAAATTAAAATCAAAAGGAATTATGGAATAAGAGTATGCAGACTAGTTATAAAAAAATAAATAACTGAAGAAGAAAGAAAACGGTCAAACATGAAACTTTAGGTAATGCATTTCTCATTTCTATCTTATAGCCATTGAAACAATTATTAGTGTTGAGCTAAATATAAAATCATTTTGGTGTGGACATAGACCGCTATAATTATTTCCTGTTTTGTATGTATAGGACTCCACAAGGTTGCCAAACAGATTAACTTATTTGGAACACACAGTAATGAATAATCACCATACTCTAAAAAGTTCCTATACAAGTTAGGTGGGTACAAATGAACTAGTATAATACCCATAGTTCTTATCGTAGTAAATCATGAGGATCAAAAATCAGTTAATTAATTGTTAATTTATTAATATTTTAGGAGAGACACATACATAGACATTATGGTGCCGATTCCGATCCTGTAATTTTTTTTCCCGTACGACTAGTATCCGTATTTTTTTACGTACAAGTCGTACAAGTGCCCTACAACCGGCGAAGTACGATTCGTACGTTAAAAAATAATACGAGTCGCGTCGGGAAAATGTTGCGAGAGGGATCCGGACAGTTTTACGTGCAAATCGTAAAACAGAAGTCCGAGCGCACAAGTACGATCCGTACCGTCCATCCGAATATACAACCGCATGGAAAATGGCCCGTACGGAGTGAACGATGAACCACTCATGTACACGGCTATACTTGTGCCCGCGTTTGAGTCGCACAGCCTCCCCCTCACCCCGCATATGTCAGCACCGTACCCCCGTATGTCAGCATCGTACCCCCATGTCCACACTGTACCCCAGCCCCCTACGTGTACGCGCCGTACCCCAGCTCCGTACCCCAGCCCCGTACCTGTAAGCACCGTACCCCAGGCCCATACACCAGCCCCGTACCTGTACGCACCGAACCCCAACACTGTACCCCAGCCCCGTGCCTGTATGCACCGTACCCCTGGCCCGTACACCAGCCCTGTACCTGTACGCACCGTACCCCAGGCCCGTACACCAGCCCCGTGCCTGTACGCACCGTACCCCAGGCCCGTACACCAGCCCCGTGCCTGTACGCACTGTACCCCAGGCCCGTACACCATGCCCGTGCCTGTACGCACCGTACCCCAGGCCCGTACACCAGCACCGTACCTGTACGCACCGTACCCCAACACCGTACCCCAGCCCCGTGCCTGTACGCACCGTACCCAAGGCCCGTACACCAGCCCCGTACCTGTACGCACCGTACCCCATGCCCGTACACTTACACCATGCCCATGCCTGTACGCACCGTACCCCAACACTATACCCCAGCCCCGTGCCTGTACGCACCGTACCCCAGGCCCGTACACCAGCCCCGTACCTGTACGCACCGTACCCCAGGCACGTACACCAGCACCCTCACCCAGCATCGCGTATGTACGAATCGTACAACACCATTGCATATGTGATCACTGTACAACAACATAGCGTATGTACGCACCTTACAAACGACTCGTACTGAACCAGGACACTGTAAAACAGCACAAGGGGGGTCAATTTAACTCGCACAACACCACAAAACACGTCAACAGGATTAAATACATCGAAAACACTGACCTGGCACATCCAAACAGGCAAACAGAGGCCCAAACTCACAACCACCTCTCATAACACACCCACCAAAAGTTCAAACCCAGCCACACCCACAAATGGACCAATAAAAAGGGCCCACACACACAAACCATGAGCCTTTGCAACAGACCCACTGCTGCCAGACCCCACAGACAAACAACTGCACCTTATTTACACCTTAACTACACCTTAAACTTACACACCTTCACACAACCTCCTTCACAAAGACCCCCTCTTCACATTCACACCCACACCGTCACATCCACACCCACACACCCACAACCATCCACACCCACACCATGCCCACAGACAAGAATCCAAAGTTCACAAGGGAGGAGCTGGACATCCTTGTCAACGAAGTCATCAGAGTCGAGCCACAGCTCTTTGGAACATTGGTCAGACAGACCAGCATAGCTGAGAAATCAGCCATGTGGCAGAGGATCGTCGATCGGGTCAATGCTGTTGCGCCAATCAGAAGGACCGGGCATGAATGCCAAGCCAGGTGGTACGATCTGCGGAGGGCAGTCAAGCGCAAAATGAACGAAGAACATGCCCAGAGTAACATCACTGGAGGTGGGCTGCCCCGCAGACTGGTACATTACCATCCCTGGGAAGAGAAGGTGATGGCCACGCTTCCGCCGGTGGGAGTACACGGACTTGAAGGAGTCGCAGAGCCTGGTGAGTACACAAACAACTGACGTAACATGGGGGGAATGGCATCCACACCCCAACTACAACTAATGCACGCAACTACCTCAAAGCCCTCACCGGACACAACCACACTACAAAACCACGCACATGCCACTAACGTGTCCATGCCCCATTCACAAAGTAAGGCCATGCCAAGTCACAGGCTACACGAAACACAAATCCAAGACTGGATGTCCGCGATGCTTGGAGGGTGGGGCTCACAAAACACATTGTGCAATTCAGAAGCAGACACCAATGCCCTCAGCCCATATGGCCTAGGGACATACCCATGCACAATGCTCAATGCACACGGACTGGCCAAGTACTGACAAGGTAGCTGACACTTGGCCCTGCTGTAGGCAGCACAAGGCCCTCCTGTGACCACTGTACACTCAAACACCAACTCCACAAGCTCACATACCTAGCACAGGAACTCAAAATCACTGTCATACCAGCATGCACCATGAGGGGACAGACACATCACCTGGGAGACCCAATGCCAAATCACACTACACCCAACAGCGTGCCCGGTCACACCCCCCCCTTACACAAGCACCCCCCCCGGGGCAGGCAACAGATTTACCCACTCCCACAATGGATATGTGACACAACAAGACCAATCCATAGCCAAATAAGCATGCTAGCGTAAATTAGACAGGTCAAACACTCAGGAGAACATATCAATCTGTGCCCCGCAACATACCCATCCACAAGTGTACATTGAGAGGAATGCTAGGCATATCCAACTACCTGGAGGAACTGTGGCAACTTGAATATGTATGAAACATGGATGTCGCATGAAACAGCATTAACATTCTCTCTCTCTCACACACAGGGCAACGTCATGGATCTCCCCCCAACACTGGGGGGGAACAATCACAGGCCCAGGCTCGGCGTGAAGATGATCCCACCGGCAGCGAAGACTCTCACCACTCCGTGGATGACCCCAACCAACCTGGCCCCTCTGGTGCCCAAGCCCCTGCAGCACCTGCTTCAGGTACATCTGTGCCAACCACCACCCCCATTCCTGCCACATGCCAGGAAACACCCAGGATCCCTGCTCGCACCGAACAACAGAGCCTGTCTGACCAGGAGGGACAAGGTTCTCCGGGCACCCAGGAGGAGGCAGACAACCCCGCAAATGCCATCCCTCATGGGTCCCGTAGACCCGATGTGCCAACAACGGCAGGCCCGGCTCGTGTGGGCAGGGGTGGTGGGAGTGGAGGCAGGCGGAGGCGAGAACCTGACCAGCCAGCTGAGGGAACCGGTATGTCACACATACGCCACCACCTGGACACATACCGGCATGAAACCAGGGGCATCAGCCAGGTAGCGGACACCCTCACAGACATCAAGGGGACCCTCGACGAGATGAAGAACCTGCAGGCCGAGCAACATGCCAGTCAACAACAACACCAAGGACGGATGGAGGCAAGACTGGCTGAGCTCCTGGCGGTGCAAACGGACATGAGCCGTTCACTCCGTCGGATCACCGACAACATGGCCAACCCTCCCTGTGCCACCAGGCAAAGACCACCACCAGCCACAGGCGAGGGAGGAGGAGGAGGATTCGTCCGACGGAGCATCACAAGCATCGTCAAGGCCTGCATCTGAGGGTCCCCGGAGGAAGGTGGGTCGTCCACAGAAAAGACCGTGAGAGTCAGCGGACCATCCACATCTCCCAGGTCACCTGGCCTGGCACCTGGCCCTCTGGCGCAACAGCAGCACCTCATTCAATGACATTCTCTGCCACATGGACTTGATGGTCACAGTCTGACCAATGATGACCAACACTGTGGTCTGGACTCTGATGACTTCCAATGCAAAGGATCCCATCTCCCCCTGTGAACTTTGGATTCTAGGCACCCGGCGAGCACCTCATTTTATCTACCAAAACACGTACCCCACCGCAAATAAAAAATTATTTAAGTCATGAGATGTTGCAGTGATTTTGCATTAGTCCACAACATCTGTGTGTGTAAATGTCAAACTATGCCTGAGTGTTAAACTAACTCCACCCATCCATACCCTGGGATCTGAGTCTGGCACAGGACACACATGGGTCACAATGTATCATTCAATAAAGACATGGAGCACAATACTCACCCGTGATGGGCTCAACCTGCTGAGGGGGGGCTTGCAATACTGTGCGGACAGACCTATTTGGAAGAGAATCATTAAGGCGCAGAGGCCATGGCTCATTTGGAGTTTCCCGGGGAGGGAATGGTATGGTTGGCCAGGTGGGAGAACTATGTCCTGTATGCTGGAGTAAGGTGGATGTGAAGAATGGTGGCCAGGGCAAGGTTGGATGCACGGAGATGGCCCAACGGGGTCTTGGATGACAGGTTGGTTTGGGGTCGGGGTTGTGGCCTGCCTCCTGAGTGTGGGTGTGGAGTGTGAAGGTCATCCTGCAGCAGACAGTGATCCATTGCAGCTATCTCTGCTGGACAGTGATGTGGCTGGGGCGCCGGATGTTGAAGCTGAGGTGTGCAGATGCACCCTAGATGTGGACAAGTTTCCCAGGAGTTTGAATGTACTTGCTTCGTAGAGGGCAGGGCAGTATTTGACACGGATGTTGTCGTGGACCTGGGGGATGGTCTGTCTTGCCTTGGAGTGGATCTATCTGGGGATCATGTGCATAATGCAGAGGGTTTTGCAGCATGAGGTACAGATGCTGGTGATTAGCATGGCAAATGTGAGCGAGCAATCCATGATGCACACCAGCTTGTGTGCGTGGCCACTGGGTGCTTGTGCAGGGCTCTTGCGGGTGGGACACAAGCAGTTGAGCCAGCTGTAAGGGGAGAATCCTCAGATGATTACCTCAGTTCTGTACAAATCCAGCCTCAGGTGGCTGATGTGCAGCCATTCACCAATGGATCTCATGCATGATTGAATATGAGAACTGGCAATGTCTGTGTCTTTGGTGAGGGTGAGGAGCACCTGGCTGTCAATGGCATACGAGATGATGGTGAGGTGCTGTGCGCATGTGATGGTGTAGAGGGGGATCCTGGACACATTGTAGATTGACACGCTGAGAGATGATACCTGTGCCATGTGCCAGAAAACGACACCATACTACATGCAGAAGCCTTGAGTCCCGCTCCCATGGCCTTGCTGGGGTACAGAGCCGGTGGGGAGTAGGAGGGACATGACCTGGTTGGTGTGTAGGCAGTTGGAGTTGCACACTCATCATGCAAAGGTGTTGTGTGCGCGCTTAGTGTATGCCTGAGAGCAGGCGGTAGATTTTTCGGATGGACATTGCTTGGAGGGTGGCTGCAACATCATACTGTAGTGTGATGTGGGTCATGCAAGGACATGAGGGTCGTGCAATGTGCACGTTGCATGTGCAGACGGTCCAGCCTTTGGCACCGCGTGGCCGCAACTGTGGCACAGACAAGCTGATGACACCCAAATGAATGGGTGGAGGGAGGAAGGGAGGAGCATCTTAGAGGCGTGTGTGTTGCCAAATCCAGAAACTTTGTGTGCCCTTGCTGCAGGGGCTGCAGCAGCAGGCGGCAAGTCCTTGAAACCATGCCACAAGTTGCACACAAAGACAAGGATGTCAGAAAGGACAACTGCAACAGGGGTATGTAAAGGAAGGAGTGTCCGGTTCACCATGGCACACCCAGAGACAATGGATGCACAATCACCAAAGATGACTGACACCGGATCAGGAAACTGACGGCCGAGCTGCGCACAGGAAAAACACCCTCAGCAGGTGTTGAGTGCCCGTTGTGGGGACAAAGATGCCAAAACAAATACACAGCCATGGACTTCTTGCACAATAGAGAATCAAATCCATGAAGAACAGCATGCATGTTGCTAATCTACACATAGACTCATATGCACAATCTTTGACAACTATGCCAGAGATGCCGCATGCACAGTGGCAAGAGACCTGCATTGACAGAGATGAGGCACCTTGGATGGTGAGGAACACCTTTATTACTCTGGCTCACACCTAGGGAAATGCATCAATATGAACAGACGCACAGGTCATGTGGATTAACATGTGGGACCTAAACTGGCCCCCCCCCTTCGCACCACAGATGCTGTAAATCCATTGAACTGGCACACAAGTGACGGGGTGTGCCAAACACCCCCTGCTGCACACGGAGGGGCTGCTATTCCCCATTGAGCCTCTTATGGGGATGTCCCACACTATGTCAACCCGTAGCATCCCGTATATTTCCGAGGGATGTTTTACACACATTGATGCCTTCATCACAATCCACAATCCCATTACAGATGACTGTCACCAAGTGTGACTATCAATTCATGTGAGTCATGCTACATGTCATGTGCCCCATGGTGAGTCGACATGTATGCATAGTAACAAAACCTGCACAGGAGCAGTGCCCACACATTCAAAACAACTACCACACCCAAAATGCCGTGCTGCAATCCTTACCCAAAGGAGACTTTTCACCATGTCCGTGCATGTAACGCTGATTCAGCACACGTTGCAATACTCATGAGGAATAGCAGGAGCCCAACGATGCCACGAGCAGACAGCATGCGCAACTACCAGGGGATGAGAGACACACAAGAAGTCAGCTAAAAGATGGTCATCCGCATGCATGGTCAGTTACTCTACCTGTATACGGTTGTCACCATGCTAGTTGAAAATTGAGTGTCTCAGCTAAAATGTGTGGAATGACATCATCACTCGAGTGACACATCAGAACACACCTCTAAGTCACTTAGCATACAGTCAGCTGGACACACACATTGCAACACATGCCACACAAGGCTCCAAGCGTGCACACTCAGACCCAGGGACTCACCATCATGAGCAGAAGTTGCCTATGAGCTGACTCCGGATGTCCTCCTCCTTATCACTTGCCTCGTGACCAAGCCCTTCATCCTCCACAGGTGGATGTTCCTGCTCATCCGGATCCAGGATGAGTGACACAGCTTTCTCCACTGCCATGTTGTGCAGCATGCAGCACACGAGGAAGATTTTGCAGACTTTCACCGGTGCATATGGGAGGGAGCCGCCTGTCTTGTGGAGGCACCGGAATCGGCTCTTCAGGAGGCCAAACGTCCTCTCAATCACTCGCCTGGTCTGCCCATGGGCGTTGTTGTAACGGTGATCTGCCGCTGTTCTGGGGTTGCGGAGAGGCGTCATCAGCCATGGCATGTTGGGATATCCAGAGTCCCCTACATGGAAACAACATGTAAAGAAGTGGGTCAGGAGATGCCGTAAGATACAAAGATACCTCTAAATACAGGACAAACAGAGTATACCCACCAACAAGACATGCTCATTCGTTGTGCAGCCGCAGCATCATTTCTGGCACCCTGCTACGCCTCATGATGTAGGCATCGTGTGCTGACCCTGGAAAACGTGCACAGACATGGGAAATCAGCATGTTAGGTAGACACACCGCAAGGGCATTAATGGAGTGATAATGTTTTCGGTTTCGATAGGCTACCTCCTGTGCCTGTGGTGGTACCAAAGCCACATGTGTCCCATCAATAGACCCAATTACATGGGGCATCCCTCCCAGGGCATAGAACTCACCCTTGACACCTGTCAACTGCTCACGAGTTGGAAAATGGATGAATTCATCCAGGTGAACCAACATGACTTCTAAAACATCATGCAGGACACGGCTGAACATGGTCTGGGACATGCCACCAACATCAGCTATGGTGAATTGAAACATACCGGTGGCAAAAAAATGTAGGGCTGCCATCACCTTCATCTTGGGGGTCAGCGCAGTAGGATACCTATGTAGCGGTTGGAGGTGTGGTTCCAGCCGGGCCGTCAAGTGCTCAATCAACTCTTGCGAGAAGCAGTAGCGTTGTATGCAGTCATGTTCCCTCAGGGCACCCAAGTCTGGCATTGGTCGGGGGAGAGGCGGTGCCCTGCAGAAATTTGGAAGGGATAACGAAGAGTGAGTACATTACAACACCAATGTCAATGAACTGAGCACATGTTCAACAGCTAATACACATATGCTAAATACAGAGTCTGGTCTGTGCAATACATCCTGGACACGTATGCCAGCCAGGTGATACCCCTACCAAGAGCCAGCTACAAACGTGGATTGTCAAGGTCTACATGACATGCCATGAAACTAGCTGTGGGCCAGTGTAAGTGAACAGCCAGACACATTACAGGAGTGACATACATCCACATATCTGCATTTGAAGGATGTTATCTCATACAGGCAGCTGGCCGCAAGCTAGACGCACAGGTCACATGTCATTGAAAAAGGACAGATCACACACCTTGCCATGAAGGCGTACATGTCAAAACTGATCACACAGACATTGAGACAAAGCAGATATGTCCTCAGGTCGAAAGACCATGTTCAATGCATACAGACACACGTTACGTGTGATTCCACATGTGGCCTGGTGTGCGTAATTGTGTGCCATGGCCATCTACACACAGACACATGTTGGATGCAGCAACAGCAGATGCAGTTGACGGAACACTAACAGCAAGCTCATGAGAACACATGACACACACATGACATAGTCACATCGTGGCACGCTGTTAGTTAGATGTCAGGTGTCATTATCCATGTACCTGGCATCAGGGGACAGTTGCGGGTGTTGGTGACTGTGCCATACCAGTGATGCAGTGCTTGACAAATTTGTACTACATGCACACATGTAAAAGGTGTGAAGGGGAAGTGTGCCACACAGTGCCCCATCACACATGACATATGTACACAGGTCATCACACATCTATTGGGCTAACACATGAGGAGACATGTGCCACATCACTGCCTGACACACCTAGGCCCTAAACATGAAGGACTGCACTGACAATGACTTGATGTCCAGCCTTGTGCGAGTATGACACCTCCATTCCTTTCCTGTGTGCCTCCTATCACCAGTGTAAGCTGTGAAACGCACCGTACACACGCTCTGAGGGCGTGTGTATGGTCGTATCACTATATTGGGGTTGGGTAGGAGTACGCGTGTGTGTACGGACCGTACACACGTACGTGTACTACCATAGTACACGTACGTGTACACACTGGTCCTATCCCTATAGTAGTGTTGCCGTAGGCGTACGCCATAGTGATACGGCTTGTACGCGCGTGTGTAGGGGTCGTATACCTATGGTAGTGTTGCCATAGGCGTACGCCATAGTGATAAGGCCCGTACACACGTGTGTAGGGGTCGTATCCCTATGGTTGTGTTTCCATAGGCATACGCCATAGTGATACGGCCCGTGCGCGCGTGTGTAGCGGTCGTATCCCTATGGTAGTGTTGCCGTAGGCGTACGCCATAGTGATACGGCCCATACACGCGTGTGTTGGGGTCGTATCCCTATGGTAGTGTTGCCGTAGGCGTACCCCATAGTGATACGGCCCGTACACGCGTGTGTAGCGGTCGTCTGCCTATGGTAGTGTTGCCGTAGGCGTACGCCATAGTGATACGGCCCGTACACGCGTGTGTAGGGGTCGTATCCCTATAGTAGTGTTGCCGTAGGCGTACGCCATAGTGATACGGCTTGTACGCGCGTGTGTAGGGGTCGTATACCTATGGTAGTGTTGCCATAGGCGTACGCCATAGTGATAAGGCCCGTACACACGTGTGTAGGGGTCGTATCCCTATGGTTGTGTTTCCATAGGCATACGCCATAGTGATACGGCCCGTGCGCGCGTGTGTAGCGGTCGTATCCCTATGGTAGTGTTGCCATAGGCGTACGCCATAGTGATACGGCCCGTACACGCGTGTGTTGGGGTCGTATCCCTATGGTAGTGTTGCCGTAGGCGTACCCCATAGTAATACGGCCCGTACACGCGTGTGTAGCGGTCGTCTGCCTATGGTAGTGTTGCCGTAGGCGTACGCCATAGTGATACGGCCCGTACACGCATGTGTAGGGGTCGTATCCCTATAGTAGTATTGCCGTGGGCGTATGCCATAGTGATACGGGCCGTACACGCGTGTGTACCGGCCATACTTCATGCACATGTGTGTTCTGTTCCACAAGTGGCACATTCACACATTCCAAACATGTCAATTGTGTAAAGTTTTGTGATTTCTTTGGTTTTTCCAAAGTACTCACAGGTCTATGAGTATGGGGACACCTTCAGCATTGGCGTCTGTTATTTGGCATTGGGTGCACCAATACTGTTTCGTTCACAGTGACAAAGAGGTGGCATGCCTTCATAGTCTGGCTGGGCTCCACTGTTCACAGACACTAGCTTCTCAGTATAATTGGATATCCAGTTATTTGCTGTTGTGTCCTGATTTTTATTATTTAAGGTGGCATGGTGGGTGAACCAACTGGGGAGTGCAGGGCTTACATATGTGCGGAGTATTCTAGATGTTACTCATGATGCATTTCATGATATGCACTGTGACCTATTTTGTTTGGACTCATGTGTCAGATGTACACAGGTGACTGATTATTTCCTGTCTCTTCACCTTGCCCACAGCATCATCGGGGGACACCGAGGGAGACACCTGCACGGACGTGGAGGAGGGATCCAGCACCAGTGCCACCACTCCTGGCGAGTCGGCAGCATCAAGTGGCACGGAGGGTGAGGGGATTGAGGCGGAGGACCTGTGTAGTACCAACACCGACTACGACGCTGACGGGTCCGAGGCTGAACTCCCTGAGGGGGCAGAGGCTGCTCCAACAGCTGGCAGCAGCACTACAACTGTCACCACCCCCTCCATTCCCATCACCGCCCTCCCAGTTGCTCCGGTCCCTTCTGTCCGTGTAAGGCAACAATGTGTCTCCTTCGGGCCAGGCACCGCACCCCCTGCCCCTGTCTCCCCTGCTGCCCTCACTGCAGAGTCTGTGGACATTCAGCAGCAGTTGCAGGTTGGGCAGACATCGATCCTGACTGTCCTCCATGGCCACACCAGACTGCTGACACAGATGGTGTCGTACATGGAGGGCATGTCATCAGCGATGTCTGACCAACGGATGTTGCTGAGGTCCATGGACTCGTCACTGACGGCAGCAGTGAGTCTCCTGCAGCGCTTGGTCCCCCCACCTACCCCTGCACCATCCACACTTCCCACTCCCATGCCTGTCCCAAGCACAGACACAAATTTCCAGGCAGGCACCACACCAGACACAGGCAGCACACCAACAGGGAAGGGCAAACGCACACCTCCTGTCACGCACACTCAGGGGGAATAAGGCACACCCACTGGGTCTAGGGCACACAGGCAGACACGCAGCCACAGTCGGAGTCCGCATGCCTCACTCCCCAGTCCCTCCAATGTCACTCCCCTCGGCTCCCCTGCCTCACAGTCTGAGAAGGAGACATACTTGGATGTGCTGGGCCTCAGCTCCACTGGTTCACCACCGCGCAAACGGGCAAGGCACTCCACGGGTAGGGGAGTTGAGTCCCCCCTGTCCACCACCTCTCCCAGTAGCGCTGCAACCCATCCCTCCGACCCCTCCCCTCCTTGGGGCCTGTGGTTCCTTCAGGTGCAGGGGAGACGCTGGAAGAGCTTACGGGCGTGTGCAGCGCCATACTAACCTCCAACTTTGCCGCTGCCCCACCCCCTGTGGTGGAGTCGTCTGTCCCTGCACCCACAACACCTACCCTTCCCCCTCCTGTCCCTGCGGTGCCTGGTCCTTCCCCACATGATGCCCCCACCCCAGTCGATGAACCAGAGGTTTCGAATGTGCAGGCAAGCTAGGGGAGACACGTGGACATGTGTCCCCCCCAAGGACTTCGCATCTGGACTGGCCTATGGCCTTTGTAAATAGTGTCCTTTTATACGTTTTATTTTAATGCTGAATAAAGCATTTTGTTTTACCTTTGAACATGATTGCTTTTCAGGTATTGATGTTGGTGCTGATGCTCCATGAGTTGGGGTGGTGATCATGTGTTAGGTGTCTGGGAAATGTTGTAGACTGGTGCTCATGGGGTGGAGCCTGGTATCTGGTGCTATCACAAGGTCTCTGCAAAGATTATTTGGTCGTGTATGCTCTTTGTGTTTGGAGACATTGTCCCAAGGAGTGTTCCTTCCTCTGTGGCACCTGACATCTTCCCTGCAGGGAGTTGCACAATTGTTGTGCTGACCTGTGTCTACATTTCCTTGGTGGCTGACAGATCCCTTCAACTATGGCCATGCCTGCTCAGCAATGTCTCCGGCTGCATCGTCTGTGCCATCCTTGGTAGTCACTGTACTTGTGTATAGAGTATGTTGCCATGCCTCCATGTGGAAATTGTCCCTTTTCCGCACTATGCATTGTGGGCATTGTATCTGTGGGAAGTCCACCCTATTCCTTCCATGGGAGACAACAAATTGGTGGCTGTCCCAGCACCTGTACATTCCTATCAGTCCTGGAATGTGCGTGACAGTGTGTGTTCCCTTTGGCTCTCTTAGTTTTGTAGGCTTTCACATAACTATACAGTCTTGTGACATGATCTCAGTGTGTGTCTTGTGCTGCATCCGCCAGGGGTGGGTATGCATGTGTCATTTGTCATCACACCCACATGTGGTGTGTCATGCAGTGGGGGAAAGACATCCATCCTCATGGGAGTGGGACACTGCTGTCAGTGATGTGTTGATATGGCACTCTCAACATAGTCGCACATTGGGGATGCGTTCATAAACCCATGGAGCTGTGGTCATCTGAGGATGATGCACCCACCCCTCATATGTCTCTGTCCACTGCTGGTAGTGATATGCACCCACTCCTCATGTGTCTGGACAATGCTGGGAATCCTCTGCACCCACCCCTCATATGTCAGGACAATTCTGGGAATCCTCTGCACCCACCCCTCATATGTCAGGACAATGCTGGGAATCCTCTGCACCCACCCCTATGTCTCTGTCCACTGCTGGTATTCCTCTGCACCCACCCCCATGTCTCTGTCCACTGCTGGGAGTCCTGGGCACCCACCCCCATGTCTCTGTCCACTGCTGGGAGTGTGAGGCACCCACCCCCATGTCTCTGTCCACTGCTGGGAGTCCTGGGCACCCATCCCCATGTCTCTGTCCACTGCTGGTATTCCTCTGCACCCCCCCATGTCTCTGTCCACTGCTGGTATTCCTCTGCACCCACCCCCATGTCTCTGTCCACTGCTGGTATTCCTCTATACCCGCCCCCATGTCTCTGTCCACTGCTGGGAGTGTGAGGCACCCACCCCCATGTGTCTGTCCACTGCTGGGAGTCCTCTGCAGCCACCCACCCACCCACCCGCCCCCTTGGTACAGTACACTGTTGTCCTGTGCATACACACACCAATATACTGCTTATATGCTGCACCAGGCCCTAAGCCAACATTCGTGGTGTGTGTACGCCGTGTATCTATTCTGTACTGGTGCCGTAGGGGTACGGGTGGGACGGACAGTACCCCCGCATTCATAGGGTGTGTACGGTCTGTACCACGCGTACCCCTATGTCACCACTACAATGATGGTACGGGCCGTACCCACGCTCTGGGGGCGTGTGTACGGTCCGTACCACGCGTATCCCTACGTCACCACTCCAATGGTGGTACGGGTCGTACCCACGCTCTGAGGGCATGGGTACGACGCGTACCCCTACGTCACCACTCCAATGTTGGTACGGGCCGTACCCACGCTCTGAGGGCATGGGTACGGCGCGTACCCCTACATCACCACTCCAATGGTGGTACGGGCCGTACCCACGCTCTGAGGGCGTGGGTACGGCGCATACCCCTACATCACCACTCCAGTGGTGGTACGGGCCGTACCCATGCTCTGAGGGCGTGGGGACTGCGCGTACCCCTACATCACCACTTCAATGGTGGTACGGGCCATACCCACGCTCTGAAGGGCGTGGGTACGGCGCGTACCCCTACATCACCACTTCAATGGTGGTACGGTCCGTACCCACGCTCTGAGGGCGTGGGTACGGTCCGTACCACCATTGTCGTGGTGACGGTGACGTGTACGTGTCCACGTCCAGTTCCGTTGTGGCGGTACATAGGGATTGGTGGACACGCCCCCCCAAGTGACCAGACCCTGGAGGTAATGTATGTACAGGACATATATACTTTTTTTTTGGGGTTGGGGGTTATGGTTCCTGACCCTGGCCCCCCCCTTTGCCCCTGGGTGTTGTTCTGCCCTTCTGCAGCATCTGCGTGGGTTTCTGTGCACCAGGTCGTAGGCTAGGAGGTCCGGGATGACACGTAGGATGGGGTCCATGGCTGTCCGTCGCGTACCGGTGCTCCTTCTTCGCGTCGTCCTCAATTTCCCTGCCGTAAAAAAAAAGCCGTGCGGAGTGACGTAGGCTCGAATCATACTTGCTGGTCCATAAAACGCTGCCTGACTCAGTACGGACGTCGCGTACACGCTGTCCAGGATCAGAATAGTAGGTATTTTTTAGCCGTATGGTGTTTTGTACGATTCGTACGGAAATGGTATTTCTGTACGAATCGTACTTGCTGGTTTGTAAGGTGTATTTCCCAGGTACGAGTCGTACGGAGAATACGCTCCGTACGACCATTCGTACCCGGGTTTTACAGGATCGGAATCGGCACCTATATGTTGGCGATATCTACAAATGAGACAAGATGATCCAACAGAGGGCATAAAATAAGCATATTTAAGTAAGTATAAAAGGACAATAGTGTGAGTATTTAGCATTAGTGCGGTAGTGTGACAGTCTCAGATAATAGATTTTTATAGACTGTATCTTATACCTTCCAGATAAAGAAATACATTGGATTCATTAATATATCTTGAGAAACAGAGAAATCTTGGAAGATATACCAACATCTAGTAACAGGTATCTCACAAATGTGATCATAAGGAAATATAGAGATTTATATCCAAATATAACATATAGTATTAGATCCAAATGATATATGGACAATATAGATAGGAACTGCTCTATAGTCTATACTTAAATCGAGTTGTCAACCTATAATTTAATAAGTGGCAAGTTATGGTGAACAAATATTCAAATTAGGGTTAAGGTTACTTTAGATAAGAATTTAGCAAGCTAATTCACAATTGATTCCCTGATTTCTATCCTGAATCAACACTGGAAACAGTGCAGACATGAATATATATCATCAGACTTCTCATTATGAGAAGATGTATTGTTACATCAGCTACCATGACGGTGTACAGTGTTGTTCGATTTTAATTATCCTAGACCTCTTTTTAGGATTATCAAGTGTTTGTTCTATGTATATATAATCTATAAGCATTTTGAACTGGCGTAAATTAGCTCTGGATGACAACCGATATTTGTATTTAATTTTTTATTTTTATTTTTAGAATTCACTGGCAAAGAAATATCCTGAAGAAGGCATTTGCCGAAACGCGTTGGTGGTATTCCTCATATCACTGCCAGTGCTTGATTTTACATGAGTGTGATTTTATTGTAAATTGTGGTCTAATAACACATGTGAAAAATATAGTATGCTGCTAGAATTGTTAATCTCACATTACATCGTGATCAAATTAGTGTAATGTGAATTGTAATGTCAATTTATCCATGCATTGAAAAGATTTATGTTTAAACTTAATTTGTATAAACATTCAATTGTTTATGGATGAGAAAAATAAGCCAAAATTATAAAAAGATTAATATAAGAGGAAAATAATTATTTTTCTATATAAAAAATAAAAAAAGAGTTTAATGATTCACATAGTGTGTTATATTGTATGTGGTTGCAAGTTTTGAGCTGCGCCATTTCTTTGCTATTGTTAAACGGCACTTTACCCGGTGCAAAATCCCCCCCCCCTTTTTCGAACATAGTTTAAATTCCCTGATAGGGTTCTCCATTTATTAAGGGGCCCCTTGTGTTTTCAAAACAAGATGGACTAACATGCAGTCAATGTCCAGTGCAGCTTGGAATGCAGTTGTTCATTTTTCACAAAGAGCATGCGGAGCAAGATTTACTAAGGCTTGTGCAAAGAGGTTACACCTGCAATTCTGACAGCTGTAGCAGAAAAGGAACACAAAATAAGAAGGATCTCCTGGTACCCAAAAAAATAATGTCCTAGGAGCCTGATACCAAATCTAGATTTATCACAACATATAACAATAAGACAGGTGGGATCAAGAAGATCTTGAGGAGACATGGGCTAGTATTATCTATTGAGAATAACCTCGCAGGCAATATTGGTGCTACACCCAGAGTGACATTCAGGAAAGGTAGCACACTAAAAGACAAGTTGAGCATAAGTGATATCTGCAGGAGTACCAATAATCCCAAAAAAGTAAAAGGGTGTTTCCCTTGCTCCAATTGTAAAGCATGCAAATATAGCACAAGTGTGACGGAATACAGATCACCTCTCAATGGTGCCACCAGTAGAATAAATTCTTACTTCACCTGCTCTTCAGACTTTTCCATCTATGTACTTGAGTGCCCCTGTGAACTCAACTATATTGGGAGCCCTCCACACCTCACCAGGAAAAGAATACTCAAACATACCAGGGCAATCACACTTGTAGATCAGCACTACCCTGTAGCCAGGCACTTTAATACACACCGTACTAGAGATATCTCCAAGATGAGATTGTTCATTATTAGCAGGCTACAAGCCAATAAAACAGGTAGTGACAGAGTAAAAAAAACTCAGGCAACTGGAATCTCACTACATAATTGAACTTAATACAAAACCCCTAAATGGGTTGAATATGGACGAGGAACTATCTGTCCTTTTAGGGTAAGGCATTGTTCACCTAGGCATATTATATTTAGTATACAATATGGAGAATATTATGCTTCCTATGGTGCTTGTCCAGGGCTTTTGCCTCACAACAGTGTTGAATACCATCTTGTATTTCTCTGAAACAATATACTAAATCTCCTAAGGGGTTTCTTTTACCTGATTTTAGAGTTTTGCACAGTGCTAGGTTGTTCTGTTCACATGACTGCACTGTTTCTGAAATGTTCACTTTTATTTATTAATTTGTCTGTGCCTCTTGCAGGTCTGCAAATGAATGGATTGTTTGTTATAACCTGAGAATATGGGGCTGAATTAGTTCCAGAGACTGTTCTTGAATTTGTATGACCCGAAAAGGCAACAATAAATTCAGTGGATGACATAGCATACTTGAAAGGATTCTGTCTGAGTTGGGTTCTAAGCAACAATAGGATTGCATAGCTGCGCCAGGCCACTTACACATCCTGACTCACTTGAGTTATTATTTGAGTCTAAATTGTGGTTTTGTACGTTTTAGTCTCAGACTTTGCTCAATATGTTTATTTTACACAACCCAGCCGTGGACTCAGCTATTTTAGCACTCCGGGGCAAGACAAGCACCAGCACGACTTAAATTAATTTGACATGGATGTGTTATTGATTGCTATATGTGTCCTGAGCTTCAATCAATAATTATAGATTTTGCTCACTTGGATGTGAATGTACATTGTGATAGCCTCATTTTAGATATCAGACTCCGTCTGCACTAAATATTAGGAAAGTATTCATCTTGCATATGACGGAATGTGGATGATGGGGTAAATCAATTTATTAGATCAAGTGTGGTTTAGCCATTAAAGGACCTAATGAGTATGTAACAGTAAGAATGTTATCCGTCAGTGTGGATATGAGAAAATGTACTGCATCATGTTTTTGGTGGCTTTATCACTATTTATTTACTGTAATTTTGTTTGATTGGATTGGCAGCTTAAACTGCGATCCTGCCTACAACATCGCTCACTGATGCATGTACGAACTGTCTAATAGCTCAGTTACCTTTTCTGGATTTCATTTGTAGTTTTACATAATCCAGTTTCATTACAATGTGCCTATCTATGAACAATGAATGATGTAGGCAAGGTACGGGCATCCTGGGATAGGCAGAAGATGGGAGATCTTGTGATGTGAGGCTCCTGAGGAAGCAGAAGTCCACTTCGGGGAGTGGTGAGGGACTCACAAGAAAACTCCCAGGTCTTCAATCAAAGCCACTAATCGTCTATACTAGATACTAGACTCTGCATACTATACTTGCGCTGCTCCCACCAATCAAGCTAACCACACCAACGTAAAATTTTGACTCCCGCACTCAGCTGTTTTCTGCCTGCTTGCTCCGTGTGCTGGGGGCAAGCACTACGTCCCTTTGCGGCAGGAGCCGCCGCCAGCCAATTGGAGCGCTTAGAGGCGCTTTCAAAAATCAACGTGGGTTCCCACACTCAGCTGTTTTCTGCCTGCTTGCTCCATGTGGTGGGGGCAAGCACTACGTCCCTTTGCGGCAGAACCCACCGCCAGCCAATTGGAGCGCTCGGATGCGCTTTAAATCTCAACGCGGGTTCCACACTCAGCTGTTTTCTGCCTGCTTGCTCTGTGTAGTGGGAGCAAGCACTATGTCAGACTTAAGGTAATCACCCATTTTTCAAATTTACCCTAACAGTGCATGTGGACATTATGGGGAGAAGGAAGGCACCGGCGGAGAAGGAAGGGGCGGGAAAGTACAAAGTCACAACTCTTGACGCGTTTCTGTCAAGAGCTGCAAGCGTTCTCTCCCACGAGATTGAAATAACAGAGAGACGCTCATCGATAGAACCATTACAACACCCTAACAGGTCACCTTTATTGAGCACTCCTGTAGGAAGGTGGAATCTGACTAATGGTTGCCCCCAACTTTTTGCCTGGTATTTGAATGGTTTTTGACTAGTCTGGCTGGGATCCTGCTATCCAGGACCCCAGCCTATCTGCTTTCTCCCTAAAACTACTGTAAGTACCCTAGGTACAAATCAATTGGATGCTGAGGATGCCCTGACAGTCCCTTGTAGATGGTACCCTAGGTACCCAGGGCATGGGTCCCTCAGTAGGCCTACCAGGGCTGCAGCACTTATTGTGCCACCCTGGGACAGCCACACAAACTGACACCACCAGACCGCTACTGTAGTCTGGGTAAGGTGGTGCTAGCACCCCTTACAGGGATATAGGTACCCTATATCCCACCCCATTACAACACATGTACTCTCATGGGTCACCCCTATGGCAGGCCTTGCTAATCCTACAAGGCAGGGTGCTGAGGTATGTGTGAGGGGGGACCCCTACATGAGTAGGACCTCCCTGCAACCTTCGTAAAATCATTGCTGGGTTGTTTGTAGTGTAGCCATACCATATACTCTTAACCGCATCATAAGTCTATCGCAATAACGCGATAACTCGAGAATGGCTACACAGAACCATATCGTGTTTGGTGTCAAACATGTAGGAATCATACCCCTAGTCCAGCTATGGGCATGAGGGTACGATTCCCCCCTGCTAGAGGGGCGATATGGGAAAAGCGGCAGAATTTAGACACCAATTTAAAAGTGCACAAGTAACACAAAATGGCTACTACCCGCCACCTACACGACCTTGGCTGGCTGTTGCTGGGGAAAATCCCAGCCTCGCCAGCTTGACAATGGGACTCCTGTGGCAGGGAGGTGCTAGCATCTCCCCAGACAGGATAATGTGGATTGGAACAGGGTGGGTGCACCAAATGTCCTTTCAGAGTTGCCCGTAGGCAGCTGCAGAGTCCTCATTCTGCATACACCACTTGGAACCGGTTCAGGGGCATCCTGCCCCTTGCCCAGGCGGGAAACACACAAAGGGGAGAGGGTGTAGCCACCCTTTCCCGCCTCACCAGCCATTGGTGTACACTACTCTGGACACTCCCCTAATCTTGGGGATAAAGGTGAATAACGTGGCCCCAGAGCCTCAGATTAATCTTGGACTTCAAAGACTTGACCTTCGACGAGCTGCTGCCCAGCTGACTGA
This sequence comes from Triturus cristatus, assembly GCF_964204655.1. Taxonomy (NCBI): domain Eukaryota; kingdom Metazoa; phylum Chordata; class Amphibia; order Caudata; family Salamandridae; genus Triturus; species Triturus cristatus. Next base: position 542,326,252 of record NC_140593.1, read on the forward strand.
AGAAATCTCCCTTGGGATAAAGGAGTTATCCCCCTACTTGGCAGGCACCTGAAACACTGCAAGTGACCCGGTTGGAACTTCGCTGCTCCTGCGGACTTGGACGACTTCCAGCACCCTTGAGGTGGGTTTCCAGCGCATGCCAGAGGCCAATGAGTGTGCTCAATGAGTTTGGGCACCATGGACCGCGTGGGTGCCGAGATCCCCAAAACCCAAGGACACCGGCCACCTCTTGCGTAGCACACGACTCTGACCAGTGGGGAAGTTGTGCTTTGGCCCATTAATGAGCCAACCACTCAACAGCAATTGTGCCAAAGACCAGCGCCCTAGCCCCCTCCGGTGGCCTGTGGGTGCCCTTTTACGCACTCCAATTTGCCGCCTCCCGCGGTCCCTTGTCTCTCGACTTGTGGGCCCTAGCAGAGGTCAATCTCGACAATCAAGAGTTCCCCTGGTTGCTCCATGCCTGCTCTACAGTCTCCCCAAAGGAGACCTCTCTCAGACCTCGTGGGTCTGCACCGTAGCAGATTTGTTCATCTTGCGTGGGTTGCGGTTGCCAAGGCTTAGTGGATCCAATCCGGACACTAATACCGCAGCGACCCTCATCTGACGTGGGACAGTCGCTCTCCAGAAGCTGGCCTTCCTTGAAGCCTTTCGGAGCCCGTGGCTGCAGATCCAAGCTACACCACTTTCCACCTGAAGCACCCGACATCGAAGGGCTCTTTGCTTTGAGCCTCCTGGTCACTTTGCCGTGACCCAGACTCTGTCCCCTCTGCTTTCAGGTTCTTCTCTACAATCTTCACATCTTTGATCTTCACGGAATCATCGATGCTTTTGCCTAGCAGAACTTTTGACTATTTTCTCATTGAAAATCAGCCCGCGACCCAACAGCAGAAACGACCTATGCACCCCGGCTTCCCTGGGGCAGGTAACAGTGGTACCTCGGTACTCTTGGGGTAGTGGGCTCCTCAAAAGCTTAAGTCTAAAGTTTTAACTTTGTACTCCTGCTAGAAGTATTTTCAAACTATTTATTTCCAACCGCGACATTCTCCATAGGCTATAATAGAGATCCCGATAGCAGCTACTTCCACTGCACGCGCCTCTCGTGGGTCCCCTTCCTCATAACCTGGGGTGGATTCTTAAGGGGCCAGCGATCCTAAATGTCCTAGGCATTGTCTGTAGAATTGTCGTGGTTCTTATACCACTATTTTAGTATATGGTTTGGTCCCCCCCTGGGGCCCAATGTTAACAGTGCTATTTATTTGTATCTATCAATTCTTGTTTGATGTGTAACTTTGCCACAGCCTCATAAAGAGACTGTGGGATTCTGTTTAGAATAAATACATATATGTTATATATATACCTGTGTGGACTACTCTTTCATTTGGTTATTCAAGAGGTTATCTATGGTAAAACAATAAGCTTAACACTCCTTCAAGACTTAGCCTGAAGGCTGCTCTCCACAGCTACCACTAGGATAGCTTTCTTTAAAGGTTGTCTTAAACCTATCATCAATAAGAGTCCAATTGGAGTGGTGCAAGGTGTCCCTATAACTAGGAGACAGCATATGCCAGGCCAACTTCTCACATTGGTGTGCAGCGGTTGGATTCAAGCTTGCCATTGTTTTACCAGATAACAAATTGAATTTCTAAAGTGAAAGCCACTAGGTGCCAAAGTTACATATACATTCAAACAGCTTAGAATACAATAAGTTCTACTGAACTTAGGAGTTGTGTGTAGAGGGTTTAGCACACCTTGACCACAACTCAAGAGAGGGTTCAGTAGGCCACACCTAGTGTAGGTAGATACACCAGTACCACTACACTAGACATGTCTTTAGGTTCAGGTGCCCATAAGGCTATGGAAGGACCCCAGAGGGTCCCAGTCGACAAATATGATCATCTCTCCTTTGCTGATCTCAGGGAGATGTGCACCTCTAGGAAACTTAAGACAAACAAAGGTGCCAATACCCAACGTCTCAGGGAAATCCTGCTCATAGCAGACTTTAAGCAGACTTTAGGGTCTGATGGGGCAGACAGGTTGGGTGGGCATCCTTCAGAAGAGGACCCTCCTAGAGAAGACTCTGATGAGGACCAGGAAGAGGATGAAGATCCTGACCTGGGAGAACCAGACCACTCACAACATGGAGGTGATGGCCCAAAAGGCACTCTCTCCATCCCTAAAGGGAGAGTGGTGGATCCAATTAGAAGGAACAGATCCATTCTAGGAGATCCAAAAGGACCTCTGCCTCTCCTCAGAGGAGAGAATCCTCCCAAGAGAGGAAATGCAGACTGATCCAGTTTAAGCAGGCAAAACTACAGCTCAGGAGAGAACAGTTAGCATTGGACAGGGAGTCCCTGGAGCTTCAGAAAGCTTCAAAAAAGTGGGGTCTAGAGACCCCTGGTGGCAGTAATGAAACCCCTAGAGTTAGAAAGAAAGTCCCTGACAATAGGAACCTCCACAAGATTGTGCCCCCCTACAAGACAGGGGATGATATCCACAAATGGATCTCTGCTCTTGAGAGGGCCTGTAAAGTACAAAGAGTCCCAGTAGAGCAGTGGGCAGCAATCCTGTGGCTCTCCTTTGCAGACAAAGGTAGAGACAAGCTCCTCTCTGTAAGAGAAGAGGATGCAGATGATTATTATATCTTGAGAGATGCTTTAATAGATGGGTTTGGCTTAACCACTGATCAATACAGACTTAAGTTCAGAGACACCCAAAAAGCACAGGATCAAGATTGGGTAGACTTTGTGGATTGTGCTACCAAGGCATTGGAAGGTTGGTTAAATGGCAGTAAAGTAAATAATTATCAAGGATTGTATAATCTCATCATGAGGGAGCAGATTCTTAATAATTGCCAAAACCAACTCTTACACCAGCACCTGGTGGACTCTGATCTGACCTCTCCCCACGAATTGGGAAAGAAGGCAGACAAATGGGTCAGAACCAGGATCAGGCCCAAGAAACAAGGTGGTGACCAGAAGAAAGATTCTACCAAGCCCAAAGAGAAAAATGGGGATAATAAAACAGAAAAGTCCTGTGAAGGGCCCCAAAAACCCAGTACTGGGGGTGGGTCCTAAAATCCTTCCTCTTCTAACAAGAAACCATATTGCCATGTGTGTAAGCAACCTGGCCACTGGAAAACTGACTCCAGCTGTCCAAAGAATGGCAATAAGGAAAATGTTCCTCCCATTGCAGCTCCAACACCTCCTGTTGCTACTAGTAGTAATCCCCCAGGTGGTGGGAGTGCACCCAAAAACTAAGTTGGGTTTTCTTGGGGAACTCAGGTGGACTCTGGCCTAACCAGGTCCCCTACACAAGCAACTCTAGCCTGTGATGGTGGCATGGGGTTTGCCAACTTTACCATGAGTCCCAGTATCTTGGGCAGGTACAGACAAGAGCCTATGATCAATAGTCAGAAGGCTGTGGCCTATAAGGACACAGGGGCTAGTGTCACCATGGTGACCCAGAAACTAGTGCCCCTAGAACAGCTTTTACCTGGGTTTAGCTATCAGGTGACCAATATAGATGGAATTAGGAAAGACCATCCCATGGCAGTGGCAAATCTCAGCTGGGGAGGGGTTACTGGCCCAAAGAGAGTGGCAGTGTCCCCAAACTTGCCTGTAGATTGTCTACTGGGGAATGATCTGGAAATCTCAGCCTGGGCTGAGGTGGACCACAAAGCCCATTTACGGATGGTAGGCATCACTGAGAGAGTGGATGAGACCCTGAGGGCCTCACCTCCACCCCTGGAGAAAATAAAGGGAGTGAAGCCTGAAACTATGGATCACTCCACCCAAACAGAGAGCATAGGGGGTTAGGAACAGCCCTCCCCCACCAGACTACAGGTAAGGGTCAAGTTTCTCAGGGAACTGATCCGGCCCCTTGTGAAGTAACTGCCCCAGAAGTGGACAGGCCTGGCCTGGCCACCTCCCTGATGGCAGGGGTTCCTTCCAAGGTGGTACCCAGTCTGGAGCAGGTATCCTGCCCCTCTCTACCCTGCCTCAGTCAGCCCAGGGCTGTAGAGGTCAGGGAGGTCAGTGGACCCTCAATGGGCCCCTGTCCAGAGGACCCCCCTCATCAGCAGAATAGGGACACCCAGCAGAATAGTTTTAGCCAGATGAATATTCCTCTACAAACTGAGGGATCCCCCTTACCCCTAGGTATAGGTACCCCTCAAATGGATGTTGTTGGGCACAGGGAAACCTGGGGCATAGTTGCTCCAAACCTTCCAGTACCCTCCACTATTCCAACCAAAGGAATCCAACCCCCAGCTGTAGGCAGCCAGAGGTTGACCCTTAGGGCCAGATATGACACAGTCATGGGCAGAAAGGCTACCATGGCGACCAGTGACCTGAGGAGGTTGACACTAGGGGTGGGCGGAATTTGCGGAATTAACCTTCGCAAATTCGCGAGAATGTTTAAAATTATCGCAAACAAGCAGAAATATCGCAAAGATGCGGAAGTTTTTTTCCGGCATGTTCGCGAGATTTTCTGCATGGTTGCGGGTCGCCAACTTACCCATGTGGTTGCTTGCGGGCGCGGCCATCTTGTTTTGAGTTGTTCTCGCGGTGCATGATCGCGAGAAGAAAGACGTGATCGCGCGACGCATGACGTCACTGCGGGCGCGAACTGTCGCGAGACAGCGCAAATGGCTAAAAACAATACAACATCTCATGGAGAACGCGACCGGATCAAGAAAACTTGTCGGCGAACGCAGGGATTCAGGTAAGGCGATCGCGCGCGCGCGAGAATGTATCATTTTACAGCGCGAGCAAGAAACAAATTATCGCCAAGCTGCGGAAACCGGAATTTTTGACATTTTCGCGCTCTCCGCGGAACGCAAAAATGTCAAATTATCGCAATTTCCGCGAACGGAACGAAATTTTTGTCCAGGCCTAGTTGACACCACCCCAAATAGGGCATCACTTCCAGACTCAGACACCCCACCAGCCCACCTCTGTAACAAAAACCAATACAGGTAATTCCCCTAGACTTTGGAGAAACTCTAGAACCCCTTGGGGTAGGATTTCACAAGTGGACCATGAGACAGGGAGCAACCATGCTAGTGCAGGTTCTTCCTTATATGGCCACTCAGGAAATAAAGGCTTATCTGGACAAGGTTAGCCTTATCTCCTTTCGTTTGGGGGGGGATTATGTAGGAAGGTGGAATCTGACTAATAGTTGCCCCCAACTTTTTGCTGGTATTTGAATGGTTTTTGACTAGTCTGGCTGGGATCCTGCAATCCAGGACCCCAGCCTATCTGCTTTCTCCCTAAAACTACTGTAAGTACCCTAGGTACAAATCAATTGGATGCTGAGGATGCCTTGACAGTCCCTTGTAGATGGTACCCTAGGTACCCAGGGCATGGGTCCCTCAGTAGGCCTACCAGGGCTGCAGCACTTATTGTGCCACCCTAGGACAGCCACACAAACTGACACCACCAGACCACTACTGTAGTCTGGGTAAGGTGGTGCTAGCACCCCTTACAGGGATATAGGTACCCTATATCCCACCCCATTACAACACATGTTCTCTCATGGGTCACCCCCATGGCAGGCCTTGCTAATCCTACAAGGCAGGGTGCTGAGGTATGTGTGAGGGGGGACCCCTACATGAGTAGGACCTCCCTGCAACCTTCGTAAAATCATTGCTGGGTTGTTTGTAGTGTAGCCATACCATATACTCTTAACCGCATTATAAGTCTATCGCGATAACGCGATAACTCGAGAATGGCTACACAGAACCATATCGTGTTTGGTGTCAAACATGTAGGAATCATACCCCCAGTCCAGCCATGGGCATGAGGGTACGATTCCTCCCTGCTAGAGGGGCGATATGGGAAAAGCGGCAGAATTTAGACACCAATTTAAAAGTGCACAAGTAACACAAAATGGCTACTACCCGCCACCTACACGACCCTGACTGGCTGTTGCTGGGGAAAATCCCAGACTCGCCAGCTGGACAATAGGGCTCTTGTGGCAGGGAGGTGCTAGCATCTTCCCAGACAGGATAATGTGGATTGGAACAGGGTGGGTGCACCAAATGTCCTTTCAGAGTTGCACGTCGGCAGCTGCAGAGTCCTCATTCTGCATACACCGCTTGGAACCGGTTCAGGGGCATCCTGCCCCTCGCCCAGGCAGGAAACACACAAAGGGGAGAGGGTGTAGCCACCCTTTCCCGCCTCACCAGCCATTGGTGGACACTACTCTGGACACTCCCCTAATCTTGGGGATAAAGGTGAATAGCGTGGCCCCAGAGCCTCAGATTAATCTTGGACTTCAAAGACTTGACCTTCGAGGAGCTGCTGCCCAGCTGACTGAAGAAATCTCCCTTGGAATAAAGGAGTTATCCCCCTGCTTGGCAGGCACCTGAAACACTGCAAGTGACCCGGTTGGAACTTCGCTGCTCCTGCAGACTTCGACGACTTCCAGCACCCTTGTGGTGGGTTTCCAGCGCATCCCAGAGGCCAGTGAATGTGCTCAATGAGTTTGGGCACCGTGGACTGCGTGGGTGACGAGATCCCCAATACCTCTTGCGTAGCACACGACCCTGACCAGTGGGGAAGTTGTGCTTTGGCCCGTTTATGAGCCAACCACTCAACAGCAATTGTGCCAAAGACCAGCACCCTAGCCTCCTCCGGTGGCCCGTGGGTGCCCTTTTACGCACTCCACTTTGCCGCCTCCTGCGGTCCCTTGTCTCTCAACTTGTGGGCCCTAGCGGAGGTCAATCTCGACAATCAAGAGTTCCCCTAGTTGCTCCAGGCCTGCTCTACAGTCTCCCCGAAGGAGACCTCTCTCAGACCTCGTGGGTCTGCACCGTAGCAGATTTGTTCATCTTTCGTGGGTTGCGGTTGCCAAGGCTTAGTGGATCTAATCCGGACACTAACACCGCAGCGACCCTCATCCAACGTGGGACAGTTGCTCTCCAGAAGCTGGCCTTCCTTGAAGCCTTCCGGAGCCCGTGGCTGCAGATCCAAGCTACACCACTTTCCACCTGAAGCACCCGACATCGAAGGGCTCTTTGCTTTGAGCCTCCTGGTCACTTTGCCGTGACCCAGACTCTGTCCCCTCTGCTTTCAGTTTCTTCTCTACAATCTTCACATCTTTGATCTTCACGGATTCATCGACGCTTTTGCCTAGCAGAACTTTTGACTATTTTCCCATTGAAAATCAGCCTGCGACCCGACAGCAGAAATGACCTATGCACCCGGCTTCCCTGGGGCAGGTATCAGTGGTACCTCGGTACTCTCGGGGTAGTGGGCTCCTCAAAAGCTTAAGTATAAACTTTTAACGTTGTACTCCTGCTAGAAGTATTTTTAAACTATTTATTTGCAACCGCGACATTCTCCATAGGCTATAATAGAGATCCCAATAGCAGCTACTTCCACTGCACGCGCCTCTCGTGGGTCCCCTTCCTCATAACCTGGGGTGGATTCCTAAGGGGCCAGTGATCCTAAATGCCCTAGGCATTGTCTGTAGAATTGTCGTGGTTCTTATACCACTATTTTAGTACATGGTTTGGTCCCACCCTGGGGCCCAATGTTAACAGTGCTATTTATTTGTATCTATCAATGCTTGTTTGATGTGTAACTTTGCCTCAGCCTCATAAAGAGACTGTGGGATTCTGTTTAGAATAAATACATATATTTTATATATATACCTGTGTGGACTACTCTTTCATTTGGTTATTCAAGAGGTTATCTATGGTAAAACAATAAGCTTAACACTCCTTCCAGACTTAGCCTGAAGGCTGCTCTCCACAGCTACCACTAGGATAGCTTTCTTTAAAGGTTGTCTTAAACCTATCATCAATAAGAGTCGAATTGGACTGGTGCAAGGTGTCCCTATAACTAGGAGACAACATATGCCAGGCCAACTTCTCACAACTCCAGAAAACATCTTGCAGTCCTCACTAATTGAATCGGCTCCATCTGATGATCTCCCACCTGGCCAACGCTTGTCCTCACCTTCTATTGAACTGTCCCCTGCTCTTAACGGGAGGACTGATGTGTCATCATACCCTGTTAACCTTGCTGTTAATCTACCAACAAGTCGATCCAAGGCTCGAGGGGGTGAGAAACCAAAGCATCTAAAGTTACCTGAGCTACAAAACCCAGGGCAGCTCGTGCTAAGACGATCATGGCAAATAATCCCACAACTGCCCCGCACCCTCCAGCCAACATCTTGCCCTGTACATAGCTTCAGATAAATCTGTTTGGCAGAAAGCAACTAAACTCATGTCCACCCTACTCGATCCTATTATGCTGAAGCTGACTCAAATTGAGGAGAGACTAGCCAGTTTAAAGACTCAAAATTTGCGAGCCTCTCCAAAAATGGCACCCCTCAATGTTGACCATCTCCCTGCAGTTACAGATAAGCGTAAACCCACTCAGCCCCCTAGTCGTGGCACAAACCCTTCATCGTCCTTGGGTATTCCAACATGGCCATCTGTGCAGGGGGGTTTTGTTCCCCCAGCCTATGCTCCATCCATTGACCAAGTGGAGGTCGGCGCCCCAACTCCTCCTTTGGGCATGGGTAGAAACGACTAACGGGCCCCAACAGGACCAGGTGAAACAATGCAGAGAGCTGTTCCATCGGAATCTCAAGTTCCTCTCCAGGAAGAGGGGGTCAATCATCAACATTAACCCTTTCATCTTCCACCAGCAGCCTCACCTCCTGTGCTGGTCCTGGCAAATGTTCCTCCTTTGCGGGTCCAGCAACGTGAATCAACGACACAGTTAATGGACAAATGTTTGCACTGGCTATCTAATCAGCTTATGGACCGGGGCATGGGGCGCTAACAGGTAGCAAATAAGATCATTATGGCAAGAAGGGTGTCGTGTGTTGGTAAGTCTAACAAATCCTTTGCAGGGGACTGCGTGGTAATACATTTTGATCAAGCGCACTTTGGCAGTGTGCTTCTTAAAAATGTACACAAGACATCTCGTAGGAACACGCAGATAATTCCCCTGGAACTGGAGTACTTTTACAGGCAGGGTTGTAGGCAGGGTCCTTTGCCAGGATTTGTGCAGCAGGGTGAGATGAGGCCAGCGATAAACATTCCACGAGATCTTGATTATGAACACACACGCTTCGTCTCAGGGGTTGGCCTATCAAATAGATATCCCCCCTTTCAGACCTGGAAGCATGCGATTGACCATTACCACCAAGTGATTGTCCGGCTCTCACCTCAGAGCAAGTAATCCCCGCTCTGCAGGTAACTCCCATGTCCCTTTTAACACAGACACTGGTGGATGGAGATAAATTTGGCGTCATGGAACGTGGCAGGGATCGTCTCCAAGTTGGGTAATGCTGAGTGGCAAAACCACTGGTTAAAGCAAGAGACATGGGCCAAGGACCCAGTGTATTTTGATGGGCATCGTACCTTTTATACACCAGCTGTGCCCTCTGCATCAGTTAGAGTGAAAGGGGGTTTAGTAACCATTATTTCTAACACCCTACCGATTCAAATAAAGAAGATAGGCTCTCCGAACAATCACTTCCAAATGTTACGATTGGAGTTCACAAAGGAAGATTACTGGATTTTAATTAATTTTTATAATAACGAATTTGGGGGTAACATGAAGAGACCAGTAGTTGACTTGGGCAATGAGCTGGATCGCCTTAACTCACACACCTTTAAGCCCTTTGTCTCAGTTTCTCTGGCTACACGAGATAGAGTAGACCATATAGCCACCCTGTTTACTCCCTATAGTGATCACACTATTTTATACTCCCATTTGACCCTCCCATATCAAATGAAAAGAGACCAGCAGGTAGTGGATGACATCGTAGGAGCCAGGAAAATGGTTACCAATTAAAATGGACCCAGGTTGTTAAATTAAATTTGACCGACTCTATAATAGCCAAAGTAAGCGATAACATCTTATACTGCCTGGCAGAGGACTTTGCTACCTTCCAAATAGTCACACAGTTCAGAGACTTATTATTAAAATTAAAAGGTGCACTTACCCGTCTCAAACCAACCAACGACTCCCGTCTGAGCCGCTGGTTTGATACTGTTTGCTCTAAAGCAAAGAGATCCCTAGTAGGTGCCTTAAAATCTAACCCCAGAGACCCGGTACTGGTAAGAACACTGAAAAGTGAGTACAGGCAGGCGAGATCCAAACGAATAAAGGATATATGGGAGAAGGCATGGGAGGACCTGGAACAAGCAGCCAGGTTTGGGAACAGCCGGGAGTTCTGGAAAATCATAAATACCCCCTACTTCAAAGACATAAAAGATCCGTCACTAGACACGCATGTGGGGGAAGAGGCGTGGATAAAGCATTTGAGGGCATTTTTAGTTTAAAAGCCATAACAGAATCCACGCAACCCGTCCCAGTACCTCCCCCTAGTAGCTTCTTGACTTTTTTGATCCATGAAGTAAGAACAGGGTTGGCAGCCTGCGTCCTGGGAAAAGCCCCAGGCCCAGACGGGGACCATTGACCTCTTTTAGGTAAATGGAGACATGTGGGTCCCACTTTTAACGAACGTATTTAACAGCATAGCCATAGAGGCCCACCCCCCTGGAAACATAGTGTTCTAGTCCCCATCTTCAAGAAGGGAGAGAGGGGCTTCCCGACCAACTATAGATCCATCTCACTTCTGGATACAACTGCAAAATTAATGGGCCGGCTATTATTTGCCAGACTGGAGGCATGGGCACTGGAACGAAACATCTTAATGCAGGCACAATATTGCTTCCAAAAGGGAAAGGGGACGGTGGACCAATGTCTTAATCTTTTGCTATGCATAGACAAGTACACAAAGGCCAAGGGCGGAAAGCTATCCATGGCCTTCATGGACTTGTCAGCCGCGTTCGATTGTGTGTCCCATCAGAAGTTGTGGCCCATGATGGTGGAAATGGGGATCGATCCTCCAATCATTCACTTCATTTATCAGCTATATGCTAAAGCCACGGCCTGTGTGAGATATGGCTGAAATGGAGAATACACATGCGTGTTTAAAATCGAGAAGGGGGTTAGGCAGGGTTGTGTCCTTACCTCGTTTCTTTTTTCCATCTATACTAACGGGGTGGAGGTGGCCCTGTCTGGCTCAAATCTCGACGTTCCCAGATTTGATGACTCCCCCTTACCTTTATTGGCTTATGCTGATGATGCAGTGTTACTAGCGAGGACAGGCGTAGCTCTCCAGAGCCTTTTAACTGCGTATGCTGCCTTTATGGCCTCGCTGGACCTCCGTGTTAATGAAGGTAAATCTTTTATCATTATAGCTGGAGCTACCTGAGGTGCAAAAATGCCTCATTTTCATTTAGCCTCCCAAAAAATCGAAGTAATTGATTCCTTCGCATACCTGGACGTTCTGTTCAACAGCAAACAAACTTGGTCGCAATTGGTGGCAGCCAGAGCCCTGGGCATGGAAAGAAGCCTACCAGCGATAAGAGGCTTTATTAAGAAGCTGGGGGCCGGAGGGGCGTGGTTTGGATGCCGAGAAAGATGGCCGCCTGACCTCGGAGCTCCGCTGCGCCGTGACGGACCTTACTTTGATTCACGGAGTTCTTCCAGCCGTTTCAGCGCATTTCCGCCGGTTTCAGTGATCGGAACATCGTCTCCTGCCAATGTGACTGTCAGGCTCGGCTTTTTTGGTGAAAATGCCCCATTTTCGACACATTCTGTGAGCCCCTCAGCGCGACCGCCATTTTGAGACCAGCGCGAGGTTCGCGCGAGGCTGGTATGTGCGCACTCCTTCTCCTCATGTGAACTTTGGTCAATGCTTAATGGCTCTTCCCTTGCTTTTTGCTGCTCCTGCCTCAATGTGGAGAAGTGTAGCTCACTGGTTAGAGGAGGCATACTCAGAAGCAGAGGTCAGACCCGGGACCAGGGTTCAATTCCCGACGCGGCAGGGTCTGGAGCCCAATTGTCCACGGACTCGATAATTCTCGCTTCGGTGCCCACTCTAAGCACGAGTTCACACTATGCAGCTCTGGGCAACAAGCTTGCTTAATCTCCACAACGGCCCCCCCGCGGCGGGATGCCTGGCTTTCACCTTGGGGATGCCCAGTACGGGTTATCTCACAGGGAAAAACCAGGACGGGTTCCCAATGCAAGCGCCAAGATGCCCAAGGGTGAGTTGAGCGCTATATAAGAACTAATAATAATAATAATAATAATGTAACTCTTGCTTCTCTCCATGTTTATACAGAAGCATCCTAGCCCATTCGTTTCTTTTAAGCGGCAGTTACCTCATGAGTCCTCTGTCAATGCAGTATTTTTTACCAACCATTGGTGATCCATCAGGAATAGTTTTCTCTCTTTTTACCCTCTACAATTGACCTGGCATTGTCCCTGATGCTCTTTGCTTTGTGGGTTTATGCTGCAGCTCTTGAGGCTAGGTTAAATGGCTTTATTTCTACCTGTCAACTGCTAAATTGTCATCTACATGCCCCAGTTGCCCTCAGGTCACCTTGATATTTTCTACAGGAGGATTTCATCGTCGGTTGGGGCACAATGATATACCGGGAGAATGGTCGCTTCAGGGTGCTGTTTTATTGGTTTTCGCTGGTCTCCACGCTTCTTCATTGAACACTATTGAACATTATTGAACATTTCTGAACATTTTTGGATTATCTTGGATCTCTGGTTTTTGGAACTCGCTGTTCCGGTAGATTTTGCTTTTCCTCATTTTATTTTTTGCACGTTTAGGTCTTTATGGGCAAATTACGTAATCCAAAGTTCGTTTTTGTGCCCTCGAAGGCCTCTCCTGCGTCCTCCTCTTCTTCCCCTTCACCAGCGGATCACTCTTCTCCTACAGATCAAATGGCGGCAGCGGCTCCCAACCGTTCCTCTCCACCACAACCTGCTGTAAACAAAGCTTCTCCTGTTACTACATCGTCTAAACGCTTGAAGCAGGACTCCCCTCCTCCTGATAAGCCGCCATCTCCTATATCTATGGAGTTATTGCTGGAAGAAATTCGCGCTTTGCGCCCGTTTGTGGAGGAGACCAACACGAAGATGCAGCTTTTTGAAGCAAAATGGGCAACTATGGATGCCCGTGTATCCTCCATGGAACAACAGGTTACGGAGATTTATACTAACTCTCAACGCATTTCCTCACTGGAAAAGACTGTTTTCACACTTCAACAACATACTGAGGACTTGGAAAACAGAAATAGGAGGAACAACCTGCGTATTTATGGTCTGCCGGAATCTTTGGAGGGAGATGATCCTGTTGCATTTTTCTCTTCTTTTCTTCTGAAGCTTTTGGACATTCCTGCCACTACTTCTCTAAGCATCCAGAGAGCCCACAGACTTGGTCCCCGCTCTTCGACTTCAACTAAACCACGAGGTGTCATAATCCTTTTTTTGAAGTTTACTGATCTCCTTCTGGTCCTCTCTTCAGCTCGATCTAAACGCCAAGTTTCCTGGATGGGCCAGAGGGTATTTCTATCTCAAGATGTCTCTAATGCTACTGCTGCAAGAAGGAAAGAGTTTTTGAATCTTCGGGCTCCTCTACGCTCTCTCGGTGCGAAGTATGGTTTATTCCATCCTTGTCTCTTCAAGGTGACTCATCAAAATCATATCTGGACCTTTCAAGACCCTGCTGAACTTAAAAACTTCATTCATATCCAAACTAATGCTGGCATGGATACTTCCAATTCTGCTAATGGCTGATTGTTCACTTTCGCTCTTTTCTTCCAGGTTTTCCGGATCATATTCTTGTATTGACAGCTGTTTGTCACTTTTGTTGTTGTTCTTATCGGTTTCTGGATTGTGACTTCTTCCTTATGTATCTTGTATTTCTATATTGTTTTGTACAATTGTCTGTATAATGGTTTTCACTATCTTCTCTTCTTACCTAGATTGACTGGTGTATTCCTCTTCATCCCACATGGTGCGTCTTACCTACCTTCCATCCTGGTGCAGCTTGTTCTCCTGGTTTTGGGAGGTCATTCTTGTCGAATCCTTAAGCTACCCCAATATCCTCTTTTTTCCCCCTTCAGGTATGTCTCTCTCAGTCGTCCTTTTTGGATATGTACTGTCTTTTCTCATACTTTCTTTCTCTTGCCCTTCCCCTTCTTTCCTTTTTCTTTCGCTCCCCTTGTTATTTATTTTTGTCTCTCCTCTATTTGACCTATTTTTTATCTCTTTTCTTATTCCCTTTCTCTTTCGCTTCCCTTATTATCTATTTCTATCTTTTCTCTGCTTGTACTATTACTGTATCTTTTTACCTATTCCCTTTTAAACGTACCTTTTGCTTTTCTTTTTTCTCGTCCTTTCCTCTCATGTATTTATTGGCACTTCTTTCTTATTTCTTGTTGTTATGGCTTTTTTTCTGTGTTCATAATTTTACTGTTTTTGCCTTCAAAGTTATTTCATGGAATGTAAAAGGTTTTATTAACCCGATTAAGAGACAGAGAATCCTTTCCCACCTAGCTTCTTATAACCCAGATTTAGTCCTTTTACAGGAGACCCATCTTACTCAAGCTGAATCGCTTAAGTTGAAGAGAGGCTGGGTGGGTACGGTTTTGTTCTCTCCCTCTTCTAATAAAAAAATGGTGTTGCTATTTTATGTCACAAAAAACTAAAATGTAAGGTTGTTTCCCAAGAGACTGACACTGAAGGTCGATGGGTATTAGTTAAGTTATTAATCAATTCTGTATCTTTAACTGTTCTTAATGTTTATGGCCCTACTCACCCTGATTGTAATTTTTGTCCTTTAATTACCTCGAAATGTTTTCAGCATAGAGATACCATGTTTATTTTAGGAGGTGATTGTAATCAGATTGTTGATCCGTTTCTTGATCGCAAATCTTCTGTTCGTTTTACTCCTCACAAATCACACAAACAATTTCTCGACACCATCTCACAGTCACATCTCATTGATTCATGGAGACTTTTACACCCTGATACCCTTGATTATTCCTTTTTCTCGCCTCCTCTTGCCTCTCTTTCCCGCCTTGATTATATCTTTCTTTCTCAACCCCTTTCTCAGAACCTCTTATCCTCTTCTATCGAACCCATAGTTATTTCTGACCATGCCCCTATTGTCACGACCCTCGATCTTCTTCCTGCACCTCCTAAGTCCTCTCGCTGTCGATTTAATAATTCTCTTCTTACGGATCCTCTTTTCTCTTCTTCTTTTCTCTCCTTTGCTAAGGAATTCTTCTTACTTAACTCTGACCCCTCTCTGGCTCCTCATGTTATCTGGGACTCTTTTAAAGCAACCGCACGTGGTTTTGTTATTGACTTCGTTTCTAAAAAAAGAAGCACTTTCTTAATAAACAGAAAGGCTTGTTGGCTCATATTAAATCTTTAGAGCATAAATTCTATACTTCCTCTAACAATTCTGTTTTGCCAGATCTTATACGTGCTAAACTTGATTTTAATAAAACCACTACTGATAATGCCTCTTCAGTTTTGCTTCGGAGTAGTGCCCGTTACTATGGGGGTCGCAATAAGTCGGGTAAGCTTTTAGCTAACTATCTTAAAACCCGTAAGGAGCGCACCTCAATAGACTCCATTTACTCTTCAGATAACCTACTTCTTCATAAGGAGCAGGACATTCTTACCCAATTCCAACTTTTCTATCAGTCCCTTTATACACCAGAATCTCCTCCTTCCGCTTCACTTCTTCAATCCTATTTTGAAAGACTCCCTGCCCCCTCCACCTCCCACCTTAATTTTCCTGATCTCGAGCATGACCTTTCTATTACTGAACTTGATAGCGCCTTAAGGACTCTTACTAAAGGTAAGGCACCGGGCCCTGACGGCTTCTCTGTTGTAGTTTACATGCATTTCTCTGTCCTTTTGTTCACTGCTCTTATGTCTCTTATTCTCGACGTTTACTATTCCCTACCTTCGTCGTCATCTCCTATCTCCCAACCTCCTCTCCTTCAAATTTTGCTCACCCTTCCCAAAGCCTCTCTTATTTATAAATTTTTCTCGTCCCCTTCTCCGAGCCGCTCTAAATCTAAATTGGAATGTGCTTGGGAGTTAGATCTAGGATGTGACTGGTCGGTTGTTCTTTGGGATAAAATTTGGTCCAGATCTTTAAAAACTTCCCGCTCTGCCTCCCTGACTCAATCTTTGTTTTTTCTATACCACAGATTATATCTCTCCCCAGTTTCTATTTCTCGCTTTTCCCTTACTCATGACGCTAATTGTTGGACATGTGGATCCTCTGATGCTGACCTTGTTCACCTTTTCTTTCTCCGCCCTCCTGTTGTTAATCTGTGGGGTGAGGTTTGTCTTATGTTTCTCGCCTATTCTCCATCTCTATTCCCTACTCTATTCCTCTTCTTTTCTTAGGCAGCCTTTCTGATTCTTTAGATATCCCCTCAGACTGTTCTGGTCTATTAGACCTTATGCTTGCTCTGGCATTTCAACACATAGCTTTTAACTGGAAATCTCTCAATAATCTATCCATAAAATGCTGGTGGAACTCTCTTTGTCACCACCATAGGCTTGATGTGCGCTTTGCTGCCTCCTCCACTCCCTCTCTTAATAGAGATTTGTTTTGGTTGCCCCTCACAACATACCTTGATCGCATGGCTTCGAAGCGCACTTCACATTTATCCTCTGAGAATTTCAAACCTCCATGAGTGATTTTTTTTGCTCTGTCCTCCTTATCTTATCTCTTATATTGCTTATCTTTTCCTGCACTCAACTGATAATCTATTTCTGATTTTCTTATCTGTTTGTTCTATTTGCCATATTTGCTTCCTACATCTCTTAGAATGTCTCCTTTTCTTCCTTTCTTCTGTTCTCTTTCTTCCCCCTTCTTTTTCTTTTTCTTCTTTCTTTCCCTCCCGTCTTACCTATAAAATCTTTAAAATGATTTTTGGTCTATCTATAAGATGCTTTTTGGTCTATCTATTAGATGATATTGGGCTATTGTACCTTTAACTCAGCATTGTTAATATCATTTGTATTGTTCGATGTCTCTTTGTTTTGCTTTTTCATAATTTTCTCAATAAAGCATTTCAAACTGAAAAAAAAAAAAAGAAGCTGGGGGCCAGGCCCGTGGACACGGTTAAAACCATCTATCTAGCCAAAACAAAGGCAGAGGTAACCTGCAGGGCTGGAGTCTGGGGGATGGCTCATATCGAGAAACTGCAGCGAATGGAAGCCAACTTTTTTAAGTCTAGGGTCTCACTACCACCGACAGCATCTAATTTCATCTTACACCTTGAATTAGGACTCCCTTACTTGTCTGATTGCATTAGGTTGGCACCGATCCTACTGTGGCTCTCCATCTGGCGGAGGTCGACGGTTAATCTAACCCAACGCATTATTGGCGATTGCCTCAGGTTAGAGGGTCAGAGTGGGATCGGTTGGCTCAGTTATGTCGAAGCTGAGCTAAGAGCCATCGGGCAGGAGGAGCTGTTCAAAGACCCAGCTTCCTTTAGGAACGTGTCTAAACAGAAATTGACTGATCTATACATGCAGAGGGCTGCTTTTATTCGCAGGGGGAGGATTTGTCACCAACTGGCACTTATCACTTATGCCTCTGTTCCGCCTAGACCTGCGGGAGAGCACCACTATTTCTATCTCTCACGTATTACTATGGCTCAACACAGATTTATTCTGGTGCGTTTTCGTCTAAATTTTATCCCCCTGATGCTTGGGTTCCCAGAGAGGAAGTTCAAGCATGCTGTTCTCATACCGTGTCCGTGTGACAATGTCTCACCCCAAACTGACTTATATTTGGTACTGTTTTGTAAATTTTATCACAGAGAAAGAGAAGTTTTTATATTACCCATTTTAAAACTTCAAAACTTTAAACAATGCAGGGTGGCACTGTACGTTTCGAAGTCTTTACCCAATCAGTACATCTGTTTTTCAGTAGCATCTTTTTTGTGGGCTTGCATGAGAAAAAGAAAGTCGATGGGCACGCTAACTTGAATCATTGTAAAGGTTACTTAAAATCATGATTGCAAATTGTTTTATGGTTCTAATGGTTTGATATGAATAACTTGTGCTTTTATGATCTTTTTTTTAATAGATCGAATAAAGATATTAAACAAAACAAAACGAATGTTGTATTTATGTTCAGAGTATGTTTGATATGCAATACTGGATGTTTGCTCTAATATGATCATGAGAAGTCAAAAAAGGCCACCATGGTATGCTCTCTTGTGAGAGACCTGTTTGTCTGTTTTCTATGTTTAGCACTTTTCACCAGGAGATATAGACTATGCAAATCAACTGTTTCCCACCCCTGACCAAGGCGCCTGAAGTGCCGAAACTCATTGAGTTTTTGAGCTAAGCATCTGCGCCCACTTCTATAATACCAAAGGGCCACAGAGGGTGCACAAAGCAGGCACAAACTCCCATTGCACCCCCGGGGTACTTATTGTAATACGGCCCCTAGGCAACATCAGCAACCACTCCTTTACCAATAAATCTGATTATCAAGTAATGAATGATTTTTATTAAAAAAAGTGATGTGAGAACATGTCTACTCTCTATCTCTTTACATTTTGATGCCCAAGATGCAGAGGGCAAATCCATACTCCTAGACCTAATGACACCTTTTCCATTCTGTTATCAGTTCTCTCGATGTCACTGTGTCACATCATTTCCAACTCCTATTTTCCATTCAGAAAATCATTGCATTCTGATAGCTGTAGTGTTGACTCAATGCAATGGAACCAATTGGATGAACATACCAGCATACAATTTGGAAAAGGAAAAGCCAAAATTGGAAATTTTGTTGGCTTCCAGTGAGGTGGAGTAATTTGGGAGCTTTACCCCTCTTTACCCAACTTCCTTCCAACCTGTTAGTGGGAGATCCCTCAGAGTGCACCTTCACCTAAGCTATGTTTTAGAGGTGCAGTTTGGAGAAGATAAGTCAAGCAACACTGCATGTCTGCACTTTCTTAGCTACAAGAAGTGAAACCCAGATTGTGGCGTCCTCCTGTAAATGTAGCTCTGCTTCCATGGACAAAATGTGACTGCTTGCAGGAGGCAGATTCTCCCATTTTCAACTACCTCAGAAACAAGCAATGGCCAAGCCAACAGGTCTTGCCTATGTGAGACCTATTGGCTTTGGCAATGTTTTGTAGCCATGCTGTACAGCATCATGAATGCTTTGCTGTGTAGCAGAAACTAATTTCAAATAAGTGCTATGATGCAGCCAGGGTTGATGCACTCTTTTCTTTAAGTGCATTAGGGCTGGATACATCATAGTCCTTTTTAAAAATCTTTTTTAGCCATGCTGCACAACAGCCAGACTGCTATACAGAATGGCTACAAATCAGTGCTAAAGTCAGCAATACCCATGGTGTATAACATGAACAAATGGCAACAGCAGAGGCAACAGTCTGAAAGGCTCGACCTATTGGCTTTTCCCTTGCTTTTCCTTTGCTGTGTGCTGGGAAAAACACATCCTACACCATCTCCTGTTACAATTGGTACTCAGCACGGTTGTCATATACATTTTCTCACTTTAAAGTCAGAGAAAGAAAAATAAACATCAATCTCCCTGGAAGAGAGAGCCTGACATTTAACTTCTGTTTTTGAGTGCACAGAAAATGTGACAAGATAACAACAAGAATAAAGGCCTGTTTACAGAAAAGGAATTGATGGAAGAATACAGTAAGCAAGGTTTGGGAAAAGGAATGGACTAACTCAAGCTGGACAGCCTAAAGCAAATAAAACCAGAAAATGTGAGTTACAAACCACAAAGCCAATAGTAAGCACCAGGAGGAATAGATTCCTAGATCAACTTTCTGAATGTTCCCAAGATGTCTTCAGCAAACCAGATGTCTGGTAGCTTACGACCTAGCAAAAATAGGTAGCAAGCTACCCCATTCCACTGAATATGATGTATCTATCCAGCTACCAATATTTGCACGTATACGTATATACATGTACATATACATTTTTATATATATATATATATATATTCACTGAAAAAACCATAGGTTTCATGCACGTTATAGTTAGGAATTGGCATTTAAAAAACCTTAGAAATTCACTAAAAAAACATAGGTTTCAGGGGCATTATAGTTAGCTGGACATTTCCCTCGTACAAAACCCTAGAAATTCCCCCGTTATAGTTAGTTCAGCTAACTATAACTCGCTCCCCCGCAATGCACTGCTGATAACGTCACATATTACATGACTCATGACATGGTCAGTGACATCACTGATGACATCTCAAATGACATCACTGATGACATCACTGATGACGTCATCCAGTGAGTCTGTGTTTCTGTAAAGTTTAAAGATGTTTAATATATATAGGGAAAGGCCTATGCAAGAATGAGTGGGTGTATAAGTGTGTGAATGGATGAATTTGTAGGTGCGTGAATGACTCTATAAGTAAGTCATTAAACGTATCTTACTGCAGACTAGTGACTAAACTGTGTGAATGTCTGTATCTGTCTGTCTGTCTGTCTGTTGGTGTATAAGTGGCTGCATGGTTTTGTGAATAGCTATATGAGTGTCTATATGGGTTATTGATTGGTTGTCTGAGTATCCATATGGGTGCCTGAGCGTTTGTGTGGGTGGGGTGTGTGTGACTCTGCATAGATGTGTGAGTGGGTGGTTCTATGGGTGCATGGTTTTAAGAGTGCATCTGTAATGGACTGTATGGTTGGGTGAGTGTATGTATGAGTGTTTTAGTGATTGAATGTATATCTCAGTGGTACATGTGTGAGTAACTACATATGTGAAAGGCAGTATATATGTGTCTAAGAGTATATAACTGGCTATATGTGAGAGTGTGTGATTGTGAGAGTGGTTGTAGGGATGAGTGTGTGCTTGTATCAGTAATGGTATAAGAGCATAAGAATGTGGTACTATATTATTATGAGTAAGTGAACTTGTGTGTGTATAATTGTATAGATGAGTAAATGGGAGTGTGATTATTTATTTGCATGACTGACTAGGTGTGAGTACCTCTGTGGATGATTGGCAGTGTGTGAGTGTCTATATATGTGTATAAATGCATATGATAGTCCTGTAGTGAGTGACTGTAAGTATGAGTGACTGTACAGGTGAGTGAGTGGATGTGTGTGTAGACCTAAGAGTCAATGAGTGGGTATGTAGTTATTGGTATTGGGGTATCTATGGTTTTGAGAATGGCCGTCTGGGGAAACATCCTTTACCACGCAACCATTAAAACGCGGTATGGTTACATTGTGGTTTTGACAACGCAAGTCGTTACACCGACTTGCACTGGAGGGCGCTCTAGACTAAGGAATAGTGTGAATTACTATTCCAACACCTTCCCTACTGTACGTAGACTGGAGTGGGAATAATAATTCATACTATTCCTAAATCCAGCGCCCTCCAACGCAAGTCGATGTAATGACTTGCGTTGTCAAGACCGCAATGTAACATACCGCGTTGTGATGGTACGCGTTGTATCATCATACATCCGGCCGTCTGAAATTTTGAGTCGGTGTATCAAAGGTTATATTAGGGTGTGAGAAGATGCACTAATTTATCACATGGATGATGTCATCAGTGATGTCATCAGTGATGTCATTTGAGATGTCATCAGTGATGTCATCAGTGATGTCACTGACCATGTCATGAGTGATGTAATATGTGACGTCATCAGCAGTGCATTGCGGGGGCGCGAGTTATAGTTAGCTGAACTAACTATAACGGGGGAATTTCTAGGGTTTTGTACGAGGGAAATGTCCAGCTAACTATAACGCCCCTGAAACCTATGTTTTTTTTAGTGAATTTCTAAGGTTTTTTAAATGCCAATTCCTAACTATAACGTGCATGAAACCTATGGTTCTTTCATTAAATTTCAAAGGTTTTTTAAATGCTAATTCCTATCTAGAACTTATCTCTAAAGCTATGATGTTTAATGATTTTCATTGGATTTCTTAATTTTTCTATTTCAGTGTGTTAATTCCTTTAATTATTTTTTTTTAAATACTTTTTTATCATCATTTTTTAACGTATTTTTTCAATTAATTCTTTTAAAAATTGAAAAATATTATTTGTTTTATTGGTTTTTTTAATAGTATTTTTTTAAAAAATATTATTTTATATTTTGTAAAAATATTTTGTAAATTATATTTTCAAAACTTTATTTTTTATTTATTTTTTCCATTTTTTGGGAGGATTCGCGCACCCTATGCGCACCGTTCTCGATCCCTGCGCGAAAGCATCTGCATACGGTATGCGTTGGGTAGGTGTTTGGTGCGCGATTGCAATGCGACCGGTACACAAATCCAAGCCTATATGCGACACGTACGATGCACGTTACGCGATGCTTGCGAGCTTCCGCGATACGTCATATGCGTATATGACGCGGTGGGTGCGTGAATCCCGCCAAATATTTTATATTAAAAAAACATATATATATATATGTATTTCATGTGAATATTAATTGAAGACAAACTCTAAACTACTCATAAAAGTAATATATTTTTACTTCAAATCCTATATTTTTTTTTAATTCAATTTCAAGGATGTGCGCTAGGTGCATGCTGCGTATGCGCACGGTGCGCTGATCCCATGTGACCTGAAAAAAAGAGATTTGATTGGTTCACTACACTTCCTATTCTAACTATTGTAAGACCCCACCCATTTCAATCATTCCTCTTTGACCTTCTTTGGAGGAGCATCACTCTGCAGAGAAGAACTTTTTTAGGGAGATTTCCACAGCTGCCATTCTTTTCATTCTAGAGAAAATGGCTTCTGGACAGCAAGCACCATCTGATTCACAACATTCTTCAGATGATGGGTTTCTTCCAGAAGCTCCTCGCCCTCAACGATATAGTTCAGTGGTATGGACATTTTTTACCTTTCCTGATGGAGAAACAAAGACAAATGCAACTAAGGTGACGTGCAAAATTTGCCAGAAAGTCCTATCAAGAGGAGATCTAACTAAAAAATACTCTTGCGGGACCGCAAGCATGATGAAACACCTCAGGACTCTCCACCCCATCAACCTGGCAAGGGAAGAATACAGAAAGAATGCGTCACAACCCCCCGCCAGCAGTGGCAAGTACATCTACAGCACCGCCAACTGTTGTTCACCCGGACATACGTCCCGAATTTGGACAACTTAAAATTAGTTGCATTAAATGCAACAAACTGCTGTGTTACGGTGAGCAGTCCGTTGAGCTTATCTGCAGGGCGCAGAGAAACCATCACTGTAAATTATTATTATTTTTTTTCCTAAAGTTCACTTTTTTGTTCTTCATGTTCCCTTTTTTTGTTTAAAAAAATAAATCACAAAATCGTTGTAAAAACCAAAAAAAAATATATAATAGAAAAAAGAAGAAAAGAAAAATTTCTTCTAAGAACTAACTTTCCTGGTTTAAAAAAAGAGTTATATTTGTTTGTTAGTGTGGGAAAGTATAGATGAATGTATGTGTAGTACGTAATTGACTGAACAAATGCATTAGTAGTGTATGGTGAATGTATAAGTGCAGAACTATGAGGAAGTGCTGCAGCATCACACAGTAAGCTCTTGAACTGCAGTGTGCTGTGGTACTTCTGAAGCACAGGGATGCAACATATGTACGTAAATATGTTGCAAATCTAAGCTTCTCTCTGCACGGCTGCTTAAACTGCAGCCATGTGGTGATACAGGCACCCTTGCACCATGGTGCAAGAATATCTGTGTCATGTGCTGTTTGTTTTTGTGCAGGAAGACACACCTTCCTGCACAAAAACAATCAGGAAACGCATTTTTCTCCTTCAATGTATGCTGAACATTTTAGCATGCACTGAAGATTAAAAAATGAGGAGAAATGAAAACAATTCTCCTTGTTGTGCTTTACTACACCAATTGGAGAATGGTGCAGCATTCGCACACATATCGAGATTTATGATTTCTGATAAATCTGGAGATGTGTCTTGTTCTATGAGTATTCAGTGCAATCACGCACAACAACACTTATAGAACACCCTTTCAACGCAAAATGGTGTGTATGATGAGGTTGTATTTACAAGGAGTAGACAAAGTACAGAGAGTGCCTTTTCCTCTCTTTGTAAATATGAAAGAGTGTCTTGCGCAATAACTATGTTACAAAAAGTGACATATTTCAGTTTTTAAAACTGCTTGCGAATGATAGAAGGTAAGCACAGAGTTTTGTCTGCAAAGATGCTCAAAGAAGAATGATTGAAATGAGTGCGGTCCTTCAATAGATACAATGGGAAATATTATGAACCACTCAAATCTGTTTTTTTGGACGTCACATGATATCCGATAACAGAGAGATTTCAAAACTACATAGGTATAAACAGAGTGTTTTTAAAAACGTGTTGAAACTTTGTAGCTTCTTGCAGATCTGCCCATTCTGCATATTAATACTTAGTTAAACTTACCTTCACAGTAATAGAAATTAAAAGTGGTACACATTTTTTTCAGATTTTTTTTGTAATGTAGTTTGAGGTAAATTGCTTATTTTAGAATTAGGATCTTTGAAAGAAAAGAAAACATAGTTATAACATGTAATAATACATTTTTTACAACACATCATAATTTCAACAAAGTAATTTGTTTGCCTTTTTTGCTGTTATCAGAATATATTGAATTTCACTAGAAATAGTGATTTCAATCGTACTCATCACTTAACAGCGGACAAAAAAAAACAATCAAAAAGATTGTTTAAAAAAACCCAACATGCTATTCTCAGTAAAATACCAGAAAATACAAATCACACACATATGAAATGCTTATGGCTAACAAAATTGTATAACTTTAACCTATAAAAACTGTAAATGTTGTCGCTTTAAAATATTCACCGAGTCAATGAGCACAAAAAAGTCCATGATTCAAACATACCCTTCCTTGAGGCCAAATGGTATTTTTGCACTCCTTTTTATGTAAATTGTCCAATGGTAGTCCTATTAAATTATAATAATAAATTCCTCAGAGAGTGAATTATCTTCCTAAAACTTTGACTTTAAAAATATTACGTAGGAATTTGGTAATTCCCTAGGCAAACGTTGTTTGAAAACCAACTGGGAATCATTACAAAGTGTCTAGCCTTTGTCACATTTAAGATAGGCAGTGTAATGTCCAGATGTTGTGGAAGGACCATCATGGAAAATGATTGCAATTGCTACAAAAGTCCTTCCTGATATTGATAGTTGTGTTGCTACAAATTGCTTTATTAAATTATCCAATTTTCTTCCATCAGCTGTACAACGTTGCATCATTAAAATTATGTATTGTCCATATTTTGTTAATAATCATGTGGATAACATTTTTTTCATTGGCTACACTCCATGTTTTGATTTGCACCTTTAACTAATTTATTGAAAGACACTGATTTGCAGTCTGGTAATGTTAAATACAGAAATCTTTCAGTGTCTACATTAGTGGTACATGTATACATGCAATTTTCACAATGATATTCCCATTTGTAAGAAAGGCCAAACATTTTTTCGATTTCTATACCTTCATTTTCAAAAATAGTAAGCATACATTAAAAATTTCTGAGAATCTTGTTGGATATTTTGTGTAAATTGTGTAGAACCAGAACACACATCCAAAAGATTACGAACATCTGAAACAGATTGTATTTTACTTGTATCTGCTGTCAATTTTTCATAAACAGAATGCAACAGAGAATAAAATCTTTTTTGCCGATTCTACATAATTTGTTCTTGCAAACCTTCAATATAAAAAACAACATTGACCATTACATTAGCATAGCAGTTGACACCTGAACTATTTTCAAACTGATAACCAACAATCTCTTCAATAGTGTCCTTTTTCTTTTTACTTGCAATCACAACATTATCTTTTTCGACCAACCACACGCTATTCAAATACAGGATATTGACCTAAATTTGGAGCATACACCCTTCTTAACCTATTATACTCTTTTACACAGTTTGCAACTGCAGTAACCTTTGTCTCATCAAAATCAATCAAAAATAAACCAGATAATGTCCTGACTCACGACAAAGCAACATATGCCATACCCTCTTTAAATACGGTAGATCCAATGTTCACCAATGCACTGTTTACACTTAATCCTTGAGATTTATGAATAGTCACTGCATATGCCAGAGAAAATGGAATTTTTTTCCTACGGACATATAAATCTTTAACAAGCAAAAAACGAACTGAACAACGACCAATTTCTTTAACTTCTTCAATCTGATCAAATTTAATTTTTAAAAATTCAATTCCTTCTTCTGATAATTGACAAAATCCACCACTTTACCCATTGCTCCATTAACTAAACCTTTTTCTACATCCAAATTACGCCTTAAAATTACCCGACAGTTTACATATGGTGTCTTTTCTAAACCAGCTGTTTTAGATATTTTTTTTTCTAAAGAATCCAGTTTTTTGCAACTTTCCCGTCAAAATAAAAGTGATTCCTTCATTCTCTATTTTATCGATGGCTTCCATTTGTATAATTTCTTCATTTTCCAGTTTCAATAGTTCTTCGTTGAATATGGAACACTCGCGCAGTGTTGGCATTAAGCAGATCACTGATTTATTTTCTGCAATTTTCATGTGCACTTTCTCAGGAACTACATTTTCATTTGGAAACAAATTGCAAAGTAATCGACTCTCCAAAGCTTGTTTGCCATGTTCTGTCAGAATTCCAATTCTTATATCTTGAAGAATACTTCCATATTCAGCATCATTTACCTGTCGCATATTTGTTGTCAGTTCTTTGTATTCAAAATATGTCCAAATGTTCACGTTACCAACACTACCAAGAGACTTTCTGGTATCTTCATGTGCAAGTGTTTTAAATACCGGTTGTCCTTTTACCGGAGTCAGTTGCAGTAGATCTCCAAAAACTATGATGTGTTTTCCTCCAAATAACACGTCATACTCTGTTTTAAGAATTTGCTGCATTCTTAAATGCACAAAGGCAAGCACCAAGTTTGAGACCATGCTTATCTCATCAATAATGAGAAGTTTCATTTTCTTCAGGACTCTTGAAATTTCACAACAAGCTTCTCCAGAGAGCTTGTGGTATTCCAATTTGTTCCCATGCTCTACTGGTAGCATTAGTAAATGATGTAAAGTAATTCCTTTAATGTTATGTGCTGCCAACCCAATTGGAGCAGTGACAACACAAGACAAATGAGACTCAGTTGTTTTCTGCAGATAACTTGTAATTACTTTAATTAAGAAACTGTTTCCTGTTCCGGCTTGACCACTCATATACATTCGGATAGGTTGAAATGATGTACATGAGCACCCTTTCTTTTCATGAAGTAATCCATGGTCAATCTGCTCTTTCACTTGTTGATATATTTGTTTCTATTCAACATTTAGTTGTTCTTCCAAGTTTCCTAACTGTATTACATCTTGTTGAGCTTGATACATTGCTGTTTCCACCTCATTCATGGCAGTCGCTGCTTCATTTTCAACAATTGGTTGTCCTAGTGGATCTTGACTCAGTGCAGCAGAACTTTGACTGTCTTGAGAACTGTCTCTAGCAATCTCAGCTGCAATTGTAGCTTCTTGATCAATTTCATCATTCAACATTTTCACATAATTTGCAAAAGCACTGCATTGTACGGTATCTTTACAAGCATTAAATGAATCTTCATAGCTCTGAAAATCTCCAAGTAATTCCAGTTCTGAACTCCACGGTTTGAACATTTGCAAAAGGGCTAAATAGTAAAATTCCCTTTTGTCAGCAGTGTCGCAACTCAGTTTCCTGTGATTCATTAAATTTCCTTTCCTTTGTTTCACCAGACATCCTTCGGAACCAATCAACGCATATTTTCCATCATTGATGTTCTCTGTAGTATTCCGTTTAAAACTGTAGTTTTGCAGCACTTCATAGAGACACATGTTCTCAAAATTATGACATCTGTTTGTGTAATATGTATCCAACATATTAGTTTTCAAAATATCTGTACTTTCTGGTTCTTTTTCTGCTAAATATTCAATTTCTTAAACAGATTTCAGTACCTGATTTCGCATTCCTGCAAGACCTAGACTCACCCAAATGATTCTTCTACTTTTGGAATATAGACTTGCAGATGATAACCGATCTGAACATTCATATGCTCCAATTTCACGATGCGATAACATCTTCAAACTGAAACTCTATAATTTCTTACTTATAGTCTTCTCGTGAGAAATCACTTCCCACATTTCTTTCAATTCCGTCTTTTCTGATTTAGTAATGTAGGACGTTACATATCGAGCAACAGCAATGGAATTGTATGCAACATACTGAATATCCATGTTAGCGTTCCACATGGATAAAATAACTGGATTGTTGTCATTTATGTATTTTGATTCTTCGCTTCTTCTTAAGTTGTAGGTATTTTTCGGAAACTTTCTTGTGATGGTATGTCGCATAGCTGACATAAAACTGGTCACTCTTCCTTTGGATAATACAGGACATGGAAATTCAAAACGACATTTGGTATAGAACTTATCCTTTGACTTGTGATTTTGTCAACAGTTTTTTCCACACCTATGGCTTTGGAATCGTAAGACTTGTTGTTTTAAGTTTTTATCTTCTCTGCTATTGGGTACAGCACATGTGGCATAATCTTCAATGAAAGACAAAACAGTTTCATCTGAATCTGTTCCAAATTTGGGGGCGTCCTTGATCCATAACAACATATGTATATGAGGAGCACCTCTTGCTTGATACTCCTTTCTTCAAAAGAAATCCACAACTTCTCCAAGAGGAGGATTCTTTTTATTGCAGATGAAAGACATCATAGCTTTAAATCTATGATTGAAATATCTGCATACATTAACAGGATCCAAAGAGCACAATTCTCCAGGTGTCTTGCATTCAATATTTGTTATATTGGAATTTGCCTCTCGAAGAAATTCAAGTAAATCATCCCAAGCATACTCAGCACAGCTTAGTGTAACAAACCATGTAGGAGTTCCCAAGTTCCGTAGCATACATTTCAGTTCTCCATGACGATGGTTCCAATATTCATTAGTCCCACGCTGACATGCCATCAGATTAATCAACTGAGATTCTAAATGATCATCTCTCTGATGCACTTTATCCATAAAATCATTTGCAGTTATATTTTGCAGATGCATTCCAGTTTTTAAAATGTGATTTACTGTATATGAAAGTCCAGACAAGTCACTTTCAAACAGAAGATGAAACATATAAGGGATACATTGTCGAAACCTTGGATCTTCTGCATATAATCTTGTTGTCCGATATTCAGAAGCAGGAATTTGCACAGGACGTTCATCATATCGTCCACCTTTTCCTGTTGGAAACAACTGCGGGAAACAACGCTCTTCCAAGCTCTCTTCCCATACACTCATGGAACTTCCTCTCACTTTTTTCATTTGGAACAACTCAATCGTATTCCCCATCACCTCTTTGGAATGAAGTGGATGTACACTGTAATGTTCATAGATTTCTTCACATCTGGACATGTCCACTTTTTCAATTTGTCCACTTAATGTTTCAGTATCTTCTGCTAAATCTATTACTTCTTCTCCTACAAACACATTTCTATAGTACTCATTATTTTTTATCAGATGCAATGATGCCTTGTTCACTTTTCTAACATCCACTAACTCTTGCCAGATTTTCTTATTCTTAGTAGGAACACCATTAACTAGAATGACTAGTGGTTCATTTTCTGCATGGTCTACAACAATAGTTTCAATATTTTTCTTTAAATCTAACGGTAAATACACAACTCTTCCTTTCAATCCTCTTTGTAACTCTGATGGAGGTAATTTACCTGTTTTAGGCTCCATACGAACAATAGCCTAAAACGGGTGCACACATTGAATGAGAATAGACTCATACGTATTTAAATCTATCAGCTCTGGAGGAATAGCAACCAACTCTATATTATTATGAACAGTTCTAGCAGGCATTTTATTCTCATCTAATTTGTTATAACAATATTTGCAAATACGCTGCTCAGATCCCAAATCAAAACAATCCTCTACCAACAAATAAGTTGCAAATTCCATCCACTTATCATTATCTTCTATTTCACTTTTTAAATACAGATTGACACCCCTAGTCTGATTTTTATAGTGTCTTCGCCGACAACAAATACAAGAAACATTTGGTCTTTCACCTGAAATTACCTTAAACTTTGTGATTTCATCCTCAAAATGTTTTGTAATTACCGGTTCTAAATTGTCTTCAACATTTTGTTCTACTAATGTGTCAGTTTCTGCACTCTCTTGCTAAGGACCAAAGTAACAAAACTCAATATCATCACAAACCTTCTTCACATCTGATACTGACCCACGCAAAAGAGCACTGTTCAACTCATTTAACTTTAGTGCTGGACTTTATGCATAATACAATTTTCTCACTAACTTCCGCATTTGAGTATGATGTACTGCCAGCATCCTGAAATGGTGAAAAACACTTTGACAAACTTTCCTAGAAAGACAAGCCAGAGAATGACCTTGCAAACCAATATTTTTTCTCACTCTGCAAGGATCTAGTCCTTGCAACACCTTAATATTTTGTTTAATACTTTTTTTACTATACGCTCGTAAAAAACTACATAACTTATCAATAGATTCTTGTCGTACACTGCAAATACTACTGCAATCCCAAGTGTACACAGGGTGTTTAGGACATCTCCCTAGAACTTCATCAGCTATCACTTCTTCTGCATTTCTTTCAACCATTTTCTCTTTCTCAAGTGGACAACCATCTCTAACCTCATAACCTCTACCACTGGTGTCAACTGCATACAATAATTTTTTTGCTCTGTAAATAACTCTCTTCATTAAAGAAAGGCTCTGAACTGGAACTGTGTTTCCATTCTCCCAAAAAACATCACAACATTTTTGTTCTATTAATTACTCTTTCCTCCTACTTTTGGCCTTCATTAAATGTATTGGTTTATCTAGTGATCTAATTCTGTTTAATACTAAAATGAATAGTTTCCTTTTTACTTCAAAAGCCTTTTCAACAATGTTTTCAATATGCTTCTTCTTTTTATAAAATAGAGCTCTCTTTTTATATTTCTTCACATCTTTCAGCAAATTATGTACTACTCTCTTGTAAAATATTTTTTTGCGTAATTCCTTATACTGATTTTGCCTTCTTTTACCATACTTTGTCTCCTTTGACTGTCCATTTGCTTTTTTGCTTTTCCTCTTATTTTGAATTTCTTTTCTAGTTGAAGCATTCTCAGAGGTTTCAGCACTCTGTACATTCTGTTTGGTCCTACAAACATTTTTAATAAATTGCTTTGTGATCTTACCAGAAGATTTTTTCTTTTTAGCCACATTATCTTGTTCATTCAATACTTGTGGTTGATGTTTCTTCAAGTAATTCTCCTGTCTCTGTTCTTTTGTTTTTCTTTTTTTTTCTGGCATTATTTTTCTATTTTAACGTTGGAAAACAGTATCTGTAAAAAAGAATCACAAATAAATGTATATTGATAACTTTCAAATTTATACTATTCTATTACTGTAGAACACATTTTATATAAATACTGACTAAGAAACTATAGCCCTGAAGCACAAGTGTGATGATGGTTAAAACTCTACATGCATAGTGCATACTACTTTGAAGCAGTTCATGCCCTAAAGCCTACCTCACTAAAAGACTACATGCTAACTGACTGAATGATTACAGTACTATAAGGAGACACACTGGGTGAGTGAGAGGGTGTTTGCTAGAAGTGTATGAATACTGACATGGATATTGATGGTGTGAAAGACAAGTGTGTAGGTGATTAGAGACCTACATGCATAGTGGATACGTGTTTGAATCCATCCATATGTTAAGGCCTGTCTCAGTCCAATAGTACTTGGATACTGACTGAATGTTTTCAGTATTGCAAGGAGAGTGCCAGGATGAATTTATAAGTGTATTTGTATTTTGGTGCAATAAAAATATCACTACATGATGCTGAATAAGTCACTGGAGAAGTATAAGGGGAGTGACAGGGTGTTTGCGGAAACTGTATGAATTCTGTCTGGGATATTGAAGGTGTGAAAAACAAGTGTGTAGCTGGCTACAGACCTACATGCATAGTGGATAGACGTTTGAAACAGTCCATAGAGGAACACTTGGATCACTGCAAAACTACCTGAGTACTGACTGAATCATTAGAGTACTACAAACAGAGTGACTGGGTGAATCTTTTTAAGTTTTAGGGTTCTAGTGCAGTGAATAGATTAGTACTTAGTGCCAAGTGAGTCAGTGGAGGTGTGCAATTAAAGAGTCTTTATTGGAGTTTATAGATACTGACAGAGAAATTGAAGGTCTGAAAGACAATTGTGTTGGTACTTAGAGACCTCCATGCATAGTGGAAACACGTTTGAATCAATCCATGTGCTAAGGCATGCCTCACTCCATTAGTACTTAGGTACTGACTGAATGATTAGACTATTGCAAGAAGCGTACCTGGGTGAATTTATAAGTATTTCAGCAGTGGCGCAGTGAATGCATTACTACATGGTACTGAATAAGTCACAGGAACAGTGCAAGGGGAGTGACAGGGTGTTTGCTGGAAGTACATGGATACTGACTGGGGAATTGAAGCTGTTAAAGACAAGTGTATAGTATGTTAGAAGACTGAATGCATACTGCATAGACATTTGAAGCAGTCCATGTGGTAATGCATGGTTCACTACATGAGTACCTGGAAACGGACTGAATCATTAGACTACTGCTAGGAGAGTGCCTGGGTAAAACTTTTAAGTTTTTCAGTTTTGGCGCAGTGAAGAGATTAGTACATGGTACTGGATCAGTCACTGGATGAGTGCAAGATGAGTGACAGGGTGTTTATTGAAGTATATAGATACTGACTAGTTAATTAAAGAAGTGAAAGACAAGTGTGTAGGTGACTAGAGGCCTGTATGCATACTGCATTGACGTTTAAACAGTCCATGAGCTAAAACCTCAGACACTGCATGATTACTTCGGTACTGACTGAATCATTACACTACTGCAAAGAGAGTGCCTGGGTTAATCTTTTTAAGTTTTTGTTTTTGGTACAGTGAATAAATTACTACATAGTGCCAGATGAGTCTGTAGAGGTGTGCAAGTGGACTGAAAGAGTGTTTACTGCACTTTATAGATAATGAGTAGTTAATTGAACAAGTGAAAGACAAGTGTAGGTGACTAGAGGCCTGCATTCATACTGGACAGACATTTGAATCAACCCTTGTGCTCAGGCCTACCTCACTCCATTAGCACTTAGGTACTGACTGAATGATTAGCCTATTGCAAGAAGAGTGCCTGGGAGAATTTATAAGTGTTTCAGTTTTGGCGCAGTGAATGCATTACTACATGGTGCTGAATAAGTCACTGGAAGAGTGCTAGAAGAGTGACAGGGTGTTTGCTGGAAGTACATGCATACTGACTGGAGAATTCAAGCTGTTAAAGACAAGTGTATAGTAGGTTAGAAGCCTGCATGCATACTGGACAGACCTTTGAAGCAGTCCATGTGGTAATGCACAGTTCACTGCATGAGTACCTGCGTACTGACTGAATCATTAAACTACTGCTAGGAGACTGCCAGGATGAAACTTTTATGTTTTTCGGTTTTGGCGCAGTGAATAGATTAGTACATGGTACTGGATCAGTCACTGGAGGTGTGTAAGATGAGTGACAGAGTGTTTATTGAAGAATATAGATACAGACTAGTTAATTAAAGAAGTCAAAGACAAGTGCGTAGGTGACTAGAGGCCTGCATGAAAAGTGGATAGACGTTTAAACAGTCCATGAGCTAAGACCTCAGACACTGCATGATTACCTGGGTATTGACTGAATCATTACACTGCTGCAAGGAGAGTGCCTGGGTTAATCTTTTCAAGTTTTTGTGTTTTGGTGCAGTGAATAGATTATTACATAGTGCCGGATGAGTCAGTAGAGGTGTGGAAGTGGACTGAAAGAGTGTTTACTGGAGTTTATAGATACTGACTAGTTAATTGAAAAAGTGAAAGACAAATGTGTAAGTGACTAGAGGCGTGCATGCATACTGGACAGACATTTGAAGCACTCCATGGGCTAAGGCATGGGTCACTGCATGAGTACCTGGGTACTGACTGAATCATTAGAGTACTGCAAGGAGAGTGTCTGGATAAATCTTTTAAGTTTTTGGGTTTTGGAGCAGTGAATAAATTAGTACATGCTGCTGAATGAGTGACTGGAGGTGTGCAAGGGGAGTGACAGGGTGTTTATTGGAGTATGTAGATACTGACTGGGCAAATGAAGGTGTGAAAGACAATTGTGTAGGTGGTTAGAGGCCTGCATGTATAATGGATAGTCATTTGAAGTAGTCCATGTGCTGACACAGGGTTCACTACATAAGTACCTGGATACTGACTGAATCATTAGAGAAGTACAGGGAGAGTGCCTCAGCGAATTTATAAGTGTTTGGCTTTTGGTGCAGTGACTAGATTAGTACATGCTGCTGAATGGGTCACTGGAGAAGTGTAAGGGGAGTAACAGGGTGCTTGCGGAAACTGTATAAATACTGACTGGGATATTGAAGGTGTGAAAGACAAGTGTGTAGGTGGTTAGAGACCTGCATGCATACTAGACAGACATTTGAAGAAGTCCATTATCTAAGGCCTGGTAATTGCATGAGTACCTGAGTACTGACTGAATCATTATAGTACTGCAAGGAGATTGCCTGCATGAATCTTTTAAGTTTCTGGATTTTGGTGTAGTGAATAGATTAGTACATGGTGCTGGATGAATCACTGGAGGTGTGCAAGGGGAGTTACAGGATGTTTATTAAAGTATATAGATACTGACTGGGCAATTGAAGGTGTGAAAGACAATTGTATAGGTGATTTGTGGCAAGCATGCATAGTGGATAGACGTTTCAAGTAGTCCATGTGCTTAGTCCGGGTTCACTCCATAAGTACCTGGGTACTAACTACAAGGAGAGTGCCTCGTGAATTTATAAGTGTTTGGGTTTTGGCGCAGTGAATAGATTAGTAAATGGTGCTGAATAGGTCACTAGAGGAGTACAAGGGGAGTGACAGGGTGTTTGCTGGAAGTGTATGGATACTGACTGTGGAATTAAAGGTGTGAAAGAGAACTGTGTAGATGGTTAGAGGACTGCATTCATAGTGGATACGCATTTGAATCAATGCATGTGCTAAGGCCTGCCTCACTCAGTTACTGCTTGGATATTAACTGAATGTTTACAGTATTGCAAGGACAGTTCCTGGGTGAATACATAAGCAATGACTGCCTTCTAATTCTACCAGAACTTGAGAACAGGAAAGGTTTTTAAGCAGTTATGCATATGCAAAGATATGAAGTACCCAAATGCTTCTCTCACAGTGGTTCCCAAATGCACACAGACTCACATTGTGATTCTAGACAAGCAACACTATCCCTAGGAGTTTAAAAAAACTCATTCACTACTGTGGGAGGGGTAAGGGGACTGCACACAATCTACATATTTGAGTACTGCACTTTAGTGTCAAAGCCTGACTAATTTTATCAATGCATAAGCGAAGACTGGCTTGTAATGCTACTAAAACTTGACAACATGACAGGTTTTAAAACAGTTATCTGTCAGCAAATACATGATGTTACCAAATGCTTCCCTCACAATGGTTACCCAAATGCACACAGACTCACAGTGTGATTCTAGACAAGCAACACTATCCTTAGGAATTTATCAAAACTCATTCACTACTGTGGAAGAGGTAAGAGCACTGCACACAATCTATATATTTCAGTAATGCACTTTAGTGTCAAAGCCTGACTCGTTTTATCAATGCCTAAGCAAAGACTGGCTTCTAATGCTACTAAAACTTGACAACATGACCGGTTTTAAAACAGTTATCTGTCAGCAAATACACGATGTTACCAAATGATTCTCTCACAATCCTTACCCAAATGCACACAGACTCACAGTGTGATTTTAGACAAGCAACACTATCCTAGGAGTTTAACAAAACTCATTCACTAGTCTGGAAGGGGTAAGGGTACAGCACACAATCTACATATTTCAGTACTGCACTTTAGTGTCAAAGCCTGACTCATGTTATCAATACATAAGCAATGACTGGCTTCTAATGCTACTAAAATTTGACAACATGACAGGTTTTAAAACAGTTATCTGTCAGCCAATACATGATGTTACCAAATGCTTCTCTCACAGTGGTTCCCAAATGCACACAGACTCACTGTGTGATTCTAGACAAGCAACACTATCACTAGGAGTTTACCAAAACTCATTCACTACTATGGAAGGGGTAAGGGGACTGCACACAATCTACATATTTAAGTACTGCACTTTAGTGTCAAAGCCTGACTCATTTTATCAATACATAAGCAAAGACTGGCTTCTAATGCTACTAAAACTTGACAACATGACTGGTTTTAAAACAGTTATCTGTCAGCAAATACACGATATTACCAAATACTTCTCTCACAATCCTTACCCAAATGCACACAGACTCACAGTGTGATTTTAGACAAGCAACACTATCCTAGGAGTTTACCAAAACTCATTCACTACTCTGGAAAGGGTAAGGATACTGCACACAATCTACATATTACAGTACTGCACTTTAGTATCAAAGCCTGACTCATTTTATCAATGCATAAGCAAAGACTGGCTTCTAATGCTACTAAAACTTGAGAACATGACCGGTTTTAAAACAGTTATCTGTCAGCAAATACACGATGTTACCAAATACTTCTCTCATAATCCTTACCCAAATGCACACAGACATACAGTGAGATTTTAGACAAGCAACACTATCCTAGGAGTTTACCAAAACTCATTCACTAGTCTGGAAGGGGTAAGGGTACTGCACCCAATCTACATATTTCAGTACTGCACTTTAGTGTCAATGTCTGACTCATTTAACAATGCATAAGCAAAGACTGGCTTTTAATGCTACTAAAACTTGACAAGATGACAGGTTTTAAAACAGTTATCTGTCAGCAAATACATGATGTTACCAAATGCTTCTCTCACAGTGGTTCCCAAATGCACACAGACTCACAGTGTGATTCTAGACAAACAACACTATCACTAGGAGCTTACCAAAACTCATTCACTACTGTAGAAGGGGTGAGGGGACTGCACACAATCTACATATTTAAGTACTGCACTTTAGTGTCAAAGCCTGACTCATTTTATCAATGCATAAGCAAAGACTGGCTTTTAATGCTACTAAAACTTGACAACATGACAGGTTTTAAAACAGTTATCTGTCAGCAAATAAACGATGTTACCAAATGCTTCTCTCACAATCCTTACCCAAATGCACACAGACTCACAGTGTGATTTTAGACAAGCAACACTATCCTATGAGTTTACCAAAACTCATTCACTACTCTGGAAAGGGTAAGGATACTGCACACAATCTACATATTTCAGTACTGCACTTTAGTGTCAAAGCCTGACTCATTTTATCAATACATAAGCAAAGACTGGCTTCTAATCCTACTAAAACTTGACAACATGACAGGTTTTAAAACAGTTATCTGTCAGCAAATACAGGATATTACCAAATACTTCTCTCACAATCCTTACCCAAATGCACACAGACATACAGTGAGATTTTAGACAAGCAACACTATCATGGGAGTTTACCAAAACTCATTCACTAGTCTGGGAGGGGTAAGGGTACTGCACACAATCTACATATTTCAGTACTGCACTTTAGTGTCAAAGTCTGACTCATTTTATCAATGCATAAGCAAAGACTGGCTTCTAATGCTAATAAAACTTGACAAAATGACAGGTTTTAAAACAGTTATCTGTCAGCAAATACACGATGTTACAAAATGCTTCTCTCACAATCCTTACCCAAATGCACACAGACTCACAGTGTGATTTTAGACAAGCAACACTATCCTAGGAGTTTACCAAAACTCATTCACTACTCTGGAAAGGGTAAGGATACTGCACACAATCTACATATTTCAGTACTGCACTTTAGTGTCAAAGCCTGACTCATTTTATCAATGCATAAGCAAAGAATGGCTTCTAATGCTACTAAAACTTGACAACCTGACCGGTTTTAAAACAGTTATCTGTCAGCAAATACACGATGTTACCAAATACTTCTCTCATAATCCTTACCCAAATGCACACAGACTTACAGTGAGATTTTAGACAAGCAACACTATCCTGGGAGTTTACCAAAACTCATTCACTAGTCTGGAAGGGGTAAGGGTACTGCACCCAATCTACATATTTCAGTACTGCACTTTAGTGTCAATGTCTGACTCATTTAACAATGCATAAGCAAAGACTGGCTTTTAATGCTACTAAAACTTGACAAGATGACAGGTTTTAAAACAGTTATCTGTCAGCAAATACACGATATTACCAAATACTTCTCTCACAACCCTTACCCAAATGCACACAGACATACAGTGAGATTTTAGACAAGCAACACTATCCTGGGAGTTTACCAAAACTCATTCACTAGTCTGGGAGGGGTAAGGGTACTGCACACAATCTACATATTTAAGTACTACACTTTAGTGTCAAACCCTGACTCATTTTATCAATGCACAAGCAAAGACTGGCTTTTAATGCTACTAACACTTGACAACATGACAGGTTTTAAAACAATTATCTGCAAGCAAATACATGATTTTACCAAATGCTTCTCTCACAATGCTTACCCAAATACACACAGACTCACAGTGTGATTGTAGACAGCCAACAATCCCTTGTAAAAAATACATTTACTAGTCTACAAGATCTAAGGTGACTGCACACATTTCAGAAAATCTTCTACTACAGATTAGTACCAAAATCTTTCTCTCAAAATGATTCCTAAATGCACACAGACTCACTGTGTAATTCTAGATAAACAACACTATCCCTTGCACTATACCAAAACACATTTCTTAATCTACGAATACTACATTTTAGTGTAGAAACATGACTCATTTTGCACATTCATAAACAATGACTGGTTTCTAATTCTACCAAAATATAAAAACAGCACAGTTATCTATCTGCAAACACATGAAAAACACAAATGCTTATCACAGAATGGTTTATAAATGCACACACACTGTCAATAAGATTGTAGACAAAAAAAAGTACTCCCTGCACTTTAGCAGGAGAAACACATTAGTTCGATTAAAATCAAAATAGACCACATACATCCCCTCACAATTAAATAACTCACCTTTCTAGTTGTTTTGTAGATTAAGAAGTAGATCAGTCACACACCAGATTTTCTTATACAGAATCTCTGCTACATATGGCTGAGGCAAGATGGCGGCCGTGGCGTGGGCTGTGTAAGCAGCTCCTCACTCTGGCTCCGTACCCGGTGGAAAAGAAGATTGTTATTCTGAGCTTTGCTCTCCAAAAACGCTACCATATGGCCAGTATGAGTCGGAGAGAGTGATTTGCACCGCAGAAAGCAGAAGAACTAGCCGCTAGAACCTCATATGGTGCTGTGGAGATTCTGGAGGGAAGGCTCGCGGTCCGGAAACAGGAATCGGGCTACGCTCGAGCACAGACGCAGACTCGGAGGCGGACGCTTCAAGAGACGCCGCCATTCAGGGTGAAGTTACGGAGCTGCTTCTCCTTCCAGCAACTGGATTTTTCAAAAGCGTGAGTAAGCTGAAAACTGTTTGACTGTTTGAGTGGCACAACGCGACTGGAATTCCTCTCTACTTTGAGCTCAAAGTGAGACGGCTGCTGTGGAAGCTTTCGGCTCTGTTTTCCGAAAATTGTAGAAAGAATATTGGTACCGACTGTGCTGCGGATTTAAGAAAGAGGTTAGCAACATTGTGTCGCTGCACGGATACACATTTCTTGATTCACTGTTAAACCTGGCAGCTGATAGTTGCTCTGACAGGGACATTGTACTTAGAGGAGAGGAGAGGAATGAGAGTCTACTATAATTAAAACCTCTTGAACTTTAATCTATCTATAGCACTAATTAATTAGAAATCTGCATCAGATGTTGCTTCTTGTTCATGAATACCGGAACTGCTTTTTGCTTTGGCGCTATTTTGGTTTCACTGGCGCTCACTGGTCGATAATACACGGGGATAGTACCTCGCTGAGCTCTCAAAATATGCCACCAAAAAACCAGTCAAAGGCTCATACTCGGAGTGTGCGGATTAAACAACCCGCTGAGGGAAAGGGTGCCTCATCTCAGCCAAATGTGAATAAATTTATACCCATTATTGCTGATAAAGGAACAAGTCTTACCGTTGTAGGCACTATGGAGAAAGGCTCCCTGCCTCACCAACACCTATATCTGAAACTCTCGAGCCCGTAACTGCAGATATTATTTCTGAAACCAATATTGCTGCTTCAAACATAACGGCGCAATTTGTAGACACTCAGGATTCTGGTTCACAAAGGATTGTGGGAGTTGGAGTTCCAAGTAATATTTTACAATCCAATGGGTCAGCCGAAACTCCCACTAATTTGGATTTAAATATCCTAGAAAGAGCCATAACCAGTCAAGAAGGTGGTGAAAACTTTTACTCCCTATCTGACTACACATCGGATGACAGTCCAAGTCATAGCAAGGAATGGGCAGATTATACTGCAGAGAGCAGTTTTGTCGGGGAAGACGATGATGATGGTGTCTCACCAAGTACAAGTATTGCGACAATTAAAAAACTAAAGAAGAGGGGATCTCATAATCGAATGACAACTAAACTCAGAATCGAGTCTGGGGGATCCCCCTCCTCAGCTCCTGACAATCCAGTGGTAATAAATAGATCTGAGGTTGAAACTGAAGACATATTGACTAATATCCAAGACAGATCTAATCTAAGTGAAAGCCCTCCAGAAATTACGCTAACCACTATATACAATACTATGATGGCACACCGCGCAGAAAGCAAAGCGGAAAATTTACGTACTCAAGCTACATGCACTAAACTAAAGAATTCTATTCGTCGAGTGATTAAGGTCTCAACGGAGACTGCTGATAGAGTTACTGAAGCCGAGACTCGTATCTCGGTGTTGGAGGAGGAGTCTCGAACTCAGAAAGTAGAACTTGAGAACGTCAAAGCACACAGGGATGACTTATCTTATAAATTAACCGGGCTAGAAAATCAGGCTCGAAGAAATAACTTGCGATTCTTGGGCATTCCTGAAAAGAAAGAAGGATCAGATACTAGACAATTTATTATTGAACTTTTAAAGGAGGCCCTCCCTGATTTAAAAACATGGGACTGGACAAAGGAGATTCAAAGAGCCCATCGCTTTCCGTTCTCTATGAAGAATACTCGACAGGGTGACCAGCCATATCCGCGAGCAATTCTTGTCAGCTTCAATAACTTTCTTGCAAGAGAGGAAATCTCAATGTTAGCAAAACCTGAGAAGAAGATATCTGCCAAAGGCTGCACTTTCTTTGTGCGGCCAGATTTCTGCCAGGCAACAGTGGCCCAGCGATGGCAGCTTAGACAGTTAATACCTCAATTCCAGCAGAAAGGGGCTACTGTTTACCTTCAGAATCCTGCCAAACTTAAAGTTATATGGAAAGATCAAACAAAATTCTTTTTTTCAGAGATCAAAGCTAAAGAGTTCTTACTCATGTTATAACATATGGTCATTGTTAGATATTGGACATTTATATATATATCTGTCTAGCATAGCGCTATCTATTTTCCAGAATTCTGTTTTCTGATATGGGTCGGAGCCAGAGAGATATGGCATTCCATCTTACACAGGAACTGTTAGTTCCTGAGCCTCATGTGTGGGGGAGGGGGTTGGGTGGGTGGTCCTCAACCTGGGGGTTGAGGTGGTGGTGGGGGTGGTGGGGTTGGTGGTGGGTGGTGTGGTATAAAACAGCAATGATGATTGATCTGGGCTACATAAGCCTTGGTGGGTTGATTTTTATGCTTTATGTGAGTGTTTATTGGCAAAAGGCTTTTCTGATTCAATTAAATAGGTTACCACTGATGGTACTTTTCAAAAATTTTCAATATGGTGAGAAAAATTAAAATCTGCTCTCTTAATGTTAATGGTCTGAATGATTTTAAAAAGATGGGGATTCTGCGACACTTGATTCAACTTCTCCAAATTGATACTTTATGTCTACAGGAGACACATATCCCTTGGTCCAAGAGGAATTTGTTTAAAAATCTTGATCTAGAGCTACTAGTCTGTTCTAAACAAATGGGAACAACCAGAGGTGTCGCTATTCTTACAAAACGTAGAATTGGGAAATGTATCAGATTTTCAGGCGATAGGTGGGGGAGATGGGGGATTGCAGAAATTATTATTGACGGGAACAAACTGACTATCTGCTCTCTATACGGCCCGAACTTAGATGATAAGGAGGTATTTAATACAATTAATTCTGAACTAGCAGTTTGGGATCATCCTTTAATCCTTTGTGGCGATTTCAACATTAATATTAACGCTGATTGTAATATTAGGAATTTCAGGAAATATAGAGATCGGAAACCTCAAACGTTTAAAGCTCTTAGAGAATTAACGTTAAATAAGGGATTGATAGATGTCTGGAACAAATTTAGACCCCTAGAATCAGGTTTTACTTACTTCTCGGCTCCACACCAAAAATTTGTTCGCTTGGATTATTTTTTTATTTCTACTCAACTTGTCAGTAATAGCAGTATTGAAGTCTTACCCCAAATCATTTCTGATCACAATCCTATTGTTTTAGATTTGTCGCTTTCTCATTCAGTCGATTTACAAAAAAGACCGTGGACATTTCAGAGAAATGTATTGCTAGATCAAGATTATCTAGCTCATATGGCCCTGGTAATCAGGGAATTTTTCTTGAATAATAATAATACTGCCTCTGTACAAATGGTATGGGATACTTTTAAATCAATAATAAGGGGTGAGACCCTGAGTTATTCGAATCTCCGTAAAAAGAAAAAATTAGCTGCATTTAGAGAGAGTCTGGATCGAATAAGGCAAGCAGAAATCAAACTAGCCTCTTGTGTTAGGCTGGGCTCAGCGATACAAGAAGCTCAAAAATCGCTGGCCACTGCACGGTCGACTGTTTACTCTTTCTTAGCCAATCAGGTAGCTGAGAAGTACAAACTATTTAAAAAAGAATGTTATGAACTAAGTGAACAAACTGGCAGAATATTAGCCCAAAGACTGAGACAGAAAGCAACCGCTACGGATATAGCTCAAATATTGGATATGGAAGGGGTTATTCAGGAATCCAAGTCTGGTGTCTTGGAAGCATTTCGAAATTTTTATCAATCTCTGTACAATCGATCAAATGACGGTACTAGTGTTTGTGAAGATGCTTTCAACTATTTTCCGAATATTGAAGATCTTTCCTCTCTTACGGAAGTTCAAAAAATACACTAATCGCTTCAGTTACTTGGGAAGAGATAGAAGGGGCTATTCTTGGTTTGGCATCTGGTAAAGCGGTCGGACCAGATAACATTCCTCTAGAATTTTATCGAACATTCCGTAACATGCTACAACCAGAGTTATTGAAAATATTTCAAGAAGCATTCAATGGTCGGCCGCCTCCATCATGGTCATTAGCCACTATTGTCGTATTTAAAAAAAAAGGGAAGGATCCTATGGATCTCGGATCATACAGACCTATATCCTTAATAACATCAGACAGTAAAATCTTCTCTAAAATACTAGCTAATAGATTAAATGATTTAATGCCAAATTTAGTGGCTGAGTCGCAACATGGATTCATTAAAAAGAGAGATACAACTGATCATGTTAGAAGGATCATTACTTTGTTAGACTGGGCGCAGGCCACGGGATCCCCAGTCGGAATTGTCCTACTTGATGCTGAGAAAGCATTCCATAGGGTTGATTGGGGGTTCCTTTGGCAAGTATTGATTTGGAAAAAGTTTCCGGTTGAATTTGTATGTGCTCTTAAAGCCTTATATAAACAACCTAAGGCTGTAATTCCCATAGCTTCTGAGACATCTACTATACTATCAATAACAAGGGGGACCAGGCAAGGGTGCCCATGTTCACCTCTTTTATTTGCACTTTATATTGAGTCTTATTTGCAAAAACTAATACATCAGGAAAATATCCCACCGGTTATAATTCATCAAGTAGAGTATAAAATCTTCGCATATGCAGATGACGTCGCGATTGCTACTTCAGATATCAATCTAGCATTTCCTAAAATTGTAGAGGCAGCTCGAGAATTTGGTTTATATTCTGGATACAAATTAAATATAGCCAAAACACAAATAATTCACTCTAATGCTAGTCTACCAACTGACTTGACAAATGCTAAAACGGCCTTATATTTAGGCGTAACACTTTCTGCTAAGGTCGAGGACATTGTTAATCTTAATCTCGATCCACTACTCGTCTCAACTACTAGATCTCTTGAAAGGTTAAATAATCTCCATCTCTCCCTTTATGGTCGTACTAATGTAATTAAGATGCTCTTTTTCCCCAAATGTCTTTATTTTTTCCGTACCATACCTTTATTATTTCCCTCTACTTTATTTACAAAAATAGATAGAATATTTTCAAGATTTTTCTGGGGATATAAGAGAGCTAGGCGATCTCTTAAGTGGTGTTCACTCCCTACTTATAGAGGAGGTTGGGGATTACCAGATTTCCGTTTATACTACTTGCGATATCACTTAAATTTATGAGAGTCCTAATTTTTCAAGAATTACCACCTAAGGACCTTACTTATCCAACTATTTATGAAATGATCTTAGGTGCGCAAGCACGTCAATGTCTTGTACATTTTTCAGAACCAAGCTACTACAAAAAAACAAGATTTAAAGTTATATTGACCATTTATCAGGTATGGAGACAATGTAAGAAAAGATTTTGCTTCAATAACATTACCTATTATACACCATTATATAATAATCCGATTCTGCCACCAATATTTTCAGACCAGATTCTTCAGCAATGGCAAAGACTTAATATGTTTAATTTAGGCG
Organism: Triturus cristatus; assembly: GCF_964204655.1. Classification (NCBI taxonomy): domain Eukaryota; kingdom Metazoa; phylum Chordata; class Amphibia; order Caudata; family Salamandridae; genus Triturus; species Triturus cristatus. Next base: position 542,370,965 of record NC_140593.1, read on the forward strand.
ATCTTTATCAAGAAGGACGATTTGTTTCATTTTTGTATATACAACAAAACTATAATGTACCTCAAAAAGACTTTTTTAAGTACTTGCAAATACGTAGTTTTCTACTCACCAAGAACTTATTATATACTAATAAAATTAGGAAAATTGATATACTTGAATGTTGTAAGAAACAAAATAGAATTGGCATAATGTATCAGACTATGCTGACCCGGATGGAAGACAATCTTGATTCGTTCAATCTAAAATGGCAAAAGGATTTGGGTATAAAGTCTATTAACTAATCTGATGCTCTATATTTATCTGATTTAGTTCTAATTAATGGATCCTTTAAAAGCCAATTCTTTATGAGCATTTTTGATTTATATTACACTCCAGCTAAATTGATGAAATGGAAAGCTAATAGGGGTGATAAATGTAGTCGATGTAATCTTCTTGGTGCAAATGCTGCACATATTTTTTTTTTCTGTCCAAATTTAACTCAATTTATTTTCGAAATCCAAATGTTTCTGAATAATATTATGAATGTATCCATTATTCTTTCTGCTGAATTTGTTATCTGTGGTGTTCAATCAAATCCTGTTAAACTGTGGACAATTGCTGAAGAAGGCTTTTTATTTATATCTATGTCCATTTTTCGATACTGTATCACTTCCCATTGGCTTGATTCTGACTCTCCTTCATTTATACAATGGCAATCGAAATTGTTGAATATTTATCAGCTAGAGCAAGCTGTGTATCGGCTAAAAGGGAGGAAAAAGAAAGCTTTAGGCTTAAATATCTGGGCCCCTATTAGTAACTGGATTCAGTCTTAGAAGACTAACTTTTCTTATTCAATTATGTTAACTTTCTTTTTTTTGTTGTTTTATGTATATATGCTTTGTCAAGCTCGTTCAATTATCCATGCTGTTGTGAAAATTTAATAAATAAATTAAAAAAAACAAAAAAACAAAACAGAATCTCTGCAGTGTGCACCTGTCAGCAAAACCAAAGAATGGCAAAGTTTCCCTCTCATTTTCCACACATATACATGTAAACATCAAATCACATTCCTTCCCACATAAATTCAAAAGCTAATACACATTTCTATTGGTTAAACATTTCAACCCTTTCAAAATGACATAAATTTGAACCCTACCCCCAATCTGCCTTCTGCCTGTTACCATAGAAACAGGTCATGGAACACTGAACTGAGCACCCAGATCACAAGTTCAGCACACAATGTTGCTAATCAAAACAGCAAGTGTGCTTGACTTTTCAACATATCAGCTTATCATATATAATGTTCCTTTCAATCAGTTTTTGTTAACCAATAAGAATCATGCGTTTAAAAAACAGAAACATGCACCCTATCTTTCAGTGTAGAAGGTTGTCAAACAACCAATGATTTTTTGTCTTTTTTCAAAAATGCATCTTAGCCACCATTTTAGAAAAATCTTACTTTTCAAACTGCCATTTCATTTACAGAAACCATCTGAGTGCATCCAGACCTCCCTTCAAGATGCTTAGAGTGTGTATTGTGGGACACAGCTATATTTTCTGGAGCCAAAGGTATGCAGAAAACAAAGGCCTTCACAAAGACCTAGGTTTGCCAAATGTAGACATTAAATGGATTGGACAGAGAGGGTTAAAGTGGCACCAATTGATGCCATTGGTAAAATCCTTTATGCATATCCAACACCCTGACCTCATAATAGTGCACTGTGGTGGCAATGACCTAGGCACTTTGACTGGGGTAGGTCGTTGGGGCAGAATCGTTTTCACTTTTTCCTAAAACTGCCTTTGTGTATTCTAACATATGCCAAAGGCAGAAATGGAACTGGTCCAATCATTTTTGTCCACAAATTGAGAAAGCTAGGAAACATGTGAATAAATCTATAGAATGGGGTCCATTTCCAATAACAATCTGCGCTTTCATATGCAATAGATGTATAGGAGAGATGGAGTACACTTTACTGATGAAGGAAACAGAGTCTTCCTCAACAACTTTAGACTCTGTATAGGTACTTACTTATAAGTACCAAAAACTCTCAATGAACACAACGGCTCTTTTTAGAGCCACTCAAGAACAAAACACTTAAGCTTGATGTTTATCTCCCAAAAATTTCTTATTTTTTTCCTTGGATCCGTGCACCCAACGCGCAAGGAACCGCGCACCCAACACGAGAGAAACTGTGCACCCAACGCGTTAGGATGCGCGACTCCTAATTTAACTGTAAAAAAAAAAAAAAGCTCCTATCACTAATTGTTATTATCCCCGGGGACCCCATTCCCCGGGGTTTATTAAAAAACTTTGGGGACCCACGGTCCCAGCCGGTTCCCCGCGTCCTTCGGGAGCCGGCATTGCTTTTCCACATGGGGAGATGCTAACATGCAACTCCCCGTATGGAAAATCAATATTGTTTGGATGATGAAAGAGAGAGGAGTTTTCCCTGCTCTCTCTTTCAAAATCCAAACAAAGTTTGCTACGGGAGGGCGGGAGACTCCCGCCCTCTCATAGCAAACAACAGTGTCCTGGGGTGGGCACCCCAGGACACTGTAGGAGCCGGCCCTGGGGGTGGCGGTCCCCAGGGCCCTCAAGGGTTCCAGGAGGGGGGCCACGCAGCCCCCCTCCCCCATTCATTTGTAAAGATTTTGCCCCCGGGATTTGGCCCCCCCGGGGGCTAATTATTAACGAAGCACGGAAGCCCACGCTTGGGGTTTTATTTTTTCCGGGGTGGATCCGCGCACCCTGCGCGCATGTCGACATTTTTTTAAAAAAAAGGGGGCCCCAGGGGGTCCTTCTGGGACCCACTAAGCAACACTAGAGGGTCAGAGTATTTATACCCTGCCCCTTTACATCTTTCACACACTTATTTCCTTTACTTAATCAGCCTTGCTTCTACCGAGGCACAAAATGGCTGCCAACAGTTCCTGGTTTCGAATGCAGACAGACACTTGACAGCCAATTAGCATTCAGTGCGTGATCGGGAGGGTGCGCGCTCGGTTCGCAGAGGGTGCGCTTAGGGTGCGCATTGGGTGTGCGGATCCTCCGAGGCCATAGCTATATCTATCTGTTTTAGTCAAATTTTCTCTGGAACTACTGAACGGATTTACACAATTTATGCAAAAGGCATGAGTCTGAACTGAGGACTACCTCTTTGCCAAGTTTGGTGTAATTCCGTTCAGCAGTTCGGCTGTAGCTGCGTCAACAGGTCCTATGGGAAATCGCATGGGGAAAACGCGTTTTGGGACCCCCCATTTTTCTCGGCCCCCGCCTGACGAATCACCACGAAACTTTCAGGATAAGAGCGGACCAGAGCTGGCCAAAAGTTTGGAAAATTTCGCGAAGATTCATCAACCGGCACCAGACTTATTGGGAATAAAATGTTGCGGATTTCCTATAAAAATAGGTCCTAACTATAACTACCTACTGGCGACCGCCAGTAGGTAATATATATATATATATATTCACTGAAAAAACCATAGGTTTCACACACGTTATAGTTAGGAATTAGCATTTAAAAAACCTTGCAAATTCACTGAAAAAACCATAGGTTTCACACATGTTATAGTTAGCTGTACATTTCACTCATAAAAAACCAATGAAATTCCACGTTATAGTTAGATCAGGTAACTATAACTTGCGCGCCCACAATAAACTGCTGATGACGTCACATATTACATCACTCATGACATGGTCAGTGACATCACTCATCACATCAATGATGACATCTGAAATGACACATTGTGGATTGCGGTCGCGCAAGTTATAGTTACCTGATCTAACTATAACGTGGAATTTCATTGGTTTTTTACGAGTGAAATGTACAGCTAACTATAACATGTGTGAAACCTATGGTTTTTTCAGTGAATTTGCAAGGGTTTTTAAATGCTAATTCCTAACTATAACGTGTGTGAAACCTATGGTTTTTTCAGTGAATTTGTACGGTTTTTTAAATGCAAATTTTTTTTTGAGATTTTTTGTAAACCTATGTATAAAATAATATATGTACTATATCCTGCATTATGGAAAGGTTTTTTTTTTTATGCATTATTTTCCGTGCGCGTTCGGTAAGCTGACGCTACGCGCTCCGTACGTTATAAGTACGGTGCGCGTACGTAATAGGATACGCGTACGGTAAGCTGACGCTACGCGCTCCGCACGTCATAAGTACAGCGCGCTTACGTGATACGTACGTGACGTACGCGTACACGCGGAAGCAACGTCGCGGTTACGCAGGGGCGTGTAATGCGCATGCGCGAGTGCATCTTATGTATGCGCTCCGTAAGCGCTCCGTAAGCGCCACGTTTGCGCATGCGTACTTGTTTACGAGCGCGTACCGTAAGCTTACGGAGCACGCATGGTAGGTCATGTGATCCACAAAGAACACTTTTCATTGGTTGAAACTACTTTCAGTTCCAGAAACTTCCCACACCACACCCATTCCCCTCATTACTGCTTGAAAGAACACTTTTCATTGGTTGAAACTACTTTCAGTTCCAGAAACTTCCCACACCACACCCATTCCCCTCATTACTGCTTGAGATCCCTTAGGAGAAGGAGCTGAATTGACATTGAGATACAATGGCAGAACAGCAGACCTCTTCTGAGAGTGAGGCTAGCAGCACCACCATCATCCAGAGAAGGAGGAAACAGAAGAATTCTTTTGTATGGGAGTATTTTACTTTTCCAGAGGGGGAGAAAAAGGTCAATGCTCCATTGGTCACTTGCACACTTTATGAATGTGTTTTATCTAGAGGAAATCCAAGGAAAAAGTATTCCTTTGGAAATCACTCTATGATGAGACACCTTAGGGATAAACATCCCAGGACCTTTGCTCGACATACTGGAGAAAACTCTTCAGTAAGTCACCAGAGCCCAGCCTCAGAAGCTCAGCCGAGTACATCATCGGCAGCTCAGCTAAGCCCTTCCTCTGAGGTGGGAGCATCACCTTCTTCTGCTACTCTGGACGTTAACCCTCGATTTGGGAGGGTTGTAATGAGGTGTATAACGTGTTCTGGTCTTATTGTTTTTGGGGAGACCAGTGTTCCCCTTATTAACAATAAGACAGACCAGCACGTTTGTAGACGCTCATAATATTCCCATTCTTTCTTTCCTCCATCCCTCTATGAACCCAACGGCTCTTTTAAGAGCCAACCTTACCTCACAATTTTTTTTTATTTTTTTTAAGCTTTCCTTTTTGAAATTTTTTTTTACCGTGCGTGCACGGTACGCGTAATTACGCCAATTTCACGGAATTTCTCCGTTTACGCCGTGCGCGTACGCTGCGCGCATTCGGCGATTTTTTTAAAAAAAATTTAAATTAATTTTTTGCCCTTGGGGGTCCTTCTGAGACCCCCTGACAAAGGCTAGGGGGTCAGGAACTGTCCAGCCTGCCCCCTTTTCACGTTATCCACCTTTGTTTTTCACCCCCTCAGACTGCGAGAGACAAAATGGCGGCCGACACTTCCTGATTTAGACCGATTCGAATGTTTACTTTGATCTAACAACCAATCAGAATCGCGCTCGTGCACGGCACCGTGCGCGTACGGTAAGCTTACCGTAAGCGCACGGTAAGCGCACGGAGCGCGCCCACAGATATATATATTGATTTAAATTCTATTTTCTCAGCAAATACTGAACACATTTACACCAGACCTACAAAAGGCACATCCCTGACCTGAGGGCTACCTCTCTGCCAAATTTCACATAATTCTGTTCAGCCGTTCGGGCTGTAGCTCGGACTAAAGGTCCTATGGAAAAATGCATGGGGAAAACGCGTTTTGGGACCCCCTTTTTTCTCAGCCCCCGCTTGAAGAATCACCCCGAAACTTTCAGGGTAGGAGCGGAGCGTAGCGCCCCATTAGTTTTGAAAAATTCGCGAGGATTCGTCAACCGACGCCAAAGTTATTCCAAATAGAATGTTGCGGATTTCCTATGGAAACACGGTCCTAACTATAACTATCTACTGGCGACCGCCAGTAGATAATATATATATGTATATATATATATATTCACTTAAAAAACCATAGGTTTCACACATGTTACAGTTAGGAATTAGCATTTAAAAAACCTTGCAAATTCACTTAAAAAACCATAGGTTTCACACATGTTATAGTTAGGTGGACATTTCACTCGTACAAAAACCAATGAAATTCCCCCGTTATAGTTAGTTCAGATAACTATAACTTGCGCGCCCGCAATCCACTGCTCATAACATCACATATTACATCACTCATGACATGGTCAGTGGCATTATTCATGACATCACTGATGACATCATCCTTGTGATAGAGTGGCGGTCTCGCGAGTTATAGTTATCTGAACTAACTATAACGGGTGAATTTCATTGGTTTTTTACAAGTAAAATGTCCACCTAACTATAACATGTGTGAAACCTATGGTTTTTTAAGTGAATTTGCAAGGTTTTTTAAATGCTAATTCCTAACTATAACGTGTGTGAAACCTATGGTATTTTAAGTGAATTTGTACGTTTTTTTTTCACCGTGCGCAATTAAAATGTTTTTTCACCCTTCGGGGTCCTTTAGGGACCCCCTGACAAAGGCTAGGGGGTCAGGAACTCTCTACCCTGCCCCCTTTTCACGTTCGCCACCTCTCTTTTTCACTCTCGCACCCAAACAAACAAAATGGCAGCCGACACTTCCTGATTTTGACCGATTCGAACGTTGACTGACATGTAACCACCAATCAGAATTACGCTTGCGCACGTTAGGGTGCGCGCACGGTGCGCGCACGGTTCGCGGCTATAGATATTTATATGCTTTTAAATGCAATTTTCTCAGGAAATACTGAACAGATTGACTCCATATATGCAAAAGGCACTTCCCTGACCTGAGGACTACCTCTTTGCCAAATTTCAAGTAATTCTGTTCAGCCGTTCGGGCTGTACCTTCGACTAAAGATCCTATGGGAAAATGCATGGGGAAAACGCGTTTTGGGACCCCCCTTTTTTCTCGGCCCCTGCTTGACGAATCACCCCGAGACTTTCAGGGTAGGAGCTGAGCAGAGCGCCCCATTAGTTTTGAAAATTTCGCGAGGATTCGTCAACCGGCACCAAAGTTATTCAAAATAGAATTTTCAGATTTCCTATGGAAACACGATCCTAACTATAACAATCTACTGGCGACCGCCAGTAGATTATATATATATATATATATATATATATATATATATATATATATATATATATATATATATATATATTGAACCACAGTTTGCTCAGCAAATCAGGGCGCACTCAGGAAACAGTAATCATCCTCTGGGCTCTGTAGATGCTTTAATTATAACAGGCAGCCTGACGCGTTTCGGAAAACATTTCCTTATTCATAGGCATTTGTCCCAAGTCTCGTGTTACTACAGCACTGAATTTGAATTACCTGCCCTCCAATGGGCTTCTCAGATGAGACCCCAGTGCTTGCTGGGACTTGCAGTGCTGCAGCCTACATTCACCCTTGTATGGGAAGGCAATGAGCCGGCAAAGCGTCCGTGGAACCCATAATCCATGGCTTGTCTCCCCACATGTGCGGCGACAGCAAATTCTGCGCCTCGTGGCCCCATCAAATCCGCTGGGTGGTGCAGCCCTTCACGCCCGGAGCCGGCGCGCATAAATTGAACCACAGTTTGCTCAGCAAATCAGGGCGCACTCAGGAAACAGTAATCATCCTCTGGGCTCTGTAGATGCTTTAATTATAACAGGCAGCCTGACGCGTTTCGGAAAACATTTCCTTATTCATAGGCATTTGTCCCAAGTCTCGCGTTACTACAGCACTGAATTTGAATTACCTGCCCTCCAATGGGCTTCTCAGATGAGACCCCAGTGCTTGCTGGGACTTGCAGTGCTGCAGTCTACATTCACCCTTGTATGGGAAGGCAATGAGCCGGCAAAGCGTTCGTGGAACCCATAATCCATGGCTTGTCTCCCCACATGTGCGGCGACAGCAAATTCTGCGCCTCGTGGCCCCATCAAATCCGCTGGGTGGTGCAGCCCTTCACGCCCTGAGCCGGCGCGCATAAATTGAACCACAGTTTGCTCAGCAAATCAGGGTGCACTCAGGAAACAGTAATCATCCTCTGGGCTCTGTAGATGCTTTAATTATAACAGGCAGCCTGACGCGTTTCGGAAAACATTTCCTTATTCATAGGCATTTGTCCCAAGTCTCGCGTTACTACAGCACTGAATTTGAATTACCTGCCCTCCAATGGGCTTCTCAGATGAGACCCCAGTGCTTGCTGGGACTTGCAGTGCTGCAGCCTACATTCACCCTTGTATGGGAAGGCAATGAGCCTGCAAAGCGTCCGTGGAACCCATAATCCATGGCTTGTCTCCCCACATGTGCGGCGACAGCAAATTCTGCGCCTCGTGGCCCCATCAAATCCGCTGGGTGGTGCAGCCCTTCACGCCCGGAGCCGGCGCACATAAATTGAACCACAGTTTGCTCAGCAAATCAGGGCGCACTCAGGAAAAAGTAATCATCCTCTGGGCTCTGTAGATGCTTTAATTATAACAGGCAGCCTGACGCGTTTCGGAAAACATTTCCTTATTCATAGGCATTTGTCCCAAGTCTCGCGTTACTACAGCACTGAATTTGAATTACCTGCCCTCCAATGGGCTTCTCAGATGAGACCCCAGTGCTTGCTGGGACTTGCAGTGCTGCAGCCTACATTCACCCTTGTATGGGAAGGCAATGAGCCGGCAAAGCGTCCGTGGAACCCATAATCCATGGCTTGTCTCCCCACATGTGCGGCGACAGCAAATTCTGCGCCTCGTGGCCCCATCAAATCCGCTGGGTGGTGCAGCCCTTCACGCCCGGAGCCGGCACACATAAATTGAACCACAGTTTGCTCAGCAAATCAGGGCGCACTCAGGAAACAGTAATCATCCTCTGGGCTCTGTAGATGCTTTAATTATAACAGGCAGCCTGACGCGTTTCGGAAAACATTTCCTTATTCATAGGCATTTGTCCCAAGTCTCGCGTTACTACAGCACTGAATTTGAATTACCTGCCCTCCAATGGGCTTCTCAGATGAGACCCCAGTGCTTGCTGGGACTTGCAGTGCTGCAGCCTACATTCACCCTTGTATGGGAAGGCAATGAGCCAGCAAAGCGTCCGTGGAACCCATAATCCATGGCTTGTCTCCCCACATGTGCGGCGACAGCAAATTCTGCGCCTCGTGGCCCCATCAAATCCGCTGGGTGGTGCAGCCCTTCACGCCCGGAGCCGGCGCGCATAAATTGAACCACAGTTTGCTCAGCAAATCAGGGCGCACTCAGGAAACAGTAATCATCCTCTGGGCTCTGTAGATGCTTTAATTATAACAGGCAGCCTGACGCGTTTCGGAAAACATTTCCTTATTCATAGGCATTTGTCCCAAGTCTCGCGTTACTACAGCACTGAATTTGAATTACCTGCCCTCCAATGGGCTTCTCAGATGAGACCCCAGTGCTTGCTGGGACTTGCAGTGCTGCAGCCTACATTCACCCTTGTATGGGAAGGCAATGAGCCTTCCCATACAAGGGTGAAGCCCATTGGAGGGCAGGTAATTCAAATTCAGTGCTGTAGTAACGCGAGACTTGGGACAAATGCCTATGAATAAGGAAATGTTTTCCGAAACGCATCAGGCTGCCTGTTATAATTAAAGCATCTACAGAGCCCAGAGGATGATTACTGTTTCCTGAGTGCGCCCTGATTTGCTGAGCAAACTGTGGTTCAATATATATATATATATATATATATATATATATATATATATATATATATATATATAATGTGAATGGCTGTGTGACTGTGTATACATTTGTGAGTGGGTGTCTGTATGGGTGAGTGAGTGGCTCTGTGAGTGTCTGTGTGAGTAGCTGTCTGGGTGAGTGTCTGTGTGAGTGGCTGCAGTTGTGAGTGAGTATGAGTCTGAATGACTGTGACTGGGTGTGTAAGTGGCTGTTTGAGTGGGTGTTTGTTTAAGTGAGTTGGTGTGTGAGTGGATGTTTTGGAGAGTGAGTGTCCATGTGAATGGCTGAGTGAGCAGATGTGGAAGTGGTAGTATGGATGTGTGAATGGGTATGTAATTGGTTGTGTGTGTGTGTGTGTGAGTGAGTGTTTTTTGTGGTTATATGGGTGAGTGAGTGGTTATGTTGAGAGGCTGTATGGGTGAGTGAGTGGTTATATGAGTGGCTGTATAGGTGTATAAGTGGGTGTGCAAGTAGCTGTATGGGTGAGTGTGAGCATCTGGATGGGTAAATAGCTGTTTGTATGAATAGCTGTATGGGTGAGAAAGTGGTTGTGGGTATGAGTGACTGAGTGGGTGTCTGATTGGCTCTAAGGATGAGTGAGTGGATGTATGAGGTTTTATGGGTATGTGAGGGGTTGTAGGGGTGTGTGAGTGGGTTTATGGGAGGTTGCATAGGGGTATGAGTGGGCGTGTGAGTGCTTCTGTGGATGATGTCATCAGTGATATAATGAGTGATATCATTTGAGATATCAACAGTGATGTCTCCAACCTTGTCATGGGTCATGTAATGTGTGAGGTCATAAGCAGTACATTGTGGGGGTATAAGTTATAGTTAGCCTATGTAACTATAACTACTGAATTTCTATGGTTTTGTAGGAGTGGAATGTAAGCCTAACTATAACGTCCCTGTAACCTTTGTTTTTTTCAGTGAATATCTAAGGTTTTTTAAATTTTATTTACTAACTATTGTTTTTCCAAGTGGAATTGCCAGCAAAATACACTTTATTTGCCTTTGAAAAATCCAGGAAGTTTGGATCATTTGTCCTTTACAGAGCTGGAGCTTCAACTGGGGCACCTGCTGTGTTTATATTTATAAGTGCTTTCCATTGAGGTTTAATTTCTGTAAAATGAGCATCAGGGCCAGAAAGGAACATCACCTGCTTGCTTATCCAACAAGAGTCCACAGTTTTGTATAAAATGTCTACCCAGCTGGAGTAGTTTATACTGGTTGATTAGTTAGTGCTGCCTCGTTTGGTAAATGCCAGGTGTGTATTCTACGGTAAACCTGCATAATAGATCACAAGGAAATGTCTTCAACGACCTTCATTGCATTTTGGTAATGTTACTGTTCCTGTCTTTTTCCAGAAATCTGTGATAACATTAATCCTACTATACAGAAGACAACAAGTACTTCACTCCTAACCTACTAGTTCTTGGGTCCTAAGATTAAGCCCTTCTCTGCCTCGGCACCTTTTCCATTGTGGAAGGTTTCTTCCACTTGGTTCGGGTGTGTTTTGGATTTCGGATGGTGGGAGTTATCATTCCAGGGTGTCTTTCGGTGACTCCACCTCTGTTAATCTCATGTCAGCAAATGAGGTGATGGACATTTTGGCTTGCAAGAAAAGCGAAATGGTGCGATAGAGGAAAATGAGGACAAAAAAATATCAAAAAAAAAAAAAGAAGACAACAAGATTACAAAAAGGTGAATCTCTGCAAACAAGAGTACTTTATCCAAACTATATGAAGCAAGTGCTTCTTTGTTTGGTGGAGATGTCCTCAATTTGGTGTGCCTTCAAGAACGCAGTATCATTTTCTTCAGCATCACGAAACAGATGTCCCAAGAAGGTTTTTCTTTTTCTTTTATATTTGCAAATTCTCAGCGAACAGTCACAATATGTGTATTCCTCAATTACGGTTATTCACTAAATTGGTGTGATTTTTAGAAAGTGTAAAAAACATATATACAAATAATAATTGTGATCAGTAGTTTACAGATATAAAATATAAAGTGAGATTTTCCAAAATTAGTTTATGGTTGAACACTTTTATTCTTTTTTCTGTGATCGAAAATACATTGGCGTTTGAAACAACATTGCGAATATCACAGGATTATGGAAGAATGGGATTTCATTTCATTAGACAAGACTCTTTTGATTATTCTAAAAAGGAGGTTCTGACCCAGTATTCTTTTCATCAGACTTTCAGTGCTGAGATTAGAGGTTTCTTTTCAAATTGAACCTTGATTTAGTTTATTTTTGGGAAAGTATTTCCAAATAAAATGGCATCTGGTGGCAGTGAAGATGAGGAGCCACACCTTTGATGAAGAGAGTTCTGTGGAGGGGGACCCCCCAGCAAAGCCGCAGTCAATTGCTTGAGAGTTTTATACTGTCCTCTCCAAACAGAATACAGTAGTTGCTAAGCACGTAAAGTGCTCAATATGCGAGAAGACCCTCTCCAGGGGTACATCCAAGAAGTATTTGTGTTGCACAAATAGTGTGTTCTATCATCTGAAGGCGTTCCACTCTAAGGAGCTGACCAGAGCACAAAGGCAGCAAAGTGCAGGGACCTTTCTACCTCAACTGTAACACCAATTGCTCCTGGACACCTTCTACCATCTGAGGTCCAGCAACAGTTCCCAAAGAACTCACCCAAACTCCAAAGAATTGTCACTTTTTGTACGTACTGCAAAAAAGTTCTAACTGTAGGGGAACAATATGTTGCCACAATTTGAGTTGCTGCAAACGTGCATAAGAGTTAATGTTTTTTTGAATGACACTTGTTGCCGCAGTTTTCAATTTTTTCTTTAAAACCATTTAGCAGTTGCCATTTTATTTGTAAAACAAAAAACAAAAATAAGAAAAAACTCAAAAAAGTTATGAAAAGTCACAAAAAAAGGTTCTCGTTAGAACCACCTCTCTTGGTTTAAAAAAGATAACTGTATGTGTGTGTATGTATAGGAAAGAGTATGAGTGTGTGAGTTTCTATGTTAGGGAGTGAGTGGGTGCATGAGTGAGTAAGTGGATGTGTGAGTGTTTGAGTGAGTGGGTTTGTGGGTGAATGAGTGGGTGTGACATTGGCTGTATGGGTTCTGATGACTGTGTAATTGTGTGCATGGGTATGTGAGTGGGTGGGCACATCGGTGACTGTATTTGTGAGTCAGTGGGTTTACGGATGTAAGAATAGGTGCATGAGTGTGTTTTTGGGTGAGTGAGTGGACGCATGATGTCTGTATGAGTGGGTGTGTGTTAGCAGCTGTATAGGACAGTGAGTGGTTTTGTCAGTGACTGTCTGGGTGTGCAAGTGGGTAAGTGAGTGCCTTTATGTGCAAGTGAGTGCAAGTGACAGTGATTGTATAAGTGAGTGAGTGTATGTGTCAGTGACTGTGTGAGTGAGTGAGTAGGCATGTGACAGGCTGTATGGTTAGCATGCATTAGTGCATGTGTTGGTAGTTGCATAGGTGAGTGTGTAGGTGTGTCAGTGACTGTATAGGTGTGTGAGGGTGTGTGAGTGGCTGTATAGGTGAGTGAGTGGCTGTGGTAGTACCTGTATAGGTGAGTGAGCTGGTGTGTTACTGACTGTATGACTGAGAGGGTAGGTGTGTCAGTGACTGTATGGGGCAAGTAAATATGTCTGTCAGTTACTTTGTGGGTTAGTGAATGGGTGTGTCAGTGACTATATGGGTGAGTGAGTGGGTGTGTGACATGCTGTATGGTTGAGTAAGTGCACGTGTTAGTTACTGTATGGGTGAGTGAGTGGGAGTGTCAGTGACTGTGTGGGTGAGTTGAGTGGGTGTGTCAGTAGGTGTATGGGGTTAGGTGTATGGGTTTGTGGGTGAGTATGTGAGTGCCTGCATGGATGAGTGAGTGCATGTGTAAGTGACTGTATTGGTGGGTAGGTGGGTGTGTGAGTGACTTTTTGGGTAGTGAGTGGGTGTCTGAATGGGTATGTGGGTGTGTGAGTGCACACGTTAGTAGCTGTATAGGTGAGTGAGTGTCAGTAAGTGTATAGGAAAGTGAATGGTTAGTGAATTGCTTTATGGGTGAGTCAGTACTTATGTTAGCAGCTGTGTGGGTAAGGGAGAGGGTGTGTGATGGCCTGTATGTGTGAGTCAATGTGTGTCAGTAACTGCATAAGAGACTGAGGGCCAGATGTACAACCATTTCTGCATGCGTAAACGGGTTTGCGAACCCGTTCGCGCATGCAAACACCTATTGGGCCATGTACGTAGCCTATTTAGTGAGTCGCAATTTATTTTTCGTCTCGCTAAATAGGTTTTGTGACTCGCTATTAGGAAAGGGCGTTCCCTTCCTAATAGTGAGCGCAAGCCCATATATGAATGTTTTCCTGACTGCAATTGCGGTTGCAAAACACTCAGAAATTACCACCCTCTTCAAGAGGGTGGGAATGCACTCACAAAAGAGAAGAGGTTCCCCTATGCAAATGCAGGGGGAAATATTTTTTAAGGGCAGGCAGTGGTCCCAGAGACCACTACCTACCCTTAATAAATGGAACAAAAACATTTTTTTTTTTTTACATGCATCCACTTTTCCCTTTAAGGAAAACGGGCTGCATTACAATAAACTGCTTTATTTAAAAGCAGTCCCAGACATGGTGGTCTGCTGAGCCCAGCAGGCCACCATTCCTGGGAGGCCTGCCATTCCCAATGGGCTCGCAAATTGCAAGAGGCTCATGAATACTGATGAGATTTGCAATTTGCGACCTCATTGGGAATCGCGAACAGTGCTGAAAACACTGTTGTACATGCAATATATATAGCGCCTCCCAAATTGCGAGTAGCAAAATCCTCACAATTTGTGAGGCGCTATTTTGTGTGTCGTACATCTGGCCCTGGGTGTGTTGATAGCTGTATGGCGGAGTGGCTTACTATGTTAGTACTTGTATAGGTGAGTGAGTGGGTATATGAGTGACTGTTGGGGTGAGTGAGTGGAAGTGTTTATAGCGGTACGGTTAAGTGATTCGGTGTGTCAGAAATTACATGGGAAATTGACTGGGTGCATTAGGGATTGTTTGTGACTGGGTGGATGCATGAGTGACTATATGAGTGAGTGAGTGCATGAGTCAGTACCTGTATGGATGAGTGAATGGGTGTGTGAGTATCTGTGTGGGCAAGTGAGTGTGTGTGGTACTACATGTGTTGGTAAATGACTTGGTGGGGTATTGTCTGTTTTGGAGAGTTAGGGGCATATTATCAAGGACGGCGTTAAAAATTATCGCCGGTTTAGCGGCAAAGCAGCGATAATGGCCTTGATAATACTCCCTTGAGAATTCCAATAGAAGTCCATGTTCTGGTGTGAACATGGGCTTCTATTGGAATTCTCGAGGGGATATTATCAAGCCCATTATCGCCGCCTTAGCGGCAGTTTTCTGCCGCTAAACCGGCGATAATTTTAACGCCGTCCTTGATAATATGCTCCTTGGTGAGTGTGTTAGTGGTGCTTTCAATGTGTATCTGGATGTCTCAGTGGCTCAATGACACTGTCCTTTGGTGTATACCATGACAAAGTTAGTTTGTAGAGCTACACAGAAAGTAGTAATTAGCAAATTACTTTCATCCAATAGACGGTAACATTCATCTGTTTAAAAACATAAAGAATATAAATATAAGTTACTATAACTTTTTGCAAAATTCCATGATAAACATTTTGTTCCTGCAATGCATAAGTTCGTACTATAAACTAAGCAGTAGACATTTCTTATGCTTTAATAGAATTTCACATTATAGTAAAGCATTTGCTTTTCCCTTTTTCATTGTTCTCAGATTTTGTACTTGTACACCATAATTAATGTAGTGTTTAACGTTTCATCATTGAACAGTGGGGGAAAAAAAACATTTCTCAGTTGAGCACATGCTCTCTTTCTCTACTAAATTACATGTTGCTACCTTTTCCATCGTTTGCCAAAAAACAGCATCTGGTGGCAGTGAATGTCAGATGTCTTACCCTGTTAAACACATTTCTTTGTTTGAGTTACCTCCAGCAAAGCAGCCATCAATTGCATGGGAGTTTTTCACAATCCCCACCAGGCAAAAGAAAGGGTGTCAAAGCATGTCAAGTTCTCTTTATACATCAAGATCCTCTCCAAGGGTATGTCAAAGAAATATTTGTGTGGCAGTACAAGTATTTCGACACATCTAAAGATGTATCACTCCAACCACTGTTGAGAAATAAATATGTTCGTATTGCATTTACAAAATTCCAGAAATAAAACAGTGCACATTCTTTATGCTGTAATAACACATCACATTATAGTAGCACATTTCATTTTCCCTTTTTTCTGTTCTCAGCTTTCATACTTGTACACCATAAATGATATACTTCATACGTATTCATCCTTGAACAGGGGGGTAAAAGAAATTGCATAGATATAAGAAAAAATTTATGCATTGCACTCACTACAATTATTTAATCAATTGTTTTACCTACAGTTACTGAAGTAATATAGTCAAATATATGTTACAAATCACTGTTTTACTACTATAACTGGTACAATACTACTAATAGATACAAAGCACATGTGTTAGTGTGTGCCTAGATGGGTTAGTGTATGTATAAGCATGTGTCTGGGTGTGTCAGTATATGGATCAGTGTGTGACTGAGTATGTCAGTGTGTGCATAATTGTGTGTCTAGGTATGTTAGTATATGTATGTGTGTTCTGGGTATGTCAGTGTATCAATCATTGTCTGCTTGGGTGTGTTAGTGTATATATATATATATCACTGTCTGTCTGGGCGGGCTATTGCATGCATCAGAGTGTATCTGGGTGTGTCAGCATATGCATCACTATCTCCTGGGTGTGTCACTGCATTACTCAGGGTGTGCCTGTGTGGCCTAGTGTAAGGATCAATGTGTCACTGGGTGTGTTAGTGTGTGCACCTGTGTGTGCCTGGGTGTCTCAGTGTGTTAGTGTATGCATACATGTTTGTCTAGGAGGGGTACTGTATGCCTTAGTGTGTCTCTGGATGTGTCAGTGCATGCATCAAAGTGTCCTGGGTGTGTCAGTGCATGGATAGGTGTGTTCTTGGATATGTTACTGTATGCATCAGTATGTCCCTGTGTGTGTTAGTGTATGCATGAGAGTGTGCTTGAGTAAGTTAGTATATGCATCAATGTGTGCGTAGCTGTGGTACTGTAAGCATTAGAGTATGTCACGGTATGTCAGTGTGGACATCAGTGTATATCTACCTAAGGCCTAGCCTAGGGGTGACATATTTGAAGAAAAAAGAGAGTTTAACGCTTTACAGTAACAGACCAAAGACATATTTAAAGGGGTACTTGTCTAGATGTATCACTAGGAGTATCAGTGTTTCAGTACTTATGTAAGCAAGTGCATCAGTCCCTCTCTGGGTGTGTCACTGAATGTGCAAGTAACTATGTTGCTATATGACTAGTTGCCTTAGTATCTCTATGGGCCTCTATGTCTGTATGTAACTGGCTGTCTGGATTGCTTGCTGGCTGTATTAGTGAGCAATGGGGTATATAACTATGTGCACAGCTGGCTCTGTTATAAATCTTTATGTAACTGGCTGTATGCATTACTTACCGGTTTTGTTAGGGAGAAATGGGGTTCATACGTGTATGTGCAAGTGGCTCTATCACTGCTGGATACATAACCTTTTCTATGGACATATGACTGAATGTGTAAGTGCCTCTGCCTCCGTATGACTGGCTCGGTGAGTGTCTCTATACTTTTGCAAGTATGTACGTAAGTTGCAGTGTGGGTGGGACACTGAATGTTTAGCTGGGCATACGAGTCTGAAAGTGCACAAGGGACTCACTGAAACTTCAAAGTACATGTCTTACCTTTCAGAGACATAGCGCCCTTCTCTGTGGCCTACCTATACCCTACCTTAGGGGTGACTTATATCTAGTAGAAGGAAAGTTTAAGGTTTAGTAAGTAGTTATTAACGCTGAGTCAACCTGGCATTAATTCTGCACACATAGTCTTTTGCAGTAAAAGTCCAAAGCATGTTTAAGGGGCTACTTATCTAGATGGATGACTAAGAGTGCCAGTACTTCTGTAAAAATCTAAATAAGGCCATCAGTCACTCCTGGGTGTTTTACTACAGGTCTAAGTAACTATAAAGCTACGTGACAAGCTGTCTTAGTTTCTCTATGGGTCTTTATATGTGTATGTAACTGACTGTTTAGCTCTATTACTGAGTGCTGGGGTTTATAATTGTGTGTGCAACTGGCTCTGTTACTGCTGGATACATATGTGCTGTATGGACATGTGACTGAATGTGTAAGTGCCTCTGCTTCTCTCTGATCACTAGGTGAGTGGGTGTGCTTTTATAAATCTGTATGTGAGTTGTAGAATGGATGGTAGACTGAATGTTTAGCTGTGCATAAGGATCTTGAAGTGAGCATGCAGCTAACTGAAACTTCAAAGTATATGTCTTACCTCTTAAGCCCATACCACCCTGCCCTATGGCCTATGTACACCCTAACTTAGGCGTGACTTATATCTAGCAGAAGGGAAGTTTAAAGCTTGGCAAGGCGTTTTAGAGGCTAACTGAACCAAGCAGTAAAACTGCAAACAGAGGCTTTGCAGTATCATGCCCAACACATATTTTTAAGGCTACTTGTCTTCATTAGGGGTATCACTACTTCATTACATATCTAAATAGGTATATCAGCCCCTCTCTGGGCGTGCCACTGGATGTGTAAGTGACTATGTCGATATATGACTATCTGTCCTAGTAGCTCTATGGGTCTCTATTTGAGTATGAAACTGGCTGTGTGGATTGCTTACTGGACGTATTAGTTAGTATAGGTGTATTTAACTGTGCGTGCAACTGGCTATGTTACTGCTGCATACATCAGTCCTTTATAGACATGTGGCTAAATGTGTAAGTGTCTCTGTCTCTCTATGACTGGATGGTGAGTGCCTGTATGCTTTGGTAAATACATATGTGAGTTGCAGTATGGGTGGGACTCTGGATGTTTGGCTTGGCATATGGATCAGGAAGTGCGCTTGTGACTAACTTAAACTTCAAAGTACATCTTACCTCTTAAGCACATAGCACACTGATATATGGCCTAAGAGCACCCTACCTTAAGGTTTACTTATATGTAGTAGAAGGGAAGTTTAAATCTTGGCAAGAAGTTTAAAATGCAAACTTGACCTAACAGTAAAACTGCACACACAGTCTCTGCAGTACCAGACTTAACACATATTTTGAGGCTACATGTCTGCATGGGCAATTAGGATGATCACTACTTCAGCCTGTAGCTAAATATGTGTATCAGTCCCTT
The DNA here is from genome assembly GCF_964204655.1 of Triturus cristatus. Lineage (NCBI taxonomy): Eukaryota > Metazoa > Chordata > Amphibia > Caudata > Salamandridae > Triturus > Triturus cristatus. The sequence continues at coordinate 542,389,968 of NC_140593.1, forward strand.
TCTGGGTGTGTCACTGGATGTGAAAGTAACTAAGTCACAATATCTTTATGTCTATTTAAGTGGCTGCATATATTACTTACTGCCACTATTACTGAGTGTTGGCTTAAATAAATGTGTGAGCATGTACCTGCGTTACTACTTCATACATAAGTGCTGTATGAGTATGTTACTGAATATATACATGCCTCTCTCTTACGGGGCAGGTTTATAAATATGTATATGTATATAACTTGCAGTATAGATAAAAGACTGCATATTTGACAATGCCTAGGGGTCTTAAAGTATGCCTGTGACTCACTGAGACTTTAAAGTGCGGGTCCTACCCAGTAAGCACATAGCACCCTGCTCTATTGACATACCTACACCGTACCTAAGGGGTGACTACTACATAATAAAACAGAAGTTTAAATCTCAGCAAGGAATTTTTAATGCCATCTCGACCATGCAGTAAAACAACACACACACTCTCTACAGTTCCAGGACAGCACATGATGAAAGGCCTACTCACACACCTACTCTTAGACCCAGGCAGACACTCATCTACTCACTCACACACCCAAAGATATAACCACAAAACACTCTCACACACACACACTCATAGATCTCCTCATACACTCACAATACTTTTGTATATATCATACAATCTTTTGCCAACCTCATGTATACACATACTTTTACAATATTTTTTTTTTAAACTACATTGCAATTAACATATTTGTAAATTGAGTTGGTTGATCGGGTATTTTTTTTTATGTTGTCAGTTAGAATGAAGTCTCAGAGAAAATGTAAATACTAAACATAATAATGGTTTACCACTCTCATACAAAGTAACCATTGATGGCAAACCTTTTTGACTTTGCACTCAGAGATACAATCGAAGGTAACGAATCAAAATGCCCTTTAATATGTACAAAATTCTCTTCTTAACCTCATGGATGCTCAGGATGGCTTCCGGACGTCATGAGTCATGGTAGTCGTGTGCTCATGACGGCCGGGAGCCGTCCGACAGTTGCCGCTCCGCCCACGCGCGACTAATTCCCCACCTGTGCAGGTGAATGAATTAGTGAGCGGAGTTCGGACGGCTCCAGGCCATCATGAGCACACGCCCACCGTGATTTATGAAGGCTGGGAACCGTCCTGGGTAACTGAGCGCCACACCCAGCCCCGTCTCGCACCGCGGTGGAATTTGCCGAGCGGCGAAGGGGTTAACTCACTTGTCAATGGTCACTTTTTCTTAACCCTTTCTTGCACTTCAATAAAGAAGCCCAATCTGGTAGTGGTATGGGCGTAATCGTGAATTCGTCGTGACCCTCAGCATGGCTCATGTGTAGCTGCGATGAATTTGCAAATATTTGTTAGAGTCCAAAAGCATATTTAGCTTTGTAAGTTTCATACTTTGCAACTCCTTTAATGTTTATTACATACATGTATAAATAATGAGTTTTAAACTCTGTAGTTTTAACAAACAGACTACAGTCTGTTTAATGTCCCCCCACATGCTCATAGCAGAGTTTCCATAGCAACCCCTTTTAGAACACCCTCATGAAACAGTAGGTCGCATCGCAAGTTCACAGCACATGCTAGAAGCAGCACATTACTGTACAACTCAACTGCAGCAGGTGTGGAAGAAAATTTGCAACTAAAAGTATTTCCAACATTGTATTACATTTTTTTATTTTTACCAGAGCTAATCATAGATCTACTTATTTTTTCTTAAAAATCACTACCTACTTCTGACTACCTGCATATTTACACCATACAATCAAATGTGTCCTTTTCCAACACAGGTCCTCACCTCCATTTTAATTGCCTTTCATTTTGCTTACTCTCTAATTCAGATTCAGGCTCCTCCTGTGTGCTCCTCCTCCTTCTCTTCAAAGTAATTAGAGTGTGGATCGTGGGTCACAGCTTTGTCTTTTGGCCTAGAGAGTGTGCTAGAAAGAGTGGCATTGACATGGCCTTGGGTTTGCCTAATGTGGACATTACTTGGCTTGGCCAGAGAGGATTAAAGTGGCATCAAAAATGGCCTTTGGTTGAAGGTATTGCAGATTGCCAACACCCTGACCTCATGACTGTGCACTGTGATGGCAGTGACCTAGGCACACTTACTGGGGTAGGACTGGAAATCCTAATGAAGGATTCCTTTGCTCAATTAATGGTACCGTTACCTCAGACTGCCTTGGTACTCTCCAACATATGCCAAAGGCAGAAATGGAAGTGGTCAAATGAGTTCTGTCCATAGATAGACAAATCCAGGAAACACATCAAAAAAGCTGTTTCTGCATTCCTCTGAGGCCATAACATGAGCTATATCTACAACAACAACTTGCTCTTTGACATGGATGGTATCTGTAGAAGTGATGGAGTTCACTTCACAGAGAAAGGCAACAGGATATTCCTGAGTATCTTGAAAGACTGCATCCTGTTTTATGTGCAATTATCATTTACACAAAATCAACAAAAAAGGCTCTCATGAGAGTGACTCTATTTTCCAAACACTGGCTTATTTTAGATTTAAATCCCTATTTTTCAAGTTCACAAATATGTCACAAATACACAAAACAAAAGCAGGCATGCAATGGACACCTGCATATTTAAAATTCGCAACTATATAAGTGACTGTACATCTGTTAGTTAGTGTCTGGATGAGTCTATGAGTGCATGCATGAGTCTATGCATTTATTTTTCTGAGTGGGTGAGTGAGTGTCTGAGTGGGTCCGTGAATGTGTAAATAAGTATCTAAGCGAGTCTGTGAGTGGGTGATTGAGTTTTTGAGTGGGTCTGTGAGTGTTTGCATGAATGTCTGACTGGATCTTTGAGTGGGTGCATAAATGTCTAAGTGAATATGTGAGTGGGTGCATGGTTCTCTGAGTGGGTCTGTGAGTGGATACATGAGTCTCTGACTGGGTATGCCAGTGGGTGTATGAGGGTCTGAGTTGCTCTGGAAAGAGCCTTTGTGTTTGTTATAAGTGTGTATCAGCCACAGATAAGATGGGATGCAGAGTTTCAGGCTTCTGAGAAATACCCTGTTGCCTTCATTTGTGAAGTTAACTCCATTACTTCAATAGATTCCATGCATGTCAAAACACAGGCTTTTGTTGTAGTTGGAGCTCATGTTGTGGCCTCTAAGGAATGCAGAAACCTTTTTATTAACATGTTTCCTGGCTTTGTCTATTTGTGGACCAAAAATGTCTGAGCATTTCCTTTTTTGCCTTTGGCTAATGCTGGAGAACATTAAGGCACTGGAAGGGAAAAGTGGCATTATTACTGTGAAACTAGAGGTAACAAACCATCCATCCAGACAAGTAGGGCTTTAAACATGTTTCAGGCCCGCTACAGTAGAGCTTGTATATGAAGTTGTCCTGCTAGACTGAATTCAGAAGCAAAACAGGTTGCTAAGTCTTCTTGTGCTCTTCTGCCACATGTTACTCATTCCTAAGATAGGCTGTAGGTAGACTATAGGGCAGAAAGCTATCAGCTTAAAAGACAAAAGACATTTCCCAGATTTGACACAGTTATATGCACACTACCAAACACATGTGTTCCATTATAGATTCAATCTCCTACCTATACAGCAAGTCACATAGCCATGCATAAAAGGATATACCTATTAATATACCTACTAAAACACTGACAGCGACACTTAAAGATTCACTTATACATAGAGATACATCTGTTGTGTATTGAGTAGTATGGGAGGAAGTTGCACACATAATTAAATACCCTAAAAGTCTGTGAGATAACCAACAAAGGATGCATGCAGCCCCAAAGATAATATTTACAGATCTTTACATTAAGACAAGCAGGCATGTACCAATATACTTAGTTATATAGCCAATAACACACCCTGATAGGCATGCATACTCTCAGTTATCTATGCACTGGGAAACTGGTAGTAATTAATGATCCATCCAGGCAATTAGACCTGTAAACAAATTTCAGGCTTGCTACAGAAGAGTATGTATGTACAGTTGTCCTGGAAAGCTGAATTCACAATCAAAACATGTTGCTAATCCTTCAAGTCATCTTCTACTATATATAAGTTACTCCTCAGATAGGCGGTAGGTAGGCTATGGGGCAGGAAGCTATCAGGTTGTCAAGTTTGATTCAGTTCTAAGCACACTACCAAACCTACATGTGCCATTATATAATCAGTGTTCTACCTATACTGCAAGTTACATACCTACATATAAAATGATTGAGCCACTGATACACATAGTCAAACACTGACGGAGACACTTGCAGATTCACTTTCAGACAGAGATACAGCTGGTATGTATAGAGCAGTGTGGGAGGCAATTCCACACACAGGGAAAAATGAATGTATTTTAGGAAATTAAATCATTAAATTATCTTAAACCTGAATATGTTTTTTCTTTCTTTTTTTACAGAGTTATATATCTACTTCAAAACAGATACGTAAAATGCAATAAAACACAAAGAATAAAGAGACAATGGAAATAATACTATCTCCATACAACAGAGAAATAAGAGGAGCAGAATGTCATCAATGTGGATAGAGACAGAAGAGCAACTGGTAAAAAAACTAAGAAGTTTTTCAGTGGCGGCTTCTCCACTAAGGTGGAGGAGCGTCACCCCACTGCTTTATGTAGTGTAACAAAATGAACACTAAAATGATAATAACGAGCGGTATAATCATTTTAGTTTTTTGTTTCCTGGTGCGGGGCATGGTTGGACTGCCAGAGCAGGGGCCTGGAGAAGGAGTGGTTGCTCCACTCTAAAGTGCGCATGACTGTGTGGTCGACCTTCTCGGGGCACTTTGCATGTTTTGCACCCAGGCAGCATTGCAGCCTGGGTGCAGAACATGCCCAGGCCCCCATTCCCCATCTGACCACCACCCCACGGCCCTCAGACCAATCAAAACGCTGCTTTGTAGCGTTGTGATTGGCTAGGGAAGTCAGTACCCTGGGTGCTTCCTGGTTCCTGCTTCCAAGGAGCGAGTGGTGGCGGCGAGCGGACAGAGAGATGGTGGCCAGCTGGATGGGCAGCCTGAAGCTAAATGTTTTAAAAAATATTATTTATGATTTTAATTTACAACCCCCCACCCTCCTGTTCCCCCCACCTACCAGCCCCCGTAAATAGCAGCCGCCACTGAAGTTTCTTGGAATCTTCTATGACCTATGAAGCAGTATAAAGAAGAGAGGCACTCAAACTAAAGGAACGTGTTGAGGATGTAGTTGACAAGGCATATGTCCTGAAGAGAAAGCTATTCCTTGTCATTCTGAGCAGAATGTGAACGCAAGATAAAAAGGTGTTGTCTATAAGGAAAAAAGTCAGAAAAAAAGATTTGTCAATAGAACAAATTTTTGTAAAATATTCAGTGGCGAATGGAGGCAAACTTCCAGTACTATGCCTTTCTTTTATGAAGAAAGCTACCTTAAAAAGAACACATTAGTGCATGCAGTTAATACTACTGGGTGATGTTATGAGATAAAGGTTGTATTCCAATTCCAAAAGTGTAGATGCTTCCTAGAAATGTTGAGGAAGTGATAGCTGAAGATGTACAGGGAAGGGTTAGACAGGCCCCTCTATACAGATGGAACTTTAATAGTATTTGCAGTGTTCAACAGGAATCAATTGACATATTGAGACGTTTCCTTTGTAACTTTCCATGCAAAAGTGTGAAACAATATATTGGCATTTTGCAAAGATTAGATCTATGCAAAGTAAGGAAGTATATTGATTTAAAGGGACATTCACTGGCATGTCTATCAAAGAAAGTGTGGTTAAGCTCCTTTTAGCACTTGAGAATGTTTGCTGTTCACCACTCTATAATGCGAAGGTTCGTTAGGAGACTTTACTATGTGAAAACTCCTGCACTATGTTTAGGAGAAATTAATAGAACTCTTTTGCATGGTACAGTAGCAGAGGTAGAAAACAGATGTGAAGATATTCAGTTTAGTTTCTTTTGTTTTAAATAGGAGTCTTGGGAAAATGTATTCTTGAGTACTGGAAGTGTTGAAGAACAGGGTACAGGCATTAGTACTGAAAGATTTGTAAAACATATTGCAAAGTATACATTGCAAAGTATAACAGCTTTTCTTCAGAGAAACCTGATGTTGTTTGCATTTGTTGTCGATGCACTCACTTCTAAAGTCAAACTTGGAATGTTAATTTGTATTTAAAAAGAGAACAATGATAAGTGGCAACAATTTGATCCATATTTATTTGTAGAAAGGGCTGATTTGAGCACACTTCAAATTATATGTAAGTACAGTTCTGATAAGTTGGAGGGCAATAAAATGCAAGCTAGAGCAGTCCACAAAAATTTAGAATTAGTTCCAGTCTCTCAAAAACTGCAAGATTTAAATGTTTATGAATCAATTGTAATAGGGGGAATTTGTGGACAAAACTGAAAACCTAGACTACAACTTGATCAATCTAATGATTTGTCAACGTGATACCAATAAGTATTGGTATCATCGTCATGGAGAGCTGAAATACATATTGAGAAACATAAGAGCACCTACTTAGTTTCTGACACTCAGTTGTGCTGAGTAGGCATGGGATGACCTGCTTGATTGTCTGTGTGAAGCACACTCAAACATAAAAGACATCAACCTGAAGACAGCAGGAGAACTTTGCTCATTGGGTCCTGCAAGGTATGCAGATATTTCAACCACAGGTTTAAAGCCATGATGTCTTTCATCTGCAACAAAACTAATTCCCCACTTGGTTAAGTAATTGATTTCTTTTTGCGGAAAGAGACCTAGCTACAGATGCTCTACATATTCACATTCTGTTAGGGATAAAAGATGCACCAATATTTGGAACAGACAGTAATGAGTCTTGTCTTTCATACATCGGTTTGTGACATACGCCATTCCAAATGATGGTGGTGACAATGTCTTGAAACACCAGGTTCTAGGGTTTCAAACTCATAGCAGTGGCAAGTAATTTCAATGGAAATACAGGAGCAAAGGAACATTTTACATGAGATGTCGGTTTGGATTCCCATGACCTGTTATCTCACAAGGAAAATTCAACAGTTTTTTGTTTGCAGTTAGGCATACCCTGACATGGAAATCACCCAAAAATACATTTAACCTCAGAAGAACAGAAGATTCCAAGCATATCAATAACTGCAACCCTGTGATTCTGAAGAAGTGGAATGCAAATATGGATCTACAATTTGTTACAGACAACTCCATCACTGTTGCCTGCTATGTAACTTTGTACATAACAATATCAGAGAAGACAGTGATGAAAGAGATGTCTTACGATGAAATTGTAGTTTAACTTTAAAAATACTTTCTCACAGAGAGATCAGACCCTATGAATGCTCGTAAAGGTTTGAGCTTGGCTAGTTTGTGCTCCAAGTCAAGAGGATTTGCATGGGTAAGCCTAGGACTTGCAAGCAGTCAAAATAGAGTGTTAAAGTCTTTCCCCGAAATACAGTATCTCACAGAATTTAATTCAGAAAGTAGAGCTATTCTGATAACTGACATGCTGAAAACATACTATCCAAGAATGAGTCCTCATCTTGAAAAGCATGTGTCTCTACGAAGTATTTTAGCACTACACATATAGAAGTATTCTGATGGAAAATTAAGAAGAACGAAGATATGGAGTACTTGGGTGTGATGGTTGTGTGGTCAGACACAACAAAGGCAATCTAATTAAGCACGAAAGTTTAGTTGCCAAACCCAATAGAGAAGTGAGTTTTTCTACTTAGCACTTTTGTAGTTGTTCAAGCCATGTCGTGCAGAATCAGAATTACTTGGACACTATGGCTGTTGTAAGGACTCTTTCAGTGCTGGGAAAAAACACCATTGAGTGCTCGGTCTTTCCAAGTTACCAGCAAATGTTGGAAGATGAGATTGAACAGGAAGAAATCATCGCTACTGAGACAGCCAAAGAGAGTTCACAAAGCAGCCAATGTTCTGCAGCAACAAGTCAAGATCCTTTAAGATCACCTATTATTCAAAGTTAAGAAGCTATAGCTATTAATGAGGTAGAGACTGCTATGCAGCAAGCAAGATAGGAAAATATGGATTTGGAACACTTAATAGAGCAACTAAACAATGAACAAAAAGAAATGTATAACGAAGTTAAAGATAAAATAGAGCATGGATTTCTCCACAGCAGGAAACAGTGTAATTGTTCTTTGTATAAACCAATATTACTTTACATGAGTGGTAAAGCTGGTGCTGGAAAAAAATTCTGAATTAAAGTTCTTACTGGTTATCCACTGAAGACTAGGGAATCAAATTTGTCATGTGAAGTAACAGCACCGTCAGGATTAGCTGAACATGACCTTTAAGGGATTACTTTACATTGCGTACTAATGCTGTCTGTTGACCATAACAATAAACTGAAAAATCTGAAACTATGTGATGAAGCTTACCATGAATTGTCAAGAAAGGAAACATCCATTACACTGCAGTCATTACAACGACCTACCTTTACAACGCAACTGTTACAAAGCAACTGCCTTTACATCGCATCCCATTACAATGCATGTCATTACAACGCATGTCACTTCAATGCATGCCATTACAACGCATACCATACTGTTGCCCTAAAAGTATTATGCATTGTAATGGTATGCATTGTAATGGTTTGCGTTGTAATGTAATGCGCTGTAATGGTCATTTTTAAAAATGCATTGTAATGGCATGCATTGTAAAATCATGCAATGTAATGGTAATTGCGATATAAAGACTGGGTTGTAAAAGCATGCATTGTAATTGCACGCGTTGTAACGTCATATATTCGGTCAAGAATATTGAATAAACTGAAGCTTCTAGTTATTAACAAAGTCATCATGGTATGTAAGTAATGCTTGCCTTCATACAATTAAGAATGCAGCCGATTTTAAGAAGAAACTACAATGTTCTCTTTAGAGGAAAGCATTTCATTGTGTTTGATGACCTGCTGCAACTTACCCCTGTAAAAGGACAACCTGTTTTCAAAACAGTTCTGCATAATGAAGCAAGATATTCTCTAGGAAGTATTGGCAACATGAATATTTGGATAAACTTTGAATAGAATTAGTGAAAAATATTCGCCAAACATCTAATATGCGATATGGAAATATACTAAACAACATTTTAGTAAGAGTGCTTACAAAAGAGGGAAATCTGCCTTGTAAAGCAACCTTATCACAACTTCATACCCATATACTATCACAGCAGTAGAACTAATGTACACTTTCATTAAAGAAGAGAAAAAAATAGTTTTTTAATGCCAGTGCTTGAGGAGTGCTCCAAATTTAAAGAAGAACTACTACAAATGGCGAAAGAAGTTATATTCATAAAATGGCACATCAGGAAGTCTCAATACTACTAACATATAAACTACAAAGAAAATTGGATTCTTTGGAGAAGTCTGTATCAAAGACTGCAGAATTAGAGAAGCATTCACGAGTTAGCACAAAGTGTCTAGTTATTTTGCACTGTATTTTTAAATGTTGAGGAAGGCTTAGTAAATGGTACAATAGGTAAAGTTATTGATTTCAGTATTTCCCAAATAGAGATGAGGTTTAATACTTGGCCATAAAATGTGATCAAATTGATGGTGTCAAATAGATTTGGTAGTGCCAGTCAAAGACTTATATGTGCAACGCCAGCAGTTCCCAACACTCTAGCATATGCTGTAACCATTCATAAGTCATAAGGTTTAAGTATAGATGTAGATTTTGCTAATATTGGAAGTTCAGTATTTAAATAAGGAATGTCTTATGTAGCATTGTCATAAATTAGAACATTGTCTGGTTTGTTTTTAAATGACTTTGATGAGAAGAAAGGTAGTCTTTATTCAAGCTGGGTAAGAGAGTACAATCGGTCAAGAAGTCTATACACTCCTCATTTAGGCCAGTACCCTGTTTATGAGAGACAGATAATCTGTCCAAAGTGCAAGATTACAAAACAGTCTACGGATGCTCAACAAAAGAAAGGACACAAGGAAAATCCAGAGGGTGTTAAGAAGCAAAAACAGGAAAATAACAGTTATATTGTAGGTTACCAGTTCAAAAATAGTTCACGTGTTAACGGCTATGCTAATGTCATTATGAATGCACTGTTTCATTTGCTATACCTAGTAAATGAGATTGAACAAAAATCAGATAAGAGAATTTCTTCTACACTACATAATTTGCTACAACATTTAGTGACTGACAGAACTATAATACATCCTGCTTTAGGGATCCAAGATCTGTTAGATATATGTAGCGCATCAGTAATGGTTACTTCCAACATTCAACAAGATGCACAAGAGTTTATTATGCTCATTCTTTGTGTCTTAGAACAAGAAGTACAAATTGATGATTTATTTGGACTCAGTTGCACATGGAACCATATTTGGGAAGATTGCTCTTTCACATCTAGTGGCAAAATCAATACTGAATGATTTCTCTACTTAAAATTACCAGATACTAAAACTGTTTCTTTTGAAAGATTATTGAAAAAGGCTAACCAAAATATGACCTCCCAAAACTACAGATCGGACATTATGTCTACTCTGTTTCTTCAAAGAACTGGAAAATACTGTACAGTAGTGCTACAGCGATTCAGAGCAGATGGATCTAAATTGGAAACTCAAATCACAAACTTCAAAGCTGGACGAATATCAATTTCAGGAAGAACTTTTACTACTTTGGCTATCATCTTTCATGAAGGAGTTAATACAACCTCTGGATACTACACTATCTATTTAAAAAGTGGAACTGGATGGACGGAATGCAGACATCAACCTAAAATTCAAAGCAAAACTTCCTTTCAAACTACCGTACTCAAATCTACTGTTTGTTTGACCGAAGTTCTATGGAGGCATTGTGGTTAAAAAAAGGTTGAACAGTGTTACTTCTAGGTGCTTAATGTTTGTTTTATTTAAACAAGGGCAATTAAAATAGTAGTGTACATCACAAAGGACGGGAGAAAAAGAAAGGGAGACCATTGCGGGAATAGTAAAGCGAAACTATTTTTATTTATAGGTAGTTGGAACAGCACTACAGTACAATTTAAGATATGGTGACCATAACACACGAGTGACCACTGAGTGTGCTAGTGACAGTGGACGGTGCGGTGACACAGGGGTAAAAGGATTACAGTGTGAACGGCGAAAGAGTAAGAACAAATGACAAAGTGGTCATTAATACAACACAAATATATACAATCGGTATTTTAGGTTTGGGATAAATAAATTGACCAGAATAGCGCCAAAGTTCTGTGCTGGGTAGTCAACGGTGTTTCAACCTGATGGATTTCAGGTCTAACGCCCGGGGATTTCTAACGCCCAGCTTTGCATCTCTAATGAGATGCAAAGTGGGCGTTCCTGACCTGACATGATAGGAGAAATGTCGCTAAGCGACATTTCTCCTATCATCAAGCCCCACGCTATGAAGCATAGCGTCAGGAAAAGTAGCGATAACACCTGTTATCGCTACTTTCCTAACACCTGCTTCAGGACTGACTTAGCCATGATATCCTATGGAAGGTGGATATCATGGCTAAGTTTGTGAGTCCATATCAACATGGGTTTCCAGCGATAATCTCACGTTAGCCAGTTAGCGTGATGGTTTTTATCGCTATTGAGATAAGCGTTGCTAATAGCAGGCTATCTCAGCGATAAAAATCCGCGCTAGCCGGCGATAATTATCCTAGCGCTAAATCCGCTTTGCGATAATTATCGCCGGTTGTTGCAAATATGCCCCCGTGTAGGGTTACTGAAACAGCCTCCAAATTTATTCTTCGCAGTGCCCAGGTCCAGCTAAGAAATATCGCCATGGCAATGACTATGTCTTCTCGGGTGTTTGTTATCAAAATGCGCAAAGCTGTCTTACATGATCTGGTGCCAAGATTAGCGCACATCGGCTTAAGCCACCTGTGTCGTGGACCATTATATGCTGGGCACACAAACAGTACATGAGCTATAGACTTTACCATGGTTGGGCACGTGGGACAGTTGATGTCTAAGGCATTGTTCCACCTAAAGTGCTTTATACTCATTTTTATTAGGAAATGAATTCCCTATTGGGTCTTCCCACAGATGGCCGAGCCCCATGTCAAACAGAGTGCCCTTGATCTTTTACAACCATTTAATTTTTGAAGAGGAGTCTGCTTTTCTAATGTGCATTACTGCATTGGCATAAGATGCTAACTCTGGTGTCTTCCATAGCCTCCTCCAATAGGCAAGGGGTCTAAAACCCGCAGCCTCGTCAAATGAAATACAACCTAAGTCTAGCAGAAGGGGCTTGATAGGAGTTGATTGGGGCAGGGCGGTTAATGATCTCAGAAACTTGTTTTGTGCAAGGACTAGGGGCGATAGATTTTCGAACCCCCAAAGCTCTGCACCATAAGTTATAGATGCTCTGATTTTCCCATTATACATTGTTAGTGCCGGCCCCACCGGTTTATAATATGAAAGTCGATATTCTTTCTGTAGGGCTCCTGCTAACTGATTGTGCCTAAGGAATAGCAGATCTAACTGGGATTTCCAGTTCATCCTCCTCTTCATGGTTACTCCCAGGTATGTAAAGGTATCAGTTTGTTCCAATGGTGCATTGTTCATTTCTACTCTGCCTTTTATTGTTTTGTGTTTATGAAACACCATGAACTTGGTCTTGTCAACGTTGATTACAAGTTCATGGTCGTTGCAGAAATCAGTAAATCTATCAAGGGCACGTTGCAGACCAGATAGTGTTTTAGACAAAATTAAAGTATCGTCTGCAAACATTAAGAGTGGGACCCTTGTTCCGGCAAGAGTTGGGGCATCAGTTGGAAAGTTGATGTAATATAGGATAACCTTATTGATTTTACAGGGAAAATAGAGTAGGGGCAAGAACACACCCTTACCGCACTCCACTATTAACTGGGAACCGATCTGTTAGTTCGCCCTGTTGTCCCCACCTTACCTGGGCATAATTTGCCTCATGCAATTTGATGATAAAACGTAAGAGTTCTGGCGGCATCCCAGCATCCTTTAATCAATCAATCAATCAATCAATCAGTGACACTTATAAAGCGCGCTACATACCCGTAGGGTCTCAAGGCGCTGGGGGGGGGGGTGCCGCTACTGCTCGAACAGCCAGGTCTTCAGCTTCTTTCTGAAGGAGAGGTGGTCTTGGGTCAGGCGCAGGTCGGACGGGAGGGAGTTCCAGGTCTTGGCGGCCAGGTAGGAGAAGGACCTTCCTCCTGTAGTCGCTCTTCGGATGCAGGGAACGGCGGCGAGGGCGTGGTTGGCTGATCGGAGGTGGCGTCTGGGAGCGTAGAAGTTGACTCGGCTGTTGAGGTAGCTCGGGCCTTGGTCGTGCAGGGCTTTGTGTGCGTGGGTGAGGAGGCGGAAGGTGATTCTCTTGTTGACGGGGAGCCAGTGAAGGTCTCTCAGATGTCCGGAGATGTGGCTGGATCGTGGGATGTCGAGGATGAGTCTGGCTGAGGCGTTTTGGATCCGCTGGAGTCTCTTCTGGAGCTTGGCGGTGGTACCGGTGTAGAGGGCGTTACTGTAGTCCAGTCGGCTGGTGACGAGGGCCTGGGTGACGGTCTTCCTGGTCTCTGTGGGGATCCACCAGACGATCTTCCGTAGCATGCGTAGGATGTTGAAGCACGCCGAGGAGACGGTGTTGACTTGCCTGGTCATGGAGAGGGAGGAGTCCAGGATGAAGCCCAGGTTTCGTGCATGGTCTGTCAGTTTGGGTGCGGTGCCCAGGGCGGGAGGCCACCAGGAGTCGTCCCAGGCGGAGGGTGAGGAGCCCAGGATGAGGACCTCCGTCTTGTCCGAGTTCAGTTTCAGGCGGCTGGTCGTCATCCACTCAGCTACCTCTTTCATCCCTTCGTGCAGGTTGGCTCTGGCGGCGGTGGGGTCGTTGGTCAGGGAGAGGATCAGCTGGGTGTCGTCGGCGTAGGAGATTATGCTGAGGTGGTGTTTGCGTACGATGGCCGCGAGGGGGCTCATGTAGACGTTGAAGAGGGTGGGGCTCAGGGATGATCCTTGGGGGACGCCGCAGATGACTTCGGAGGCCTCTGACTTGTACGGTGGTAGGCGGACTCTCTGTGTTCTTCCGTCGAGGAAGGAGATGATCCATTCCAGCGCCTTGTCCTGGATTCCGATGTTGCTGAGGCGCCGTACTAGGGTGCGGTGGCAGACCGTGTCGAAAGCCGCGGAGAGGTCTAGGAGGATGAGGGCCGCTGTTTCTCCATTGTCCATCAGGGCTCGGATGTCATCGGTGGCGGCGATGAGGGCGGTCTCGGTGCTGTGTTTGGCTCGGAAGCCGGACTGTGAGGGGTCGAGGGATCCGTTCGCCTCTTCTGTGCCCATGACGAGATAGTCTCGTCATGGAGCACGGTCGCGCTGTGCCCATGACGAGACTATCTCGTCATGAAACCCACCCGCGTGTGAAACGCCCGGCACAGGAGGCGGAAAGGGCGTGGCACAGAAGGGGTTAAGGAATCCCATAGCTTGTGACGAGGCACTAGATCAAATGCTCATTTTAAATCAACAAATGCAGCATATAGGGTCCCCCCTGCTAAGATCACAGTGCTCCAGTAGATCATCATAAATCTAAAGACTTGGTCAATGGTGCTGACCTGTGGTCGGAAACCCGCTTGATAGGTAGATAATACGTCCTGATCAATTACCCATTTGTTAACTCTACCTAGCACAAGTCTAGCCACGATTTTTTGTAGGGTATCAATTAGGCTTATCGGCCTATAGTTGCTTGGACTGGCGCGATCCCCTTTTTTGTATATTGGGATAATTTCGGCCCCCCTCCAAGTTTCGGGTATTGGAGCACCTCTGGCCAAGGCATTTATGATGATGTGGATATATTTAATCCAGTTCTTCCTGTCTTGTTTGTATATGTCAGCCGGGATACAGTCCGGGCCTGGGGCCCTTCCTGCTGGGACAACATCCAGGAGTCTTTCTATCTCCCCTGTGGCAAATGTTAAAACAACTTCAGGGATAAACTCAGGGTATTCAGTTAAGATGCTTGGTGGGGAGGCAAATTGGGCCTGAAAGTGCGAGACCCAAGGTTCAGGTGGCACATTATTAACTGGTATGGGCCCTATTTTTCCGCTTCCCCATTTGACTAATTGCCAAAATGTTGTCCAATTCTTCCCATTGCTAGCATTAGTTAATTCTTTCCATCTTCTTTCGTCAAAATTCTTTTTAGCCCTATATTGGGCTTTTTCATAGTTTACCCTTGCTTTTTTGACCTCTTGTGAGACTCCCATCTTGATTGCTTGTGAGAGATGCCTAAATGCCGACCCACATGCATCATCATACCTTTTGGCTGATTTTTTTATTATATGTCTAGATGCTCTCCTATATTTAGTAAATAAGGTCTTCAATTTTGCAAAAAGGTCCTCATGTATCTTCAGGAGGCTGGAGAGGTAGTCAGCATGGGTATCTAGGGAGCAAAGAGATATTAATGTTTCTTCAATCGTTAGCTTAATCTGGTTTAAGGTACTTTCATCTTCTGACACCACTGCCCATTTCAGCCGTCGACAATCTTGTGACATGATTACTTCTCCTGTTGCTATTTCCGAGCAAGCCCTAGAGGGATCCAATCCCGTCCTTACTAAGTTTAATAATAAAGGGTCGTGATCACTCTCTGGTCTAAGCTGGACCATCATGTCCACAAGTCTTGGCCACAGCTCTAAACTAATGAGAAAATAATCTATTCTACTACTTCTTGTCCCATTACTAAAAGTATTGGTGCCTTCCATATCTGAGGGTGATCTCCCATTAACTGCCCTGAGACCCCTCCCGAGAGATAAACTTTTTAGTTGTAAGGCCGCCTCAGTCCATTTGTTAATTGACGACAACGATAAAGATGGTATCCCCCAGTTCGAGTCCTCCTCCATACTAAGGCTATGGTCATCGAGACCGAGAGGCTCAAATGTGCAGTTTAGATCACATGCTATCACCAATACGTTTAGACCTTCTAAATCGTTTATGAATGTGTCCAGGTGGGAAACAGTTGGTGATGCTTTCCCACCCGCAATCCCTCTCGCGTACACATTAAGTAATATAAAGTATGGATCACACTCTGATCGAACCTTGATGGCAAGAATATCTGGGCTATCGATTGGAAGCACTTCTATTTGAAAAGATGACTGTTGCCTGACCCAGGTAATCAACCCCCCACTAGGTCTCCCTTTGCGGATTACAATTGCCGCTTTACCAAAAGCCAGATAGCCTGGGTGATAAATCATATTCAAGGACCATGTCTCCTGAAAGGCAATAAAGTCATACCCCTCAATGTAGTTTGACCAATCAGATGACATAATTTTGGAAGATAGGCCGGCAATGTTCCTTGATAGGAAGGAGATTGAGGAGGGGAAAGAACCCTCATGGTTTACAGGACGTGATGGAATCTTCGTGCTCGCATGATGCTTGGCCACCGTTTGTTCCATTCCTACTTTGGGAGCCAATGAAGAAATTCGTCGACTATCAGGATTCTCTGCCAGTATAGGGATGGGTGGTTGTAGTCAATCACATAAATCTAGATCGGATAATGGGGCAAATCTATTGGACAGTGGGATCTCGGATGATCTTTGTACTGATCTAAAAGGTACCCAGGGTTGTCTCACCACCCTTGGACAACTCATGTCCATGATGAAATGGGGTCTATAAAAGAACCCTAATGGTAAAACAGATATTTTGTCCGAGTGTCTCCCGTAATTACTGCCAAAATTGTCCAACAAAAATCTGGTTACATGTTCATTGTTGAAATTTACAACTACACAATCACCATTCCCTTCCTTCCTGGAGGGACCAATCCACGATGAACATCTAGCCATAATCATGTAGTTAATATTGCCCTCCTCCCAAAACCCAACACCCTTCAATTGAGTATTAAACCAATGCAGGGTTTTAAGTAGTAGTTGTTCAGTGGTTTCAATCTATCCTTCCCGCAAAGCTGGGACATTCCGCAGAACAACCACCAGAGGAGCGGCTGCTGGAGGAAGGTGTAAGGGCCGAGAATCAGTCAGGAGTGCATTATATTCCAGACCTCCACGTCCGTGTAGTCTTTGTGATGAACTAGCTTGTCTTACTGAGGCACAGTTTTTGGGGGTATTAACCTTTGGCACGTTATTTATTGCAGACGCTGCTACCGCACTTTCTTCCCCCGGGGTGCTCATGAAAGATTGGGCAAATTCGCTGGACATATTCCTTGTGTCAGTATGGTTCCCTATCGGTGGAACTGATCTTTTGTGTGAAACGGCGGCTACATCAATAAACGTCCTAGAAGCAATTGGGTTTGTTACTTGTAAACTGGAGGGCTTAGGATTAGCTGTGGCCAGGGCTGGGATGGTGTTACCCAGTTTACTAGATATAGATACTGCAGTTGGCTTAGAGTGGACAAGAAGGCCCTCAAGGACAGAAAAATCAGTCTTGGCCTGATATTTAAAATTATTTAAGCGTTCCTCAATGCAGCTCAATCCGTAGGTGGTGGGAGTTAATAGTGTAGTCAATAGATTTTCAAGTCTTCTCCACATTTCCTCATTAGCTTTAAGGCAAGGACCACCTAAAGATTCAAAGTTCAAGTCCGCACCACTAGGTGCTGCAGTTTCTGTAGCGTTGGGTTCGTCCGATATTGCACAACCTCCAGTTTGATTAATCCTTGGGGTTTTCGCAGTTTTTGGTCTCTGTGGGCCCCCTCCCCTCTTCCTCTTTACCGCAAGATCAGGAATCTCTTGATTGATTTTTTTTTAAATTATGGACACCGACCTAGCAGAGGTTCGTTGAGGCACACTGGTAACAGTCTCGTCTACAGCAACAGGCGATTTTGCAGGTTCCTCCGAAGGCCCGGTTGAGATGGATATAGGGCCACTCGCCTCATCGATGTTGGTGGCCATAATAGCATTTGCGGTAGAGTGGTCAGGGGTACGGGCTAAGCCCATGGTGCCCAGGGGAAGATCTTTTGGACGATAGTGGTTCAAGAGATAAGCGGCGCTCTGTTATCGCTATCTCTTTTTCCAAGACAGAGGTCGCTCTCACAATAAATTGATCTAAGGTCCCTGCCACGCTGCTGCCTTGAAGGGCACCTATCCTCTTTCCTTCTCGCTTGCTCATCTTTAAGGCTTAGATTAGAGCCTGGGCAGTAAACTGTATACACCGGGGTTGATAAGGCGCAAGATGTAGTATAAGCAGCACTAACCTTATAGTGTAGTCAGGTTAAGAGGGGGGGCTCGGCCCGGCCTACTCCGATCTCCGACGGGTTCAGATGGGCCCGCCCTTGGCCCGGGCTTTGCCGCGGGAGCCCTGGCGATGATTTATGTGCCAGGAGGCACAGAGGCGTAGGGCCCCTGGGGCGTGTGGTTCTGTAATTATCCCCGCGAACGCTGCGGCTGCAGCGGGAAAGCAGACCAGATGGCGTGACCAGTGACAGGCAGTAACAGGCTGCAGGCAAGTAATCGATGTATGTATACCTCGTTGGTCCGTAGGTCAAGTCAAAAGGACGCAGTAAAATCTGTTTTTAGAAGAGTCGTGGAAGAAAAATGCAGAATTTACATACAAAAAATCATGAGCCAAATGAGTCTGAGCATCCAGGTCAGAGGAAGGGTCACATCTACAAATACTGCTCTGCTTAGGCGTCTTTTCCTCCTGCGCTGTTTTTAAAAATGTTTACTGTGTCTCTGTAGCATTCATTCATGTTCCAGTTCTTCTTTCTGAACAATATCCACAAGTAATTAGTTTTCCCAGGATCCTCAATGTCTCACCCCCATACAAACTGGAGAAGGTAACTGAAGCATGATACTCGATTCGATTTGTTAATCTTTATTTTGTCTGTGCGGCAACCGGAGACCTTTGGGTCGAGGGAAAGGCTGGATGCCGAGCTGCTTGACGTGCGCTTAGCTGCCTTTTATTTCCTGTGAGTTGTTGCCTCGTGAAGTTCAAACAAAGTTCAAACAAAGACTCTGCTCCTTCTCCTTCCCATCCTCCAGTGACCGGGCAGTCTGCGCATGTGTGGGGGAGCGGTGTCTCGTAGGCTTCCTATCACTACTGGCAGGAGTCTTATTCTCTGAGTTCGGCCGGCGAGGAAGGAGCGGATCTAGTCTAGGGCAGTTCCCTATATGCCGGTGTCATGGAGTCTGGTGGTTAGAGTGCGTTAGGAGATGGTGTCGAAGGCTGCTGAGATGTCTAGTAGAATGAGGGCTGCAGTGTGGCCTTGGTCGAGAAGAGTGCAGATGTCGTCCGTGGCAACTAGGTGGGTGGTCTCGGTGCTGTGGTTGCTGGATTGAGATGTGTCGAGGGTGTCGTTGGATTCAATGAAGTTCATTAGCTGGATGTTGACAATTTTCTTGGTGACTTTGGCAGTGATGGGGAGGAGAGAGGAGGGCCTGAGGTTCTTGAGGTCCATCAGGTCTACGAGGGCTTCTTGAGGAGGGGTTTGACTAATGTGTGTTTCCAGTCATCGGGGAATGTGCCTGTTTCAAGGGTGATGTTGATTGACCGTCATAGTTCTAGTGCGATGGTGGATGCAGCCCTGTGGAAGATGTGCAGCGGGCAGGGGTCAGTGGGTGCTCCAGAGTGTATGCTCCTCATGGTCTTTGCTGTGTCTTCTGTGGTGATGAGTGTCCAGGCAAGGATGGTCGGCTGAGTGGCATTGCTGCTGGGAGGTGCTGGGACGGTGCATTGGTCATGTTTGTCGAAGTTGTCGTAAAGTGCCCTGATCTTGTGGTAGAAGAAGGAGACGAGTTTGTTGCAGAGGTCCTGGGAGGGAGGGACGCCAGAGGTTTCACTTAGGGGTCTAGTAAATTCTTGTATGATGTTGAAGAGTTCATTGGTGTTGTGGGATTTTGAGAGGATTCTGTCCTGGACGAAGTTCTTCTTCATAGATCTAATGAGTTGGTGGTGTGCTGAAGTGGCGGTTCTGTAGGCGGTGCATGCTTCCAGGGTTTTGCTGTTCCTCCACGCTTTCTCGAGTCATCAGCATGAGCGCTTGGATTCTCGGAGGTCCATGGTGAACCAGGTGCCTTTCGTGGTGTGTTGTCTGTTGGAGTTCTGGAGGGGTGCAAGCGCGTTGGAGCAGTTGGCGATCCATTTGTGGAGTTCGTTGGCTGCAGAGTTGGCAGTGGTTATCGATGGGTGGAAGAGTGCGGCTGAAGGTAGAGGCGAGGTGCTCTTAGGTGATCTTGCTACAGTTTCTGCGTGGGGGCATAGTGTTGACTTGTGTGTGGTGTGTTTCAAGAAGAAGTGAACGCAGTGGTGGCCCATCAGAAAAAAGGCAGCAGGAAAAGCAAAACAAAAGTGAAAATAGCAACAGAAACAGCACAGTCAGACAAAAGGCACAAACAGATAAAAAGGCACAGACAAAAATAAAGAGGAACAACAGATAAAGAGGCACGAACAGATAAATAGGCACAACAGATAAAAAGGCACAGCAGATTAAAAGGCACAACAGATAAAGAGGCACAGACAGATGAAAACAGAGAACACAGAAAGACTGGCAGAGCGGACCAGCAGAAGAGCAAGGCTCTCCCACCGGAACATCAGGGATGAGGCACAGGCAGGAGCCTACGGGTGGAGGAGGGCCTCAAACGCCTATCTGGAGACCAAAATGTGCTGGGAGCAGTGCCTTAAGGACAGAGCTGTGCAGAGGGAGAGAAATTACCCTGACCGGGAGGTCAGAGGTCTTGCACGCCCTGTCATGCAGCAGCCGCAAGTAGGGGTTAGGGAGGTAGAGTAGCTGGGAGGTGGGTGCAAGAACACGCATTGGGGAGGGGCTGCAGGGACAGCAGCGGCTGGAAGGGGTCGGAAAAAAGGCAACGGGAATACCAAAACAAAAGTGTAAACCGCAACCGAAATGGCACGGATAGACAAAAGGCACAAACAAATAAAAAGGCACAGACAAAAAGGTACAAACAGATAAAGAGGCGCAACAGATAAAGAGGCACAAACAGATAAACAAGAGGAGGGCCTCCAACACCTACCTGGGGACCAGAAGGCGCTGGGGCAGTGCCTTAGAATATAGCTGCACAAAGGGAGATCGGTTACTTTGACCAGGAGGTCAGAGATCCACAATCCACTTACTCACTCATAGTCACTCATCCATCCGTTCACTCACCCATGCACTCACTCTTGTATCTTCTCAGTTACCCACACAGCTACTCACATACACACTCACTCACATATAGTTACTCATACACCCACTTGCTTATCCATACAGCAATTGACACACACACTCACCCATAGACCACTCAAGCAGTCACTCACTCACCCAATCAGCCTCTGACATATCCATTCATTCAGTCATACTGCACTCATGCACCCTCTCACTCATAGAAGCACTGAGACACATACTCATACAGCTGCTCACACACCCATCCAACCACTCACACAGTCACTCAGTTCCCTAGAGAGCCACTTACACAGCCATTCACTCACCCCTGCATGCACACACATACCCACTCACTCACCCACATATGTAGTCATTAATCTACTCACTCACTCACTCACTAACTCAGATAAGCACTTAAACTAATTAATACACCTGATCGCAGACCCACTCATTCACCAATATATTCATTCATACAAGGAGTAAAAAGGTCCAATATAAACACAGCTATTATCAGAATCTGAAACTCTATGGCATATGCATGAACTGTAATAAGTATACTGTAATCCTAAAGTCATAAGAGATACTACTGAAAAGAAAAAAGAAAAAAGAAAAAGGAATCATTCAAGGTATACACTTAAAACTAAACTTAAAAAGACAACA
Organism: Triturus cristatus; assembly: GCF_964204655.1. Classification (NCBI taxonomy): domain Eukaryota; kingdom Metazoa; phylum Chordata; class Amphibia; order Caudata; family Salamandridae; genus Triturus; species Triturus cristatus. Next base: position 542,411,656 of record NC_140593.1, read on the forward strand.
GAGGACTTAAGGAGGTTTTCTGACTTCGTCTGGAGTATTCACTGTAATGGCGGGTTTAGAAGCTACATTAGTCAGGTAAGTGGATAATGGGAGCCATAGAAGATCTCTTTTGATAGATAAGGATGGAGGAGAGACATTGCTTGTATCCAATCTATGATGAAAACAAACAGCATTCCACCAGGCTCTGAAGGTAACTTTTTCAACTTGTTTCCAGTTGGAAGTGATTAAATGAAAGGCTATAGCTAGTAATAAGTCAATTAAGGAGGGATTAGGAGATGGGTGAGGCCAAGAAGGTGCTAAGGAGGCTAAAAAGATATTAGATATAGAAAAAGGGATTTGGGTATTGAAAATGTTATTGATTTGAGACCAAACTAAGAGCCAAAAATGGGAGAGAGAGGGACAGTCAAAGAGCATATGTTTTAAATCAGCGGAAGTCATTTCGCATGACCAACAGGACGAGGAATAGTCTGTAGAGAAAGAAGCTAACTTTGAAGGAGTTAGAAGAAGGCGTTTGTAAACAAAATAAAGAGTCTGAGAAGTATTCGCTGCCCTAGTAGTTTTGTGGATTTTTGACCATAATTTATCCCAAAATGGGATAGTCCAACAATCTGCAAGATCTCTTTCCCAAGCCAATTCAGCTTTCCCCTTGGTTCTATCAGAAGAGAAAAACAAGGCTTTATATAAAGAGGAAGCTGATGTATTCGTAGATAACAAAGGAAAAAGAGTGGAGCATTTAGAAGGAATATTTGAATTAAGCTGTAAGGAAAGAAGATAGTGTAGAAGAGGAGGAAGGAGAGAATCATATTGAGTTTTACATGAGGAGGGTAAAGAAAATTGTACCTGAAGCTCTGAAAAGGATAGCAGAGTATGATTAGATATTAATTGCGAAATCCAAAGTAAACCCTTGAGCCTCCAAGACTTCCAATATATAGTACGACCCTTAATACGGAGCAGATGATTATGCCAGATTGGTTGCAGGTCTAACAAAGAAGATGAGGGATATGAGGATGGAAGACGTGGTTTTAATATTTTACGCGTATGGGAGATAACTTGGGAGTGAAAAGAGGAAATAGTGTTAGTAAAGTTAAGAGATTCATTAAAGTGGAACGGAGCTATAAATGTTTTTTCTATAGTTAACCAAATAGGAGGATGCACACCTTGATCTGGATAAAGCCAACCGGAGGATTGCCTAAGAGAAAAAGCATAATGATAGGATTTAAAATCAGGAAATTTGAGACCACCAGATGTATTATCAGCCTTAAGAGCATTAAGAGCAATTCGCGGAGTCTTGTTTTTCCAAAGGAATTTGTTTAGTAGAGAATCAATTTTTTTAAAGTAAAAAGTAGGAATATGAACCGGGATCATAGATAAAAGATAGAGAACTAGCGGAGTAAGCATCATTTTAATAGAGTCCAAACGCCCCTACCAAGAAAGAAAAAGTGGATGCCATCGGTCAATAGAGGTAGATAAATTTTTAATGAGACTGTCAAAGTTTTCTTTTAAAGTTTCTGGAATAGTGGGAGAGAACCATAGACCTAAGTATTTTATTTTAGTGGATTTCCAGGAGAAACCAGTGGAGACGAAATCCTGTTTCAGACAGAGAACATTTAATGGAAGGACTTCACATTTATCCGAGTTAAGACGGTACCCGGAAAGTTGGGAAAAATTATCAACTTGAGAAAGAAAGGCCGGAAGCTAGGAAGAGGGATTTGAGCAATACAGAAGTATATCGTCAGCATAAACAGACATTTTAACCTGAGTATTGGCAAGATTAAAACCGGTAATTCTATCGTCTAACCTAATTTTCGTTAAGTAGGGTTCTAATGCAATGATAAATAAAAGAAGTGATAAAGGGCAGCCTTGGCGAACTCCTCTGAAAAGAGGAAAAAAATCAGAGGTAATCCCATTAACAAAAATAGAAGCTTTAGGACCAGAATATAGTAAATAAATAAGGGAAATCAATTTAGTAGGGAATCCGATCCCCTGAAGAGCGTGAAACATAAAATCCCAGCCAATCCTGTCAAATGCTTTTTCAGCATCTAGTGCTATCGCAGCAATGGGATAGTCAAGAGAAGAGGCTTTACCTAAAATATTAAAGAAGACTCTGGAATTATCTGAAGATAAACGACCTTTAATAAAACCTGATTGTTCGGGTCCAATAAGGTTCGGCAGAATGGGATCAATACGAAGCGCAAGAATCTTAGCAAAAATCTTATAGTCTAAATTAACTAGGGAAATTGGGCGGTCATTTTTACAAAATGCGGGGTCCTTGTTATCTTTGGGAATTAAGCAGATTAAGGCTTCTTGAAAGGATCCTGAAGAGGAACCATCTTTGATAAAAGATTTATAAAGTTATCAGAGGTGGGGAAGTAATAGAGCTGCGAAGTGAGCGTAAAATTCAATAGTAAACCCATCAGGACCGGGAGCTTTACCTCTTTTCAATACAGATACAGCATGTTTAATCTCGGCTAAAGTGATGTCCGCTTCCAACAAAGAAAAATCAGTATCATAAGGGAGAGGGGAATTTATTGCTTGAAAGAAGGAGGAAAGTGCGTCTGAAGATGGTTGGTGCTCAGGAGTATATAAATTTTTGTAAAATGAAACTAATTCATTCAAAATATCGTTGTCTTTAAAAAACAATTTGCCTATGTTATTACGTATGGATTCAATTTTAGTCCGTTCACGACGTATTTTTAAGTAATTTGCAAGAAGTTTACCCATCTTATTCTGACCACCATAGTAACGGGCACTACTTTTTAAGAGATAAGAGGAAGCAGCCTCTGTAGTAGATTTGCTAAAAGAAATTTTTGCTGCAATAAGATTCTTTAACGATGATTCGGAATTAGAGTGGTAGTAACAATATTCAAGTTGCTTGATCTTGGCTAATAACTGAGAGTTTTTAGCCTCAAAAAACTTTTTTTTTCGTAAAACAAAATTTATAATGAATCCTCTGGCTGTAGCTTTAAAAGAATCCCAAATCATTATCGGAGAGGAGCCTGGAACAGAATTAATAGAAAAGAGTTCAGAAGCAAAAGAGCTAAATTGGCTTGTAAAATTAGGATCCGATAATAATGCGTTGTTAAAACACCATCTATCGGCCTTGGGAGAAAAGGGCAATAGGTCAAAATCTACAAAAACTGGAGCATGGTCCGAGATGAGGATAGATCCAATTTCAGCATGAGTGACAAGTTGAGATAAAGGTTTGCTGAAAAAGAGGTAATCAATTCTAGATTGTGAGTTGTGGGGAGGGGAGGGGAATAAAAGGTGTATTCTTGTAGATCTGAGTTACAAAGCCTCCAGATATCAATTAAAGCATTACGACGTATGGCAGAAGTAAATTGGAGTGCATCTTAGAAGTGGAGAATTTTACAGAAGAGTGTCTGTCTAATATAGCATCCAAAACCTGGTTACAGTCACCTCCAAAAATAACATAATCGTCATCTAACAGAAGAAGTTTGTCAGATACCTGAGTCCAAAATATATTATCAATAGTAACAGGTGCATAAACATTAAATAAAACTAAGGGTATTAAATCAATAAGTAATTTAACAATTACCCAACGACCATCAGAATCAATTTCCAGATGTACAATTGAAAATTGGTGCTTTTTATGACATAAAATCAAAGTCCCATTCTTCTTTCCTAAAGCTGGGGAAGAAAAAACATGACCCACCCAACTCATTTTCAACTTAACTGCTTCAACATCCGATAAGTGCTTTTCTTGGATTAAAGCAATATCTGTATTTAATCTAGATGAATGGGTTAATACGCGTTGCCTTTTAATAGGGTTATTGACTCCTTTAACTTTCCATGTTACAACTCTAAAGGTAAAGTATTTAAGAAAGTCTGTACAAAGATAATAAACACAGTTAGGTGATACCACGCGAACATAATAAAGGCAACCAATAGAAGAAAATAGAACCTTATTACCTAGGAGTAAGAGAACATAGAAGAAAAGATTGTAAAATAGTCTCAGGAAGAAGGAAAAGAAAAAGATATGAATAAAATCAGGGTTAGCAAAACGAGTATTATGAAACGTAGAGAAGAAGATACCATACGAGAGAGGGGAGAAAGAATTAAGACCCAGAAAGTAATTAGATGTTATCAAAAAGCGAAAAAAGGGAAAAGAAAAGGAAAGAAAGAGAAAAGATTTGGAGGAAGAAGAACAGAAATAACAAAAGACATAGAACAGAAAAACAAAACAAATCCAGCAATCAATGGTACAAAATAATGTCAAAAAGCCATACCATAAAAAGTCAAAAGAAACGGGGATGGAAGAGCCACATAGGGAAGAATAGCACGACGAAACGGAGGACTCCAAGAGGATGCAGCAAAGGGGAAATGCCTCCAGGAGAGAACATCATACACAACAACAAAGGAGCACAGAACCGCACCTAAGAAAGGAAAAGAGAGAAGACATTAAAAATTATAATGCACAACTCATTAAAAACAAAACAATAAGAGAAGAAGAACCAACGCCACATAACAACAACCCATTATAGAACTTAGTCAATAATTATAAACCAGGAGTGTCCATGGAATCCTCTCTATGTGAGTTCAGAAAGTGTTGAAGAAGAGCTGGATCTTCATAATTTGTCGTTCGGTTGTTGTGCGTAACCTTGAAAAGGCAGGGGTGAAACAATCCATATCGGGCATTCAGAGCACGCAGGGCCGGTCTCATATCCAGAAATTGTTTGCGTCGATCAGCAGTAGCTTTAGCGTAATCTTGAGCAAAAAAGAGATTCGAGCCATTCCAAGTAATTTTCCCTTTTAGTTTAGCCGCCTGAATCACCTTTATGAGGTCAGTATATTCTAGAAAGTATAGGATAACACCTCTAGGTTTCGAGGAGGAGGCAGATGAATTAGCTAGGTGGGAAACTGGACCCAAACGATGAGCTCGCTGGATATTTAATGAAGGAGAGGTAGGAAGACCCAGAAGTGTTGGCAAGAAAGATTGAAAGAAGGATGGGGGATTTGACCCTTCAAGACCTTCAGCCAAACCGTAAATGCGTAGGTTATTGCGTCTATTACAATTTTCCAAATTCTCAACCTGCTGCTTAAGAAAATGAATCTCTTTGTGAATGCTAGGAACTTGGTCTGAGACAACCTGCACCGAAGTCACTCTTCTTTCAAGGTCCGCAACTCGAAACTCGGTATGTGACCACTTGTCCTCAAGACTTTGAAGTCGAGTGTTTGTTTCAGCCATATATGGTTTGAGAGAGCGTATTTCCTCAAGCAAAAGGTCCAAAGACACAGAAGAGACAGAATTGGAAGGAGAAGGCGGATTTGCCTTTATTAGTTTTCCTGAAGTTGAAGGGATTTTGGAATTCGGTTTACTGCTCGAGCGAGACATAGTAGTAGATGTGCCTTTTAATCCAACAGAGTCATTAAGATTTTCCTCCATATTATCCTGTAAAACACTAAAAGGATTAATATCTTCTAATGACGAAGAAGACGCAATCAGTTGTTGTGTAGAAGAGCGGTTAGAACGAGCCAGTTTAAAAAGAAAAACTGAAGAGTAAACACCAAAGGTCCAAAAATGGCGCCAAGAAAATCGTTAATTATTTCTGAGAGGAAAAGAAATAAAAAATCTGACTAGAAATGCAGTTCTATCAGGGAACAGCAAAATTCTGCCCAGCGGCAAGAGAAAAGTGAAAACTGAGTAAGTATTTATGCTCAGATATGGCTGTTGAAACAAGGCAGATAGAATACAAAAATCTAAGATGGCGCCCTGTGATATTGGAGGAAAACTGAGGAGAAATACTTGCCAGAACGTGACCAAACTGCACATAAAGTTCAATAATATTGAAGAGAAATCGTTTCCATTGTTGTCTATCTCTAATCAGGGCGAAGACTTAATGAATGCAGGCAGTGAAGAGACATGAAGAAGGAAAGTCAAATAACTTAAGATGGCGGCCGCGTCTTACCGAAGCTCCGTGTTTTGAGAGAGACGTTGAAATACATTGTCGGGCGGCCGCCCGGGGCCGCTCCAGAAGCTTCAAAGCGTTGCAAAAGTGTTCTGCTGCATAATGGGGTGTCTCGTGGATTCTGTATGCGCATTGAGCGCCTGGAGGTGATCCGTCCCCCTACTCCTTCAAGGAGCTCTCACCAACGGCGGCCATTCCTCTCGGCTCCGAAGCCATGCCCCCGTCTTTCTGTTTTTTAATATCTTTATTTGCAGTTTTCTTTATTTCAACACAAGTACAGCATATACTTTCAAGCAGTTGGAGCAATGTCATTGTAACACAGTCATTCAGGGGCACTGGCACGTGCAACATTGATACATAGTCTGGTGATGCATAGTTCTCAAATACCCTACATCTCAGTCTCACCCTTTCATCCTTCCCCATTATTCTGTCATATAGTTGGAGTAATTTCTTGCGAGCCCTCCTCCAGTAGTCCATAATATTGTATCCATGGACTACAAATTTTTAAAAACTTTTTGGGACATCCACGGGCTATATATGTGTTTTTTTCCCTGACATATACAGATTCATCCCTCTTTTGCATTTGCATACAGTGGGCCACTGTACCATCCCCCATTTGCATACCAAATCACACTTGGCGAACACAAGACCCAGGTTAACTAATATTAACTTTGTCCAGGAGAGATCAACTTCTGTGTGCATGTATAGCAGCACAAATTTGGGGTCCACGGGTATCTGGTTTCTTAATATATCCTCTAATTCTGCCAATATTACTCCCCAGTAACCCCGTATCTCGTGGCACTCCCATACTGTGTGAATGTATGTGCCTAGCTCATGGTTGCATCTAAGGCAGCTAGGTGTGTCGGCCCTCCCCATTTTGTGCAGACGGGATCTGTCATAGTAGATCCTGTGTAAAAACTTAAACTGGATGAGACGGAGATGTGACTTAATGGCCACTTCTCGCTGGTGCATCATGCAATCTCCCAATCGAGGTCATCCCAGGCTCCCAGCTCCAGTTCCCATTTTGCCCTTAGTTTAAGGAGGGTGTCTGGCTTGTTATTTATTAATATTCAGTACGTGCAAGAGACTGCCTTCTCACTAATTTCTCCCATAAGGAGTCTACCCTCTAACGGGGCATATTCAGGAAGTCCCTCCATGTTGATTCGCTGCGATCCCCATGCGTGGGTCAACTGCATATATTTCTAGTATTGCTTCCGGTGCAAGTCATACTCTTTTTGGATAGGGGAAAAGGTGGCGAGTTCTTTGCTTTCTAGTATGTCTTTCATTTTAGAAATACCCAACAAGTCCCACTTCCTAAACCCTTTCAATTTGACAAATTCTTAGAGTCTCCTTCCCACCCAGAGTGGGGTCTCTCTTGTAACTCGGTTGCTCCACTTAATTTGCCTTACTGATTTTTTTCCAGGCAGTTATCACCACCTGCGTGGCTGCTAATAAGTTTGTGACTTCCTTCCCTTCATATAAGTAGTGCGTGTGTGGGCGCGCCTCAAATTATGCATGTTCCAATGTGTATGTGGGGTGGTCTCCAGACATATGTTTCGAGTCGTTGACGACAATTAAATGGGCCCCCCAATAATATGCTCTGATGTCCGGCAGTGATATGCCCCCGGTGTATTGGTTTAGTTGCAAGGGGGCTGGAGGGACTACCATCCCAGTGGAATGTCCGCAGCGCCTCATCTATCTTAACAAAAACCTCTTCTGGGAATGGGTTGTATGTGTTCTGGAGTATATACAGGAATTTCGCATTGTTATCATTTTGTATAGTGCCGCTTCCCCAAGTAGTGTCAGGGGCAGTGTTTTCCATCTTTCTATGTCAGTGGTAAATTATGTGAGGACTCTATATAGGTTTCGGTTTAGAGCTTCTGTTCTATTGGTAGAGACATATATGCCCAGGTTTTTTATCCCATCTTCTTCTATTATGAGCTGCCTCATGGACTGATGGGATTCGAAGCCCTGGTTTGCTGGGTAAAGGCAGGATTTCTACCAATTAATTGTTTATCCCGCATGTTCTACATAGCGCTCAAAGATGTCTAAAATACTTGGGAGTGTAACCCTGGGATTTGTGACTTAGAGGATATCATCTGCATATAGGGATATGCGTTCGTCTGTGGTCCCGTTTTCGTATCTCTGAAAACCAGACATCTCCCGGTGTGTCCAAATTATGCACACGAGGGGCTCTAGCTCAAGGGCAAAACAGAGTGGGATAAGGGACATCCTTGTCTACCGTGCCCTATTGGAAACTGTTTGGAGATTAATCCATTTACCCTCACCAGAGCCATTGGTTGTTCGTAGAGGATAGTTATCCATTATCTAAATTTGGGGCCAAATCCGAATTTCTCAAGGGTCAACATGAGGAAGGGTGATGGACAGTGTTAAATTCTTTTTCTGCATCTAGTGATATTATTAAGTGTGGTTCTGGTCTGGCACTTGTTATTTCCAGCCAATTATGCAGTCTCCACAGGTTTAGTCTAGTTGATCTCTTGGGCATAAAGCCGGATTGGTCTTGGTGGATGAGGTTGGATATGACTGTTGTAAGCCTACTTGTTAATATGCGAGCTAAAAACTTTGTTTCTGTATTTAAGAGTGACATGGGTCGATAGGAACTGCATTTCTCGGGTGGTTTGTATTTTTTATGTATTGCCACTATTGTGGCCATTTGGAGGTCCCGTGGGAGCTTGCCTACTTTTTGCGTTTCTATAAATAAGTTCAGAAGGTGAGGGCTTAGCAACGCCGCATTTTGTTTATATAGCTCTGATGGTAGCCCGTTAGGACCCAAATCTTTCCCGGGCTTCAGATAGCTCACGGCTTCTCTAACTTCCGCAAGTGTTATTTCTTCTTCTAATCTTTGGGCTTCATTGTCTTCTATCCTGGGGGCCTCTATTTCGGCTAAGTATCTTTATATTTGCATTGTCTCTGCTAGGGGACGTTTCGCATAGAAGGTCTTATAGTAATGAGCAAAAGTAGTTGCTATCCCGGTGGGCGTTGTGTAGATTTGACTGTGCTCTGAGTCTATCTGGGTCACCCATCTACTATCTAATTCCTTCTTACTGAGCCATGCAAGTAACCGGCCCGCCTTGACTCCGGCATCGTAGAGGCATCAGTATATGGCTTGAATCGCATGCCGCGCTTCTCTCTGAGCGATAGCCATGTACCCCTGGAGGAGAATTTGCATCCTTCATTACAGCGAGTGATCATCACTGTTTAGGGCTTGCATCATGATCTGGAGAAGTCTTGATTCAATTTCGGCTATCTTTTCTTTTCCTCTACCTTTTTTATGAGTTATTATGTTCTGGGCTCTGTCTCTCAAGACCGTTTTGTAAGCTTCCCAGAGTGTGATGGCGGATTCTATGGATCCCACTTTTTCTTTAAAGTAAAGTTCTGTGTATGTCTTAATTTCTTGGGCAGCTTCAGGGTCTTTAAGTTCTCAGGCCTTGGGTTTCCATCTGTTGTTGGTATGTTGTCTACACATACCCATTGTGAGCCAGAGGGGCGAGTGGTCTGAGAGGCCTCTTGCCAGATATTCTACCTTTTGGACACCTGTCGCTTCCCCGGCTGGGGTACAGAAGTAGTCCATCCTAGAGAAGGCTTTGTGGGTGCCTGAGTAAAAGGAGTATGTCTTGGTGTGTGGGTGTTGCCATCACCATATATCTGTTAACGCTAATTTTGTCTGTAAAGCATTTGAGTTGTGTTTCTTTGGGGCAACCTGTAGTTACCGTGGTGCAATTGAAGGTGTTGTCGGTCATTAGTGGGACACGGAAGTTCAGGAGTAGAGATTGGAAGGGACTTCTAAAAGGAAAGACCGCAGCATCTTTAATCTTTTCCTTCGAAGAAGATTTTAACAATGGGAAGCTAGTGGAAGAGTTATGCAGATTTCTATGAGCAGGTTAAGTCTAGGCTTGATCAGGTCGCTCCCATGAAAAACTGTAAAAAGATTGGTAGACCGTCAGCGTGCTGGTATAATGAACATCTTAAATCTTAAAAACTGAACTGTCGGCAGGCAGAGAGGAAATGGAGGAAGCTATATTGTGATGAGGACAAATCTGTATGGAAGGCTACAATAGTGGACTATAGGAAGGGAATTCCTTTAGCAAAATCAGAATATTTTGCAGACATTTTTTTGAATTCTAAAAATAACACCAGAAGTATTTTTAAGATAGTGAAAGATATTGCTACTCCTGAATGTGCGCAAACTAAGATCTTGCCAACCCAAGCTCTCTGTAACAGTTTGGCGACCTTTTTATGGAGAAAATAAGTAATATCATTGATGGATTGAAGGTCGACAATCTTGCCGGGAAGGAGGGTCCTACTAGCCGAATTGATAGGACACATGGTATAGGGAAGGAGAGCAGGGCAGAGAATGGTACCTTGACTTCTCTGAACCACTTTGAGCCACCCACGGAGGAGATTTATAACAGAATCGCTTTGGGTGTGTCAATTAGGCTCTCCTTTAGATCCTCTCCCACATAAAATCTGGAAGGAGTTAGACTCTGAACTCTTCCTCACTCTCCGGCAGATTTGCAACAGCTCTTTGACTTCAGGATCAGGACCAGCCTGTTGTAAACAGGCTTTGGTTACCCCACTTCTGAAAAAAGTGACACTTGATCCTACCTGTGCTAGTAACTACAGGCCTATTTCTCTTTTACCTTATCCGGTCAAGATCATTGAGCGACTGGTCAGCAAGACCTTGTCCCAGTTCCTAGAATCCAACGCCAGGCTAGATGATGTGCAGTTTGACTTTCGTCCTGGACACGGAACTGAGACTGCACTGGTGACCGTGTTGGACGATCTTCAATTGCGTGTGGACAGGGTAGAATCTGGCATTCTCATTCTGCTTGACCTGTCCGCCGCCTTCAACACGGTCAACCATGACATCTTGTTGACCAGACTCGGAGAGGGTGGGGTGTCGGGCACAGCTCTAGATTGGTTCCGTTCCTGCTTATTTGGTAGGTGTCAGGCGGTTTCCCTCCCTCCATATCACTCCGAGTTTTCTAATATCTATCATGGTGTTCCTCAGGGATCCGCAATCAGTCCCATTTTGTTTAACATCTACATGAGACCACTGATGGATATTATAAAGATGTATGGTGTGAAATTGGTGAATTACGCTGATGATACTCAGCTTTTTTTCTCCATGGAGGGTAGTCAGTCTGTATCTTTAGAGACATTCCATGCCTGTATGCAGGATACCGCTCTCTGGTTAAAAGCAAACTCCCTACAATTTAATTCGGATAAGACAGAAGTCTTATACTGTGCTGTTGGGAAAGTTCCCTCCCCTTTTCCTGATAATTTTTGGCCTCTTTCGACAACTCCCACTCTGGTCCCTGTTAATTCAGTATGCAATTTGGGAGTTATGCTCGATGCCAATCTGAATTTGGAAGTACAAGTAACTAAACTGGTGGGTTGTTGTTTCTCCCTCATCAGGGCACTTAGGAAGAACATCCCGCTGCTGCCCAACACGGCTAGAGCATTGGTAGTGGGAAGCATCATCCTCAGCAGGTTGGATTATTGTAATGCCCTATTACTGGAGTCCCCAAAATTCCTGATTGAGCATCTTCAAAGAGTCCATACCTTGGCGGCCAAACTAGCCTTAACCCCTTGTGTGCCCATGACGAGCTGGACTCGTCATGGAGCACAGTCGCGCTGTGCCCATGACGAGTCCAGTTCGTCATGAGGCATTCCCTGGGGAATCCCTCTGGTGCGGGCACCAGAGGGATTCCCTTTAATTAAAAATAGCCTCGGGAGCCCGAGGCCCCCCCCTTTCACTGTAATGATGATCGGCGCGCACGTCACGCCGACGTCATTACAGTGAAAGTGAAACTGAAATGAGCCAAGAGGCTCATTTCAGTTTCACTTTCTACGTGCTCAGGGGGCTATCTCAGCCCCCTGAGCACGTAGAAAGACGGGAGAGGTATCGTTGGAAAGGGGAGAAGCTCCCCAGTGGATCCCTGCTTGGGGATTGCCACAGGAGGGCGATCCCCAAGCAGAGATCCACCCACTAGACACCAGGGAGGGGGGAGTGGCCCCTTGGGCAAGGGCCTTTGCTCCCCCCAACTGACGTTGGCAACATTTAGTCTTTTTGCCCCCCCCTGGGGGGCATATGGGGGCATTAGCCCCCAATCTGCCCCCCAGGGGGGTAAAAAGCCCACTAGACACGAGGGAATTTAAAAAAAAAAAAATAGGGGTGGGGGCTGCCCAAAACGGGCAGGCCAATGCCCTCACACCCCACCAATTATCACAGTCTTTCTGCCCCCCCGGGGGCATATAGGGCATTGGCCCCTAATCTGCCCCTTCGGGGGGCAGAAAGCCCACTATAAACCAGGGATTTGTTTTCAGTTTGTTTTAGAGTGGGGGCTGCCCGAAACGGGCACGCCAATGCCCCCCCACCCGCCACCATTACAGCCTTTCTGCCCCCCTGGGGAGCAGATGGGGCATTGGCCCCCAATCTGCCCCCCGGGGGGGGCAAAAAGACCACTAGACACCAGTGAATTTTACAAAAAATAAAAATAGGGGTGAGGGCTGCCCAAAACGGGCAGGCCCATACCCCCACCCCACCCCCCAATTATTACAGTCTTTCTACCCCCCAGGGGGCAGATGGGGCATCTTGCAAAACCAGGTCGTTTTGAGGAAGGCAATTTTCATGTCGCCTCACTACGTTTTGGACCCTTGCCTGTCGCGGGCACTTGGGCCTCCCACACGAGTGAGGACCCGTTTTTATCGGGAGACCCGGGGGAAGGCTGGGTGGTAGGAAATTTGTGTCAGCCCAGTGATTCCACAACTTTCCTACACAAAAATGTGTGAAAAAGGTGATTTTTTCAGCTAAATTTGAGGTTTGCAGGGCATTCTGGGTAAGGAAACGTTGGGGGATCCACGTAAGCCATATCTCCCTGGAATCCCCCGGGTGTCTAGTTTTCAGAAATGTGTGGGTTTGGTAGGTTCCCCTAGGTGGCCGCCGAGCACCGGGCCAAAAACCGAGGTGACCCCCCCTTGCAAAACCAGGTCGTTTTGAGGAAGGCAATTTTCATGTCGCCTCACTACGTTTTGGGCCCTTGCCTGTCGCGGGTACTTGGGCCTCCCACACGTGTGAGGCACCGTTTTTATCGGGAGACCCGGGGGAACGCTGGGTGGTAGGAAATTTGTGTCAGCCCAGTGATACCACAACTTTCACACACAAAAATGTGTGAAAAAGGTGATTTTTTCAGCTAAATTTGAGGTTTGCAGGGCATTCTGAGTAAGGAAACGTTGGGGGATCCACGCAAGCCATACCTCCCTGGAATCCCCCGGGTGTCTAGTTTTCAGAAAAGTGTGGGTTTGGTAGGTTCCCCTAGGTGGCCGCCGAGCACCGGGCCAATAACCCAGGTGACCCCCCCTTGCAAAACCAGGTCGTTTTGAGGAAGGCAATTTTCATGTCGCCTCACTACGTTTTGGGCCCTTGCCTGTCGCGGGTACTTGGGCCTCCCACACAAGTGAGGCACCGTTTTTATCAGGAGACCCAGGGGAACGCTGGGTGGTAGGAAATTTGTGTCAGCCCGGTGATGCCACAACTTTCCTACACAAAAATGTGTGAAAAAGGTGATATTTTCAGCTAAATTTGAGGTTTGCAGGGCATTCTGGGTAAGGAAACGTTGGGGGATCCACGCAAGCCATACCTCCCTGGAATCCCCCGGGAGTCTAGTATTCAGAAATGTGTATGTTTGGTAGGTTCGGTAGGTTCCCCTAGGTGGCCGCCGAGCACCGGGCCAAAAACCCAGGTGACCCCCCTTGCAAAACCAGATCGTTTTGAGGTAGGCAATTTTCATGTTGCTTCAATACGTTTTGGGCCCTTGCCTGTCGCGGGTACTTGGGCCTCCCACACAAGTGAGGCACAGTTTTAATCGGGAGACCCGGGGGAATGTTGGGTGGTAGGAAATTTGTGTCAGCCCGGTAATGCCACAACTTTCCCACACAAAAATGTGTGAAAAAGGTGATTTTTTTCAGCTAAATTTGAGGTTTGCAGGGCATTCTGGGTGAGGAAACATTGGGGGATCCACGCAAGCCATACCTCCATGGAATCCCCCGGGTGTCTAGTTTTCAGAAATGTGTGGGTTTGGTAGGTTCCCCTAGGTGGCCGCCGAGCACCGGGCCAAAAACCCAGGTTACCCCCCTTGCAAAACCAGGTCGTTTTGAGGAAGGCAATTTTCATGTCGCCTCACTACGTTTTGGGCCCTTGCCTGTCGCGAGTACTTGGGCCTCCCACACGAGTGAGGTGCCGTTTTTATCGGGAGACGTGGGGGAACGCTGGGTGGTAGGAAATTTGTGTCAGCCCGGTGATGCCACAACTTTCCCACACAAAAATGTGTGAAAAAGGTGATTTTTTCAGCTAAATTTGAGGTTTGCAGGGCATTCTGGGTAAGGAAACGTTGGGGGATCCACGTAAGCCATATCTCCCTGGAATCCCCCGGGTGTCTAGTTTTCAGAAATGTGTGGGTTTGGTAGGTTCCCCTAGGTGGCCGCCGAGCACCGGGCCAAAAACCGAGGTGACCCCCCCTTGCAAAACCAGGTCGTTTTGAGGAAGGCAATTTTCATGTCACCTCACTACGTTTTGGGCCCTTGCCTGTCGTGGATACTTGGGCCTCCCACACGAGTGAGGCACCGTTTTTATCGGGAGACCCGGGGGAACGCTGGGTGGCAGGAAATTTGTGTCAGCCCGGTGATACCACAACTTTCACACACAAAAATGTGTGAAAAAGGTGATTTTTTCAGCTAAATTTGAGGTTTGCAGGGCATTCTGAGTAAGGAAACGTTGGGGGATCCACGCAAGCCATACCTCCCTGGAATCCCCCGGGTGTCTAGTTTTCAGAAAAGTGTGGGTTTGGTAGGTTCCCCTAGGTGGCCGCCGAGCACCGGGCCAATAACCCAGGTGACCCCCCCTTGCAAAACCAGGTCGTTTTGAGGAAGGCAATTTTCATGTCGCCTCACTACGTTTTGGGCCCTTGCCTGTCGCGGGTACTTGGGCCTCCCACACAAGTGAGGCACCGTTTTTATTAAGGGTGGGCGTAGTTCACGAAGTAGCACTTCGCGAAGCTACGCAAAGTGAAGTTCGCACTACGCGAGCTACGCGTAGCACTTCGCGAACTGCGTAGTAACATGTTCGCACTGTGCAAGATGTTGTTTTCAATGATTGCATAGTGCGGACAAGCAACCGGCACTGTGCAATCATTGAAAATGGCATCTTGCACAGTGCGAGCTGTAGTTTTCTGCTGCTCGAGTAGATTTTTACTCGAGCGGCAGCTTTCTCAACGCGAACTGGTAGTTTCTCATCGCGAGCGGTCGCGAGCATACGCGACCCCTCGCAATGAGAAACCTGACCTCCTCGCGTTGGGAATCTCGCCGGGAGGTTTATTTTCCATGCTCGCGATCGGCAACTTGATGTTGCTGATCGCGAACAAGGAAAAAGTCTCGCCGGGACGTCATTTTGCTTGCTCGCGGTCGCCAACTCGATGTTGAGGACCGCGAGCAAGCAAAAAATGACCGCAGCGCTACGCAACACTACGCTACGCGTGTTCGCACTGTGCTACGTGCAGTTCGCGTAGTGCGAAGTAGCGCGAACTTCGCAAACTACGCGAGCGTAGCGTAGTGCTTCGCCCAGGCTTAGTTTTTATCAGGAGACCCAGGGGAACGCTGGGTGGTAGGAAATTTGTGTCAGCCCGGTGATGCCACAACTTTCCCACACAAAAATGTGTGAAAAAGGTGATATTTTCAGCTAAATTTGAGGTTTGCAGGGCATTCTGGGTAAGGAAACGTTGGGGGATCCACGCAAGCCATACCTCCCTGGAATCCCCCGGGAGTCTAGTATTCAGAAATGTGTATGTTTGGTAGGTTCCCCTAGGTGGCCGCCGAGCACCGGGCCAAAAACCCAGGTGACCCCCCTTGCAAAACCAGGTCGTTTTGAGGTAGGCAATTTTCATGTTGCTTCAATACGTTTTGGGCCCTTGCCTGTCGCGGGTACTTGGGCCTCCCACACAAGTGAGGCACAGTTTTAATCGGGAGACGTGGGGGAACGCTGGGTGGTAGGAAATTTGTGTCAGCCCGGTAATGCCACAACTTTCCCGCACAAAAATGTGTGAAAAAGGTGATTTTTTCAGCTAAATTTGAGGTTTGCAGGGCATTCTGGGTAAGGAAACGTTGGGGGATCCACACAAGCCATACCTCCCTGGAGTCCCCCGGGTGTCTAGTTTTCAGAAATGTGTGGGTTTTGTAGGTTCCCCTAGGTGGCCGCCGAGCACCGGGCCAAAAACCCAGGTGACCCCCCTTGCAAAACCAGGTCGTTTTGAGGTAGGCAATTTTCATGTCGCCTCAATACGTTTTGGGCCCTTGCCTGTCGCGGGTACTTGGGCCTCCCACACGAGTGAGGCACCGTTTTTATTGGGAGACCCGGGGGAATGCTGGGTGGTAGGAAATTTGTGTCAGCCCGGTGATGCCACAACTTTCCCACACAAAAATGTGTGAAAAAGGTTATTTTTTCAGCTAAATTTGAGGTTTGCAGGGCATTCTGGGTAAGGAAACGTTGGGGGATCCACGCAAGCCATACCTCCCTGAAATCCCCCTGGTGTCTAGTTTTCAGAAATGTGTGGGTTTGGTAGGTTCCCCTAGGTGGCCGCCGAGCACCGGGCCAAAAACCCAGGTGACCCCCCCATGCAAAACCAAGTCGTTTTGAGGTAGGCAATTTTCATGTCGCCTAAATACATTTTGGGCCCTTGCCTGTTGCGGGTACTTGGGCCTCCCACACGAGTGAGGCACTGTTTTTATCGGGAGACCCAGCGGAACGCTGGGTGGTAGGAAATTTGTGTCAGCCCGGTGATGCCACAACTTTCCCACACAAAAATGTGTGAAAAAGGTGATTTTTTTCAGCTAAATTTGAGGTTTGTAGGGCATTCTGGGTAAGGAAACGTTGGGGGATCCACGCAAGCCATACCTCCCTGGAATCCCCCGGGTGTCTAGTTTTCAGAAATGTGTGGTTTTGGTAGGTTTCCCTAGGTGCCGGCAGAGCTAGGGTTAAAAAACTACAGCTAGGCACTTTGCCAAAAAAGGTCAATTTTTCACTGCGAAATTGAGGTGTGTCCATGATGCGTTTTGCGCCGTTTCCTGTCGCTTGCACTAGGCCGACCCACACAAGTGAGGTACCATGTTTATCGGAAGACTTTGGGGAATACGGGTGGGTGGAAATTTTTGGATCCACGCAGATTCCAGAACTTTCCACCACAGAAATGTGGGGAAAATGTGTTTTTTTGGGCAATTTTTTAGGTTTGCAAGGGATTCTGGGTAGCAGAACCTGGTGGGAGGCAGTCAAGTCACCCCATCCTGGATTTCCCTGGGTGTCTAGTTTTCAAAAATGTATAGGTTTGCTAGGTTTCCCTAGGTGCCGGCAGAGCTATGGTTTCAAAACTACATCTAGGCACTTTGCCAAAAAAGGGTCATTTGTCACAGCGAAATTGAGGTGTGTCCACGTTGCGTTTTGCGCCGTTTCCTGTCGCGGGCACTAGGCCGACCCACACAAGTGAGGTACCATTTTTCTCGGAAGACTTTGGGGAACACGGGGTGGGTGGAAATTTGTGGATCCACGCAGATTCCAGAACTTTCCACCAGAGAAATGTAGAGAAAATGTGGTTGTTTTGGCAATTTTTTAGGTTTACAAGGGATTCTGGGTAACAGAACCTGGTGGGAGGCAGTCAAGTCACCCCATCCTGGATTCCCCTGGGTGTCTAGTTTTAAAAAATGTATAGGTTTGCTAGGTTTCCCTAGGTGACGGCAGAGCAATGGTTCAAAAACTACAGCTAGGCACTTTGCCAAAAAAGGGTCATTTTTCGCTGTGAAATTGAGGTGTGTCCATGTTACGTTTTGCGCCGTTTCCTGTCGCGGGCACTAGGCCGACCCACACAAGTGAGGTACCATTTTTCTCGGAAGACTTTGGGGAACGTGGGGTGGGTGGAAATTTGTGGATCCACGCAGATTCCAGAACTTTCCACCAGAGAAATGTGGGGAAAATGTGTTTTTTTGGCAATTTCTTAGGTTTGCAAGGGATTCTGGGTAACAGAACCTGGTGGGAGTCAGTCAAGTCACCCCATCCTGGATTCCCCTGGGTGTCTAGTTTTAAAAAATGTATAGGTTTGCTAGGTTTCCCTAGGTGCCGGCAGAGCTATGGTTCAAAAACTACAGCTAGGCACTTTGCCTAAAAAGGGTCATTTTTCGCAACAAAATTGAGGTGTGTTCACGTTACGTTTTGCGCCGTTTCCTGTCGCAGGCACTAGGCTGACCCACACAAGTGAGGTACCATTTTTCTTGGAAGACTTTGGGAAACGCGGGGTGGGTGGAAATTTGTGGATCCACGCAGATTCCAGAACTTTCCACCAGAGAAATGTGGGGAAAATGCATTTTTTGGGCAATTTTTAAGGTTTGCAAGGGATTCTGGGTAACAGAACCTGGTGGGAGGCAGTCGAGTCACCCCATCCTGGATTCCCCTGGGTGTCTAGTTTTCAAAAATGTATAGATTTGCTAGGTTTCCCTAGGTGCCGGCAGTGCTAGGGTTAAAAAACTACAGCTAGGCACTTTGCTAAAAAAGGGTAATTTTGCATTGTGTAAATGTGGTGTGTTCACGTTGGGTTTTGAGCCATTTCCTGTCGTGGGCACTATGCCTACCCCTACAAGTGAGGTACCATTTTTATCGGGAGACTTAGGGTAATTCAGATTTGTAAAGGAACTGTTATTACCTATTGACTTTCGATGCATTTCTGCCTTCCAAATGAAAGACATTGTGTAAAAAAGAAGTCATTCTAAAAAATGACTGATAATTCTCATGCAAGTATGAGTATTCCCAATTTCGGAAATGTGCAAATATCTACTGTTTCTAAACTCTATATTTTGTTCCCATTTCAGAAATACATAGGTGTCTTTCATACCGATTTTTCCATGTACACATTTTTACAGAATAATTACTATATACCCGGTACATGATAAAAAACCACTGCAAGTTGCTGCTCAGTTTTTGGACCTGGGTTCGTCGGGTTCTTGGTGAACCTACAAGTCCTATATATCCCCACAACCAGTAATGTCCAGCGGAGGTAACGGTATATTGCTTTCAAAGAGCTATCATAATTAGAAGAAGTTACAGGTGAAAACTTGACACAAAAGTCTTTTTTATTCAACAAATTTTCAATTTATCCTAGATTTAACTGTTAGTTTCTATAAAAACACCTTGATGGATCTACACAAATGACCCCTTGCTGAATTCAGAATTTTGTCTACTTCTCTAAAATGTATAGCTTTCCAGGATCCATTATTGCTTTTGTACCCATTTCTACCATTAACTGGAAGCAGGTCGAAAGCACAAAAAATAGCAAAAATAGGCTATGTCGCAGAAAAATGCCAAAACTGTGTAAAAAATTTTGGGTTTCTGACAAAAGTCTGATATCCCCTAAAAGCTGGGAAAATTGTGATTTCAGCCCCACAAAACCTTTTTTGATAACACTTGCAGGGAAAAACTCAGAAGCTTTCATTTGCAGCCCGTTTTTCCCATTTTCCCAAAAGAAACCTAAATTTTGCTGTATTTTGGCTCATTTCTGTGACCCCTCCAGGGGAATCCACAAACCCTCTGTACCTTCAGGATCCCGATGATGTTGGAAGAAAAGGACGAAAATTTGGCGTGGATACCTTATGTGGTCAAAAAGTTACAGGGGCCTCAGCGCGCACTACCCCAAATAGCCAAAAAAGGGCGTGGCACAGGAGGGGAAAAGGCCTGGCAGCGAAGGGGTTAATGAAGCCACGACGCTCTTCAGGTTCTTTGGCCCTTGCAGAGCTGCATTGGCTATATTGCAAAGAACACAGTTCAGATCTCTTTGCATAGTGTTTAAAGCCCTTCATGTTTCTGGACCCAAGCCTCTAGAGGTGAAATTCACCTGGTACATTCCAACTAGGTGTCTCCGCTCCTCCTCTGCCTATTTGGTGAGAGTTCCTAGAATTCGGAAAGTGAAATCAGGAGGCAGAGCGTTTAGTACAGCCGCTACAAAGCTTTGGAATAAACTTCCAATTGAAATCAGACAGTCGCATGATCTTTTGCAGTTTAGGAAAAAGGTCAAAATATGGCTGTTCCCTAGAATTTGACCTCTTTTAATGTCTGAAGACGCTCATTGTCAAACAACACCCTTTTCCATCTGTGACGTCACATACCACAGCGCCAAGATACCCGTCGGGTGATAGTTGCGCTTTATAAATATGGCATACAATACAATACAATACAATCTATGTCCGCGAGCTTCCCCAGCGTCTATTTCTGCAATCTCAGGGGTGCGTAATCACTTATCAGGGTAATGTCCCTCCTATTACGTATTGCCTTTACCACCACATATCTCCCGCTAGGGTCTTCCCATGTACATTCAATTTTGAAAGGTGGGGATTTTCTGACAAGGATTGCGACCCCTCTCGCACCGGTGGAGATTCCTGCATGTGCTATCGTCTTATATGTACCTCTACCCAGGAATCCGCATTGTGTACCTTTTAGGTGCGTTTCCTGCAAGAATATTACCTTGGGCTTCAGCCTTGTAATGTATGCCAACACTAGGCTTCTTTTCACTTTGCTTCCCAGCTCGTTCATGTTCCAGGACAGGACTGAGTATGTTATTGTGCATTGCCATATTGTATCTGCAAGTATTGGGTAACGGTGTGGAAGGTGTCTTTCGTTTCTCCTTTTCTCCCACTGTGTTACTTGGAATGAGTGCTGCCTGATCTAATCCCTAACTGAACTGTTTAATTTCCCATTTCCCAACTCCCTACCCTCCCTGCCCCCCCACTCTCCCCCCCATCCATATGACTACCCCGTTGGGTCAACGTGACTAACTGTGTAGTGGTTGGATTGGAGAGGTCTGTCGCCCCACCCACCGAAAAACCCTATTTTTCTCTATTTTCCAATATCCCTGGTTGTCTAGTATGCGTAGCTAAACCGGGAGACAGCTGTCTGTGTTTCCCGTCTCTGTTTAGACCTCAGCTTGAAGAAGAGGATGGGGAGACCCTATGCCAAGCGGGAACAACACAAAAAATCTAACCAAATTAATGACAAAGTCAAATAAGAAATGAGAAAGAAAAACAAATGCACACAAACAGACGGGGGAGGAGAAGTACGCCTTGCCCGCTTACTGTCCTTTCAGCTCTCGGACAGGCTGATATTGTTCATCAATCTTTGCTTTGCCGGGTCTGAGATGCTGATTCATTTGCCATTTTGTCTGAGTTAGGTTCCTTGAGGAGGTTAATGTTCTGTAGCAATGGATGATTGCTGTCCGAATTTGATGACATTTCTTGTTCCATGTGTTCTGTGGAGTGCTGCTATATAGTCCCAGTTTTGTGAGTCCTTCTTGCCTTGTCTCCCAGGCGGGTGCTTTCTGAGTCTGAAGCTTGGGGTATGATAGTAGTGGTTTTCCTGCTTCGATATGGTGTTGCCCTGGCGGAATCTCCTGAGCGGCCATGTTAGACCTGGCATCATTGGCGTGGGTCTCCCTTCCCCTCTCCTCTTCCTACTTTTTATGTTGGCTGGATTTAGATGCTCTGGGCGCCGTGCCACTGCTAATCAGTGCCACGGCGCGAATGCCCTGTATATAAATGACTGTATGACTTAGGATAACCATAATACCTAGATCTGTGTAGCACGTCCAAAAGTGAGTTACCCTCCATTTCACTGTCGCTACTGTGACACGATCCGTTCTCATAGGACAGACTGGGCCGGTTGAGGATTACTTTCTATCATCCTATCTGGCTCCAGGAACCTGATAGGAGCTTCGAGTTTGATATGTTTGTGCTCAGGACATTGAGAGACACCTTTTAGTAAGGACCATTTATATATCCCATGTTTAGAAATGTCTCTTCTGAAAACACTGTAGTTTCTTGCCTAAGCTTTACTGTAGGCTTTGCGAGTATGTGTATTGGCCGTCTTGCTTTGGAGCGGCAGGGCCAGCTGGGTCAGACCTGGCTGGAGAGAGAGACCAGTATTCAGAGCCTGGGGAGGGGTGACTCTTTGAACGAGCAAGGTGAATGATGGCTCCACCTCTTACTGGGCGTCTGATAGCAGACCCCCTAATTCTGAAAGGTCAGGATGTCACCTCGTAAACCAAGTGCTACCCGACCCCACCAAATTGGTTCTGACTGGAGTCAGTGATTTGCGACCTTAGAGAACAAAGTCTTTTTAGGTATAAAATGCTGTGCTGGAACTTTGTCCGGGTGTGTTCCTTCTGGATGTCAAGACGATACTCTGTCCGAGTGAACAGAGGAAAGGACTTTGAAACTTTCACCAAGCTTGCCGAAGAAATTACCCGAGGGCCTGAATCGAGAGCGCCTCCTGCAGAAGTCTCAGGTACATTAGACTTCACCCAGTCAGCCGTCAGAATTCCTGTGCGAGGAATTCTGCTTGCAATTGAGGCCTCCGTCGAGTAATCCGGATCCTCTAGTTCTACTGTGAGGACCGCGGACTGGGCACTTTTGAAACTTTTGTTGAACCTGTGCGGGCTGCTGCAGCTAAGAGAGAGCTGCCGCCGCTGAGAGCCCGCCTGAATCTGAACCTTTGAACCTTTTGCTGGATCCGTGTGGGCCGCTGCAGATAAGAGAGAGCTGCCGCTGCTGAGAGCCCCGCCTGAATCTGAACCTTTGAACCTTTCACTGGATCCGTGTGGGCCTCTGCAGCTAAGAGAGAGCTGCTGCCACTGTGAGCCCATCTGAATATGAACCCTTGAACCTTTCGCTGGATCCGTGTGGGCCACTGCAGCTAAGAGAGAGCTGCCATCGCTGAGAGCCCACCTGAATCTGAACCCTTGAACCTTTCGCTGGATCCGTGTGGGCCACTGCAGCTAAGCGAGAGCTGCCGCCGCTGAGTGCCCGCACCCTTTGCCACTTTGCATCATTGTGATTTGTCCTGTGGGCTGCCGCAGCTAAGAGAGAGCTGCTGCCGCTGAGTGCCAGAACCCTTTGAAACTTTGCATCATCGTGATTTGTCCTGTGGGCTGCCGCAGCTAAGAGAGAGCTGCTGCCGCTGAGTGCCCGCACCCTTTGCCACTTTGCACCATTGTGATTTGTCCTGTGGGCCGCCGCAGCTAAGAGGGAGCTGCTGTCGCTGAGTGCCCGCACCCTTGTCAACTTTTGCTTCATCGTGATTTGCCCTGTGGGCCGCCGCAGCTAAGAGAGAGCTGCTGTCACTGAGTGCCCGCACCTTTGTCAACTTTACATCATTGGGATTTGTCCTGTGGGCCGCCACAGCTAAGAAAGAGCTGCTGTCGCTGTGTGCCCTCACCTTGTTCACCCTTGTCGAGGATTGTTGCTATTGTCTCGTGGGCCGCCGCAGCTAAGAGAGAGCTGCTGCCGCTGTGAGCCCAACAAGGAGCTGCACGACGAGAGTCATCGCCACCACCAGCCTGGGCCACCGCAGCCGCGTGCTGCTGCCGCTGAGAGCCCGCCTGTCCCCGAGTGCCCAAATCATTGTGGGTGCACGCTACGGACCTCTGCAGCCCAGGCTTGTGGTCACTGGGAGTCCGCCTATCATCGTCTCCGCTTCTTCGAGAAGCTGCGTGCTGTGTCCCCTTTCACCGATAGGTAACTGGCGCGCAACGGGTCGCATAGGCCCAGGCCTTGAACTCAGTCAGTGTCATGCTCTGGTGAATACGTATTGCCTTTTGGCATCCCTATGGGTTGACGTGAATTGTATTTGTTGAAACGCTTTGAGAATTGTGAGTTAAGCTGTTAGATAAAGATATTCTTTTTCTATATCTACCTGAGTTGTGTCCTTTTGTGGTGTCGTTACTGCCGTGTTGTACGTGGTCATAAATGCTTCACACACTGCCTCTGAGATAGGCCTAACTGCTCGTGCTACGTTAACACAGGGTTGAGCAGGGAATATCAAAGGGGATAGCACACTTGCCCTGACTTAGGAAGAAGGGTACCTATTTGGACATTGGCATCCGTCATTGCCAACTAGAGACCCCCATTTCTAACAGGCCAGCATTAATCTTCAATTTTAATCTCTGTGATCTTAGGTCTGCTGTCTGTTGCCTTCTCCTGGAGGATGCTGTTTGGTCCCCTATTATTTTTCCTGAGGGACGTTCCTCCACCCATTGCCATGCTTCTTCTGGTGTTTGAAAGAAGAGCATTCTGGACTGGTACATCGATCTTAGTTTAGCCAGAAAGAGTTGCATGTACTGGATCTAAAGGTTCCACAACTTTTCTTTCACCGAGTCAAAGGTCTTGCATTGTTTTTGCACTTCTCTGGAGATAGTCTGGGAACACCATTATTTTAGTTTTATCAATCCGGACTTCTTTCGTTTGCCTCATTTCCCTAAGTATGAAGTCCCGATGTTGATAATTTAGAAAGTGCGCAATCAGAGGCCTTGATGGTGCTCTGGTAGGAATGTTTGCCCCCGGTATTCTGTGGGCCCTCTCGATCACAAAACAGGGGGAGAGTCTTGCGTCTGGGAGACAGTCCGTCAGCCATTTGTGCAGGAAGGCGCATGCATCTGATCCTTCTATTGATTCTGGAAAGCCGATGAAGCATAGGTTTTTCCTACGGGCACAAATTTCTGCGCCATTGAACCTCCAAGCCACTTCCTTCATAGCTGTGATCAGATCTGTGACCTCTTTCCTGAGAGTGTGTGAAGTGTCCTCTACCTCTGATATTCTTTGCTCGGATTGTGTGACCTTTCCTGAGACGTTGCGGAGATCTTGGTGCAACAAATTGACATCAATTCGAATTTCATCGACTTTACCTTCCAGCGCTTATCTGGAAGATTAAATGACCTGGAGCAGTACATTATTGTCTGGCACGTCAGGTGCCATCTCAGCTTGTGCCCTGGGGGCATTCAGGACTTTAGTGAATTTGTCCATTCTCCCCTGTCTTTGTGGTTCGGGGTCCTTATCTTTTGTCATCTATTGCTACTTCCCAACACTGTTAGAGGTGGGTATTCAAGCTGTTATATTAATGGTCCTGCATTGAGTTTGCTGGGTTGCTTTTGGTGTAGTTATTAGATTGGACCCAGCTACTTCCTCATGTGCGGGGCTTGCCAGATTCCCCTCAGCTCGGGGTGTCGTGGTCTGGTCTCGGTTTCAGGATGCCCGGATGTCTCAGGGCATCAGCACCTAGCTCGGAGTTGTAATTCTGGCCAAGGGCTAAGGTTCAGGTATGTCTCCTGGCTTGGGTCTCTAGCGAAGCTCCTCGTCTTTACGCCAACAGCTGGTCCATCCTCAACCCACCAGGTGGGTTGAGGATGGACTGCCTGATCCCCTCGTTCCGGTCTCTGGTGTTGGTTTTGGCTTGGGGGTCTCTATGCGCCCTCTTGGCTCTGGATCCCCTGGTGGGTTAGTAGGTGGGGGAGGGAGAAGACTTCCCCAATGCCAGACTCACCCAGTCTGTGGCCCCCTTGCCCCCTCATGCACTACAGATGGCACACTGTCAGGGCTGACCCCGTGCAGTTAGGAGGGAGGGACCCCCGATGTGGCCTCAGTTAAGTACTTTCCCCGTGGAGGGGTGTGGTTCGGCTTCCGCAGTCCAAGGGTTCTCACCCGGTGGCAGGCTCCTGCGAGGCTCACTCGCTGCTGCCGATGACCCCAGCCACCAGTAGGGAGACACAGGCACCGCAGATCCTCCTCTCCGGCCCCTCTCACCTCATCCAGCAGGATCAATGCTGTCCCCTCTGCCAGTCTGCTGCAGGTCCTCCAGAGCGGCCCAAGCTTGCCGGCTTCTTATTCTCTGAGGTAGGTGCAGTAGGTTGGGGCACACATCTTAGATCCCTGCGGTGCAGCCACACTCTGTCCCCTGTTGCCCAGTCGAGCCGCCCTCCTCTGGAGGGCTTCTCTTCCCTCTGTGCCCCACCTTTGATGTTTTGGGCTTCAGGCATGGGTCACGGCCCCTCTGGGTCTTTCCCCTTCGGTCTGTGTCGGGAGGTCAAGGACACCCTCAGCGGTATCGCGTCTGCACTCCGAGGCCCGACGCACCTCGGTTGGCTCCAGGAGCACTGTTCCATCCTCAGTCTCCTGCACCACAGGAGTCCGGCCTGGCGGCCCACCGCCAATGCTGCGGGGACTCCAGTGTCTGCTGGTTTCACGTGGGGGTGGGGTCCCTTGGGCATCTCTTCCCCAATCCCGCCACTTATTCTGGGTTCGGACCAGTCCACAGCTTTCCGGTATTTTCAATGTGGTATCTCCAGCCTGCGGCACGTCGCCATTTTACCTCCAGTGGCGTCGCTCTTTCTCGCTGCCGCTTTCCCTTGTTCTTGACTAAAAACAGCTTTGGTTGGGAATTTCTCGGTCAGACTTGGTATTCCTTTCTCAGCCCATCGTTGCTAGGGTCAGGATTGCGTTGGAGCAGAGAATATCGACAGGATTATCTGTGGGCCATTGGAGCTCCTGTCAGACACGTCTAGTCCGCCATACAAAACAGGTATAGTTATTCATGTCAATGAAGCAATACTTTGTTGTATTGTGCTATCGCTAACTATACTAAACTCGTTTTTTAATATTCTCCATTCAAAGACACCGCAGTAGTTACTTTTTTCCAACCTCCATAAAATGTCTTTCCTAAACTACAGCAGGTGGTTCTAACAAGAACCGTTTTTGTTTTTTAAATTGTATGATTTTTGGGGCTTTTCTAACGCTTTTGAAACATTCTTTCAAACAACAAGGTCCCAAAAACATTAATTGTGCTTGAGCTTGAACAAATGAGTACCTATGTGCATTAATTGTTTGAATAAGCCTAGCTACACATTGCTTGCTTACACTTAGAGGAGTGGTGTCGATGGGACAAAAAATGCAATTGCTGGTACTTGAGCAACTCTTGTGGAAGCAGATGTCCCTGCGCGATGCCAAAAGCACGTGTCCTGATAGTGCATGATGATGTTGCGGCTCCCGAAAATGTATTAAAGTGTTTTTATCACTGGATTTGCTTCTTTCCATAACATAATATGCTTCTTTCCATACCATAATACCATATCCCTTACCTTAAAATGGACTTTGTAAATCTCAATATATGGTTTTTACTATAACGAAAACTATGCCAGAGTCGCATACCCAGTGCAACTCCTAATTGTTTAGGGAGAAAAAATACATTTAAGGCCTAGTTGATATTTGAAACAGTTTGGTGACCCTGAAACTGCCTTTCTACTACATATATGCCACTGCTGACATACCCTATAGCTAGGCCATATAATAAAGGAACTATGAGCTTACAAGAAAATATATCTTCTTCCAAGTTTGGTTCTGTTACTTGCACACAACCAGAGCCATATCTACTGCTATACATCTACTCTCCTATCTATACAAGAATGCACTTTACATAAAAGGATAGAGCCACTAATACACCCGGTAACACACTGAGAGTGGCACTTAAATATCATTTTAACACATACACTATTTATGCACTCACTCACCCAAACACAGACCCCTTCTGAGACCCATAGAGCCACTCACACACTCACTCATGTACCTATACAGCCACTCACATACCCACTGTCAAATATTACTAGTAGTTAGTTAATAAACTTTTTAAAAAAATCATCAACATTCACTGAAAAAAACAAAGGTTACCAGGAAATTAAAGCTAGGAAACAGACTTTAAAAAAATTTAAAAATTCACGGACATAAACAAAGGTTACAGGGACGTTATAGTTGGGAAATTTATTTTAAAAACAAACCTAAGAAATTTACTAAAAAAAACAAAGTCTACTGGGATGTTATAGTTAGGCTCAGATTTCACTCATACAAAACCAGTGAAATTCAGCAATTATAGTTACCTGAGCTAGCTATGCCTTATGGCCCCGCAATGCAATGTTTATGACCTCACATATTACATCACTTATGACATGGTCTCTGATGACAACACTCATGACATCTCAAATGACATCACTGATGACATCTCAAATGACAACACTGATATCATCATCCACAAAATCACTCACACACCAATTTATACCCCATAAACATCTCATACACTCACTCCCACTCAACCCCTGACACACCCATTCACAGACCCATACAAACACTCACACACCTACTCATTGATCCATAGACCCACTAATGCAACCACTACCTCACATATACAGCCACTCCTGCACATACTCACTGACCAATACAGGCACTCACACATCACCTCTATCAGACAGTCACTCATACCTCCCATACACCTATACAACCACTCACACACTGAATAAGTCATTCATATACATTCTCACATACCTAGTCACTCACCCATACAGTCACTAACATACCACTCACTCACCCATACAGTTACTCACACAGCTATTCACTTACTCATACATATATTAACTCATGCACTGACTCACCTATACAGCCACTGAGACAAACACATACTGTCCCATACATCCTCTCTCACATGACTTACTCACTTACTCACCCATACACCCGCTCACAAACCCATTCCCTCACCCATACAGCCACTTAAACATGCACTAACTCACCCATATACCCACTTATACACTCATTCATGTACCAATACAGCCACTCAGGTACCCTCTCACTCACCATTTAAAGCCACTGACACACCCATACACACATCCATACACACCCATACAACCACTCATTCGCCGTCTCATTTATTATTACAGCCACTTACACACCCACACACTAACCAATACAGATACTCACACAACCACTCACTTCCTCATACACCCACTGAAACACCTACTCCTTACCCATTGAAAAACTCACACACCACTCAGTCATGTATACATTATGTCACATACCCATTCACTCTTCTATACACCTCTTACACACTCACTCACTCATACTCCCATGCAGACATTCCCACAGCCACTTACCTTAGTATATATGATTAACACTCAGTAAGTTTTAGAAAGCACTCACAATCACAGGATGATGTTTCGAGTGATGGCATTAGTGATGTCATTTGAGATGTCATCAGTGATGTCATCATTGATGTCACTTACCCATACTTTCAATTAGACACTTAATCACTCACGTATACAGTGAGTCACACACCCACTGAATCATCCATGCAGACACTCATTCACCCAGTCATTTAAGATATCATCAGTGATGTCACTGACCATGTAAGTTTTAGTTAGCTCAGTTACTATAACTGCTGAATTTCACTGGCTTTGTACAAGTGAAACCTGAGCCTGACTATAATGTCCCTATAAGCTTCGATTATTTCAGTGAAAATATACATAAATTACCTACTAGCGGTCACCAGTAGGTACTTATAGTTAGGATGTAATTTCCATAGGAAAAGCAGTTTTTGACTTGGCTATAACTTTGGTGTCGTTTGACCAATATGCATGAAGTTTTGCCAAAAAAGTGTCATGGTGGATACTATTGAATGGGAAAGTTGGCGGGTTGTTCCGTGCAGTGGGGAATGAGAATTTTGGGTGCGAAATAAGGTTGCATTTGTAATGTTAATGTCCATAGAAACCTTTAAGAGAAGTGGGTAGTAAGGAGCACTCCAATTTATGCGTGATGTTGAAGGTAATTTAAAGCTGGTAAAGGTAGAACATTTTAATAAGGGTGCTGAGGTACTGCATCCGTTGTCACTACGGATGTGAGATTAATGAGAAAAAGGAAAAGTGGGAGAACCCACTAAGTGCCTCGCACTGTTCACTCGGCGGGAAAAAAATCCCTGGATATGCATTATCAAAGTAAAAATTTTGAACAAATACTTCTTAGTCGTAAACAAGAAATCTGTTAATAACTTTCAATCAGTTTTAACCTCAAGTGAAAAGCAAAGAGAAAAATATTTCATTATCACATTTATATTGTTAATTTCACAATATGTTGAACAGTAAATACATCTTGTGTAAATTACAAGGGTTTCCGTTAGGTAAAAAAAGAGAATCAATCAAGTTGTTTTTATCTTCATTGATGTTGAAGCCCAATGCATTTCGGGATTTATGGAATCCCTTCGTCAGGGGCAGTCTAGAACGTAAACAGAAAACAGAAACATATCTCTAGACAGTATATAATCAGTATACAAATACAATTCTGTCTGATAGCACAGTGGTGGAGACACAGTAACGTGGAACCTGGGGGTTAGTTACGTGTGCATATAGTAGGTAAGTGCAATGAATGAGCCAATGGTGTTATGTGAATAGCTCGTATGATAAGAACCCTGTTAAAGAAAAATCAACAGGGTGGAAAAGACCAAGTGTGAATGTGGAACCTAAAGATTGGTTACCAATGTAAACCATCCGTGTTTGCATATAACAGGCAAGTACAATAAATAAGCCAATGGTGTTATGTAAGTAGCTCATATGATAAGAACCCTGATAGAGAAAAATCAACAGGGTGCTGTAGAAAAAGAACAGGTGTGAATAGGAAAAATGTGAAGGAGTCCCGTATATAGAATGTCATCAGTGCTGTTAAAGGAATAGAACAGTGAACGCGTACACCTCAGTGTGGGCATAATACGAGACAGTGAAAAAAAGCGACGGAAAAAACGATCTGTCGGTGGCTCACCTCTTAAAGCGGCAATACGAAATGATGAAAATGAAGACAAACAAATAGTCAGCCAATAATAGACTAAGGGAAAGTTCTTCGGATTCTACAAGAAAATGAAATGAAATGGCATGGTAATGTACTGACAATAAATATGTCCCGTGATGTCCCAAGTAAAAGAAGAAAATGTGAACATGTACCTGAAGTCTCAAAGAGACTAAAAAAGGCTGGGTGTCCGTAATGAGCTCGTTTGGTGGACCGTGTCGCGGCAACAGTAGTTGACGGGGAAATGCCTCAGCAGGTAATCATAGGATCTAAAAATGTGGCAAGAATTAGTGTACTGGACACTGAAGTGCCAGACATGACCTATAAGGAGAGCAAAGTGATCAGATGTGAAATACCTGAAAGACAAGAGTCGGCGGGATGTACGAAGCGTAGTGTCGATGGCATGAAGCACCGGAACTCATCGCGAGAAAACGCAGAGTGACGAAAATGGGTGACGGAACGTGTAATAAACGTGCATTCATGGAAATGGAGATGGGGCTGGGAGTAAGTTAGAGCAATAAGGAGATGGGACTGCCGGATGTGAAAGTCAATAAAGTTTAGTAGGAAAAAAAAAGATGTTCAATGAAATGAAACCTGGTGAACCATAAAATACCTCAATTTCGAGGGATCTAAAGGATTGTGTATGGTGTATGTATGCATTGATGTGTGCATGATACGTGAGGTGTAAACCAATACTCATGTCGCATGCAAACTTGAAGGCAGTAAGTATGAAGATGTGGAATGACTCATGGAGTTATGACATAGTCAGGGAATCATCTAGGTAACACATGTATCCCCAGGGAATCACCTAGGCACTACCTATGAACTTATTCAATCATCCAGGGACTATTGATATTTTCAACCACAAACCCATGTATTTACATGTTTTACTGAGGAATATGTAGTCTTTAGACAATATGGGTGATAAGTTTACTACAATGTTATTTCTGAGTAATTACATGAGTGCATGAGTAGAGCCTGAGTGTTTCATCAGTGCACAGGTATGCCTCAGTATTTTAATGACTGCACGGGTTGTAAGTGGGTGTTTATGTGGCTGCATAGGTTCTGGGCAAATGTTATAATGATTGCATTGTTACAGTCTTGTAAATTTAGTGAGAAATGTTTAAAAGTGCAGAAGGAGAGATGCAGTGAAACTGAAAGAACAAGCTGAGAGTGTAGTTGATAAGGCCTTTGCTTTGAAGAGTAAGCTTTTCATTTTGATTAAATAGAATGAAGACTTTGACAAATTAGTGTTGTGCATGAGGAAACAAAACCAGAAGAAAATATTAGTGAATAGAAGTATCTTTTGTATAGATTTTTAGTGGAGAATGGATAAATACTTCTAGTACAGAGCCCTTCTTTAATGAAGAAAGTTGTCTCCAGGAAAACAGATTAGTTCATGGTATTGATTAAAGAGGACAATGTTATGAAATGAAGAATGGTAGTCCTATAGCAAAAGAGGTGATGGTACATCGAAATGTAGAAGAAGTTATTGCAAAAGAGGTACAAGGAAGGTATAGTCAGGGTACTGTATACACATGGAATTGTAGTAGTGTTTCTATTATTAGACAGCAATCCATTGATTTATTAAGAACTTTCCAACATATCTTTCCAAGGTGAAGTTTGAAACTCAAAATGATTTATACCACTCAACAATGCAAACTTTGGGTAAGAGGCTGTATTATGTCAAAACTCCTGCTTTATGTTTAGGAGAAATGAATAGAGCACTTTTGCAAGGTAGTGTGACAGACATAGAAAAGGTTTGTGCTGATGTGCAGTTTTGTTTCTTTGGTCCTGAACAGGATTCTAAGGAAAATGAAGAGTTGTGAAGAGGAGGAGTTGCAGAGCAAGACGCATTTTACAGTTGGTAGTTTTAAAGAAGAGATCATAAAATTTAACACAGTGTTGTCTAAAAAAAACAGAGTATGTTTGTAAATGTTGTCGATGCACTTACTAGAAGTTTTAACCACAGATTGTTGACATATTTATAAAGTGAAAAAGTAAATAATAATAACTGGCAAAAGTTACCTGTGTATTTATTTGTAGAGGGTAGGTTTAACTTCTCTATAAGGCAAGTGTTGTATGCAAGACTGACCTGATGTTGTGTACAGATGTCTTATAACTCAAGGACTTCAACTGGGAGGTATGGCAGTGAAAGAGAGTCCTTTAATGATTGCTTAAATCATGACAATAACGAAGAAAAGAAAAACCAAAGTGACTTGTTTGATTGACTTCGCAACAAGAAGTCGAAACACTCCTTTTTGTATTACAGTTCTATGGGACTGGTTTCAGTTCTCCCTTGAAAGATGTTCCCCAGTATTGTCCCTGTTTCCTGGAGCACCCTCGATCCTTCTTTGGCACAACTTGAAAAAAAAGAACTCCATAATAGTGGGCCCAGCAGATACGCTACAGTAAAAAAAACAAAAAAAAGAACAGGGGTTGAGTGGGCTGTTGTTTCTGATACATGGAATAGTGCCACCGCACCCCTCACTCAAGTGGTGTTAAGACTGTTCTGGTATTCGGCTACATACCCCTCCACCAGCCGTGTTTTGTTAATATACCAAAAAGGGAGACTTGCCTGTAGCCACAGTGGAGGTACTGGCGAGATCTGCCCAGCAGCCTCAGCAGTATCGGGAGCGCCTCTCGGTGTCCTCTGGTCATAGGGGGGTGGAGACATGCTTCTGGGCTCCTCCGCTGCAGTCTTGTTGCTCTCAGCCTCTCTCTCTCGAGCTCTTCAGCTCTTTCTGGAACCGGCTCACCTTCCTCCCGCGTTCCGTCCTCCGTACTCTTATGTACTGGATCTCATCCCTCCTCTGGAGCGGACGCGCTGGGCTCCACTTCCGGTTTGTGTACCGCAAACACTGGTGCACTGACCTTCGTTTCTTTTTGTTCTTCACCGGACGCCGTATTGATGTCGAAAGAGGCGGCCGGTGCTGTATTACAGCAAGTTATATGTAAGTAGTGTTACAATAAATTAGAAGATAAGAAAATGAACAACACATGGATATTAGATTCCAATTTGTAAGATAACAAAATGAGCGCTAATGTAGAAAATCTCTGACGGGCAAAACATTTAATAAAAATCAACATTTATTAGTCTTTGCAGCATTGCGAAGGGCCTTTATGGACTTATCTTAAGCACTCACTACCACTCCAAAATCCATGCAGTATGGTGCCATTGGCGAAAACTGTGGAGCCAAATCTTGAAGTTGAGATTGGCCTTTTGAATGGACTCTCTTTGAATGGACACTCTGCTTCGGTGTTATTGTGCTGCTATTGAAGTTGAGGGTCCTTCAGCTTTGCGTTGCCTTGTTGCTGCTCACTATGAACTTGTCTTATGAAATGTGCAAAAAATATAAAAGGGGTACAAAATCACCATGTATGATTTTTGACAGAATTGCGAAGAGCTGTAACACACTGCTCACCATCTGTTATAGAAACACTATAGTCAATGCAATACGCGGCTAGTTTTGAAAACCCTGGAGCCATATATGTTGTAGTAGTCTATACTTCTAAAGGGACTTTGTGGCCTGGAATTTTTCACGCTGCAACTGAAGTAGATGTTCCGTCAGCTTCTCTCTGCTAGATTGCCAGTTAGAGATGTTTTCTATGTTAGGTTTTAAGATGATACACCATGGATGTCATCCCACACAAATATTGTGTATTCATCTCTCTACAGTGGAACTTTTCACAGAGTGTGTATTGTACTTGTTTTGGAGAAGTTTTAGATTTTTGTTTGTGTAAAAATGGGTAGGTTTATGGGTGTTTTGGAGTTCTGTTCTATTCGTGGGTTCAGATGTTGAAAGTTAGGTGAAATAGTTTTTGTTAAATATGTTGTTAAAATAAAGTTAAACTATTATGTTACTAAACAGCTAGACTCAAACTTTGTGTAAAATCTGTTTAAATATCTGTTTTACATTTTGTCATTTGTATCTGTGACTACTCATGTCATTGCGTCCTTCAGTGTTGCATTTTTTTTCCGAAAGTTAAATTAGTATCTTACTTAATAGCTACAGTGAAAGTTTATTTAGGATATGTCTATATATGTGTTTTACACTTTGTCAAAAACACAGTCTGTCCTTAGCAATGGCACTTACAGAATCATACAGGCAATCATGCAATCAATGTGCAATCATCAAGGACATCCTTTCTCCATGACTCTGCAATAGCACCTCCTGGCATAGTACGGGTTGGGGGATGAAGTCTCCTTGGCTATTGAAGGTATTTGGGGGCCAAGTATCCCTTTTGCTACCTCTAGCAAGTTCCACAGAGTCAGTTTGCTAAGAGGTCTTTGAAGGCCACACACCCTTTCTGCACCACTCTGCAAACACGTCTCCTAGCATACTACTGGTTGGCAAATAACGTTGTCTTGGATGCTAAAAGACGTTGGGGACCAAAAAGCCCTCCTGGTACTTTCTATAAGTCCCACTCAGCGGGATTTCTGAGAGTTGTTCAGAGGCCCGCCCCCTTTCCAGACCATTCTGCAAAGACCATTGGTACTTAAAAAAAAAAGGAAATTCATCAGTTATAGTTTGCTGAGCTGACTATAACCCACACCACCTTAATGCACTGCTTATTACCTCACACATTACATCACTCATGACATGATCAGTGATATAACTCATGAAATCACTAATGACATCTCAAATGACTGGGTGTATGAGTGCTTGTATGGATGATTCAGTGGGTGTGTGATTGACGGTATAAGTGAGTGATTAGGTGTCTCAGTGAATGTATGTATGAGCGACTGGTTGTGTGAATGTCTGTATCAGTCTGTCAGTTGGTGTCTAAGTGGTTGTATGGGTGCTTCAGTGGGTGTGTGAGTGGCTGTATGGGTGATAGATTGGTTGTCTGAGTTCCTGTAAGGGTGTCTGAGTGTCTGTGTGTGTGTGTGTGATGGGCTTGTGACTGCCTGTATGGATGAATGAGTCGTTGTGTCAGTGGCTATGGGTTAGTGAATGTGTGTATGAGGGGCTGTATGGGGGAGTAAGTATGTGTATGGCTGTGTGAGTGAGAGAGTTGATGTGTCAGTGGTATATAGGTGAGTAACTGGGTATGTGAAAAGCAGTATAGGTGAGTGATGGGATATATGAGTGATTGTATGGGTGAGTGAGTGAATGTAAGAGTGGCTGTATGGGTATGTGTGTGCTTGTGTCAGTGACTGTATCGGTGATATCGTATATGTTAGTATCTGTATGTCTAAGCAAGCGGATGAGTGTGTAACTGTATGGGCGAGTAAGAGGCTGTGTGATTGACTGCATGGGGGAGTGAGTAGGTGTGAGTAGCTCTATGGGTGACTGACCCAATGTGTGAGTGGCTGTATGGGGGTATGAGTGAATATGTCAGTGGCTGTATTGGTGAGTGAGTGGGTGTATGAATGGCTGCATGGGTGAGTTAGTGGATGTGTGTGTAGATCTATGTATCAGTGAGTGGGTATGATAGTAGTGGTATGGGTCTGTGAATGGGTTTGTGAATGGTTGTTCTTTTACCATACATGTTCAGACACAAACATACACTGCTCATCCTGCACTCATTCTTTTTATTCACCATAGCTACTGCAAATCCAGGCTATGTTATATTGAGAGGGGATTTCCATCAGCCTACTGCACTTGCAATGGTCCCAGCGCACTTGTATTGGCTGAAGACCAATACCCATGCACCTGGGTGTAATCATAAGACTTTCATCTATCTGTAACCAGTATACCATTCCATCTTATATACTCGGCCCAGACTGTACCCGCTGTAGCTGGAGTACTTCCTTTATCCAACCTATAAGTCCGATTAACTGCTTTCAACCAACTCACTGTGGAGGGAGGACTTAGGTCCAACCAATCTATACATATCTCTCTTCTAGCTAGCAATACTAGGTGGAACAACAAGTATCGCTGAGATTTACTAAGAAGATACGTGGTTATACTATCAACCCCTAAAAAGACCAGCACAGGAGTCATCTTGATGTTTGTCCCCATCATTTCTGAAATGACACTACTCACGATTTCCCAAAATCTTTCAAGCATTGGACAAGTCGCAAAAACATGTTTGTCATTTGCTTCGAAAAGTGCACATCTTCTACATTTAGGTGCCCAATACAGTCCATTGATGGTGAAGTAATGATTTTATCTGTAAGTTGGCCAATTTAACAGTAGAGTATAAAAATTGTAAGCATGTGTGCCACAAATAGGATAGACCTGCCCTGGAATAATCTCCTCCCATATCTTCGGTTGTACTGGCAATTTCCTATCCTCCGCATCTAATAGCTTCCAATACCACATAGTAGCATCTCTGCCCTTAGCTTTCACAACTTGCATGGGTGATTCTTCCTCCCAGGTGTTATTCCATCCTTGAATGTCACTTTTATACCAGGAAGAGAGCTGAATATACTTAAATTTTGATTGGGAGCCCCCTGCCCTAACATTGAGTATTTCCCGGGGTATTAAACCCTGTTCTGTAAATATCTCCCCCCCAGGGAGACTTAATCTATCCAACATACATTCAGGTGTACCAGGAGAATCCCAAATTGGTTAAACTCCAGAGTAGTAACTTAGCAACTAACTTTTCCTAACTCTGACCCATAAAGTAAGTGCAGTCCTCAAAACCTTTAATCAGACTTTTTTGAAGAGTTTCGGAGCTCCAAACCTATAGAGAAACCCTGTGACTCCCCATTCTGCAGTAATTTCTGCCAACATCCTCCCTCAAGATGAACTATCGGGAGTCCCAAGAAGCATCCTGCAGTTCTTGAATTGAATACAGGTTCAAATGGAGAAGTTCCAGGCCCCTTTTCCCTGGGCCAATTTTGGTCCCTTGGACTTCATGCCCCGGGACCTGGCATTTTTTTTTTTTAAATAATGGAAGGGGGCGCAAGGCTCCCTTTCTCTGGGCCAAGTTTAGCCCCGAAGACTACATCCCCCGGGGTTTGCCCTTTATTTTATTTCATTTTTTTTTTTTTTACATGGGAGGGGTCCGTGTAGGCCCCCTCCCAAGTTAGGGTGGGCAGAGTTTGCGGAGTTGCACTATGCGGAATTCTGCGGAGTTGCATAAAAACTCTGTGGAATTCTGCGGAGTTCTGCTCTGCCCTACCTATGATACTGAATCACATCAACGTGCTTCTCACTTCTAGGTATGGTAAAGTGGTCAGATCTGTCCTTTTCTTCTGATACATTAGCAAGAAATTGAAAGTTTCTTGGTCGGTAGTATTCTGAATAGAAAATGGAGCTGTTCTGCTTTTGTCTAAGGTTTAATATTTCCCTTTAATCCTGCAAATGCCCGTCTTTGAGCTTCCACATTGCCCGGAGTTGCAGGTGGCGGATCTGTAATGAAGTTATATTTAATTTTCTATGGGTTACTTGTAGTTTTTTTTTTTTTTTGCTAATTCATACCATGCACAGTTCTTACATCCCTTCATATTGATTATAACACCCATTAAACAGAAATGAGTACAGAAGCACTGAGTTTGTTGGGTGCTGAAAGGCACATTAGCAGCTCTCCAAGCAATTTGAAGCTACATGTCCAGCAGGAAGTGCACTTAAAAACAGTAGCTAGATTGGGGAGATTGGATTTAAATGCAAGACTTCACACCCGCTGATTTAAAAACTCAAAAGCGAAACCAAACTGCACTCAATATAGACCACCGCTAACTAACACACATTAAAGGTTTCTTCTAATGCGTAGAGGTGCACGTCTTACTTTTCAAAATTACTTCTGTAAAGTCTGACATTCTATTCACTCACAGCAAGCAAGGGAAACTCTAGAAAAGTTTAATTTAAGGGGTACGCAAAAACAAATGAGAGACTCATGGGGAACGATCCTCATGAGTAACTTCCAATGGTGGGTCAGTGTACCACTCAATAAAAGCTAAAAAACAACAGGGCACAACACGCTAGCGCTAGCTATCTACAGAACATTTCTTCCACCACACCATCACCACACCATCTCCTTAACACTAACCCTGGGTGTAGTTCGCGAAGTAGTGCTATGCGTAGCTATGCAAAGTGCACTTCGCACTACGTGAGCTACGCATCACACTTCGCGAACTGCGTAGTACCCTGTTCGCACTGTGCAAGATTCCGTTTTCAATGATTGCACAGTGCGGACAAGCATCCGGCACTGGGCAATCATTGAAAATGGCATCTTGCACAGTGCGAGCTGTAGTTTTCTGCCGCTTGAGTAGATTTTTACTTGAGCGGCAGCTTTCTCAATGCGGACTGGTAGTTTCTCATCGCGAGCGGTTGCGAGCATACGCGACCACTCGCAATGAGAACCCTGATCTCCCCGCGTTGAGAATCTCGCCCGGAGGTTTATTTTCCACGCTCGCGATCGGCAAGTTGATGTTGCTGATCGCGAATGAGGAAAAAGTCTCGCCGGGATGTCATTTTGCTTGCTCGCGGTCGCCAACTTGACGTTGAGGACCGCGAGCAAGCAAAAAATGACCGCTGCACTATGCTACGCTATGCGAGTTTGCACTGTATTACGTGCATTTCGCGTAGTGCGAAGTAGCGCAAACTTCGCAAACTACGCGAGCGTAGCGCAGTGCTTTGCCGAGGCTTACTTAACACCAGCAGCAACGACCAAAGCGGTGTAGCTGATCACCTTTTTCAACACCAGGACAACCATTCTGGCCCGTCACACTCGCCCTATAGTGCAATCTTTTATTTAAAACTTCAATTCTCTATTGCCTTTTACTTTAATACGTGCTACTACCCGGAACCCACAATAATCCCCTGGGGACAGATGCACTTCCAGTACTAGGCACTCACCCTCGGCCTGCCCCAGGCAGGATTGGCCTCCCTCTCTTCGCCACTGGAGAACTTGCGGCTCTTGCCTTTGTTATGCACCATTAGATGCTTGCAGTAGAGCTGCACATACACGTCCTTGTGCTGGTCCCAAGCCGGCAGCCTTTAGCTTGTCATTGGTCAGCACTGCGTCGCCCCTCAGAATCCTCCCCTTACACCGCCCCACCGCTGGGACCTGTGCAGATCACTGATGACATCTCAAATGACATCACTGATGACATCACTGATGACATCATCCAGTGACTGTGTGTTTCTGTAAAGTTTAAATATGTTTTATAAATATGACTTACAGTTGGAATGCTTGAGCTGTGGGATCACGGCGCCTCTTAGGTAAGCGTGAGTAAATAATACCTCTTTCTTAAGCAGTGCAGTAGATGAGGGACAGCACCCTAAACCCTCCTGGTGGACCACAAGTGATCACACTAGTAAACTTTGTCTTAGGCTTCCCCACGACGAAACACGTGTTGGCTGGGCAAAATCTATAATTAAAGAAACAAAGAACAATATAGAACCACAATTGTATTTATTTGAAGAGCTCAAGATATTTTTTGTTAACATTGTTTAATGATCTTTAAATGCATACTAAATGTAATAACATGTTTTATAAATATTTTCGCCAAGGTATATTGAAGAATGAGTGGGTGTATAAGTGTGTGGATGGAGGATTTAGTAGGTGCGTGACTGACTGTAAAAGTGAGTGATTAAATGCGTCTAACTGAATTCATGGGTTAGTGACTAAACTGTGTGAATGTCTGTATCAGTCTGTCCATTGCTGTGTAAGCTGCTGCATTGGTTGAAGAGTAGCTACATGAGTGTCTATATGGGTTATTAATTGGTTGCCTGAGTATTTGTATGGGTGCCTGAGTGTGTGTGTGGGTGGGTGCATAGATGTGTGAGTTCTTTATTCACTGGGTGAATGGGTTCAAGACTGCACGTGGAAGCAGCTGTATGGGTGGGTGAGTGTGTGTATGGGTGTGTTGGTGAGTGAATGGATATCTCAGTGCTACATGTCCAAGTAACTACATATGTAAAACGCTGTGCATGAGAGAGTTGGAGTATATAAATGACTATACTTGAGAGTCAGTGATTGTGAAAGTGATGTATGGATGAGTGTGTACTTGTATCAGTGATTGTATAAGAGAATAAGTAAATGTTAGTATCACTATGAATAAGTGAGGTTGTGTGTGTATAACGGTATAGCTGAGTAAATAGAAGTGTGATTCATTCTTTGCATGACTGACTAGATGTGTGAGTAACTCTAGATGAGTGGTGGTGTGTGAGTGTTTGTATAGGTGTATGAGTACCTATAATAGTGTTGTATTGATGAGTCACTGCATGTATGAGTGACTGTATGGGTGAATGAGTGGATGTGTGTGTAGACCTAGGAATCAGTGTGTGCGTACGTAGTAACTGGTATTGTTATCTCTATTTTTTTGAAAATGGTAGTCTGTATTTTAGAGTAGGTGTATCAAAGGTTTTATTAAGGTATGAGGAGGTGCATCAGATTTTCACGTGGATGATGTCATCAGTGATGTCATCAGTGATGTCATCAGTGATGTCACTGACCATGTCATGAATGATGTAATATGTGATGTCATCAGCAGTGCATTGCAGGGACATGAGTTATAGTTAGCTCAGCTAACTATAACGACCAAATTTCTATGGTTTTGTACGAGTGAAATGTGCAGCTAACTGTAACATCACTGAAACCTATGTTTTTTTCCAGTGAATTTCAAAGGTTTTTTAAATGCTAATTTGTAACTATAACGTCCCTGAAACCTATGTTTTTTTTGTGAATTTCAAAGGTTTTTTAAATGCTAATTTCTAATTATAATGTTCATTAAACCTATGGTTTTTTCAGTGATTTTAAATTATCATTCCATTCTCAACCGGGTGAAAACAGCCGATATCGCCAGTTTTCAAGCAATAGCTTCCACAAAAAAATATCGCCACAAATGAGAACAACAACTAGCGCTAATAATAATAATAAAACAGGCGATAAGCTGCTTTAGTAGTAGGAATGTAACATCTGCCTTTTACTGGTGTAAAGTAGGAAGACTACCTACAGTGTGAAAGGGAGACCAGCCCAAAATCACATATGAAGACCAACTCATGTCATAGAGCTACTGATCATGCACCTCCCACACCCAAGAAGGCCACAAAACCCACTGCAACCACCCTCAGGACCTCCTCCCCGGACTACCCCCCTACTACCACGGAGGCAGCGCACAACAGGACAGCGAACCTTCCAAAAACGGCATGGCCCCTCAGCCACATAATAGCTGAAATGTGGCAACCAAACATGTGTGAAGGACGCAAGTCACCCACCAATAATAATGCACAAAATACCAAGTGTATTGGTGATGTGCTGTAAAGACCTCACTATGCAGAGCACAAACCTCTCCATGTGTACATATACTGCTGGTGCTTGTAGTGTTGTGGAGAGTGGACGCAACCATGGTACCTCAGGCAGTGGGAAGATCTCGGTTGTGTACCTGTGTCGTCGTCCCCTGTAAGCGGAAATGCAGTGGGCTGGTCCAACGTATGCCAATCTAGCATAGAAGTGTGAATAAATAGTCCGGGGCTCTGGGGGTGGTTCACTTGTGTGAAGGCCAACGCGTCTGCTAGAGTGGCGGCCCTACCCATGACCGCGGGCCTTCTCGACACTCGCCCCCTGCGAACACAGCGGCACAGCACCGCAGAGTTACTCTACTGCCTTCGATCTACACTGCGGACAGCAGGGCTCACAATTCAGATGGAGCTGCGCTTGCAGATGACGCAGTCCTGTAGGCAAGACACATCGCTCCCAGTGCGGCCCGCCCAGACCACGCACCATCGCAGGCTGCGTACATGATGAGCGCCAGAGGTACCACTAACTCAGTGCACCACAAGTCACCGCCACGTGGCCTTATTAAGGCAGAAATCATTAAACACAAGACATTGCTACCAGTGTGACCCGCCCGGACCACGCATCATCGCAGGGTGCGCACACACTGAGTGCTTCAGGTGCCACTAACTCAGTGCACCACAAGTCACCGCCACGCGGCCTTTCTGAGGCAGAATTCATTAGACAAAAGACATTGCTACCAGTGCGGCCCGCCCGGACCACGCATCATCGCAGGGTGCGCACACTCTGGTTGCTTCAGGTGCCACTAACTCACTGCACCACAAGTCATCACCACATAGCCTTATTAAGGCAGAATTAATTAGACAAAAGACATTGCTACCAGTGCGACCCGCCTGGACCACGTATCATCGCAGGCTCCGCACGCTGAATGCTTCTGATGCCACTAACTGTGCAGCTCAACTCAACGCCACGTGGCTGTGGGCCCTTGCTGTCCGCTGCCTCTGGCCTACACTGCGGTCAGCATGGCTCACAATTAAAATTGAATCTTGATTCATTAATTACAGAGTCCAGTAGGCAACTAACTACAATGTCCCTGAAACCTACACAATATCCTTTTAGTATCCTTGCTTCAAGAACTTTTTTGATATCAATTATAGCTTTAGTACAATCACCAAATTCATCTTGCAAGTCCAAAGGAACACTGAATGGCAGTCTACAC
This sequence comes from Triturus cristatus, assembly GCF_964204655.1. Classification (NCBI taxonomy): domain Eukaryota; kingdom Metazoa; phylum Chordata; class Amphibia; order Caudata; family Salamandridae; genus Triturus; species Triturus cristatus. The sequence goes on from NC_140593.1 coordinate 542,454,460, forward strand.
TGCGGCCAGCAGAGCTCACAGTTTGAATTCAGTTTTGATTCATTCATTTCAGCGTCCAGTAGGCAACTAATTATAACGTCCCCGAAACCTACACATTTCAACAGTGAATTCCATACATATTTCATCTTATGTTACCTACACTGCGGTCAGCAGAGCCCACAATAAACATTGAGACATGATTTATTAATTGCAGACAGAATTGTACTCTATGTCCTCGGATTTTGTCAAGAGGAAGTGACAAAAAGCATTCCTCGATGTCTGTGCTGACTACTGACTTCCATCTACATTGCGGACTGCAGAGCTCACAATTCAGATTGAGTTGCAATTGCAGATGATGCAGTCCAGTAGGCAAGAGACATTGCTCCCTGTGCGGCCCGCCCGGACCACGCATCATCGCTGGCTGCTCACACGCTGAATGCTACTAATGCCCCTATCTCAATGCAGCACAACTCATGGACTCTTTATAACAAAATGTTTTGTGTATTATTTCACATCTGATGCCCCTACCTCAGTGTACCACAAGTCATGGACCCTTTACGATATAATCTTTTGTGTATTATTTCACATCTGGTGCCCCTACCTTAGTGCAGCACAAATCATTGACCCTTTATGATTGAATCTCTGTGTCTGATCCAATGATTACTGTTTTACTTGTTGCCAGCACCAACCATTCCCGGAGGGCTGGCTTACACTCACCCCACACGCATCCAGCACAGATGTCACTGGACATGTGACCCTGGTAATAAAAAGTCGAGCGCACGTGCCCGTACCCAGTTCCACTACTAGCTCTGTCCGTGTGTTCATTATGTATGCAACATGCTGCCCCTGGGCCCTACCACATTACATTGTGCTCTGGACAGCGTATGCAACCAACTTACCTTTGACAGTGGAAGAAAACTTTGGTTATGTAATTTTGTCTCGGTCATTGTACAAGTACGTACGTAGAGACTGGATGTTTAGAGTACTGCAAGGAGAGTGTATAGTGATTTTATAAGTGCGTGGGGATTGGCGGAGTGATTGTATAAGTACATTTGTTGGCGCAGCCTAACTCGGCCAACAAGCGTGTCTCTAATTGGCTGCCCTCCATGTCCCAAAAACTGAAATTTGGGTTTTGCATGGCCCGGTATTGCTACAGCTGCAATACTCCACTGAATGTGCAATAAACATTCACATCCACACAGATGTGTCATGTCCACCATCTTTATTGTGTGGAACTATAGATGAATGTAGGGTCAGTGTATCCCCGTACCTTCCATGTTGGCCATGTTGTGGGACTTGGCTCCCAGTGTGACAAATTGACGCTTGCGACCCGGGTGACGGCAGCACTACAACAAGAACACCCGCATGGCGGGCGGCGGGCGGCCCAGTGTTGCCAGATTTTTTAAGCATTCTCTAGCACAAAGCCAACCAAAAAGTAGTCCAAAGTAGCCCAATATTGCTACTTTAAGGAAGGAGGGGCAGGGACATCGTCAAGCAGGTAGTGAATGCATTGGAATTGATGTTGCAGCAGGCTGCCAAGTAAATATTTTTCTAATAAAGCGCTTTAACATACTACTTTGCTGGAGCGCTGTATATATATTTATAATTTGGCAACTAGCACAAACCAAAAGTTTACCGCACAACCGGGAAAAATTTAGCCCAATTGTGCGTGATCTAGCCCAATATGGCAACAGTGCCGCATCAGTTGATTCCTCATACATCTCACGATGGAGCCACGCCCATAGCTCTGGAGTCATTCTTCACAGACTCACGCAGGACTGGCATACGCCAGGCCAGCCCACCCTACTTACGCTTACAGGGATGAACAACAACACTACATGGCCCAAATTTTCATTGCAGTGATCTGCTGGTCACACCCTAGTTGTCAGTACGCCACAGCCACTCCCTCACGGCTAGTATACACCCACACCACACCCATCCAACACAGGCGTCACAGAACACGTGACCCTCCCAATAAAAAAGACTGGGCGCACGTGCTCGACGCTATTTCCATTTCAGTGTAGGCCTGAGCCATCGAACAGCATGGACTCAGAGGTCACTGAGTTAGTGGCACCGCAAGTGTTGAGCGGGTGTGCAACCTGCGATGATGATGGGTGCACTGGTTTGTCCTCTGCCATGGCAATCTCAAGACACAGCTCCAAATGTGAGACATGTTGGCCTGCGGAGCGGGGCTGCATGATGTGGAGGGTGCCCTGTCCGCGAAAAGGTGAGCAGTGAGACCTGGGTGCGCAGGGGCAGGCAGACACCTGTGGGCGGCAGGAGTTGATGGGGTGCAGCAGCCTGGGTGCACAGCAGCGGGACAGCGATTTAGGCGTGCGCAGTCGTATATACTCTGCCATTACTAATTCTGTACTATGTTTAAGATGTGGGAGCTTGAGGGCTCTACTAGGTCCCGGCACGTGGTTGGAGACACAGCTGTGGCGTAAAGGTGAGCTGTGAGGGTTTTGTCCTCAGTATGGGCACTCACTGTCCCTCTTCATCTCTTAATTTCTTTCCTTCACACTCTTTTACTCTCTCTTCCTCTCACACTGTTTCTCTCTTTCTCTCTCTTCCTCACACTCTTTCTCTCGCTCTCTCTTCCTCTCTCACTGTTTCTCTCGCTCTTCATCTCTCTCACTCTTTCTCTCTTTCTCTCTGTCTTTGTCTCACTCTTTCTTTCTTTTTCTCTCTCTCTCTTCCTCTCACTCTCACTGTTTCTCTCTTTCTCTCTGTCTTCCTCTCACTCTTTCTTTCTTTTTCTCTCTGTCTTCCTCTCACTCTTCTTTCTCTGTCTGTCTCTCTTTCTATCTCCTTTGATGGACGCATGATGCACAATCTTATCTTGCTTTTTATCTAACAGGCTGTGATTCACAAATTGAGGCCCCCCACACGGAAATTCCCACCACTCTGTGCCACCAGAGCTGAACTCGTGTGGAACCTGCGATGATGCGTGGCCATCCTGACAATTAGCACCCACTTTGAATTGTGCGCCCTGCTTCACTGCGAGTACGCAACCCATGAGAAGGTTGCTTCGGAATGTGGAGGACCCTCTTACACACACGCAGGTGGCGGAAGGTGAGCAGAAAGGCTTCTTTCCGCAGCAGCGGGCAGTCACCTCTGGGCGGTGGAAGTGGATAGTGTGCAGCAGCCTGGGCGCATAAGAGTGCACAGACACCTCTAACCAGTGAGAGTGGATGGGTGCAGCGGCCTGAATGCGCAGCGGCGTAACAGAGAATTACACGTGTGCAGTTGTATGTACTCTGCAATTACTAATTCTATACTATCTTTGAGATGACTAAACTTGAGGGTGCACTATGTCCCGGTACGTGGTTGGAGACACACCGGTGGCAGAAAGGTGAGCTGAGAAGATTTTCTCCAGTGTCAACCCTCCCTCACCCTCTCTTCCTTTCTCTCTCACACTTTCTCTCATTCTCTGTCTCTTCCTCTCTCATTCTTTCTTTCTCTCTCTTCCTCTCTCTCACTCTTTCTCTCTCTCTCTTCCTCTCTCTTACACTGTTTCCCTCTCTCTTCATCTATTACACTCTTTCTCTCTTTCTCTCTTTCTCTGTCTTCCTCACTCTCACTCTTTCTCTCTCTCACTCTCACTCTTTCTCTCTCTCTCTTCCTTTCTCTCACTCTTTCTCTCTCTCTCTTCCTCTCTCCCACTGTTTCTCTCTCTCTTCATCTCTCTCATTCTTTCTCTCTCTCTCTCTTCCTCTCTCTCACTCTTTCTCTCTCTCTTCGTATCTCTCACTCTTTCTCCCTGAATTCCTCTCACTCTTTCTTTCTTTTTCTCTCTCTCTTCCTCTCACTCACACTGTTTCTCTTTCTCTCTGTCTTCGTCTCACTCTTTCTTTCTTTTTCTCTCTGTCTTCCTCTCACTCTTTCTTTCTGTCTCGGTTTTTCTCTCCTTTGATGGACGCATGACGCACAATCTTATCTTGCTTTTTATCTAACTGGCTGTGATTCATGAATCAACGTCCCCCCAACACCACCACAGCTGAACACGTGTAGAACCTGCGATGATGCGTGCCATCCTGACAACACCTGAGAAAGTTGCTTCGGCACGTGGTGGACTCTCTTACACACATGCCGGTGGCAGATGGTGTAGAGAGAGGATTCTTTCCGCAGCTTTGGGCAGTCACCTCTGGGTGGTGGGAGTGGATAGTGTGCAGCAGCCTGGGCGCACAAGAGCGCACAGACTCCTCCGAGCAGTGGGAGTGGATGGGCTGTAGCAGCCTGAGTGCGCATTGGCGAAACTGAGAATTAGGCGTGTGCAGTTGTATGTACTCTGCAATTACTAATTCTGTACTATCTTTCAGATGACTAAACTTGAGGGTGCACTATGTCCCGGCACGTGCTTGGAGACACACCGGTGGCACAAAGGTGAGCTGCGAATATTTTCTCCAGTGTCAACACTCCCTCTCCCTCTCCATCTCTTCCTTTCTCTCTCTCACACTTTCTCTCTTTCTCTGTCTCTTCCTCTCTCTCATTCTTTCTTTATCTCTCTTCCTCTCTCTCACTATTTCTCTCTCTCTTCCTCTCCCTCACACTGTTTCTCTATCTCTCTTTTCCTTGTATGTTACTCTTTCTCTCTTTCCCTCTCTCACTCTTTCTCTTTTCCTCTGTCTTCCTCTCTCTCTCACTCTTTCTTTGTCTTCCTCCCTCTCACTCTTTCTCTCCTCCTCTCTCTCACTCTTTTTGTCTCTCTTTCTCTTTCTCTCTCACTCTTTCTCTCTCTATCTTCCTCTCTCTCACACTGTTTCTCTCTTTCTCTCTTCCTTGTATCTCACTCTTTCTCTCTTTCTCTGTCTCTTTCTTTGACTTCCTCTCTCTCTCACTCTTTCTTTGATTCTCTCTCTCTCTCTTTCACTCTTTCTTTTTCTCCTTTGCTGGACGCATAACGCACCATCTTATAATTCTTTTTGTCTTGCAGGCTGTGATTCACAAGTGGTCCAGCGATGACACGACATGGCTGTACATAGTTTTATTTGTTGTTGTTTTGTTTTAATAAAATGTTTTATATGTAAATCCATACATAACTAAGATTCTTATTTGTCCAACCTCACAAACATCTTCTTATTAATAATTATACAACATTACCCAATTTTTTACATTTCAGATTCCTTAACGTGACTGTTACATTTGTTTGTGGGGGGTAGGGGTGAGGGGGGTGGCGGACAACGAGCTCCTGCTGGGGGATGTCAGGGCAGTGTTGGATGTCCAACCTGCATGATCGTTGCCTCCATTGCATCTGTTTTCAGAGACTTACGAGCTGGCGGGCTGGCTCGTAGATTAAGAGCTGCGAGCCGACTGGCAGGCTCATAGAGAGAGAACCGCGGCCAGTCAGTGCGCAGAGGGAGAGCTGCGGGCCAGCTCGCAGAGGAACACCTGTGGGCCGATTGGTATAGGGAAAGGTGCAGGCCATCGGCTTCCAAAGGTATAGATGCGGAACAGTGATGTGGGGAGAGGGACCGTGAGGAGCTTATCTCGCAGAGAGAGACCTGCGATATATTTCCAGTCTTGGCTTCACAGATACAACTCAGGGCCCGAGAACTCGCACCCGAAGAGCTGTGACCCGGCAAGTGGTTCGCAGAGGGAGACTTGCGGGCCCAAGAATGTTGTTAGAGGTATACTGTTGATGGGGGAAAAGGGTGCGTTACCTGCTGATGTAGGGAGACGCAGCGTGAAAGGGGTATCTCGCACAGACAGAGCTCTGGTATATTGAATTGCCCCCGGGACCTTTCTTTTATATTTTCACTCGATGACAAGGCAAGGCACAAGATGGGTGCTAACACTTCCTGGTTTGAAATGTTAGCAGCCAATCAGAGAACACTTCCTGGTTTGAAGTGTTAACAGCTAATCAGAGGCAAGCTCGTGCTCTGGAGTTACGCACCATCCAGATATATATATCTTTTTTCCTTTAATATCTTAAAAACTACTAAACAGATTTACACCATTTTAAAAAAAGCGCGCTTTCTGGATCAAGACCTTTTTCCCTGCCAAATTTGGCGTAATTCCGTTCAGCAGTTTTACCTGTAGCCTTGTCTAAAGTTTCCTATGGAAAATGCATTGAGAAAACACTTTTTCGGACCCTCCTTTTTTCTCAGCCCCCCCCTTGACCAATCACCCTGTAATATGTCTTCGCATCTGGATGGCTCCGGTCGTGGGTACAAATATCTTGCAATAAACTAGCGTTCAATCAACAACCAACCTTGTACGTCCTCAATACACCCCTAAACTTTCAAGATAGGAGCTGATCAAAAAAGAGACACTTTTTGGAAAATGTAGTAAAGATTCGTCAAATAACGCCAAAGTTATAAGCACATGGAGGACTCCAGGAGTGGGGCCGCACCACCCCCTTCCCAACATGAGTGAAGCCCCCGCAGCCCCAGCGAGCCCCGCTATTATTTTTGAAGAAATGCCCCCGGGACCTAGCCCATCCCAGGGTCTCATTAAGATAAAACGCGGGAACACGTGACCCTAGCACGAATTGCGCCGATATTTGTGTTTTTAAAAAAAGTATGCTTTCTTTGGCCTTGAGGGTCCTTCTGGGGCTCCCTGAGCAGGCCTAGGGGGTCAGGGTGTTTCTACACTGTCCCCTTCTCTTGTTTTATACCTTGGTTTCTCTGTTTTCTGGTGACTCGCTTCTACCGAGTCACAAGATTGCTGCCAACACTTCCTGGTTTGGAGTGTTGACATCCAATCACAGTGAAGCTCGTGCTCGGGACTTTTATTTTAATAATTTCTCAGCAACTACTGTACGGATTTACACCATTTTAAAAAAAGGTCTCTTTCTTATCCAAGCCAAATTTGGGGTAATTCCGTTCAGTAGTTTCGGCTCTAGACTTGCAAGAAGATTCCTCTGGGAAATTGATTTTTTGACTCTTAGGGCAGCATTAGGATGGTGGGTGAACTTTGTCTGCCTGCCATCCTGACGTAAAAAGTGACCGCCCGCCATAAGTGCGGCGGTCCCGTGGGGGTGATTAGGATGCGCCCGACACACTGGCGGGTGCATCCTGCATTTTTAACATTGCGGCGGGCGGTGCTTTCAGAATCACCTGCCGCAATGCCAAAAATGCATGTTGTGCTTATGCATGCACAACGTGGCAGGCACCGCGCGGTGCCTGCTATGTTGTGCATGCACATGCGGGGGGTACCTATGGTACCCCCATGTGCCTCCCCATCCCCCACAACATCCTGGGGGCCCGCAACGGGCCCCCAACTTCAAACTCTGCATGCCTTTGCCGCCACGGAAAGGATGCCTCCTGCCTGCATCTTGATATGCACCATATTAAACCCTTTTCCGCCCGGTCGACTCATCGACTGGGCGGAAAAGTGGCAGACGGTCTTCCCGTCCGCCGCGGTACCCCCGCCTTACTAATATTCCGGGGGGAAATTGGTGGCGGGCGGGGAAGGATGTAGGGCGGATCGCCACCGCCATGCGGGTGGTGGTGATTCGCCCTACATCCTAATGGACCCCTAAGTCTCTGAATGTCCAAAAACTACTGAACAGATTTACACCATTTAAATAAAAGGTCGCTTTCTGAACCAAGGTATACTTTTCTGCCAAATTTGGGATAATTCCGTTCAGCAGTTCGGGTTGTAGCTCTTCACAAAATTTCCTATGGAAATTAACATGGGGAAAACACGTTTTGGGACCCCCCTTTTGTCTCAGCCCCTGCTTGACAAATCACCCCCAAACTTTCAGGATAGGAGCTGACCTGGATAGACTTTTTTTTGGGAGAATTTCTCAAAGATTCGTCAAACGACGCCAAAGTTATTAGCAAATCAAAAAATGCTTTTCCAATGGAAACTAGGTTGTAACTATAACTACTTACTGGCGACCACCGGTAGGTAATATATACACACACACACACACATATATATAATATGCATATATACATGTAAAGGCAACACCTGTGGTAAGATTTTAAATAAAAATGAACATTTTGAGGCATTTTTGGTTGACAAAGGCTGACATTGCAGCTGAAACATGCTCCAAGCATTTACGAGCGTTGCCTTCAAAATAAATTGGATTACGCCAGAGATCTGAGTGCCGGTCTGTTCTGTAGAAGAGAAATGTTTTTTTTTATATGTATATATCTATATATATTTACACACACACAAACATATATATTTCTTCCTTTCTTCCTTTCTTCCTTTCTTTCTTTCTTTCTTTCTTTCTTTCTTTCTTTCTTTCTTTCTTTCTTTCTTTCTTTCTTTCTTTCTTTCTTTCTTTCCTTCTTTCTTTCTTTCTTTCTTTCTTTCTTTCTTTCTTTCTTTCTCTGGGATGTTTGTTTGGCGCTGTACCCAGGCATTAGGTCCACTGGCGAGGGCTGTACAATAAAGAAAATATTGATGTGAATAAAGGAGGTTTGGATCCAGTCTCGTACAAAGTTGGATAACCCAGTACTATGTTCACTACCAGTTTTCACCACTTCTACTCCAACTTCAAGCATCCCACATCGCACCGAGTTTTGTTTTCCATATAAGAAATCGTCACCCAATACCCTTTTCATCCATTAATATGCCCATAGTGTGCCCAGGAGCCCAATGAAAATGGGATCCCTCTATGACCTTCTCAGGTCCCTGCCACTGCCTTGTGGAGAAGTGTGGCTCAATGATTAGAGCGGCAGACCCTGATGCAGAGGTCTAGCCCGGGACCAGGGTTCAATTCCCCGCCTCGGTGGGTCTTGGGCTCAAAAATTCCACGAACCTGATAATTCTCGCCTCGGTGCCATTCCAATCATGGAGTCCCACTCTGCAACTCTGGGCAATAGCTTGCTTAATCTCCACAACGGCCCCCACAACGCTAAGGATGCCTGGCCTCCACCTTGGGGGTGCCCAGGAGTGGACGCCTCACAGGGAAAGCCAGGATGGGTTCCACAGCGGTATTCGTACAAGCGCCTTGAGACCCTTGCGGGTGAGTAGTGTGCTATACAAGTATCAATTTACAATTTAATGGGAATTGGATCCCTCTGCTGCCTTCTCATGAATGCAAAGTTCTACTTAAATTATCGTAAAGAGTAGCTACTTACTTGACAACCCAGAAAGTGCTTTAGACCTCACATGGTGTATGAAAAGTGGGATATAAATAACAATACAGTGGAATAGTAAAAATGGAGCTCAATTGACGGCTGTGCTGAGCAGAATAATGTTAACATTTATTCTTTCAGAGGGGCAAGCTGCACTGAAAACAAGCATTGGCATAGCCAATAGGTCTCGCCTTTGGGACCTTATAAGTGTTTAGCCATGCAACAGTTGATGCTGTTGTACCAATGATATTGAGCTGCATAACTAAATACTTATAAGGTCCCAAAGGCGAGACCTATTGGCTATGCCAATGCTTTTTTTTATTTATACAGCTGTCTGAGCTTGAACTTTAAGGGGCACACTCATGAGACTGTAATGCTATTAAAGTGTACTGAGATGCACACAGAGAGCTGTGAGCAATACTAGTTTGCATTGGAGTGTGCGGGTCTGTAATGAGGTGCACTGGTAGAGCTGTGTGTGTATTCCAGTACTGATTAGCATTGGAGTGTGCAGGTCAGTACTGAGGTGCACTGAGAGAGCTGTGAGCAGTACTAGGTAGCATTGGAGTGTGCAGGTCAGTACTGAGGTGCACTGAGAGAGCTGTGAGCAGTACTAGGTAGCATTGGAGTGTGCAGGTCAGTACTGAGGTGCACTGAGAGAGCTGTGAGCAGTACTAGGTAGCATTGGAGCGTGCAGGCCCGTACTGAGGTGCACTGAGAGAGCTGTGAGCAGTACTAGGTAGCATTGGAGTGTGCCAGTCAATACTGAGGTGCACTGAGAGAGCTGTGAGCAGTACTAGGTAGCATTGGAGTGTGCAGGTCAGTACTGAGGTGCACTGAGAGAGCTCTGAGCAGTACTAGGTAGCATTGGAGTGTGCCGGTCAGTACTGAGGTGCACTGAGAGAGCTGTGAACAGTACTAGGTAGCACTGGAGTGTGCCGGTCAGTACTGAGGTGTACTGAGAGAGCTGTGAGCAGTACTAAGTAGCATTGGAGTGTGCCGGTCAGTACTGAGGTGCACTGAGAGAGCTGTGAGCAGTACTAGGTAGCATTGGAGTGTGCAGGTCAGGACTGAGATGCACAGAGAGAGCTGTGAGCAGTACTAGGTAGCATTGGAGTGTGCAGGTCAGTGCTGAGGTGCACTGGTAGAGCTGTGTGTGTATCCCATTACTGATTCGCATTGGTGTGTGCAGGTTTGTACTGAGATGCACAGAGAGAGCTGTGAGCAGTACTAGGTTGCGTTGGAGTGTGTGGGTCTGTAATGAGGTGCACTGGTAGAGCTGTGTGTGTATCCCAGTACTGATTAGCACTGGAGTGTGCAGGTCTGTACTGAGGTGCACTGAGAGAGCTGTGAGCAGTACTAGGTGGCATTGGAGTTTTTTTTTTAAATTAGTAATGAGGAGCACTGATTGAGCCATGTGGGTACTATGCATCCCAGTACTGGATAACATGGGAAATGGAAGGTTAGTATGGAGGTCCACTGGCAGAACTGTGGATGCAGCACAGTATGGTGAAGCATAGGAGTGCCCAGGTCAGTAATGGGGGGCACTGATAGAGCAGCGTGTGCAACCCAAAATGGGGTAGCAATAGAGTGTTCAGATCAGCGCTGAGGTGCATCTGGGAGATTCGAGGGTGCACCCGGGCATAGGGTAGCATAGGAGGCGTGTTTGGGTCAGTATTGAGGAAGGGTGCACTGATACCGCCAAATGTCATCGCATAGGCATATAGACGTCATAAAGGGTCACAACTGCGACCCCTGCCACTGCCTTGCGACCCCTGGCCTCAAAGGTGGCAAAATAAGAAGTGCATGGAACACAGGTGCATCTCGATAGCAGGACGTGGGTAGGGGCTCCACTCTCTCTGTTTTGTACAATAATAGTTAACAATATTCATTATTTACTATTAGTATACTAAAAGTGGAGTACAATTAGGTGGAATACGAGCTAACCTGGTGTCATGCCCAGACCAGGGGCACTAGGACCCTGGGGCAAAGGGCAGAGGCCAGAGGACACTGGACACCAGTTGCGGTGAGGGGAGGGGACAGGGGGGAACAAACGAATTCCAGGGCAGGACCTCAGGGCGAGAGGTCAGGGACCACACACGAGACAAGCAAACGAGAAATAAAGAATACCTGAAATGATCTGGTGCTTCTCGTGTGTTCTGTGGGATCGGGAACACGACAACTGGTGACGAGGGTGCGTGATTGTGTGCCCAGCAGAGGAAAGAAGAGCTGCGGTCCGTCGCGTCGAAGGACAACGTCATCGAGACCAGGAGCCCACCCTGGCTCGTGTGTTCGGCCACACAAGGAGACACGGCGCGGGAGCCCACCCCGACCGTCATTGAGCTTAAGAAGACTGTCCTGCACCACCCGGTAAGGAGATTGGGAAAGCCAAGTGAACGCGCGCTGTGAGCCGTTTGAAGCCCGAAATATCGCAAGAAGGGTGGCCATTTTGGAGTCAGGCAGAAAGAGGGACAATCAGCGTTAGAAACAGCGGGCGGCCATTTTTAAGTCAGGCAGCGCCCCGATTGAAAAAAAAGTATCGCCAGACCACCGGCGGCCATTTTGAGGTCAGGCAAACAGACCAATAAGAACACAGAACAGTGCAACAGCCATTTTGAGGTCAGGCAAAGAAAAAAAAAGTGCCAAATAGAACACCGAAAGGGGGAAACAAGCACTGGCAAGGACAAACAAAGAAACACCAGAAGTAGAAAACAAGCTTTGGCAAAGGCAAATAAAGAGGCAGCAATAAAAGAAAAGGATGGCAGAAAGACAAAGTGCGCAATATCGTAGACCATTACCATTTAACCCATCAGAGCCACAAGCAGGAATACGGTGGGAGAAATGGATCAGGCGTTTTGAAAGGTACACGGAAGCGACCGATGTGACAGCAGCGAAGCAACTAGGCCTATTCCTAAACCTAGTAGGGGATGAGGTTGAAGACCTACTAGTGACACTACCAAAAGAGGAGACTACCACCTACGACAAACTAAAGGCGTGCCTGACAAATAAATTTGACCCGCAAAAAAATTTCGATTTTGAGCGATACACCTTCACGATTGCTTTCCAACAACAAGATGAAACGCTGGATGATTTCGCAACGAGACTGCGAAAGCTCGTAACACACTGCGAGTTCGACAAATTCGATAACGAACAAGCCATCAGACTGCACATCATTGAGGGCTGCCGTGACACGGAATTTCGCGCAAGAATTCTAAAGGAACCAACGTCTTTAGAAAACATCCTATCACTAGCAAGAGCAGAAGCAAGAGCGACAGCACAAGCAAAGGAAATGGAACGAGGAAAGGAACGATCAGTGGACCAAGTGCACCGAATGACAAACAATAACCGCACAAGTGGATGGAAAAAAGACAGAAATGACCAGACAGTGAAGAAACGACCAGAAGGAACGTGCTACAGGTGCGGACTTGAATTTCCACATCGAGGTCTGTGTCCGGCGTTTGGTCAGACATGTCGGAAATGCAATGGGAGAAATCACTATGCCAGTGTGTGTCAAGGAATGCAATTCAGGAACGATAGAGGAAGAACAGGAAGACCACGAGCATCAGCAAGCAGGCATGTCCGACACGTTGAAACAGGAATAAGGAGCTCCTCAATAGAATCCGAAGAAGAAGAAGAAAAAGAAGAGGTACCGACGGGACGACTATATCTCATGTCGGATGTCACTACCGAACCAGCTGAGGAAGGTGAAAGCAGAGAAAGCATATGTCTGGTAGACAAAAGCAAGATAAAAAGGACAGAATCGGTGACAATAGGTGTAGGGTCACACAAAGCAAAGTTTGTCCTAGACAGTGGCGCAACATGTAACATCATGTGTGTGTCGGAATACGAAAAAATGAAAATAAAGCCAAGCTTGAGGCCGTCCCGAGTTGAAGTATTCACCTGGGGGTCCCGGACACCAGTAACAAACATGGGGAAATTTACAGAAGAACTGACATACAAAGACCAAAAGACGAAGGAAGAAATTCATGTGTTAAAGGGTGACATCCCAGCGCCATGCCTACTGAGCAACATCACGGCTCAGATGATAGGTCTTTTTGAAATGACTTACAATGTATCAGATAAAGGAAGCATCCTGAATGAATACCCCAAACTACTGCAAGGCTTAGGGAAGCTAAAGGGGCGGCAGATAACATTACACATTGATGAAACAGTAAGGCCGATAGCGCAACATCATCGGAGGGTACCAATACACCTGCAGCCGCAGGTAGAAGAGGAATTGGATGCATTACTAAAGCAAGACATCATAGAACCAGCAGAAGGACCAACGCCATGGGTGTCACCGATCGTGGCCGTACCAAAGAAAGATACGTCAAAAATAAGAATCTGTGTCGACATGAGGATACCAAACAAAGCAATTGAACGCGAGAGACATCCCGGACCGCACCTTGATGATATGATCAGCTGTCTAACAGGCATGAGGCGGTTCTCTAAACTAGACCTGTGCAAGGGATACCACCAGCTAGAACTAGATCCTCAGTCTCGATACATCACGACGTTTTACACACACTTAGGCCTGTTCAGATACAAATGTTTGAGCTTTGGCATATCGTCGGCTGCGGAAATATTTCAAGAGACAATACGACAAGTAATAAGGCTGGTAAAAAACATCCTGAATTACAACGATGACATCCTGGTGTTTGGAAAGTCAAATGAGGAGCACGGCAAAGCCCTAAGAGAGGTATGCTCTCACTTAGAGCAGGCGGGTCTAACACTAAATAAAGAGAAATGTGAGCTGGAGCGAGACAAACTAGTATTCTTCGGCCACATCTTCTCCAAGAAAGGAATGCGGCCGGATCGCAACAAGGTAAAAACGCTGGAAAGAGCACAACAACCAAGTGATGTGGCAGAAGTGAGGTCATTTCTTGGCCTGGCCAGCTACTGTGCAAGGTACATTCAAGACTTCCCTACTGTAAGTGCACCGCTGAGGGAATTAACAAAACAAGGCCAAAGTTTCGCATGGACTGAAAAATGCAGCAAAGCATTTGAGGAGATCAGAAATGCCGTAACGGCAGTAGATCACCTAGCATACTTTGATCCGAGGCTGTGCACTGAACTGACCGTAAATGCTAGCCCAGTGGGGCTAGGGGCAATACTGGCGCAACACCAACCAGGAAAAGACTCCCCAAGACATGTAGTAGCCTATGGAAGCAAAAGCCTATCGGATGTCGATAGTATGGGCATATGAACACTACCACATGTTCATCTACGGAAAACCTTTCACAATAATATCAGATCACCAAGCACTGATAACAATATACGGAAATCCAAATGCAAAAATACCACCCAGGATAGAGAGGTGGGGGATACGGCTAATGGACTACAACTTCAAAATAATACACAAACCAGGGAAGGAACACAATCAGGCTGATTATGTGTCAAGGCACCCCCTGCCACAAGCATCTCAAGTAACAACCATGGCGGAGGAATACCTAAACTTTGCACTCAAACACAACACACCGGCAACAATATCAATGGAAGAACTGGAACAGGAGACAAGGAAAGACCTCACCATGCAAGCAATAATGAAAGTGACGAAACAGCAAAGGTGGAGGCACGTCAACAACAACAACAACAGCTGGGAAGAAGGAGTGAGAAAAGAAGAACTGCTTGCATTCAAAAAGATCAGCGAAGAACTCTCAGAAAGCGAAAATGGAATAATGATGAGAGGCACCCGAATTGTAATACCCCGAACTCTGAGGAGAAGGACAGTAGAAATAGCACATGACTGACTGACTGACTGAGTTATTTATTAAGCGCACTTATGCCGAGGCGTCTTGGCGCTGTGATAGAAGGGGCGAGGTGGAGCTAGATTAAGAATTGGTGAACAGCCAGGTTTTCAAGGCCTTTCTGAACGGGATCATGTTTGTTCCCAGTCGAAGTGCTGTTGGTAGGGTGTTCCATAGTCTTGCTGCCTGGAACGAGAAGGCCCTGCCTCCCCATCGGGACCTCTTAAATTTTGATGGGCAAACTAGGCCCATGGTAGAGGATCTGAGGGTGCGAGAGGGGGCATAGGTAGGAAATAGGGATTTCATGTCGTCAGCCCCTCCTCCATGTACAGCTTTGTGCACTAGACACAAAGCCTTAAACTGGATCCTGTTTCGCACAAGAAGCCAATGGAGTCTCCTCATGTAAGAAGATGTGGGATGATGCTTCGGGAGCATTTTGCAGGGATTGAAGCTTAGAAAGCTGTCGCTCCCCTATCCCAGCGTACAATGCATTGCAGTAGTCTATGCGGGAGAGGACTAAGGCCCCCACTACTGTTTTCCGCAAGGTAAACGGGATAAAAGGTAGGATCTTCCGGAGTATTTTGATCATCAAGAAACAGGCCGAGGTCACCTGATTGACTTGGAACGTCAGTGAGAGGTCTTTGTCCATCAGGAAACCTAGGTTCTTTACTTTGGGTGCGGGGACTGGACAGGTGCCCGCTTCAGATGGCCACCAAAGATGGTTCCAGATGGACGGCTTGTGGCCAAATTCTATCACCTCCGTCTTCTCAGTGTTTAGTTTGAGGAATTTCAGACTCATCCACCCCATCACTCTGGAGAGGCAGGTTCTAAATTTCTCTGCAGTAACTTCAACACTTTGCGACAGGGACACCACTAATTGTGTGTCGTCAGCGTAAGAAACCAGATTTAACCCATGATCCTTTATTAAGTTGGCTAGTGGGGTTACATATAGATTAAACAAAGTGGGGGATAATGCTGAACCCTGAGGAACACCACAAGGAAGAGAAAGTTCTTCAGACTGGAGACCATCCCAGTGGATCTGCTGAGATCTGGACTCGAGAAAAGAGTGAAGGAGCGCCAGAGCAGAGTCCTTTATGCCTAGCTGGATCAATCTATCATGTAAAACTGCATGATTAACGGTGTCAAACGCCGCCGTTAGGTCGAGTAGGACAAGAGTGGCCCTGCCCCCACTGTCCATGGCTCTACGAATTTCCTCTGTAGCCATTATTAAGGCAGATTCAGTGGAGTGGCGTGGTCTGAAACCGTGTTGTGTGGTGTCCAAGGAGCTGTTAGAATCGATGAATTGCATTAGCTCCTGATTGATCACTTTTTCTAAAACTTTGGCGGGCAGAGGAAGACAGGATATAGGGCGATAATGTTTAGTGACCTGGGGGTCAAGTGCAGGCTTCTTAAGAATCGGCCTTATACAAGCCTTTTTCCAGGTTGAAGGGAAGACACCTGAGCTAATGATCTCGTTTAGCAAGGGAGTCAAAGATGCACTTATCACCGTAGGGGCCAAGTGGTAAATGCGAGGAGGGCAGGGATCTAGGGGAGAGCCAGATTTTATTTGGAGTAGTATGTCACTGACCTGTTCCTCACTGAGAGGAGAGAATTGGGACAGGCTGTTGGGCGGTATGGGGACCTCCAAGGGATGGCCTATGTTATTCCCAGGGGCAAATTGTAGCTCCTGGAGTTCCTTATAGACATCTTGGATCTTGCGTTGAAAGAAAAGGGCAAGATTATCAACGAATTTTTGATCAGGACAAAAAATAGAATCGTTGGGACTCCTAGATAGTAATGTCACTATTTTGAAGAGTTCCTTCGAGGAACTATTAGCCTCTTGAATTTTGTTAGTAAAGTAAGTGACTTTGGCTTGTTTTATTAAGGACTTGTAGAGATCCAGAGTATGATTATATTCCTTCTTTAATGCAGGACTGTAATCTGATCTCCAAAGACGTTCCTGCCGTCTACATTTGATTTTGGCAAGTTTCAGCTCTGGTGTGTACCAGGGTGAAGTCACTAGTCGTTTTTTTGGCTGGGTGAGTTTCACTGGGGCTAGTTTATCTATTGCCTTACTGATCCAGGAATCAAATTTAGTAGCCCCGCCATTGCTATCCTTAGGGTGGGGAGTACCCTCTAGCAAGGCTTCAGCTAGTTCGATGCCTTGGATGTCCTTCCAAGGGCGGGTATTAACCAGCCGAGGGCGAGATTTCCGTCCCGTTATGGATAGATGGAGATTCACCTTAAAAAGGATTACTGCGTGGTCCGTCCAAGGGACCCGTTGAATATCTTTTACAGCAAGCCTGTCATTATTGGTGAAAATTCCATCTAATGTGTGGCCTGCCAAGTGGGTGGGTTGTGTTATGATTTGGCAAAGTCCATATCCTGCCATGATGTCAATAATGTGGGAGGAGTCTGAGTTGGTAAGGTCATCTAGGTGAAAATTGAAGTCACCTAGGACAGTAAGTGTTGTGGTATCATAACACGATTCAAGAAAGGTCTGTAGAGATTTTGTAAAAGGAGCTCTTGCTCCAGGGGGTCGATAGACCAGTAGACCGGATAGAAGTTCCACATTATTAAATTTTATAACAAATGACATGACTTCAGCCTCTAGTGAGGATTCTTGTTTAAAAGAAACTTTGAGGTGGGAGCGATAGATAAGCGCAATACCCCCTCCGACCGATCCTGTCCGGTCTACTTGCGCCAGTTAGTATCCCAGGGGGACAGCACTGTTCCAATCTGGGGCAGAGGTGACAGATGACCAGGTTTCTGTAAGAAAGACTAAGTCAGAACTGGTGGCTAAGATGAGATCCTCCAGTTCGTACTTATGTTTTGCCATTGACCTTGTGTTAAGGAGAATACAGTGCAACTCGTTAGACGATTTTGCGATATTAACAGAACTGACGTTCCTCTCATAGGGAGCCATCTGTTCAGAACATTGGGTAAGAGGGCTGAGGCCAGAGTGGTACAAAGGGGCGGAGATACCATGAGGCGTGATAAAAACCGTCTTTAGGCCGCACATTGAGCAGCAGTTAGGACCTACTGTATCATGGTCGAGCAGAAGAGTCGGCCGCTGACACTTACCAGTGTTTAAAGCCAGTAGTTAATCCGGCTGATACCCAAGTCTGTCACCGACCGTACGGCCCATGGCGCTGGCCGCGATCTTGGCGCGGACGGGCGCAGACGGGCTTGCCTTTGGCGCGCCTTTGGCGCGCCGCCGGCGCGCCCGCTGCGCGCGTCCGCTGCGCGGTCGCGTCATTGCGTGTTTTATAGTGTGCGACGTGAGAACTAGAGCGCTGACTCAATTCGGAATGAACTTGCTCCGAAATGGGCTCCGAGCTAAGCAACGGTAATAAACAGAATACCCTCGTTAAACACGTTAAAAACACAGTGCAAATTCGACAAGAAACAGTCAATAGTTTTTAAGATTAAAAAGGTGGTCTGAGCATCAATATAAAACAGTCTCTCTCCCCCCTTCAATCAGGTGCGCGGTCGCGTCATTGCGTGTTTTATAGTGTGCGACGTGAGAACTAGAGCGCTGACTCAATTCGGAATGAACTTGCTCCGAAATGGGCTCCGCGCTAAGCAACGGTAAGAAACAGAATACCCTCGTTAAACACGTTAAAACACAGTGCAAATTCGGCAAGAAACAGTCAATAGTTTTTAAGATTAAAAAGGTGGTCTGAGCATCAATATAAAACAGTCTCTCTCCCCCCTTCAATCAGGTGCGCGGTCGCGTCATTGCGTGTTTTATAGTGTGCGACGTGAGAACTAGAGCGCTGACTCAATTCGGAATGAACTTGCTCCAAAATGGGCTCCGCGCTAAGCAACGGTAAGAAACAGAATACCCTCGTTAAACACGTTAAAAACACAGTGCAAATTCGGCAAGAAACAGTCAATAGTTTTTAAGATTAAAAAGGTGGTCTGAGCATCAATATAAAACAGTCTCTCTCCCCCCTTCAATCAGGTGCGCGGTCGCGTCATTGCGTGTTTTATAGTGTGCGACGTGAGAACTAGAGCGCTGACTCAATTCGGAATGAACTTGCTCCGAAATGGGCTCCGCGCTAAGCAACGGTAAGAAACAGAATACCCTCGTTAAACACGTTAAAAACACAGTGCAAATTTGGCAAGAAACAGTCAATAGTTTTTAAGATTAAAAAGGTGGTCTGAGCATCAATATAAAACAGTCTCTCTCCCCCCTTCAATCCATGAGTCACATCGAGGGATTGTGACAACAAAAAAAATGCTACGAGAAAAAGTGTGGTTCCCGGGACTGGACAACATGGTGGAAGACACCGTGATGCACTGCCACATCTGCCAAGTAACAGGGCCCCCATCAAAGCCGGAGCCACTGCAAATGTCCAAACAACCAAAGGCAGTGTGGACAGAACTGGCGGCTGACTTCTATGGACCTCTGGAGACAGGAAATTACTTGCTGGTAATAATAGACGAATTCTCCAGATTCCCAATAGTGAGGCAGGTAGCATCAACGTCAGCAAACGCAACACTGCCAGTCCTGGATGACGTTTTCACAGCATGGGGCTCACCACAGACTCTGAAGACGGACAATGGGCCCCCATTTTCAGGGGAGGAATTCAAAAGGTTCATGGAATACCTCGGGATCAATCATCGACGAATAACTCCCCTATGGCCACAAGCAAATGGGATGGCAGAACGGTTCATGGGGACAATGAAAAAGGCAATACAAAGAGCAAAGTTGACGCAGATCTCAATAGGACAAGCTCTGTGCCAGGTCCTAAGGGACTATCAAAACACCCCTCACAGCTCCACAGGAAGGTGCCCCGCAGAACTGGTGTTGGGGCGATCAAGCAGGACGAGGTTGCCACAAGTGAAAGAAAAGCAAAGCATGGAGCGACAAGAGATAGCAACGAGAGACACCGAAGCGAAAGAAAAGATGAAGGCATATGCTGATCGGAGAAGACACGCGGCAAGCACAAAGATCGAAGAAGGAGACACCGTGGTAGTACGGCAGAGACAAGTGCGAAAATCAGACAGTGTTTTCTCAAGGAACCCATTGACAGTGACAGGAGTGAAAGGTCCAATGATAACGGCTTCAGCAGGGCCATACCACATTACTCGCAACAGCTCGCACTTCAGAGAATTGAAATCAAAAGAAGAGGAGCTGCCAATACATGGGCTGAAGGAAGAGACACACGAGGAGACAGCTCCAGCAGACATCAGAACGCAACGACCAAGAAGAGAATGCAAGAAAACAAAAAGACTAATTGAAGAAATGTGAGAAGACAGAAGTCTGTGGAGACTCTCTCTCTCTCTCTCTCTCTCTCTCTAACTACAGGAAGAGAAAAAAAACAAAAAAAATGTTGTTTGTAACAAGGGGGGAGATGTCATGCCCAGACCAGGGGCACTAGGACCCCGGGGCAAAGGGCAGAGGCCAGAGGACACTGGACACCAGTTGCGGTGAGGGGAGGGGACAGGGGGGAACAAACGAATTCCAGGGCAGGACCTCAGGGCGAGAGGTCAGGGACCACGCACGAGACAAGCAAACAAGAAATAAAGAATACCTGAAACGATCTGGTGCTTCTCGTGTGTTCTGTGGGATCGGGAACACGACACCTGGCTACTGTGGTAAGTAAAAAAAAAGTTTTAAATGTATGTTGTGAGCGTGCTTTGTGTGTGTATGTGTCAGCATGTGTGAATGAGTGAAATTGAAGGACACGGGGCGCGTGATGTCGCTTCCGCTGCCCCTGGCATTTTGGTGGATGGCGTGATGTCCATGATCATAGGAGGCGTGTTCAGCCAGTATTGATATGCCGTATATATGCACAGTATATATCAGTATTTCGCTAGGCTTATGGGGTTCGACTCGTACGAGTTGTCTGAAGTAAACCCAAGCATCTCTACACCCGACCGCAGAGCTCGGAGTTTGGTGGGCTCGGAGCTCTCAGCCGCCTCGAGGATGGGCTGGCAGTGTCAGTGTGAAATAGGGCAGCCTATATTTGTCTAAAGCAGCAGCTGGTGGCGCGGACGTCCTAGTTTATTTGAACTGGACCGTTAGCAGGCACGTTCCCTTCACTCAAACAAGCTAGGACAAACGAAGTTTAAATACGATTTCTCTGCAGAAAATGCAAACGTTCGGCTTGTAATAGATTTTGAACATTTTCAAGCAGACGTGTTCCCTTTAATGCAAGTATTCTTAAGTCTACGCAGCGCAAGAAACAATAACAAGGGATCTGTGGCAGGTCTTCTTGGCGCCAGGCGGATGGTGGACTCTATGGAAACGAGGGTTTTTCCTAGCAGGCCTGGGATCATGGTGTTTGGAAGGCCCACAGCTGTGGCGTCGTGTTGTGCTTCATGTCCGGTCAATGCCTCTAATAAAGAGCTTAGGACTCGCAAAACGTTAAGAGGATGGAGTTAATTATTAATAGGGCAGCAGGTGCAGTGGCACCATGGCCCATCGGTAGGAGTGGACAACTCCTATTATTTGCTTCATTTTCCATGTGTTCAATAGGGTTCATGACACCCCTGCTACATCGCCGAGTCAGTAATTTGTGAGCTAGGCTGTGTCATCCCGTCAGCCTCAAAAAATCAAAAATGTAATTATGTGATGTCCTAGCTGAAGTTCGCCTTGCTGGCCCTACTTGAAGACAGCTGTAAACAAGCATTGGCCGCGCGGCAGTAAAAGTAACGCCGCGCGGCCGTTAAACCATGATGGGGGCGGGTGGAGTGGAAGGTAAAAGAAACAAGCATTGGCCGCACGGCAGTAAAAGTAACGCCGCGCGGCCGTAAAGGCGAAAGTGATTGCGATAGCTCTGAAATGACGCACTAAAGCCCGAGTTTTCAAAGTGCTGCTGGCGCGTGCACACTCATGTGAACGCAAGCGCTAGGCCAGCCAGCAGCACTTTGAAAACTCACCTCCAAAATGTCTCTCCGAGCCAGCGCATGCTCTGGGCTCAGCGAGACCTAAAAAAGGGTAACTCGTCAGTGTTTTGTAAAGTGCTGGTTTTTTAATCACTAGACCAGCTCTTCGTGGTTTTCAGTTTTTACCGCAGTTTGCGTCTGCGCTATATACTACTGTTAAATAAATAAATAAGGACACCTGGAGAGAAACATTTTAGACTTTATTCTCTCAAAATTACAAACAGCACCAAAATGAAAGGATACTCATGCCACAACTTGACCCTCACGCCTCAACCCCAGAGTTATGTATGTGATGGTCTCCTATATAATACACCAATCAGCCTGCTACCTGGGTATTTGGCTGTTACAGGGATTCCAGCTGTTCCAATCAGGACCCATTTGCCACTGCAGACTAATTTAATGAACATCAAATAGAAATCACGGTACCCGCACATAATTTACATATGTGAACCCATGTGTAAACAATTTTCTTTAACTATCTGATAATAATTGCATTGGAAATTCTAATTAACGCCTCAAAATCAACTGGCTCAAATACACCTCAAAGCATCTTGTTTGAATCCCACTTTCTGGGCCCGTACTGAGGAATCAATAGAGCGAAATTCTATTAACAATGAAATATGTACACCAATGGCCGTCCAGAAAAACAGTTTAGTTAAATAAATAATGGATACATATAATTGTTTCCAGATGAGCTGACATATTTTAAAAAGCAGCATATAATTGATTAATTTAATTAACAGCTGCTTTACTTAATGATTTTAAGGAGATTAAATATTATCTTTGGTTAGCTCCTGCAATATATTTTTCTAAAGAATATATGCACGTAATTTAAGGCCTCGATGGGTTTAAGCAGCATTTAATTGTATGCATTCTGAATTTCTTTAATCTTCAATTCGTAGCCGACACAGGACTTATCCCTTTTAGAAGTGTATGGACGTTTAGCAATTGAAACAGCTAAATGGATCACGAGACCTATTTCATTATCGGCTGCCTGCGCCTACCTGTAGGTAAGTACTAAATAGTGCCGGGTGGTGCAATTGTGCTAGAGCAATTTTCACTGATGGTGCTGACCATCATCATCACCTCACTAAAGGGATAAGTGTTGTGGAAATTCCAACGGCAGCTTAAAGAGTATTCCAAAAAGGCCGAGCATATTTAGCAGGGGCTGGGGGCGGAGAGCATGCATTCATTTTGAACACATTTGCAGACATATATTGCTAAATGTGATGTGGTAATGTCTTTCCTATTTTGCAAATGTTCCATTAAATTGACCTGGGTAAAAGCTGACAGTGAGGCACAGAAAGAAACAATAATGACCCCCCACATCCAGGGAAAAACCTCCCTAGGTCGAGGGGGTCATCAGTTAATCGTTGTTCAATAACAAGCTCCCACTATGTGATTTTGAGTTTTTAAAACAACACATTGTTAACGTTTGCTGAACATCAGTCAAACGCGACAGCGCCCATCCTACAAACTTTTGTGCCTTGAGAGGAATCACCATGACTGCAGGTTCTATCATATCACAGTGATCTTAGGGGCATACTTACAACGGGGCAATAAAAAATTATCGCCGCTTTAGCGGCCGTTTTCGGCCGAAAAGCGGCGATAATTTTATCGCTATATTAGCAAGGTCACGCTAACGCGTGAAACCTTGCTTTAGCGTAGGGATTCCTAACGCCCAGCTTTGCATCTCTAATGAGATGCAAAGTGGGCGTTCCTGACCTAACATGATAGGAGAAATGTCGCTAAGCGAAATTTCTCCTATCATCAAGCCCCACGCTATGAAGCATAGCGTCAGGAAAAGTAGCGATAACCCCTGTTATCGCTACTTTCCTTACGCCTGCTTCAGGACTGACTTAGCCATGATATCCTATGGAAGGAGGATATCATGGCTAAGTTTGTGAGTCCCTATCAACTAGCTAACGTGAGATTATCGCTGGGTTTCCAGCGATAATCTCACGTTAGCCAGTTAGCGCTAGGATTTTTATCGCTGATGAGATAAGCGTTGCTAATAGCACGCTATCTCAGCAATAAATATCGGCGCTAGCCGGCGATAATTATCCGAGCGCTAAGTGCGCTCAGCGATAATTATCGCCTGTTGTTGTTGATATGCCCCTAAATTCGGCGGATGGTAGTGCAACAGGACGGCAGACCTAATTTCCTCCTCCTCGACTGAGATAAACTGTCTGAACTTCGCCCTTCAAACTTTAAATCTTGCTGTCAATATTGAGGCAGACAAAGGAATCGAGGAAAGGGATGAAGTTAATGGCAATTAGGCACTTCGGGAAACACTTATGATAAACACGCATTTGCAAAGCAATCGGTCTCGCCTTTGGGACCTTATATGTATTTAGCATGCAGCACATTAGCCTGGGTGCTGAAACATCTACTGTTCTTTAACAGGGAGGAAAAGTAAGCACCAAACTGCGTGACACGCCAGGTATGGGAACACATGGAGAGAAATATTGCCATTCCCTGGGAAGAGGTATAGTCCAAAGCTCTGTTTTTAATATAAAATTAGGGCCTTTGGTGGTCATATCATTGAAAATACAAGATTTAAAAAAAATAGTATTGTCTACTGGTGCTCGTGGAAGACAATTTCTGTGGACTGTAATCTAGAGAATGCTAAAGTGATTCTGGTATTTTACTGACCTCTGACGAGACTCGGTGTGGCAAGAACGGACACAAGTTTCGGCTTTCACACATTTCTGTTTATTGGACGTGAACTGATCAGGGTTCTCTACGAGTGGAGCACCATTACTAACATATTTTCAGATGAATCGAGATTTACGTGTTTTTTGAGAGGTAGCCTACCAGGGACCTCCGCAGACGGGACTGTGGTCTACTTGGACTTGAGTCTGCATGTCAGAAGTCGCGCTGTTCCTTCATACATATTTCAAAATGATAGGAAGCCGGCCAGCGACCTCGCTGTGATCGTAAGATTTTATCTGAAATTGCGCCGCTACATTAGGCTTGGTCTAGATGCTGTCATGCCCCGCAGTTCAGCCCCCAAGTCGTTCCAGTATTTAAGGAGCCTCAACGCAGACGAACGCGCTTAGCGTTCTTGCTTGGAGCTCCGTTTCCGTCCTTGTTCCGTCCTTGATCTTGCCTGACTTCCGGTATCTCGTTTCCTGTTTCTGCCGGCGGCCTCTAGCGGGTGGTGATCCTTGCCGGCTACTGGTGCTGACTATCTATCCTGGCCCCGGTGTTCCGCCCCGCAGCTCGCTCTGCCTACGCTGCCGGGCCGGACACTTGTGTTGTCTACCTATCCTGGCCCCGGTGTTCCACCCCGCAGCTCGCTCTTCCTATGCTGCCGGGCTGGACACTGCCATTACATATACGATTGCATTTCGAGGAAGACGTACCTCATAACTCCTTTCTACCCCCGTGTTCCTCTACTATTTGTGCTCCGCCCCGCGGTCAGGGCTTCTTCCTGCGGCCGGGCACGGCCCCTTAACTCCTGTTATTCCGATCTCCCTATTACCCTATCCTGGTGCTCCGCCCCGCGGGCGGCTTTGTCCGTACCGCCGGGCGGGGCACTGCCTGTGTGTTCAGCCTTACTCCTTACCTGGTGGCTCTACATGATTGAGGGAGTCATTCCCTTGCCTGTCACACGAAAGAAGAGAGTCCTGTTGTTCATTTGGGAGGCTTACGTGAACCACGGTGCAGCTCAATCTCAGTACGACAGAATCACGGTAACAGCGCTGTGCGCTGCCTTTTTTCTATACCTTGGTTCATGGTACCAGTAAAGGGGGCACTTAGTCTTGCTTTGTTCTTTCTGCAGATTGTTCCATACTTCTCATTCCTAGTGGACCCAAGCTGGAGTACAATCCGATGTACTAGTAGTAGTCCAGTGAGTTGCACGTATTTGTAGCCTAGATTTTGGGGGAAAGCGGAACATTCTTCTAACGCTGTGTTCTCTATTATATAGGTGACTCAATGTTGAATCTCTAACGTCAGTTCCCTATTAAACGACTAGATGTAACCAAACAGTGGTAGGTGTGGTCAAGAGTTAGTCCTATCATTGGGTCATTCTATGAAGGCATAAGCTAACACAGTCTTTGTTTTACAGCAGGGTTCTTCTTTGCCTATTCCTGTCCTGCCGCCAGCCACGCTACAGGAGTGTCCCCCACCTTTCCTTGTTTTGTTTCCCTGTTTTCCCCTGGCGTGTCTTCCGATACTCTAGAGTCTGATAGAGTCGGAAGGCCGTAGGGGAAGGCTGAGGCATTCTCTCCTGGTTCCTGACGCTCCTGCAGAAATCTCCTGGCAGTCCTCACAGATGCTGATTCCACTCCAAGCCGCATGTGATACAATTGTTAAATAGATACTGGACAGGATTATATTGCTCGGACTGACGCAACATCATTTGGGGACTTATTCTTGGAGGACACACTTATTTGTGGACAAGTCTCCAATTAACAAGAAGACACCGCTGCGTGAATTCTTACTTCAGGAACGTCCCAACTATTTACGTATAATCGCTTTGAAAAAGTCTATGAGTAGACGAAACACGTGTTGGCAAATTCCTTGCTGGGAGTACCAAAAACAATAAACCAACAAGTTGAATACCGAATCTTTAGACTTTCTGTGACTCTTTGTACTTTGTAATAAGTTATCATTGGCCTTCTCTGAAATATTGTTTATAACAGAAAAAATTGTGTTTGAATATAAGACTTATGTTGGTTAAATTCATACAGTACACTTTGGATCATTATAATTACTGAGCGGAGTGCTGAATATAGCTCTATGTTTATATATATGTACACACACATATAAGTATATACTAAAGTATATACAAGGGTCTAGAATGCTCGACCTAAAAGAAAAGTAAAAGGTCAGAATTGGAGGGAAAGCACGGGCACTGTCAGAGGGACTCCCACATGAATTGAAACGGTGTGGATAATGAACCTAGTCCCCACCCCAACACACAATAATTAAAAAAAGAAAAAATGGAAGACATTAACATTATTTAAAACAACATTTTCTTACAGCACTGCAGTGATCTGAACTTTCGCTTCATTCGCCAAATTTCCAGGTAATTAGTGCAATATTAACAATGGAACAGTCATCTCATTTTTGCCAAGAATTGACAATGATGCAATGGTGCACATATTTCTTAAATTTCCACAAGTGCACATCTACCAAGTTTCCACAGTGCACTAGAAAAAAGTAATTGTTACTTATCACTCACATTTACACACAAAGCATTAAGAATAGAAATGTATATACAAAAAGCATTGTGACACAGAAAGGCTCACAGGAAGGCACATGGATATAGGGAAAAACAAAAGGCTGCACAAAGACACTGTTAGTCACTGAGGCACCCATACAGGTAGATACACATGTAGGCTCCACCACACAGCCAGGCAGCGTATGAACAGAAGCACACACACAGTAGGGATGCATGGACCAGACGGGGGGACTACAATGCCCAGGGGGCATCGCAGCACTTTTCCACCAGGAGGCGGTTTGCCCAGCTGTCATTGGCCCTTTAAACCCTCATAATGGCTAAACATAAATTTCACGGACCGTCCGTGATTTGGACCTCACGTCTGTTGTTCGTGATAATCCCATTTACGGATGCCTTTTGTCAGTAATTTTGGGCATTGGGGAACAGCACTATTCTGGGGCTGCCTCACACTCCTCTTCTAAGCAGAAGAGCAGCCCCAACCCTCCTATTGTCATTCTGTACGCTGGCTGATTGTCACATACAGAATGACAATGGGCCAGTCGGCTGTTAAGGCATATGGTGGGCCTCCTCCAGCCTTGGTCTAGGGCAGGGCATTCTGTTTTAACAGTACGTAAAGAAAAAGTTTGCACTTCACCAGATGGAAGAAATATACAGAATCCAGTTCCTGAAAACAAGCCAGCCAAAGAAGTTAAAAAGAAGGGGTTATGGTTCTTTCACAGTCTCATCATTTTAGAACTGAAGCATTT
This sequence comes from Triturus cristatus, assembly GCF_964204655.1. Classification (NCBI taxonomy): domain Eukaryota; kingdom Metazoa; phylum Chordata; class Amphibia; order Caudata; family Salamandridae; genus Triturus; species Triturus cristatus. The sequence continues at coordinate 542,482,061 of NC_140593.1, forward strand.
TCAATATTATATACAACGAAGCCATAGTTGCTGCTTTATTCTTGTATGCAACTAAAAACCATTGACAAAGCCAATAGTCCTTGCTTGTTGTAGGTGTATTGTATGATATATCTGGATACAATAACAGAAGTAGCATAATACCAGTCCTACAGCACACTATGCTAAGCACAGAATTTTAGCAACTGTGTTTAATGCCACCCGCTTAATTACATTGGACACGCTCTTTGGAGAGACCGCCACATTTTTTAACCCACTTAAAGCCCTGGAAACAACACCTTGTCACCTCACGTCCTGGCACTGTGCATCATGCATGAATCGTGACTTCCAAGTTTTCAGATTGCCTGTGTGCAGGAACAAATTGAACCCTCCCTGATTAATGAGTGGATAAATGGATTGATGGATGGGTGGTGGATGGATGGATGGATGGATGGATGAAGAGATGGCTAAGTTAAAGGGGAATGGAAAGAGAAAGGGAGGATGGATGGCTGAGTGAAAGTATGGATGGATGAGTGAAAGGAAGGGTGAAGAGCTGGAAGAAAGGATGGATGAACAAATGGACAGATGAGTGACTGGGTGAATGGATGGATGGATGGGTGAAAGGATAAATGGTTGGATGGATAAGTAAATGGATGGATGGGTGGAAGTGTGGATGGATGAGTGAAAGGATGGATGGAGTGAAAGGGTGGATGGAATGAAAGGGTGGATGGAATGAAAGGGTGGATGGAGAGATGGATGAGTGAAAGGATGGATGGAAAGATAGCTGAAGGATAGGTTTGGAAATGGTTGAATAGGTTTGCATATGGATGGGCACACAGATGGAAGGACAGAATGAATGGTGAAAGACTGAATGATGGATGAAACAATGAATAGATGCCACACCCCTGGGTGATTCAACCCGCCATCCCAAACTGACACATGACGTCAGACAGCAAGCGCTCGACTCGGGCTTGAAATGCTCCTTCTACCTGCCAAAAAGCAGAACCAAATTCCTTGTACGGAGCCGTGGTACCATAAGCGACGTTCTGAAGTTGTGTCGCTGGGCGGCGCTGCATCCATGCCACCAGGAAACAGCGCAAGCAGCCCTACTCCTGTCCGAGGCCATGAGAGATGCATGAGGTTACAGCTCCGTGCAGCCCTTCTGCAGGGAAAGGCCGGCAAAACAACTTAACCTTCACTTGCAGACAACAGCACTAATGTGACTCGAGACCCTTCCACCACAATTCTTTTTTCTTTTAAATGTATGCACACCTAAGAATATTGTGCCCAGGGCAACTGCTCCTGTGGCCCCGCTCATGCTACGCCACTGCCTACCAGTATGGATGACATCTGACTCTTACACCTTGTAGCCCTCAATGTCTTAAGTAACATTTCCTTTACATTGACTTTCACATTTATGAGTCATTGTCTCTATATAATATGTCTGTGATGTAAGGCACTCTGACACCCTACCATACAAACTTCAGATGAGTAGCACTGTAGAAGAAATGAAATACACATGATAGAGGGTCTATGTGAAGATGAGGAGCACCATTGGAGGCTGATAGCAAGGCCGGACTAGCCGTTCCCGCATTGGGCATATCCCTGGGAGACTGAAGGGGGCGAGGGGAGGGAGGGGGGTTTGTTACTGGTGATGGCACTGCAAAGTTCCTTGTATATCCAGCAGTATTCAGGCAACAATACAATTGTCACAATAACTCTGGTGAATAATGTGCCTGCTGGAGACAGATGGGAGTTTGGTTAAGTGACAGTTTTGAATCTTCAAAAGTAGCACAGAGGGTTAACATGCCTGCTGCAAAGAATGTGTACCATGCATATCAAAGAACAATATTTTATGTCGAGAGCTCAGTGGGATACTGCTTTTGTCACTGAGATTCTTTTGTCACTGTGCAGTTCATAAATTACATACGTAATCTAGCACAGTGACCTATGAACTGCCATCAAAGAGATGCATACAAGCTGCATGGTATAGGTTACAAAGTTATATTTTCTTCCCAGTTTTTCATTTTCCTGATGTTGCTAAAAAATGCTTGTTTGCCTAGAAATAAATTCTTATCAGTGAAGTCAACGCTAACTACTGTGTTATCTTCTGAATCCTGAGTTTGAGCTCCTTCAGACTAAGCACTCTTACAAAATGCCTACTAGTATGGGTGACGTGCATCCTTCACCTTGTAGTCCCCGTTGCCTTATGTAACATTTTCTATACACTGATTTACACATGTATGATTCAATGTCTCTGTATGTGTGTGTGACGTAAAATGCTCTCACACCCTACACCGGTATGAGAGATGTTATAAAACAAATGAAATACATGTGAGAGAGAGGCACTGTTGGTGATAGTGAGGGGATATTTGAATAGCCCCATCAAAGATTACTGTATCCTGGGGCACAGTAAAGTCATCATTTACTATGCTTTAGAAACTAATACAAATGATATATAATGACAAATGTGTTGTGAAATGTGCCATGCTTTCCCAAATTTTCTTGGGAGTGTAAAGACAAAGGCTGTAAGCTGTGAGTTTGTTTATAGCACACAACCTTCAAATATGTGCAAATGAACTGTGCAAATGTTTCAAAACATATCAGAAGTTAGGAAACCACAAATGAACAACTTATTTGTAATTCAGAAATGTGCTGGAAACAGAGTTTTAATAGGATCAAAACAATCAAGACACTTTACTTGGTGATGTTCAAATGATACATATTTGCCTAAACCTCATTTACACACATTAGTACATGTGTGCTATATAGTTTTATCAGTAAAACTGCATGTTGGCATTTTGCTTCCATCCAATAGAAAAGGTTCTGTATGTAAAATACAGTTTCTAGTCTGCAGCACACTTCTGTGCATCAATGAGCATCTGCAGTGTACAGTTCACAGAAATGAAACAGCCCAAGCAGTATACTATTTCCAATATACAGGTAAAATAAGGAGGGCTAATGTACGGCTAGCCACTAGTGAGATCATTATACAGTAATGTCAATTCCTATCTAACCGCTCTGACCCACAATAATACCATAACGCTCAGCAGTGTGCAGCCAATTATAGCTCATGCAGGCTGGTTAATAACTCCCTTTTCCTGCTTAATGCCTTTACCCTCACACAAGACCTGTCCGCTATGGGTCTTATCCATTACTCAGTACTGTAACAGCCTGCATGCAAGTCATCACCAGCTGAACAGAAATGGAATGCCTGAAGCGATCTGACTCATAAAGCTGGTCACTCGGAGGACTGCACTCTAGTCCAGCACTGCAGGACCCAATTAGCTAGATACTATGCGTGCCGCTTTACATCTCACAATGGCAGTGATGTGTCTGTAAACCTTACCTTTTGACCTGAGGTTTTGTCCTGAATTTTGACCCTTTGTTCTGAATTTTTACACTCACTGTCCTGAATTTGCACACATGCCAGTTGGCACCCTGGCTAACATCTCCCCACACCATGGGACTGATAGACCAGATGCGGGTCTACAATTCCTAGGGGGCATCGCAGCATTTTCCTGCCAGAAGGCGGTTTGCCCAGCTGTCACTGACCCTTTAAAACCTCATAAGGGCTAACATCTTCCTGGAGCGCGGAACACGCCCAGGCCAAGGGTTGGACTATCCAAGCCAGGATAAGGTAGGGCAAAATTCCTTGGTTCCAGCTCGGGATTTCAGATGACGTCCCAATCAAGGGAACCGCTTCAATTCAAATTACTGTATCCATTGCATCCTTCTCATCATGTTCGTCTCAGTTTAAATGGCAGTGGAACTTGTTTATCCATTCTCCAGTCTCACGCCATGGGCAAAAGGAATGTAACAACCGGCACCTCAGGCATCTCCATGCAACATTACCGCTCCAAACTTCCTACAAATGCAGCCACAAATTGCGCAGTTAATGACATCGATAATTTAATCGATTAAGTGGTAAGCTTATTAAAAACTATTGCCACAAGCACAGACAGAGCGTCAAATTGGGAAAGGTGACAGAACTATTTAAAAAGAAGCCAAAGCCATCTAAAGTCCATACCATTGGGGTTGTCCACAAACTAATAAGCAACTCTCTCTACCAGAATCTCAAAAATGTCTGTCTTCCATCAATACTGCCAGAGGCTTACACACTCTATTCCTAATGTTGAATATTTGAATACGTATGAAGTTCTGACACCTGATTCTCCCTCAGCTATTCAATCTCAAGTGCCTATATAGCCTATCCCCCCTACTTCTCCTGTGCCAGGTCTTATTCTAGCAATGCTGGAAGAGGCAGTTAGTTTAATTAAAATAGTGAGATATGGAATCCAGGACCTGCAACAAGCAATGGGAGATATTGTGACGACCCTTGCCAAAGTAGGGGCAATTTTACTAATCTTTCTGAGCCGTCCACTGGGGCTTCAAGCTCTTCTACCACTACTTCAACCTGCCAGGTGGCAGCTAAAACTCTACCCAGAGGGCTCCCCAGGGGACTATCAGGGGGCTATGGAAGGTTTGTGCATCCTTGTCCCCTGCGTATTAACCACACAGATTCATCAACACCCTCATCTCAGCATCCTTCCAGATTTTCTGTCAAGCTGCACATGCCACTCACCAGATATACAAATATACAATACAATTTTTGCACTGTCCTTGACCTTGAACAGCATTGCTCATGTCCAATAACATATTCAAGGCAGAGGGACAGCTATGCTAAGCCCAGTTTATTCTCTGGTCACCAAGATGGACTCCTTCTCAGCATAACAACAAAGAGAGATGGGTGTCATTTTGGAGCAATTCCCAAAGCATGGAGTGTTGCTTCAATACCAAATTCTGGACAGATGGGCTGATGCACAAAAGTCTGCCCCATCAATATTATTTGTATGTGTACTGCTTCAGGGGACCTTAGAGCCATTGGGCACACACAAGCCTGGCCCTGTCTAAGCTGAGCCATCGTAGCCGCTAACCAATGTGAGGTTGGCGGAAGTGAGTGATGGATGAGCTGCATGACACAAGCCAATGATGAAGTATCATGGAACTAGTCTTTGCTTATAGTTCTCTTACCTTCATGAGTAGTTCACTTTGCGAGCAGTACTGGCAGTGTAAAGTGAATGAAGTGCTGAGAATATCTTTCCCAGGGTGATCCACCATAGAACTTTTATATCAAACCTTAGAACCACTTCATGTGGTAGGGATAAAAAGTGCCCCAAACCAATAAAATAAGTGTCAGTGGTGCCCACCAGCAACCACACATGGTATCCCCAAGATAGTGTTCACATTGACATTCTTTGCTGTTTTAAGAAGATCATATTGCATGACTGCATTGGTGGAATTCTTGCTATTTTATGACTGTTACCAAAACCCTGGAAATTGGAGCGTTTATTTGTAAGTTTGTCGAATGGTCGTTACTGTTCTTTTTGATTGTGCAAGGCCCAGGATTCTGCTTTGATTGACCTGCTGATGTTTTGATGCTTGTAGCTTGGGTCACTTTATAAAGCTCTGGAGATAGACAAAGAAATAACCACACATACTCACAGAAATATCTACAAAGCAAACTGTGGCCTTGTGTTTTTTTCGCAATATGCTGACTGTAGCAATAATTCTCATGAACCTATGCATACAATTTTCTCATGGACATCAGTTCATCAAAATGCAAGGGATAGCAGAAGTGACATTACATAATCTTTGACCTTAATGATTCATCAGGCAGTGCCATCAAATGTCATTTGACCCTAAATCCTTCTAGGAAGTGGTGTTACATGACCTTAATCCTGATGATACCACAATAATTGACTTCTCTGGAGTCTCATCATAACTCTATTATTAACATAACAACACAACACACACAAGAATCTATTTCCGATACCACATATATTATGGTGTTGACTTGATATTCCAGGGCAACATTATTAATTTTTCTTCACACTACATGAAAAATGTGCGCTTCTCTGAAATAGATATATTGCAACATAACACAGAAAACCACTGTGAAACTAAATTATTTATACCACAAACTGGCACGATTTAATATCCCTCTAGTGTATATTGCAATGTGAAATGTATTTACTTATCATAGGGAGAAGGAAAAAAACAGGTTTGAAGTTATGTGTATTAATTGAGATAACTATATAATAAATGCAAACTCAGTTATTGGCTTAAATTATTCCTTATTGTTAATATATTTAGATTCATGATAATTTGCAAGGTACCCTTATCAGCATCACTCTTGGAAGTTGCAGGTTTTCTAAAAGCACATCATTTTTCAAATATTTACGATAATGAAACATGGCAAAAACGTATTTATTTTTTCTTATTTTTCCAGAAGAATGCATGTGTCAGAAATCTCACCTGAATTTTCCGATGGAATGAGAGGAGGTCGCAATGCTAGATCCCAACTGCCCTATCAATTGAGATGACCCCACAAATGTGAATGTCAACCCTGACCGATGAGGAAGAGGGGGAGGGAGAAGAAAAGAGAAGATGCACACCGATGTCTGTGTTGCAGGAGTTGTGTCTGCGGGACCTGTCTAGGCTCTCCCTGTGTAAAAGAACAAAAATAAATGAACCAGACATTACACCGATCAGGTAATCACCATCCTTTGCCATATGATCTATATACCATGTAATGTCCTAATACCTGTGTAACTTCCCTTTCTTCTAGTGTAAATATAGTAAGGTCAACTGATAATACCACATGTCTAATGATAAGAAATAAAAAGGAGAAACGTAAGTACGAGTCAAATGTTGCTTACAGTGTTTCATGAAAATCTCATGAATAGTTAACTTCAAGTATTTTTAAAGTCCTCTTAAATGTAGGGGCTTTATATGGCATGGCCGGAGAAAACATCAGAGAGAACAAACTTATATATATTGCATTACTTCATGTGCCCAATATGTCAGCAATTTTTCCAGGGTCAAGAATACCAAAACAAAAATAAGCCTAGCCAAAAAATACAAAGTGGCATTATAACAGTATAGCAAAGTAGCACTGTACATATTTGTTGTTTTACCGTAGGAAGGAAATCAGGAGGGTGTGTTACAATCCATGGCAGATCAAAAGACTAAGGGCCTGATTACGAGACTGGCGGTCTTCTATCTGCCAGACTCATGGTGGCGCAGCGGTTATGGTCCACTGTCCGCCGCAGTACAACTTCCATAGTCGATGCAGAGGTGGACCGTTGGCTGTGCCAGGAACAGTCGGTTCTTGGTGGTGGCGTAAGAGAACCACAACACAATATGCTGAGCGGGGACTGGCGCAGTCCCTCTCATCTTATTACAAGTCCCTGGACTTCCAGCCTTTTCATGATGGAGCCCTGCCATGAAAAGGCTGGTGGTGCAGGGGCAAAGGGGGCCGTACAGGGCCCCCATGTCCCCCTACTATAGAGATACATTCAGGGGGGGCACAACATGTGCCTCCCTTTCTGCACCCCCACAAAGTTTAAGCATGGCATGGACGTGTTTTCCAGGCACTACCATGGGAATAGCAAAGAACCACCAACCGTATTACGAGATGTGCATTTCCATATCGTAATACGGCTGGTGGTCCTTGGACAGTCTTGCACGGGTTTGATAAAGTGAAGGCAATGTTGAACCGGCACCACTGTGCCAAAGTAGTAATCAGGCCGTAACATGTCAGATAAGTACAACGAAGCAACAGAATAGAATTCAGACTTTAACCACTTGCATGCTTCAGACGGCACCCGGCCGTCATACATGACGGTGGGCGTGTGCCCATTATTTAAATCACCTGCACAATGCGCAGCTCGCAAGGGGTTATATATGTCAGTGTGTTAGTTCATTACTAGACGATGTCTGCATGACTTGATACTCTGCTTCTTTTTTCTTGACTTTACAGGAGCATCGTTGGAACATCCATAGTCCAGAAGAAGGTTTCCCCTAGAAGCAGCCACCGAGGAAGTACGAAGAGAACCAGTCTGACGAGAGGAGCCTGCAGAGGACAGCACAATTGGCGAGGCAGAACCCAGAAACAAAAGGTAGGTGACATGACGGCAGGAAGCTCCAGTTCACAAACAGCTAGAATGACAAGCAGCTTCCTGCCTTTGATGCCACAGATATCACTGAGAGGCCCCGTCCCCACAGCACCCCGAAGACCACAGGCATGACAGTATGTTGCATTGCTGAATTTATCAACCTTAGAAAACCTGAAGCATAATGTCCCAGTCCCAGTGGAAGCTCATCAAAACACTGCTTACCTTCTGTTCTAGCAGTGGTTTATGGCAATCCTTAAACTTGGTTGAATGTAATAGTTGCCCTGAATTGTAATGTGTGAATGAACTGAGTGAGCCTGACCACTCCTAGGGAGGGTACAGTTTGATTCTACCATGGGAAAGATTTGAAAATATATGAGGTCAAATAGTGTATTTTAAAACAACAATTTTCACATTCATTTGCTAAAACATTATAGCCTTTGAAAAGGCACTCAATAAATATATAAGTCATTTCATGGGGTGCCACGCAAAAGAACGCAAATGCTTCTCATTTGATGAACTAATCATTTTCAAAATGTGGTTCCAACATAGGCTAAAAATTGCATGCAGTATGCCTGTGCCTGAACTTTGCAGTTAGGGCTGTCCATATATCTTGGCCGGCCCTTACTCAGAAACTACCTCCAGTATGACAGGACCAGCATTTTGTCGGATTACTGACATAATATCAATGTAATAAACACTGCAATTCACAAGTATTAGAAATTAAATATCGAGAACAAGAATATCGTCTCGGTACCTAACTATACCAATCACAAATATCAAGCACACAAATGTCATTGTTAAAAACACTGATTTTGTCAATATATCAATAACAAAAACATCAGAAATACAAATATCATCAGGTATAAATAAACATATAACATCAAAAATATTAATTCCCACAATATCGACCACAATATTATTGCCAACATAACTAATTGAAGCTTAAAATTTTTTTTTTAACATAAAACAATTAGGCCTGGGTGGGAAACTCTGCTCCGTTTATGGAGTTTGCTGCACTCCGCGCTCCGCAGAGCTCGTGGAGTGCAGAAAACTCTGCTTTGCGTGGTTCAGCTGAGTTTTTTCCCGACTCGCACTCGCGAATGGTAAGTTTGCGAGTGCAAGCTGCCGCTCAGGTAGAATTTCTAGATTTTCTACCTGAGCGGCAGGAAGACCAGCTCGAACCGCAGTTTGCACTACACACCGTGACTTGCTGAACTTCGCAGAGAACTACGCCCAGGCTTAAAAACTATTAGTTCAAATAAACACAAAACTTGTTAAAAATATCTATAATTAAATAGAAATATATTACATCAACCAAAAATTAAACATTCACCTCAAAACAATTGTACACTTGAAATGCATACACTAAAAACACCAAAAGCATTAACATTAACTACAAACATAAATATACATTAATATATAAACAAAGAAATCCATATGTACATAAAACAGACTATGTTATACTACAAAAAGAAAACATAAGTTAACTTTTACCGAACAAGGACTGAACCAAAAAAGAAAATTCAAACTATACTAAACCAACCAATAAAATAACACTATAAACAACTTTAACCTATTAAACCAAACAAACAACTAAACCAACAATATAATAGACACACTCATTAAAACAACTAAATATTTCTAAAACGACAAATGCTGCAAGAGTAGGTAACTCTACCTGATTGTTACAACAAAAGATTAAAAGATTAATAACACAGTTCAACAACTCAAGTAAGTCATTCTCATATTTTAACTAAAAATTAACTGTTATTAAACCAAAAAATATAATTTAACAAATAAATAGTAACACGCTCTGTAACTTTTATCCTTTTACATAGACTACTTAGAAGAAAAAAAAAACTTCTAACCCAGAAAACTGACAGAAAATATCAACTATAACAAAGAACTAAGATCATATAATAAAGTAAGTATGCATAAAAAATAAATTAAAATCTCTCCCAAACAACAACCAAAAATAAATCTAACTCGCAAAACCTCTATAAAAGCAACAAAATACCATTTTTAATTATACTAACTTTTTTCTCTTTCAACAGAAAAATAGGCACTTGCTCCATGTTCAAAGTAGCAGCTGCATATCCATGCAAAACATCTCAACAAAACATACAAGCAAGCAAACAAATTATAAGTTACAGCCTTTTTTAGCATTTTAAAACAAACATGCAAAAGTTAAATTGTAGTATACATTTAAACTATTAAACTACTTACAGATACAATGACAGAAGCCGCCAAATGTATCAGATCACAGAAAGGAAAGGAATTATCAATTCACATGGGTTACACCTACACCCAAGAAAGTGCATCAACAGAACCTTTATACTGGAAATGTACTAAATATTATTAAAATGCATGCTATAGGAGGGCAACTACAAAAGATAATTATGTAATTAATGTAAAAGAGCACAACCACCCCCCAAATGTTATGGAAGTTAGAGAAATCTTACAAGATATAGGAGAGGCAAGCACTAGCTTCTAAGAATCCTCAAGCAATATACTTAAAGAAATACTGCCCAAAATCACTATGCACATAGCAGGCCAACTACTACCTATCTCCACTTTAAAATGTTTAATTGCATGCACTAAAAAAGCCACCAACAATACCCCACCAACCCCTTAAATACATATCATGATGTACACATACCTGACTATTTGACAATTACACATAATGAGGAACCCTTGCTTTTACATGACAATCTTACTCATGAAAAACTAATCCTAATCTTCTGTGCAGCAAACAACTTAATTAAATTTACCCAAAGTCAAACCTGGATGATGGGTGGGACCTTCAAAATGTGTCTCAAACCATTCACTCAAATATACACCACACATGGTGAATATCAGCACATCAATATCCTTTTCATATATGCTTTACTACCACACAAAAACGCAGCACCAACTATGAACTCCTAAACTATATAAAACAACAAACATATAACTACTACCCCCAAAAAATAATGATCAACTTTGAACAAGCCATAATTCAAACAATTCTACAAATATATTCCCACACAGCCATACAAAGCTGCTTCTATCACTTTAATCAAAGTATATGGCAACACTTCCAAAGATCTACACTACGAGCCTGATTATGACTATGGTGGTCCAATGGACCGCCGTCGCCGTGGTGCTGGCACCGCAGGTCTGACCGCCCCATTACAACTTACAACCGCCATTGCACTGCCGCTTTTCCCAGTGATCAGATATCTCTGTCAGTAGCACTGTGGTCTTGAGGCCACAACATGCAGTGGTCCTGCCAAGCATGTTACGGGTTTCTTCTCTTCCATGGTTTTAATGGCGGTTCCTACTCCATGAAAACCATAGCGGGGAGGAAAAAAAGGGGGCCCTGCAGGGCCAACTGTTGCCTCAGTGCCATGGGGTACATGCAGGGGGGCAAATGTTGTGACTCCAGTGTGAATGCACCCCAGTGCCTGCACGGCATGGACTGCACCAGTCCATGCCGTGCAGGTACTGCCTTTGATGTTCCCATTGCGATGCCTATTTCATAGGCACCGCCAAAGAACCTCTCACCAGTGACTTTAAAAGTTGTAATCTGGCGAGCAGTGCACACACGGGCTTGGTGGTGTGGGTGTGGGGTGCAGCATGGCATCCCACTCCCCCACTGCCGAACTCATAATCGGGCCCTAAGTGTAGAATACTCCACTAAAAGCCAATTTCAAATCATAAAAATGATAGCACTAGCCTATGTCTCTGTCACAGAGGTATCCAACAAATATAACTTACTAATAGAAAGCCATTTTTACCAACAAAATGAAGTCAAACTTAGGGGGTTATTAGGATGGAAAAGGATAGCCACCGCAGGCCCAGCGGTGGCAACCGCCGTCCCTGCGGTGGCGGTCCTTCCGCCATCAAACAGATTTGTCCCACCACCAGATTACGATGGCTGTGGGAACCTGACTGCGTCCCCAGCGGACACAAAGACTGTCCACTGCCAGCAATTGTTCCGATTGCCTGGCGGAGGCTGCAGGGTGCCTAAAATGGTGCCGTGCCTAGCAGGCACCATCCACCAAATGAGGATAAATGTAAACAGCGGCCTTTCCATGGCAGCAATGCAGCCATGGAAAGGCATGTGGATTTTTGGAACGAGGTCCGTTGGGTCCCTACTTGTGTTGGGGGGGATGTGGGGTGCACTTGGGGGGTACCCATGGTACCCCCAACATGTCACTGCACCAAGTGGCAGGCAACGTGTGGTGCCTGCCATGTGGTGCAGTGACATGCACTACGAGCGATTTAAACACTGCGGCGGGTGCTGCTTTCAGCAGCACCCGCCACAATGTTAAACTACAGAATGCTTTCGCCATGGTGGCGGGCGTATCCTGATTTGTGGTATAGGACCGCCGCATGTGTGGCAGAAGGTCCCGGTTTCCACAGGGATAGCGGAAGGACTCCTGTCCGCCCGCCATCCTAATTGACCCCTTAGTCTCCTAATGGACTTTTTCGAAGACATTTGGGTTGGCAGACTGCATCGATCAGGACACAGACGCCAAGCCAAATACCAGATACCTTGGTAGAATGTCTATGACAGACTTTTGGCAAAGGAAGCAGCTTTCCAATCCACACTAGGCACAACTCAACTTACATTATACAAATGTATTGAAGCATTAAATAAGAGCAGAGCTATTAAGAACTAAGAATAGAGCAATGTTACCCAAATTGGCCCTAAACTTAGCAAGCACACTAAAAGAATCTACGTTATGCTACAATTAAACGTCAAACTCTGAATAAATAACATTAGGCTACATTACTTAGAAATGATAGCCAAAAGCATATTATAAATTAAATTTCAACCTACCAAGAACCTCAAAAACTAAGCCAACAAACCAAATCCTTCAAAAAAATATATATATTTTTTATTACATTAGTGAAACAATTATATAAAATCAAAGTCAATAAACACGTATATAATAAAAAAAGTATATAAATTATTTTGAAAAAGTAACAATAATTAACCAAACAACTTAAAACCAAATTTAATACATCACATTAAATAAATACAACACAAAGGTGCCGATTCCGATCCTGTAAAACCTGGGTACAAATGGTCGTACGGAGCGTATTCTCCGTACGACTCGTACCCGGGAAATCTTCCTTACAAACCAGCAAGTACGATTCGTACAGAAATACCATTTCCGTACGAATCGTAAAAAACTACGTGCGGCGAAAAAATACCCACAATTCCGATCCGGGACATCGCGTACATGATGTCCGGACGGAGTCAGGCAGCGTTATACGGACCAGCAAGCATGATTCGTGCCTATGTCACTCCGCACGGATCATTTTTTACGGCAGCCAAAAACTTCCGGGAAATTGAGGACGACGCGAAGAGGGAGCAGCGGTACGCGACGGACAGCCATGGACCCCATCCTACGTGTCATCCCGGCCCTCCTAGCCTACGACCTGGTGCACAGAACCCGCCGCGCACGCCGCAGAAGGTCAGCACAACACCCAGGGGCAAAGGGGGGGCGAGGGGCAGGAAACATAACCTCTACCTAATTTTAAAAATACCATATACTGTCCATACATTACCTCCAGGGTCTGGTCACTTCGGGGGGGGCGTGTCCACCAATCCCCGCGTACCTGTCACCACTACAATCGTGGTACGGGCCGTACCCACGCCCTCAGAGAGTGTGTACGGCCCGTACCACGCGTACCCCTACATCACCACTGCAATGGTGGTACGGGCCGTGCCCACGCCCTCAAAGCGTGGGTACGGCCCGTACCAGCAATGTAGTGGTGATGTAGGTGTACGCACCATACCCACGCCCTCAGAGCGTGTGTACGGCCCGTACCACGCGTACCACTACATCACCACTACAATGGTGGTACGGGCCGTGCCCATGCCCTCAGAGCATGTGTACGGCCCGTACCATGCGTACCCCTACATTACCACTTCAATGGTGGTACGGGCCGTACCCACGCCCTCAAAGCGTGGGTACAGGCCGTACCACCATTGTAGTGGTGATGTAGGGGTACACGTGGTACGGGCCGTACACATGCTCTGAGGGTGTGGGTACGGCGTGTACACCTACATCACCACTACAATGCTGGTACGGGCCGTACCCACGCTTTGAGGGCGTAGGTACGGCCCGTACCACCATTGTAGTGGTAATGTAGGGGCACGCATGGTATGGGCCGTACACACGCTCTGAGGGCGTGGGTACGGCCCGTACCACCATTGTAGTGGTGATGTAGGGGTACGCGTGGTATGGGCCGTACACACGCTCTGAGGGCGTGGGTACGGCCCGTACCACCATTGTAGTGGTGATGTAAGGGTACGCATGGTACGGCCTGTACACACGCTCTGAGGGCGTGGGTACGGCCCGTACCACCATTGTAGTGGTGATGTAGGGGTACGTGTGGTACAGACCGTACCCAACCTATAAATGCGGGGGTACGGACCGCATCACCCGTACCCCTAGGGCACCAGTACATTAATGATACAAGGCGTACACACGCCACAAATGTTGGCTTAGGGCCTGGTGCAGCATATAACCAGTATATTGGGGTGTGTTCATGGCCAGGACAGCAGTGTACAGCAACAAGGGTGCGGGTGGGTGGGTGTCTGCCTAGGAGTCCCAGCAGTGGACAAAGAAATGTGAGGTGTGGGTGCCTATCACTCCCAGCAGTGGACAGAGACATGTGAGGGGTGGGTGCAGAGGAATACCAGCAGTGGACAGAGACATGTGAGGGGTGGGTGCCTATCACTCCCAGCAGTTGACAGAGACATGGGGGTGGGTGCCTCTCACTCCCAGCAGTGGACAGAGACATGGGGGTGGGTGCCTATCACTCCCAGCAGTGGACAGAGACATGTGAGGGGTGGGTGCCTATCACTCCCAGCAGTGCACAGAGACATGGGGGTGGGTGCCTATCACTCCCAGCAGTGGACAGAGACATGTGAGGGGTGGGTGCCTATCACTCCCAGCAGTGGACAGAGACATGGGAGTGGGTACCTATCACTCCCAGCAGTGGACAGAGACATGTGAGGGGTGGGTGCAGAGGAATACCAGCAGTGGACAGAGACATGTGAGGGGTGGGTGCCTATCACTCCCAGCAGTGGACAGAGACATGGGGGTGGGTGCCTCTCACTCCCAGCAGTGGACAGAGACATGGGGGTGGGTGCCTATCACTCCCAGCAGTGGACAGAGACATGTGAGGGGTGGGTGCCTATCACTCCCAGCAGTGGACAGAGACATGGGGTGGGTGCCTATCACTCCCAGCAGTGGACAAAGACATGGGGGTGGGTGCCTATCACTCCCAGCAGTGGACAGAGACATGTGAGGGGTGGGTGCCTATCACTCCCAGCAGTGGACAGAGACATGGGAGTGGGTGCCTATCACTCCCAGCAGTGGACAGAGACATGTGAGGGGTGGGTGCAGAGGAATACCAGCAGTGGACAGAGACATGTGAGGGGTGGGTGCCTATCACTCCCAGCAGTGGACAGAGACATGGGTGTGGGTGCCTATCACTCCCAGCAGTGGACAGAGACATGGGGGTGGGTGCCTATCACTCCCAGCATTGGACAGAGACATGTGAGGGGTGGGTGCCTATCACTCCCAGCAGTGGACAGAGACATGGGGGTGGGTGCCTATCACTCGCAGCAGTGGACAGAGACATGGGGGTGGGTGCCTATCACTCCCAGCAGTAGACAGAGACATGTGAGGGGTGGGTGCCTATCACTCCCAGCAGTGGACAGAGACATGGGGGTGGGTGCCTTTCACTCCCAGCAGTGGACAGAGACATGGGGGTGGGTGCCTATCACTCCCAGCAATGGACAGAGACTAGTGAGGGGTGGGTGCCTTTCACTCCCAGTAGTGGACAGAGACATGGGGGTGTGTGCCTATCACTCCCAGCAGTGGACAGAGACATGTGAGGGGTGGGTGCCTATCACTCCCAGCAGTGGACAGAGACATGGGGGTGGGTGCCTATCACTCGCAGCAGTGGACAGAGACATGGGGTGGGTGCCTATCACTCCCAGCAGTAGACAGAGACATGTGAGGGGTGGGTGCCTATCACTCCCAGCAGTGGACAGAGACATGGGGGTGGGTGCCTATCACTCCCAGCAGTGGACAGAGACATGGGGGTGGGTGCCTATCACTCCCAGCAGTGGACAGAGACATGTGAGGGGTGGGTGCCTTTCACTCCCAGCAGTGGATAGAGACATGAGGGTGGGTGCCTATCACTCCCAGCAGTGGACAGAGACATGTGAGGGGTGGGTGCAGAGGAATACAAGCAGTGGACAGAGATATGTGAGGGGTGGGTGCCTATCACTCCCAGCAGTGGACAGAGACAGGGGTGTGGGTACCTATCACTCCCAGCAGTGGACAGAGGCATGGGGGTGGGTGCCTATCACTCCCAGCAGTGGACAGAGACATGTGAGGGGTGGGTGCCTATCACTCCCAGCAGTGGACAGAGACATGGGGGTGGGTGCCTATCACTCGCAGCAGTGGACAGAGACATGGGGGTGGGTGCCTATCACTCCCAGCAGTAGACAGAGACATGTGAGGGGTGGGTGCCTATCACTCCCAGCAGTGGACAGAGACTTGTGAGGGGTGGGTGCAGAGGAAAACAAGCAGTGGACAGATACATGTGAGGGGTGGGTGCCTATCACTCCCAGCAGTGGACAGAGACATGGGGATGGGTGCCTCTCACTCCCAGCAGTGGACAGAGACATGGGGGTGGGTGCCTATCACTCCCAGCAGTGGACAGAGACATGGGGGTGGGTGCCTATCACTCCCAGCAGTGGACAGAGACATGGGGTGGGTACCTATCACTCCCAGCAGTGGACTGAGACATGGGGGTGGGTGCCTATCACTCGCAGCAGTGGACAGAGACATGGGGTGGGTGCCTATCACTCCCAGCAGTAGACAGAGACATGTGAGGGGTGGGTGCCTATCACTCCCAGCAGTGGACAGAGGCATGGGGGTGGGTGCCTATCACTCCCAGCAGTGGACAGAGACATGGGGGTGGGTGCCTATCACTCCCAGCAGTGGACAGAGACATGTGAGTGGTGGGTGCCTTTCACTCCCAGCAGTGGATAGAGACATGGGGGTGGGTGCCTATCACTCCCAGCAGTGAACAGAGACATGTGATGGGTGGGTGCAGAGGAAAACAAGCAGTGGACAGAGACATGTGAGGGGTGGGTGCCTATCACTCCCAGCAGTGGACAGAGACATGGGGATGGGTGCCTCTCACTCCCAGCAGTGGACAGAGACATGGGGGTGGGTGCCTATCACTCCCAGCAGTGGACAGAGACATGGGGGTGGGTGCCTATCACTCCCAGCAGTGGACAGAGACATGGGGTGGGTGCCTATCACTCCCAGCAGTGGACAGAGACATGTGAGGGGTGGGTGCAGAGGAATACCAGCAGTGGACAGAGACATGTGAGGGGTGGGTGCCTATCACTCCCAGCAGTGGACAGAGACATGGGGGTGGGTGCCTATCACTCCCAGCAGTGGACAGAGACATGGGGGGGGGTGCAGAGGAATACCGGCAATGGACAGAGACATGGGGGTGTGTACATCATGATCAGATGACCACAACTCCGTGGGTGTATGTACGCATACCTAATGTTCGACTATGTTGATAGTGCCATAACAACACATCACTGACAGCAGTGTCCCACTCCCATGAGGATGGATGTCTTTCCCCCACTGCATGACACAACACATGTGGGTATGAGGACAAATGACACATGCATACCCACCCCTGGCGAATGAAGCACAATACACACACAGAGATCATGCCACAAGACTGTATAGTCATGTCAATGCCTACTAAACTAAGAGAGTCAAAGGGAACACACACTGGCACACACATCCCAGGACTGATAGGAATGTACAGGTGCTGGGACAGCCACCAAGATGTTGCCTCTCATGGAAGGAATAGGGTGGAGTTCCCACAGATACAATGCCCACAATTGTGAATTTCGCCATTAAGGCATTACAACATACTCAATACACAAGTACAGTGACTAGCAAGGATGGCACAGACGATGCAGCCGGAGACCTTGCTGAGCAGGCATGGCCATAGTTGAAGGGATCCGTCACCAACAAAGGAAATGTAGACAGAGGTCAGCACAACAATTGTGCAACTCCCTGCAGGGAAGATGTCAGGTGCCACAGAGGAAGGAACACTCCTTGGGACAATGTCTCCAAACACAAATAGCACACACGACCAAATATTCTTTGCAGAGACCTTGTGATGGCACGCAGATACCATGGTCCACCCCATGAGCATCAGACTACACATTACCACAACCCCAACTCCTGGAGCATCAGCACCCACATCAATACCTGAAATGCAATAGTGTTCAAAATGAAAAGAAAATGCTTTATTCAGCATTAAAATCAAAATTATAAAAGGACACTTTTTACAAAGGCACATGGCCAGTCCAGATAAGAAGTCCTTGGGGGGGACACATGGCCACGCGTCTCCCCTAGCTTGCCTGCACATTCGAACCCTCAGGTTCGTCGACTGGGGGGGGCAGCATGTGGGGAAGGACCAGGCACCGCAGGGACAGGAGGTGTAAGGGTAGGTGTGGTGGGTTCAGGGACGGACGCCTCCACCACAGGGGGTGGGGCAGCGCCAAAGGTGGAGGTCAGCTCGGTGCTGCACACTGCTGCCAGGTCGTCCAGCATATCCCCTGCACCCGAAGAAAACACAGGCTCAAAGGAGGGGGGGTCGGAGTGATGGGGTGCAGCACTACTGGGGGAGGGGGTGGACAGGGGGGGGACTCAACTCCCCAACCTTGGAGTGCCGTTCCAATTTGCGGGCTGGTGAGCCAGAGGGGCTAAGGCCCAGCACAGCCAAGTAGGCCTCCTTGTCAGATTGTGTGGTAGGGGAGCCGAGGGGAGTGCCATTGGAGGGACTGGGTAGTGCGGCATGTGGACTCGGACTGTGGCTGCGTGTATGCCTGTGTGCCCCAGACCCAGTGGGTGTGCCTTCATCCCCCTGAGTGTGCGTGCCAGGAGGTGTGCACTTGCCCTTACGTGTTGGTGTGCTGCCTGTGTCTGGTGGGGTGTGTGCTTGGGAATGTCTGGGTGTGCTTGGGACAGGCATGGGAGTGGGAAGTGTGGATGGTGCAGGGGTGGGGGGTACGAAGCGCTGCAGGAGACTCACTGCTGCCGTCAGTGAAGAGTCCATGGACCTCAGCAACATCCGTTGGTCAGACATCGCTGATGACATGCCCTCCATGTACAACACCATCTGTGTCATCAGTCTGGTGTGGCCATGGAGGACATTCAGCATCGATGTCTGGCCAACCTGCAACTGCCGCAGAATGTCCACAGACTCTGCAGTGAGGGCAGCAGGGACTACAGGGGCAGGGGGTGCGGTGCCTGGCAAGAAGGAGACACGGTGTTGCCTAGCACGGACATAAGGGACTGGAGCAACTGGGAGGGCAGTGATGGGAATGGAGGGGGCGGTGACCGATGTAGTGCTGCTGCCAGGTGTTGTAGCAGCCTCCGCCTCCTCGAGGAGTTCAGCCTTGGACCCGTCAGCGTTGTAGTTAGTGTTGCCACTAGACAGGTCCTCCGCCTGACTCCCCTCGCCCTCCGTGCCACTTGCTCCCGCAGACTCGCCAGCAGTGGTGGCAGCAGTGCTGGATCCCTCCTCCAGGTCCATGCAGGTGTCTCCCTCGGTGTCCTCTGATGATGCTGTGGGCAAGGTGAAGATACAGAAAATAATCAGTCACCTGTATACATCTGACACATGAGTCCAAACAAAAAATGTCACTGTGCATTTCAGGAAAAGCATCATGAGTAACATCTAGAATACTCCGCACATATGTAACCCTGCACTCCCCAGTTGGTTGACCCACCATGCCACTTGGAAACAATGGAGATTATGACACAACAGCAAATCACTTGATATCGAATTATACTGAGAAGCTAGTGTCTGGGAACAGTTGAGCACAGCAAGACTATGAAGGCATGCCACCTCTTGTTCACTGTGAACGAAACACTATTGGTGCACCCAAGGCCAAATAACAGACCTCAATGCTGAAGGTGTCCCCACACTCAGAGACCTGTGAGTACTTTTGAAACCCAAACGAAAAACATTGCGATCCCTTGGGACTCACAACACTTTACACAATGTACATGTTTAGAATGTGTGAATGTGCCACTTTGTGAACAGAACACACATGTGCCTGTATAACAGAAGTCACACAAGGAGGTGCACACAAAACTACATTTACACAGTCATTGTATGAGCTGCCAGCCGAATTCAAATAAGCCACTGTAAAGAAGAAATGGGGTACCAGTAAGTACATATACATGGCACCACGGTGGTCTGGATGACTTGACACTCGTAAGTTGGTATCAGCAACAACCAAGGACTTACCCAAATGCAAACACACTGTGGGAACATGGATATGTATAATCAGAAAACAAGTGGTAATCGAACTGTGCCTTTCTTTAAAATGTGCCAGCGTGTCCCTGGAAAGTGTAAAGGTACTTTCTTTTGCACTTCCTTGGGAGACATCTGTCATGCAGGCACATTATTGTCCTTCACAACAAAACAGCAAAGTCAAGCATATGAAAAATTTAGACATGTTGACAAGTGTAGTGAGTGCCAAGGTACAATACTTCTTGACTAACAACTTGAATCATGCCAACTGTCACATGGCCATCCGTATCATGATGACACAGTTGGCAACACATCTGACCCACTGCCTGTCATGTGGAGTGGCACACATGTCCAAACACAGGACAATGCATTAGCTAATGGGCCTGCAATTGTGTCGGGATAAGGAGCACCTGCACTGAGGAGACACCCTCATGGGAACCAAGAATGTCCACACAGATGTCAGCACACACAGACCAAACTACGTAGCATCTCGACCACACACTGATGGCAAACATGAATGAGCATGACCCATGTATTTTAAATTTTGACACATGCTGCAAAGCACAAACATTAAACCCTGCACAACATGACTGGGTCACTGCATGTTGAGTGTCTGTCCAGACAATTATCACACACAGGTCAGACCTGGCAAGGAGACATAAGGTTTGGACATGTAGGCCTTTCCCGCACAAACCCCCCATACCTGAGACAATGTGATTGAGACAGATCAAGAAGTTACACCTCTTAATCTGGGTTTACTAAAATGTGCATCAAGAATTCCTAAATGTACTCCACATCACCTCGTGAGGCTGCCAACACATATTTCTGACAAACAACCATCAACAGATAGTTGTACATAGACACACAGGCACTGCCACATGGGGTCAGCCTGTACAATGGGCACATGTAGCACACTTTAGATAAATACAAATGAGGCCAGGGAACAATGCCACAGAGGCAGACCTATGCTGAACACACAGAGAATGGGCACAGTGTTGGATGACACACATGATTCCGAGGCAAGGGTGTCTTAGGGGACTGTAGTGGGCACACTGCTCCATGGTCCTGGAATGATCTGACTGTAACATGAGCTACCGTCCCGGCACTATGCATACCTCCCACTCATGCACATCATGTCTGAGGCCACAACATCGGTCATGCATGCTGCAAGTCTGTTCATTTGAAAACTCACACTCCTATGTTGAGACTCAGCATCAGTGCCAACTAATATGGACCCCCAAATGACTGAACAGGACAGGGCACAGGCAAAGTAACAACACATGTCTCAGACGCCTCCCCCCCCACATGATGCAGAAAGCAATGTGCACTTGGATTAACTGGCAGCCTAGATGACCATGTGCAATAGTGATTACACACAGACCAGGGAACACATGTCAAGGAGGGAAAGGGAGGAGGAACAGCACTGGTTGACTTTGTGGAACAGGATATGCACTGCACATTTTAACCCTCGCAGTGTATCCAGGCGGCTGAGCATTTCCAAAAGCTGGTGACACACAACAAACACACATGTACCTACCCCCTTCCTGCTGCTGCAACTCCTGTAACTGCCTATCTAAGTCAGGGAAGACCACCGCCAGGACATGCTTCATCTGGTGGGTCAGGCATCGGCGCCCACTGTGCTTGCGTGGAGGTGACTCCTTCAGCTGGCACTGGGCGATCCTCCGTGTCCAGCACCAGATGTCCTGCCAGCGTTTCCTCACTTGGGCTAGGCGCCGACTGCGACCCTCCACCGATCTCACGGCCCTGACGGCCAGCTTCCAGATCTTCCCCTTCTTGTAGGCAGTTACCTGTGAGGATGACAAAGTGAGACAACATCACTACACCTGCTCCATGTCACATGAACATCTTTGATATGTTGAACAGGGCATAGTATGCTGGCAACAAATAGCACCTTTGTCATAGGGACATTAGCCTCTGTGGAAGCCCCAATGCACTACATGGCATTGAAAGTACACAGGTGGCATGAGGGGTGCAACACACTCCCTGATCATGGCACACACTGTGCATCACATGCAACACCAGGCTGATGGACAGCACCTCCAAGCAGTCACATGCCCCAGGCCACTGACGCAACCTCAGCAGAGTACACAGAAACACACAGGCACAGATCAAGCACCTGCCATTGGCAACAGCGGATACAAACCTCACTCTGCACATGTGCCACTTGCCTGTGGGATGTCACAGGTGTGGTGCTAGCTCAGCAAGTCAGACACTCCGCACAGCTTACTTCTCACATCAGATGGGTGGAGCTGTTGCCTCCTCCATGCAGCTGTGGCGCAACACTCCACATAGACACTCACCCACATGACAAGGAACATTCACACACATCAATGTCCAGGGGGCGTACACATCATATGGACACTCTCACCACTCTCACCACAGCTCCACTCAACTCACACACATCTGTGGGTACAGTCACCTGTCACACCGGGGGGGGCACTGAATCACCTCAGGACTATAGAACTAAAATGGCCCAAAGGATTGGGCAGGCTGAATGTGCCATGCACTATGCAGTGAATGTCACAGTAAGCACAATGCAAGTGAGGAGTGCACACATGAACTACATCATGCTCTGAATGAGAGACATAAGCCATTCCCACCACTGGGACCCACTCTAAACAACATTGCATGTCTGTCACACCTGGACAAAATGCCAGAAGTGTCAGTCACAAAAAAAGGTGCACAGTCAAAGGTAGTGGAGTCAGCACTCACCTGCTCCCCTGGTCTCCCATACAGGCTGGGGTACTGTGGGAGGATGACATCTAGCAATGCCTCATTCTCCTCTTGTGTGAATGGCTGGGCCCTCTCAACAGACCTTGACATGGTGCCAGAGGAAGCACAGGCAGCAGCAGTGGTGTCGACTGAAAGGCAGTGCAGGCAAGTGCCCACTCATGGGTTCTGGCTGACTTATATCTGCCTTGCTGGGCTGTTTCATTTACAGGAGTACAGAGTGATTGGTCAGACTCATTTGCATCCTACGTTTCCTCCAATCCCATACACCAGTGAGTGCCTTTGCATGGTTCAAAATTTGAGCATAATGTGAAGTCAACAACCACTTTGCAACATTGTATTTAGTTGCCAACTGACTTTTACAGGCCACCTGATGGAAAAATTTGAACTGGAAACTCGGTATCCATGACAACCAGCATGCATTTAGGCCCTAATACTTGTCCCTCATGTGTCCCTATGTAATTTAGCAATCCACACACAGGTACGGTGCGTTTCACACGTACCCCTACTGCACCAGTTGCACAGTGAGTTTGACACGTATGTGTATGACCAGTGTGTACACGTACGTGTACTACGGCCGTACACGTATGTGTCCGACCAGTGTGTACACGTAGGTGTACACACTGGTCGTACACGTATGTGTCCGACCAGTGTGTACACGCACGTGTACTATGTACATGCACGTGCACTATGGTCGTACACGTACGTTTACGACCAGTCTGTACACGTACATGTATGACCAGTGTGTACACATACGTGTACTACGGTCGTACACGTACGTGTACACACTGGTCGTACACGTATGTGTGTACGGTCCGTACACACACCCGTACTCCGGCGGGAACACCAATATAATGATATGGACCGTTCACACGCCCTCAGAGCGTGTGTACGGGGCGTTTCACAGCTTACACTGGTGAAAGGAGGCGCACACGAAAGGAATGGAGGTGGCAGACTCGTACACGGCTGTACATCAAGTCATTGTCATTGCAGTCCTTCATGTGCAGGGCCTAGGTGTGCCAGGCAGTGATATGGCATATGTCTCCTCATGTTTTAGCACAATAGATGTGTGATGACCTGTGTACACATGTCATGTGTGATGGGGCAGTGTGTGGCACACTTCCCCTTCCCACTTTGCACATGTGTGCATGTAGTACAAACGTGTCAAGCACTGCATCACTGGTATGGCACAGTCACCAACACCCGCAACTGTCCCCTGATGCCAGGGACAGGAACACTAACACCTGACATCTAAGTACCAGCGTGCCCCGATGTGACTAAGTCCTGTGTGTGTCATGTGTTCCCATGAGCTTGCTGTTGGTGTTCCGTCAACTGCATCTGCTGTTGCTGCATCCAACATGTGTCTGTGTGTTGATGGGCATGGCACACATATACGCACACCATGCCACATGTGGATTCACACGTTACATGTGTCTGGATGCTTCGAAGATGATTTTTTGACATGAGGACATATCTGCGCCGTATCCATGTCTGTGTTTTCGTTTTTCACGTGTACCCCTTCATCGCAATGTGTGTGATCTGTACATTTTCAATGACATGTGACCTGTGCGTCTAGCTTGCCGCCAGCTGTCTGTATGAGATGACATCCTTCAAATGCAGATATGTGGATGTATGTCACTCCTGTGATGTCTCTGGCTGTTCACTTACACTGGCCCACAGCTAGTTTCGGGGCATGTCATGTAGAACTTGACAATCAACTGGTGTAGCTGGCTTTTCGTAGGAGTATCACCTGGCTGGCATACGTGTCCTGGATGTATTGCACAGACCAGACTCTGTATTTAGCAGATGTGTAGTAGCAGTTGAGCATGTGCTCAGTTCATTGACATTGATGTTGTTATGTACTCACTCTTCGTTATTCCTTCCAATTTTCTGCAGGGCACCGCCTCTCCCCCGACCAATGCCAGACTTGGGTGCCATGAGGGAACGTGACTGCATAAGACGTTACCATTTCTCGCAACAGTTGATTGAGAACTTGACCGCAAAGCTTGAACCACACCTCCAACCGCGACACAGGTATCCTACTGCGCTGACCCCCAAGATGAAGGTGATGGCAGCCCTACATTTTTTTGCCACCGGTACGTTTCAATTCACCATAGCTGATGTGGGTGGCATGTCACAGACCATGTTCAGCCATGTCCTGCATGATATTTTAGAAGCCATGTTGGAGCACCTGGATGAATTCATCCATTTTCCGACTCGTGAGCAGTTGACAGGTCCAGCCACATCTCCGGACATCTGAGAAACCTGCACTGGCTCCCCGTCAACAAAAGAATCACCTTCCGCCTCCTCACCCACGCACACAAAGCCCTACACGACCAAGGCCCGAGCTACCTCAACAGCCGAATCAACTTCTACGCTCCCAAACGCCACCTCCGATCAGCCAACCACGCCCTCGCCGCCGTCCCCCGCATCCGAAGAGCGACTACAGGAGGAAGGTCCTTCTCCTACCTGGCCGCCAAGACCTGGAACTCCCTCCCGACCGACCTGCGCCTGACCCAAGACCACCTCTCCTTCAGGAAGAAGCTGAAGACCTGGCTGTTCGAGCAGTAGCGGCACCCCCCCACCCCCAGCGCCTTGAGACCCTACGGGTATGTAGTGCGCTCTATAAATGTCACTGATTGATTGATTGACAGGTGTCAAGGGTGAGTTCTATGCCCTGGGAGGGATGCCCCATGTAATTGGGTCTATTGATGGAACACATGTGGCTTTGGTACCACCACAGGCACAGGAGGTCACCTATCGCAACCGTAAACATTACCACTCTATAAATGACCTTGTGGTGTGTCTTGCTAACATGCTGATTTCCCATGTCTGTGCACGTTTTCCAGGGTCAGCACACGATGCCTACATCATGAGGCGTAGCAGGGTGCCAAAAATGATGCTGCGGCTGCACAACTAACGAGCATGTCTTGTTGGTGGGTATACTCTGTTTGTCCTTTGTTTAGCACTATCTTTGTATCTTACGGCATCTCCTGACCCACTTCTTTACATGATGTTTCCATGTAGGGGACTCTGGCTATCCCAACATGCCATGGCTGATGACGCCTCTCTGCAACCCCAGAACAGCTGCAGATCACCGTTACAACAACGCACATGGGCAGACCAGGCGAGTGATCGAGAGGACGTTTGGCCTCCTGAAGAGCCGATTCTGGTGCCTTCACAAGACAGGCGGGTCCCTCCCATATGCACCGGTGAAGGTCTGCAAAATCTTCCTCATGTGCTGCATGCTGCACAACATGGCAGTGGAGAAGGCTGTGCCACTCATCCTGGATCCGGATGAGCAGGAACATCAACCCGTGGATGATGAAGGGTTTGGTCACGAGGCAAGTGAGGATGAGGAGGAGGAGGACGACGACATGCGGAGTCAGCCCATACGCAACTTCTTCTCATAATGGTGAGTCCATGGGTCTGAGTGTGCACGCCTGGAGCCTTGTGTGGCATGTGTTGCAATGTGTGTGTCCAGCTGACTGTATGCTAAGTGACTTAGAGGTGTGTTCAGATGTGTCACTCGAGTGATGATGTCCTTCCACACATTTTAGCTTAGACACTCAATTTTAATATAGCATGGTGACACACTTATTCCTGTAGAGTAAATGACCTTGCATGCGGATGACAATCTTTTCCCTGACTTCTTGTGTGTCTGTCATCCCCGGGTAGTTTCGCATGCTGTCTGCTCGTGTCATCGTTGGCCTCCCACTATTCCTCACGAGTATTGCAACGTGTGCTGAATCAGTGTCCCATGCACAGACATGGTGAAAAGTCTTTTTGGTTAAGGATTGCTGCAAGGCTTTTTGGTGTTGGTAGGTTTTGGAATGTGTGGGCACTGCTCCTGTGCATGTTGTGTTACTATACATACATGTCGACTCACCATGGGGCACATGACATGTTGCATGACTCCCATGAATTGATAGTCACCCTTCGTAACAGTCATCTGTAATGGAACTGTGGATTCTGATGAAGGCATCAATGTGTGTACAACTTCCCTCTGAAACATACGGGATGCTACGGGTGGACAAAGTGTGGGACATCCCCATGAGAGGATCAATGGGGAATTGCAGCCCCTCCGTGTGCAGCAGGGGGTGTTTGACTCACCCCCTTCACTTGTGTGCCAGTTCAATGGATTTACTGCATCTGTGTTGTGAAGGGGGTGTCCAGTGTAGGTCCCACATGTTCAGCCAAATGACCCGTGAGTCTGTTCATATTGATTCATTTCCCTAGGTGTGAACCTGAGTAATAATGGTGTTCCTCACCCTCCAAGGTGCCTCATCTCTGTCAATGCAGGTCTCTTGCCACTTTGCATGCGGCATCTCTGGCATAGTTGTCAAAGATTGTGCATATGAGTCTATGTGTAGTTTAGCAACATGCATGCAGTTCTTCAGGGATTAGAATCTCTCTTGTGCATGATGTCCATGGTTGTGCATGTATTTGGGCATGTTGGTGACCACAACGGGCCATCAACACCTGCTGAGGGTGTGTATCCTGTGCGCAGCTCGGCCTTCAGTTTCCTGATCCTGTGTCAGTCATCTTTGGTGATTGTGCATCCATTGTCTCTGGGTGTGCCATGGGAAACCGGACACTCCTTCCTTTACATACGCCTGTTGCAGTTGTCCTTTCTGACATCCTTGTCTTTGTGTGCAACTTGTGGCATAGTTTCCAGGACATGCCGCCTGCTGCTGCGGCCCCTGCAGCAAGGGCCCACAAAGTTTACAGATTCGGCAATACACACTCCTCAAAGATGCTCCTCCCTTCCTCCCTCCACCCATTCATTTGGCTGTCATCAGCTTGTCTGTGCCACTGTTGCGGCCACGCGTTGCCAAAGGCTGGACCGTCAGCACATGCAACATGCACATTGCACGACCCTCATGTCCTTACATGACCCACATCACACTACAGTCTGATGTTGCAGCCACCCTCCAAGCATTGTCCATCCGAAAAGCTACCGCCTGCTCTCAGGCATACCCTAGGCGCACACACGACACCTTTGCATGATGAGTGTGCAACTCCAACTGCCTACACAGCGCTGCCCTGCCTTCCAGGCCCTGTCACACCAACCAGGTCATGTCCCTCCTACTCCCCACTGGCTCCGTACACCAGCAAGGCCATGGGAGTGGGACTCAAGCCTTCAGCATGTAGTATAGTGGCATCATCTGGCACATGGCCCAGGTATCATCTCTCAGCGTGTCAATCTTCAATGTGTCCAGGTCCCCCTCTCCGGCATCACATGCGCACAGCACCTCATCATCAGCTCCTATGCCATTGACAGCCAGGTGCTCCTCACCCTCACCAAAGACGCAGCCATTGCCAGTTCCAACATTCAAGAAGGCATGAGATCCATTGATGAATGGCTGAACATCAGCCACCTGAGGCTGGACTTGTACAGGACTGAGGTAATCATCTGAGGATTGTCCCCTTACAGCTGGGTCAACTGCTTGTGTCCCACCCGCAAAAGCCCTGCACATGCACGCAGTGCCCACGCACACAAGATGGTGTGCATCATGGATTCGTCACTCACATTTGCCATGCTAATCACCAGCATCTGTACCTCAGGGTGCAACACCCTCTGCATGATGCACATGATCCACAGATAGATCCACTCCAAGGAAAGACAGACCATCCCCCAGGCCCACGACACCAGCCGTGTCAACTACTGCCTGCCCTCTACGGAGCAAGTACATCCTAACTCCCGGGAAACTTGTCCACATCCAGGCTGCATGTGCACACCTCAGCTTCAACATCCCGCACCCCAGCCACATCACCGTCCACCAGAGGTATCTGCAATGGATCACTGCGTGCTGCAGGATGACCTTCACTCCTCACCCACACTCAGGAGGCAGGCCACAACCCCAGACCCCAAACTAACCTTGGCCGTCTGTCATCCGAGACCCCGTTGTGCCAACTCCATGCATCCAACCTTGCCCTGGCCTCCATTCTTCACATCCACCGTACTCCAGCATGCAGGACATAGTTCTCCCACCTGGCAAGACATACCTGCTACTCCCTCCCTGGCAACATCCACATGAGCCATGACCTCTACGCCTTCAGGATACTCTTCCCAATTGGTCTGTCCGCACAGTATTGCATGCCCCCCCTCAGCAGCTTGAGGCCATCACGGGTGAGTATTGTGCTCCATGTCTGTATTGTATGATACATTGTGACCCATGTGTGTCCTGTCCCAGACTCAGATTCCAGGGTATGGATGGCTGGAGTTAGTTCAACACTCAGGCATAGTTTGACATTTCCCCACACATAGGTTGTGTACTCATGCAAAATGAATGCAACATGTAATTGTAGAATTTAAGATTTATTCTCGGTGGGGGGCCTGTTTAGTGTGGAAACATAGGTGCTATACAGTGTGCATGGAATCCAAAGTTCACAGGGGGAGATGGGATCCTTGTCATTTGGAGTCATCAGAGTCCAGACCACAGTGTTGGTCATCATTGGTCAGACTGTGACCAGCAATTCCATCTGGCAGAGAATGTCATTGGATGAGGTGCTGCTGTTGCGCATGAGGGCCAGGTGCCAGGCCAGGTGACCTGAGAGATGTGGATGGTCCGCTGCCTCTCACGGTCTTTTCCGTGGATGACCCACCTTCCTCGGGGGACCCTCAGATGTAGGCCTTGACGATGTTTGTGATGCTCTGTCGGACGATTCCTCCTCCTCCTCCCTCCCTGTGGCTGATGGTGGTCTTCACCTGGGGAAACAGGGAGGGTTGGCCATGTTGTCGGCGATCCGACGGAGTGAACGGCTTATGTCCGTTTGCACCGCCAGGAGCTCAGCCAGTCTTGCCTCCATCTATCCTTGCTGTTGTTGTTGACTGGCGTGTTGCTTGGCCTGCTGGTTCTTAATCTCGTTGAGGGTCCCCACTACCTGGCTGATGCCCCTGGTGTCACGCCGGTATGTGTCCAAGATGTGGCATATGTGTGACATACCGGTTCCCTCAGCTGGCTGGTCAGGTTTGCGCCTCCGCCTGCCTCCACTCCCACCACCCCTGCCCACATGAGCCTGGCCTGCCGTTGTTGGCACATCGTGTCTACGGGACCCCTGAGGGATGGCATTTGCAGGGTTGTCTGCCTCCTCTTGGGTGGCCGGAGAACCTTGTCCCTCCAGGTCAGACTGGCTCAGTTGTTCTGTGCGGGCAGGGCTCCTGGGTGTCTCCTGGGATGTGGCAAGAATGGGGGTGGTGGTTGGCACAGATGTACCTGACGCAGGTGCTGCAGGGGCTTGGGCACCAGAGGGTCCAGGTTGGTTGGGGTCATCCACAGAGTGCTGAGAGTCGTCGCTGCTGGTGGGATCATCTTCCTGCCGAGCCTGGGCCTGTGATTGTTCCCCCCCAGTGTTGGGGGGAGATCCATGACGTTGCCCTGTGTGTGAGAGAGAGACAATGTTAATGCTGTTTCATGTGACATCCATGTTTCATACATGTTCTAGTTGCCACAGTTCCTCCAGGTAGTTGTATGTGCCTAGCATTCACATCAATGTTCACTTGTGGATGGGTATGTTGCAGGGGACTGTTTTAAATGTTATCCAGGGTGTTTGACATGTCGCATTTGGCCTTGGATGCTTTTTTGGCTGTGGCTTGATCTTGTTGTGTCACATGTCCATTGTGAGAGTGTGTGACTCCATTGGCTGCCCCGGGGGTGTGTGCTTGTGTAATGGGTGAGTGATCATCCCTCAGCCCGACGCTGTTCAACATCCACATGACCCCCTGTTCTGCTTGGGTTTTCGGATCAGATAGAACCCGCTCATCAGAGCCTCACTAACCCAGCCAGAACGTTACCCCCTCCCTAGAACCTATTTACAATCCTGCAACCACATATATCTATCACCTAAGGACAGGGGATTCCTACTATGCATACCAA
This sequence comes from Triturus cristatus, assembly GCF_964204655.1. Taxonomy (NCBI): domain Eukaryota; kingdom Metazoa; phylum Chordata; class Amphibia; order Caudata; family Salamandridae; genus Triturus; species Triturus cristatus. The sequence goes on from NC_140593.1 coordinate 542,513,013, forward strand.
GACCTCACAATCGGCGGCCTCGTGATCCCATACGGATCCAGACCTTTCTGCCCATACGACAGTATCACAAGTGGCGGCCTCGCGATCCCCTACGAACCCAGACCTCTCTACCCAGACGGCAGTCTCAGCACAGTCGGCAGCCTCGCGATCCCATACGGATCCAGACCTCTCTGCCCATACGACAGTATCACAAGTGGCGGCCTCGCGGTCCCATACGAACCCAGACCTCTCTACCCAGACGGCAGTCTCAGCACAATCGGCGGCCTCGCGATCCCCTACAAATCCAGACCTCTCTGCCCGTACGACAGTATCACAAGTGGCGGCCTCGCGGTCCCATACGAACCCAGACCTCTCTACCCAGACGGCAGTCTCAGCACAATCGGCGGCCTCGCGATCCCCTACGAATCCAGACCTCTCTGCCCGTACGACAGTATCACAAGTGGCGGCCTCGCGGTCCCATACGAACCCAGACCTCTCTACCCAGACGGCAGTCTCAGCACAATCGGCGGCCTCGCGATCCCCTACGAATCCAGACCTCTCTACCTAGACGGCAGTCTCATACGACAGTTCATCCTATGATCACCATAACATACAAAAAGGGAATCAGTCTCACTATTCATCAGATCACACAAGGATTGCCAGTTCGGGCATAGCCTGTTCTCAGGTTCGAGGGGCTCCTCTTTCCCTTATTCAGTTACCACTTACCTGATCAGGGTTAACATCTGTTCATGTAGCCGCAGCTGACTAGAAGAATAGGCTACCCTCTTATACAAGAACACGCAGCACATGTTGGTTCACTACAAACTGGATACTTTATTACTCATTACATACACAATCACATAACATTACGATATAACACATAACCTGCAAAGAAAAGTGAAAGATTAAGTTGTACACTCTAATAAGAAAGGGTCGACATCACCTTAGTAGTATGTAGCCTGCACTCAGTGGTCATCTAGGCTCCCTTCTCGTCTGTGCCTCGGCTCGCCTGGAATCACCCTTCTCCGAGTCACTGGGACCTCTTCCTTATCGGCTACTCTCTCCTCTCTGGCTATTCTGTTAGGAAAGCATCTGTCTCTCGGTTCTTCTCCGCCTTCAAGATGGCGTCTGTCTTCCCTGGAATAAGTAGTAGCTTTACTGCTAACGGCTAGATGCCGCCTACGGACTGAACATGTAACTGCCTCAGACTTTCACTAATATAGAGGTGCATTTCCTCATGGAAAATTCCGGCCCGTAACCTGCCGCCCACCAAATTCTTGTACCTCCCCGTACCAAGGACACGTTCCCAGCCGGCCGGCCTGATGTAGTGTCTTCGGCATGAAGAAAAATACAATCCTTCGATAAGGGCCGGCCTGAACCGGTTCTCTCCAAGCGAATAACACCTCATAACTAAAACATTACTTTTGACCTAGAAGCATCCCAAGCTGCCGGAGCAGAAAGAAAGATGGAGTCTCTCCCGTTTGAGGCCTACCAGGCCTGAATTCAGCACAGCTCCATGAAATACCCTCACTACAGGACAGGTTATCCCTAATACTAACGAATCTATCCCCTAGGCTATGTGTGCAAGCCCTGATCTATGGGGAAGAGCACAGAATCATGTCGAAGTGCCTAGTAAATAGGCTCCATTCACTACTCTAACCCTTAGACTTGAATGATAAGAGACTGAAGTCACATTTAATCATCTTTTCCTCACAAGAAGGCCGGGAAAATCGAGCAGAACATTTCACCCTTGACTTCAGTCTATTATACATTCATTAAACAGAACTAACATCTGTGGAAGAATAATATGAAACAAAACTAACTGATCTATGTCTAGTACCAGGTGTACAGAATTGAAGTAGTGAAGGAATACACTGAATAAAGCAACAGATGGAAATCAAAATGGCGATAGTAATCAGAATACCTCCTAATATTTGACGTAACATATACAAATCAGGTAACCAATTAAAGAGCCAGTCAAACCAGCCCTGGTCAATGTGTTTTCTAACTTCTTCTGTCAAGTCATGTAGCTTATTAATGTGAGCTCGAATGGATTGTGTATGATCAGACAAGTTAAAACAACAAAGACCCTCAAAATCAGAACAATCGCGTCCATGTTTAAGCAAAAGATAATCAATGGCCGCTCGATTTTGCAAGATAGCTCTGCGTTCACCCTGGGCATCTAATAGCATGTCAGACAGGACTGTAGAAGTATGATTAATGGATTTCACCATCCAGCAGGCCATTTTCTCAATAGATTTGGCATTATAAACTGCCAAAGCAGGAACACCAATAATTGAAATAGCCAGGCTAAGGTATTCAGACTTAGAATATAAATGCAAAGATGAGTCACAATCCTCCTGTAACCTCACTGTATCTCGAATCACACGAGAGTTGGCATTCGGATGTGATGAAAACATCAATAAACTCAGTCTAGTAATGGCACAAGGGCCTCCAGAAATATTTGCGGGGACATATGGCCAGGAAGTATTACCACATGAGAAAAGCCATCCGGCAGGTAGTAACATCGTGCGATAATGACTGGGGGCAACTACCAAACTCTTGCAAGTCATGTTATTCTGAACAGAAGTACATATTTTCGGTGTCCTTTGAAGGCACAAAGTTCGTTCATGAGCGGTGAATGAAGTGGCACCTTTCAATTTTAAACGCATACATTCAGAAATTGCACTAGGATTACACGTAAGGAAAAAACACAAATCACCTTGTGTGATATTATAGGTAACTATTTGGGACTGGATGGGGGGTATCGGGTCTGACAGTTCAGTACACAAGGGGCAATACTCATGGGTAGCGAAATCGCCCAGAAGAACATTGGGGCGAGCAGTTGAGATATTGAAAATATGAGTCAAAGTCTCCAACGAAGCAGGGACAGCAACCAAACAAGTTGCCAAAATGTCATTCACTGATCTCATCGGTGTCAAGCAGAAATGAGGGGCGTTAGTCACCCGTTTCGCTAGTGAAGTCCAAAAGTTCGACGACGAATCCCACGCAGCGAAGGAACGCGACACTCGGGTTCTCAACTCATCCCGGGTTGATGGGATCCCTCCTCTCTCGTCGTACCAGCCCAAAAACAGTCCAACGCCGACACATCCTGCAGCAACAGTCCAAAGAATGATCTGAAAGAGAATCAAATACAGGCATTATTCATTCTCGTGAGTAACATTTGTCAGCCGGGACTGCTTCCCAGCTATCTTTCCCTGGTCTCATAACTAAAATGGTATTGTCTTGACCGGTTGCAATGACCTCTGCTTGTTCAGGGGGATTCTTAGGCGACTGCACCCAAACTCTGGCCCCAGGATTATCTGTGGAGCCAAAACCTTTCTGGCCTCGTACAGTTAGCAACGTTGGGGCAGTGCCTTTTATCATCTCACCACTGAAGACAGGCATTATTAGCAATTGAGCCACTCGGTCAGTTTTATGTATCAGTAAGTCAACCTCACTGCTATTCAGCAGGAGCACCTTAATCTCTCCCTGATAATCACTATCAATGATTCCTCCAAGCACCTGAATACCTTTTACAGCCAGCCCCGATCTTGGGGCAATTAATCCGAAATTTCCAGGTGGTATCTGAACACCAACACCTGTTTCAATGATGACTCGATCTTTACTTTTTATAATGGTGTCATCCATGGCATGCAAGTCTAAACCTGCCGACCCTGGGGTCGCTCTGCATGGAGCCAAAGCTCCGGGAGTAATCTCCCAGTACATCACAGTCTCTCTGATCTCATTAGGCTTAGCATCAACATTCGGAGGAAACAAACGCATAAGTGGGGATTCAGCATTTAGAAAAGGACGGTTATTCAAAATCAATAGCGCTTGAGGCTAAAAATCTCGCCAATTCTTATACTTGTCATCTGTTAATTTGCGCAATTGGTCTTTCAGCAGGCCATTCAACCTCTCCACAAGACCCGAGGCCTGTGGATAATATGGTATATGAAACACCCATTCAATATTGTTTTCCACACAGAATTCCTGTACCAATCTTCCACGAAAATGGGATGCATTATCAGATTGAATTTGGAATGGCACACCATAATACATCATAATCAATTCCAATGTTTTAATAGTATTCAATTGGGTAGCTTGCTTACAGGGAAGGGCCACCAACAGGCCACTGTATGTATCAACAATGGTGCAAACATATTGACAATTCCTACTCATAGGAAGTGGACCAATGTAATCAATCTGCCAAATTTGAGCGGGCAATTTCCCGCGATGTAAATGACCTTTAACAATTTGGGGCACTTTGCGCTGCCTGATATGCTGACAAATGGGACAATGTAGAATAACATTTTTAATTAAATCTAGGGGAATATAAATTCCTCGATCAGCAGCCCACCTGCTAGTGGCTTTCTCTCCAAAGTGTCCTGCTTTCTGGTGGGCCCATTTCGCCAATCCCGCAATATCAGAATCTTGCGTGTCCACCACTGCCTCAGCAATTTTAGATTTCTCATCTGCAATGTTATGAAAAAATTTGTCAAGAGAGTCTATCGGGGTATGAGCATCCACATGGAAGATTGTAACAGTACTCTGTGGGAGCATTTCCCAAATCTCCTGCCATAATTCTTTTCCCCACAGTTCTTTTGAATGGATTTTCCAACTATAGGAATGCCAAGTCGGTAACCAAACTGCCAGTCCATTGGCAGTAGACCAAGAATCGGTAAAAATATGACATGTGCCAGGTAACTCTTGTTTCAGAACTTGATAAACAGCATAGAGTTCAGCAAATTGACTGCTCTTACCCTCACCAGTTGTACTCAGCAATTTTTGTGTGATCGGATTATAGGACACTGCCTTCCAATGCCGTTTCGTCCCTATGAACCTTGCTGAACCATCCGTAAACCAGACATGGTTTCTGTCCTCTGCGGACAAATCATCAAAAGGTTTACCCCACTTAACAGGAGACTCCTGTACTAAAGGTACGGAACATTCACTCTCAGTTTCAGTCGATGGCGCCCGTGCCACCTGCTCATGCAAAGATGCAACTCCTTTTTGTCCCACACGTGCCCTGCCTTGTATATACCATTTCCATTTAATCACACTCGCCTCTTGAGCGTGTCCAATTCGGTGAGTTTTCGGCGAACTCATAACCCACTGCATGATAGGAATTTCAGGTCGCAAAACTATATCATGTCCCAAAGTCAATTGCTCGGTATCCACCAGAGCCCAATAACATGCAAGTAACTGTTTCTCAAAAGGTGTATAACGCTCACCAGCATCAGGTAACTTTTTGGTCCAGAAACCTAACGGTACTCTACTCTTGCCTTGTTTCTGCCACAAACTCCAATTCGCATAAAGGCCTTGTACAGACACATTCAAATCCACATCACCATCACATACAGGCCATAAATCCAGAGCATGCTGAATTGCTTCTTTTGCCAGACTGAACGCATCTTGCTGTGGTTTACCCCATTCAAATGCATTCTTTTTACGAGTGACCTGGTACAAAGGGGCCAATATTTGACTCAAATGAGGAATATGCTGGCGCCAAAATCCAAACAAACCAATGAAGCTTTGGGCTTCTTTCCTATTTCTCGGAACTGCAAAATCAAGAATTTTCTGTTTAACCTGAGGGATCACTTCTCGGTGCCCTTCATGCCAATTAATACCCAAAAATTTCACAGCCTGGGACGGACCTTGTAATTTATCCGGGTTGATTTCCCAACCTTTCTCACGCAAGCACTCAATGACTCTATCCAATTGGGTCTGAACTTCCTCTTGTGATTCGCCTTGGATCAAAATATCATCAATATAGTGACATATCTGAATTTGTGGATGAACCGGTACCTCAGCCAGATGCTCTGCCACCAGCCGGTGACATATCGTAGGACTATGCACATAGCCCTGAGGAAGACTTCTAAACGTCATCTGACGCCCGTTCCACGTAAAACTGAATTGTTCCTGACACTCAGGGGCAATCGGAATCGAAAAGAAAGCATTAGCAATATCAATGGACGCATACCATGTACCTGGATGTTTCTGGATTCTTTCAATTAGGGTAATAACATCCGGTACTGCAACAGTCAAAGAGGGTGTGTGTCTATTCAATTCTCGATAATCAACAGTCATGCGCCAAGAATTATCACTCTTACGTACAGGCCAAACAGGATTATTCCAAGCAGAAGTAACTGGGGTTATAACTCCTGCATCCACCAACTCCTGAATAGTGGTACTAATCTCTTCATAACCACCTGGAATACGATACTGCTTCTGACGAACCACTTTTGTCGCCTGGGGAACTTTTATGGGGGGCATTCTTAAACGACCAACCCGTACAGGCCTGGACGATATATAATGTTTAGTTCCAAATTGGTAACATCCATCATCTAAGTGCAAAGTCATTCCTTTTAAAATATCAATTCCAATTATGAATTCTAAGAGTGGCACCACTAATACAGAGTATTCTTTTCTAGGAATTCTACCTATTCTCATTTCAAGTAAGGTTTGAACTGCGGGAGTTTCCTTTCCACCTAATCCGGTAATTGTAAAAGGCTGACCTTTAAACTTCTTTGATTTTCCATGAATAAGAGTGGCCTCCGCTCCTGTATCTACCAATGCTCGGGCCCTTTGGATATTACGATGTCTCCAATAAATATCAATATCTACATAGGGTCTATTATCTCTGTGAGCCCATCTGTGTACTGGAGCTTGACCTATTTCCTAGTCCTTTTTATTGTGTTCTGTGTACCAGGATAAATCAGGATAAAGACTCTCACGGTTCCTAGGTATCGATACCTCCTGTTCATATCCATCTCCATTACGAAATGGATTACTGTTCCCTGCATTGTACTGCGGGTTTCGATCGGCCAATATGTGTCGATCCTCTCTCCTTCTCAACTCAGGGGATTGATCCCTATCATCTCTACGTCTGCTGTTAACATAATCATCTCTCCCCCTCACTCTTTCCCCCTCTCTCTCCCTGTATCTCTCACGACGGGGGGACAAATCACGCGCATAACGTCGATCATCACGACGATCAGAGCGCCCACGGCGGTCGTCATCACCGCTACCGTCAGAAAAACCATGATCACACTCAGTTGTCCGAACACGCCGGGCACCCTCCTTTCGATCCAAGCCACGTTTGCGAAACATTTCCCACAAACGAGAAGTAGTCTCACCATCAATGTCCTCCTTCCGCACACCATCAGCCATAAGAGCAAAAAACATATCACGTCTAGTAAATTTATTGTCACCAGGAGTACGAGTGTCAGGCCGGGACTGCCGTTCAGGTTTAAACCACTCACCCAACTCACCGAGTTGGCGTACCGATTCCAGCACCACAGATAACATGTTACCAGTCTGATTAATCAATAAAGTCATCATGACCTGCTTATAAGCAACAGGGGAAGAACGAATAATACGATTCCGCACAGAAGATGTCAAGAAACCATCAAGCAACCTGTCAGCAGTATTCAGAAAAATTGCCGTTTTCATCACCTCCTCTTTGAGACGTTGCGCAGCATCGCGCAAAGTATACCACGGTTTGTCATTCAGAGGCCAGTCAGACTCAGTAGGATATTTTTGATTACAACCCTCAGTCGCCAATTGAAGCAAAGAAATTTGACCACCACCATTAAAGTTACGAAAATGATCCTGTACAGTAGAATCCGAACTCAAGGAACAAAACTTCAAACAATCGCCAGCATCCAACATAATGCCAGCAGCGCCCAGTTCATAAAGGCGCACCATCCATGTGAGCAAGGGCTCACCAACTCGCTGCCGAAATCGCTGCAAAATATCACTAATTTCTTGTTGAGTAAAATCCTCCAAAGAGTCTAAAGCAATACCATTCGGAGCACCGGGAGCCTGCTGCACCTTCCGTCGAAAAACTGGATGCGCCGAGACCGCGGGATGAGCATCACAAGGAGCTCGACCAGTACACGTAGAGGAACAATCAGTGGAAGAAGCATCGACCCCGCTCGAAGGACGAGCGCAATCACGGGGTGCACCATCAGAGGCGCAAGAAGCAGATTTACAAGCAAGGCCGGAGCGAGAGGACTCGCGCTTGGCAGACTCCTCACCCGAGGAAGGAGAATCACTCGAGTTCCAGATATTACCATCCCATTCATCAGGATTCCAATCCAGTCCGGCTTTCGCCACGACCAGACGCACCTTTCGCGTCGAGACCCGACCACGCCGATTCTTGTATTTATAACGAGCAATTCGCACAGCCGCCCTCTCGGCAATAGTTTGGTACGTCTCAAGTTTATCAGCAAGCAACCTATTTTGACATCGCAACAAAGTATGAGCATTCTGAATCTCAACAAAGTTCGCTTCCAAATCCTTATGCAAGTTCTGCAACTTCAACAACCTCTCATGCAGAATCCTGTACGCAGACAGAACAATCCAACCTCTGCGCCCCAAAACGGGAAGCTCATCACCCTTAGATACCGGCGCCTTCTGTAAACAAGTAATCACATTAGCCGGCTCCGCCAGCTCCAAAAAAGAATTCCAATTCTCACTCAAACCAGTAGAATCAGCCCACTCACGGGCTAAGGCTTCATAAGGCGTTGAATCCCAGCCGGGAATATCAACGGGCAACTTAAAAGTAGATTTCGACTTTCTAGAAAACATCTTTGAAAAGAAAGAATAAGAGAAAAAGAAAAAGAAGAAAGAAAAAAGAAAATAAGAAACAATTATATAGAAATAATATACAAACGAAACCACGCACGCACCGAAAGCAAACACGATACAACCACAACGCACACAGGTTTCGTAAACGGTTCGTGACGCCAAATGTTCTGCTTGGGTTTTCGGATCAGATAGAACCCGCTCATCAGAGCCTCACTAACCCAGCCAGAACGTTACCCCCTCCCTAGAACCTATTTACAATCCTGCAACCACATATATCTATCACCTAAGGACAGGGGATTCCTACTATGCATACCAAGACCTCACAATCGGCGGCCTCGCGATCCCATACGGATCCAGACCTTTCTGCCCATATGACAGTATCACAAGTGGCGGCCTCGCGATCCCCTACGAACCCAGACCTCTCTACCCAGACGGCAGTCTCAGCACAGTCGGCGGCCTCGCGATCCCATACGGATCCAGACCTCTCTGCCCATACGACAGTATCACAAGTGGCGGCCTCGCGGTCCCATACGAACCCAGACCTCTCTACCCAGACGGCAGTCTCAGCACAATCGGCGGCCTCGCGATCCCCTACGAATCCAGACCTCTCTGCCCGTACGACAGTATCACAAGTGGCGGCCTCGCGGTCCCATACGAACCCAGACCTCTCTACCCAGACGGCAGTCTCAGCACAATCGGCGGCCTCGCGATCCCCTACGAATCCAGACCTCTCTGCCCGTACGACAGTATCACAAGTGGCGGCCTCGCGGTCCCATACGAACCCAGACCTCTCTACCCAGACGGCAGTCTCAGCACAATCGGCGGCCTCGCGATCCCCTACGAATCCAGACCTCTCTACCTAGACGGCAGTCTCATACGACAGTTCATCCTATGATCACCATAACATACAAAAAGGGAATCAGTCTCACTATTCATCAGATCACACAAGGATTGCTAGTTCGGGCATAGCCTGTTCTCAGGTTCGAGGGGCTCCTCTTTCCCTTATTCAGTTACCACTTACCTGATCAGGGTTAACATCTGTTCATGTAGCCGCAGCTGACTAGAAGAATAGGCTACCCTCTTATACAAGAACACGCAGCACATGTTGGTTCACTACAAACTGGATACTTTATTACTCATTACATACACAATCACATAACATTACGATATAACACATAACCTGCAAAGAAAAGTGAAAGATTAAGTTGTACACTCTAATAAGAAAGGGTCGACATCACCTTAGTAGTATGTAGCCTGCACTCAGTGGTCATCTAGGCTCCCTTCTCGTCTGTGCCTCGGCTCGCCTGGAATCACCCTTCTCCGAGTCACTGGGACCTCTTCCTTATCGGCTACTCTCTCCTCTCTGGCTATTCTGTTAGGAAAGCATCTGTCTCTCGGTTCTTCTCCGCCTTCAAGATGGCGTCTGTCTTCCCTGGAATAAGTAGTAGCTTTACTGCTAACGGCTAGATGCCGCCTACGGACTGAACATGTAACTGCCTCAGACTTTCACTAATATAGAGGTGCATTTCCTCATGGAAAATTCCGGCCCGTAACCTGCCGCCCACCAAATTCTTGTACCTCCCCGTACCAAGGACACGTTCCCAGCCGGCCGGCCTGATGTAGTGTCTTCGGCATGAAGAAAAATACAATCCTTCGATAAGGGCCGGCCTGAACCGGTTCTCTCCAAGCGAATAACACCTCATAACTAAAACATTACTTTTGACCTAGAAGCATCCCAAGCTGCTGGAGCAGAAAGAAAGATGGAGTCTCTCCCGTTTGAGGCCTACCAGGCCTGAATTCAGCACAGCTCCATGAAATACCCTCACTACAGGACAGGTTATCCCTAATACTAACAAATCTATCCCCTAGGCTATGTGTGCAAGCCCTGATCTATGGGGAAGAGCACAGAATCATGTCGAAGTGCCTAGTAAATAGGCTCCATTCACTACTCTAACCCTTAGACTTGAATGATAAGAGACTGAAGTCACATTTAATCATCTTTTCCTCACAAGAAGGCCGGGAAAATCGAGCAGAACACCCCCCTCACACAAGTGGACCGCCACCACAACCTCAAAAACATCTCCTACGCCGACAACACCCAGCTCATCTTCTCCCTCACCAAGGACCCTCACACCGCCAAGACAAACATCCACGAGGGTCGAAGGGCCATCGCCGACTGGATGCGGAGCGACCATCTGAAACAGAACTCGGACAAGACGGAGGTCCTCATCCTTGGACCCACACCCTCAGCCTGGGATGACTCCTGGTGGCCGATCGCTCTGGGGACATCACCAACACCTACCAAACACGCACGCAACCTAGGATTGATCCTCGCATCCTCCCACTCCATGTCCAAGCAGGTCAACGGCGTCTCCTCCTCCTGCTATGACACCCGACCCACGCTCCGCCGGATCTACTGGTGGATCCCGACCTAAACAAGTAGGACAGTGACACAGGCCCTCCTCAACAGCTGACTGGACTACGCCACTGCACTCTATGCAGGACTCCCATCCACACACCAACGCTGCTACAACGCTTCGGAAACGCCTCGGCACAACTGATCGTCAACGCCCCCCGCCACAGCCACATCACCCCCCTCCTGAGAGACCTGCACTGGCTCCACATCGACAAGAGGTTCACCTGTAAGCTCCTCAGCCACACACACAAGGCACTCCACACCGCCGGACAAGCCTACCTGCACATCAGACTCAGCTTCTACAACCCCACCCGCCAGCTCCGCTCCGGCATCCTCGCCCTCGCAGCTGTCCCCCGCATCCAACGTACGCCTGCCTGCAGCAGATCCTTCTCCTACCTCGCCGCCAAGACCTGGAAGACCCTCCCAACCCACCTACGACTGACCCAAGACCTACTTGCCTTCAGGAGAATCCTCAAGACCTGGCTCTTCGAGCAGTGGTGGAACCCCCCCCCCCCTCAGCGCCTTGAGACCCTCACAGGTAAGTAGCGCGCCTTAAAAGTACCCTGATCGATTGTTGATTGATTGACGGTGCCTGCTGGTGGGTGTGGTGTGATTTGGCAGTGGGTCTCCCAGGTGATGTATCTGTCCCACCATGGCGCATGCTGCCATGTCAGTGAGTGTGAGTTCCTGTCCTAGATTTCTGAGCTTGTTGTGTTTGTGTTAGAGTTTGCAGTTGTCACAGGAGGGCCTTGTGCTGCCTACAGCAGGGCCAAGTGTCAGCTACCTTGTCAGTACTTTGCCAGTCCCTGTGCATTGCACATGGTGCATGGGTATGTACCTGGGCCATATGGGCTGAGGGCAATGGTGTCTGTTTCTGAGTTGTACAATATGTTTAGTGATCCCCACCCTCCCAGCATCCCGGACATCCTGTCTTGGGTTTGTGGTTTGTGTAGGCTGGGACATGGCATGGCCTTGCTTTGTGAATGGGGCATACTCATGTTAGTGGCATGAGCGTTGTTTAGAGTGTGGCTGTGTCAGGTGAGGGCTTGGGGGTAGGTGAGTGCATTTGTTGTAGTTGGGGTGTGGATGCCATTCCCCCCATGTTACGTAATTTGTTTGTGTACTCACCAGGCTCTTGAACTCCTTCGACTCCGTGTACTCCCACCGGCGGAAGCAGGGCCATCACCTTCTCCTCCCAGGGATGGTAATGTACCGATCTGCGGGGCAGCCCACCCTCTGTGATGTTACTCTGGGCGTATTCCTCGTTCCTTTTGTGCTTGACTGCCCTCCGCAGATCGTACCACCTGGCTTGACATTCATTCCTGGTCCTTCTGATGGGCGCAACAGCATTCACCCGATCGACGATACTCTGCCACAGGCTAGTTTTTTTGGGATATGCTGGTCTGTCTGACCAATGTTCCAAAGAGCTGTGGCTCGACTCTGATGAATTCGTTGACAAGGATGTCCAGCTCCTCCCTTGTGAACTTTGGATTCTTGTCTGTGGGCATGGTGTGGGATGTGGGTGTGGATGGTTGTGGGTGTGTGGGTGTGAATGTGTAGGTGTGTGTGTATGTGTAGAGGGGGTCTGTGTGAAGGAGGTTGTGTGAAGGTGTGTCAGTTAAGGTGTATGGGTGCAGTTGTTTGTGTGTGATGTCTGTCAGCAGTGGGTCTGTTGCAAAGGCTCATGGTTTGTGATTGTGGGCCCTTTTTATTGGTCCATTTGTGGGTGTGGCTGGGTTTGAACTTTTGGTGGGTGTGTTATAAGAGGTGGTTGTGAGTTTGGGCCTCTGTTTGACTGTTTGGATGTGCCAGGTCAGTCTTTTAGTTGTTTTTTGTCCTGTAGACGTGTTTTGTGGTGTTGTGCGAGTCGAATTGACCCTCCTTGTGCTATTTTACAGTGTCCTGGTTCAGTACGAGTCGTTTTCGCGTATGTAAGGTGTGTCCATAGCTATGTTGTTGTACAGTGATAACATATGCAATGGTGTTGTACGATTCGTACATATGGGATGCTGGGGTACGGTGTTGGGGTACGGTGCATCCAAGTATGGGGCTGGGGTGGGGGTACGGGGCGTACAAACGTGGGTGCTGGGGTGGGGGGTACGGTGCTTACATACGCGTGTGCTGGGGTACGGCGTGTACATCCGCGGGTGCTGGGGCACGGCGTGTACATACGCGGGTGCTGGGGTGGGGGGTACGGGGCGTACATACGCGGGTGCTGAGGTGGGGGGTACGGCACTTACATACGCGTGTGCTGGGGTACGGCGCTAACATGCGCGGGTGCTCGGGTGGGGGGTACTGCGCGTACATACGCAGGTGCTGGGATACAGCACGTACATGCACGGGTGCTGGGGTGGAGGAGTACGGCGCGTACATACGCGGGTGCTGGGGTACGGCGCGTACCTACGCGGGTGCTGGGGTGGGGGGTAAGGGGCATACATACACGGGTGCTGAGGTGGGGGGTACAGCGCTTACATACGCGTGTGCTGGGGTATGGCGCGTACATGCGCGGATGCTGGGGTGGGGGGTACGGCGCATACATACGCGGGTGCTGGGGTACAGCGCGTACATGCACGGGTGCCGGGGTGGGGGGTACGGCGCATACATACGTGGGTGCTGGGGTACGGCGCATACATACGCGGGTGCTGGGGTGGGGGGTACGGGGCGTACATACGCGGGTGCTGTGGTGGGGGTATGGCGCTTACATATGTGTGTGCTGGGGTACGGCGTGTACATACGCGGGTGCTGGTGTGGGGGTATGGCGCAGACATGCACAGGTGGGGTGGGGGGCCGTACGACTCGTAACCCAGGCCCAAGTGTCCCCGGGGTAGGGGTCATACAAAGTTCGCTCCGTACGGGACGTTTTCCATACGCTTGTGTATTCGGGACGCCAGTACGGATCGGACTTGTGCGCTCGGACTTCAGTTTTACGACTCATACCTAAATCTGTCCGGGGACGTCTCGTAGACTTTTCCCGATGCAATTCGTATGTACTTTTACGGTACGAATCGTACTTCGCCATTTGTACGGGACTTGTACGACTCGTACGTAAAAAGATATGGATACGAGTCGTACGGGAAATAATTTTACCCGATCGGAATCGGCACCTAAATCTACACAATTCTACATATTAATTCCATACACATAACATACACAACATAATATCACATTTCGCACCCACAAAAAAGTAAGAAAAAAACTTCTTTCTGCAGATCTTTTGTCATCTCGACATAACATAAAATAGTAAGCCAATAAAAGATGAACAAAACAAATCCAAAAAGCCCCCCAAAATGCATAAATATAAACAATCCGATTGAAATCCATAAAAAGAAATTGCATAAAAAAACTCGAAAAAGTGTTTTAAAAGAAGAACTTCCCCAAAAAAGGGAAATCTAAGTAAAAAACATATTTTTTAATAAGCCAAAACTGCTTTCCTTTAAAACTAATTATAGGAATTGTTCAAAAACAAAAACCTGTAAAAGAAACTAACCCCGGGCGTCGTACTCCGCTCCACCAGCGGAGTTTGCGGGGTTTTACCAACTCCGTGCTCAGCTGGGTACGCGAAGTTGGGCAAAACTCTGACACCGTAGCAGAGCGGAGTACGAGACCAGCCCCATTTACCTTGTCTTCTACCTGCCCTCCTCGCCGGGGTGTCTCCCTTCTTCTGGTGTCTTCCTTCTCGCATCCCTGTAGGTATTACGTCATGCGTGAACTGTGCATGCGCAGTTCACGGAAGACGTAATACGTATGGGGAAGTGACGAGGAGGACGACGGAAGAAGGGAGACGCTGTGGCAAGGACCAGGGCAGGCAGAAGACAAAGTAAGTGGTGTTTTTTAAAACAATTTACACTGTTTTTGTGGTCCGGGGGCGGAGCGCCGCGTAGTTCCACTGAGTTTTTTTTTACTCCGTGGAACTACGCGGAGCACCATTACACATACTCCACCCAGGGTTAAAAGTAAACTTAAACACCTATCTGCACAATACATTACAGTCCAAAAAATACAGATACATAACATTTATTCATCAAAACATAAATAACATCACATAATTTAACATAATACATTCATAAATTAATACAATTTAAAAAAATGTAAAGCAACAAAATAGTGCTAAACACTAAAAAAAACATCGAAATATACCAGAGCTCACAAACAACATGATACCCAAGTTTTAAACATGCAAAATAGAAGGTAGCGGTAAAAGTAATGGCTGCCAAATGAAACTAAAAAAAGACTATGTCCCAATAGAAATGGATGGGAAATACAGTAAAAATGTTAAATAAATGTAAAACAAATGTACAAAATTATTAAAATGTCAAACATGTCAAACAATGTTGTAAATAATTTTGTAAAAATTGAAAAGGATTAATTAATTAATATCAACAAAAGGGTGGGTAAACAGGAGGTACTATCGAGGAGGGCTCATACTACTGAATATGAATATCCAACACAAAATAGGGAGCCCTGCTCCAATGAATGAGCTAGTCCTTCCTTTTGAGAAAAGCAAAAATCTTTTTTATAGTATAACCCTCACCCATCAGGGTTACCCCGTGTTTGCATGCTTCATCATTGGATTTTTCCTGTTCCGCTGCGGATTGGGGCGTGCTACTACCTGTGAGTTACACGGGATCACACAAGGATTTAAGACCACAAAATAATTGGAGGATAGGAGATTGAGGGGTTATTTTAGGTTACAAATACCTGGTTAGTAAGAAACCATGTTTTATTAAATCTTCCAGTCTATATGATTAAATTATAGGAAAGAAAAGTTGGAACATTCACTCATGTTTAATGAGCCTGCCTTCCTCCTTCTACTCAATCTCCGTGCTTCTGGTACCTTCCCCTGTGGCTTTCATCAGGATTGAGAACACTCCAGAGGCTCCAGAGTGCGTGATTATATAGCAATTGTCATTTATTATATAGTAAAGTAAGGAGTGTTATATGCAGGTATAACAATTTGTAAAAAATGTAATATTTTTAATTTAAACATTAATAAATAATAATATACTACTTTATGAAAAAAGTTTAAAAATCAATTTCATATTTTACAATATTGGTTTTTTTATTGATAAAAAAATATAAATGTATATCTTATTTAACATAAAATATAAACATATTTAAAAAATAACATCAAATGCATTTTAAAATTCATAACAATGTAAATGTAAATTGATACTTGTATAGCGCACTACTCACCCGCAAGGGTCTCAAGGCGCTTGTATGAAGACCGCTGTGGAACCCATCCTGGCTTTCCTTGTGAGGTGTCCACTCCTGGGCACCCCCAAGATGGAGGCCAGGCATCCTTAGCGCTGTGGGGGCCATTGTGGAGATTAAGCAAGGCATCCTTAGCGTTGTGGGGGCCGTTGTGGAGATCAAGCAAGCTATTGCTCAGAGTTGCACTCCATGATTGGAATAGGCACCGAGGCAAGAATTATCAGGTCCGTGGAATTTTGAGCCCAAGACCCGCTGAGGCGGGGAACTGAACCCTGGTCCCGGGCCAGACCTCTGCATCAGGGTCTGCCGCTCTAACCATTGAGCCACACTTCTCCACAATTAATTTACATTTCTTTAAAATTATTAACGTAAAAATTAAAATTAGAATACATATTGTTTAGAAATCTCCCCACCTTTATCCATTAATACCCCAACATCCTGTTGCTAAAATCAATAACTTATTATAAACATTCATACAATTTAAAATACAAAATTAAACAATTTAATAAATTAAAAAATTATCAAAAATATCCACACATTTTTTTTAATAAACATATAAAATTAAAATAAATACAATACATTACATACTAATTAACACTAAAAACAATATTATAAGCAACGATATTTACTACATCGATATTTTTGAAAATGATTTTAAAAACAATACTTTTATCTTCGATATTCCTGTCCACGATATATTTTTTCACAATATTCTAGACGCAATATTTCTGCAGCAATATATATTTTTAACGGGTATTTTGGCCAAACACCCATTTTGTTATTTCTGCCCCCTTCCAGTGTGCCACACTTGTCATCCCTTATGCCTTGAATTTCCTTCTCTATTCTAGTGCCAGCATTTTTACATGGGTGCCTCCTTTCACCAGTTACCTCCAGAATACGAGCAATAGTGTTTTGTCTTTGGTGTTCCATATGCCAAGAATTACCATGCGTATCTCATACACCAAGAAATTTCTCGTTTTCATACAGAGATTTGGCTAATGCAGAAGCCAAAATCCTGTGTGCAAATAAAGAAATCTGTGGAAACACTACAAATCTCATAATTCTGATGTGGCAGTGACTATTGTTACTGACCCCATCTGACAAAAGAGGGCACTCATTAATGAGGACCATATTAGAAATGTAGGTCTGGGAGTAAATGAGCAAACAAGATTTAACAGCTGGAAGAGGGCTGATGCAGTGCACTCATAAAAACCATCTCCCTTGTATCTGGAGAGGATGGGCCATTACTCAGGCGCTCTTTAAGAGGATGGATACTATCTGGATTAGGCACTATGGTGCAATGGTGCAAGGGTGCCTGCATTGTAAGAAGGATTGTTTTTGTGCAGGAAGGGCTATTTTCCTGCGCAAAAACATTCCTCTGAAGCTTTTTCCTCTTACTATGTGTGCTGCAGAGTGCAGCACACATAGACAGAGGACAAAATGAGGAGAAATAAGCATATTTGTCTGGGTTACCCCTCACCTGGGAGGCGTAGGTTTTCAGTGCATGCCAGGGTCCACCACTTCTAGTAAATCTGGAGATGCATCAAAATCCATCGAGGTTGCATGGGAACACCCACACAAACACCCATGTAAATGCTTCCCTGGAGCAGAGTAATGCAATGCAGCAATTTGTGCTGGTTTCATTACTCAAGATTTATGAAGACACTCAGAGCCACACAAGGTGGCCTTGCGTGGCTTCATAAATATAATTTTTTATTTGCGTAGCTCTTGCACCACGTTGCATGGTGCAAGAGTGACGCAAAGGGATTCATAAATATGCCCCTTAAAATGTATCAAGAGAAATTATGATTATGCATTACTGCCCTAAAACAGTCTTTGATGCTTCATTAAGCCCCAAGGTTATACATTTGGGCCCAGATTTACTACGCCTTTGTGTAGGCACAATGCAAGGACAACGTACAGCCTTCAATATGGTTTACAAAACCATGGAAGAGGTGATTGGTGCCGATTTGCGTGGCTGTTCAAAGAAATGTAACGCAACACAGTGACTTGTGCTGCATTATGTTACATTTCTAGCTGGTAGGCATTCCATGGTTGGAACATGGGCGTTCCCACACAAACACCCATGGATTCAACATAATTGCAGATTTACAACGATTTGTAAACCTGGGATTTCTAAAATCAATACCCCTTCCAGAGGATTTCATAGAGTGGAGAAAAGTATTTTTTTGTTCCCATTATTTCCTATTTGTATTGTTTTTGTTCAGGAATGTACGCCTTTCTACACTGAATAATCCTTCCTGCAATGCAGACACCCATGTACTTTGGTGCAAGGGTGCCTGCATTGGTGCTGGGCAGCAGACAATGCTCCAGCACAAAGACAGGTCAGAAATGTTCCATATTTATATTTCTGCTCTCTCCCTTTCATGCAAAGTAATGCAACGTAACACAGCAAGTTCCTTCGCTGTGCTGCAATGCATTAAATAATAGTATGGGTTCAGAAGTGGGACTTATTAGAATAAGACGATGGAATCCATACTGCATAGATTAAGAGAAGAGCAGCAGCAACTCAATCAAGCTATCCAAAATGAATAACAAAAGTCCCAAATTGAAAGACACAGCTTCCAACAGGCACTGCAACTTCAGGGGCTGTAATTAGTAGTCGCCCACGAAAAACAACAGGAGACTATTATTCAACTTAACAAGCTATTGGTGCTTCATGGGTCTACACATATGTACTCTCACCAGTGCTGATAAAACTTACACCAATTACAAATCCTTAATACTTTTTCACAATCGTCAAGCACGTTGCTAGAATACATCATGGCCCCTAGGAAAGACACAGTCATTATATTGCACCCCCTTCGTGAGATGAAGGTAGCCCATCATCAATGAATTCAGAGGGGATGACTCTGCCCTAAGACAATAAATAGGCAGTGCTGGAGGGATTAGGCTTTGAGAAGAAGAGCTATGGGAACCAGTTTTGTGGACTAACTCATGTCAATGAAGATTCAACTGCACATCAAAAACACCAAGCCTGCTTTATTTCTCATACCCACCCCTTCCTGATCATCCTTAAAGAACCTTATCTCTTGCAGATTTCACTGACTAACTCAACTCCAGTAAATGTTGTTTCTTTGCCTCTTATGGAGATAGTATCTTACCTGTGTCTTTCATCAAAGCTTTACCTACGGATATCTACTCACCCCTCCTCCACATTGTCAATGCCTCACAGCATCTTTCCAGGAGCTCTCAAAACAGCCCAGATCGTCCCACTCCTAAAGAAACCTACACTATACCCTGGTGATGTTGCCAGCTACTGGCCCTTTACTCACCTGCCATTCATTAGCAAGATCATTGAATAAACAGTCTATGCTCAACTCCATGATTGTATTAATGCAAATCATCTTCTTCATGACTATCAGTCTAAATTCAGATAATGCTGAAACATGGGCATGATTACTTTACACAGCCTAGTTGATGCCCTTCTAGCCACAGATGAAGATGAACCACGCCTTCAGATATTACTTGACATCTCAGGTGCCTTGAGCAAAGTCGACCATACCACTTTCGTATGCACCCTAGAGTCTTGAATGGGATTCACTGGCAGTATCCTTCATTGATACTCTTCTTACCTTTCTAATTGACATCAGTTTATTCACATGGGTGCCTTCAGGTCCCAAAAGATCCCTATTAAGTATGAAGTCTCCCCAGGGTCCCATTTACACATACTACTTGTGGCTGCTTGATGCTCCTCTTACAATGCATCAATATTCACAAATATGGCGATAAAACACAGCTGAACTTGAAAGTTTGCTCTGCTTTAGACATCCAATGCCTCAAATACTGCCTGGACATCATACAGGCCTCTATGCCCAGCACCTATCTGAATCTGAAGCCCAACAAGACGGAATTCCTATTATTTACCATGTACAACAAACAAAAAATGGTACAAATGTGGTTCAGTGAAATTAACCTTGATAGCTTCGATCCCCAACTTTCTTTGAATACCAAGTTGCTTGAATTCACCCTGGACACCGGCCTCACCATCAAGGAACATGTTGCTAAATGAGCAAAGACGGTTTGGTTCCAGCTTTCTCTTCTTCAGAAAGTGAAACTGTTTCTTTCAGAGAACTACTTCAGAACTGCTGCTCACGCACTTATATTCTTGCATCTAGATGGCGGTAATGTCCTCCTCCAAGGCCTCCCAGACTGTACACCAGCACTTAATACGAGTATAAGAAATGTGGTTATTGGTTGAGTGGGGTGGGAACCCTCCTCAAGCAACAACCACAATCGCCTTCAAAGTGAAGCACATAAAGTCACTAAATTACCTGTGCATTACCTGTACTTAACCCTCTGGTAGCTTGTCTCACAGCAATCAGGCTTAAATTAGAGGCAATGTGTAAAGTATCTATGCAGCACTTAAACAGTAATAAAGTGAAATTACATCATAAGAAAAATCCCACACCAGTTTAGAAGAATAGAGTAAACTAGTAAAATGGGAGATATGCAATTTTAAGTACAAATAATGTCTAAAAGCGCAAAGCTCCACCTGTGGTTAGCTGATCACACTAGACTGTGATAAAGTCACAAGTTCATTGCGACCACGATGGAGCACGGGCCAGATACAGAGAGCAAGTTAGGCCTCCTGAACAGAGTACCTAAGTCCTGGTTTGCGGAGCATTGCAAGATCCTGCTTTGAGGATGCATCGCACAGGAGCACTTTTGAGGAGCTGCAGGGTGGTTATGCAGAGTCCTGCATTGTCGTTGAGGATGTTGTTGATGAGGGATTTGCAATACGAAGTCCTGCGTCGAAGATGGGCCACGCATCGGCAGTTCTGAAGAGGCTGCATGGCTGCGATGCAGAGTCCTGCATCATCGCCGAGGAAGCTGTCGACGAGGGCCTTGTGATGCGAAGGCCTGCTTCGAGGATGCGTTCCAAACTGGCGGTTTCAATGAGACTGCGAGCTGTGATGTGAGATATGGTTTTGTGGATGTGTCGCTCTACGGCGGTTCTGAAGCAGAGCTGCGAGGAGATGCGCAGTGCATCGGTTTTACCCACAGGACCACAGCTGGGCTGGCAGAGCACCTCGAGGCCACTTGCAAGGGCCTAGGACTGGGGTGGCTCCACTTGGGAGGTAGGACTCACAGCAGACATGGTTCAGGTGCTGGATTCAAGGTGGTTGGGGCCTTTACTGTCCCTGAGGCTCTGATCAGGAGGATAGCCAACTAGCCCTTGGAGTCACTCTGGTGGTCCTGGGTTCAAGAGGCAGGTCCAGTTCTTTCACTTAGGCAGCAAGGCAGCAGAGTGAAAGTCTTTCTTTCAGAGAAGCACAGCAGTCCTTCTACATTTTCCACAGGTCAACAGGTATACTGAAGAATTGGGTCTGAAAGTTCACTATTTATACCTGGGGGCAGATTTATGTGGGACTTGCGCCCCTTTTACGCCGCCGCTGCGTCACTTTTGTGACGCAGCGGCGGCGTAAACCCTGCGCCACGCTGCACCCGATTTACATCGTGACGCATCTATGGAGATGCGTCACGGTGTAAAGCCCTGCGCCACATGAAACCTGCGTCAGATTTCATGTGGGCGTTTCTACTCAGGGGGGGGCGTTCCGTCGCAGGAACGCGCCTGAAAAGTGACTCAGTGAAATCTATAAGATTTCACTGAGTCACTTTCCCAACGCTGATGCGTCAAAACCCTGCGCCTGCTTGAAGCAGGCGTAAGGCTTGACGCACCATGTTAGGGATAGGGGAGGTTGGAACAGTGCTGGAGTTGAGTCGCGCTTGCGACGCAACTTCAGCACTGCGCCAACCTTATGCCGGCAGATGCGTCACGTATCTGCTTGTTCTTGCGCCACGATGCACCGCATTGTAAATGCGGCACATCTGTGGTGGTGCAAGGGCAAACTTGCGTGACGCATCTTCCCTGGCGCATCCATGCTGATTTGCAGGGATGCGCCAGGGAACATAAATCTGCCCCCTGGTGTCCACTTTGAAGTAGGAGATGTTTCCAGAGACTTCTACCCCCTAGAAGTGCTTGGAATTTCCTGCCTTCATGCCCTGGCCCCAGCTTCTCTAGGGTCACAAAAGATTAGTGTCAAACCCTTTGTGAGTGTGCTCAGGCAGAGGTTTTGTGATGTGCCAACATGGTACGTTACAAGCCCGCCTCCCCATCAAGTCAGAGATGGCCCTTCCTGACAACACCTATTTCCTCTTTTGTATCATTGTCTGGGAATAATATACAAGTATCAACTGCCAGTTAGACCTAGTCATGGGTACAGGCTGCAGGCACCAAATGGTTAGGACAAAAAAAAATGCCAACTTTCTAAAAGTGCAAAAGGAACAAATGATGGACGGCACGCTGAACATTGCAAACATTCACCCCCAGTCACAAAGATCTGGGTTTAATCCATTGTTCTTTTGCTCACCACGCTTCCCCACTTTGTAGACAGTCATATACAAATCAGTCTTGACCCTGTCCCTCATGGGAACAGTCCAGCCCGAACTGCCAAGCCAGGTCATCCCTGGACTGGAAACAAGCATCCTGGGACCGGTTTCGGGTCATCACCCCTCATCAGCCAGGCTTGCTTGAATCCAATGGCGCAGTGAGCATGGGGCCCATGTCTGGGCCTACCCTTCACACTTAGGGCAACATATGCAAAAGGACAAATGATGGACGGAATGCTGAACAATGCAAACATTCACCCCCAGGCACAAAGATCTGGGTTTAATCCATTGTTCTTTTGCTCACCATGCCACCCCAGTTTGCACCCAGCCATATGCAAATCAGTCTTGACCCTGTCAATCATGGGAACAGTCCAGCCCTAAC
This sequence comes from Triturus cristatus, assembly GCF_964204655.1. Lineage (NCBI taxonomy): Eukaryota > Metazoa > Chordata > Amphibia > Caudata > Salamandridae > Triturus > Triturus cristatus. Next base: position 542,536,010 of record NC_140593.1, read on the forward strand.
TGCCAAGCCAAGTCCTCCCTAGACCGGAAATTAGCATCCTGGGACCGGTTTCGGGGCAGCGCCCCTCATCAGCCAGGCTAGCTTGAATCCAGTGGCTCAGTGAGCACGGGACCCACGTCTTGGCATACCCTTCCCACTTAGGGTGACAAAGGCAAAAGGAAAATATGATGGATGGAAGGCTGAACAATGCAAACATTCGCCCCCAGTCACAAAGATCTGGGTTTACTCCATTGTTCTTTTGCTAAAAACGCCACCCCAGTTTGTACCGAGCCATATGCAAATCAGTCTTGACCCTGTCGCTCATGGGAACAGTCCAGCCCGAACTGCCAAGCCAGGTCCTCCCTGGACCGGAAACAAGCATCCTGGGACCGGTTTTGGGGCATCACCCCTCATCAGCCAGGCTAGCTTGAATCCAGTGGCTCAGTGAGCACTAGGGGCGACTCATATGTTTTAAAAAGGAAGGTTTAGGCCTGGCAAAAGTTTTAATTTGCCAGATCAAAATGGCACTTAGGCTGCAATGGTAGGCCTGAGACCTGTTCAAAAGTCTAATTAAGTTAATGGCTCAATCAGTGCTGCAGGCCCACTAGCAGCATTTAATGTACAGGCTCTGTGAACATGTAGTACAACTTTACTAGGGACTTACAGTAAATATGTCAGTTGGGTGTAAGCCAATGCTACCATGTTTAATGGAGAGAGGAGAAACACTATAACACTGGCCCTAAAGCCATCATAGACTAAGTCAGCAAAAAACAGGAGGCTGTAAGGCAAAGGGATGGGGAAAAACCATGTCCAGGATGTCAGGTCCAACAAAGAGCATCCTACATGCCACAGCAAGACTCATCCATGCCTGAAGAAATATAATCACCCCATTCTCATGGAACCCCATTGACTTCCTTGCTGGCCCGCACCATCTTCAAAACCAGCGGTATCATTTACAAAACCATCATAACCAGCATCCTTGCTTATCTTTGGTTGTTCTTCGCACATCCGTAGCTTAAACACGATCTGAATGCAGACTATTAAGAGTAAAAAAGAAAAAACACAATGTAGCAGGCCTCTTCCACCTATGCACCCAGGACCTGCAAACACATCCTGTACCCATCAGGACATCTTTACAGACCACTACAGCACAATGAATTAACATTCAACATTCCAGTAACCTCTCCCATCCCTTATTGTCTTGATGCCTCACTTTAACCTTGCACAGCACTTTACTGCGTTTTCGATAGGTTAACACTATAGAAATACCACATAAAACACATACTTAGCCAATATGAGAGGAATGGGTGCTAACCTATAATTACGGGGTTGGGGCCGAAAGAAAAATTGATTTTGTTTTTCACAAAGATAGGATGGGCAGAGGATTGTGAAAATGGGAGGCTACACCTTTTACTGGCCCAAAACAAATCCCCACATAAGAAGGCAGGTCATAGGCCTTCAAAGAAATGTAAATATCAATGGAAAATATACGTGAAGAGACAGCTGCTGGAATTAAAGTGCCTCCTGTAACAAAAACTGTCCTTCGTCTAACTGCAGGCAAGTGGTAAACCCTGGCTGAACTGGAAATGCTGCACTGCCCTTACATATAGTAGAAAGGGAGAGTTTGGAGATTCCCAGAGTGCACAAGAGCTAAACGTCTGAGGAGAGCATTGAAATAAATGGCCTGCCATCTCTCTTCTATATGTAGGGGATAGAGCATTACTCATCCACACTCTAAGACAATACTGTCTTTTTGGATTAGCCTCACTCAATAGCACATTTAGAAAGAAGAAGGTCTAGGAGACAATGAGAAGAACCACGACTGTACTTTCTCATTCCAGAAGCCACACTATACAAATGTAAAATCAGAGCACACACTTTGACACTACATAAGAGATGCTCACATCTTATAGCCCTACCACAGCCTCTGCTGCCTTACTGAACCTCAGGATTACAGTAATACTGCAACAACTACGTCTGGGAGCTCTAAACAGGGGTGGCACATTTCTCCATCTTAAGCAGACAACATTTAATCATCCCCACAATTTCATTTAATATACTAATATGCTTTCTGAGTTGTAGTCTTCATTAGTTTCCGCGACATCAATACAGAGTGAATCAGTACTGTTAAAGTGCATTTCAATCCAGTGCATATTTCCGTTTCTGAGTTATGGGGTGAATTTAAGGCGGTAAGGGCCCGAGATTCGTGGGGGGCGGCGGATTTGTTCTACTAGTTATGAACATTGTGTAGCATTGAACCTTTACAGATTAGTGCAAAATTTTTAAGTGTAACCCAATTTTGTTCAATTAAGATCATCGTCTGAACTAACTAATAACAATAATTTGTAAAAATACATGTTCAGAACCAAAAGCAGAACCTAGCTTCCTTACCATAGTTTTAAATCACTGAATGAGTTGTGGTTACACAGAGACAGTATAGCACATTGATTGAAAATATATGACATATTTTTATATAGTAGCGTCGTCCCTAGGTCTGTAGCATGCAAATGAGTACGCCACACACAGAGCTCTGAATTTATGTCTGTATTCCTCCGCATGCAATCACACACTGTTCTCTGATTATGTCAGAACCATTAATAACCACACCTTAACACCTCCCAGCCATTTACTTACTTCCGCTGGTGAGTCCATTCAGAACCACAAGGGTCATAGCACACATAGGCCCTGATTACTAGTTTTTGGCGGAGTGATGGCGCAGTGGTGCAAACCGCTGTGCCACCGCTCCGCCAAAGGTCGCACCGCCCGCCTGCCAGATTACGACTCTTTAGTAGTCAAGCAGGCGGGCAGCGTGGCAGTGCCTCTTTTAAATGCCGGGGTGCCATTAAAAAGGCACCGCAATGGGACCACACTACAAGGTTCTTGCATGGCATGGACTCGAAAGTCTATGTCATGCAGGAACTTTTGTGCATGTACACAGGTGGGCACACATTATTCCTTGTAGGGCCCACTTTGTTTCCTATCTGCCAGGGTTTTCATGGCAGTGGAACCGCCATGAAAAGTCTGGTTGAGAGGAACCTCATAATATGCTTGGCAGGACTGTGGTGGTCTCACCAAGCATATTGCTGCTTCCGACTGTTACTCCTACACCAGGGAATGGCGGTTCCTTGGCAGAGCTGGTGGTCCCAGGGTGGACCGACTTCCTGAGTCGAAATCAGGCAGTCGGACCACTGATGTGGCAGTGGCTGGATCCGCCACCACCACACCTCCATGAGTCTGATGGTCCTCAGACTGCCAGACTCGTAATAGGCCCCATAGTGTCACAACACTACATCTCCCCCCTTGTTAAATAAAAAGTACAAACAACAGGTAAATTATATTTCTTCGCTAAGTCATCGAGGCACTCGCTCTAGTCGGCCAGATCGAGTGGCATGAAGTGGTTGAAATGCACTCTGTTCACGCACTGATTGTACAGGTTCTGATGCTTGATCTGGACTGTCATTTGTAAGTGCAGGAGTTGTTGACCACAGAGGAAGGTGCTTAAAATGTGATGAGTCCTGTGTGATGGACTGCACGGGACAATGGACCGTCACCATGTCTCCTTTACATGTCACAACCCTCAGAGGATTGAAAGCAATTGGAGTGTCTATTTTCCGTTTTCGCTTCTGCTTGACCAGGGCTAAGTCACCTTCATTGAAGGTTGTGTCTTGGGCTCTCTGACGCCGAGCAGCATACCTCTTCATTTAGCACTTTTGAGAAGTGTAAGTGACACTTACCTTATCAACACTCATGGCACGGTTTACTGTCCATTGTGGCAGTTTGGTTCAGATGGCTCTCCCAAATTGCAAGGTGGCAAGACTTTCACCCATTGTGGAGTAAGGAGTTAAGCAGTAGGCATGGAGGGCTTGACACAGGGCTTTCTTTAATTCAATCCCCTTCATTGATGCTTGCTGAACTACCCTTTTGAGGGTACCCATGAGTCGTTCCACAACACCATTCGCTTCGGGCCACAGAGGTGTACTCTTTTGATGCTTGATATTCATTCTGACTAGAAACTGTCTGAACTTATTGTTATTGAATGGTAGACCATGGTCAGATTTAAGAATAGGCTCACAGGTATCACAATCCTCGAACCTCTCAATACAACAACTTCCTTGGTCATGGACATTTTCTTTTGAACATTTTGAATTTTTTCAAATTCAACATCGTCGTCCAAGAGGCCAAACACTCCTTTTCCAGGAATAAGTTGTAATGATGTCTTTGAAGATAAGCATGTTCTTGTCAGCATTGGTAGTAGCAATAATCTGCTGAATGGCTAGGGCTTCTGGCGTACTGGGCTTCACAATTAAGTTAATGCACTTCTCAGCTGTTTTGTATGTTGAACTGTGATGATTTGGCAGTACGCGTGAAAAATAATCAGGAGGGTTCTGTCTTTACCTAGCTTGTATACAATTGTATAGCGGTACTCTTGCAGTCTTAAACCCCACCTCTCAATATGAGGGGTCATCTTGGCTTCGGTTTTCCAAAAATGGTGAGAAGTGCATGAAAATGTTTGCAGGCCCACACTACTGCCAGGCTGTCCTTCAGCTGAGAATAGGCGCGTTCTGTGTCAGACAAGCTTTGACTTGCACAGGACACAATGTGTCTCTCGGCTTTAGGATGACAATTATGTTGAGCAAGGATTGCCCCCAACCCCACCAGGCTCGCATCTACTGTGATCTTAGTCTGGAGTTTAGGGTCAAAGTAGGCCATCTCATTTTCATTCTCAATTGCATGTTTTATTCTTTTGAAGCTTTGATCACATTCATCAGACCATTTGAATGGGATTTTTTTTTCATCAGTCCTCTCAATAGAATACTCATGAATGCATTTTGAACAGTAACTGGCCATGCCCAAGATGGATCGCAGCATAGTGACATCTTGTGGGTGGCAAATATCTGATAGTGCTTTCACTTTATCAGGGTCAGGAGTCAATACCCTATCAGAATATATGTGTCTAAAGAATTTAAGTTTGGTTTTGTGAAACTCACTCTTTGCTGCCTTGACAGTGAGACCTGCATCAGCAATTAATTGGCACACCTGTGTAAGAGCCTTGTCATGCTCCTTTCCCATTGCTACAAATTCCAGTATATCATAACTAGTTAAAAGCATTTGTTACAGGTTGTATCATTCGACGTATAACATCCTGAAATATTTCTGAAGTTGATGACACTCCAAAACTCAACCTTTTGTATCTGAACATACCAACATGAGAAGAAGAAAGTTTTGATGTACCTGCAATTATTTTCCAACTCAAGTTGATGGCATCCCTTGTTCAGGTCAAGACAGAAGAAGACTTTGGCACAATTCTGCTGCATGATCATGTCCGCTATGAGTGGACCAGGATGTCTTTCTCTCTCAATCCCTTTGTTGGCTTGGGGCATATCAACTCAAATGCACACTGCACCCTTACTGTCCTTTTTTGGCCCCACTATTATCGGGACACCCATGGCATAAGACCAGTGGAGCTCTCAATGATGTCATGTTTCAATAGCATTTCTAGTTCTTTCTCAACAGCTTCTTGCAAGTGGAACGTAACTCTGCGTTGCTGCTGGGCAATAGACTGAATGTTCTCCTCGATGTGAAGTTGCACTTTCATCATTTTGAGCCTGTCTAGGCAGTGAAATAATGACAGGAACTAACTTACAACTTCAGATTGAGTGTGAAAGTTGTAATTGAGAAATATCAGTTACATGCCGGCAGCACTTGCAAAAATGAGAAGGCAAGCACTGGACGAAGTTCCTTGAAGAACATAAAATGTCTCTTGCCCAGATACTGCATTATGTTTCAATGTCACAGTGAATAACCCTTAACTGTGCAATGGTTTAGAAGCAGCCTATGTGTATACTTACGTGTTGATTGGTTGAGGCATGGCATAGGAGATAGGATGTTGAACTTTTCGACAGGCATGATGTTAATCGATGCACCACTGTCTATATTTAAGGTTATAGGGCAACTATTGACCTTTACTGGGATCTTGGGGAAATGTCCAAATGACCTCCATTTTTTCATTTGGTGATTTTCTTTGGTTGTTTGTTCTTCCTTGCATGCAGCCAAAATTACATGTTCCTCTCTTTCCTTGGTTAATGTCATCAGCGCACATACATCTTTCACTCACACACGACAATGATGCTGACAAGCCTTTGTAGGATGAACTTTATGACAATTCACTGTGTCTGATTTCTGCTTGTTGAAACTGATGTTGGCTTGTGACTTTGTGGACATGGCGAAAATGCTTTAGGGACCTTCTAGCATCCATTTTCTCTTCTTGCTGTGACATAGTTGGTTTCTCTTTTGCTTTGCAAACCGTTATGAAATGGTTCTTGTTACTGCAACCTTTGCACGTTTGTCCTATCGGTGGGCATTTGCCCTGATGTTTAAAAGAAAACCCACATTGGAAACACAATTTTGTCTTCTTTAAGGATGTTGACTTGCCTGAATCTACGTAGTGTGCTTGCTTGCTTTTCATGATAAACGCTGATTCATTTTCACTGTTCCATCTTCCATATCAGCACTTTCTCTAAGCTGAGCGTTTCTCTCAAAATGCATCTTCTGAAATAATCTGAGAGACAGCCATCGATGATTTGGAGATGTGTGGCCTCTTCATCATTGCAGTATTTGATAAGCACATCAAGTTTTTCAACAAACTCATCCATCGTTTCAACAACTTGCTGTCATGCTTGATTGAAAATGTACCTTTCATAGTCCATATTTGGCATTGGATTGAGCTTGGCTTCCAATGCTTCCTGATTTGATGGTATGATACTGCATCAGCTTGTGATATTTTATTCATTACTCCATCACCAGCAAGGTTTTTCAAATACTTAATGCTTTTCTTATCATCTACATCTTCATTGAACACCTTGGTCCATGTAGTTCACCTGGCACCAATGTTCTGCTTCTTAGTGGTGTTGAATGGCAGCAGTGGTTCAGGAACGCTGCTGCAGTGTACTTCACGCTCTTTTCTGCAGCCATTGAGATATGTCACTATTCTGATGGCTTTTTGCTGCACTGAATGCCACTTGCTGCTGTACATGCATCGGAGGCCTGACTGGTACTTGTAGTCACATCCGAATCAAGGTTGTGTGGTACTTCCTTCGAATTTGCTGGGAAGTATGTTTGGACTTTCGTACTTGGTTATCGCTGCCTTTAGCGTTTTGCTTGGATCGATGATGGCTCTGTGTTGTGCTGTGGTGCAATATCTCATCTTCTGGCCTTACCAGTGGGTTTCTGGCAGGCTTTTCCAATGCACTCCTCTGCACGGTCTTTAACTTCTTCGAAGCCCATATATGGGGTGGAGCAGGACTTCGATTCCACACACCCCACCTTCAAACTGCTTTAATTGAATCCGCACTCATCACCAGTTGTAGTGTCCTCCCCAGCCCGGAGCATGCAAATGAATATGCTACTCACGGAGCTCTGGATCGTACATCTTTATTTCTCCACATACAATCACACTCGGTTCTCTGATTATGTCATTACCGTGAATAACCACACCTTAGCACCTCCCAGCTGGTTAAGTAAATCCTTGGTTGGGTCTACCCAGAACTGCAAGGGTCTCAGCACACATAGAGGCATATTTACCAGGGCATTGTGCCACCGTAGCTTGACTTTTTCTGATGCTCCAGTGGCGCAATGCCTTGCTCCATATTTACAAGGTGGTGATAAGCCACTTTGTATGGCTTAATGCCGCCTTGTAAATATGGGCCTCCTTGCCTCAGTTTCCTGCAGCAAAGGGACATGCAATGGGTGTTGCTGTGGGTGTACCTACACAACAGCCATTGCTTTTTGACACCTTTGAAAAGGAGGTGCTAAAGTGGCACAACAAGGAGAAATGCTATTATTTCTCCTAGTTTTTTCCTCTTTCTATGTGTGCTGCATTCTGTTATGTAAGTTAATAGCTTGCAAAAATGTGTGCACAGTCTAACCAGCACTTGTTTACACAATTTTGCTTCCTTCTCAAAAATGTTATCATGATCTACCCTCAACCTGGCTTCCCTTTTAACGCAGGGGTGTGCCGTATTCTTGTCAATACGGTGCATTCCTGCGTTTTTTAAATGACGCAGCGTGGTGCTGCTGAATTGCTTGCAGCGCTGCGTCATTTAGTTGTAAATATGCCCCATAACCCCATTCCATAACCTCCCCCCCAAAAAATAAACACGTCAAGCCAGCACTGAAAGAATTTAATTGGCGCCTGGTGGACAGAGGAATCAAGTTCAAGGTCCTATGCACTATTCACAAAGCCTATTGGAGGAAAGGCACAATTGACTTATGCTTGGTAGCCTGTGCAGTATGAACCATACCGGAATCTTTGATCAATGACTAAATAGCGGACATGGCTACACATCACTGATAGACTCTTGTGCCCCACATGAAAGATTCCTTTCTAGGATGTCAACACTCTAAAGTCACCAAAATAGAGCATATAGAGCCTTAGAAAACTCCCAAATTAATGTGTAAAAAATAAGTAAGTAAATACTTAGGTGAATAGGAGGAGTGGCGCAGCGACCAGGGTGTCGGACTCTGGAGCACGGACACTCACGGTTCAATCCATGGCAACAGCGGCAGGTCAGCCCAACACCATGTGACTGGGAAATAGCTCGCCTAATCTTCCTGACAGCCCCCAGCGCCTTGACACCCTTGGGCAATTGTTTGCGCTTTACAAATACTGGATTTACATTTTTTTTTAACAGATACATAAATATAGAAATGTGTAAGTCAGGAGACGGGATACTATAATGATAAAACAAGTGTAAAACTAATTGAGTGAGACTTTGGACAAAGCAAACCATTTACATTTACAGCTAATTCGCATTCAATAGAGGTTTACCTCTTTGTGTCATCAGAAGAAGGAGTTTTAGGATGCAAGTATCCCAGGGTCTGATTTATGTGCTGTGGAGCAGCAGATTAATGCAGACTGTGATGAGGTGAATCGAAACTATTTGCTCTGCATAGGTTCCCCTCCCCAGACAAAACAGAATGCGTCTAAACAAACTTTGTGGAAGAAAAGGCTTTGCCATTCAGGCAACACCAAGGCAGTGGCACCACATTAGTGACTAAAATGAGAGACAATGGGCACAGAGCATAGGGAAATGAAAACTAATTTTAATTTGCAGGAAATAAAACCAAAAAAAGTTGCCTACATGTGTATGTCCCCCTTAATGTAGAATCAAAGCACAATTCGAATTATACATTCCTGTTTCAAAGAAGGAGAAAATCTCAAATTTGACATGCATTTTAAATCGATTGAGTTCATGGTATTTTTCCCACTGTCTCCTTAACAACAAGCTCATAGAACAACACAAAGATCTAATTATTTTTGTAAATTGTGGCCTGGAGCTAATGTCCACCTCAGCTGGCTGTGACGGCTTTAGCAGTGTTAATGAAGTTTGGTCACAGGCCAGTGCGTAAATCCAGCTCAACTGACAGGTTCCCACCCCTCTGGACTACTTGACTAATTACTTTGTATTATGGTGGAATAGCCCGGTAGGGAATAACAACCATACTTCTTCAGCTATGACTGAAATGCTGTATTGGTCTGAAAACACGGTATTTCTTCAAAGATTGTACACGACCTGGTATAATTCCACTAGGACATACCCGTGTTGAATAGAGAGCTAACCTCTCTTTCATTATATAAATAACTTCTGCATTCAGATCAGGAAAATATGCGAATATACTAACGAAGTTCATACAGAACCAGACTTGCAGACAGCGTCGGCGTTGGCATCGTCAGAAAGAAGCTCATAACAACGACGGCTTTCCTGGCTGATTGATTAAGCCGGATCTTTGCTGCATGTTGGTCTGTGATTAGTATTGGAGTTTTGGAAAACGTTGGATCAATATATGCAAAATTAGGGGCGTTAGAGATCAATCAGCCAGCCTTTCAAAGGCGGTAGCTACATGAACGCTGGAGCCTACCTTGGTTTTACATTCAGTTTCTGTCTTTTGAAAGGGTGGCCTGCAGCCTCCCTAGATCGGCTGAGGAAGTGTTGGCTTGAATTTCAGCAAACGTGCTAATAGCTTCTGTTGATTTAATGAACCCAACAGGTCCTTGAAGCCAGTCTGCTAGATGGATTGCTCTTCCCGACAGCTGCATGTTAAGGATTACAAATGTTAATGCAAAAGTCTAAATGCCTTTTTTTATGATTGGCAAAATTGCATTTGGTTGTGTGAGCTAACAGTTCATTCAAAATAACTTGTAATAACCTGGCATAACCACTAGATGGTGCCCTAAGGTTGCAGTCGATACAAGCTATACACATATATTTGACATGGTAGAGAAACTGCTCATATGACTCTTATCCTTACAATGTTAATCAAATATTAGGGTTCAAAGGCAGATCACAAGTCAACAAAATATGAGTAAAAGTTGCTCAATAAAGCTAATGGTAAGCTCATTTAACATGTGTGCTACATGTGTATAAGACAGGGTATATAAGGTATGAAGTCCCTTCACATATTTGAATGGTGTACTAAACCAAGTAACTGCAGATTACTTTATCATTTGAGAGATATATAGGCCAGCAGGTGACAGAGTCCAAACATCACCTTTCCTGATACCACAAGTAAGGAGGCAATGACATATTTGGTCATTTAGTAGAGTGTGGGCTGTGACATCTACCTAACACCAAAGTCATTAGTTGAGGAAGTGCCTCTCATTATATAGAGGGCAAGCATGTGGGTCAATTTGCATGTGAAAGGTGTTAAAAGGAAAGCCAGGTTGAGGGTAGATCATGATAAAGTTTTAGAGAAGGAAGCAACATTGTGTAAACAAGTGTTGGTTAGACTGTGCACACATTTTTGCAAGCTATTAACTTACATTACAAAATGATGATGTGTTGATTATAGTCAGAGAAGGTTCTCTATAGTATACGGTGTCCTTATAGCACAAGTCATGGAAATTGGTTTGATCATGACTGTAAATTGATATTCTGATTCCTATGATTTTCCTATTTGAGTGCTAGAAAATTAGGAAATATTGTTAAATTATTTGCCTGCTGAGCTAGCTCGAGTCCTGCTAGGAGTCCTATTTTGTTGTCGTCTTGGGCACGACAACATACGTTTATGAGAGACCTGAAGATTGATTTGTGTCATTGACAGTACATTTTTAATTACAGGTAGTTCAGGCCGTTGGTTTAGCTTAAGGCTGACACTCAGCAGGATTATTTTGTGCCAACACTGTGAGGCTCAAACTTCTCATATATTATTGTAGTGCAAAATAAGAATAAACATTAACTTTCACGTTCTAATACATGCAAAGGCATCCACAAAATCAAACAGACTAGTTGTGCTCTATCTGTTTGAAAATGGCAGTTTTTGTTTGGTCAACCCAATTTTGTTTGCAGAATTGTATTGTTCTTTTTGCATTTGTCACCCCGAGTGGGACGGGTATGCCCAGACGTGGGTCCCATGCTCTCCATGCCACTGGAGTCAAGCTATCCTGGTTGATGAGGGCTGAAAGCCCGAAACAGGTCCTAGGATGCTTGTTTCCAGTCCAGGGAGGACCTGGCCTGGCAGTTCGGGTTGGACTGTTCCCATTGGGTGCAAGGTCAAGACTGATTTGCATATGGCTGGGTCCAAACTGGAATGGCATGGTGAGCGAAAAAACAATGGATTTAGGCCCAGATCTCTGTACTGGGGTGAATGTATGACATTGTTCTGCATTCTGTCCATCAATTGTACTTTTTGCATCTGACACCCCGAGTGGGACGGGTATGCCCAGACGGGGGTCCCGAGCTATCCATGCCACTGGAATCAAGCTATCCTGGCTGATGAGGGCTGAAAGCCCGAAACCGGTCCTAGGAAGCTTGTTTTCAGTCCAGGGAGGACCTGGCCTGGCAGTTCGGGCTGGACTGTTCCCATTGGGCGCAGGGTCAAGACTGATTTGCGTATGGCTGGGTCCAAACTGGAATGGCATGGTGAGCAAAAAAACGATGGATTTAGGTCCAGATCTCTGTACTGGGGTGAATGTATGTCATTTTTCTGCATTCTGTCCATCAATTGTTCTCTTTTAACACTGTTAGGCTCAAACTTCTCATATATTATTGTAGTGCAAATTAAGAATAAACATTAGCTTTCACGTTCTAATACATGCAAAGGCATCCACAAAGTCAAACAGACTAGTTGTGCTCTATCTGTTTGAAAATGGCAGTTTTTGTTTGGTCAACCCAATTTTGTTTGCAGAATTGTATTGCTGTTTTTTAGTCTCTGCACACTAGGGCAGTTTTGTCCAATGCCTTGTCTATGTGCATGTGCCCTGACCCATATAACATGCCACAATTGGTTAATTCTAGATTGACATATCCAACTCCCCCATAAGGCCATTGTATGTGGTATAGAAATAACACCCTTGGCATGTAAAGTTAAATGTGACGTGTGGCCTGTAGCACCTATTGTGTCATCCTCTACTGTCACAAGGAAACATTGCTATGGGGCCTAACAATGTAGCTTATAAGCTGCAGTTTAAACCCGCAGACCATCCTGTTAAAATAACTCTTTCATATCAGAAAACCATCAATTTTAAATGTTAATATGTAACCCTTGTCTAGGCATAGTGGCACCCAAGGCAGCTGGGGAAGTTCCAGCAACATCATTACCTTGAAAGGGGCATAGATGTAGCCCATCCGTTCATATTTAGGGTAAGGGAAGACCTGAAAGAAGGGGATACCGTTGCGTTTTGGGTACAAGGTAGCCAGTTTAAGACCAGCTGAGTGGAAGGTGATGCTGGCCCCAGAACCAAATTAGTGTAGCTTAGTAGGAGGTACTGATCATTTCCCTAAACACACCCCTGCCTGCTGCTCCCTCCAAGGGCTGAAGGCATGTGTTACCTTGGATTCCCAATAGAATAGTGCATTTTGTGCCAGCTTGCAGTATAAAACTACAAATGATGTGCTTTAAAAGTGGGTAGGGTTAACCCCAGGAATGTTTGTCCCATAGTAAAGGAGGATTCAAGAGTCACCCCTGCCCACTGGCTACTGAACTGTACCAAAATGGACCCTACCACTAGCCCGTTAGAACACTTTCTGGGCATGGAAAAGAATGGAAGAATGACTGCACCAGAATTTTGAGACCAGTGAGGTGACCTGAAGGGCAGGACCTGCTTCCATATGTACCCAGGATAAAAAAGTGGATTCCAACTGTCAGTTGGGACACAACAAGCTTCAAGAGGCCATTTTCATGGAGTGACCAGTTGCAACTGGAAGAGGACTGTAGAGGACTGGACACTTCTGGTGGCCTCTGCTTGAGTGTGTCCCAACTCCTCAGTGCTATTCCTGAGTTGCTGGGAGCCTTAGGGCAATCGAGCTGCACTTCTCCAGCAATCTCGGAAAAGTTGGAACTTAGAAATATTTTGGACTAGGAGACCTCCGGCGCTTCGGGACCAAACACTTGATGAAGTCCAGTAATTAAAATGCAAATTATTTGCATTAACAGCTAATTGCGTAATGATTAATATAATATTCAAAGCTGAAATGATGTGCATTTAAAATGAACAAACTGAAATAGGCTTTCATAGCTATATATATAGGCCATAGAAATGATAAGAAGCAAGTTTCCTTTAACTAGAAGTAAAACTATTATTGCTGAAATGTGTACAAACTTAATTAGAAAGCTTAAACCTACAGTGACATGCTTAGAAATATTCATCTTAACTACAGAATGTTCCGGTTTAACAAATGTATTACTTTTCCTAAGCCACATTTTGTTTGCAATGTCTAAACTTCCTATTTTCAGATGTCTCACATAATGCTCAAATGGAATAGTTGTACATTTTTAGCAATAATTATTGTTTGTGTTAAATGAAATTCATTACATAACTGTGACTTTGTAAGTTGATGTTACTCATCTTTAATAAAGTTCATTGTTCACTCATTGAAACATTGGGGGCCATATTTACAATGAAGTAACGCAACACAGTGCTGCAAGCCATTTGGCTGCACCTCTCTGCGTTACTTTCAGAGTGAAGGGATACATCATATTTACAACAATATGATGTACCCTGAGCTCTCCCCTGCGCTGGAGCACAATTGGCTGATATAGGCCAACGCAGGCACCCTTGCACCATGGTGCAAGGGTGCCTGCATTGCTGGGATGATCGTTTTTGTGTGGGAAGGCACACCTTCCTACACAAAAATAATCACAAGAGGTGTTTTCCTCTTTCTATGTGTGCTGCAGAGGAAAGAGGAAAATATGATGGTAAATAAAAGTGTTTCTCCCCGTTGCATCTCCTTCTGCCTCCCCTGGGGAGGCCTAGGCCTCTGATGCATTCCCAGGTTTATGAAACTTTGTAAATCTGGGAATGCAGCAGAATCCATGGGTGTTGCATGGTAACACCGACAGCTACACTCATGGAAAGCCCCTTTCACGCAAAGTGCTGAGTAAAAAGGGGCCGTATTTACAACAACACGAAAAGCCATGCAGGGTGGCTTTTCATGTCCTTGTAAATTTGAGGCACCACACTGTGCTGCAGGTGCATCTCAAAACGTGACGCAACAGCGACACAAAGGACTTGTAAATATTCCCCTTAATATTTAGAAAGCCAACCTGTGTTTGATGCTTATGGCAACTGAGCCTTATGTTTCCAGAACTTAACTAGGCAAGAATGTCTGTAGATAACATTGTAATAAAGCTTTGCCAGCCGCATTTATTTTATGGGAAAGGAAGAGCTGAGTCTGCTCACAGACAAGTGTTAACATTCGATTGGGCAAGAGAGTAAGAAGCCTGCTACAATGTCTGCAACATGTATTCATGTATTTTATATCAGTGTGTGTTTCTAGTTAGTTTCAAAGCTTTTTTCACTCTTACGCACCTTCTTGTCCATTTCCCTTTTTCTTTTTTTTTTTAAGTTTGAGTTTATTAAAGAAAAGAGAAGGGGAGGAGAAAGGGAAGGGGAACAAGGTATAATCATCATAATAAGCATATACAAAGATTAAGCACTTCAATAGAAACTCTCATTAAAAACAAAAATAACAAGCATGCGGAATACATGAACAGAAGCTATTATATGAATGAAAATACCATATAATATAATATAGTGAAACGTAACAAAGAGGCAAAAGAGAAACAAGACTATCATGGTGGCTTACGCACCCCAACTGTGTCAGGGCCTGGAGGGGCGTGTGTTGGAGCAAAGGAGGAGAGATAGGATACCAGAGGGAGCCAAAGCAAGTCACGGTTGACTGCTAGGGAGATGGGAGAAACGTAATTAGTATCTAAGCGGTGATGGAAGCAAACTGCATTCCACCACGAGTTGTAGGAGACATTAGCAGCCTACTTCCAGTTAGAAGTAATGGTGTGTAGAGCTACAGCAATTAGGAGGTCAAGTAATAAATAATGGAAAGGAGATTGCGAAAGGGGCGGTGATAGGGAGCCCAGAAAAACTTGTACAGGAGAAAAAGGGATTTGAAATTGGAATATTTTTTGTAGGTGCGTCCAAACTAAATGCCAGAATTTGGAAATAGGAGGACATTTAAACAACATGTGTTTGAGATCTGCAATGGGACCGGAACAGGACCAACAAATAGGGGACGAGTCAGATGAAAAACGAGATAAAACATGTGTAGTACATAAAGTTCTATTATAAATAAAGTAAAGGGTTTGGGTAGTGTTAGCAGCTCTAGAGGTCTTATGAAGCTTAGCCCATATTTTGTCCCAAAAAGGTATTGGCCAGTCTTGAGAAAGATCCAATTCCCATGCAACCTCGAGTTTAGATTTTAATCTGCCAGTGGTGTATCGAAAGGAGTTATAAATAGCAGAGGCTGAGAGAGACGCCTCCAGTAATAAAGAGGTGGCTTTGCATTCTAGAGGAATGTCGGTAGATAATGCTAAAGAGCGAAGATATGAGATCAAGACTGGAAGAAGAGCATTATATTGCGATCGAGCAGAAGAGAGCAATGAGAAAGAGGATTGAAGTTCTTGGAAAGAAAGGGGAGTATCTTGGGAAATTAATTGAGAGATCCAACACAATCCTCGAGAATGCCATGTCTTCCAAAATATGGTGTGATTACGGATTTTGATGAGAGAGTTGTGCCATATCGGTTGTTCGCGAATGGAAAGGAGGGAAGGATAAGATGATGATAGGTAAGGGAATAGGAGAGTATGGGAGTAAGAAATAACAGGCGTACGAAAGCGAACTAAAGAAGACGTGAAGGATAAAAACTCGCGAAAGGTAAAGGGGGATAGAAAGAAAGCTTCCATGCTTAACCAGAGGGGTGGGTAGAGCGGAAGATCAGAAGAGAACCACCGAGATGATTGTTTCAGAGAAAAAGCTCGATGATACTCTCTGAAGTCCGGAAAACGCACACCAGATTGAGCCTTATCCTTGCGCAACGAAGTCAAAGCTATCCGAGACCGCTGCCATTCCATAAGAATTTCAGTAACAGGGAGTCAATCCGCCTAAAGAGGGAAACTGGAATATGGACTGGGAGCATGGAAATGGTGTAGAGAAGAAGAGGGGATAACATCATTTTTATAGAATTGAGCCGACCCCACCAGGATAGAAAAAGAGGGTGCCAGCGATGAATAGCCGTGTCCATTTTCTTGAAAACATAATCAAAATTAAGTTTAAGCGTGTCTGACAGGAGAGGAGCGAAACAAACACCCAGATATTTGATCTTAGACGGCTGCCATGAGAAACCAGTTTGGGAAAAAAGATGCTTTTGACAAATAGGGTTTAAAGGTAGAATCTCGCACTTATCAGCATTTAGACGATAACCAGAGACCGTGGAAAAGGAAGACACCTAAATAAGAAAAGAGGGAATAGAAGAAGCAGGATCAGAGCAATAAAAAAGAATATCGTCAGCATAGACCGAGAGTTTAACCTGACGCGAACCAAATCTAAAACCAGAAATACTATTGTCCAAACGAATTTTTGTAAGGAAGGGTTCCAAGGCTAGAACAAAAAGTAGGGGAGAAAGAGGACAGCCTTGTCGCACTCCTCTGCGCAGCGAGAAATAATCCGAGGTCATCCCGTTAACAAAAATGGAGGCCTGAGGATGAGAGTAAAGTAAAGAAATAATAGGGATGAATTTGGGAGAAAACCCGATCCAGCGTAGGGCTTGAAACATAAAGTTCCACCCGATCCTGTCCAAGGCCTTCTCTGCGTCTAAGGAGATGGCCGCGAAGGGAAGCGACAGAGAGGAAGCCTTGTTAAGTATATTGAGAAAAACGCGGGAGTTGTCAGATGAGAGACGACCCTTGACAAAGCCTGATTGTTCAGGGCCAATGAGGTCGGGTAGAAGTGGATCCATGCGTAATGCTAAAATCTTGGCCAGAATTTTGTAATCCGTATTAACCAGGGAAATTGGTCTGTAGTTTTTGCATAATGAGTGATCTTTATCTTCTTTGGGAATTAAACAGATTAAAGCCTGTTGGAAGGAGCCACTGGAAGAGCCCACAGCGAGGAAGGATTGGAATAATAGTAATAGTTTGGGAAGAAGTAGAGAGGATAAATGGCTGTAGAATTCAATAGGGAAACCATCAGGGCCTGGAGGTTTACCATGACGCAATTTAGAGACAGCATGTGAAATTTCAGAAAGTGAAATGTCCTGGTCCAGGGCAGCAAAATCAACGTGAGAAGCCGGGGGGAGGGAAGCGAGTGGAAATATGAAATAAGATCCGCAGTCTCTGGGATATGCTCAGGGGTATAAAGATTGTCATAGAATTTAACAAACTCAGAAAGAATGTCTTTATCTTTAAAGCAAGAGTTCCCAGTGGAAGTCTTGATGGATTCAATCTTTGTACGCTCCTTTCTTATCTTCAAGTAGTTAGCCAAAAGATTCCCCATTTTGTTTTTACCCCCATAATACCTGGAATTACATTTCAGCAAAAGATTAGAGGCAGCGTCAGTTGTAAACCTATTGAAGGAGATTTTCGCATCAATAAGTTTTTTAAGGGAAATCTCAGATCTGGAAGCATGGTAATCAAGCTCTAATGTCTTAATATTAGCTAGAATGCATTTGGACTTGGCTTCTCGACGCTTCTTTCGCCAGGCTACAAAATTGATAATAAAACCCCTAGAGGCTGCCTTAAAAGAATCCCAAACAGTAACAAAAGAGGAGTCCGGGGTATGGTTGAAAAGAAAAAATTCAGTGGCAAAAGCAGCAAATTCAGAGCAAAAAGTAGGTTCCAAAAGTAAAGCATTGTTGAAACGCCATCTGCCAGAGTGAGGGGAAAATGGAAGTAAGTCAAGGTCCACGTAAATCGGAGCATGATCTGAGATTAGGATGGAACCAATGTCAGAGCGTATAGCGTGCTGGGAAAGGGATTTACTAAGGAAGAGGTGGTCAATACGGGACTGTGATTGATGTGGAGGGGAATAAAAACGGTATTCCCTAAGTTCAGGGTTACACAATCGCCAGATATCCACCAAAGCATTGTTTTGAAAAGTGCTAACAAATTGAGAATGCATCTTAGAGGGAACAAATTTAACATTGGAATGACGGTCAAGGAAGGGATCAACAACTTGGTTACAATCTCCCCCAAGAAGTATGTACTCTCCAGAAAGGGAGGAAAGCTGGGTTGAAATAGAGGGCCAAAATGATCTGTCAATTCCAGTTGGGGCATACACATTAAAAAGAGTGATAGGAATATTGTCTATAAGCAGTGTAACAATAACCCATCGACCATCAACATCACATTCATGAGTAATAGATGAAACATTTAACTTTTTATGTAATAATATCACAACACCATTTTCCTAGAAACTGTGGGAGAGCAAAAAACATGACCCACCCAACAACGCTTGCGTTTTAGAGCCTCCGTGTCAGAAAGATGGGTCTCCTGAAGGAGGGCAACATCCGACTCAAGTCTCGCTAAATGTGATAAAACCCTTTGCCTCTTAATTGGGCTATTTAAACCTTTAACATTCCACGATGTAATACGGAATGGAACAACAAAAAGAAGCAGCTAATAACAACATGCTTATTATTACAGAGAAAATAATTTAACAGAACTGAGAAAATTGTAACGAATTGAATAAGGAGAGAGGGCAGGAGGAGAAACAGCAAAGAGGAAGGAAAGGAAAAGAAAAAACAGAAGGAACCATTGTGAATAGAGTATTGAATCCAAAGAAAGGATGGGACAAAAAAGGGAAATGGGAGGAAAGAGAAAGTGAAAAGAGAGGGAAACGCAAGAGGTAAAAGAACGAATATAGAAAAGAGAACATTTCCCTTTTTCTAAACTGAGGGTTGTGGCTACTGCTGCTTCTCCTCATCCTTACTTTACTTTGGTGCCTTACTTTTACGGATTGCTACTGCAACTGCATGATCATTTCTTGTTTTACTGAGACTCGGCTGAATTTCGTGAACTACTCTTTATGGGAAGTTCTGCTGCTTTATTTGACTTTGAACTTTTAGCTCCTTTGATCTCACTCTTTTCCTTTGATTTTGAACTCCTGTCTGGTTCTTTAGATTAGGATTTTATTCCTTTATGGAATGTGCTTGATATTATATTTACCTATTTGTTCTAACAAAACCTTTTTATGAGATTTCTGTAAATTATCTAAAGATTTGTTGACTAATTTGAATAAAAAGATACTTACTATTCTCTTAATGAGAATAAAGCTTTTAAACGTATTCAAACTCCCATCATTGACTGGACTTGGAATTGTATTTGAAATTTAGCTTGTGATGCCGAAATAGTTCTTTGAATCGAAATACGGTGGCAAACATCATCACCTGAGGCAATAAGAAACCAGCACGGGAATGGGGCTTGACCTAGTAAGTGATGGTAGTTGAGAGGGAGAAGCATATTATTTAATTTTGGCCCCAATTCACGCTATCACACTCAATCCGCCCAAGGCGTTACATCACCGGGGAAGAAAATCGAGTTGTCCAGCTCAAAGCTTTTTGCCACCTGAAAATGCAGTACAGCAGACCCTCTCAGCAAGTCTCCCTGACTTTGGTGTGACCTTTCCGGATACAGCCTATTGTCTAGCCCTGCTGGATGAATGCAAGCTAAAAAAAAGAGACTTAAGGCCCCCTTGTGTCTCTGCACCCTGGCATGCATGCAGGGTGGCACAAGATGTGCCCCTCGGTGTGCATGCACCCAAGTTCTACAATGGCATGAACTTTTCAGTCCATGCTGTGCAAGAACTGTTTATGACATTCTCATTGCAGTGTCCAATTTTAGTGGCACCGCTGTGGGAATGCCAAAAAAAGCCTGCCAGTTAGGAGGAAACTCCAAATATGGCAGGTGACCCGACCGCAGCTTTGACAGTGTGGTGGCGCCACACTGCCAAAGTCGTAATCAGGCAATAATTCTGAATGTAGAAATTTTGACCTGAGGAGGGCGCTAAAAGTACACACGTGGAGAATATTATTTGCAACACCAAAACACAGCACAGTGCTAAGCCATTTGCAAACCATGCAGTTTAGGATTGTGTGAGAAACAGAACAGAACATGCGAGAGACATGTACTACAATTATATACGTTGACTTCGAAAACAGGAATAGCTAATTGCATTAGAAATAGGCATTTTACAAGTACTGATAGATGCTGATAAGTGTTTTTTGGGTAACACACCTTTTGAAAAATTGTTGTAGTACTAAATTAAAATAAATAGCAATCCATTTTCCATAGAGTCAGGCCAGGGTTTTTAGGGTTAAAAATACCACTGAGGCGTGCAGTACTTATGTAAATTGCTTTCACCAACAGGATAAGTTATTTGTCATAGAATAGAACAGGGTTGTATGACCTCACACATCTTGATAGCAGCATTAGCCATACTATTTAACAACAGAGCAGCAAGCCATTTTATAGGGAAGCAATAGTGGAATGTTTGTGAGTAAACAGGGCTGGAGACTAAAAACCAAATCAGTGCATATCATATCATCCTTTGTCAAAACTTTCAGTGGTAGAAGAAGTTTTAGACACTGCTGCCACTAAATGCCGTGAAGATGTTAAATTGTGAATGTCATTGTGTGGTCTGCAACAGGCAGCACACTAGCTACCCACAACTCTACCAGTGAGACAATTTAGACATTGTCTACTATATCAAATGTTGCTTCCCCTGGAAGTCATTCAGAAACTTCCCTGAATAACATAGTAGTGATCGAAGGCACAGACAGAGGTCGTAATATTGACACTGGTAGCAGTAGGAGTAGCAAAGTCTGAGGCATAATGACAAGACCAGACTGCCCCAAGAAAAGTACATCACGTGCCAAATTAGCCATGGAAGATCGTCAATGTTTAGTAACTCCCACAAGGTGAAGAAACACACATCCAGGGGCAGATTCAACATTCTTTCACACAGTCTAACACAGCAAGCTGCCTTGCTGTGCTCCGTGAATGGGCAGGAATGCAATGTATTTGTCATTATAAGGTGCATTGCTGTCCTTTCCTAGAACTAGAGAATTTTTGGATGCCTAGCATCAATGCAGGCATCCTTGCATCATGGTGCAAGGGTGCCTGCATTGTAGGCAGGATTGTTTTTGTTCAGGAAGAGACACCTGTGGAGGCATAGTATTTTGAAGCATTCCTTGGTTTATCACTAATGGCAAATTTGGGAATGTGCCAAAATCCATGGGTGGAGGCGTGGGAACACCCATGCTCCACCATGTCACAGGGTAATGCAAAAGATTTACGTTGCCTTGCATTACTCTAGCTTTATCAAGCCATGCAGGGCCACACA
Source organism: Triturus cristatus (assembly GCF_964204655.1). Lineage (NCBI taxonomy): Eukaryota > Metazoa > Chordata > Amphibia > Caudata > Salamandridae > Triturus > Triturus cristatus. Next base: position 542,557,617 of record NC_140593.1, read on the forward strand.
AGATGGCCTTACGCAGCTTGATAAATCTTAGGAAGGTTTCACCTTGTTCTTGCGTCCACTTGCAATGGCGATGCAAAATCTTGATAAATCTGGCCCCATGTTTAAATGGCTCCCACAATAAGATGAACCATATTTACAATTTTTAAGTCATCTTAGGGTGACATTCAAGAAGGAATGGACAAAGACTTGCATAATACCTATACTATCAATTTGTGTTTTTTTGTAAAATGCTTTTAACAAATCACAGCATATATGCTCCTAGTACATAAAAAGCTAAGAATTTACCTTCCCTGGCAGCCAAACTGTAATCCGTCTGACCATGAAGAGGTAGGGGGATAGATTTATCAAGGTTTTACATTGCCCTAGTGCCAGGGGTGCAAGGGCGAAGCAAAATCTAATTGATATTTATCAAGCCACGCAATGGTCAGGCACTGCTTGTCACTGCTTGGATAGCACTAGGAGAGGTGATACCAACTAGGATATTATGGTGTCCCATTCATTTAACCAGCATGCTCTTATGACCAGGAACAGACAAAATGAGTTACTTCATTTTAATGGAGAGTCCTGGGTCACCAATTGGGGTGGCCCAGTCCCGAACCATAGGGTGTTCTTTAAACAAATGTTTTGCTGAAATTAGCTTTTGTCGGCCTTAGGGCTCTGTGCACTATACCACTGCTAATCAGTGTTAAAATGCTTGCTCTCTCTCCCCTAAACATGGCAAAATTAGCTTACACCTGATTGGAGTATTTGATTTACTTATAAGTCCCCTATAGAGTGCAATACTATATACCAAGGGCCGGTAAACTAAATGCTACCTGTGGCCCTGCAGCACCTAATGTACCCTCCTTAAGTTGCCCCTCAAAACATGTGCCAGGCCTGCCATTGCAGCCTGAATGCAGTTTTAAACTGACAATTTGACTTGGCAATATAACCCCCTTGCCAAGCTTACAACTCCCCTCTTATTGCACACAAGTCACCCCTAAGGTAGGCCATAGGGCAGGGTGCACTGTGATTAAAAGGTTGGACCTGTACTTTTACATTTTATGTGTCCTGGTATTGAAAAACTCCTAAATCCATTTTTCACTAATGTGAGGCCTACCTCTCCCATAGTATAACATTGGGTTGCCTTATTACATGGGGAACCGGTAAGCATTTCATGTTTGGTGTCTGACAAATTATAACTAAAAATCATCTTTAATGGTAAGGTAGGATTTAAGTTAACATTTTGAAAAAAACACTTTTAGAAAGTTGCCATTTTCCTGCCCTAAACTATTTAGTGCCTGCAACCTATTCGGGGTCACATGACTGGGTGTAGTTGGTAGCAGGACTTTGATCATTCCTCCCTGACAGTCACACAATAGAGCGATTAGGTGTGCCTGGATGGGCCACCGACTGGTAGGATGGGGTAAAGCTGGCAGAAACCCACATGCAACTGAATAGGCTGTGTTTTGCCTTCACACAAAGTACTTGCTACCCCTGCATTTTTCAAGCAGCCAGCTTGGAGCCAGTGTAGGGTTGTCTGGAAACTTCAAGCACTTCAAAGGGAATACTCTAGACACTTCTAATTCAAATAAGGCACCATGTACAAAAAGGGGACTATCAAAGACACTCCTCAGTTCACTCTCTGAACCTGTGGAAGAACTCTTAGTGGACTACCTGTTGCTATGACCTGTTGTGTACTCCACAAGATTGCTTTGCTGTAACTGAAGTACTGTGTTGCTGCCTGAAATGTGTCTTGAATCCTCAGAGGCCTGCCCTGCTGATTGAGTCCTGCTTCATCACTTGAACCCAGGACTACCAGAATTTCTCAATTGCTAGTTTGCTGACCTCCTGTTCGTTGCCTCAGGGAAATAAAAGGTTCCTCCATCTGGAACCCACACATGCACCCAGAGTAAGTGAGTAATAACCCCCCCTTGCACTTACAGTCCTGGTACCCAGAGAGCCAAAATCTAAAACTTGAGATTTGGAATATGTTTGGTTAAAAACTGCTCTGAGAACTGAAGGAAGACCGGGATTACATGTCCTCCCAAGGTGCTTCACTGGTAAGCCTGACTTCACAGCAGCTCCTGCCACGTTTTTCTCCACAGTAGTTATTGACCAATCTCTCTTTAAGGCTCTCTTTTGAAAATTCTTTGTGTTGGATTTTCTATCTTGTCCTTTTTTAGGTCTCGTGAGCCAAAGGCTCGAAGAGACATTTTATATGTGGGATTTTCAAAGTGCTACCCACACTTTTGGCTGGCCTAAACCTTGAGTGCACGAGATCACATGCACGTGCACAGCTGCTCCTCTGCTCATTGCATTCCCCCCTCCCTTCTCACCCAGCCCTTTGATGCTCTGCTCCATTACTTTCACTTTCGCAGCTTGGACCCTTGCATTCCCCCCTCCCTTCTCACCCAGCCCTTTGATGCTCTGCTCGCATCTCCCTCCTCCCTGGGCGTAAAGGGAGACAGAGCCATCCTGCTTGATTAATGGCTTTGCATTCCCGTAGTAAACATGCCCGAGGCGCCAGCCGAGCACAAGGCTCACGGAGACATTCTCTTTACCGTCATTAGTCCCTGTATCTCTATTTCCTTCAGAAGCTCCTGCTTTTCCTACCTTTCTGCCCAGCGATTTGCTTGTTCTACAATGTGCTTGCTACATGTCTTCCTCCCCATTATATATTTGTTAATTCGTTTATTGGATTTTAAAACAAAACAGTGTGCATTCGTTCATTACAGGCTATAATGAATAATGTCCTGTTTCGCCAAGCACCCCTTCTCTGTATTTACCAGTAATTTTCCAAAAGCCCGCCTTTCTTTATCTCAATTCTTTCGTCTCTGTGCTCTTTCCTTTCTTCCTTCAATCCCTCTCCAATAGTCTTTAGCACTTTCACACTCCCTTCTCCTCTTCTACTCGTCCTTCATCCCTGTTTTTCTTTCTCACTCTCCCTTCCTCGCTCTTTCCGCCTCCCCCTAGGCGCTCTCCATCCTTTGGTACTTTGATGACCCAGCTTCCAGTGCCATTAATGCCCTGTAATTGCTTAATCCCAGGGCAGAGTCTGGGCTCGCGGCTCTCGGATGTCATCCCAGCGTGCACGTGCAAAACTCCTTTAGAAATGGCATCTCTGCGCGAGGCCTGCCGTTGCCTTCGCCCTCGGCAGGGGGGCATTATTCAAGGCCTGACACACATTCAGAGGATTTCCTACTATACTCCTTTCACGGGCGCATGTGCATGTGTGCCAACATGGGCGTAATACACATAGTAAGCCCTACTGCGCAAAAAAGTACCGACGGAGAAAGAAAGTGGAGCAAAACGTCTTTGCCATTTGCACCGAAATATGCACCGGTTGTCAAGTTACAATGAACATTTGCATATACCTAAATATTGCAGCACCTGCACGTGTACAAATTAAGCAATCCAAGAATGTTCGGGCGACGTTATGCATTGTTATCCAGCCTTTACTAATGTTACCTCGTGCGTTCTTTTTATATAGCACACCTGTGTAATATGGCGCCTATGTAAAATAGCGCCTCATTAAAAAAATACCACCCAGGCAGCGCATGCAATTCGGGCCCAGAAACGCAAAGAAAACGTGTATGTATTGAGACAAGTCTACGTGTGTATTCTGTTTGTTTCAGAAGGTATGCGAAAATGGGAAAGCGCTTTAAATATAGAACAAAAAGTGCACATGTGCGCTAGAGCACCACAATGGAAATTGAATCAAACAGTAGTACAGGATTGTTCTTGCGATAGGACTTTACTTTCACAGAACATAAACATTCCTGGCCATCAGAGGTGTCTCGTATTGGAAGATAACTTGTTAATTCTATGCCGTCACCGGATCGCCCGAGGTTTGTTAAATGTATGAGTTGCTTTAAATGGGAGATGCGGACTAGTATCTTGAGCCAGAGTTTGCAACCTGGATATCTGCAGTTCAGTCGTGGCTTTGCCGCTTCGCGTGGTACATCATGTGATTCTGGACAGATCACTTCATCTCGATGTGCTTGAAACAGTAAAAATTGTGTGAACCAGCTGTGCAATTTGGTGTATTGCAAAGAGCCCAGGTAACGCCCCCCTCTCCCCCTCCCAACACATCATAGTTTTAGTAATCCGGTTTAACCTAGTCCTGCATATCATTTCTCTTCTACATACTGCACGCCCTTATCTTTAAGACGCCGCTGCTATGAAACTATACATTAAAAAAACCTCTCCCTCTCTCATTTAAAATGAATAAAAAGGGCACATACCATTTCTCAGGATAGTGTTTCAACTCGATGTTTACGTTTATTGCTTCCAGAGTGAACATTTAAAAGACCTCCCCTGCCCTTCTCTCCTGAACTCTTCTTCAATAAGTAATCCGAGGTTTAAATAAATCCACCATTTATCAAAAGATGGGCAATAAAGAAGCTGCGCATTTCGCATTCAGTGTTGGCTTCTGGGAATTGGTTCTGTGTAAATCACTGCTTTGACTGTAGGGCCCTGCTATAGAAAACACCCCCACCCCCTGGAAGGCAGTGAAGTGAAGTCTAGTGAACCCCTCAGTCTGACAGAGGATGTGGCCTAACGGCCAGAGCTGCCAACCTTGGATCTTGGGAACCACTTTCGAGCCTCGATGTCGGCTGAACATCCTGCGATTCGGGGCAAATCACTTAATCTCCCCGTGCCTACCAAAAAATAAATGTGTCCTTGTGTAACGTAACTGATTCTCATGTAAAACGCTTCGATACCTTCTAGTCGAGTTTGCGCTATATAAAACCGCTATAGAAACCTCTCTTCATTCGTATACAGATGCCACCATTTGCATAATTGTGCACGTTATAGTTGGACGAGACAGTGAATTAACAGGCAGAGCCGAGGCATGGATCTAGCTTGCCTCCACCAACCATAACACGAGCCGAGCCCTCAGCATATGAGGCAGATACATCGAGCAAAAATGTCATGTTAAACATATGATAAATGGGCTTCAAAATAAAACAAGCATTGGCATAGCCAATAGGTCTCACCTTTGGGACATTAGAAGTGTTTAGCCATGCAACAGTTCATGTTGCACCAAGGATATTGTGCTGCATAATTAAATACTTATATGTCCCAAAGGCGAGACCTATTGGCTATGCCAATGCTTGTCTGTCATGTAATTGAATTGAATTGAATTGATATCATCAGTTTCACAAATCAAAGTTTGTTGGCCTAAACATTTTAAGATATGTAAATGTGTATGCTGAATATAGGTGGTATATGTAAAAAAAAAGTACTCTCACTGTTTATATGATGACCAATGCTAAACATCCTTCTAAGTTGTGTAAATGTCTGTTGTTTGGCCTGCTAGGCCATGGGAATGGTTAATTTCACATTTCTCCTCTCTACTGTGTTGTGTTGAATGTTTGGTACATTTCATGTATAGTTACAATTTTTTTTTAATTCAAGGATGACATATACTTACCTGTTTATTTGAAGAAGTCTTGTCTGAAATGTAAACTGTTTGTGTAAATACTTGCAATACCACTGAAAGAGTTAGTAATGATGTGGAATTCCTTTTCCCCTTTTATGTTGCTACGTTTGTGCTTAAAACTCATTAGATGCATAATCCACACTTTTACAATGTATTCATTATTTGACATTCATAATAGGCCCAACAGCCATAGCACATGGCCAAACATCTGTTACTGAGACAACTTTCTCTCCAGCCCAGGATCAAGCCTCAAGGGAGGACTCCACTCCTGAAAGTCTTGATGAAGAGGAGGCGGCTGGTTCATCTAGTCTGCCTGGGCAGATGGCTCCAATGATTCTCACTCCGTCCACACCTAAACGTCCAACCCTAGCTGTTACAACACCTCCGCTTACGGATATCTCCACTTCCTGTGTCGAAGCCAGCATCACAGCAATCTTGTGCCCCCCAGTCCTAGTTGCTGTTGATACATCACCACCACCACCTCCAGGTCACCCAGGAGCCAGTGTGATGGGGCACAAAGCATCAAGGGCACAGGGTAGGGGGTAGGGTTCATGTAAGGGAATCTGTGGACCAGCATAGGTAGGCAACTGGGTTCACCATCAGCCAGGCCACCATCACCCACATTTCAGGATTCCGCCATCAGTCCCATGACAAAATGGGACAGGTCCTTACAGAGCTACAGCAGATGAAGCAATTGCAGAGGGAGCACATTGTACAGATAGAGAATCTGCACTCCAATATTGGCTTCCTGACTAGGGTGCTGCATGACATTTATACCCATATGTGCAGGTCTTTTCCAGAACCATCTTCCCCTTTCTGTGCTCCACAACATCTGTGCCTCAGCCACAGGAGGGGAGGCCCTGCCACAAGAGGCAACACCTTCACCTGCCTGAGTCTCTGCAACTGTGGATCCATCAGCTCCCCGCAGAAACACACGTTCATCCGGAACACCAGGAGAGGATGGCAAGACTATCACCACCACCCATAGACGCAGAACCAAATTTCTTTTAGTATGTCACTATCATTGACTCTGTGGACTATTTTCTAGACACATTTACCTTTCTGATGCCAGTTGGATCTTGGACTTCAAACAATTTTGGCTCTTCAATAATGGTTCCATTGCCCATGACTGACTTTTTCATTTTTTGTTTTCTCTTTGTTTTTCATCCTGTTTTACTTTATTTGGTTTTGTTCAATAAAAGTAAAACTAACAAAGTCAAAGATTGGTGTTGTACTTCATTTCTGTATTTGTTCATCTTTTCTTTCTATCATTCATTGTAAAATGTAAACAATCAAAATTGCTTATTTATGAATGAATTGCAAGTAGGCAATGTTTCTCACAATTTTCTACCATGACCACAAAATACAAATACCCAAAACTCATCAATCGCTATTTTGTTAAATTTGAAAAAGATTGGTCTGTCAAATTGTTCTTAAACATAACACACCATACATAACTCAAATACTTAGTGCCATTTTTACATTTGCAGTTCCACACCTTGCCACCATGGAAGAAGGGGATACAATCAAAACAATCAGATTCAATAGGCAAAATATTATTTCATTATGTCATTAGCTGGAGCCAGATCTTCTGCCTCACAATAGGAGTTGCACAACAAATACAACAGATAGTCATAAATCCTGGTAGTACTTGATTTTGTTTCCACAGGATCAGTCCAATACACAGTTGCAGTATCTTTCCAATTTGAAGGGAGATTAGTATGCTTTGGGTCAACTACCACATGTGGTTAGAGCAATTCAAGCAGCACATATAGGCTTGGTTTCAACATTCAGCAGAAGAAAAGCCTACTGCAATCATTAAAAATGTCCATTTAATCACTGTGCAAGTTGTTGTAGTAAAAGATATGTACACCCAATGTTTGTATGTGTCTTCCACAGGATCAACCTATGTTCACTTTATACTTTGCAACAGCTGCATGTAACTGCATGTAACAACTTTGAAATGCCCAAATGAAGATGACATGGTGAAAGGTCCAAAAGCAGATAAAAACGAAAAGGATAATTAAATTACATTACAAAATAGACACCTTTACAAATTAATATATTTGAGGATACATTTTCTAAGAACAATCAAAGATGATTCATGCAAATGAACACAGTAGTCAATGCGTAAAAACTATGGTCAACAAACACCTTTGCCCAGGATGTCACTTTTCTTGGCCATTCTAAAAAATATCCAGCACAGACTTTTATCCTCATTACATTAAAAGTTGGTTTAACATTTCATTTAATAAAATGTAATTGTTTACTTACACAAATGTGAAGAAGTTGTCAATGACCTCTTGGTGTACATCAATTCCTTCCTCTTCACCATAGTCTTCTTCATTTGGCATTTCAACATCCTCACCTGGTGGCTCTCCATGGTCTTCTTTATCTGCATTGTATGGGATGATCCATCGCTGGGCTATTTTGTGTAACATGCAGCATGCTATGGTGATTTTGTACATGTTATTGGGCGGGTAGAGTAGGGTTCCACCAGTCTTGTCCAAACATCCAAATCTGGCCTTTAGGAGCCCAAACGTCCACTCCATTGGCCTCCGTGTTCTTCCATGGGCCTTATTGAAGTGGACCGGGCATTGCTGGATTCCTCAGCTGTGCTAACAACCATGGTCGGTGAGGATAAGCATAAACCATCTCTTAGATGGGATGAAAAAATATATCAAAAAATGTAACACAATTTTGGATCATTACACTTTACATTAACCAAACAATATATATTCAGATAATACTTACCAACAAGCCAGGCCCTCTCAGATCCATGTTGTGACATTTGCAGGGGTATGCTGCTGTTTTGTGGTACAAAAGAATCATTGTTTGATCCAGGAAGATGCGCATACACGCTTGTGATGTACAACTCTGGTAAGCAGACAACTTGCACATTGATTGAATTGAAGTTCTTTCAATTGCAGTACACATTTTCTATGGTGTGTGGTGGCTCTAAGGCAAAATGTGTGCAATGAGTTGCTCCAACTACATGTGGTAGGTGGCCCAAGGCATAAAAATCTCTCTTCACATTGGCAAAATCCTGGTTTGTGAGAAACTGAATGAAACTGTTGATGTGTCTCATCATTGAAGAAACAATATCTTATAGCACACCACTGGAATTTGGTTGTGATATTTTGACTATTGGTGTTACTGATGTGGGATAACTATTGTGAGGCAGAAGATCTGGTTGATGACATAAATCAAGAATTGTTTCCCTATTCGATCTTAATTTTTTGATAATATTCCATTCTTCCATGGTGGCAAGGGCTGGAAATGGTCAGAACACTTGAGGATGTTGTCTCCTCACTCTCCCTGGGTTCATGTGTCTGCATTGAAAAATAAAGAAATGTTGTAAATGTTTCCAAACATATTTTAAAACTAAACCACACCTTTCATCTAGTTTTCAATACATATAAATGTTTAATACATGATTATACAGAACCTTATTATGTTAAGTGTTTATTTTATTTAAAATTCACATTTATTAAATGTGGGAATAGTAAATTGTATTGCACTTTTGATACAGTGGATGTTTGAAAAGTCACATTGGTAAGTTGGTTATATACACAAACAAGGGTGAACAAGTGAGCCAAAATGTCTAGTAACATCAGATTAAATGACTCCATCTTTGATTCAAAACACATTTGGGATACAAAATACTATTTAATTCATGTTAAAAGTGACAGATTTGCATGATGTCTTAATCCTTCACAAATGGGCGTATAAGTCTGTTTTTTGGAAAATATTTTGAGAGACATAGAATGTTTGGAACAACACAGAAAGGAATGTGTACACATTGGTGACAGAGTACCACATACCAACACACTTTTTCAATATCCTTTGTTATGTCCAGATGATAAATCAATGAAGGAGAAAAATGGGATACTTAAAGGGACTTTTACAGATGGAATGTTCCATCACATAAATGGAGTTATACCTTCTAGAAAACTCAAAATCAGGACCAACTTATGACTCAATAGGCAAAAAAAGACATGCATCAAAGAGTAATATGTTGTATATTATGAATTACATTTGAATATGTGATGTAAAAGTATATATGAATCAGTGTATGTAATATTTACTGTGATGTTGTACCAATTTGTGCCTAAAGAGAAAGCCGGCATATTTTGTAAAACAGTTTTACAATAGTAAATTAAAGTTGAAATAACTGGATATTTTGGAGTCAAATGTGAAAATGTTTTTCTTTGTATGCAAGTGGATTAGAAATGTATCTCGGCCTATTTCGTTGTAGAAATCATTTGTCACTCCACAAAAAAATATGTTTCCTAATTTCTTTAACAGCATAGGTATATACAAAGTACCTGAACATTGATAGGCTACTTCAGTACTGAATCCATATAATATTTTTTCCATTTGAAATATGCTTTAGTTACTTGAAGTAAGTGTTACCATTGAGAAATGACCAAACAAAGCAAACTGCCGTTCATATATTACTTTATGTGAATGGAAATAATGCAGATTTTATGGCCTTGTAACATGTTGTACAAAGGTATTTTCATTCAAAGATGTTAAACAGTTCCTGGAGAGAATTACAAATGGATAAGAGACAAGATCACATACGTTACAGGAGCTATCATGGAGAATTACAGAACTGTAACCAAATGATTTTTGAAAATGTTCCCTACATGCATGAGGTAATTATAATGTGGAACCAATGTCTGAGAGCATTGAAGCAGGTGAAATATGAAGATTTTGAAAATGTTCTGTGATCAAAGTTCAATGTCAATTCTATTTACACAGATATAATAAAACTATTGTATATGTCATTTCAGCTTCATCAAGAGCAGGCAAAGGAGAAATTGGCCGTGTAGGCAGGAAATCAGCTGGCCACTGTGTTTTGGGTGCTGAGACCACTGAAACGAATGGTAAAGTGGCATGGAAGGTGAGGAGACAGGCACAGAGGCCAACAGCTCCACATCATCTTTGGAGGCCTCCACAAGCAACCAGTGCCTAATGGTGGTGAACCCCATTGCAACTGTTCTACCTGCATCCTTGTCCACCAACCCGATACCCATCTCTACCCTCTCTCTTACTCCTCACCCAGTTGGCCAAACCCGCACGCTTATAAGGTGTGTTTTCTCCTTCGATGAGACATCTTACACCCTTCCCCTGTCCCTTGTCTGCTTTGAGTGAGGAGGCTGTTGACCTTCTATGGAACATCTCTGTAAGCTAAACTGCACTCCTGAATGCCATCCAGGGACTTAGTTGCCACATGCAACAAATGGTAGCATACCTGTTAGGCATTTATAGTATCTGGCCTGCAGAGAGCATTTACAGGACTAGCCTCCTCACTGACCGCAGTCTCCCAACTAGCCCAACCATGTGCTCCAGCTCAGACCCCTTCCCCATCCCAATTCCCATTGCCAGGCCTGTCCCAAGCACACTCACTCCTTTGCACACACCCACAGCAACAGACACAAGCAGTACATGCACACATAAACACAACCACACCAAATAAATACCAAGCAAACACCTAAACAACATACAGACACTATACCCACATCCACCACAACCTTAACCACCACACCCACCACCACACCTACCCCATACCCACCACCACAACCACTATGCCCACTATCACTACCACATCCACCACCGCACCCACAACCACCACCACATCTACCAAACACCCACAGCCACCATACCCACCACCCCCACAACACCCACCACCATACCCACAACCAGCACCAGCACACCCACAAGCATTACATCCACCACCACACCCAAACCACCACCACATCCACATGTACACCCTCAGGTACCACACCCACAAGAACCACCACATCCACAAGCACCATAACCACACCAACATGCAAAACAACATCCCCAAACACAAATGCACACACTCACCTGACCAACATACACCTGCCAAGGAAGACACACCCAAATGCTCAAAACATACGTGAGACCGATATACACAAGCACAACAGTCAGACACATGCACATCACACACTTCAGCTCCCTCTACCTCCAAAACCCAGTCCTCGCTCACCCTTTCTACCCTTTATCGTTCTGCTTTGATTTCTACTCTGACCTTCACCCCTTCCAAGCACAAGACCACCCCTCTCAAACACAAACCCTCACTTCCAAAATCCCAACCCAGCCCTCCCACCACTTCCAAACCCACCCACCCCTCCAGCCCCTCCCAAACCCAAACCTACCCCTCTCAAGAAAGATTATTGAGGGGCCTGCTCAGCGCCCACTAGATAACCCTTCCTGAGGAGGTTACCCTTGACAGTTACATAGGAGGAAAGTTTCCACTAAGGGCACAACATTCAGAGACTATTGGTTCTCTTTCTATTTATTCTATTTATATTAAAATAATTTGTTGAGAGAAGTATCTCATGTGGATACTAAATCCCCTATTTTATTTTCAACAAGATTGTCCTGACTTTTATTTTCATTTGCAATTGTTTAATTACTTGAATTGTTGATGACTAAAATGCGAAGTGCATATTTTTATATAGCATTATGGCAGAAAATGCAACTTTTTTAATGTCTACTTTGTTAAGTGCATACACTGGCCCAAATTGTATGTGATGGTCATTTGAATTTAGGTCCAGGGATTCATCATGATAATGGACACTTGCACCAACAAATAGATGTTTAAGTTTTTTTAAATGTCAGTACAGGTGTGTTTAGTTCAACTTGATAAATGATAAGAATAAACACATACACATTACACCTTAAAAAATAGCGTGACAATTGAAATGTGATAAAATATAGGAATTGTACTAGACAAGGGAAAATGTTACATGGATTCATATTTTAGCTGATTCAAGTTTGGTACAGACATTAATTTTACAGGTATTTGAAAAGTAAACATTACACCTTGTCTAGTGTAATTTCTATAGCATGTTACATTTCACTTGTTCCGATGATGTGTAATGCTTATGTTTTTAATTTTACAATTGGTCACTTTTAGATTATTGTATTGATGTCCTTCTTTGTGTGTCATTTTCTTTTAAGGCAACTTGCACCAAATTTAGAAAGACAATGTAATCATGCAGGTGTGTTTCTTTAAATTTCTTAAACTTAAACATTACACACACATGTGCATTACACATTGGTATACTATTGCTTGTAAGAGACATTTAAAAATGCACAAGTCCAATGTAAATGTTAACAGACAAGTCAAAAGTTAATAGATAAAAGAGGATCTTACCTTCGATTCTGGCCACAACAGGGTTGATTTGTTTCATAATCAAGCAGCAGCAGCAGAGGCAGGACTGGGAAGACCAGCTCTATGGTGCAAAAGGAAGTGTAAAAGTAAAAAAGGTGTCTTTCTGCCTTATATCCTTCCAATCCGCCAACTCAGATATGGAGGCTTTTCAAACACAGTTGCGTCAGCGGGAACACACATTGTGATTGGCCCGGCGGACAAAGTGATTGCATTCCCTCTGACAGCTGCTTTTGGCTATAGCACCATTAACGGGGGTAAGGAATTATGACGGAGACGGTGGCACTCTTTCGTCCATGGATCCATGAGCATCTAAATAGAACAGGCAGGCCACCTATTAGGCAGTTAGAGTATCCAACGGAAAAGCGACGGTGGGACCATTACCACCAGGATCTAAATCATGGCCCTAAGTTTTGGTGTGTCATCAGCTGTAGAGCTATTTCATGATGTTATTCGATGTATCATTCAGTCTGTCATGAATGCTTTCAATTACAGTAATGACGTATTGTTTTTTGGAGCCACAAGAAAGAGCATGACAAATCTTTCATGCAAGTGTGTCAGCTGCTCGCTGAGACCGGTTTAACTCTGAATGCCGAGAAATGTTCCATAAGACAAAGTTAAAATTCTTTTGACATATCTTTTCTGATGGGGGCATGACACCCAATCCATCTAAGGTCCAAGGGCCATATGTATGACCGTTTTTTGTGCTCGCAAAGGGGATTTCAGCCCCTTTGTTTTTTATTTTTTTATTTTATTTTTTTATTCCTCATATACCAAAATGGGCATTCCTGATGGAAGGCCTCAACCCCTCTCCACTGATCGACCTATTCCAGCCCTGATATTCAAGACCGGTGCAGAGAGGGAGAAGCTCAAACCCTCAAGCAACCACTGCATTCAGCGTCCACTCCATTTCACGCTGCCAGATAACCCGGCGTTAGTTTTGAAGGGACCAAACGAGCAGTGCCCTGGTGAAATCATTGGAATATTCTTTACCTATTCCACCATGCAACCAGTGCTGCCCAGACTTTTCCATAACTCTTGCTGTCACATGCCATATCAGATTCACTAGTATAAATTATATATTTCAAGCACTCTATGAAAGTGGGAGTGTTTATGTTTTTCCAAGCTCTACATATCTCTCGTCTCACCAATATAATCACATAAAAAATAAATTTGGATGCCTGATCATTAAGATGATAGTCTGTATGCAATCCAAAAAAAATAATTCCTGGAGTAACTTCTATTTGTTTATGTAGTACATCAGCTAAAAAGTCTCGCACCGTGACCCAATAACTGGCTATCTCAGGACAATCTATGAACATATGATTGTCATCAGCTGCAGGGAGTTTGCATCTTGGGCAATAATAATCTATACCTGTTATCTTTGTTAGCTTTTTTGGAGATATATATACTCTATATGCAGTATATAGATGGTTTCTTTTTAGTGGAGCTGATTTAACCACAGCATGCAGCATAGCAAAGGAATCCCCCCATAGTTCCATGATGTTATTGGAATCTGAGCTAATAGTTTTGCCCCAAAGTTTGTGAAGTTCGGATTCTGATATATCTTCTACCTCTAGGATGGCCCAGTACCAGAAAGAAACTTCCTGCTTCCATCTGCCCTTTCTTGATAGAGAGTCAAACTTAGGGTTCAATGAATCAATTTCCCAAGATTTAGTTGCCCACCATCCTGACAGCTGGTAGTACTTATATCTTGATAGGGTCCCGCCTGTCAGGCTAGATAGGGATTCCCAATTTAAAAGCTGCGAGTCTAACTGCAGATCCTGCCAGTAAAACAAGCCTGCCACTTTAAGAGGACGGGATAGTTGGTCATTGAGGCAGTCTGGTGTACCTGGGGAATCCCAAATCGGAGCCTGAGGCGCGTAATATGGGATTTTTAGGCTCTTTCTAACATATAGCCAGTTCTTAAGAGCCGCACCCAAAATCTTTAGTCTGACCCTCTTAAAAAACCTTGGGTCACCGTACTTGAATAGAAAATGTTCTTGCCCCTGAGGTATACCATGTAGTAAGGCTCGAAACAATAAACCCAGAGAGGAAGCATCTGTCTTTCCAGCTAGCATTCTGAAATTTTTAAAATGAAACGAGTGACAATAGACAAATAAGTCTGGTAGAGCTAACCCTCCCATTTTAACACTTCTCCTTAATTGTTTCCAAGAGATCCTAGATGTCTTAGCATTCCAAATAAAGGAGACTATTTTCCCCTGTATTTTAGCAATGTCTAAAGCTGGAAATGTTAATGGAATTGAATTAAATAAAAAAGTGATCTTCGGCAGAATAATCATTTTAATTAAATTTACCCAAAAATACTCAAAGAGAGATCGGACCATCGTTGCAACAGGCCACAGACATCCTTATAGATTCTCATCAGATTTATTTTAGCTATTTCCGAAAGATTTTGAGCCAAAATTATACCTAAATATCTCATATGTGTCTTAGCTCCTACTGCCCCTCTTACTTGATTCCAGTGCATAATCTCGTTTTTTTCCTTATTTACTTTATATCCTGAGATTGTTCCGAACAATTCTGCTTGCTCAAACATCTTGGGGTAGCCTCGGCTGGGTTGGAGATAAACATAAGGAGATCGTCAGCATATAAAGCAAGTTTTAATTCTAGGTCTGCAATTCTAAAGGGTTGAATCATAGGATCAGACCTAAGTTGACAACCAAACGGTTAAATATAAAGATTGAACAATAGAGGCGATAAAGGGCACCCCTGCCTAGTTCCGCGAGAGATTGTGAACCAATCTGAAAGGGTTCCGTTCACCAAGACTTTTGCTCGAGGACTCCTATATAGGGACTGGACAGCTGAAACAAAATTAGGAGGAAATCCAAACCTAGACAGAGCCGACCACAAATAGGACCAATTTACTTGATCAAAGGCCTTAGCGGCATCAATAGCTAGAAGGGTCAATGAGAGCTTCTCAGCCACTGCAACATCTATTGCTGCAATAACTTGAAAAGTTAGCTCATTTAACTGTCTGTCAGGAATAAAACCTCTCTGATCTTGATGTACAATCGTTTTAATGACTTTGGCCAACCTTGTTGCTAGAACCCCTGCGAAGATTTTATAATCAGTGTTCAGCAATAAAATTGGTCTATAAGACTTAATTTTTAGGGGATCCTTATTAGGCTTCAGGATCAGAGTGACCGTGGCCTCAGACCAGGTTTTTGGGATGGTATCACCCAATAGATATATTCTATTGAACAAAACCGTCAAGGCAGAAATAACTTCCCCTGACTCTATCTGGTACAGTTCTATTGGGAGCCCATCTGGGCCAGCTGCCTTACCCCTGGCCATTTTTTTTATCTGGGCAAGGACTTCCTCTTCCTTTATATTGGAAGCCAAAAAGATCTAATCAGCTTCCAATAGTCGGGGGATCTCTATCTGGTCTAACCAGTCTTCTATATTCCGGATAGAAGGACATATATCTTCTTTATATAGATTTTGCATAAATGATCTGGCTTCCCCTCGAATAAGGACATCATCATGTGTGATGACTCCTGGATTTTGAAGCAAGATACATTTAATCTGATTTCTAACTCTATCTGTTCTGGTTTTCCAGGCAAGGAGTCGACCACACTTTTCCCCATAGGAAAAATTCTGTAGCTTGCTTGAATCCCACCTATCTTTAAAAATGTTATCTAAACTTGCCTGGTATACTGCCCGTAAGCCATTTAATTCACTTTGGATAGATAGTATATCATTTTGGAGATCTACAGAGGCCTTCTGAAGCTGCTCTTCTTTTTGCTTGATCTTAACAAGGCTCTCTTTTTCGATCCGCCTCCTAGCATTATTTCTCCTAATCATCCATGTGCTTATGGTCCCTCTAATATAAGCCTTAAATGCTTCCCATATAGTCTGATCGTTAGCTGTTCCAGAGTTAAACCTAAAGTATTCCTCTGTACCCCATCTTAAATTACCTTTGACCTCCTCCTGCGATAGTATAGACCTATCAAATGTCCACCTTCTCTGCTGATTTTCTTTCTTCAAGTTTATGGTCAATTCTACCATAGAGTGATCAAAGAGTATAGCTGGAATATATGCTATAGAATCTACCTCAGGGTAAAAGACTTGATCCAACAGGAAGTAGTCAATTCTCGAGTGATGCCTGTACTTACGACTATAGAAGGAAAAATCCCTTCTATTGCCGTTTTTCACCCTCCAGATGTCTATTAGGTTAAAGTCTTTAATAATATTTTTCAACTCTGCTAATGACTTACGGGGGGGGAATATATTTAACCCTAGATGTATGATCCAGATTTTCATTCAAAACCAGATTAAAATCTCCTCCCATTACAACTGGTATTGTCAGAGCTGAGAGAGACAGCTGAACGTACAGAGATGCTTTTAAGCATGATAGAGCTCCGGGCGTATCTTGATTGGGCCCATAATATACTGCACACGCTAATGGAGAGCTTTCAACTAGAAGGGATGCAACTAGCCATCTCCCAGAGTGGTCCGTCTCAAACTTTTCTACTCTAATCCCCTTATTAGATCGTATTAGAATTGCTACTCCTCTTGTGTTCCCTATTTGTTTGGAGCAGCAGAGCTCTTGAATCCACCTATGCTTACCAAAAGATGCCTAACACTCATATGCCTCCAAGTGAGTCTCCTCCAGTCAGCAAATATGGGCCTCTAATTTATTTAAAAATTCGCAGACTCTGGCCATTTTCCTATTATCTCTCAATCCATTAACATTCCAGCTAATAATTTTAATTCTATTGGAAATACAATTCATCAGGGGATTTTTCTAAAATTCTTCTGACGTGGACCAGTTTCCCTTCTGAATCCATTCTCGCCCAGGTTTCTACACCTACTTTCATTTCCAAGGTGGGGTCTTCCTGTTGGTACGGAGCTCCCGCGACCAGCGTCAACCAGCCGCCATGTTCCTCTCGATTTCAGCCCCTTTGTGACCGGAAAATAGGTCAGCCCAATGTTCCAACCTTATTTTGCGACTCGCTAATCAATTAGTGACTCGCAAAATAAGGTTAGCGACTTGCTATTAGGAAGGGGCGTTCCAAGGCGTCCCTTCCAAATAGCGACTCTAAAACCTATGTATGAAGGTTTTGCGACCGGAATTGCAGTCGCAAAACACTCGCAGTTTAGCACCCTTCTGGGTGGTAAGGCACTCGCAAACGGGAAGGGGTGCCCATGGGACCCCTTCTTCTTTGGAAATGCATGCACAAATATTTTTTACGAGCAGGCCGTGGTCCCAGGGACCACTGCCTACCCTTAAAAAATGAAACTGAAAAGTTTAATTTTAATTTTTTTAATGCATCCCGTTTTCCTTGAAGCATTTTAAAAAAACAGCTTTTTTGACAAAGCAGTCCCAGACATGGTGGTCTGTGAGTCGCAAAATCCAATGGTCATACATTTGGCCCCAAGCACTGTCAACTATCAGTCCCCCACAAGATGTTTCCATGCTACATTCATTCCTTGACATGACCAGCTGTTGCTCTAGATACATGCAAGGCCTTCCCACTGTTAGTGGCCATTAATGCATGACAAAAAATAATGTTTTTTTTCTTTGGTCACATGAATATGAGCAAAGCTGCCAGAAAATCAAACAAGCTATTGAGAATGCTACAACAATGGCATATCATGTTCCAAAGCTTCATACTGGGGTTGTTGCTGGTGTTATCCCAGTCGGGTTGGCGCCATCCTTGCACAGCACAGTGGATACCCAAATGCTCAAAGAAGTGTTGTGGTGTATGCAAGCCGAAGCTTGTCCCAAACAGAACATGCTTATTCCCAACCTGAGAACAAAAAGCTTATCAATGGTGTGGTCTTATGAACAATTCCATGTTTTCTTGTATGGGAAGCCCTTCAGGCTTGGGACTGTCTTTGGCAATTCAAAAACAAAAATACATCCTTGCATTGAACATTGAGGCCTGCGATTACAATTGTACAACTACACTATCTTGCATTGTCCAGAGCAAGATCTGAACCCTGCTGACTACTTCTCAAGAGTGCCTCTGCAATACCTTGGCACCTCTTCTAAGACGGCTTAAGCGTACATAAATTTCATAGTGAAATTAAGCAATCCAGCTGCCATTTCTTTGGAACAAATTGTCACTGTCACATATGAATAAGGTGAAATTCTGAAGCTGAAAGACGCTATTACACATCAGTCTTGGTACCAGCACCCTCTGCCTCTTACCAGGTACAGTGAATATCGAAAGTTTAAGAATGTTAAAGATGAACAGTTCATTACTCAGGAGCTTTATTCTAAGCGGTTCGAGAATTGTCATTCCAGAGAGTCTGTGAAAACTGATATTCGAAGTGGCTCATGAAGGACTTTGTGGAACTGTTGCCATCAAAGAAGCTCTCTGAGACCGAGTCTGATTTCCACATCTTGACAAGAGAGTTAAAAGAGATTTATAGACCTGTCATCTATGCAAATGCCTGACATCGAAAATCACTGAACACCCACTAAACAAGTCAGCGTAGTCAATTCATGCATGGGAAAGAATGTCAGAGTTGCCAATGCATGCATGGGAAAGAATTGTAGTG
Source organism: Triturus cristatus (assembly GCF_964204655.1). Lineage (NCBI taxonomy): Eukaryota > Metazoa > Chordata > Amphibia > Caudata > Salamandridae > Triturus > Triturus cristatus. The sequence continues at coordinate 542,576,786 of NC_140593.1, forward strand.
GACTTCTTTAATCATCTTGACAGCAGACATCACCTGATGATGATCATTGATGAATATTAATGTTTTCCATTGATCAAAGATCTCTCATCTATCACTCAAGAGCTTGTCATTGAGAAATTAGACAGCATCTTCGCAACCTGCGGTGTTCCTGCAATCTCAAATTCTGACAACGGCCCACCTTTTATCAGTCGAGAATTCAGATACTTTTTAAATCATCTTAATGTGAAGCATCAGAAGGCACCCCTCTTTGGCCACAGGCTAATGGCCTTTTGGAACTGTTCATGAGTACTCTAAAGAAGGCGATCCAGCATGCTGTACTAGAAAATCTCAATCTTAAAGCTGTCTTAAATTCCACTCTTTGAGATTACCACTTGACCCCTCACTCAAATACAGGGGAAAGCCCTGCAACCTTGATGTTTGGCAGAGCCATGAGGACCAAGTTACCTCAATGGACCGACAGAGGAGCAAATACTGAGGAAGAGACATGCATGAAAGACTTGGATCATAAAATGCAAAATATGTCTCGTCCACCTGCGGAGATCGAGTGCTAATTTGTCAGCATAGATGACGAAAGTCTGATGCTCCTTTCAATGCTGAACCATTTCATGATGTGACCAGCAAAGGACACGTGGTGACTGCCCAACACCCTGGGAAGTCTATTACGTGACACTCCTAGCAATTCCGACATGTAGCTTGTCACTTGTCAGGCACTGATGTCATTGTAGAGATCTGGGTCTTAAAAGACAAGTGAAGAGCACCTGACTGTTGCTGTTTCTCCATCCCCAGTGCCAGTCATGGACAATTCTACTGCCTGTACCCAGTTTCAAAAGACATGGCGGGATGTGTGATCCAAGCATCACAAAGACATTGAAGAGCTCTAACTCTACATATTTGTAAAAGGTTTTATTTATTTTTTCAACAGAGAGAGATATGATGTGTTGTGTGAGTTTGTAATGACTGAACCATTGTGGCTCCTGAAGGACTCTGTAGAATTGTGACATAAGCATTAGAGTATAGTGGAGTGAATGCAGGTTTAGAATTTTGTATTCGCAGTTACAAGCCGAAGAATAAAGACATGTTATACTAAGCTCCGTGTGTGGTGTAGTCATTGCGAGTACTCAATCTGGGGTGAGTGCTACACAGATTATGGAACACAAAATTAGAGGGGCTCACAAAAAGGTAACTACAGGGATGCATTGATGCACTGTATGAGTCTAGGGCCTGAATATGACAGATGGATAGCACAGGTCAAGGTTAAGACAGGACACAATGTCTCAGAACCCTTTGAGATAAAGACAAGCACCAGACATGGATGTCTGCTATTCCCCCTGTTGTTTGCTCTAGACATCAAACCCTTTGTGACTATTATAAGAAACGAAGGCAGAGGGCAAGGTGTGCCACTGCATGACAGAGGCAAACACAACAGTTGATGGACAGAATGCAGAACAATGTCATACATTCACCCCAGTACAGAGATCTGGGCCTAAATCCATCGTTTGTTTGCTCTTCATGTCATTCCAGTTTGAACCCAGCCATATGCAAATCAGTCTTGACCCTGTGCCTCATGGGAACAGCCCAGCCCGAGCTGCCAACCCAGGTCCTCCCTCAACTGGAAACAAGCATCCTAGGACCGGTTTTGGGGTTCCACCCCTCTTCAGCCAGGATAGCTTGATTCCAGTGGCATGGAGAGCATGGGAACCACGTCTGGTCATACCCATCCCACTCGGGGTGACAAAAGCAAAAACAACAGTTGATGGACAGAATGCAGAACAATGTTATACATTCACCCCACTACAGAGATCTGGGTCTAAATCCATCGGTTTTTTGCTCTCCATGTCATTCCAGTTTGAACCCAGCCATATGCAAATCAGTCTTGACCCTGTGCCTCATGGGAACAGTCCAGCCCGAACTGCCAAGTCAGGTCCTCCCTGGACTGGAAACAAGAATCCTAGGACTGGTTTCCGGGTTTTACCCCTCTTCAGCCAGGATAGCTTGATTCCAGTGGCATGGAGGGCATGGGAACCACGTCTGGTCATACCCGTCCCACTCGGGGTGACAAATGCAAAAACAACAGTTGATGGATAGAATGCAGAACAATGTCATACATCCACCCCAGTACAGAGAACTGGGCCTAAACGGATTCAAGCTAGCCCGGCTGAAGAAGGGTGATGCCCTGAAACCGGTCCCAGGATGCTTGTTTCCGGTCCAGGGAGGACCTGGCTTGGCAGTTCGGGCTGGACTGTTCCCACAAGGAACAGGGTCAAGACTGATTTGCATATGGCTGGGTCCAAAGTGGGGTGGTGTGGTGAGCAAATGAATGATGGATTTAAACCAGATCCTTGTGACTGTGGGCGAATGTTTGCATTGTTCAGCATTCCGTCCATCAACTATTTCTTTTGCATATGTCACCCTAAGTGCCCAGATGTGGATCCCATGCTCACTACACCACTGGATTCAAGCTAGCCTGGCTGAAGAAGGGTGACACCCTGAAACCAGTACCAGGATGCTTGTTTCCGGTCCAAGGAGGACCAGGCTTGGCAGTTCGGGCTGGAATGTTCTCATAGGGCACAGGGTCAAGACTGATTTGCATATGGCCAGGTCTAAACTGGGGTGGCATGGTGAGCAAAAGAATGATGGATTTAACCCAGATCTCTTGACTGGGGGTGAATGTATGATTTATGCAGCATTCCGTCCATCATTTGTTTGCGTAGCACTTTTCACCCTAAGTGGGATGGGTATGCAGGCTAGTCTCTTGGCTTCAGAAATCAGGCCTTCCGATGACTAGGGTGGACCTATCCCCGCTGCAACAAAAATGGAAAGCAAGTCTGGGTTGAGCTTTAAGTGAAAAGGAATGGTCTAGGGTACTGACCACACCCATACAGTGTCATGAAACACTAGATCCTGCTGAAACCAGTTTAAGTACCTTCACGTGACCTACATTACATCCCATAAACTGAACAAAATCCAGGGTACAGTGGATAGGGGTGTCAGAGATGTTATGATCTGGATGGTGACTTCATACATATGATCTGTTTTTTCCAGTATAGCCCATTTCTGGCAGGCAGTAATGAGGAACTAGAATGTTCATTAGCTCAAACAGAGCTCATGCGAATAGAGATATGCCTCCTCAGTCTGCTTCTGTTACTAGAGCAATCAGAGCATCCACAAGGCTTTTTAACCTGACCTTGGTACCTCCTAGGATGTCTACTGCAATGCACTGGTGATCAGCTGAGGGGGTCACCCCTTTGCAGATGGAAAAGTGAGGTTGAACGTTGAACCCTAGGGAAAGAGTTCACCCTCAGGTGCAATGAAAAGAGAGACCTGCATGACCGCCCAATTTCAGATGACTGGGAAATGACCTTGACAACCTTTGTGGGAATAGGTGATAATTGAATGAGTGTTTTAAGGATGGCTGCCAAGATGGAAACAGAAGTATGAATAGACACTGATTGCAATACTCTTGATGCCCGATAGTCCCGCACAAGATGAAAGTAGAGCTGCTTGACAGCCTTTAGACGTACCCCTAGGATGTTTTTCAAAGATATATTTTGCTGTGCTTTATTTTTTCTCTTTAGTCTGTATTTTTCTTTATTTTGTTTTCTTGACCTTTATGATGCTCTAGCAATGTTAGACACACGTATTTGCACCTAATGGCACGTTGAAACTTGTAACAGTGAAACATGAATTGAACACTGAGAAAATGAACAGAGAAGAAGATAGTGAGGAGCGAAGTAGAGCAAGAGAGAATGACTGAATGGCTGAATGGCTGAATGGAATGGAAATAGAAAGATTGCACTAGATGATGAAGGGAGAAGGGCTGGTTTGAGAACTTTCACCAGGGCTGCTTTTCGTGTCCCAGTCCAGCCCTGATTATATTACCTGAAGGAGAGAAACCAATGTGCCCCTAGTGCTGCTTATCATCATATATCTGAGTTTAAGATTGCACTATATTGAGCCAGTTCGGTTTAGTAGCAGCAAAAATCATTTGCCACATTTCCTAAATGGCAAAAATGCTAACATTGATATTTGTGACCGCATAATACTACTGATCTCTCCCTTTAGAAATTGAGCAAATTAGTAGTCCTTGGAGAATTTTTTATTACACAGGAGTAATCGGAGCAATTTCAGTAATTATGCATTACTCTTGTGATGCAAAATGAATTCAATTACTCAGTTACGCCAGCTTGGTAATTAAGAGCAATTTAGGCCAAAACTCCTACCACAGCAGCACAGGATCAATGAACATGGGGGCATATTATCAAGAATGGCGTTAAAATTATCGCCACTTTAGCGACAGGAAACTGCTGCTAAAGCGGCGATAATGGGCTTGATAATATGCTCTATGGAATTCCAATTGAAGCCCATGTTAGATGTGAAGGACGTCTAACCTGAGCTTCAATTGGAATTCCATAGAGCATATCATCAAACCCATTATCGCCGTTTTAGCGGAAGCGGCGATAATGTTATCGCCTGTCTTGATAATATGCCCCATCGAGAGATAAAGAGTGGCTGATCGCTACAGCTATTCGTGTCCTGTAGCATTTTTGTGCTATTTTCTTAGCGCAAAATGAGTCCTCGGGCCCATTTTGGGCGTGAAGGTACATTTTGATTAAGAAAAAACAGCTGAATGCTTGATTACGCTTCTCACTCACTTACACATAATTCCGAGAAGTTGTGCAGTGATTACGAATAATTAATTATGCAGGAGAGAATTACACCAGTTATGCCCACCCCTGTAAAATAGGCAGAGTTATAAAATACAATATGGTACTAAACCTTGGTACAAAATGGCATGATCAGTGCTGTCTCTGATGCAATAAAATACCTATCCTACAGCAACCCATTTTTTGTTAATTAATATCTAACTAGTAGCCCCTGCCTGAGAACAGAGCATCTGTTTGCATGGTACATCAGATCCCAGCACAGTACCGCGTGCGCTGCTACACAGAGAAGTTGTAAATCACAGCTAACAAGGAAACTGAGCAAGCTGCATCTCAAACTGCGCCCAGCATCTGCCACCATCCTGATGCAGTATAATCCATTCACCTCTGATGAGCTAGAACAACAATGCTCATGGAGTATCTGAGTGACAGACACTGTCGGGTGGTAATAAAAAGTAGTTTTGAAAAAAAGGCTACTTTTTAATTTTAATAATTTTCCTTCGGAAGGGAGAACATCGAAAGAAAATCCAGAGCTCCCTAACCTACGCAGAAGACCAATTATTCAAAATATATGCTCGGAGAGCTAAATCGTTTACTTATTTTCCAATCTATTGTCGCCCTGCAGAATCCGTTTGGGGAGGGCTGAATTGCTTTAACATGCTTTTAACTGCTACAGTACAAGTCTCTGTTCAACCATGGTATTCTTTTCTCAGTTAGAGAATGATTGCAAGGAACAAGCATACAATTTGAGGGAGATACCCAGGGGCAGCTCCTCGTTGGAGCGGAGGAGCGCCACCCCACTTAAATTACCCCCAAAGCCCTAGAGATGAAAAATAAAATGGTAATTCATCACCATTTTCAATTTTAGGACATGGCGGGACTTGCTGAGTGACATCATCAGGGAGGAGGATGAACTGTCTATGCGCTGTTTAGAGTGCGCATGTCGTTTTGGCCAGCCGTATTGCAACAGCCAGCCACACATGTGCACTTTAATCCATTCTAACCCAGCTATCTTCAGACCAGTAGCAGTCCGTGGAGGGAGTTCCGTGGGGCGGTGAGGCGGGGCGGGGGAGGGGCAGGGTGGGGAAATGTAAACACCGGAATACGGATGAACGGAGGTAAGTACACATTTAAATAAATAAAACGAATTTCGTTGCGCGCGCTGCATCGCATTTTGCGATGTAGCGCGCGCAATACGATACGAGAGCCGTAAACTCAAGTCTGAGGTGAAGGCATTAATAACAAACTAATGAAAGTGAATAAACGTAGAAGAACGGTACACAGACTGCTGCATGGAAAAAATAGCAATTGCTCACAATAATTAATGAAATATGGCTATGCAACATGTACACATATCAAATACCACCATATTTTAAATACACAGGGCCATATGTAGGTAGCCTAATACCGGTCGGTAACGGCCGATTTTCGGTAAATATCCCGTTACCGACCGGTATTTAGGCTTGTGCTATGTAGGGGGAACATTTCAGGATTCGGTAATTTACCGAATCGGTAAAATTACCGAATCGGTAATTTTACCGAATCTGTAAATACCGAATCCTGAAATGAGATGTAGGTGACACTCAAATGAGTGATGTGTAGGGAAAATAATTCGGTATTTAGCACCAAATATATGTTGGTGCTAAATACCGAATTCATTGCAAAAAGCAATATTTTGCTGGACTAACAGTGCCATGTGGCAGACATACATGCCCTTAGGGCATGTATGTGCGCCACATGTGCACACATGCAAGAATCAGGGGTGCAACAGGGTGTCAATGTGACACCCTGCCACCCTTGAATGTGCTCCCCCCATTACCGAATCGGTATTTACCGATTCGGTAATAGGCATACCTTCCCATTGATTCCTATGGGCCTCCAGGCCCATAGGAATCAATGGGAAGGTATGCCTCATTACCGAATCGGTAAATACCGATTCGGTAATTACCGAATTTCTCCGATTCGGTAATATTTACCGAATGATTACCTACATACGAGTTACCACTTCTTAAATACCGAATCGGTAAAGTTCGGTATTTAAGAAGTGGTAACTTGTATGCTACCTACATATGGCCCACAGTGCGTTATAAATAACATAAGAATTCCATGCGATCATTGAGTCCGTGCGGCTGCATGGTCTCCATGTATCGGATCCAGAAGTTCTCCCATTTCAATATAGTATTCTTATTATTCCTGGTGGGTGCAACCTGTTCAAGTATCAAAAATCTTAGTTGGGCGACTGTATGACCAGATTCAAGAAAGTGCGCTGCAACAGTGGATTTGGAATTTCTTGTCCGTATGTTACTTTTGTGCTCTAGAATCCGCACACAAATTTTTCGCTCGGTATGTCCAATGTAACATTTGCCGCAAGGGCACTTCAACATGTAAATGACATTGGCCGAATTACATGTCGCATTCACTCGCAATTTAATGGACTGACCTTTCATAGGGTGGTGTGTGATGTTCCCTTGTATACAGTTGTGGCAATTGCTACAATTGTAGCAAGGTTTAAGCCCTTTGTAGGTATCCGAATGAGTTTCCGACGTTCGATGTGTCAACATTTCCTTGAGATTCCGTCCCCTGGTATAAGCAAAGATAGGTTGTTGGTTGAATATTCCTAAAAAGTCAGGTTCCATACTCAATAGGGGCCAATGTTTGGATATGATTTTCCTGTACTGATTACTTATGACAGAGTACTTCTCAGTTACGCATGTTTGTTATGGGATTTACAGGGGAAAGTGGACCTCAGTAACATTGTTATTAATTAACTGTTGTTGTGGCTGCTCTATATTAACCAGACAGCGCCACTTTGTGGCAGACTGCAGGCTTCGGTGTTGACAATTAAGTGCGGTGCGGTGCACCGAAAACCACCAGCTCAAATTAAGCCCTGGTAAGTCCTCCTCAGCTGATGAGGTTTCTGCACAAGCTAATTAGCAGAGTAAAACAGAACCATCACTTGCATTTGTGGTGCTTTAGTTAAAAAATAGAATAGACTTTTCTTTTAATAAGTAAGCATTGGCGATGTCAATCATTTTGATATTGTCATACTTAGATTGCTTATAAGGTGCACAGCTGCCACACACACACAAAAGCTTCAGCACAGATAGTAGGAGTGCACATTTCTTCACACCATGGTAAGCTACAGAAGTGCAATCTTCCTTCACATCACACAACAGGAATAATAGAAAAGCAGGAGCTTTTGCCTCCTGACAGAGAATATGAAGAGCATGTGCAGCAAGGAAGCAAGCTTCTCTTACATACACAGAAAGGATTCAGTGCAAGCTGCTCCAGTGCAAGCTTTCCTAACAAAGCAAGATTGCTTCAGCATGATAAAGTTATAGGCGTGATGGTGTGTTGGTATGGTTTTTGTGTAATGTGTGTGCTCTGATGCAGTATGTGGTAGGAAGTAAGAACACTGATCCAACAGTTGTTTTTGATTTCTGTCCTATTTCTCGGCTCTCACTATTTGCTAACGTTTTGGAAAACTGTGTTAATAAGGAGTTAGCCACATACTGTGAGAAAAATGGTGTGTACAATAAGCAATAATCAGGTTTTTGAACTTGTTTTAGCACATAATCTGTGCTAACATCTCTTACTAATGATGTACGGATCATTCTGGATGCCAATAACTGCATCTTTTACACTTCTTAACCTGTTGCTGCGTTCAACATGGTCTCACATATTATTTTTCGAAAAAGGCTCACCACTATTGATCTGAGGGATAAGCCATTTGCATGGTTTGAATCCTTCCTGAAGAATAGAACACAGGCTGCGCAGATGGCATCACTTTGTCTTTGAAGACATTACCTGTGGCGTTCCACAGAGGTTTTCCCTTGGTCCTACACTTTTCAACATATAGGTGGGTCCGCGGGAAGACTTGATTACTTCCTTTGAATATCAATTCCATGAGTACGCTGTTGATACTCAAATCATCATCCATTTGGAAGGTGATATTTCACAGCTTCAGGAGCAATCCAGGGGCTGCATGGTTAAGGTGGCCAGTCGGATAAATAATACCTTTCTCCACCTTAATTCTGATAAATCTGAAGTTCTGATTTTTGTGAAACGCTCCATCTGATCCCGTATGTGATGGCCTCATTCTTTGGGCAACTGTTCAGTACCTGCTACTTTAGGAGTTTTATTTGACAACAAGCTCTCTTCTGATTCGCATATTAACAAGTTAATGTGTATTTGCTTCCTGCTTTTGAGACAAGTTAGGAAGATCACTCAGCTCATTCTTCTTCAAGGTTCCCGGCAATTGCTGGCGCAACATAATTCATTTTTATTTATTTATTTATTTACTCAACTCCGTTTGGCCCAATTCCGGAGTTTACTACCCCCCAAACTGCCCCTCCTCTTCCCCACGCCACCCCACTGCCCTGCAGCCCTCCCTCGAGGATCCGCCACTGGTCGGAGGTATGGGAGGAAGTTGACAGAGGTCTTGCTTGTTTTGAATGTACGCTGAAGAGCTCTTTTGCAGAATTATGACACACACACACATATCTAAATGATAGTGTCCTTTTTTGCACTAGAAACAGTGAGTTTGTGATACAAGAAATTGTTATGGCAGTCTGCTTGTTCTGTGGAGTGGGTGGCCTTTGTCCACTTTTTTGGGAAAATCTGTGTTGGAGAATTTTGGTAACCAGAGGATACTGATAAACCATTGGTTGGAATTGGCTTTGACAGATATTGGTCTCTATTGTTTGAGTGGGGCTATGTGCTTGATGATTGTGTTAAATATCCCCTCTAAGAACGCCACGTTGATGTTGTTGTAGTGTCTGCTGCTGGTGTTATGAATTTTTGTAAATGTTTTTTTATGAAAGAAATGCATGAATGGAACTCTGGTACCACACTTCTTAAAGTTCAAACTTTTTAGAATGATTCATTTGTTTATTTATTTATGGGCCTATGTATGGATTTATTTACTTATCTATTTTTATACCAACATGTCTGGAGTACCAGCCATCCATCATCAGTCTTTATTCGATTTAAAAGATCATAAAAGACACAAACATAAAACAAAACAAAAAGCTTAGCATCTTAAACCCAAAAAAGTTATAAAAGACCATCAATAAATACATAAAAAGTTGGTAAAAAAGCATTAAACAAGTCAAAAGACTGGAAAGTGAGTATATATGGTTAAAAAGACAACAAAGTCTGCTACAGTGTATAAATTACTACATTGATAAAAAAGAAAAAAAACATATCATGGTACAAGGGCAGAGGCCCAAGCCCCTATTATTTTACTAAATGGCTTCTAGGGTTTGCTTGATGGCATTATTCCGTAAAGACCACGCCCATGCCAGATATTTGGCTGTAGCTATAGAAATAATTGTTAAGGTGCTTGTGCGCAAAATTCTTAGTGCCACAGCACTACTCCTGGTCCCTAAGGTCTTACACATTGGGGACAGCCAAACTCGCCTTGGAGTAGCGAATGCTGGGCAAACAAACAAGAAATGAGCGGTTGCTTCAGCTTGTGCCCCACAAGCAGGGTATGTTTCCTTGTGCACACTGGTCCACCTTCCTGTCAAAGACCTGAGAGGTAGAGAACCAGCACTTAGCTGAAAATAAAGTTTCCTGTCTCCAGGTTTGACAACCATGTCCCTATACGATTCTAGAGCAGGTGTAGTTTTTACCTCCAGATAACGGCCAGACATCCCAGAAGTATCTGCTCTGCTCCATACCTGATGTTCTACTCTTTCCCAGTAAGCTGTTTTAAGGGATCTCTTTGAGGGGAACAGAGCAGCCGCCGGGTCACTCCATAACCCCTTCATCCCCATATCGTTCAGTGTCTCATGGAGGTTCTTCAACCATCCAATCTTATGGAACACATCTAGTTTTATGATGTCCATGAGACCTTTGGCATTGTGGGAAAGCTCAGGAGTGGTCCAAAGTCTCCGCCAGTATAAAACTGGTCGGAGTTTTGCTATGTCCGAAATGGCCTTCCTGCCTACTTCGTATCTTAAATGTATCAAAGGAGTACTCTGGGGAAGGCCAGTAATACTACGAACGAATTTATTTTTCACTCTAGTTAAAGGAGCTAGCCGGTCAAAGCCCCATAGCTCTGCCCCGTAAAGCAGAGAGCTTAGGGCCTTGGCCTCGTAGATTTGGAGCACAGGATATATTGGTTTTGTAAGAGATTTCTTGTGCTCCCTACTTAGGGCTCCTGTTAATTGCTTAAATCTCAGGACAGCCATTTCTATGTGCTTGCTCCATTTGTTATCGTTTGCTACGTACATTCCAAGGTACGTGAAATTGTTAACCATCTCTAATGGCTGGCCATTCATAAAAAACTTTTTCCCTCTGTAGCTGGGGTGGGGGTTAAAAGTCATAAGCTTCGTTTTTGCCACATTTACCTCCAAACCGTGGCCATAACAAAAATCGTCGAACACACGCAGAGCTTTTTGCAGGCCACTCGGGGTTTTAGATACAATTAGCGTGTCGTCCGCAAACATCAATATTGGGATTGTGACTCCGGCCAACCTTGGGGCATCAGTGCTAGCACAAAGCATGTGGTCAACTATCCCGTTGATGTACAACGAAAAGAGCGTGGGTGCCATGGTACAACCTTGGCGCACACCGCGCTCTACAGGGAACTCAGAAGTGACATCACCGGGCCCACCCCGCTGAATCCTGGAAAAATTAGACTTGTGTAACCTCATTACCAGTGTCAGAATTTCTATGGGGAGACCGAGTTTTTCTAACACTGCCCACAATCGTAGACGAGGCACAAGATCAAAGGCTGCTCTCAGGTCCACAAAAGCAGCATAAAGGCTGCCTTTTCCCAAAGTAACTACCTTCCAGTGGAGCTGGACAAAACGGAAGACCTGGTCCACTGTGCTGGTTAGCTTACGAAAACCCGCCTGGAAGGGGGACAGGATATTATTGTCTTCAGTCCACTCTAATATCAGGTTCAAGACTATCCTCCCTATGACCTTCTGGATGGAGTCTATTAGGCTAATTGGCTTGTAATTACCTGGGAGTGCCTTGTCTCCCTTCTTGAACACAGGGATAATAACTGCCCCCCCCCCCCATGACTTGGGGACTGGCGCACCTTCAGCCACAGCATTTGCCAGTAGAGAAATATACTTACTCCAACAAGCTTTGTCGTGGAGAAAGACGTCAGGTGGAACCCCATCTGGTCCCGGAGCACGCCCTCTTGCAACAGATCCCAGGGCCGTCAGAGCGTCTTGACAGCTAAAAGGGCCCTGGGAGTAAAAAACATAGGTTGTAGCCCATGTAAAATTAAATGAGGGGTTGCGAGCATATTGCGGTTCAAAGTATTTTAACCATTCGTCTTGGGAGACATGGTTTGAGGGTCTATCAGGCCGCCCTCCTCTATCCCATTTGATGATATTCCAAAATAACCGGGTATCCCTGGCACTGCATGCTCCCTTCAAGTCAAGCCATTATTGCTCGTCCCATTTCTTTTTGGCCAGTCCTACAGTTTTTTTATATGTTTGTCTGGCATTTCGAACGCAAGCTTTGTGTCCACTGGAAAGGGCCGTAGCCAAATCAGCCCTGGCTCTCCTACAATCACCGTCATACCATCGGAGCCACTTGGGTGGGGAGTTGTTGGGTTTTCTCACTGGTTTCCTAAAATGTGAAATTATTCCCTCAAACAACATTTCATGAAGTCCAGTGGCTACTTCCCAACCTGTCTCATTGGCCAGGGTACCCTCAAGATCCAATGTGGCTCTAGCTAGTTTGTTGTCAATGTCGGCAATAGCCTTATCGTTGATCTTGACCTCGCGCCACTTAAGTCTACGCATGTCGTTTGTAGGGACGACTTCAGGTGGCTTGGGTTCCTTATCCTCCTCCACTGAATGGCTACTTTTCCACCACCTATGAGTTACGCAGATAGGATTATGGTCGCTCTCAACTCTTGACTCGACCACCATATCCGTTAAAAATCGCCATAACTTCAAACTACAAAGGACGTAGTCGATCCTACTTGAGTACCGACCATTGTCAAATGTATTAGCCCCAGATTTATCACCCAGCGTCCTACCATTCAACGCCCTCAGTCCTTGCTCATAGCAAAGAGCATTGGCTTGGACAATGGTCTCGCTCCACCTTTTAATAGGATCGAGTTCAAGCCCAGGTATTCCCCAAAGCTGGTCTTCCTCAGGATCAACACCCCACCCAAGATCAGGATCCAAGAGAGGTTCAAAAGTAACGTTCAAGTCGCCAGCGACAAGCACTCCCCTCTCACTCGAGTGCTGATCTATAAGGGAATCCAAAATAGCCAAGACCCGAGATCCAGACCCCTTGGTCCCTCTCATGTACAGGTTGTAGATGTCCAATTCACCCAGGGGGCCCAATGACAGCCTAACTAGTTGGATATCAAGGGTCCTAGTTGGGACTTCGGTAACTACTGAAAATAGGTCCTGGCGAACCCAAATGGTCAGGCCACCCATAGGGCGCCCTTTGGGTCCCTTGGATGCAAGAACACAGAAATTCAAATATCCCTGCATGAACTGGGGCTCGCAGGACCAGGTCTCCTGGAAAAGACAAACATCAAAACCACCAATGAATTCGACCCATTCGGGAGAATCCATTTTTGGCTTCAAGCCAGCAACATTCCAAGAAATCATTGAACCTGCGCCCGATCCAAAACTTTTAGCCAGATGGGGGGTATCAAGGCCCATTTCATGTTCCCTCGGTTACTCCCCATACAGCCTTGGGTTTTGTGCCCCGTTTGAGTTAGGCATCCTGGGAGATACAGGAAAGACTGCATCTGCTCCACCCAAGGGCGCGATTCCAGCGGCACTACCATTACTAAACACCGCTCGAATCGACCCTTCTAACACCGGTCATACCAGGTCGACTGGATTACACCTTCCATTAAGGAGGTCAGAGGGGGGAATAATGAACCCAGGATTAGTTCCGCCTCCAACCCAATCTTGTCTTGTACTTCCAACTGGATTAGAGGCAGAGTTGTAAAAATACCTTAGGTCGTACACCCCAATCCCCGACCAGTCCGTAAAGGATGGGAGGTCACAGATAAAGCGCACTATGCGCCTGTCTTCGAAATTAACAATGATGGAGTCACCCAGAACGTCTTTTGGCCTAGGTCCCACCCAGCTAACCCTTATGACAAAGAGGATCTTCCCATCCATATGATCAGGAATGGGCCTATTCTTATTTAACCAGAATGTTACTTTATTTTAAAGTTCTTGGTAAGATTCCGGTTTGCCACCTTTTAGTTCAGGGACACCAGTCAATACAGCAACATAAGGTGTTGAGTCCGGAGGAAGATGGATACGAACCATGGGAGGTTTGGTAGTTTTATCACTAGTCTCCCGATTTACACCTTCACTCTCGCCCTTACTTGCATTATCGCTATTAGTATTGCTCCCAGGATCATTACTTTTCTGGCCTACACCTTGATTGTTGTGATTATCTTTGACCGAAGCCCTATGCGGGACCATTCGTGGAATAACCTCGGTTATCACAGCAGGATCAACATGAGAGGGAGGTAGAGGAATGGGAATAATGGATACACTGGGGGGAGTGGGGTTGGGCTTTTCTCTATCTTTAGTGGCTAATTTAATAACATTTTTTAGTGAGCAAAAATTATCCAAGATAGTTTGTTCGAGGCGTTCGACCCTGTCATTAACCAGTTTTACCCTTTCTAGAAGGGAGAGAACTAATGATTGCACCACCTGCTCAATCTGAGGGATCATTTCACCTATTTGAGACTGGTCAGAGGGGCATTTGTATGTCTCGCCCAGGGACAGACAATCATCGGCCGGTTTAGCACCCAACCCACTAGATGTATTTTTCAAAACGTTAGGAATTTTCGCCTGTCTCCCCCCCTGAGCAACCCCATCTCTTTTTCTCTTCAAGTTAGAAGATCTTGCAACTTTTTTACAAGCCCTTGTCTGAGGGTAAGCTGCAACAGGGTTAGGGGAGCTAGGGGAGCTGCCAGGTACAGGGACAACTTCACCGTGGGCATCCATGATCATAGGATGTATGTCGTTACAACGCACACTTTTACAACGCATGCACTTACAACGCATTTTTTACAACGCAACATCCACTACAACGCATTCCATTACATAGCATGACACTACAACGCATTTTTAAAAACTACCTTTACAACGCATTCCATTACATCGCATACTACCTTTACAACGCATACCATTACAACGCATAATATTAAATTGCATTTAAGGTAAGTATTGGATAGTATACGGGTAAAAATTACTATTCTAACTCCAGGGGGTGCAACAGTAGGGTAAGTGTTGGATAGTGTAGGGGTAAAAATTACTATTCTAACTCCAGGGGGTGCAACAGTAGGGTAAGTGTTGGATAGTATAGGGGTAAAAATTACTATTCTAACTCCAGGGGGTGCAACAGTAGGGTAAGTGTTGGATAGTATAGGGGTAAAAATTACTATTCTAACTCCAGGGGGTGCAACAGTAGGGAAAGTGTTGGATAGTATAGGGGTAAAAATTACTATTCTAACTCCAGGGGGTGCAACAGTAGGGTAAGTGTTGGATAGTATAGGGGTAAAAATTACTATTCTAACTCCAGGGGGTGCAACAGTAGGGTAAGTGTTGGATAGTATAGGGGTAAAAATTACTATTCTAACTGCAGGGGGTGCAACAGTAGGGTAAGTGTTGGATAGTATAGGGGTAAAAATTACTATTCTAACTCCAGGGGGTGCAACAGTAGGGTAGGTGTTGGATAGTATAGGGGTAAAAATTACTATTCTAACTCCAGGGGGTGCAACAGTAGGGTAAGTGTTGGATAGTGTAGTGTAATATTATGCGTTGTAATGGTATGCGTTGTAAAGGTAGTATGCAATGTAATGGAATGCGTTGTAAAGGTAGTTTTTAAAAATGCGTTGTAGTGTCATGCTATGTAATGGAATGCGTTGTAGTGGATGTTGCGTTGTAAAAAATGCGTTGTAAGTGTAGTGCGTTGTAAAAGTTGCGTTGTAAAGGTTGTTCCCCATGATCATACCACTGTCCTGTAAAGTGGTGGGGCTACCACCAGCGTCCCTCTGTTGTACGGAATCACTGGAACCATACCCTATTAGACTACTAGGGGATTTTGCTAATGCTAGAGACCCAATAGATGAGCGTCTAACGTATATAGGTTCAGTCGAAAGACGCCGTTCCGTGATGGCAATTTCATGCTCTAAAACCGAAACGGCTCTAGTTATGAACTGGTCCAAGGTACCAGACACAGTCCCACCCCCACCTGTACGCTTCCCTTTGCCCGTCAGTTCATACAAGACAACCACCTAGAACAGGCAGTAAAATGCTGGCCGCCTCTAAACAATAGCGTCAGTACAGGGAAACAGGGGAACAAGCTACACAATGGCCTTCTATGTTGGCAAGAAAAAGGACCCTGGTATCAGTACAACACAGACAATGCACACTTTACGCTTGTCCTACAAGCTACGGAGCACAACAGTACCTTGTATACATGGGCTGAAGTAAACGTCGTTAGAGGGGTGGCCCAGCCGAGTCTGTTCCTGTCAGTGACGGGCAAGGACGGGCCTGCCCTTGGCCCGGGCGCGGCCCGTGCGCGGCCCGCGCTGCGGGTTTCCTTACGGGCTTAAGTCCCTCCCCGGCGCTGCCTGATGAGGTGATTGGCAGGCGCCCGGGGCAGGGAATGCTGGGAGGTGGAGTTCTGATGGCCGTTTCCCTCACGGTGATGTAAAGCGCATGGGAGTCTTCCGAGCAGGATTCCCCCGTCAAATGCCGTTCCCCTCACGGCAGGACAAGCAACCTCAGGAGTATAGCACCAGGTAAGTCAAACAAGCGTCCCGCGCTGCGGGTCTCCTTACGGGCTTAAATCCCTCCCCGGCGCTGCCGGATGAGGTGATTGGCAGGTGCCCGGGGCAGGGAATGCTGGGAGGTGGAGTTCTGATGGCCGTTTCCCTCATGGCGATGTAAAGCGCATGGGAGTCTTCCGAGCAGGATTCCCCCGTCAAATGCCGTTCCCCTCACGGCAGGACAAGCAACCTCAGGAGTATAGCACCAGGTAAGTCAAACAAGCGTCTGGAGTATCCAACCAAGCAGAAATATGATTCTCTTAGGTTTCAACACCATTAGCATTACATTTTACATTCATTCTGAAGTTCCTCATTTAATATCTGACAGGTCTTTAGATTTAATATTTTCAAGGTCCATCTACTGAAAAGTATTAAGCTGAATTCAGATGATTGACCTAAACATTTTGTTTATTTCTCCCATCTTACTTAACTTTCTGGATGTCTGATAGTAAAGTAAAAACAACCCTTTTTATGTTGCAGCTGAAGTCTCTTCTAGCCAGTATTAAAGTTCCTTGAGATAGAAACGAAGTTAACTAGTTCTCAATGTACAAGGATGGCAGGATGCCTCACAATCTAATTTAAAACAAATGTAAAGGTAATTTATTAGAATGTGCATTCAAATGACATAGATTTGACCACATCACCCTAGGACCAACCCATTTCATTTATCAACCTCAATTAGTGTTTTGGTGTGTGTTTTCTATAATTTAAAAGTATGAGCTTAGAAGTGTGTCTAGGTGTTAATTCTCCCAAATTTACTGTACGTTCTACAAATACATTTCAGTGTCATTTTAAGTGACATATGAATCTGTATTTAGAAATGAAATTATGTTTGGCTTGTGCTACTTTATTTCATATCCTAGAGCTGTGCGGATATATTAATGACTTGTAATAAGAAGGGATGATCTTGTTTGGATTAATATTTTAAAGTGATCCGTTTTGCAGCATGCATGACATCATTACATCCTAGATATTCAGTGGTTCGTTTTTCCTGAGATATTGAGAGGTTCCAGGCCGATGTTCAGTAATCAGAGTATGAATGTTGTATCCATTCATTAATATTGAGAGAGGCTGACATTATATTGGCAATGGTCTGTGTTTTAGAGTTGTCATGAAGCACTAGAATACTGGATCAAAACTGAGCCCACAATCCCTTACTATTAGCACCAGAAGAAAATTGGCCTAAGAGTTATTATCAAAGGCTTTTTCAGTATCAGTCCATCAGTATTTTATTGATGTCAGGCCCTCCCTGATTTACATTTGTACATTTAACATTTCATAAACATGCAAAGTATCAGGGTTTCGCATTTTTCTTTGTTTCTGGATAAATACATTTGGCCAGCCGTGATCTGAAGTAGTTGAAAGACTTTGGAAACAGTTTTTAAATGGCTTCAATATTCATTCTGGTTTCCTTCTGTCTGTCAAGCTTTATGTGCTTGTTCAAAAAGCACACAAATGTTGAGAGTAACATTCATGGCTTCACTCCACCCACACAAGTTGGTGAAATCAAAATTCTGGGACTTTTGCTTTATTCAGGACCCTCTTTAAGCTTCAGACCCGTGGAAGGAGCAAGAGAGGCTCTTCCTAGATCAACATACTTAGTAAAGAACTCTCACTGTCACGGGTAGGTAGCCTAAAAAGAGCTCCCTTGATCACTGGTTCTATCTAAGCATAATTAATGCAAATTCTTCACACAGGCAATTCCAATCACCCGATTCAATAAAAACAGCACAATCTGAAGAGTGTCTGGAGCTGGTCCGAGAATAAAGACATGCAGCCAGGTCATCCGTGTCCTGAAGGTGCTGCATTGCCTTGTAATAAATGCAAAATCTTATTCAAACACATTTGGATGATGTTAAAAGCGTACGTTTGGAAACCCTCTGGCTTATCCTCCAGACCCTTCTTGTACTGCACATCATCAAAAACCTTTAGATCCTATAACCCCTGACCTATTGAAAAATCAAAATGCAATCAGAGGAAGTGTGCGGGTAAACACATGGAAGTTGAAGGTGGCAGTTTCTGTACACACTCAAACCCAAGCTGCAATCTCGACAAAATGTTGCATCATTCTAAAAGGACCTGTGTGCACAGCTGCAAGAAAACTTCCAGATATACTGTTTACTCAGAACTCTCAGTGTCAATTTATATTTTCGTATTTTAATCCATCAAATGGTCTGTAACTGTTTTTAGTATTTTAGTATTTTATATTTTAACTTGCTGGGAGAGGATTGACAAGCAGTGGCGGGTCCTTGAGGGAGTGCTGCGGGGCGGAGAGCCGGGGCGGGGTAGGGGCAGGGTGAGGGGTAGTAAACCCCTGCTTTCGGCCGAGCGGAGTTAAGTAAATAAATAAATAAATACAACGGTTTACATTGCAAGCGCTGCAACTCCAAATCGGCGATGCAGCGCACGCAATGTAAATCGTTTTATTTATTTATTTATTTACTTAACTCCGTTCAGCCGTATGCCACAGTTTACTACCCCCCACCCTGCCCCTCCCCCGCCCTGCCCCGCAGCACTCCCTCGAGGAGCCACCACTGTTGACAATGTGAGCAGACCTGCATATGTGGTCGTTTCACCAAGTTAGAGGCAACCCCTATGGGACCTCCTAATTGTCTTGCACCTATGAACAGTGCTCTGAATGTATCAAGAGGCAGCCCCTATGGGACTTCCTGATTGTCTTGCACCTATGAACAGTGCTCTGAATGGATCATCTGAGATGGTGTTATTGAATGTCATAAAGTGTACCTCAGAAGGGCGCAATGCCCTATGAGCATATTGTAGCACATGTGCTGGAGCGCTCCTTACTGGCCGTCCCCAGTTTAAACTGTAGAGTTACTCCTAACTTTAACTTCAGTGGCTGAAGAATAATGCTGCAGTAGTACTGCAGCAATTGTTCTAGGAACAACTTCATCACAGCCTCTTCATAAATCATCTCTCACAGGCAATATCCTGAGCCTAAATCAAGGTGGCCAGACCCATCGAGGAATGAACGCTCAGTGCTACTTGACCCATTGCGAGGAGGGATAGTGGAGGGTAGAGGAGGGACAATGTGAAATGCAGCAGATGATCCAACAGAGATGGATGACAGGTGAGCCCACATTGTTAGCCTGGGAGGAAAGTAAATGCCAAACAGAGGCAGCGCATGATGACTGCATAATGACAGAGATCTAGACCTGGTCCTGGTCCTGGTCATGGTCTAGACAAGAGCCTTGCCCTGAAGCAGGGGTACATAACGGCAGCCTCAGTACCAGGGATAGCCTGCAGCATCGTGGAACTAATGCAGCACAGAGGAGACAGGGCAGTGACTAACTCGTTTGTGCTCTGTGGAGACGGATGACATTTGAAAACATAGGCACCTGAATGAGATTATCCATCTGCAGGAGGGGCACTTGGCTGCCCCTGTGTGGCACCCAGAAAATCTTTTGTTTATTATTGAGAGGGGACTGAAGCCCATTAACACACGAGCGCGGCTTTCAGCATGTGGTATGGGAGGTTCCATGAATATGAGGTTATCCTTGCAATAGCTGAGCAGGCTACGTACGAGTGATCAAAACTGTTGTGCATACTTTCTGGTCAATTCCTGTAAAACACACTTAGCTTGCAGCTATTAGTCAGATTAATGCACACTGAGTATTAGATCTGAGTATTCCAGCACTGGCACTCAACTAGAAAAATAAGACCTTAACCATGGATTATAAAGCTGGGACAGCCACACAAAGAAGGTTGTACTACTGAATATTGACCCTCAGATATTGACCTACAAAAAATGTGGGCAAAATATTGAGGTACAAAATACTGTAAGGTAAGTGCACACAGGGAAGCATAGATATATAATCCTTAATGTCACATTTAAATACCTTAAAGATATATATCGCTACGGTACATATATGTGTAGTTAACTATAGAAAATCTATATTTACCTATCTTCCGGTATTTCCATTTTGGTATTTTGTTCTCAATATTGTGTGCCATCAATATTCTGGTTTCAATATTCAGGGTGCACACCCAAAAAGAAGGGGAAGCATAGAGGCATTTTACACCCTTGATACACTCCTTACATCTCCCCCTACCGGCCACTGCTTATTTACCCTAACTTCCAGATCTAGAGTGATTTGACTTTTAGTTAGCCTAAGTCCCTCAGGGTTCATGGCTCACAAGCCCATGAGAAAGAAAAAAGGTTTGCAACAGATAATGCAGTTACTGGCAAAACTAGACAAATGATACGCCTGATCAGATATTGGAAGCTATCACTTCAATTCGAGAAGCATTGGAGCATAAGATTTACTTAGGAATAATTGATGTGAATCTCTGATGAGGAGATGAAAAAAATTGGGAGATTGTGTTAAATCCAATGCATCTTTCCTTGAATCATTGCATCTGTCCACAGCTTCACTTCAGAACAAGTTCTGGCAATGACAAAACAAGTGCAGCTGCTGAAACATATCAGAAGCCTCGCAGAGCCATCTGAGACAGAATAATATCTGCATATTTGCCTACCTGGGAAAGCAGAGGAAACAGGCATGGTTGTCTATACAGAGAACAGGTTAGTAAAATAATCTTCTGCCCAAAGCCTCTCTCCGTTCTTTGTGGTGGAGCAAATCTACTGCATGGTAGCACATGCCCCTCCTTCAGCATCCCAACTCCGTCCAATGGTAGTGGTGTAATGAATATTAAACTGCAGCAACATAGGTGGCAACCCGCTGAATCCATGTAAAAGTGGCCACTTTACCATTGGTAATTGCAAGGTCTTAATCTTCTCCATCTATACTGTGGCTGCCCAGGTCTGACATGCCACCTTCTTGGTAGTGGCATGTGTGGGATAAATTAACATTGAATTTTCAAAGAGTGTAAGATAAAGATGGACCAATCGATCCTGTGGAAAGTGATTGTGGCTGGTGGATAAGATGGGATAGATACTTGTTAACTCAATGATGCTGCTCTTGAGTACTAGCCACAAGTTATAACTGGTTGATGACTGCTGCGCAGGAACGCCTGAGTAGATGCCCATCATTTTTCTATCCCAATTTCACTCAATCACGTTGAATGTCTAAAACAAAGGTGCATGTCTGCTTCAAATGCATTCTTAAAAATTCTTTAAAACCTTTGCATTGCTTCAGCACATGTAAAATTTGTGCCACCTTTAAGAAGTATATTCACTAAAAATACTAATTTCCACCATACCTGCAATCAAACCCTCCATCTTGTTTGACAAATGCAATTTAGTGTCTATGATCTGTTTCTTATTTATATGTCCTTCTTCTTTGCCAAGATAACAAATGAAAAATTTAAATGAAAGGTCCATGGATAGTAATAATCCACTGACTGTATCGAAACAGTTGACATACCAAGTGTGTATTTGATAAAGCATATAAAAAACAATAAAACACTTTGAAAAAGGATCAAATATACATGTATACAGAAGAAGGTAATAGCATGTGCCAGGTCACAAAAGAAAATAAAGTCCCTGTACCCTGTTATTTTTTTTAAACGAGTAGGACTATTGTTTACTTGATGTAATGTGCAGGTTTAAATGTGTGTGTCGCATTAATATGTTTTATGTTTGTAAATCACATGCCTATGCCTTTCCAATATTGTATACAAAAAAAATTATTTCTTTGAATCATTTTTTCGTATAATTTACATGCACAAAAAATAAGGCAATAAGGTCATCTTCTAGCTTGTCCCGTGAAGGGTGTCTATGTTTTGAAAAAAAAGCGTAAAAAACGTAACATATATTTAACTATAACCCAGGGATAATTAAAAAATCCTACTGAAGTAAAAAGAAAGTTTGGATTTATGGTGTCAGAGGTAACTTGCTTTTGTGTACAGATGACTGAAGTTGGCACATAGTGCCTTTTATTGCTATTTTTAATTTAAACATTAAAAATCCATATCTCCGGTTCCTCTTATTGGATTTCTATCATTTTGTTGTAATTTTATTTATTAAAATTTACTCCATTTTCTAAATTAGTTTGGAATTTTTCCTGTGTTGTGGTTTGATTTTATTTTTGTGCTAAATAAATACTATAAACATTATCCTTATCTCAATGTCAAGCCTATATGCTCTGTGTCATCGCAACCAGAAGGTTAAGCTCAGGTTTATTTGGTAACTTTAGTAGTTACTTACACTCAACTAATACTCTCATTCTTCACAAGAAAGATTTGATTTGATAAAACTGCATTTTAGAGTCATATGTCCCAAGTTTCATAACTAGGCCTTCTACTATCAGCAGTGGCCAGCTCACCAACCAATCTACTCTCTGCAATTCTCTTCCTCACTTCAGCAACCATTTGTCCGTTTTGTTCCTTTCTTCATAGAACCTCGTCTGAGTGGTAGGGAGTCTTAAATGCCTCTTTATGAGACAAAGCCGATAGTCTAGGAGTTTAATGTCTAAGCAGTGGCTCATTTGTTTATGAGTTATCAATGGCAAGCTTTAGAACCTTGGTTTCCACCATGGTGGCGTCAGATAGTCTTATCTTTTTCAGCACAGAAAAACGCAGGAAATTGCCTTGCCCCTCACCATTGTCTTATAAACCTCCATTATAGTACCTGCTAATATAACCAGACCCACATTTTCCAGGCAGGATCACTCAGTGGTCGACCCTAATATGTCAATCTTTGCTTTGTCTTGCAGGATTCATGCATCCATCTTCATCCAGTTGAATCAGAATTCATAGAGTTATCTATCTCCACTTATACTGGTTAATTTTCTGTTGTGAGACTTGGTCTGGATTCCTGGTGAGATATCTGCTCAAAATCTGGATCCAGCAGGTTAATTAGGAGGTAGTTCTGCTGTTGCAAAGGTCCCACTGGCTATAAATCAGTGCTTTACAGTACTGCACAGCAGAGGTAGGCTCAGCGTCCAAAATGAAGACAAACACTCTCAGACGTTCAAACATTTCCAGGTCAACTTTAATTTGAGTGTCAATAGATGTAGCGTAGGAGTGAAAGCTCCTCCCCTGTACAAAGACATCTTTATGTACTTGTGAAGGGCCCCTTAGCACTAGCACTCCTCAACCTCCTAATAAGTTTGTCTCTATTTCCAGGCTATGTAAAGCCGAAGCTGCAATCCTATTTGGTCATACCATAAACCTACAAAGTTTCAGGAGTATCTGGGAAAAAAATTCAGTTGTTGCTGTCCATTTAACCAGGAGTAAATTTTCCTGCCGACTCTGTTCTTGTCAGTTTTATGGACTCAGTTTGGGAAGGGGCAGTGCTTTTATAAAATGGCTGAGTTCTGATCGGGCACAACTGTCAATTGACCTGGTGACCTTTGCAGTATCTGGAAAACCAAGGACACATTAGTTTGAGATGGTGCTCTGGCAGAGGTGAATCATGAAAACTTGCTGCCATAGCAGTTGACATTCAGAATAGACATACACCCTACAGTGAACACAGAAAATGGCAATATATATAGGGATGCCATCTGGCTTGTTTACAGGGCACATTTACATATTTCCTTCACAGAGGCTGTGGTCTATTTTAAACCTACATTCACACATGAGGATGTCATGTCTGAAAGACACCTATATCATGAAGTCCGGTCTCTTCAGAGTATAGAGTAGGATTTTAATCAACTTCCTCCATCTAATCATGCAAAATACTGAGCGCCTGATTATGAGTTTGGTGGTGCGATAGACATACAAACCCACGGTGGCGGTGCAGCAACCACCACACCGGCTGTCCGACTGCTGTATTATGACTTTGGTGGTCGAACCTCCATAGGACCGCTGCTACCGCCAGGCATCCGTGATCCCTGGCGGTCCTGCAATGGTCTGAGGCCACAATAGGCTGGAGGTGCAGCTGCTGCACCACCAAGCATATTATGAGTTACCTCACTGCACTCCTTTTCATAGTGGTGAGTCTGCCATGAAAAGTGTGGCTGTGAGGAAACTAAGGCTGGTGCCTCAGCGCATGGGGGTCCATGCAGGGGGGCACATGCTGTACCCCCTGTCTTTCTGTACCCTCAGTTCTTGCATGGCATGGACTTTATGGTCCATGCGGAGCTGGAAAGCACTATGGCGGTCCCACAGAACTGCCTTTCTAAGGCTATCTTATGAGCCTTTGAACGCACTGCCATGGACCAGCCGTCGCAGGGCCAACCGCCCAGATTTCAACTTGCAATCTGGCAGACGGTCAGTGATGGAGTTTGGCAGTGTGGGAGATGGGCGGTGGCATGCCGCCCCACTCCCAAACTGCCAAACTCATGATCAGGCCCTGAATTTGCACTAATCTCTACCTTACTAAATGAACTCTCTCTCAATAACTCTACTCCTGAACTTTATAATTTAAGGCTCCCTGTCTCTTATCCCATCGTTAAATGAACTAGTTCAATCACCTTCTTCATACCCTGAAAAAGATAAAACATTAAATGACCCCGAAACAACTAATTTCTGTGGCCATCACGCAAACATTTTTTGCTTTATTAATAGCAATGCAACTCTAGCAGGTCTGCGGAAGGCTTCTCTTGCCCCCATGAAGAGATTTTTCATGCAACTGCCGAGGTTGTCTCTTCCTCAAGGAACTCTGTCACATGACTTCAGTCCTGAACTCCACCCGCTCCCCATTCACACAAGAATTCAATTCCAAATTGGATGCCTCATCCACAAGGCCATGCATTTCAATTCCCCTCCTTTCCTCACAGCTCTCATTGCCATCGGAGGAGGAGAGAGAGGACTTTGGGGCAAGAACTCTCTATTTTTGGAAACTCCCACCTTTATACACATCTTTAGCACTAAAAAAACCTTTCTCCAGAGCTTCAACCAGCTTCTTGAACTCCTATCCTCTCTCCTCCATGGCACTTTTTGTTGCTGGATATTCTATATTGTTTCTTAGGTTTCGACATATGCTCTTCCTAGTAGTTTTAGGAAACACCCTCACACCTTCCTGGGAAAGCAGTTCTATAACAAATTGTAAGTAAATAAATAAAATAAAATTAGATACCAAGGCAGTAAGCTTAGTAATAGCCAGGTGATTGAAGGATGCAAATCCACCATTATTTAATCAGCGAGAGGAAGAAACAAGAAAAGCAGTTGCGGCTGCTGCCTAGAAGTAGCAGTGGGGTGGGTAGGGGTGAAGGGGGAGGGGGGTAAATCAGGCCACCTCTCCTGTGTCCCATCCCGTCCTCTTCCTGGCTTCCTGTGAGAAACAGGAAGCAGTAGGCACCCAGGCTCCCATGCTCCCCGTAGCCAATCACAACACTGCAATGCAGCGTTGTGATTGGTCTGAGCGCCGTGACACAGTGCTCAGCCAGGGACTGGAGGGTGGGCATGTTCTCCATGCAGGCTGTAATGCATCGTGCATGGGGAACAGGGAAGTGCGCATGACTATTTTGGGTGGGCCGAGAGGTACGACGAACAGTCACTACTCACATGAGAGTGTTCTTCCACTCCTCCCCTGCTCTGCAGCCCTGCGCCACCCCCTCACGTATGCTGCCACAGCAGGAGGACAAAACAAAATTTATAATAACATTATGTTATTATCATTTTACTTTTTCCTTTCTTTTGCTGCTTCCTGGCAGTGGGGCGACACTCTTCCGTCATAGCGGAGGAGCAGCCACTGAAGAAAACTATGCAATGAAACTTCTCTATTGTTAGAAAACTGCATAAAAGAAAAAAATAATATTTGGTCATAAGAACAGAAAATGTTGTGGGATAAGCAAATGAGGATAAAAGACTAGTACATATAATCCATGATAAATACAGGGAAAATAGTTAATTTAAATAATTTGCAAACTAGAGGCACTGCATGTTTACCTGAATGGTTCGATGTTTCACTGAAGATGAACTTTCAAATAAAATACCCTCCCTCCAGGCTATTACAAATGCTGTTTCCAGTCCTGGACATTTGTGTGATAGCCTAATGCATCCTGTTGTCTGCTTTTGCATCCTTTGCACTAATTATACTAACACCTGAAATCAATGACTTTTAGGCGAAAAGTTCAGAACTGGAGACAGTGTCCTTAATGAACTTCAGTGAGGCAGTCATCCTACCACCCAATAATTGCTGGGCTTAAAAACCGCATCATTTATGGAGGTATCGACGTAAAGATATTTCAGATACTAACACACTGGTCAATGAGGATCTAAGCATTTGCATTAGTTATTACCATTTCGTTATGCTATATATTAACCATACATAAAAGTATGCTGAACAAAACCACCAACATAAGTAAAAATTCAAAAGTCCAGTGATAATGTCGACTTTTTTTAATCTTATTTCAGCTTCAAGACAATCACATAATTTCCTAATTCCGAACATTCAAAGACAAAGCCAGTGTGTTTAATTCACCACCTTTGTTATCTAATGTAAATTATGTTTCTTAGTATTTTTTTTATATATATATGAATACCAATTTTGCAACATGCTTTTGATAAATTTGGAGTATATACATGTTGGTGTGGCTTGGATAGCACTGTCTGGGATTTGTTTCCCCTTTTTGATACATATTTATTATTTATCACTATGTATGCATGTTTGTTTTGTTACATTACAGCCCTGAAGACGTTCACGGTGGTGAATGAAACACAGTTTTCTCTTTGGCTATAACATTTGGAGTCACAAAATCATACGACTGCCTTCAAAATCAAAATTAAGAAGATATGGATCCGTCAACAGTGTGATTGGACTTTTGTGTTTTTACTTTTTGCTGGTGTGTGGTAAATATTTCATTACCGGTACTATTTTTTATGTGGTAAAGTCAAGTAAGAATAACTCAGTAAATATAAGAGGCAGAATCCGTGGTATTAGAGGGTTAAAAAGGCTTTATTCCTATACAAAGGAATGTAATTCGAATTACAGGCTTCTATTCCATCACCACGAAAGTTCAGGAAGGAAGGGCATACATTATTGACAGATAAGCAGTTTTATAGAAAATACATTACATTGAGACAGATGCAAGAGGCGTAACAGCTGATAGTACAGATAAAAGGTGCATACGTAACTAACAAAGGCGTATACATGGGTGTAACTAAAATACGTCATTAAACATGATGTCATAAGTGGGTGGATCCATAAAAGAATCCTGCAATTGTCAGCAGAAATATTTGGCAGAGATGCGCGCGCAGCCGCATGACGTGTGATTGACGTGCAACTAGAGGGTGAAGGGGACTTGACATTTAGCTCTACATGTGG
Source organism: Triturus cristatus (assembly GCF_964204655.1). Classification (NCBI taxonomy): domain Eukaryota; kingdom Metazoa; phylum Chordata; class Amphibia; order Caudata; family Salamandridae; genus Triturus; species Triturus cristatus. The sequence goes on from NC_140593.1 coordinate 542,604,375, forward strand.
AGACAGAAGTCTGGGGGTTATGTCAACCTAATCCCAAATCATATCTAATATCCTATGTTTAAAGAACTGTGTTATCCAAAAGGAAAGGTCTCTCGGACGGAATCTATTCTATACTGACTGTTAGTGCGTGTACGGGCGTCTAAGTCTCTACATGAGATGCGAGGGGGTAGGAATATTCCATGGTAACGGAGCTATGAATTACTTGCATGAGGACAGCGAGGCCTGGCCCCTTTGCACGGTAGCTGAAGGAATGTTTACCTAAAACTGCTAGACAGGAATGCATCGGATGAGGAGCGGAGTAGATAATCTTGAAGGTAAAATACAGTTTTTGGCAGGCAATATGCTGGATCAGGCTCCGTTAGCCGCGCAGGGAGTAGGACAAAGTTCATGGATACAGATGCAGGCTCAGACTGGAGCTTTCAGAGGCAGAAGGCAGGAAAAGGCTTGATGACAGAATTCAGGGCCTACTCGCCTGAATCTGTAAAATGTGGAAAGTGAACCACATAAAGTCGGTGGCCTTTCATACTTAGGAATGGAATATCTGACCCATTCATGGTGGATCTGAAAGAGGACATGTTGACGGTGGACGCACATGTATTTGCGTCTTCAGAGCTGGAACTGGAGGGAACATACATGTACTTATAGCATGCACATGGAGCCGTTGGGGTCTACGATAGGGGACATAACTGATCACAAAATTAATATTTCCTCATTCCCTCCTTGTCCCCTACGGACCCTCAGGTGATATCGATCTTCATCAATCCATCGATCTGTTCATATAGCATCATTTGTTCTTCTTTCTTCTTCCGGGATCTTGAACGAAAACTTGGATGTGGGATACACGATGTGGCACACAGACCACAAATCGCTGGCCCACATTGTAGACATAAACAGCAACTAAATAGTATGAGAAAGCCAATACCTAGGAAGGATAGGATTCTCCATCCCCAGGCTGACAACACGCCCCAGAACCAACCGGACCAAGTCCAGGTGCCTGGACTCTGGTGTATCTGGCTTATAATCTTATGAAGGCGGGTTATGGCTTTATATACTGACGGCGAATTTTCTGGTATGAAAATGCAACAACTTGATCCGATGACCCTACAAGCTCCGCCCCTATCGGCCAGGATGACGTCAAGGACAAGACGATTTTGAAGCACAACAATCCGCATAGCAGACTGCTCTTCTGTTAAATTGCCTAAGGCGGAAATAGTCTCGTTCACTACTGCTTCAAGGGTTCTGGTTAATCTACGTATCAGCTTACTATTAGTGACTGTACCTATATAGGGGAAGAACCCTTTATTGAAATCTGTGTATTTTTCCCATGCTGTTTCAGTGTAATCGACAATTGGGAGATCTCTCTGTTGTCTATTGTGTACTAAATGGGTATTTCTATGATAATCAGGAGGGGCTAGGAAAACAGGTGGCAGAAGGAATGCTATGTAACAGGTACCATCCCAATCTAGAGGTAGATATATATATGCGGTCTGGCCACATATGAAGTAGGAATGATGGGAAGCTCTAAATGTAGACTTGCCTTGATCACTGAATTTTATTACAGTGATGCATTTACTATGGCCCATGTGTATGGAACCATTCTTTCTTACACATAATTCCCCTTTTACTGGGAATACTGACATGGCGGGCAAGATTGGTGTAGCTTCAGATTCAACGTTCAAGATCATGAGGTTAAGTGTAAAATTACCTAATCCATATACTTCATTTTCTAGATCAGTTCCTGTTCTTTTGGGAAGTCCCTCCTTGTTAGGGTAGCAGACTTTAAGCAAAACTAGGTTCAGGTTTCCCCATACCCAGTTGTCTTGGTAAACTGCAGAATTTGAATCTAAGGAATAAATCAAACTAAACCATGCTCCACAGGAGCCATTGTGTGTGAACGGATAGGGAAAGAGGGGCAAGACTCCCTTATAGTTCTGATAGGGAGGGAGTCGGCCACATATCCAACAATTTGTAGCATTGCTGGTCTGATGAGAATGATGTAACATACTAATGAATGTGTTGTTGCGCAGCGCAAATCTATAGGACAACTCATGCGGAGGTAATTCACTAAAAGAATGTTCTGCGGTTACATTGTAAGCACGTTTAGAAATAGGATAATACATATGCAATAGTACGCTGAAAACGATGATCAGAAGACTTAGAAAAAACAAAATTAATAATGTTACTGTGCAGTGACTACGAAGTGATTTACAATACGCATGTTTTTTCAGCTGCATCTGTTGATTTCTTTCTCTATTCCGGTCTAGAGGATACATGTCAGAGACTAATTCAACCGATTCACCTTGGAGAGGACTTAAACAATCAAATTGTCTGACTTGCTAGACCTCAATTTTAGTTTGTACAGTTCTGGTTTCGATTGCTCAACCAAGGGGAGCTTTGAGTCTGTCTGTGAGGGAATACAGGGTTGAGTATTCACACTGGATGGTAGTCCATAAAATTTCTTGATATGACTCGAGTGCAACCACCCTTTGCGACCCTCAATCTTCACGGCAGTCCTTGTAGTCAGTAGAACCAACTTAGGCGACTTCCACCTAGGATCCAGTTGGGTCTTCCGGTCGAAATTCCTGACCAAAACCAGGTCACCAGGAACCACGTCATGGGGCTTCACCTCAGTATTATCGGGAAAAGCTGCGGTTACCTGTGAACGACAAGATTGTAGTGCAGACATCAAGGAAGCCAGGTAATCTGTCAGCATATTACAGTCAACATCAGTGATTTTGCGAGGTATAGGCGTCCCCCACATATTTGGTGGTCTACCGAAGATCACCTCGTACGGGGATAGCCCTGTTCGAGAATGTGCTACCATTCTCATGTAAAAGAGTGCAACTGGTAAGGCTACTATCCAATCGACACCTTTTTCCCTACATATTTTGGACAATCTAATTTTCAGAGTTTGATTATGGCGTTCCACGAGACCTGCGGCCTCGGGATGCCGGACACAGTGGAATTTCCATTGGTAGCCTAACAAAAGGGAAATGTGTTTCATTAGTTCGGATGAGAACGGCTGGCCGTTATCTGAGTAGACAACACGTGGTAAACCGTACCGTGGGAAGAATTCTCGAACTAACTGTTTGGCAGTAGTCGGAGCAGTGTAATCTGAAACCGGGTATGCTTCTGTCCAACGGGAAAGAGCACAGACAACTACGAGAACATATTTGAATCCTCGACATCGTTCCATCTGGATATAATCCATCTGGAGGACTTCAAAAGTATGATCGGGAGGTTGAAATCCACCCTGCTCTACGGGGATGCTTTTACCTGGATTAAACTGACAACATATCATACAGGTACGAACTTTTTGTTTAGCCGCTGCTCGCAAGTGTTTGTTGAACCAAATGTGTTGAATGCTGTCTAGCATAGCTTTTTCTCCTAGGTGCGCTGGACTATGTATTGTGTTAATGATGACTTGAACCATAGAGTCGGGAAGAAACCATATAGATTTTTCCTTCGTCATCCATCCTTGATCCGTTTGGATCCCTCCTAATTCAGTCCATTTCTTTATTTCTTCTGGTGTAGCATGTGTCTGTATGTCAATTACATCAAGGGCGGGATCCTTAACTGTCATGCAATGTGTTGGTGTCGGAACTATTGTCTTTGTTATGTCAGTTGTGTGAGTCTGATTCTGAGCAGTCTGTTTAGCTGTTCTGTCAGCTAGGTCATTACCCTGAGAAATGATATCGGTAACTTTTGTGTGGGCTTTGCATTTCATAATCGATATTGCAGTAGGTAGATGAATCGCGTCTAATAGGGCTTGAATGAGGGGTCCGTGTTGGATGTGGGCACCGTGAGAAGTTAAATAACCTCTCTCTCGCCATAGTACGCCGAAGTCATGGACGACTCCGAATGCATAACGTGAATCTGTGTATATGTTGACTTTCTTATTCTTGGCTTGAATACAGGCTTGTGTCAGAGCGATGAGCTCTGCTGCTTGAGCTGACAAAATGTTAATACAGTTTGTTTCAATGACTTCAGTGTCTGTTGTGACTGCGTAAGCGGCCACTAACTCTCCTGTACTTGTTCTCATACATGACCCATCTACATACAATGTCAAGTCTGGATCTGACAAAGGGATATCTGTCAAGTCTTGTCTGGGTTTCGTCTCGATAGTAATGACTTCGACACAATCATGTGCCAATGGATCTGTTCCGCCTACTGGTAACAGTGTGGCAGGATTTAACGTATTACAACGTCTGATTTCTATGTGTGGCTGAAATAATGTCAATTCGTAACCGGTGAGTCTCGCTATAGTCAAGTGTTGTGTTTGTGTGCGGTTCAAGAGAACCTCTACTGCATGTGGTACTTGTACTGTCAATTGATGTCCTAACACTATGGCATCGCTTTGTCTGATAGCTAAAGCTGTTGCTGCCACCGATTTCAGGCACGCAGGAAGAGCCTGAGCTACTGGATCTAATGTACTAGAGAAATAAGCACATGGTTTGTGTGATCCTGCTTGTTCCTGAGTGAGTACTGACAAGGCAGTACCTTCGCGTTCTGTAACAAAGAGTGTAAACTGTTTGCTGTAACATGGTGTTGCTAAAACAGGTGCTTGGCATAAAGCTTTCTTTAAGCTTTCAAAGGCGTGTGTATGTTCTTGAGTCCAAGGGAGGACAGTCGATGTGGCTGCCTCCTGTGTTGTCAACTGGATGAGTGGTTTTGCTAGAAATGCATATTGAGGGATCCACTGCCTACAGTACGAAGTGAGGCCTATGAATGCCCGTACCTCCTTTTGTGTCTTGGGTGGTGGCATGTTAGCGATTAACTGGATGCGGTCGGGTGTAAGCTGCCTTCCCTCCTTGGACAGCGAGTGCCCAAGGTAAACAACTCGCTGGACACAGAATTGCAGCTTAGAAGGGGACACCTTGTGTCCCTTGTTAGCCAAATTTTAAAACCGTCAGTGACGCTGTTTCACATTCATGTTCGCTTCGGGCGGTGATCAGCAGATCATCGACATATTGAAGCAAGGCAGTGTTAACTGGCATGTGGATACTGTCAAGTTCTCGTTTCAGTGCTTGGCTATAGATGCTGGGGCTTTCTGTAAATCCTTGAGGTGCGCGTGTGAATTTAAAACTTCGTCCATTTAAACTGAACCCGAACAAGTATTGACTTTCCGGATCGATTGGGACGCTAAAGAAAGCATTCTTGAGATCAATTACAGTGAAGAACGTTGCTTCTGAGTCAATAGCTGTTAGTAATGACGAGATATCTGGGACCACAGGGTATTGTGGTACAATACATTTATTTAATTCGCGCAGATCAATAACTAATCGATATACTGGTGGTGCTTTTGGATCCGTTCTTTTAAGAATCGGAATTATCGGGGAATTACATACATTGGAGTCGGTTTCGACAACCACTCCTTGTGCAATGAGCTCGTCAATGATTTGCAGCAAAGCCACAACAGCATCGGGTGGTAACTTGTATTGTCGTATTCGTGGTAGTATTACTCCTGTTTTTAGTGTGACACGATATGGTGTAATATTCATGCAACCAACATCAGTGGGGCCTTGTGCCCATAAATGTGTAGGTAAGTTCTGCAGTCGGTGATCTATGTCTCTGGACACGTAGTGACCTTTGAAGTCACGTAGAAATAGTCGTACTCCTTCCGGAGAACAACATATTATAGCTCCTAGAGCTTTCAATGTTTTTATACCTAACAAGTTTTCTGGACATGATTTAGTGAGCAATAAATCTGTAGTACGTGTCAATGGACCGACTGTAAGTGGAAGAGGTTGTGTTACGTCATTTATTATAGGTTTTCCTGAGAATCCAAGGGAAATATTTTGTGAGCCTGAGAGGGGTGCCCCTGGAACTTCACTGCGTCGTATAGTCGTTCTGCTTGCCCCTGTATCAAGTAAAAACTTTCTGTCTTCCCCTAATAGTTCACTATGTACATAAGGTCCCTCTTGGTCTACAGGAACCTCAATAAGGGGTAAGCCAACTTCCCTCTCTAGGCTATGTCATGTATATCGCTGATAATCGGGATAATCTGCTTGTGCATACTGATACATCTGTTGTGTTGTTGCTTGTGTTGCAGCAATAGGCTGCGCTTGTGGTGGTGCTACGGTCTGTTGTGGAGTTCCTTGTTGCGGAGCTAGTTGTTGCGGAGCTAACCTAGGTTGTGCATGCTGAGGGATTTGTTGTTGATTCTGATCCTGTCTAGGTGGACGTGGTCTCTCCTGGGTTCTACCTGTAGCAATATTATGTTTCAGGACTGGACAATCGTGTATATAATGACCTGGTTGTTTACAATAGTTGCATGTCCCTTTCGTAGGACCTGCGGAATTACCCTTTTGATGACCATCAGCTGGGACTGACTGAGCAACAAGCATTTTCATTTTTGTATCTTTCATACGTCTTTGTTCGTGTTCTTGTTCTTCTCTAATTCTATTGTGATGATATTGTAACATCTGTAACATCTGTGATGGGGTATTACCTTGCCAGGTACTTTCGAATTTCAATACTCTATTCTTGACTTGTAGCAGAGAATTTTCAACTAATTTTGTCACGAACAGATGTGGATATGACTCGCTACTGGCTTTTATGCCACTATTTATACCAAAACATTTTTCAAATCGGGAATAGAAATCACTAGTGTCTTCATCTGGCTTTTGTTTACAGGCTGATATTGCACCCCAGTCCTCCTTTTTCGTAGTTAATAAACGTGGCAGTACCTGCACTAGTAGTCCTGCTAGTGCTGTAGTCTTTTCCCCAAGCCCTGATCCTGCAGCTCGGGCCTTCTCTTCGTTTTCTAATGCTGTCCAATCTATCTTTTGGTCTCCCACCTCCCATTCCTTTTCTTTGAGTTTCTCATAAACACCGGCGGGTAATAGGACTTTTAATATTTTCATAATATCGGGGTAGGTATACTCTCCCATGAGTAACATGTCTTTTATTTCACGGTGGAAACCTGCTGGATCCTTGTCATGGCTGGGTACTACTTTCTTCATTTCTAATAATTCCAGTTTAGTTATAGGCGTGTACACAAACACGCGTGTAAAGTTATTACCGTCACCTCTGATTGGGTGTACTTCGCGTAACGGGTTCTGTCTATCTATGTGATACATTTTTCTTCCTATGATGGGAACTGGAACGTGTTCTGGGCATACGAAATTTAAATATTGGTTTCGGAATTCTAGAATTTCCCTAATCAAATCAGTACCTGACCCTCTCCATATGTTCGTGAGTAGTTCTGTCAATATGTCAGGTAAGGGTCCTGGATCGGAGTGTTGGTTTTTATATAATATAAGGAGGTGTTGAATCATGTATATACTAGCTAAACGCTGTTCGTATGGGTCAAGATTCAGGAACGTGTGTGCAAGTACATCGTCATTGTATTCGCTGGGACTGTCAGCCCATTGTACTGCTGACCTGGCTAATTCTTGTCCATGGAATCGAGCATATGGTACCCCCTTCGATCTCGGAGTAATTTATCAACGGCTTGGAATAGGTGTTCAGGGGATTTTGTTTTTAACATAGGATTTGGAAAATGTCTATTATATTCTGGACGTATTGGACGTATCGGGTCGTTAAAGTCTCTAGTATTATTATGGGGTCTTCCTCTACCTACATAAGCTATTGTTTCTAATTGTTCTGAATCTTGCTCCTCCTCTTCTTCTGATTCTACTCTGTCTGTTTCTCGTCTTTCTTTATGTATACGTTCTACTTCCTTGCGGATTTTTCGACACATGGTGATTATACACGCCTGTCTATCATGTTTCTCTTCTGATATGTTCTGACCCCATTTGTCAAGTTTTTGCATGGTATCATGATCTGCCCCGGGCCTGTCTTGATTCCTAATTACACAATTTATGAAAAAACGTAGTAGTTGTCTTTGTACATCCACTTTCTGGTATTCCATAGCTTCGTTAATACTTTCTGAACCTCGCCCTGTTTGAACAAAGCGATATATATTGTCTAGGTGTTCACCCATTCCTGGTATTGTCATTAAATATAATGTAGCTCGTCTTATACGTAGTGATGATATGAGCAATTTATCCTGTCTACCTGGTACTGGGTCGTATCTACAATCCACAAGCTGTTCTTTAAACATGTCGGATGTCGCTAGTTGGGGTGTACGTTGGAGTGCTAAATCTCTAAGGGTCTGTTTATTTCGCGGCGGGGTGGCAAACATGTCTGTCGTACCTCCTGTAGCACCATCTGAGGTGCTAGGCACGAAAGGATTCGTTGGACGTAGGATAGAGATTGTAGATGCGGGAAAAACTGTAGAAACGGACGGACCTGTGGGAACTTGTGTAGGAGTTTGTAGCTGCGGGGGTACAGACGGATGCTCTTGGTGTTGAACACCATCGGCAAGCGGTACGTGTGGTATGGCATTAGCATACTCGGGAGCTACGTCATCTAAATAGGAGGAAAGGAAAACGTCCTTTGCTGTTTTGGGATGTGCTTTTATCGGGAGCAATGGAGGAGTTAAGTCTTTTGGTATTTCCGGGATAGCCTTAGGTAACCCTTCGGCCAAAAGAGGATACATACCATTCATAAGAGTGTTTCTTTGTCTATCTACTTGTTCTGAGTTTACTCGGGTACCTTCCTCAAGTAATAGATTTTCTCGAGTTTTATTTGAATTCTCTCTACCTTTCTCTTCCTGTCTGAGTGCTTTTTCTGTACGTCTATATGATTCTTTACGCCATAATTCAATGGCATCTTTCTGTGACTGTCTGGCTTTCTTTTTCCATTATTCTTCTTCTACTCTCATGATGCAATCTGCATCCCAGGTCCCCGCTGCGGGCCATCTCTGGTTCTCTGGTAATTCTTTGGTGTAGTCCACCCATAAATCAAGAAATAATACGGCATCTAGACCATGCTTATGATACATAAAATACCCTGGAGTGTCCCTAGGTGGGATGGGAACAGCTTCTTCGAGTACCCCTTTTCTGGTTTTGATCTGTCTTAGTTTTGAAAAGAGCGGCATTTTTAGATCTGGTTACTTAATCTTAAACACACTTAATACAAATAAACACAATAATGAACAGTCATTCACACCACAATGTATAGAACGTATTAAAACATTTAACATTTAACAGTTTTAACGAACAATGATAACTAATAGAAAACTAGTTACTGACATAATACTGACACTAGATAATACTTATTTATATGCAAGACATACTATATATACTGCTAAACAGTACAGATACACTGCTAAAACAGTGCAAACCGGACTTGTGTACCCAAACCCGTCTTGACCGGCACAGACTATGTGCACGTTAAATGCCTCCCCGGTAATGGTACTCACCGGGTAGCTCGGAACGGAAGGCCTCGGAACGGAACTGAAACTGGACCGGACTGGACTCGACTCGACTGGACTCGGAACTTCGGAACCTGGTGGGCCTCTGTATACCTCGGATCTTGCTCTCTCAGCTAGGCTCTGGTCGGGATACTTCGCACTTCTCACCGCCTCGTCTGGGTGTTGATCGCAGCCTCAGTCACCCCCGCTTGGCCGGAGGGAGATACAGGAAATCCTGTAGGTACGCGTTTTTGTCCGTTCAGCTGTGGCAGGAGACCGGGCCTGCAACGCACCTCCGGCGCGTGAGATGAGAAAGTGTCCCTGTTCGGGCGCCAATTTATGTGGTAAATATTTCATTACCGGTACTATTTTAATGCGGTAAAGTCAAGTAAGAATAACTCAGTAAATATAAGAGGCAGAATCCGTGGTATTAGAGGGTTAAAAAGGCTTTATTCCTATACAAAGGAATGTAATTCGAATTACAGGCTTCTATTCCATCACCACGAAAGTTCAGGAAGGAAGGGCATACATTATTGACAGATAAGCAGTTTTATAGAAAATACATTACATTGAGACAGATGCAAGAGGCATAACAGCTGATAGTACAGATAAAAGGTGCATACGTAACTAACAAAGGCGTATACATGGGTGTAACTAAAATACGTCATTAAACATGATGTCATAAGTGGGTGGATCCATAAAAGAATCCTGCAATTGTCAGCAGAAATATTTGGCAGAGATGCGCGCGCAGCCGCATGACGTGTGATTGACGTGCAACTAGAGGGTGAAGGGGACTTGACATTTAGCTCTACATGTGGAGACAGAAGTCTGGGGGTTATGTCAACCTAATCCCAAATCATATCTAATATCCTATGTTTAAAGAACTGTGTTATCCAAAAGGAAAGGTCTCTCGGACGGAATCTATTCTATACTGACTGTTAGTGCGTGTACGGGCGTCTAAGTGTCTACATGAGATGCGAGGGGGTAGGAATATTCCATGGTAACGGAGCTATGAATTACTTGCATGAGGACAGCGAGGCCTGGCCCCTTTGCACGGTAGCTGAAGGAATGTTTACCTAAAACTGCTAGACAGGAATGCATCGGATGAGGAGCGGAGTAGATAATCTTGAAGGTAAAATACAGTTTTTGGCAGGCAATATGCTGGATCAGGCTCCGTTAGCCACGCAGGGAGTAGGACAAAGTTCATGGATACAGATGCAGGCTCAGACTGGAGCTTTCAGAGGCAGAAGGCAGGAAAAGGCTTGATGACAGAATTCAGGGCCTACTCGCCTGAATCTGTAAAATGTGGAAAGTGAACCACATAAAGTCGGTGGCCTTTCATACTTAGGAATGGAATATCTGACCCATTCATGGTGGATCTGAAAGAGGACATGTTGACGGTGGACGCACATGTATTTGCGTCTTCAGAGCTGGAACTGGAGGGAACATACATGTACTTATAGCATGCACATGGAGCCGTTGGGGTCTACGATAGGGGACATAACTGATCACAAAATTCATATTTCCTCAGGTGCATCACTATATGTGTTTTTCCTGTATCATTTGCTTTATGGCGCGCCACTGAGCAGTGGGTGATGATAGCATACATATAAATTTTTTTAATTTACTGTTGATGGGACAAAGGTGCTGTCATTTAGACTCACTACTCCATATATATGCAATTGTGAGCTCCTAAAGTTGTGAATCACTTAAATGCCAACAACAAAGTACCAATCTGTGCCATAGTTATAGTTGGAACCCTGATTATTATCATTTATTATTTTTTATTTAAATGTCCTGATTTACCTCAGGCATTGGTGACTTTGACCCTTGCCAAACCTCTACGACGGAGAAGGAAGACCACGGACCCCCCACCGGGATATGGGGGGAGGGGATGAGGAGGCACAGGTCTAAGAAAACACCATCCTCCTCCTATTTCTCTCTCAGAGAGCGTCCGATTTCCCGGCGGCTGCATAAGATGTACTGTGGGGCCCATTGCTGCTGAGTCAGAGAGTTCTATTGGCGTAATCATTGGACAGGGGTTCTTCTTATTACCTTCTTACTCTCCGTTAAGTCACTCCCTGGCTTCAGTTATGCCCTACCCAACTTTGCAAAATCTCCCAGAATATTTTCCTCTTTTTTGACCCATTACCCAACAAGTCCATTCTTGACATATTAAAAATGGACTCTAGCCATTTTGCGTGCTGTGGCGGGGTATCACCTATCCAGTTGTGACAGATCTCCCTTCTAGCAAGCAATAGTTCATAAAACCAAAAATTCCTAGGTGCTCCTGTCACCCCCTCCTTAACCCCAAAGATAATTTGCTTGAGGCTTACCTTTATGTGTATTCGCAAAATACCTGTAAGTGGTGATTCGACTTCATGCCAGAAACTTTGAATATGCATGCTTTGGAAAAACATGTGTACATCAGTCCCTTTTTCCAGGCCGCACTTTGCACAGGCCGCCAGCTTTCTTTTCTCCATTTTGGACAGCTTTTCAGGAGTTATATATGCCCTATGAAGTGTGAAAAAATGATTTCTTTTTAAAAAAAGCAGGCTTGACACTAGAATAAAGTGTGTGCATTGATACTTGCCAGATATGTTGTAAATTGCAGCTCGGCAAGCATCTGCCCCATGGACCTTCTACCAAGGTGAATTCTCTGTTGATATTATCCTGCAAACCCCAGTACCATAGGGAAACTTCTTTCATGCCTGGAAGTTTGCTGGCCAACTGTTCCTACAGATCATTGGCTACACCCAATGGTGTTTTTTTGACCCAGTGCCCAACTCTTGAGTTGTATATACTTGAAAAGGGAAATGTTGTCCTTCATAAGATCCTTCCTCTCACTCCATGAGATTAACTGCTCATCATGTGTAATCTCGCCCCAGACCAGTACACCTGTCTCCCTCATTGACAAAGCCAGTTTATCCTTAAGGCATTCAGGAATTCCTGGGGAGTCCCAGATTGGGGCAGAGAAGGAATAGTACTCTATACTCTAAGCTGACTTTGTATTGAGTACCTCATTCTAGTGAGAGCTTGTAACACTTTTAGCTTAATCTTCTTGAAAAATTGTGGGTCCCCGAACTTAAAGAGGAAACCACGTAGCCCCCCCCACTCTCTTTTATTATTGCAGAAAACATGGATCCGATATCTGTGTCATCAGGGGTTCTAAAAAGCATTGGAGAGTTGGAGATTTGAAAAGCCCAAGCGTATAGCTGGATATCTGGTAGTAATAGTCCCCCTTTCTCTCTCCATCCCCGCAGCTTTTTCCAGGATATCTGAACCCCTTTGTATGCCCAGATGAAAGAATTTATATCCTGTTGGATTTGTCTATAGTTGATTTCTCAAAATGGAGAGGTATGTTGTTAAATAGATATGTGATTTTTGGCAGAATCACCATCTTGACCAGGTTAACTTGTCCAAAGATCGTGAGAGGAAGATATACCCAGCTCTTCTCTAATTGCACTATTTCCTTATAGATTTTCAGTAGGTTAGTTTCTGGGATTTTACAGATATCTTCCACTTTTTTGATCCCTAAGTATTTCATTTCCTTTTTAATCAACTGGTTATCTACCCTTTGATTCCAAACCATGATCTCAGTTTTAGACTCATTTACCTGGTAGCCTGAAATTTTACCAAACCTTGTAGCTATCTGAAGAGCGGGAGACAGTGAGACAGTGAGGCCTCTAAGTCAGAAGTGAAGATAACCAAATTGCCCGCATAAAGAACTACTTTCGTCTCCCAAGACCCCCAACAGAAGGCGGGATGTTTGTTGTCATCCTCAATTTCTGGGCAAAGGCTCTATATACAGATTAAATAACAGGAGGGACAAAGGGCATCCCTGTTTTGTGCCTCTGGTGATTTTGAAGGGGGTAGTTAGATTCCCATTTACTCGAACTCTCGCCGTCGAGTTTTGATATATTAATTGTACAGCCCTACAGAATCTATCCCCTAACTCTTTTCTCTTCAAAACAACTAGCAGATAGGACCACCGGACCCTGTCAAAGGCCTTGGTGGCATCTAACATAATAACGCAAGGGGGACAGAATAAGCTGTTGCCACATCAATTGCTCCAACGAGCCCATATGTTAATTCCTGGATTTGCCTCCCTTTAATAAATCCCTTCTGAGTGTTATGAATTATCCCTCCAGCAACCTTGCTTAGCCTCCATGCTAATATAGAGGTAAAGATTTTTAGTACGCTTCAATAGGATTATAGGCCTATATGATTCGCGGCTAGTGGGGTCCTTGCCAGGTTTTAGGATAAGGGAGATTGCCGCTTCATCTCAAGATCTTGGAGGTTGCATCGCCTTATCCAAGATCTCTTTAATTACCTCTGTCAAAAGGGGAATTAGGACTTCCCCCAGGGCCTTGTACAATTCCGCTGGTATTCCATCTGGTCCGGCGGCTTTTCCACCCTTAGATGTTTGTATGGCCTTCCTCACTTCTTCCTCTGTTACATCTTGATTAAGACTCTCTTTTTGCACCTGGTCCAAAGGCTTCACAGACTCCGCTAACCAGGCTACCATCTCCTCTTACGAGATCTCTCCCTCTTCGGAGTAAAGACCCCAGAAGTATTCAAAGGAAGCCTCTTCCACTTCAGAACCCTTTGTTAACATTGCACTAGACTGCCCCAGCTTAATTCCATTGATATAGTTTCTATTTTGGTCAGACTTAATTTTCCAGGCTAGGAGCTTCCCTGCTCCCTCCCCATACTCAAAGTGGGCTAGCTTGCTTACATCCCATCTTTTCTTGATCCTATTTTGTAGGGTTTCTTCCACTTAATTTGTAAGAAATGTCAGTCTCTCTTCCCTCTGGGTGTTACTGCCAGTGGTCGTACATCTATCTGACTCTATCTTTCTATATTTCCGCTTCCAAATTGCTCAGCTCCTATCTGTATTGTCTATTCCTATAAGTAAGTATGTTTGTAATCCTCCCTCTGATGAAGGCTGTCATCGCATCCCACACTATCCCATTTGAGGTGGAACCACAATTAATCTCAAGGAACTCCCCTACATCTGTCTTTAGGTTATCCATGGTATCTGTCTCTGAAAAAATGGTGCGATCTACATTCCACCTTCCATCTTTGTATTGACTATTCTTTCTAAATGTTAATAATACTGCAGAGTGGTCAGATAGATGTGCGGGAAGATATTCAATGTCTAACACCCCAGGTTTAAGATTCAATTCTACCAAGAAATTATCGATCCTTGATCCATGCCCATATTTTTTATTATGGAATGATGTACCTTCTCGAGCTCCTACCCTCTCTCTCCATAAATCGCTAAGAGCATGCTGCTGCATCATGGATCTCAAGAGAGCCAGGGATTTCGGGGTAGGTATAGCCTTAGGATCCAAGATGATATTAAGATCTCCCGACATTATCACCGGGCGTGGGAAATCTAATACATTTGTGAAAACTGAATTTAAGGGTTCACAGTCATCTTGATTTGGGCCATAATATCCTACTTAAGTATGTAGATGGTCTTCTATTTTTAAAACAGCTAAAATCCATCTGCAGGATTTATCCCCACATGTACTTAGTAGCCTCATGCAGCCACCTTGTTTTTTAATGATAATTGCTACCTCACCTATGTTAGCTGTCTATTCTGTACACCCTACCTGTTGTATCCATCTGTGTTTTTTAAACAGCTTCATACATTCTCCTTTGACCAGGTGGGTTTCCAGTAAAATTAAAATTTGTGCTGGGGAATCTTTAAGGTATTGTAGGATCCTGTCCCTTCTACCCCTTGTGCAGAGCCCGTTAATATTCCACAATAATAACTGCATCATCTTCTACAGTATCTTTCCAATGTGATTTCAAGGCCATCATGCTGTTACTTAACTAGATTTGGTTTATTTGAGATGCCTGAGGAACATTTTTGTAGTTTTTTCCCTCATGCTCCCCACTCTGTGCGCCCTACCTCCCCTCCTGGAGAACGCCTCCCAACATCCTTCTGGACCTAACACAGGTCCCATTTTCTTCCCAGCTCATTGTTGCACACCGCCATCTCTATTAACATAAATTAAAACACCAGCCCATGCACCCCCTACACCCCTTAACTATATCTCATACATAAGCCTACTTTTCTTGTATTGTATGTCATTCTCCTTGTACTGCCCCCCCTTCTCGATTAGTTCAAGGAGCTCATCAGCTTCTCTGACAGTTTTCAAAAAGTGCATTTTCTTATTATACATGACACTGAGAGCGGCAGGAAATTTTAATTGCGCCGAGGCACCTGTTTTTCGAAATTCCTCAAGATGTTTTCCGAGTTCCCATTGTCTGTCCAGGGTGACACTGGCCAGATCAGACCTGATTTCAAAGGAAAAATCCTTCCCCCTTAACGTTTTCATTTTCAGTGCATTTAGTAAAAATCTTTCTTTCAGGGTGTACGTTTGGAAATTGAGAAGAATTCTCTGTGGTTTCGTTCTATTCGGGTTTTTCCTGAATGGATCCCTGTGTACTCGCTGAATGTCCTGTTCAATAACTGCCTTACTTTCTTCTATCTGGAGGGAGTCCTTTAATAATGATGCCACAAATGATTTCAAGTTGTCCCCCTCTCATTCATCGGGAACATTCAATATCAATATACGCAAATAGTTTTTCCTAGAACTATTTTCCAGTTGTTTTGCCTTTTCCTGCAGTGCCTGCTCCACCCTCTGCAGAGCTGCTGTCTCCTTCTTACTATCATTTAGGTCTGCCCTTAATTCGCCAACATTAGTTTCAAGTGACTGTGTTCTAGCTGTCAGGGAGGCGATTGTTTTATTGGGATACTAGTAGGACCTTCCACTGACCTACACCCTTGCTCCTGCTGGCTCCCCACTTGCGCCCTAGGCCCAACAAACTCCAGATAGTACTCCTCAATGGTAGACTTACCAGCTTTCACCTCCGTTTTCCTTCATCCACCTCAGAGGCCCGCTCCTTTCTTGCCCCTTAATGCAGTCTCACCAGGATACTCTGTCACACTGGCATTCAGATCTCGGGCTGGGAGCAGAGCTTGGGCTGACGCTGGTCCCACTGTTCCTGTGAAGCCCCCGCGACGCCGCCCTGCAGCTCTTCCAGGGCTCCAGGGCAGCGCACGACCAGTGGATTCCTCCGCTCAGTCTCTGCTGTGAAATACTCCTTAATCACGGCTCTGAAGTCGGGCTTGAAGCTGGCAGCTCAACAAGGCACATTCAATTCAGGTAGGGGGGCTGGGGGGTCATTATGGATCTGTGGTGGCGGAGCACATCAGCGGGACCTAGCGACTGACAGAGGTAGGGGCCACCATGTTCTCCCTCCGCATCCCTTCCAGAACCCTGATAATTGATTGGTAAAAAGTTGTGGCTCAACTAGTTCACAAACCTTTCTACAGTAACACCCTGTTACCAACACTGGGGCCCTTATCCTGTTACAACATAAACCCAAGAACCAGAAAAACTCTCCAGTTTCCGTTTTGCTAAATAGCACCACTTTATAGGTGATTTGGTCTTCCCTTCCACCTTTGGATGGGAAGCAAATTTGTTTTAACACAATCGCTAAGGTAATAGATCAGGACACCAGTGCTATTGCTGATACTTAAGACTTCGGATGAAGCAGATGCTAGGACAAGTGGTAGGTTTATCAATAGCTCCTTAGTTGCATTGTACCAACAACCACATTCAATAGTAATTTACATGCTTGAAGTAAATGCAAAAACATGCAAAACTGTCCTGCCTTTCCTAAATAAATAAGGACCAAAGGGGTCATTAAGTAGTTGTTGGATGCGCGTGTCATGCATGCAAACCTTGAGATTTATCTGCCCTGTTTATAGATTGGTGAAAACAGCACCTTTGCCCGTAGAGCCGTAGCCAGCTTCACCAATGGAAACCCTTGACAGAGCAACTCATCAGACAAATGGCAGCTGGGCTGCAGTAAAAGTCTCCCTAATCATACCAGGGTGATTGTCAGTGGTTTTCCTTGCCCGGTCTCACTATGCGTGGCATTCCCGGACAGGGAAAACAATGGCACCAACATGTATGGAGAGAACTACCTGTGTGTAGAGGCTGTTTCCTTTTTTAGTTTTCTTATAAAGACCTCTGCTTTGGGATTTGTTCTAGAAAAACAAAAACTGAATGCTGAGCAGGTAAAAAAAAGAAAATGTGGTTTGCGCATGCCCTCTTTGCCTTTACCTGATCCACTGCACTGGCAGATGCCTTGATGGTAGAATGATTCCCACAAAGCAGGTGGGGATGTCTTAATATGGTGGTAGACCTTCACTAGAGGGCTGGAGGTGAGGGGCTGGCAGGTCACTCAGCGAACCCTAAATGAATGCTGCAACCCATTTAGAAAAGTAATATCACTAACTAGACATTGCATTTAATGGGTGTATTTAATTTGCCACGCTGTACCTGGGTTCCAAACACAACCACTATGTTCAGCCCTAAGATTTGACTGCACAACCCGGCTACCCTTCGACAGTCATGCAAACAGTGGGACTACTTCTCTATTCAAGCGAAATGCAATAATAGCTTTAGTTCTGGTACACCAATGGTAAAATCCAATACCCACCACAAATGCTGCCGGAACCTGACTCCCCTAGGGCAAAGTAAAAATGCCTCACACCCAGGGGCATGTTTACTAAACTTTCACGCAGGGCAGCAAGCTAAGTTGCTGTGCTGCATTGTGTGAAAGGACGAGAGCAGACAAATACATAGTTACAAAGATATGGGGCGTTTCTGCTCTCTCCTTTCGCTCCCGCACTGTGTGCTGCCTAGTGCCAGCACAGGCACATTTGAACCATAGTGCAAGGATACCTACGTTATAGTCAGGATTGCTTTTGTGCAGGAACGGACACCTTCCTAAACAAAAACACTCCTTACGTGCATTTTCAACTTTCTGCATATGGTACAGAATACAGCACACGTGAAAAGAGGAAACAACGAGGAGAAGTAAAGATATTTCTCTTTGTTTTGCTTCACTTGGGAAGGTGTAGCATATTGACTCATTCCTGTGTTTGCAAGTTTTTGTAACCTGGGAATGCACCAAAATCCATTGGTGGATGCATGGGAACACCAATGCCCACCAACGTAAAGCCTCCCAAGGTGAAATGTAGCATAACGTAATGCAAGCAGCTGCCTTGCTTTACATTTCTTTACAAAGCCACACAATGTCATGCAAATCAGGCCGTGTGTGTCTTTGTAAATAATACTGAAGCCTTTGTGTTGTCCTTGTATCGCCTTGCATGGTGCAAGAACAATACTAAGAATTCATAAATATGGGTTCCAGTCACTTCAGGAAATTCATTCTCTAACCTCCTACAGCCCTCAGGTGGGTCACAGCAGCAGAAAGGATCACATAGCTCATGCTATGAAGAGAGGAGAGCTTGCTGCTCGTATACTGATTGGATGACTGAGTCCAATGAGGTCTTTATCAGAAAAAGTCACTTTTCAGGAATGAGTGAGTCTTTATGCTCAAGAATTGCTGCAAAATCGCAGCCATCTCTATCAAAGTTTCTATACAATGCTGAATTGATTGATTCCAATTTTGCACTGGTTTTCTCCTAGTGATTCTTCCTAGCTGGGACTTTAGGGACTTTGTCTGCAATGGAGAACTGGCTTTCTAAACTTCTCTTGCTCTCCAAGTATGTGGACAAGCAGTCAAGGTCTAGTGCAAGACAGGCGGTGTGTAGTGGGTCTAAGTACTGTGCAGTGCAATTATCATTGTTGAGATAAAGATGTTAATTATGCATCCAGACTTGTGAGCACGCAACATTGTAATCATTTCAAGATAGAGAAATATTTTTGACACTGTCTCTAATTCAACCCTGATAGATCACCTCACCAACCAGGGAATAGAAGGGAATGCATTAAAAGGAATAATATCCTTCTTTTTAAGTGAGACTAGCTCTAGACTCCCCAGATGACATAACGGATCCCTTTTTAGCCCATTCGTAGGACTTTCTCTTGAGGTTTTAGTTGCCTTGCTTTCTGTCTTAGCAGGAAGGCACCTCAGGGACATTGATTGTAATATGTTTTAAATTAATTTTATACAAACTGAATTCTTTTGACTTTTATCTTTAAAAGTTTATTTTGTTTCTTTTATGTGTTTTTGATCTCTCTACTGTGCACGTTCATAGTTCAACGAACCGAAACAAAGTTATTTGATGATGAGGATGAGCGAAAGGATGCTATTTTATTCTTGCTCTCAACATCTTACTTGTGCAATAACGCAGGGTTCGTCCCAGGAGTTCTACATGATTCCATATCTGTTTCTTCTCTGAGTAAACTTAAATTAAATTTAAAGTTCAGATTTCCTCTCAAGTCCCGTGGAGACAACACCTAGATGTAAAGTTTCATATAACAATGCCGTGGGCTTTCTTCAATATAGATTTTATGCCTGCCTGTCTTCCATGGTGAGTGAATAACAACTCCTTAAAACTTACAAAGTTAAAACTGAGGTACTCATCACTGGACGTCAAGCTCCATTTTATTTTCCTGACTGGTGGCCAGGTGATTCTGGCTCACCTCAGTCCTAGCTTCCTTGGAAACAATTTTGGGAGTGATCAGTGAGAGAAGTTCTGCTTTGCGCAGTAGGTAAAAAGATTTTCTTCTTCATGTCTTTTTTTAAAACTCACCTATTGGCAAAAAGTTTGCCTCTTTTTCCCATTGATTGTTGATTGTTAAAAAATTCCACTGGTATCACTGAATTTGTTTCGTATTGGTTACATGAATTGACTTTCTATAGGACTTCCTCCTTTGCTTATTTTTAAGGTACCGGCCATTTAGAACAAGCTGTTAATTAGATTTTGGTTCTTGCCACTCTGTCCTCAATTTCCTCACATCTGGCAATTTATGCGCTGGCTTTCAGTATCCAAGCGCTCAATCTTTAGTTCTCTGTGTATCTTTCATTAAGTCTTTTACAAACATACCCCTGTATTTATCAAACAACGAACTGTGTCCTATACTTTGGCTGGAGCCTTTCCCTCTTCTTCTGCACATTTGGCCTCACTTCCTACCATCAGGCCTTTCTTTCTCATTTCGTGCAGCTAAACATGGAAATGTCTTACCTAACTTTATTCAAAAAGCTCAAAACCTGGCTTTTGTCTCAACCTGTTGACCTTTAGGGCCATATTTACGAGAAAATGTTGGAGAGCAGAGGCACGCCAAATTTGGCAACATTTTCAAAATACAGTGATGTGCTGTATACTCAAGAATACGTGCACCCCTGTGTTTTCTCTAGCCCTGGTGATAAATTTAGCTGCCTAGCGCCAATGCAGGCACCTTTGTACCATAGTGCAAGGGGGCCTGCGTTTCAGGGAATGATTGTTGATATGCTGGAAGGTGTCCCTTCCTGAACATAAACAAACACTAATGGCACTTTGTTACTTCTAAACAAATCGTCATTGTTTAATGATTGTTCATGTGCAGGAAGGGGCATCTTCCTGCACATAAACAATCATTAGTGGCATTTTGCAGTGGCAGCCAGTGCAGGTAAGCGCGGTGAGGCAGGGGTTGCAGGTGGGGGGGGAGGGTTGAAGTCGACAGGCAATGGAATAGGTAAAATGAAATAAATAAATAAATCTTATTCCATCGTCTGTCAACATCCCCCCGCCCCACTGCACTTACCGGCACCCACCGCCGCTGGCATTTTACTCTTTCTAAGTGTGCTGCACAATGCAGCATACATGGAAAAAGCAAAAATTAGGAGAAATAAAAGTATTTCTCCTCGTTCCACCATTCTTACGCCTGCTCTTGCATGGCATTCGTTTTGGCGCTGCCTCAGATTTACACCTTCTTGTGATGGAACACACACAGCAATACCCATTGCACACGTCCTTTCATGCTAAGTAAAGCATGTAAAGTGGCCTTATTTACTAGGCTGAGTTAAGTTACAAAAAGTGGCTTAATGCCGCTTTGTAAATATGGAGAAGCGCATATTTCCACAAGAACGTAATATTCTGGTGGCGATATCCCCTTGTAAGTAGGCCCCTTAGTACTTTCCTTAGCGCCAGAACATTCATTTTATGCTCAATATCAAAAGGAATACAAATAGTAGAAAGTACTCTAAACACAAGGCAAAATTCAAAAGCATTGCGATATAATTAAATGTGGAAAATATATTCTTAGCATCGGTACAATCCTGAAGGCATAATCAGAGTCAAGATAATACAGGAATAAGAATGTTGGAGTGGTTCAAAAATTTGAAAAAAAGAAAATTCTACGCGAGTTCCCTTGCTGATCAAGGTCACAACACTGCAAAACCTCTCACCAATCCTCTTACCGAAGCCGAAATAATTGAACAAACCTGCTCCATTTACAGTTTGCACATGTAATGTTTGTGAACACCAAAAAGGAGCTTAAAACAAAGCAAACAAAACGCAGTGTTCATTGCAGCTACAAAGGAAAAGGACAGAGTCACAGGGGCATATTCACAAGCCCCTATCGCCATCAGCACCACAACATCACTTTCAGTGACGTTGTGGTGGCGAAAGGGGCCTCGCCTTATTCACAAGGCAGCATTAAGCCACTGAACGTGGCTTAACGCTGCCTTGTGAATAGGCCCCCTTTCACGCTGTGTTTAGCGTGAAAGGTGCGTACTGTGGGTGTTGTGGTGGGCGTTAACAAGGGCATTGTAAATAGGAGCTAACGCCAAACTTAAGACCAGGAAAACCCGATAATTTGTTGCTTGCTCGCGCTGTAAAATAATACATTCTCGCGCGCGCGCGATCGCCTTACCTGAATCCCTGCGTTCGCCGACAAGTTTTCTTCATCCGGTCGCGTTCTCCATGAGATGTTGTATTGTTTTTAGCCATTTGCGCTATCTCGCGACAGTTCGCGCCCGCAGTGACGTCATGCGTCGCGCGATCACGTCTTTCTTCTCGCGATCATGCACCGCGAGACAACTCAAAACAAGATGGCCGCGCCCGCAAGCAACCACATGGGTAACTTGGCGACCCGCAACCATGCAGAAAATCTCGCGAACATGCTGGAAAAAAACTTCCGCATCTTCGCGATATTTCCGCTTGTTTGCGATAATTTTAAACATTTTCGCGATAATTTGCGAAAGTTAATTTCGCAAATTCCGCCCACCCCTAGTGAATATCCCCTTCAGTGTTCAAAAAGGGTGTTACTGATTCCAGCAAGATAAGCCAAATCAATGGGGTTAGGATTAGTGGTCTGGGGGGCATATTCACAAGGACTTATCTCCAATTTATGTTCACCTCAACGCATGAAAAGTGGAGATTGATTTAACACCCCATTCACAAGCCGGTGAAAACTGCAGACATTGCCAGTATTCCTGCGATAAATGCCCCAAAAGTTATCCCCACGGTGGACACCACCAACTAACCCTAATGAGATGCAGAGTAGGCGTTCCCGTGCAAAAACACACGAAAAAACCACAACAACACTTTCACAACGAACTGCCAGATCTGCAAAGCGAACTAAAAACAGGCGTTAAGCCGCGGTAGCAGCAGGGAATTAACAACTGCCTTTTGCTCATGTTAAGCAGGGCGACTACCTGCAGCACAAAAGGGAGCCCAGCCAAGAGCCACATCGGAAGACCCACAGATGCCATGGAGACAATGATCATGCAACGCAGATACCCATGAGGGCCACAACACCCACAGCAACCACCCCAGGCCCGCCACCACCCCCAGGACCCATCCCACGCCCCCCCGGACATACACATACCGTGCACGACACATGAGCCACAAAAAGCGCATGATAACCCACATTGGCAAAAAGAAAACACACGTCTGGCCAGAAGAACGAGAAACAGTCACACAGCACTGAAGTAATAACCTAAAACTTTATTGAAATACAACACAAAACACCAATGAGGAAGACTCCTGTCGGGTCCGTCAGGGACAATCTCGACGTCACAGCCTGGAAAATAAAGCACAAAATCACGACGTGTGTCATGCACACATCAAAGGAGCGAGACACAGAGAAACAGAGAAGGAAAGAAAGCCAGAGAGAGAAAGAGAGGGAAGGAAAGGAAGGGAGGGAGAGCGAGAGAGAGGGAAGGGAGAGAGAGAGCGAGAGAGAGAGGGAAGGAAAGGAAGGGAGAGAGAGAGGGAGAGAGAGAGAAAGAGAGAGAGAGACACAGCTGCCCCTGCGCACCCAGGCCCCACTGCTCACCTGCTTCTACCGGTGTGTCCACCAGTGGGCACACCACGTGCCAGTGCAAGCTCCAGGCCCCGGTCCCGCCATCATGGCATAGTCCACATCATGCAGACCCGCCCCACGGCCCAGCTGGTCCCACACATGACGCTGAGTCCTGAGTCATCAGTGCTGGAGACCACATCAGTGCACACGTCATCATCGCAGGCTGCACACCCGCTCAGCTATTACGGTGCCACTAATCCTGTGCAATGCCAGTCAGTGTCACATGGTAGTAGGCCTGTGACGGCCGCAAGGCTTCGGGTGCCACTAACCCTGTGCAACGCCAGTCAGCACCACATGGTGGTTGGCCCGCGACGGCCGCAAGGCTTCGGGTGCCACCAACCCTGTGCGCAATAACTCATGGGCCCTTTATGATTGAGAAGCATGGAGCGTCCATCATCCAGTCACCACCGGCAGAGGGGAATGTGACATAGTCGGCCCCTTATATTTGTGGGGTCACATGGCCTGTGACGCCTGTGCCGGATGGGTGTGGTGTGTGTGCAAACCTGCCCTCAGGGAGTGGCCTTGACATGCTGACAACTAGACCAGTGACCTGCACACCACCAGCGAGTACGCCTGTGACAGGTAGCTATGTGGGCCCCCCCTCAGAGCGTAAGTGGAGTGGTCCGGCCTGGCGTACAACGGACCAGCGGAGGGCTTGCAACAATGACTTGGGGGATCTGGGCATGGTTCAGTCCATGTCCGGACAAGGAAGTGACTAATGTGTGTGTTCCTGTTGTAGTGTCCACGGCACCTGGAACACGATAGGCAATGTAGCACACTGTGACTGGCATCCCACTAGATGAGCATCATTGACGTAATGGAAATCACTGTGCCTACATTCATCCACACATTCATACATGAATGATGAAAGACATGAGACAGAAGTGCGTTACTGGATGTTCATTGCACATCCAGTGGAATTTTGCAGCTGACGCTGTACAGGGCCATGCCAAGCACACTTCACAATATGAGCCTGTGGAGGGCCAGTCAGAGTTTATCCGGGGAGGACAAGTACTGAGGAAGAGGAAGGGTAGAGTCCGCAGTGTTGTCGCCGTGTCATTGATCATCAAACAGGATATGGCAGTCCATGTCGCGGTCCAAGGTGAATGCAGCGGAGTGTATCGGGGGTCAGTGGAAAGTCATGGGGCCATGTGCGGCACCAAGAAGAAACAGGCCAGGTGGTGGAAATTAATGCTATTGCCTCCTTCTGAACTCAAACACATCCTCGTCCTCGGATGCGTGCTCTGCCCCACCTGTGGGTGTTGTAGTATACCGACTGCGGCACTGTGTGCCACTGACACGTCAGGGGCCGGTGGAGGATTGCTGGCCGCACTGTGTCGCAGTGACACACCAGGGGGTGGAGATGTGGATGATGTGGGGGTAGCAGCATTTATCATCACCACGCCTTGTGGCAGCAAGGCCATGATGAGGATCTGCAGGGCATGGTAGATCCCAGCTACATTCCGCTGGTGTGCAGCAATGGCTACCATCCTTTCCGCCTCCACCCGCACCATGTCCTCCATGAGCCTCCGCATGTGTGCTAGCTCACTGCTGTCATCGCTGAAGCCACTCTGAGTGAACAGGTGTTCTTCTCCCCGCGTCATGACTCCAGCGATGTCAGTCAGGGCTCGTTGGAGACCATGGAGCGGGTCGTGCGTGTCCGTTAGGGACTGGAGCTGGTCCCTGATGGGCCCTAGACACCCAAGGATGGCGTCCTGTTTGCTAGCCATGATAGCGAACCCCACCCGCACCTGCTGGGCCGTCTCCCTCCGGCACTCCAGCACATGGCGTTGGAAGGCCCAGTGTTGTTCCTGGGGGTCTTGGGAGACTGCCGGGGCTGTGGGTGCCTCCTGCTGGGTGGTTTGGGTAGTAGGAGGGGTCCCCTCGATGCAGCTGTGCTGCCCTGATCCTGAAGGTGAGTTGCAGATGTTGTCAATGATGTCTTGGAGGACTTGGGTGTCGATGCTGGGGGTGTCCTCCTCGTCATCAGTGAAGAGTGGCTGGGACTGCTCTGCAGGAGGTATTGGTGGTGCCCCTGCAATGTGAAGGGGAGCTGGTGTATTACAATGTGTCCATATATATGTAGCCGCATGGTACATGTTGACATTCAGACAGCATGGCATTGTGGCAGTCTGTAGATCAGGGCCATGACCCAGAGTCATTGTGGGTGTGCACTGTGCTCTGCTTGATTGTGGCCATCCCCACCCGTCCCCCCAGTACCTGGTGGTCACTCACCCTGTTGCGATTGTGTTGTGTCCACACTGGTGACTGTCGACACAAGCTCCTCCATGTCATCCAGCACGAGCTGTGGCGCTGGGCTCCCACCTCCAGTCTGCATTGCTGCCTTCTGGTTGGCTGCGAGTTTCTCCTTGGTCTTGCGCTTGATGTCAATCCATCGCCTCTTGGCCTCGTCCATTGACCTCTTGTGCTCTCCAACGGCATTCACCTTGTCCACGATGTTCCGCCATATTACATTTTTGGTTCCCCATGACACGTGGAGGTGACCAACAGTTGTTGATGGTGTTCCATCACCTCCGTGACTAGGATCCTGTTTTCCTGCGGACTGAACTTCGTCTTCCTCTTCTTCTTGTCCTTGTCCTTCCCTGTCCCCGAGGTCTCAGGCTGGTCGTCCGGGGTGCTTGTGGGGTTGCGCTCATCCTCTGCGCCTGCTCCAGCTGCCTCCATGGTGCTTGGGTGTAATTCAGTTTGTGTTTGAGTTTTGTTTCTACTTTTATAGTGATTTTTCCAACCTGCCATGTGTGTATTGCAGGCCTGGCGCTGCTTATCACTGATTTCCTCATCGCGCTTTGGCCCATTGCATGTTTTTATCTCCGTCGAGGTGGTTGTATCGCGGACATTAGCCGCAGTTTCGGCAGACTATCGCATGGTACCGCCATTGACACAGGGTTTTCCTGCGATGGCCTGCGATGTGTATAGTTGTGTTAGCATTTTTTGGTGAAGTTTAGCACACGTTCTTGTGAATATACCCCTGGGTCTCCTCCAATGGGGATATCTCAGAATCTAGGGGTGCCAAAGACCCTATAAATGGGTCATCATACAGGGGTGACCAAATGTGATGATAAAGAGGGTGGTCTTGAGTTGACACACTTCAAAGGGCAAGAGTCCTCGGGCACAGAGTGTTAGATCTAGAAAAGGTGAGATGCATTTTTGATAGACTCATTATCTCTACATATAAATGTTGAAAGTTAATTAACCCAGGAAAACAAAAGCATTGGAGGCAAAAGTACGGGAAGGGTGAAGGTAAGTATTAGGGTATAATGGAAAGGGTAAGAGAGAAATTAAATACAGGACTTTGCCTAACAAATACATTGAATTGGTGTGTACAAGGGAATTCCTCACATTAACTACATTATTTGTATTGAAAAATAGAAAGTGTATAGGAAAATACCAATGGAGAGAACTAAATATAGCTAAGGAAGGTTTTACGGCTTAAATTAAATTAATGCATTTTAACAAAAGAAAATCCTAGATTAAACTAAAAATACTGAATAAAACTTCTGAGAGGTTTTTGACCAAAACAACAAAGAACTCGAAGTCTGATATAAGCACTCAGAGATTAATCTAGAAGTGATCAATAAACCTGATTTTTTTTGTAACCTAACCCACACAGATATGACTTAATCTGGTTAGTTGACTAACTGAGTGCTTGAGGACCTTCAATCTCCAAGGTCACATGAAGAAGAAACAACAAAAAGTGGTGCAGGACAGACCAGCTGAGCTTAACCCCTTCTGTGCCCATGACGAGCTGGACTCGTCATGGGCCGCGGTTGCGCTGTGCCCATGACGAGTCCAGCTCTTCATGAACCCCGCCCGCTAATGCAACGCCCGGCACAGGGCGGGGAAAGGGCGTGGCACACAAGGGGTTAAACAGGTTCCTTCATGCTTTTTCCAGTGAGGAGGAAATGGCCAGATCACAGCTTCCTCTTCTAAAAACACCAACATAAGTAAGATCCCTACAGATATGGGTCTAAAATGGGTCCAACCAGTTGGTGCTGGTAGTTAACGCATATATATGTTCACATTCAGGTGGTTGGGCCATAATGCACTTTCAGTCAGAGTCTATGTATCCTGCAAGTTCAAAAGGTTCAGGTAGTGAAGCTGATGCAAGGTGCCCTTCCTCTTCCTAGAAGGATTTCCAATCCTCACATCTTTATATTCTAGGGCCGCCCCTAGGAGACACTTGGTGTATTCCTGCCAGACAGTCCTGGAAACAAAGGACTGCAGAGAAAGAAGTTTGGTTGTCCATAGAGGGCATCTCCTATTCTCCATCTTTCATCTTTCATTCTTAAAAGTAAATGTTCATTAATAACTACTAACTGTAACAACAGAACACTGTAAATGTTCACAATTAATATTGCAAAGACCATGTGCCCAACGTTTGTGAATATTTCAAATACATACATAATAATAATAATGAAGGGACCCTCATCTGTCCCAAGCTTATAAAACTATTTTACATTGGGGGCCACTAGGGAGCTTCCCTGGGTGCAGCTACAACACCTTCAAAAATATATATAATCTTTTTTTTGTCCAGGGCTTAAGAGACCACAGTGTAGGATGACTAATAGACAGAGAACCATTATTTATACGTTTATGCAACCTATGTCATGCACATGTCTACACAGGTAAAGTCCTTTTTCCAGTGATTCTACCCAACACCTATACCTTAGGTACCACCCGAAGGTAGGTCGATGGTGAAAGCAATGTAGCAAGTAAAATAATGTTTGGTTTCATATGTCTGTCCCAAATACAGTATTCCATATTATGATTGGTGAAATATGAATTAAAAGGTGACAGCACACTCGCTCAAATGTGAATTCTATATCCCATGAGTGTTGACAATAAAAAATGGTAAGTGGTACAGAAGTTGTGGGGGTGCACGTACCACACACTAATCACCACTTCCCTTTTTCAGGTGACTCCATTATGAGAACCAGATGAGGCAGAATGTCCATCCATCCACCGTACACCTGCACCAATAAAAACTACCAGAAGTGGAGTGGGCACCACAATAACGTCCTCTGCAACCAACCTAGCTGCCTTTACTACAACTGCAACTGTCTTTTTCATCACCCCAGTGGTCACCATCCCCTCCTTAATTAATACCCACTGATGCTGGTGAAAAGGTGTTGAGCTCCTGTAGCTTGGAGGAGGGGGCATTAAATACATTTGCTCAGAGATGGATGGTGTTGAGGAGATTTCCGTATCATGGTCATCTGGGATGTAGGACAAGAGACCCACTCACCACCAATAGCCCAGAAAGACACAACTACCTCTGCACCTGCCACATTTGTTTTGTGTCTGTTCCTCCTCCTCAGGCATTGCCAAGGCGTCTCAATCCAATGTCGTGCAGCAAGCAACAAATTTTGTGTGACACACATTTTCTGACTTGCACTTCAAGGCTTTCCCACTGTGGTGTAGATACCGCAGCGTGTAAAGATCTGCTTCACAAACCATCTGCACAGTCATGCGTGTTGTGTCTTGAGCAACAGTTGTTCCTTGGCCTTGGGAGCAATCCATTGCTCCTAGCACATTATGGAAACCCACCACTGCATGTCTTTTGGCTTTCATTGCATTTGTTCATACGCAGGTGTATTGTGAATACAATGTGAAGGTGAACTAAAGCACTGACTCTAGACAGGAGCAATGACATGCTGGCAGTAGCGTCCTCCATGTTGGCGTTTCCGAGTGCATGTGCGTTTTTGTATCGGATGCATTTATGGACCTATGTAATTAGCCGGACTCACCTATGTCTAGAATGTTTTCAGGCGTTCCCTACTATGGTCATTAAGATAATATAGTGCTTATATGGACCGTTTTGTAATGTTTGGGAGGGTGTG
The DNA here is from genome assembly GCF_964204655.1 of Triturus cristatus. Classification (NCBI taxonomy): domain Eukaryota; kingdom Metazoa; phylum Chordata; class Amphibia; order Caudata; family Salamandridae; genus Triturus; species Triturus cristatus. The sequence goes on from NC_140593.1 coordinate 542,633,627, forward strand.
CATGGCTGCATTTTGTTTTGTTATCATGCTTTATGCATCGTTTCACCTTGAAAAATTGCATTTGATTTGTCATTGATTTTAATCATTTTCCTCCTGTTGGATGGAAGATACATTCCAGGATATGTCCACCTCATTTGCCGTGAGCGGTTTTGATTTTGCCACATGTTGTTTTACCACCTGTGCCAGCTTTCCATACGCTAAAACTCCAAATAAAAAAAACACAGGGGCAGATTTACAAGCCCCTTGCGCCACTTTTGCGTCACTTTTAACATGGGAAAAGTGACGCAGAAGTGGCGCAAGGGGCTTGTAAATCTGCCCCATAGTTTTTGTACTGGAAATGACATTGTGGGGTTTTACTGCGATTGAAACACAGGTTTTACCGCATTCATATGCGTATATACATACATATATTTATTTTCAAGGGGTGTTTCAAAACAGAACAAGGAGGTGAAATAAGAGAATGTCAACAGTGGTACAGTAATAGGGAATATTGCCGCTAGTTCATCGGTCTGTACTGCGTCACTGCTGTAAAGGCTGTTAGGACTGCCTCACAGCGCTACACAGTGGGTTATGCTGGCCACGAAAGCCTTGCTCTCTTGCAACTTTCGGCTCTGGTAGACAATGGAGCGGGAATTTAATATAGCCTTATAGCCCGCCGTAGCGGGCTATAGCGGCTGTTAATGGCCCGCTGCAGCGTTAAAGGCCCGAGCCGAAGGCGAGGGACTTTAACAACAGCAGCGGGCCATTAACAGCGGTATAGCCCTGCTACGAAAGGCTATAAGGCTATTAGAACATTCTGCCACTAGAGGGCAGAATGTTCTACCAAAACAAAGCCCTTCAGGGAGCGCGAGGGGATTGAAATCCCCTCAGGCTCCCTGAAGTCTTTGTTCACAGCCAGAGCTGTGAACAAAGACACATTGGAATGTTGGTGCTCCGGGCTTATACCGGCCATTATAAGCCCGGAGCACTCCATTGTCTTCAATGGAGCTGCCAACGTTCCAATGTTCTAATGGCGGATATAGCCCACTCTGATGGGATATAAGGCAGTTTTTGTTGTCTGTGTATTAAATTAAGGATGAATGAAGAAGTGCCCTATTTTAACATCTATGGCTGAGAATTGAATACAGTGATTAATTATGATTTAGAAACAAGAGCTTCTGTGAAATTAATCATTTGTTATTTGGTGCTTAGTTCACAGTACATAGAGTCATGATGCACAAAAGTTTCGTTTTTCAATACTGTGCTTTCTCAAGTTCGCTTTCAAGATTGCATCTTCCCAGGAAAATCTTTTTTTTTTTAACATGCTGTAATAACAGCTTAATGCATTTGAGATGAAGGAAGTTTGAAGAATGCCAGCCCAGTCTCCCAACGTAATAATTATGTGGTTTAAAACTGTTCCAAGAAATAAAGCCGTTCATTTTAATAATTTGTACCTGGGCTGCCACTGAAAATTAACGTTTTAGAACGTGCAGTATACAGTATAATGAGCCAAAGGTATTTCCATGGATGTGAATGCAGTCACCTGCATGTGTAAAACAATTACAATTTGTTATTTGCATATGATACTTAGAAACGGTTTTATCTAGTGATGAAAACTTGTTAAGGCTGAAATGTAAGATTTTAAAATTGAATTTGTGATTAAATGTTTACTTATAACTTAATGGTTCAAGCTGTGATCTATATGTAGGTCACCTAAAAGCAATTCCAAAAATGAAACAGAGGATCATGGTGTAATTCAGCTGCCAAAAGTTATCAGAGAATCATTGTAAATTTCGCATTAGAAATGAATCTACATCAGGTCTTTGCTAAAACAGCAAAGAAAATATCTGTTGCAAAGTATATGAGGCCTTTGTTCAAATACATAACTTACCGGAAAATCTTCTGAATTGAGAAAGGGATTATATACTGTAGTTCGCAACTATAAATGGAAAAAGAAACGAAAGCATTCATCAATCCCAGGATAAAAAAGACACATTTCATCTGAAAGAGGATTGAGTGTGCCTAATGAGGTATTAGAACTTAAGTTTAATAGCACTGAAGAAAACTTAACGAAAATCCCTTTTACTATTTAAAGACTATTTAATGCTTTATTTTTGTCATGATGCAAAGATAGCTTATAAGAGAAACATGGAGCACTGTAATGTTGTTGCTTTGATACTAGAAACATATCAGACATGCAGTGCTCTACATAAAACAAGAAGTGATGTAAAACTCAAAGGGAACCATTCCCAGATTACAAACACCTTTTGCCAACATAAAAAAACAGCTTTCTGGTGGTGATAATGTGTAACAAGAATGTTGGTGCTCAATTATTGTATTGCCTTTTGTTGTCATGGTAATGTGTAATTATCTTTGTGCTGTTACATTTTTGTGCAGCAGTAATGCAGTTTTGCACTGTGGTTCAGGGGCGGCTTTCGCGTTGGCGGTGCCCGGTGCGACAAGTTTTTGGGGGGCCCCTCCAATGACCTTCTTTTTGTCTGATTCCCTCCCTACCACCCTCCAACAGGGCCTCTTATCTCTCGATAGACTCTGTTTCACATTTCATTTGTTTTATTGTGTTGCTCATACCAGTGTTGGGGGGTTCAGTGCACTTTACATTGCAAGCACAGTATACAGAGACAATGAATCATACGTGTACATATCAGTCTATGGAAATGTTACATAAGACAATGCGAATTACAAAGTGCAGAATCACTTCATTCATACTAGTAGGCAGAAAATGTTAAGAGTGTTTGTTCAGAAGAAGCACAAACTCAGGATTTAAAAGATACCAAGGTGGTTGGGTTTGGCTATACCAATAAGAAAGTATTGCTGCCCAATCAAACCCTTTTAGGCAACATTAGAATATTAAAAGAGTGGTGGAAAAAAACATAACATTCTAACCCATGCCATGCAGTTTGCATGCATCTCTTTGAAGAGAGCTCATAGCTCACTTTTCTCTATGAGGATTCTAACTTATAAACTGTAAGTAACAAAAGGATCTCTTTGACAAGAGCATTAACCCATTAAGCTATCTACATAAAGTACAAGGCCATATGAACGAAAGACAGTGTTCGGGATTTCCAAATAGTGAATTTGTAGAAATTGCTATTTGGCATATCACAAAATGAGATGTACATTGGGGCGTTTTCTACTAATAGCGATTTCTACAAATTTGCATTAGCAAATAGGAAATTTCCTATCTGCAAATTGCAAAATTGCGATTTCCAAATAAGAAATCGCAATTAGGAAAAGTTGCATTCTGAATGCAGAATGATGAAGTAAGAGCTAGGCAGTTTAGAAATACTGGGTGTTTCCACAACCTAGAAGCCTAGGAAGGTGCTGGAAGGAAGGAGTGCTCCTGTCACGACTACTGCCAGTGAAATCCTAATGTATTTCTGGAGAACACCATGTCCATGGAAAAGGGTACAAGGACCCTGGCAGCATGGAGAGCAAAGTAAAATTTTCTGAGGAGCTGGAGCTAATAACAGAAGAATGTGCGGCGCACATAGACCAGCTCTTTGGCATAGCATAATTGTCTGTTCCTGAGACCCAGCAAACCAAAATATGGAAAAGCATCCAAGAGAAAGTCAACTCTCTTAGTGTCGCCCAGAGATCCATACCAGAGATTAGGAAACACTGGTATGACCTAAGATCCTGCACAAAACAGAAGGTAGCCAGCAGGATGGCTGACACTCGTGGCATGGGTGGTGGACCCTCCAAACATCCCCCCACTCCAATGGAATCACTAATTGTTCCAATCCTGCAGGCTCCAGCAAAGGTAAGTCATTTTCCAGTTAAATTCTTACTATAACATAAAGTGTGTAAGTCCTCAAGTACAACATCTTAGCTAACAAAACTCCAGTGAGATGTTTGCTGTACATTTGCAATGCATTATGGGAGCTGTAATACATCTACGTTACATGGTGTACTGTGTGCTGATAATTAAACTACACAAATCTATCCATGATCTCCGTGTCACAAACACATAAATCGTAGTTTGCAACAATATTATACAAAACGATTAACCATTTATTTACAATAAATATATGAATACATTTCCACAGATCACACTGAGGATGTGCCTGAAAGTATTGAGGCTGACACAGCTATTGAAACATATGTGGAAATGGATGACACCAAAATCGCAATACACTTATTAGCCCGACTCCAATCACTAGGAGAGCAAACATGTCACCAATACCAGACTTTGAGGAAGGTGATGAGCAGCTATCACAAAGCAGGAACACAACTTCCTCTGTCAGAAGACACACAGACACTGTAGAATGCAACAACCAACAGTCCACAACGATAATGCCTCTGATGACATGGCCGACAGTTCTGCATTGTTTGGTGGCCTGGAGGAATCCATCATCACAGTTCAATGCCTGAAAGCCAAATAGATAAAAACTGTTAATAGGCATCTGCAAAGCATGTCAAGGTCAATGCTGCAATTGCAGAAAGGACAAGACAGTTGGATTGGGGCCATGGAGAAGGAGCAACGTCTGCAGAGACACAAGCACAGGCAGCACTAGCACGCTATGATGCTTTCACAAAATCAATCAATCCATTGGCAGTAGCCGCAACTACTCTTCGCAGAATAACTGTAAATATCCAAAATGACATGGGAGACTGCTGCCAAAATGTTGTATGTGGGCTGGTCCAAGTGACCACAGTTCTGAAAGACATACTAACACATAAACTGTCCCCAACATTTTGCTGCTACCTAAAAGTGAAGACAGCTTTAGCCTCAGTGCCATATCTTTGCCAGCTGGATGCTGTACCACATGGAAACGCTGACACATCTGGAACAGATATAGCCCCACCTCCACAGCCAAGACCTGCTAACAACCAACATCAGCTTTATTAAAAAAATAGTACATCCTTTGTGGATACAGTTGATGACAAAGATTTATATTGGTACAACCTAAATAAAAGGTAATCTTTCAGTCATGCACAAAACATTATCATCATATATGTTGTCAATTTCTTAGATGCGGTCATCGTTCTTACCTTAAAAATAGTTCTTAGTGACCTCTGTGCGTCGAGCTTGACCCTCTGCTACGTGTCCCGGCCTACTTAACCTGTAGTGAAAGTAGTTCCTCATCTGAATCCGATTCTGGCTCTGGGGTGATGTTGTGCATACCCTTCCTCATGGCTATATTGAGGAGAATGGCACATGTGGCAATGATTTTACAACACGTCCCAGGTCTATAAAGCAGTGCTCCACCACTTTTGTGCAGACATATAAATTGAAAGTCGAGTATTCAAAAGATGCTCTTTATTATTAATTGCATTGTTTTATGTGCCCTGTTGTACTGCCATTCACCTAAAGAGCCACGGGCAGGCGCCACCCCTAGCAAGGGGGAACAACAAGTAGACAGGAGTCTCCATCACCCACAATGTTGTGTACATCATTCGATATTTGTAAACTAGACAACTATATCCAGCTCAAAAGCTGTTTGCTGATGTAAGGGACCAGGCCACCGTTGACTTTCTATTGTGATTGATGAAAACATAAGTCTGACATATGAACCAAAATGTTTAGTCAGTGTGGTTCCATACATGACTATAACATCCTCTTCAGTACAGGACAGAAGTTTTTGAGGAGTAAATGTGAAATAGAAAAAGAAGATATTAGTTATTTGCAGGCTGAAATACTTAAGAAAATATATACAACCTGTTAGTGCAACTTGAAAAGAACTAACTTTTATACAACATTGACACACTATGTGATTGAGCTAATATTTGACCAAAGCACAACCATGGAGACAGTAAGACTTGACCCTTTAACCATCAGGCTGGGAGTCAGTAACCATAACCATGAGGCATCCATATACTCTCTAGGACGGTTGATGAAATAGGACATTCGATTAAAAATTCTAGTCACTGGTTCCATAGGTGACAATAATATTGCCTTCAGTACACAACAGAGGGTTTCGAGCTGTGTATGAGGTCAGAGAAGAATTTTTATTTTTTATTTGAGGCATGAAAGTCTTAGGAAAACTTATTAGTGCAACATGAAAAAGTGTAATCTTTCATTCAACTTTGCTACACAATGTAATGGAGACAATTTTTTAGCAAAAATAAAACTATGGGTATAAGGGACTTAAGCAAGCATCCTTCAAATTGGTAGTCATACATCTGAACCATTAGGCCGGCAATAATAGGATGATGAAAACAAACATATGGCTTTATGACGTTCTGTAGGAGGCTATTACACCATCTTCAGAATAGGACAGAGGGTTTTGTGGAGTGATGATGGAATAGATAGTAGAAATGTAGTTATTTGCAGCCTGAAATACTTAAGAATATATATAAAACCGGCAACATGAAAAAGATTAATCTTTCACTGAACCACAATAGTCTATGTAATGGAGCTCAGGTATGAGAAAGTGATGGCTATAGAGAAAGCAGGACTTGAACCTATAACTTTCACACTGAAAGTCTGAGATGTTAACCACGTGCCATCACTGCCACTCTAGTGAGTCTAAGAAAACATAAGTATGATACTTCATTAAAAAAATCCTAGTCAGTGAGTTTTCAAAGTAGACCGCTGCCTCCATTATTCGACAAAGGGTTTGAGAAGTTGTTGTGGGAAAGAGAAGGTATTTTGTTATTTGTGGCATGAAATACTTAGGAATATATATGTAAGAATCTCATTGCAACAACATGAAATGGTTAGCTTTTCTTTCAACGTTGGTACTCTGTGTACCCTATGTAATGTATCTCATATTTGAGCAAAGGACAAACTATGGAAACAGGAAGACCTCAACCATTAACTTTCAGTCTGTGAGTCAGTATCCTTGACGATTAGGTCATCAGTGACTCTTTTGAGGCGATGAAAACATACCTGTGACTTTAGACAAAAACAATTCTACTAAGTGAGCATCCATAGATTACTTTGACATCACCCTTCAGTACAGAACAGAGGGTTTTGAGGAGTGGACGAGGAAAAGGAGAGAAGATATTTAGTTATTTCCAGTCTGAAATTCTTAAGAATATTTATAAAACCTGTTAGTGCAACATAAAAAAAGACTAACTTTTCATTCAACTTTGACACGCCACATAATTTAGTTCACATTTGAGCAAAAGCACAACCATGTAGACAAAAATACTTAACTCATTAACCTTCAGACTCAGGGACATTAACCATTACACTACTACTGACTCTCTGAAGAGCTTGAAGAAAACATTTGTATGACATTTTGTCCAAATCTTTTAGTCAGTGAGATTCCATAGGTGACTATAACATCATCTTCAGTATAGAATAGATGGTTTTGAGAAGTGGATGCGGGAAAGAAAATATTTTGCTATTTGGGGACTGAAATATATAAACTTGTTTATGCAACATGAAAAAGATTAACCTTTCACTCAACCTAGGTATTTTCTGTAATGGCACTCACCTCCGAGCAAAATCATCAGTACAGGACAGAAAGACTAGCACATTTAACCTTCAGAGGACGTGCCTGTAACCTTAATTATTAGGCTGCCAGCAACTCTGTGTGAAAAATGGCGAAAACGTACCTTTGACATTCAATACAAATATTACAGTCAGTGAGCCTCCATATGTTAAAATTACATCTTCAGCAAAGGACAGAATGTTTGAAGAGTGAAGGCAAGAGGGAGAGAATATGTTTTGTTATTTTCAGCCTGAAAAAATGAATAATATATAAATATGCAAACATGTTAGTGCAACCTAAAAAAAGATTAAGCTTACATTGAAAATTGATATTCTATGTAATGGAGCTCATTCTTGAGCAAAGAAATGACCAATGTGACAGAAGACTTGCACTAATAGTAATTAGATTGAGAGTCTGTTACCTTAAGCACTTGGTCACTTCTGACTTTCAATTGTTGAAAGCATATGTATAATATTCGATCCAAAAATTCTAGTCATTGTGGTTCCATAAGTGACTATGACGTCACCTTGAAGCAACAGAGAGGGCCATATGCACAATGATGTGCCGGAGTGAGGCATTAGCCGTCATGGCTCAAAGCCTCACTCCGCCACTTCTGAAACACAAGGCGGCACTATATTTACAACGATATGGTGCAGCCTTGTGTTTCCCCCTGCGATGGCGCTACACTTAGCAGTGTAGCGCCAACGCAAGCACCCTTGCACTATGTCTGCATGCAGTGGAGAATTGTTTATGTGTATGAAGGTGGCCCTTTCTGCGCATAAACAATCCTGAAATGCCATTTTGTCACTTTCATGTGTGCTACTTAATGCTCACACATGAAGTCACAAAATGGCTTTTTTTAAAAAGATTGTTTATGTACAGGAAGAGCGACCTTCCTGTACATAAACAATCCATGGCATTTTGCTTCTTCCATGTGTGCTGCACATGGCAGCACACATGGAAAAAGGAAAAACGAGGACAAATATTGCATTTCTCCTTGTTTCGCCAACTTAAGACCAGGTTTTCCCTGGTCTTAATTTTGGCGCTGCCTCCTATGTAAACTGCCCTTGTACATAGGGGGCATTGTCAAAATCAATGGGTGCTGCAGTGGAAAGCCCACCACAACACCCCCTGGACACCCCTTTCACGCTAACCATAGCGTGAAAGGGGGCCTTATTTACAAGGCAGCGTTAAGGCACGTTAAGTGGCGTAACGCTGCCTTGTAAATAAGGCTAAGCCCTTATCTCCACCACAGCATTGATAAAAGTGACGTTGTAGTGGAAATAGGGGCTTGTACATATGCCCCAGAGTGTTTAGTTTTGTAGATTAGTGAGACTGAAAGATTTTGATTTGTGGGCTGAAACATTGCGGAAAATATACATCAGCTTGATAGTGCAACATGAAAAAGAATAATCGTTAATTTAACGTTGATACTCTATGTAATGAAGCTCACATTTGAACAAAAACAAAGCCATAGACATAGGGAACCTTGAACCTGCAACTCTCAAACTGTGAATCATACGAATCACTGACACAATATCGAAAGACAAAAAATCGACCTACAAATATATCGATACAAAATAATCGATCACATTATTATCGACATCATATACTTATTTAAAACATTACAAAAATATCGAACACACAATTTCGAACTACATAAATATAGGTACACAAAATATCGGCAACACAAATATCGAAATCCTAAAATATCGATGCTCAATAATATACATATACTTCATAACAAAATATCGTAAACTAAAATATCGACCACTAAAATATCTCCATTTTACTAATATCGACTATATAACATTTAATGAAAACCTAAAATCAAACTACATAAACACCAAATAATGTCTTTTATCTCTACACAAAATTATTATTAAACAATTATATATTTACTACATTTAAAAATGGATTTAAATAATTAACTCTTTACTAAAACATTATTAACAACATTCCTACATTAAACAACTATATTATTAAATTATACTTTATCAATTCATGCATCCAATACATAATATAATGTTTAGAAAAATACATATAGAATAATACACCACAAAACCACTAATTAGCGTTTTCCTTATTAGGAAACTAACTACCAGAAAAAAAAAAAAAAAATTCGAACTAACCAATAAAAACACTCCGAATTCAAACTGACCAATAAAACACATATTACAACATCCAAAGCACTATAAAAAGAAGTTCAACTTCATTCACAGTCCAAAACCAAAAAAACGAAATTGAATGAAGAGGAAAATCGACTGGATTGCAACTACAGATATAAGAAAATCAACATACAGGAAATGTTTAAAACTATCAAAAGTAAGTTAACTATATTATTCTCATGAAGACTCAAATAGAATAAATTGTAATTACAATATACATACACTATAAATAAATTAATGTCTTCTTTCTATTTCATGTTTTCACTACAGGAAACTCCAAAAGAAACTAAGAAAATACAGAACAGCACCAAAAAAGATACAACTAAAAAGTAAGTATTTCACAACCAAAAATCAACTAATAGATTAAAATACCACCCTAATTAAATCCCAATTGCAAATCCCCTAACCATTCCCTATAAAAATATAGAAACAATTATTACAACACATTTCCTTTTCTTTTCCAGACAAAGAAAATACTAGAGGAAAATCCCACAAATAAAGAATCAGGAGCATTCTACTCAAACACATCAAAACCAACTTTGTAAGTATATAGTAACTAAATCTTGTTTTTTTCTACTGAAAATTAATATAACATCATATATAATAACTATAATATATATTTTTCATAGATAAAGCTACATCAAAATGACTGAAGGAGCTGAATTCATAACAAGCCAGAAGGGAAAAATGTTACTATGCTATATGGGGTACACTTACACACAGGAAAAAGTGTATGGTTTAAAAGTTAACTGGAAATGCACTAAATACTACTCTAATAAGTGCTATGGGCGTGCTACAACACGACAAACAACAGTACTATACACTAGAGAACATAACCACCCACCAAACATTACTGAAATCGAAGTCAGATCTGCTTTAGAAACTATAAAGGAAGCTAGCACAAGTTCTCAAAAACCTACCAGTGTAATTTTAAAAGAGCAGCTTCCCAAAATTCCTAAAACTGCTACTACACAAATGCCATCTGTAACTTCACTCAAAAGAACTATTGCACGTACTAAAAAAACCACTACTACTTCAACCCCAATTCCTCACACATACAGTGAAGTTATTCTAAGTCCAGAACAAAGTATAACTTTCAACAAAGAACCATTTGTCATTTTTGATAATAAAAACAATGACAAAAGAATAATAATATTTGGAACAGCTAATAATCTCTGTAAACTACAAGAATCACATAACTGGATGATGGATGGGACTTTTACCATATGTCCCAAACCATTTTTCCAACTATATACAATACATGTCATATATCACAATTGCAATATACCATTAATTTACACATTATTACCAAACAAACATAACTCCACATACACTGAACTATTAAATATAATAAAACAAAAAACAAATGACTTTTCCCCACAAAAAATAATCCTAGATTTTGAACATGCAATGATTAATTCTATATTAAAAACACACCCCCATACCTCCATACAAGGCTGTTACTATCATTTTAATCAATGCCTATGGAGACACATGCAAAAATCAGCCCTAAGCATTGAATATGCAACTAATTCATCTTTTGCATATCAAATAAAAAAACTCATAGCACTAGCTTATGTACCTGACACAGACGTAACAGAACATTACAACATTTTAATAGACAGCGCCTTCTACAAACAAAATGAAGAAAAACTAAGTTCACTATTGGACTATTTCGAAGATACATGGGTCGGCAGACTACATAGATCTGGCCACAGAAGAAACCCTAAATTCTTAATTCCCTGGTGGAACGTATACAGAAGCACCTTAAATGGAGAATCCAAAACTAATAACGCAGTTGAAGGATGGCATAACGCCTTCCTACAATCAACAGGCAGAACAAAACCAACACTAGAAAGATTTATATCATGCCTACAAAAAGAACAGAGTTATCAAGAGTTCCGAATGGAACAATCCATAACTCAGCTAACTCCAAAAACCTCAAAACAAACTAAACAAATGTATAAATATCTAGAGCAACAAGTAAAATTGTACCCTACTACCAAAGGCCTAGAATACCTAAACATCATAGCTAAAACACTTCTTTAAAGTACAAATACAAATAAATGACTAATTACCCATTTTCAATAATATCAAACACATAAAATATATGTATCTTATTACAAAAATAATTACTGTGTGTAACATATTTATACATATTGTCAAAAATATATTAACACACATTAATAATATTTGTAATAAAATAAAAATGAACAATAATATTAAACAATACCCACCCACAAGAAATAATAAAAAATTAACTTACCACGTTTATTCCAAAGTCTGAAAAATCCATTTCCTGCTTACACAATCCAAACATTAAAAAAAAGGTTCCCAAAAAAAAATGCTAAAATACAACTGGCGATTAAATCCATAAGCCATTCACCAAATATCCTTCGAAAATCCATGAAAAACCCGAAAATAGCTAAAAATATTAAAAAACGATCCATGAAAACCGAAACATTTAAAGTAGTGTAAAAACCATATTGTTCAATAAAACGAACACACACTTCTTTAAAAAAAAAAAAGAGTCCATCCGAAACGAATAACCTAGAAAAGAAATAGTAAAAACAAAGCAACTGACATTCCCACCCACATAAAACAACACATAAACACGTACTAACAATAATACTAGATTTAAAACACTTCTAAATATACATTAAACACCTTAAACCTAACTTTCGAAACATGCCTACACATCGTTAAAAACACGTAAAAACACAACACGCAACTCTAACACATAACATTTCCAAATATAACTAATATATGTACAGCTACACTAAACATTATCTAACTAGGCTCAAAAGTAAATTTAAAACCATCTAAAACACATAAAACAAACCTTACCTTTCACGACGCGAAGTAACTCCCAACCGCGAGCTTCCCTTCAAACCAAATGACCCAAAACAACATTACCCGGTTACAAAATAGAGTGTCCAAAACATAATAAAACATTTAACTATACTAAAAAGCCCTAAATAAATCAGGTAAAACAGTAAATTCACACACAAATATTTTATATTATTTAGTAAAAATATACCTATTTTTTTAATTTACCTACAAATTGTCAACAAATGTTCCTAATTTGTAAAATTATATTAATAAATATTTTAAAATTTAAAATATTTATTATTATAATGTCTAAAAAGATAATACTACAGAACAATGTATGAAAAATTGTAAATTTTTTTTTTGCATAAATGCTAAAATTTTATTTATGTTAAAAAGATGTTTGTTTCGAAAACATTGTAAAAATAATTAATATTAATATTTTACATATTAATATTAATAAAAAAGGTATAACATGTTTGTACTACAAATATTAAAATGTTTATATATGAAAATATTTGTTAAAAGTTTTGTATAAAGATTGACAAAACCTATTGCTATGTTAATTTTAATTTAAAACACTACATTGTACAACATTATTAATAATCTTTATAATTTACTTAAAAATGTTTGAAAATATACTTAATGTACATAAAATTTGTTCTGACCTATATTCAATATGTTTGAATGTAATTACAATGTAAATAATACTATTTCTGAATGATCTTACTCAAATGAATAAACAATAACAAATTTAAAAAACTACAATAAAAACCATGTTCTTGTCTTATGAATTGTGTTTCTCTGATTATTAATATTAATCTTCTATTATGAATATTTAACATATAGAATAATTATTTTATAAAAAATTACAAATCAATCAATATTATAAAATTACAGAATGCCATTACCCATTATTCCAATACAAAATATTCATATATTTTACCTAATAATAATATTAAATATTCCAAACATATCAAATTAAAAGGTTACATGTATATATTATCCTAAACTATAAATATAGAATTAATTACTACAAATCCAATATATAAAAATACAATACAAATAATATTCACTTAAATATATTTTTATAACTACTATATCAATGTAATTTAATTAAATTAAATACCAGACAGATTAGAGTAGTTGCTGGACACTGACCATAAACAATTTACTATTCCCACTCCACTCTATAATAAATAAAAGTAGATGCTTGACACTGACCATAAATAATTTACTATTCCCACTCCAGTCTATAATAAATTAGAGTAGGTGCTGGACAGTGACCATAAATAATTTACTATTCCCACTCCAGTCTATAAAAAATTACAGTAGGTGCTGGACAGTGACCATAAATAATTTACTATTCCCACTCCAGTCTATAATAAATTAGAGTAGGTGCTGGACACTAACCATAACTAATTTACTATTCCCACTCCAGTCTATAATAAATTAGAGTAGGTGCTGGACACTGACCATAAATAATTTACTATTCCCACTCCAGTCTATAAAAAATTAGAGTAGGTGCTGGACAGTGACCATCAATAATTTACTATTCCCACTCCAGTCTATAATAAAATAGAGTAGGTGCTGGACACTAACCATAAAAAATTTAGTATTCCCACTCCAGTCTATAATAAATTAGAGTATGTGCTGGACACTGACCATAAATAATTTACTATTCCCACTCCAGTGTATAAAAAATTAGAGTAGGTGCTGGACAGTGACCATAAATAATTTACTATTCCCACTCCAGTCTATAATAAATTAGAGTAGGTGCTGGACACTGACCATAACTAATTTACTATTCCCACTCCAGTCTATAATAAATTAGAGTAGGTGCTGGACAGTGACCATAAATAATTTACTATTCCCACTCCAGTCTATAAAAAATTACAGTAGGTGCTGGACAGTGACCATAAATAATTTACTATTCCCACTCCAGTCTATAATAAATTAGAGTAGGTGCTGGACAGTGACCATAAATAATTTACTATTCCCACTCCAGTGTATAAAAAATTAGAGTAGGTGCTGGACAGTGACCATAAATAATTTACTATTCCCACTCCAGTCTATAATAAATTAGAGTAGGTGCTGGACAGTGACCATAAATAATTTACTATTCCCACTCCAGTCTATAAAAAATTACAGTAGGTGCTGGACAGTGACCATAAATAATTTACTATTCCCACTCCAGTCTATAATAAATTAGAGTAGGTGCTGGACACTAACCATAACTAATTTACTATTCCCACTCCAGTCTATAATAAATTAGAGTAGGTGCTGTACACTGACCATAACTAATTTACTATTCCCACTCCAGTCTATAATAAATTAGAGTATGTGCTGGACACTGACCATAATTAATTTACTATTCCCACTCCAGTCTATAATAAATTAGAGTAGGTGCTGGACACTAACCATAAAAAATTTACTATTCCCACTCCAGTCTACAATAAATTAGAGTATGTGCTGGACACTGACCATAAATAATTTACTATTCCCACTCCAGTCTATAATAAATTAGAGTAGGTGCTGGACACTGACCATAAATAATTTACTATTCCCACTCCAGTCTATAATACATTTGAGTAGGTGCTGGACAGTGACCATAAATAATTTACTATTCCCACTCCAGTCTATAAAAAATTACAGTAGGTGCTGGACAGTGACCATAAATAATTTACTATTCCCACTCCAATCTATATTGAATTAGGATTACTATATATGTTAGATTTTTTCAAACAATTACTAATTTGTAAACACTACCCACCCTTATCCCCTATAAATCCTACATCACTCTTATTAAATGAATTATCTTCTTAAAATTGTTAAATGTTAATTAAAATAACATTTCTAAATGGAAATAATTTTTTATGAATAATAAAATTTTGATATATTTATAAAACACTCCCCACCCTTATCCCCTATAACCCCAAAATACCACTTATGAAATTTTTTTTATTATTAAAAATATTAAAATTTACTTTTATTAAGAAATTAGAACTTTGCATTATATTTTTCAAAAATAAAATATTACATATATTTTGAATGCACTCCCCACCCTTATCCCCTATAACCCCCAATTCCCACTTATGAAATTTATTGTATTAGTAATTTATTTAATTTTACTTTTTAAACCCAAAAATTAAATTTCTATTTTTTTTTTATAAAATATTAAATATTTCTCAAAAACACTCCCCACCCTTATCCCCTATAACCCCAAAATCCCACTTATTAAATGTATTTTATTAGTAAAATGTTTAATTGTAAATTTTAATACAAAATTTTAAATTTAAATTTTTTTGAATTCAATATTAAATAATAAATATATATCTAAAACACTCCCCAGCCTTATCCCCTTTAACCCCAAAATCCCACGTATTACATTTATTTTCTTATTACAATTTTCACATTTAAATTTTTAAAACTAATTTGAAATGTTTTTATTTCTAAATATAATATTTCAAAATTTATATCATAAATTATTAAATTTTATTACTAAAATTTTTAATTTTAAATTTTCATACCAAATTTGAAATTTTTTTTTTAATTAAATATTAAATATTAAATATATATCTAATACACTCCCCACCCTTATCCCCTATAACCCCAAAATCCCACTGATTACATTTATTTTATTATTACAATTTTCACATTTAAAATTTAAAAACACATTTGAATTTTTTTATTTTTTTTTAAATATAATATTTCTAAATTTATATCCTAAAATATTAAATTTAATATTTATTTCCAAAACACTCCCCACCCTTAACCCCTATATACACAACATCCCACTAACAATATTTTTTTTCATTATTAAAATTTAAATATTACTATTTTGTTCAAAATTTAAATTCAAATTATACAAATATTTATTAAAATATTTTATTTCTAATATATATTTTTAAAACACTCCCCACCCTTATCCCCTATAAACCCAACATCCCGCTCCTAAAATTATATATCCAAATTTAAAAAATTATATTAATAATAGTTAAATAATTATATCCTAAAATATTAAATATAATATTTATTTCCAAAATACTCCCCACCCTTAACCCCTATATACACAACATCCCACTAAAAATTTTTTTTTTCACAATTAAATTTTAAATAATTGAATTTTGTTCAACATTTAAATTTAAATTCTACAAAAATTTATTAAAATATTTTATTTCAAATATATATTTTTAAAACACTCCCCACCCTTATCCCCTATAAACCCAACATCCCGCTCCTAAAATTATATATCAAAATTTAAAAAATTATATTAATAGAAAGAAAATTGTTATTTTTAATACACTTAAATAAACATTTGCTGACACTTCTAAACAATAATTTTTTACAAATCACAAAGTGACTTAATACTATACTTTTTCGATATTTTTACTACACGATATTATGGTGCCAATTCCGATCCGGTAAAAAAATTCCCCGTCCGACTCGTATCCGGATTTTTTTCCGTCCGAATCGTCAAAGTAGCGTACAAACTGCCAAGTACGATTCGAACGGAAAAAAGTCCATACGAATCGCATTGGGAAGATTTCCCCACACGTCCTCGGGTCGGGAAAAGTCACCGACACGTCCCCGGGCGAGAAACCCACCGTGCGGAAAAATAAAGTCCGACTGCGCAAGTACGATCCCTCCCGTCCTCCCCATTTCACAACCGTACGCAAAAAACACCGTCCGAACCGAACTCCCATAGCAACCATGGAGACATGTGCCCGCATACGCGCCGAACACCCCACCACCCCCCGCCCGCGTATGTACGCCCCGAACCCCCACCCGTGTATGTACGCACCAAACACCCACCCGTGTATGTACGCCCCCGAACCCCCCCCAGCCGTGTATGTACGCACCGAACCACCAGCCGTGTATGTACGCCCCCGAACCCCCCCCAGCCGTGTATGTACGCACCGAACCACCAGCCGTGTATGTACGCACCTAACACCCACCCCAGCCGTGTATGTACGCACCGAACCACCAGCCGTGTATGTACGCACCAAACACCCACCCGTGTATGTACGCCCCCGAACCCCCCCCCAGCCGTGTATGTACGCACCGAACCACCAGCCGTGTATGTACGCCCCCGAACCCCCCCCAGCCGTGTATGTACGGACCGAACCACCAGCCGTGTATGTACGCACCAAACACCCACCCGTGTATGTACGCCCCCGAACCCCCCCCAGCCGTGTATGTACGCACCGAACCACCAGCCGTGTATGTACGCACCAAACACCCACCCGTGTATGTACGCCCCCGAACCCCCCCCCAGCCGTGTATGTACGCACCGAACCACCAGCCGTGTATGTACGCCCCCGAACCCCCCCCCAGCCGTGTATGTACGCACCGAACCACCAGCCGTGTATGTACGCACCAAACCCCCACCCCAGCCGTGTATGTACGCACCGAACCACCAGCCGTGTATGTACGCACCAAACACCCACCCGTGTATGTACGCCCCCGAATCCCCCCCCCAGCCGTGTATGTACGCACCGAACCACCAGCCGTGTATGTACGCACCAAACACCCACCCGTGTATGTACGCCCCCGAACCCCCCCCAGCCGTGTATGTACGCACCGAACCACCAGCCGTGTATGTACGCCCCCGAACCCCCCCCCAGCCGTGTATGTACGCACCGAACCACCAGCCGTGTATGTACGCACCAAACACCCACCCGTGTATGTACGCCCCCGAACCCCCCCCCAGCCGTGTATGTACGCACCGAACCACCAGCCGTGTATGTACGCCCCCGAACCCCCCCCCAGCCGTGTATGTACGCACCGAACCACCAGCCGTGTATGTACGCACCAAACACCCACCCGTGTATGTACGCCCCCGAACCCCCCCCCAGCCGTGTATGTACGCACCGAACCACCAGCCGTGTATGTACGCCCCCGAACCCCCCCCAGCCGTGTATGTACGGACCGAACCACCAGCCGTGTATGTACGCACCAAACACCCACCCGTGTATGTACGCCCCCGAACCCCCCCCAGCCGTGTATGTACGCACCGAACCACCAGCCGTGTATGTACGCACCAAACACCCACCCGTGTATGTACGCCCCCGAACCCCCCCCCAGCCGTGTATGTACGCACCGAACCACCAGCCGTGTATGTACGCCCCCGAACCCCCCCCCAGCCGTGTATGTACGCACCGAACCACCAGCCGTGTATGTACGCACCAAACCCCCACCCCAGCCGTGTATGTACGCACCGAACCACCAGCCGTGTATGTACGCACCAAACACCCACCCGTGTATGTACGCCCCCGAATCCCCCCCCCAGCCGTGTATGTACGCACCGAACCACCAGCCGTGTATGTACGCACCAAACACCCACCCGTGTATGTACGCCCCCGAACCCCCCCCAGCCGTGTATGTACGCACCGAACCACCAGCCGTGTATGTACGCCCCCGAACCCCCCCCCAGCCGTGTATGTACGCACCGAACCACCAGCCGTGTATGTACGCACCAAACCCCCACCCCAGCCGTGTATGTACGCACCGAACCACCAGCCGTGTATGTACGCACCAAACACCCACCCGTGTATGTACGCCCCCGAATCCCCCCCCCAGCCGTGTATGTACGCACCGAACCACCAGCCGTGTATGTACGCCCCCGAACCCCCCCCCCAGCCGTGTATGTACGCACCGAACCACCAGCCGTGTATGTACGCACCAAACCCCCACCCCAGCCGTGTATGTACGCACCGAACCACCAGCCGTGTATGTACGCACCAAACACCCACCCGTGTATGTACGCCCCCGAACCCCCCCCAGCCGTGTATGTACGCACCGAACCACCAGCCGTGTATGTACGCACCAAACCCCCACCCCAGCCGTGTATGTACGCACCGAACCACCAGCCGTGTATGTACGCACCAAACACCCACCCGTGTATGTACGCCCCCGAACCCCCCCCAGCCGTGTATGTACGCACCGAACCACCAGCCGTGTATGTACGCACCAAACCCCCACCCCAGCCGTGTATGTACGCACCGAACCACCAGCCGTGTATGTACGCACCAAACACCCACCCGTGTATGTACGCCCCCGAACCCCCCCCCAGCCGTGTATGTACGCACCGAACCACCAGCCGTGTATGTACGCACCGAACCACCAGCCGTGTATGTACGCCCCCGAACCCCCCCCAGCCGTGTATGTACGCACCGAACCACCAGCCGTGTATGTACGCACCAAACCCCCACCCCAGCCGTGTATTTACGCACCTAACCACCACCCCACCAGGGAATGTACGGACCGCACCCCCACCAGTGCATGTACGGACCGTACTGACGCCAAAAAAACACGTACTGAACCCGGACAAACCATATTTACACAAGGAGAGTCAAGTAGAGTTTCCCCACACCACCAAACAGGCCCAACAACCCCACAAACATCACATACACTCACCTGCAACTGCCAAACTGCCAAACAGAGGCCCAAAACTCAATCACTCCTCATAACACACCCACACAAATTTCAAACACAGCCACACCCACAAATGGACCAATAAAAATGGACCACACACACAAACCATGAGCCTTTGCAACAGACCCACTGCTGCCAGAGCCCACAGACGACCCACACCACCATACTTGAACCTCACACTTGCATACCTTCACACAACCACCTACACAAACACCCCCTCATCACATTCACACACACACCTCCACTACCACACCCACACACCCACAGCCATCCACACCCACACCCCCACAACCACACCCCACGCCATGTCCACCACCAAGAATCCAAAGTTCACAAAGGAGGAGCTGGAGATCCTTGTCGACGAAATCCTCAGAGTCGAGCCACAGCTCTTTGGGACATTGGTCAGACAGACCAGCATATCCGAAAAAACCGCCATGTGGCAGAGGATCGTCGATTCTGTGAATGCTGTTGGGACAACCAGAAGGACCAGGCACGAGTGCCAATCCAGGTGGTACGATCTGCGGAGGACGGTCAAGAGGAAGATGACTGACAATCACAACCAGGGGAACATCACTGGAGGAGGGCCGCCCCCCAGACCGGTACTATACCATCCCTGGGAGGAGAAGGTGATGTCCACGCTGGCGGTGGAGGGACTACACGGACTGCCAGGACTCCCAGACCCTGGTGAGTACACAAACAACTCACCTCACATGGGGGGGATGCCATACACAATCAATCATGCATGCCACCCCCCCCAAGCCACCACCGGACACAACAACACTCCACAAACACACACATGCCACTGGCACCTCCATGCCCCATGCATCAATCAGGGCCATGCCAAGTCACAGGCCACACAAAACACCAACACAACACAGGATGTGGTCGATGCTGGGAGTGGGGGCAGCAAAACTAACATTGAGCAACTCACAAGCACACAACAATGCCCTCAGCCCATATGGCCCAGGGCACAGCCATACAAACTGTGTGTACCCACACAGTACTGTCTTGCCTGCAAATGATGGCTGCCATGCAGGATGCCATGGGTCTGAAGGCACAATTTGCACATAACAGCAGACAATGAAGATGCATCGCTCTGATAGAGTCTCAGCACACACCGCCACAGCAGCAGCCTACACTCAGACACACTGCCCAATGGGTGCCCGGAGAACAGGGACTAACTCACATGAACAAGCCAATGGCCATTCAAAGACCGGCTAACTGTGTGTGCCCAGGAAGCTGGCCTGAGGTGACAGAGAGTGACAAAGAGAGGGAGGGAGAGGGGGAATGAGAGGGAAGGAGACAGAGGGGGGACACAGGGAGACAGACAGAGGGAGGGAGTAGGGTGACAGAGGGAGACCGACAGAGGGAGGGAGGAGGGTGACAGAGGGAGGGAGGAAGGGAGACACAGGGAGACTAAATCACCCTTGGGTGGTGTGGCCATGTCCACTCGTCAGCCGGTGGACTGTGTGCATGCAGACCAGGTCTGGCAGTGCCTCAACCCCCCCTTCCGTAGATGAAGACCGGTCCATGTGTCAATCTGTGCACGAGTCCATCCGTGCTGCAGGCACAGACCTAACCACACACCCAGTATACCCACCCACCGTGTCGGTAAGAACCCTGTCACAAATGCTTCAGTCCCCTACCTGCAACATCAAATTGCCTTGCCAAAACACCATTTGGCCACGTACAGTGCAACACGTAAGGCGCCTCTGCATGGCTCGCTACGCCCGCACACCACACTGCTGACTGTGTACCCAAATAGATGCATCAACTAAGATTGTGTCTCACACATGCGTAAAGCCCTGACAGCTGTGGCCAAGGGACATAGCCATGCACAAGTGCACTGTGAGAGGAATGCAGGACAGATCCAACTACCCAGAGGAAGAGTGCCAAATCAGAAATGCATGCAACATGGATGCCACATGTGACACTGTTAACATTGTCTCTCTCACACACAGGTCAACGTCGACGAACACCCCCCAACACTGGGGGGGAAGTCACACAGGACCAGGCTCCGCGGGATGATGACCCCACCGCCAGCGATGACTCTCACCACTCCGTGGATGACCCAGACCAACCTGGCCCCTCTGGTGTCCAACCACCTGCAGCACCTGCGTCAGGTACAACTGTGCCAACCACCACCCCCATTCCTGCCACATCCCAGGAGACGTCCAGGAGCCCTGCCCGCACACGACCACCCAGCCAGTCTGCCCAGGAGGGACACGGTCCTCCGGGCACCCAGGAGGAGGCAGGCGGCAACGCAGATGCCATCCCTCAGGGGTCCCGGAGACCCGATGCACCCACAACGGCAGGCCAGGTGCACGTGGGCAGGGGTGGCGGGAGTGGAGGACGGCGGAGGCGCGAACCTGACCAGGCAGCTCAGGACCCGGTAGTGTCCCAGGTCAGCAACATCCTGGATACATACCGGCGTGACACCAGGGGCATGGACCAGATTGCGTCCACCCTCAATGACATCAAGGGGACCCTCCAGGAGATGAAGAGCCTGCAGTCCCAGCAACATGCCTGTCAACTGCAACACCAAGGAAGGATGGAGGATAGACAGGCTGAGCTCGTGGCGGTGCAAACCCAAATGACCGGTGTACTCCGTCGGATTGCCGACAACATGGGCAACCCTCCCTGTGGCACCAGGCGAAGGCCATTACCAGACACAGGGAGGGATCAGGAGGAGGAGGATTCATCCGACGGAGCGTCACAGACATCGTCACGGACTGCTTCCGAGGGTCCCCGCAGGAAGGTGGGTCGTCCACGAAAAAGACTGTGAGAGTCAGCAGAACATCACCATCTCCCAGGTCACCTGGCCTGGCACCTGGCCCTCTGGCCCAATAGCAGCACATGACATTCTCTGCCACATGGACTTGCTGGTCACTGTCTGACCTATGTTGACGAAGACTGTGGCATGGACTCTGACATTTTGCTACGACAAGGATACCAACTCCCCCAGTGAACTCTGGATTCTACACTCCCGCTGTGCACCTCTTGTCATCCCCACAAACCCGTACCCCACCACAAATAAATGAATCACACTTACAAGATGATGCCGTGATTCTACATTATTACAATACATGTGTGTGTCGTACAGTCAAAGCATGCCTGATCTCAGAATTAACTCCAACCATCCAAACCGTGGGGTCGCAGTCTTGCCCAGGACACACATGGGTCCCAATGTCTCATCTGATACAGACATGGAGTACCAAACTCACCTGTGCTGGGCCCAACCAGCTGAGTGGTTCCCGCACAACTGTGGCAACAGACACATTCAGGGGAGCAACAGTCATGCGCAGAGGTCAGGGATCATGTGGAGTGACCTGGCTTGCCGCTCCCAGGTATGTCTAGACATGTGTCCCTACAATGTGCAGCATGCTTGCGTCAGGCGGATGTTGAGAATGGTGGCTAGGCCAAGGTTGGATGCATGGAGATGCCAGAATGCAGTTTAGGATCACTGTGCCACATGGTTGTGTTGGGGTTGTGGGCTGCATCATGAGTGTGGGCGTGGATCTAGAAGGTCATCCTGCAGCTGGCTGTGAAACATTCCCCCCATCCCGTTAGGACGTTGATGTGGCCTGGTTGCCCGACGCAGTAGCAGAGCTGTGCAGATGCACTCCGGATATGGACAAGTACCATGGGAGTCGTGAGGCACATGTCCGTAGACTGCAGGGTAGGATTCTACACAGATGTTGTAGTTTCCCTGGGGGATGGTCTCTCTTGCCTTGAGGTGGATGGAACTGTGCATCTTGTGCATAATACAGTTCCCACTCCCTGACAAACCCCTAGCATCTTGTCACTCTACACATAGACACATATGCACCACCTATGAAAACTATGCCAGACCTGCGGCACGCACAGTGGCAACAGGGCACCATTGACAGGGAAGAGGCACCTTGGAGACAGAGGGACAAATTTATTAGTCATGTGTGTTGGAATGACAATGATACTCTGTCAACACATACACAGGTCATGTGGATGTACATGTGGGAGCAACACTGGCACCCCCCATTGCAACACAGATGCTGGCATCCCATTGACCTGGCACACAAGTGACGGATAACAGCTAAACACCCCCTGCTGCCACGGAGAGGCCGCTATACACCATTGAGGCCCTGATGGGGCAATCACACACCATGTCAACCCGGTGCAACCTGTATGTTTCCGAGGCCAGTGTTACACACAATGATGGCCTCATCACAATCCCCAATCCCCTGCCACATGACAGTCACCAAGTCTGACCATGGCTCCAGGTGAAGCCTGCCCCATGTCATGTTCCCCATGTAGGATCACCATGTATGCAAATGGAACACACATGAACCGGAGAAGTGCACACAGACTACAAACAATTCACACACCCAAAACGACGTGAGGCATCCCTTACCCTGAGGAGATTTCAACACTTGCCCGTGCATGTGACGCTGAATCAGCACATGTCGCTGTGTTCATGAGGAGTAGCAGGAGCACAACAATGCCACCAGCAGACAGCATGCACATGGACCTGTGGAAGAGAGACACACAAGGATTCAGCACAAAGGAGCACATCCGCAAGCATGTACTTAACACGTATCATGTTGTTAACATGACAGGTGACAATGATGACCCTCAGACAACATCCTTCCATTGCGCCATCACTTGAGTGACACTTCAATACACACCACTGACTCACTTGGCAGACATGCAGATGGACACACACATTGCAACACATGCCACACACGGCCCAATGCGTGCACACTCAGACACTGGAACTCACCACTAAGCAAAGAAGTTGCGTATGAGCCGACTCCGCATGTCCTCCACAGCCTCCTCCTCCTCCACATCACTTGCCCCGTCACCAAGCCCTTCATCCTCCACGGGTGGATGGTCCTGGTCATCTTGATCCAGTATGAGTGGAACAGCTTCCTCCACTGCCATGTTGTGCAGCATGCAGCAGACGATGATGATCTTGCACACCTTCACCGGGGCATATGGGAGTGCTCCGCCGGTCTTGTGGAGGCACCGGAATCGGCTCTTCAGAAGTCCAAACGTCCTCTCAATGACTCTCCTGGTCCGCCCATGTGCGTTGTTGTAGAGGTGCTCGGCAGCCGTGCTGGGGTTGCGGACAGGCGTCATCAGCCATGGCATGTTGGGATAGCCAGCGTCCCCTACAAGGAAACATCATGGACAGAAGTGTGTCAGCACAGGCAGTGAGATTGGAAGATGACGCCAAACACTGAACTGCCAGAGTCTACCCACCAACAATACATGCTCGCTCGTTCCGCAGCTGCAGCATCATTTCTGGCACCCTGCTACGCCTCATGATGAAGGCATCGTGTGCTGATCCTGGAAAGCGAACACAGACATGTGAAATCACCATGTTGGACAGACACACCACAAGGGCATTAATGGAGTGATAATGTTTGCGATTCCTATACACCACCTCCTGTGCCTGTGGTGGTACCAACGCAACATGTGTCCCATCTATGGACCCAATGACATGGGGCATCCCTCCCAGGGCATAGAACTCACGCTTGACATCTGTCAACTGCTCACGATTTGGGAATTTAATGTACTCATCCAGGTGAAACAACATGGCCTCTAAGAAATCATGCAGAACACGGCTGAACATCGTCTGGGACATGCCCCCGACATCAGCAATGGTATGTTGGAACGTACCCGTGGCAAGGAAATGTAGGGCTGCCATCACCTTCAACTTGGGTGTCAGTGCACTTGGATACCTGTGGCGCGGGAGGAGTTGTGCTTCCAGCCGGCCAGTCAACTCATCAATCAACCGTTGGCTGAATCTGTAGCGGCGTATACAGTCCCGTTCATGCAGGGCAGCAATGTCTGGCATACGTCGAGGGAGAGGCGGAGCCCTGCAGTGAAATGGAAGGAACACCTAAGAGTGAGCACTGTACAACAACATCGTCAATGCACTGAGCACATGTTACACAGCCAATACACATATGCCACGTTGTGAGTCAGGTCTGTGCCACAGTTCCTGGACACGAACGCCAGTCAGGTTACACTCCTACCAAGGGACAGCCACTAACGGAGGGGGGCAAGATCACGATGACATGGCATGAGACTAGCTGTGGGCCAGTGTAAGTGAACATGCACACGCATCACAGGATTCACAGACATCCACACATGTGCAGAAGTAGTATGCGTATGGTACAGACAGGTAGTTGGATGCGATATGCACTGGTCACATGTCATAGGAATAGGACAGGCCACACACATTGCCTTTGAGGAGTACATGTCGAGACAGAACATACATAGGGAGCATGTGGATATGTACTTGTGTTGATACTCCGTGTAGTTGCATACATACACACCTCATGGCAAATCACATATGTGGGCTGGTGTGCGGAACAGTGTGCCATGCCCATCGACACACAGACACATGTTGGCAGCAGCAACTGCTGACACATTGAATCACACACCTACAGCAAAATCATGGAAAGACATGCCACACACATGACACGGTTGCAGCATGCAACGCAGCCATACACGTGTCATATGTAATATTCCGTGTACCTGGCATCAGGGGACAGGTGCGGGTGTCCGTGACTGGGACATGCAAGTGACTCATGGCTCCACTAGTGTGTACGACATGCACACATGTCAAAGGAGTGCAGGGGATGTGTGGTACAATGCGCACCATCACACACGACATGTGTACACAGCTCATCGTACATGTGCTTTGCCCACACCTCAGGGGTAAAGTGCCACATCACATCCTGACACACCTGTGTCACACACAGGTGGTATTGCACAGACAATGCATTGGTGTCCACCCTTGGCAATACCTGTCCGCTCCATTCCTGTCTGTGTGCCGCCTGTCACCACTGACAGTTGTAATACGCACCGTACATACGCTCGGAGCGCGTGTATAGGGTCCCTGGGCCAATATTGCCGCTGGCGTATGCGTACGCCACAGTAGTACGGACTGTACACGCGCTTGTGCGGTCCGGATCACAATATGGGCGCTGGCGTATGCGTACGCCACAGTAGTACGGACTGTACACGCGCTTGTACGGTCCGGATCACAATATGGGCGCTGGCGTATGCGTACGCCACAGTAGTACGGACTGTACACGCGCTTGTACGGTCCGGATCACAATATGGGCGCTGGCGTATGCGTACGCCACAGTAGTACGGACTGTACACGCGCTTGTACGGTCCGGATCACAATATGGGCGCTGGCGTATGCGTACGCCACAGTAGTACGGACTGTACACGCGCTTGTACGGTCCGTACTACTGTGGCGTACGCATACGCCAGCGCCCTTATTGTGATCCGGACCGTACAAGCGCGTGTACAGTCCGTACTACTGTGGCGTACGCATACGCC
Organism: Triturus cristatus; assembly: GCF_964204655.1. Taxonomy (NCBI): domain Eukaryota; kingdom Metazoa; phylum Chordata; class Amphibia; order Caudata; family Salamandridae; genus Triturus; species Triturus cristatus. The sequence continues at coordinate 542,660,784 of NC_140593.1, forward strand.
AGCGCCCATATTGTGATCCGGACCGTACAAGCGCGTGTACAGTCCGTACTACTGTGGCGTACGCATACGCCAGCGCCCATATTGTGATCCGGACCGTACAAGCGCATGTACGGTCGGTATCACTGCTTGTGGGGTGCCCTAGGGCGTGGAACGCACCGTACCTGTGTGTAAATGTATGAAAACACATAGGGGACACATGAGGGACAAGTATAAGGGCCTAAATGCCTGATGGTTGCCATGGAGACTGAGTTAAATTTTTGATTTTGAGCACCAGGTGCACAGCAGAAGTCAGTTTGAAAGAATCTACATTGTTGCAATGTGGATGTTGACTTGACATCATTATCAAAACTGAAACCATGCAAAGCCACACACTGGGGTAGGTTTGAAGGGATTGGATGAAACGTAGGATGCTAATGTGACTGACCAATCAATCTGTACTCCTATACATGAACAGGCCAGCCAGGCATATATAAGGCAGCCAGGTCCCATGAGAGAGCACTTGCCTGCACATCCATTCATCCATTACCACTGCTGCTGATAGTGATTCCTCTGGCACCATGTCCAGGACTGTGGAGAGGTCACAGCCATTCACCCAGGAGGAGAACCTTGCCCTGATAGATGTGATCCTCCCACAGTTCCAGAGCCTGTATGGTCGACCAGGGGTTCAGGTGAGTGCAGACTCCACTAGCTTAGACTGTGCCCCTTTTGTGTGACAGTGACTTCTGGCATTGTGTCCATGTGTGACAGACATGCACTGTTGTTTGGAGTGGGTCCCAGGGTGTGGAAGGCCTCATGTCACCCATGCAGAGCATGCTGTGTTTCCTGTGTGCACTCCTCACTTGCATAGTGCCTACTGTGACAATGAATGCAAGGTGCATGCCACATTCTGCCTGCATACTCCTCCTGGGGATGTTGTTTCCACAGTCCTGATGTGATCCTGTGTTCCCCCCAGTGTGACAGGTGTCAGTACCCATGGATGTGTGTTTGTTCAGTGTACCTGTGCTGTGAGTGTCCAAAGGCCGTGTTCGTCCCCTGCACATTGGTGTGTGTGTTAGTCCCCTGTCATGTGGGTGAGTGCATATGGGGAGTGTTGCACACAAGCAGCATGAGGGATGGATATGGCCTGGCCATCGGATGTGAGCAGGGAGCAGTGCTGTGTGCATGCCGTGCTGAGCCAGCCCCACACCTGTGACACCCCCGTCTACTGGCACATGGGCAGAGTGAGGTGTGTACCCGCAGTTGGCAATGCCATGTGATTGTCCTGTACCTGTGTGTGTCTGTGTACTCTGCTGAGGTAGCATCAGTGTGCTGGGGCAGGTGACTGCTGTGAGGTGCTGTACATAATCCTGGTGTAGCCTGTGAGGCACAGTGTGATCCCTGGTCAGTGAGTGTGTGGTACCCCTCATGCCACCCGTGTGCTTCCACTGGCACGTAGTGCATTTGGCCTTCCACAGTGGATAATGTCCCTATGACAAAGGTGCAATTAGTTGCATGCATACCATGGCCTGTTCATAATGAGGATTGTTCTATATGTGTGTCTCTGTGTCTTTGCTCATGTGGATTAATGTATTCTCTCTTTTGCATCCTCACAGGTAGGCGCCATTGCCAAGGGGGAGATCTGGAGGGAAGCCGTCAGTGCCGTGAGGGGTACAGAGGGTCGGAGGCGGAGCCTGTCTCAGGTGAGGAAACGCTGGCAGGACATCCGGTGCTGGACGAGGAGGATTGCACGGCTCCTGCTGGGGGACTCACCTGAGAGCCGTAAGAACCGTGGCCGCCGTCGTCTGACCCACATCCAGAAGCGTGTGCTGGCGGTGGTCTTCCCCGATATGGACAGGCGCCTACAGGAGAGGCAGCAGCAGGAAGGGGGTAGGTACATGTGTGTCAGTTGTGTGTCCCCAGCCAATGTAAGTGTGCAGTTGCATGGATACACTGCCAGGGTTTGATTGTGCAGTGCGTCAACTTCTCCACAAAGTAGCACAGTGCTGTTCTCACTCCCTCCCTTCCCCTCCTTGCAATGTGTTCCCTGGTCTGTCGCCACTCTTGCACAAGGTTATTTATGCAGGCAGTTCATGCAGGTGCCCTATGCTATCAGCATCATGTGTGGGGGTGATGTGCCACAGGTATGGGGACCTTGCGTGTGCCATGGCCAATTTCAGTCATTGTGGTGTCCATGTCACTTGGCACTGATTGTGAATCACGACATAGGGGTGTGTCTCCAAAATGTACAGCCTTCCAGCATGCATGTCCAATTGTGTGCCCTCTGACATGATGTGCCTGAGTGGGAGGCCTGCTAAGTGCAGGGACGGTTGCTTAATTTGCAGTCATGTCCATCCTGGACCATGGAGGAGTGTGGGCACTACTGTGCCCTGGGGCACCTCTTCCTAGGTATCATGTGCGTCATCCAACAATATGGCCATTCACTGTGTCTTTGCCATGGGTTGCGTAGGGTGGCATTGTACCCTGGGCTCAACTGTTAGGACCTACAGGTTGCTACATGTGTCCACTGTACAGGGGGACCCATTTTGCTTGTGCATACTCACAGTGGGCATTACCTGTGTGTGTTGTTGAGACAATCTGATGATGTTTGCCTGTCAATGATGTGTGGACATGGCCACCAGGGGCTGTGTGTTTACAGTCATGAATTAGTGGAGGCCATGTGTTTCCATCCCAGAGTAAGAGGTGTACATACTTTCTCCGTCTCAATGAGATTGTCTCAGGTGTGGGTGGTTTGTGCGTACAAGGCCTACATGTCAGAAGCTTCATCCTCCTTGCTGGGTTTAGCCTGTGTGTGATGTTTGACTGGACATACGCTCAAGGTGCAGTGACCCTGTCATGTGTGGCCTGGTTTCATGTATTGCCTTTGCAGCATGCGGCAAGAGTAAATGGATATGATTCATGCTCATCCCTTTTTGACGACGCAGTGTGGTGCAGGTGCTGTGCACATTTGTCCCCAGAGGCTGACTCCTCTCTAAAATTTCAGGTGCAGTGATTTGCTGTTGTGTCATGATCTCCATTGTGTCTCAGTGGCATGGTGGGTAGAAAAACTGTGTGTTCCATGGCCTACATGTGTACATTGTTTTGTAGGTGTTACTCCTGTTGCTTTTCAGGCTATGCAATGTGACCTATGTATATTTGACTCATGTGACATATGTGTACAGGTGTCTGATTTTCTCCTGTCTCTTCACCTTGCCCACAGCATCGCCGGGGGACACGGAAGGAGACACTAGCACGGACCGGGAGGAGAGATTGAGCACCAGTACCAGCAGTGCTGTCCTGTCTGGCACATGGAGTGGCACGGAGGCCGAAGGGAGTGAGGCGGAGGACCTGTTGACTGCCAACACAGACTATGACGCAGACGGGTCCGAGGCTGAGCTCCCAGAGGTGGCGGAGTCTGCCCCCCCAGCTGATGGCAGCCCTCCACATCCCCCCGCCACCTCAGGTTCCATCACCGGCCTCCCACATGCTCGTGGCCCTTCCCTCCGTGCTCGGTCCCCACATGTCTCCTTCCTGCCAGGCACCGCACCCCCTGCCCCTGTCACCACTGCTGCGGTGAGTGCGGAGTCTGTGGACATCCTGAGGCAGTTGCAGGTTGGTCAGACTGCGATGCTAAATGTCCTCCATGCCCACACCCAGGTGCTGACCCAGATGGAGGCATACATGGAGGGCATGTCGGCTGCGCAGTCTGACCAACGGCAGTTGCTGAGGTCCATAGACTCCACACTGACTGCAGCACTGGATCTCCTGCAGCGCTGCGTAACACCCCCTACCCCTGCCCCATCCCCAATTCCCACTCCCGTGCCTGTCCCACGCACATCCAGACGTCAGCGTGCACGCACCCCAACAGACACAGGCACCACACCACCAGGGAAGTCGAAGCGCACACCTCCTGTCACGCACACACAGGGTGAGGAAGGCACACCCACTGGGTCGGGGGGGAAACGTAGAACACGCAGCCACAGTGGGAGTCCGCATTCCACACAACCCACTCCCTCCAAATCCACTCCCCTTAGCTCTCCTGGCCAACAGTCAGTGACAGCATCATCCACTGCGAGTGTGCCCCCCAGCCCCAGGATGACACCACCCCGCAAGCGGTGGAGGCGGGACCCGGCCAGGGGAGTTGAGTCCCCCACCCTGTCCACACCCTCCCCCAGTGGCGCTGCGACCCATCCCTTTGCCCCCCCCCCCTCCTTGGGGCCTGTGGTTGGATTGGGTACGGGGGAGTCGCTGGGGGAACTTGCCGACGTGTGCAGCGCCATTCTGTCCTCCACCTTTGGCGCTGGCACCCCCCCTGTGGCAGATTCATCCCTCCCTGCACCCACAACACCTACCCTTTCCCCTCCTGTCCCTGCGGTGCCTGTTTCCACCCTCCCCCCTGATGCCCCCTCTTCTGTGGATGAAATGGACTTGTGAACTGTGCAGCCAAGCTAGGGGACACACGTCCCGATGTGTACCCCCCCCCCGGACATTGCTGCTGGGCTGGCCCATGGCCCTTGTACATAGTGGACATTTTCTCTGATATATTTTCCTGCTGAATAAAGCCTTTTCTTTTTGTTTTGCACACTGATGCTTTCCTGGACTTGCTGTTGGTGCTGGTGCTCCCTGCGTTGGGGTGGTGATAATGTGTTAGGGGTCTGTGAAATGTTGGAGTGTGCTGCTCATGGGGTGTACCCTGCCATCTGCGTGCCATCACAAAGGTCTCTGCAAATGGTATTTGGTCATGTTTGCTCTCACTGTATGGTGACATTGTCCCAAGGTGTGTTCCGTCCTCTGTGGCCCAGCCCATTTTTCCTGCAGGGTGTCTCCCAAATGCTGTGCTGTGCTGTGTCTACATTTCCTGGATGTGTGAGGGTTGCCTTTCAATATAGCCATGCTGGCTCAGCGATGTCTCCGCCTGCATCTGGGGTATCACCCTTGTAGGTCACTGAACTTGTTGATGGGGTATATTGTCCGATGTCTGGGCACTGCTGGGAGTGATAGGTACACACCCCTCCTGTGTCTGGGCACTGCTGGGAGTGATAGGCACACACCCCTCCTGTGTCTGGGCACTGCTGGGAGGACCCTGCACCCACCCCTCCTGTGTCTGGGCACTGCTGGGGGTGTTTTGCACACCCCATTCTTATAGCAGGTTCGGTGCGTACATGCACGGGTGGGGTGGGTGTTAGGTGCGTACATACACGGGTGGGGGTTTGGTGCGTACATACACGGCTGGGGGGGGTTCGGGGGCGTACATACACGGGTGGTGGTTCGGTGCGTACATACACGGGTGGTGGTTCGGTGCGTACATACACGGCTGGGGTGGGGGTTTGGTGCGTACATACACGGGTGGGCGTTTGGTGCGTACATACACGGGTGGTGGTTTGGTGCGTACATACACGGCTGGGGTGGTGGTTTGGTGCGTACATACACGGGTGGTGGTTCGGTGCGTACATACACGGCTGGGGGGGGGTTTGGTGCGTACATACACGGGTGGTGGTTTGGTGCGTACATACACGGCTGGGGTGGTGGTTTGGTGCGTACATACACGGCTGGTGGTTCGGTGCGTACATACACGGCTGGGGTGGGTGTTAGGTGCGTACATACACGGGTGGGGGTTTGGTGCGTACATACACGGCTGGGGGGGGTTCGGGGGCGTACATACACGGGTGGTGGTTCGGTGCGTACATACACGGGTGGTGGTTCGGTGCGTACATACACGGCTGGGGTGGGGGTTTGGTGCGTACATACACGGGTGGGCGTTTGGTGCGTACATACACGGGTGGTGGTTTGGTGCGTACATACACGGCTGGGGTGGTGGTTTGGTGCGTACATACACGGGTGGTGGTTCGGTGCGTACATACACGGCTGGGGGGGGGTTTGGTGCGTACATACACGGGTGGTGGTTTGGTGCGTACATACACGGCTGGGGTGGTGGTTTGGTGCGTACATACACGGCTGGTGGTTCGGTGCGTACATACACGGCTGGGGTGGGTGTTAGGTGCGTACATACACGGGTGGGGGTTTGGTGCGTACATACACGGCTGGGGGGGGTTCGGGGGCGTACATACACGGGTGGTGGTTCGGTGCGTACATACACGGGTGGTGGTTCGGTGCGTACATACACGGCTGGGGTGGGGGTTTGGTGCGTACATACACGGGTGGGCGTTTGGTGCGTACATACACGGGTGGTGGTTTGGTGCGTACATACACGGCTGGGGTGGTGGTTTGGTGCGTACATACACGGGTGGTGGTTCGGTGCGTACATACACGGCTGGGGGGGGGTTTGGTGCGTACATACACGGGTGGTGGTTTGGTGCGTACATACACGGCTGGGGTGGTGGTTTGGTGCGTACATACACGTGTGGTGGTTCGGTGCGTACATACACGGCTGGGGGGGGGTTCGGTGCGTACATACACGGGTGGTGGTTCGGTGCGTACATACACGGCTGGGGTGGGGGTTTGGTGCGTACATACACGGCTGGTGTGGTGGTTTGGTGCGTACATACACGGGTGGTGGTTTGGTGCGTACATACACGGCTGGGGTGGGGGTTCGGTCCGTACATACACGGGTGGGGGTTCGGGGCGTACATACTCTGCTGGTGTGGTGGTTTGGTGCGTACATACACGGGTGGGCGTTTGGTGCGTACATACACGGGTGGTGGTTCGGTGCGTACATACACGGCTGGGGTGGGTGTTAGGTGCGTACATACACGGGTGGGGGTTCGGGGCGTACATACACGGCTGGGGGGGGTTCGGGGGCGTACATACACGGGTGGTGGTTCGGGGCGTACATACACGGCTGGGGTGGGTGTTAGGTGCGTACATACACGGGTGGGGGTTCGGGGCGTACATACACGGCTGGGGTGGGTGTTAGGTGCGTACATACACGGGTGGGGGTTCGGGGCGTACATACACGGCTGGGGTGGGTGTTAGGTGCGTACATACACGGGTGGTGGTTCGGTGCGTACATACACGGGTGGTGGTTCGGTGCGTACATACACGGCTGGGGTGGGGGTTTGGTGCGTACATACACGGGTGGGCGTTTGGTGCGTACATACACGGGTGGTGGTTTGGTGCGTACATACACGGCTGGGGTGGGTGTTAGGTGCGTACATACACGGGTGGGGGTTTGGTGCGTACATACACGGCTGGGGGGGGTTCGGGGGCGTACATACACGGGTGGTGGTTCGGTGCGTACATACACGGGTGGTGGTTCGGTGCGTACATACACGGCTGGGGTGGGGGTTTGGTGCGTACATACACGGCTGGTGGTTCGGTGCGTACATACACGGCTGGGGGGGGGTTCGGGGGCGTACATACACGGGTGGGCGTTTGGTGCGTACATACACGGGTGGTGGTTCGGTGCGTACATACACGGCTGGGGTGGGTGTTAGGTGCGTACATACACGGGTGGGGGTTTGGTGCGTACATACACGGCTGGGGGGGGGTTCGGGGGCGTACATACACGGCTGGTGGTTCGGTGCGTACATACACGGCTGGGGGGGGTTAGGGGGCGTACATACACGGGTGGTGGTTCGGTGCGTACATACACGGCTGGGGTGGGGGTTTGGTGCGTACATACACGGCTGGTGTGGTGGTTTGGTGCGTACATACACGGGTGGGGGTTTGGTGCGTACATACACGGCTGGGGGTTCGGGGCGTACATACCAGGGTGGGGTGGGGGTTCGGGGCGTACATGCACGGGTGGCGCTTGGGTGCGTACATACACGGGTGGGGGTTCGGGGCGTACATACCAGGGTGGGGTGGGGGTTCGGGGCGTACATACACGGGTGGCGCTTGGGTGCGTACATACACGGGTGGCGGTTCGGGGCGTACATACACGGGTGGGGGTTCGGGGCGTACATACACGAGTGGGGGTTCGGGGCGTACATGCACGGGTGGGGGTACGGGCCGTACTTCCACGGGTGGGGGTACGGTCCGTACATACCCCTGCCCACGCTCTGCGTGCCTGGGTACGGGCCGTACCCATGCCTTTGGTGTGTGGGTACGGTGCGTCCCACCATTGTTGCGGGCCGTGGGGTCCGCACCGTACACAGGCCTTGGGGGCGTGGCTACGGGTCGTACCACGCGTACCCCTACATGACCCCAGCAATGCTGGTACGAGCTGTACCAAGGCCTTTCTGACGTGGGTACGGGCCGTACCGCTATTGTTGGAGTGACGTAGGGGGACGCGTGGTACGTTCCGTACCCACGCTCTTGCGGCCTGGGTAGGGTACGTACCGGTTCGCGTGACCATCCACTTCCGTTGTGGCGGACGCTTGCGTTGCTGGCCTTGCCCCCACCCCCTGGAAGTGACCAGGCCCTGATGGTCAGGTATGTCCAGGCCATGTGTGATTTGGTACCATGTGTTGGTGTTGTGTGTCCTGCCCCTGCCCCCCCCTTTGCCCCTGGTTGTTGTGCTGACCTTCTGCGGCGTCTGCGTCGGTTCCTGTACGCCAGGTGGACTGCTAGGAGGGCAGGGATGGCACGTAGGTTCGGGTCCATGTCTGTTCGTCGCGTCCAGCTGCTCCTTGCGTGTGTCGTCCTGATTTCCCGGCAGTTTTTGGCAGCCGGTAAATATTTTCCGTGCGGGATGACGTCGGTTCGAATCGTACTTCCTGGTTCGTGAAACGTAGGCTGGATGCGTACCGACGTCACGTCGGCTCCTTTCAGGATCGGAATTGTGTTTAGTTTCTGTTCGGTCGGTGTTTTGTTCGAATCGTACGGAAATGGTGTTTCCGTATGATTCGTACTTGCATTTTCGGATGGATTTCGCACCGGGTACGAGTCGGACGGAGAAAAGGCTCCGTCCGACGGTTCGTACCCGGTTTTTACCGGATCGGAATTGGCACCTAAGTCTTTCGATATACTATACCTCGATATTTTACTACACATCACAATCTCGACATTTTTTACATCGATATTGTTGACAGAGATATATTGTTCCATCGATATTTTGACTTCGATATTTCTGTATATCGATATTACATTTCCGATATTTTGTCTACTCACCGAATCATACAATTGAACCATCAGGCCAATCTGGTCGAGTGTTGGAAAGGGGAAATACTTGAGAGCCAAAGGCCTCAATCGTTTCATAGGGCAGTAGCAAAATGTACTTGTCTAGACCGCAAGCGATGAAAGTGGAGTCCAGACTGTAATAGGAATTGGGAAAGTATAATTATCCAACCAGTTGATATAATGTGATCGTGAGCATTCCCCCATCGATGAGCTTCCAATGATGAGGTTTAGAATCCTTCCTTTATTACCGTCAGGTGGGTTGAGTGCTGGATGATGTTGTGGATCTATAGAATGTTCTTATGGGCTATCAATTATTTGTATTTAGTGTTCCCCATTCAATATGGAATGTGTCGACAGTATTAGACTGGTTTTTCCCTTTGTCATTCGGGCTACGTAATGCCTGACCTAAGTATCAACATGGATTCAGGTGTTCACTACTGGGTACACTATACCCTATATTTTTGGATATTGCCATAGGCATGATTCATCATGGTATGTGGAGAATGGAATCATAATAATTACGGACAGAGAAATTACGTCATTTCATCGTCTGACTTCAATAAAACTATACAAAAGCCCTGAAGAAGGTCATTCCATGAAACAAACGCATTGGTGTGAGGCTGTTTATATTAATATGAAGTAAAGACAGCAAAATAAAGAAGATCCTTTAAAACTGGATACTTTGGATTGTATCATTGGGTGCACCTTCCCATATTATTTTTTCTATACTTTTCTGCCCTGCAGCAGTACTATTTAATGGCTGGTACTGGGGTGTGAGTACACCAGAATTTAGTTTATGGACCATTATGAGTCCCACAATCCTCTGCCTGCACTCCAGCTGATGTTGATTATCGCTACATATTCGCATTGGTGTTCCGCTACACGGGCCGCATGGGGGCCGTGCCCGGGCAAATCCTAGGCCAAGGGTGGGCCTGTCCTGTGCCCCTCAGCACCAGCACCAGGAAGAGGCAGGGCAGGGCCACACCCCTTGGCCGTGCAGCACACCACTCCACTCTCCAAGGATGCAACATCTTGCACCCTCCATCTAAGGTACTTACTGACGTTCAGCCCAAAAACCCCTGGAAAAGTCTGCTTTAGTTTGCTGTATTGTTCTGCACCTCCTGGTTTCAAACGGTCCCTTTGTTTTACATTTTTGGATTGGGCACCCCCTTGTTGATACCCCACGTTTCGTTGGAAGGAAAGCCCTTATGGGACAAGGGCTTTTTTAGGATTGTGTGACTTTCTCTCCACTGTAACATTGTGTGTGTTGAAACGTTTTTTTTCAGTGTGACATTGGGCAAAAGGAAAACCCCCAGGATGGGGTCTCAGGGAAGATGCATGCCAAAAGACAGTCCCTTAGTACAACTGTTAATAATGTCATGGATAGTACTGACACTTTGAAACTGGAATACCAGGATATTGTAAACATCCCATCACACTACACAACCAACGCCCTAAACATCAAAAATCCAAACTTCATCTGAGGTATCACCTACCCCCCTTCTACAAAGAAATCTACCAAACTCATCCCACAAATGTTTAATAACCATTCAACCACACCTTAGGGGGGTGGTCGCAAATGACTGTTATAATAAAAATCGCGGCCAGAGGAATGAAGCTGTAGTTTTCCTCATGCAGAGGCCCAAACTAACCACTGGAGCAAGGGAGGATCATGATTCACTTAAAAACAAGGTCACATTTTGGTTTAGGCAGACCTGCTAATGCTACTCTATTACAAGGGATGATACTGCTCAAGTATAAAGGATATCTGCCCCCAGGAAGACATATGACATGGTCAAAGTATGCTCTGCCCATAGAGACCTAGTTGATGGACGCATGGCCATAGACTCCTGTAAAATCCGTGTTGCAAATACATCGATTGCGATCAAATATCGCATATCCATGGATGAAACTCACTCTAAGAGAAGTGACACAGCAAGGGGGGGTAGATGAGGCCAGTGGGACTGTTGGACCTCAGAATTGACTCCCGGAAGAGAGTTTAGTTAGAGTAGAAGTGGATGCAGTAACAGTTGGGATCGCCTTGTGCGATCTCACATCACTTAGGTCCCCTGTCTTGCCATGTGTCTAATGCTTGGTTGATGATGTCCCAATGAATGGTCTGTCCGAATACCCAGCTGCTCACAATAATGGTGGTGGGGGCCTGAGGGAGGTTTGTCCCAACTATAGAATTATTCAGGAGGCAGGCGGAAGTGCAATCCAGCACCAATGATCAAAACCCAATACCCCTTCAGCAAACCAGACCGAGATAAAAATCCTGGTTTGGAATGTAGCAGGGATTTCAAGGATGCTGCTGGAGAAGAGTGGGGCAAATTTATCGACTCTTGTGATGTATGCCTGTTTCAGGAAACATGAAGCTTGACACCCCTAAATAGGACTGGATTTACAATTTTTTTGCCAAAATGCAGTTAAGAAAGAGAAAGGGAGACCATCTGGGGGCCTAGTGAGTTGGGTAAAAATGTCATTACAATGTAAAATCAAAGTTGTCCCTGTGTATTCCCCGGATATTTTTCCAGATAGAGCTTTATGCTTTCAGATGGACTGCAAATGCAGCCCAGGTGTTAGCTCTAAATGTAAATGTAAAGGTACTTATAGAGCGCACTGTCACCAGACGGCCACCTTGCGGTGTCGCCTTTGCGGTTTCCTGGCGCTGATACTCATACCGCTGTGGAACCCCTCCTCGCTTTCCCTGTGAAGTATCCACTCCTGGGCACCCCAAGGGTGAAGCCAGGCATCCTTAGCGCTGTTGGGGCCGGTGTGGAGGATAAGCAAGCTATTGCCCAGAGTTGCAGCGTGGGGCCCGTGATTAGAATAGGCACCGAGGCAAGAATAGACAGGTCCAAGGAAATTGAGCCCGAGCCCCACCGAGGCGGGAATCAAACCCTGGTCCCTGGCCAGAACTCTGCTTCAGGGTCTGCCGCTTTAACCATTGAGCCACACTCCTCCTCTAACACTGCAATATGACTTGAGGGCCACCAACGGTAGGACCAACTCTGATCATAAAGGCAAAATGACCTATAAGAGACCCCCTCATTCAAGTCATTTTGAATAGTGCTTGGTTGACTGCAGACTCTGGCCAGCTGTCCCTGATATTAAGGTGACCAGAATGCTTTGAGTTTAACTTTAGGCGATTCTAAAGTGGTGAAGTAGCTTATTTGGGACTTAGGGTTTGGGTCTAGTGTCGCAAGCCAATAATCTACGGACCAGAAGATGGGACTGGGAGGAAAAGAACCCTGCAGCCCTCAAAATTGTTAAGAGCAGATTAACAAAGGAGGTGGTCTTTCTGTCCACCATGCCCAAAGAAGCTAGAATAGAGGAATTGAGCTCAACACACAATGCATTTTAATTGCTGATTACGGATACCTTGGGACAAGCCATACGGGCAGGGAGAAATCCACCAAAAACCTAAGCAGCATTTTGGTACGACCAGGAATGCAGGAAGGCGAAGAGGATGCTTTTATCTCCAGCAAAATCTAACTCATGCCAGGATTTAGTGAGGTGTAGAGCTAGGTACAGACTGACTCTGGACTACACCAAAAGGCAGTGGGAATGCTCCTTATGGTGTACTCTCCATAACGCTCTGTAGAAAGAGATAACAAACATTTCTGGAAGAAAGCAGCACTATGTCTAAATGGGCTAAAGGCAGCCCTTGACTACACTGTCCAGCCAATGAGTGGGTGCACCACTTCAGTGGATTGTACTCACACGAAGATGACGAGGAAGACATTAATTGTAGCCCTCTTGAAAAGGCTTTGTCCGGTAAGATAGATGCCCTAGCACTCTCCCGTAAAGAAACCCATGTAGCAATTAGCACAGTATTCCAGCCAGAGCCCCAGGCCCAGTCAAGACTACGAATGACTTATATAGGAAATATCCAGAATAGTGGTGTATCTATATTAATCTCCTGTATAATGCCATGGAATGGAGATTCCCGCATCATGGAAGGTGGTGAGATTAGACCAATCTTTAAAAAGGGGGCAGGGGTAACCCAGGCAGCTTTAGACCTATCAATTTAATCAGTGGCGGCTAGCAGATGTAATGCTGTGGGGTGGTGAGGTGGGGCGGGCAGGGTGGGGGGGTAGTGGTGTCCGACATATGACGGCAAGGAGTAAAGTAAGTAAATAAATTAAAAAACAACTTACCTTGCACTCGCTGTATCTCCGAGTTGGCCATGCAGTGAGCGCAAGGTAAGGCTCCAGGCTCAGTCTTGATCGGAGCAGAACTGTGGGCAGTGCTTAATTTGTCAAATTTGAAGTGCAGGTGCTCAAATCTTTGTCGAAGGCCACACCTACTTTTTCGTTGGCTCCACCCACTTCCTCCACTGGCTCCACCCACTTACTCTATTAGCTCCACCCACATCGTCAACTGGCACTGCGAAAAGTCAGATGAATTTCAGCAAGGGAGCCTGCCTTCCTCATAGTAAGGTTTAGATAGGAGGTTCCCCTGCCCTGTGAACATTTTCAAAAAGATTAAATCAAAAGTGCATTTAAAGCACAATTTATTTTGAAATAAATTAGATAAAATCACTAATGCATTGAAAAGGGACAATTCCAGTGCTCTATGTGCTAATTTGGGGAAAGGACAATACTGGGGTAGGGTATGCCCTTTTTAATAGGGAAGCAAAGTGAAAGAAAACACGCTAGACGTGCGAAGTGCGATGTCAATTCGTCTAAGTAACATGCACAATTAATATTTATTTGCAGTTTGCACCAAAGACATTTCTGCATCTGCACATATATCACCATCTATGACTGACTACAAGTACAATCCAAATGGATCCTCCTCCTACTTTGCCCACCCAAATTCAGGCCTTTTCCAAATCATACCCCAGCCTGCTTGCCCTGCAGCGCTCACTCGAAAGAGACACAAAGTCTATACAGTTTGCCTCAATTTTAAGCTTTGGCTTCTGGAATAGCAAAAGCAGGGTAAGGTGGCAGTGTGCAGAGTTAGTTACACACTGTGATTCACAAAAAGTAATTAATTAATTGACACTCAGGGCCGGACTGGGAACCCAAAGCAGCCCTGGCAAGTTTTGTTACACCAGCCCCCATACGGTGCATAGCACACAAGCACAGCAAGCGTAATGACTGCCACAGGTGTTTGCATGGGGGAATTCTCCCCTCAAAAACATTTTGCAAAAAGAAAAACCAAAATGGTGCACAACACATTTTCCATTACCTATTTAGCTGTATCAACTTTCAAAGCATAGTAAATCATACATGATGACCTGACATAAGCACCCAGGCCAGAAAACATGGAAATCTCACACTCATAAGTACTCAGACAAGGAAACATGGAAATGTCACACAAAGGCACCCAGGCCAGAAATCATGGAAATGTCACACAAAGGCACCCAGGCCAGAAAGCATAGAAATGTTACACAAAGGCACCGAGCCAGGACAGAAAGCATGGAACCGTCACACAAAGGCACCCAGGCCAGAAAGCATAGAAACGTCACACAAAGGCACCCAGGCCAGAAACCATAGAAACGTCACACAAAGGCACCCGGGCCAGCCGGCCAGAAAGCATGAAAATGTCAAAGAAAGGTACCCAAGCCAGTGGGGCTGGAACAATTTTCAGAGTGTTGGTGCTGCCCTCAATGTTACATCACTGAATGAAGTCATAAGATTGAGAAAAATGCAAACATCACACACACTAAGGACAAACATAGCAAATGAGCCTTGCCCATTCCGGCGGAGGTGGTGAGAGTGTGGTATGTTGCAGTGGAGCATTTAGAAGCCCACTGCTTGTTAAGTGGTGTTGGGGAACTCAACTGTATGAACCAAATCTTTCCACAATCCTAAACTCACCAACCCCAATTGCCTCAACTTCCTGCTCTATCCAGTGCTGTGGTAGAATACCTGCATATCGGCTGATGCTTTGGACAGTTGAGTAGCTTTGATGGGAAGAGGAGGTTTCTGAGGTGGGAGTATCAGGCAAGTGACACTTCTCGGGCTCCCTCTGTGCGAGCCTTCAGGGAGAATCCCTCTTCATTACTACCTCCCTGACCCTGGACTCTGCAACGCACTCCCTTACAGGCTTGTTTATCCCAGTAAAAACAATAGTAAAATCACCTTCAAACTTAAAACATTGAATATAGTGGTAAATATAATTAGCACGCACTTCAAAGTATGTTCCACAGTAGCCCTTATGACCCCGACTGCTAATTAAATAAACAAAATCAGAAAGGCCATGACTGGGCCGGCTTCAGCGCTGATGCGAAAGTCTTTTTTGGCATCGCACCAATAACCTCTCTCTCCGTAAATAACCTTTACTACCACCTTCCAAGAGTGCCCCTCATCCCTCCATGGCCCCCCCTATTGACATCCTCCTCAGATTCCCTCACTGCCACACGCCACAAGGGCCCCTCATCTCCCCATAGCCCCTCCCCCTCATGACCTCCTCCTCGGATTCCCTCACTGCCACCCTCCACCATTGTCCCTCATCTCTCTGTAGCCCATCCCCCTCATGACCTCCTCCTCGGATTCCCTCACTGCCACCCTCCACCAGTGTCCCTCATCTCTCTGTAGCCCATCCCCCTCATGACCTCCTCCTCGGATTCCCTCACTGCCACCCTCCACCAGAGTCCCTCATCTCTCTGTATTCCATCCCCCTCATGACCTCCTCCTCAGACTCCCTCACTGCCACCCTCCAGCAGTGCCCCTCATCGCTCCCTCCTCCGCCCCATGACCTCTTCCTCGGATTCCCAAACTGCCGCCCTCCAACAGTGTCCCTCATCGCTCCATAGCCCCTCCCCCTATTGACCTCTTCCTCAGATTCACTCACTGCCACCCTCCAACAGTGCCCCTCATCTTTATGTAGCCCCTCTCTCATATGCATTTCATTTGTTGTATAGCGCTACTCATATCAGTGTAGTGTGTGTCAGTACTTTACACCACTCACACATTAAACAGGAGACAATGAATCATACAAGTATGTAAATCAGTCTACAGGGAATGTTACATAAGCCAATGAGGATTACAAGGTGTATGAATCACGTGTCATCCATACCTGTGGGATGGAAATTTTACGAGGGTTTGGGCTGGTGAAACACAACCTTAGGATTTAAAGAGTATTCAATGGGGGTCAGCTTTACTGATAAAAATGTATATCTGCCCAAACATACTCATTTTGAAAACATTAGAATAATGAAAGACTGGGGAAGTTCTAACTATATCACAAAAAAAGAAAGCGAAGTTCTAACTATACCATTCATGTTTAAACTTTGTTTGCAGGCAGCTCTTTGGTGACAGTTCATTGGTCACTGTCCTATGTTAGGATTGTACCTTCTGAACTGCATGTAACACAAGGATCTCTGTGACAAAGGCAGTAACCCACTGAGCTTCCACATAAAATACAGTTTATCTGCATTTAAAAACTACTAACAGACAAATGATTGCTCTCCAGCAGGATCATTTATCACCAGCGTTATCTGGGCATTTTGTATTGTCTTATTGTTGTCCTGCATCGGCCATGATAATGCTAAAAACTGTCTAAATGAAGCACACACGAAGTATGTGTCCTGCTGGGCCTGCGCAGCTTTTAAAAAGAAAAACAACTAGTAACACATTCTCTTACCTACTCTCCATTAGTCAAACTTTGTGTCACAGCCTGATGTGATACGCAGCTGCATGGGTTAGGAAAGGTGAATAGGAATAAACAAACTTCTTTTCTCCTGCGCTACATAGAAAAAGAAATATCCACGCAGCAGGACATTGTCGCCTTTGCCATGTGGAGATGAAGGGGTGAAACAATAAACAAAGCCTCGTTAACATATAAATGGTCTTTCTATTTACTTGGATCAATAAAAGGCTGCAGCCCGATTTTCCTCTTTTCCAGCATTTGCTAGACATGAGTGCGTATGTGAATAGCCCAGTGGTTTTTTTGTGTGTGTTTTTACTTGTCCTTTGCAGTTTTATATAGCGCTAACTGGAACCGAACGTATCGGAACGCAGCTGGCCTCATCTCCTGTTAATCACCTTGCAGCACCGAGGTATGCGACGGGAGAGGTGCGATTGCCTGGCATAGAGCCTAGATTCCTATGAATCAGAAACATAAAAGGGAGAACCCACTGCAGTTAGATGGTGGAAGGATACCTGGTATCTTGAGTGATGCACTAGGTAGGTAAGAGAGTACAGCAAGAGACGCAAGGTATTACTTTGTATTTTTAGGAGGGCATTAACCGCCCCAATGTTATAAAACCTGTGCCTTCCATGGCCCTGGCTGCAGGCGCGTTCACTTTTGACCGGACTCGCGCGCAGCAGGTGCACCGCGGTTGTGGGATTCAGATAGAGCGATTTATCCACCTATCACTGCGGCACACTGGAGAGGGCAGGTGAGGTCTGCAGCGAACGCGACAGCAGCAGCGTTATTCATTTTCATGTAGAGCGCTTTTGGTATAGTTATCTAAGCGCTTAACGAGGGGCGCAATAGTTCTCACCCAATGAGGTTGATACTCGTTTTAACGATCTCTGAAGGATGAGAGGCAGAGTGAAACTTAGCCGTGATCAAACTCTCAAACTCAGGGATTAGGATGGTGCTGTGAAGCGCACATGGCATCGCTTCAAGAGAACAGCTGCAGAGATACGTTCATGGTGAACAATAGACTAAAACTAGCCAGTGAGCACGAAAATCTGGCTATTACACAAAGTAAAAATCTCTGAATACCTAAACGCCCAAAACAATTTCAATCGGCAAAATGCATCATATTGGCACACATAGTGGATTTGTGGCATAATTCCGGATGCTGACAAGGTCTATTGTTTTTAGCTGTCTGTTGTCTAACGCCAATTTGGACAATATAAATACTTAACAGTGGGCTTTGGGCCAGCCCACCTCTTGCATTCGTTCGTTTTCTCAGCAATCTTATTTGATTGCTTCTTATGCAAAGGCCTTCCTTCCTCTTCATGTATTTATTAGGCCTGGGCGAAGCACTACGCTACGCTCGCGTAGTTTGCGAAGTTCGCGCTACTTCGCACTACGCGAACTGCACGTAGCACAGTGCGAACACGCGTAGCGTAGTGTTGCGTAGTGCTGCGGTCATTTTTTGCTTGCTCGCGGTCCTCAACGTCAAGTTGGCGACCGCGAGCAAGCAAAATGACATCCTGGCGAGACTTTTTCCTTGTTCGCGATCGCGAGCATGGAAAATAAACCTCCCGGCGAGATTCCCAACGCGAGGAGGTCAGGTTTCTCTTTGCGAGGGGTCGCGTATGCTCGCGACCGCTCGCGATGAGAAACTACCAGTTCGCGTTGAGAAAGCTGCCGCTCGAGTAAAAATCTACTCGAGCAGCAGAAAACTACAGCTCGCACTGTGCAAGATGCCATTTTCAATGATTGCACAGTGCCGGTTGCTTGTCCGCACTGTGCAATCATTGAAAACAACATCTTGCACAGTGCGAACATGTTACTACGCAGTTCGCGAAGTGCTACGTGTAGCTCGCGTAGTGCGAACTTCACTTTGCGTAGCTTCGCGAAGTGCTACTTCGCGAACTACGCCCACCCTTAGTATTTATCCCTCTCCTGGAGCATAACGTATTTTGATTGACGGACAAGTGTCCTTAATGTAAGCAGCCACTGCAGCCAGTAATAATGGGTGAAAGAGACAGGCTTCGTAAGATTAGATGAGGGTTAGGTTACTAAACTGAGGTGCCGTTTTAGTGCACGAGGTCTGCCATGGAGAATAAATAGGAAGCCACTGGAGTCCATGTGGTCAGTGGCGTGGAAGGAGTGATAGTCTGCCAGTTTCAGAGGCCAGAACTCGAGGAGTCCGTTTCAGCTGCAGTGAAGTGTGACTGTGACTGCGGGCGCCATGCTCAGAGGCCGCGACATGCCGCCCGCACTTCCTGAGTAAATGTCTCACCCCTACCCCTCGTGTGTGGGCTTGGCCTTTGTGAGTGCTTCCGTCGCACAGTCACGGACAACAATGCGCACTCCTGGGCAAATGAAAAGCACTTTTTATTCTGTGTGTGTGTTTATTTTCTGTGCTCGATCCCAGTATGGGAGCTTTCCCACGCAGACACTGCCACGACGGCACCTTTGCCAGGTGGAGCACGGGGCAGGCGTGGTGGCTGAGAGGCGAGCAAGGATCCCCTCCTCCAAACCTGACTGGACTTCGACTCACTCTCACCTGGTGCAGCCGCTGTTGCCAGACCCTGGCTAACTGGCTCACGTCGTCCGGCAGGGTTTTAATTGTTGTGAAGTTTTTGTGAACGGCGGGCCAGGGCGAAGAAGTTGAACCGCCAACACCAACACGAAGACTAGGTGCGCGGCAGCGCTATGCTGGGGCGTGGCACTGAATGCGTGGCGTGCGCAATGAAACACAATTTGAGAACATCTGCGCAGTAGGCAAACTGCCGCGTACAGCCCCCGCCCCGCGCCTCCGAAGCCCGAGATTCAAACGAGAACCAAAAAGCCCTGCCCAACAGTGTCCCGCGGGCGCGGCTCCGCAATGCGCATCAACAATCGAGCCGCAAGTGTGTCATACAGTCTACACTCTGCACACTGTACAGTCCGTAGTCCCACGGGAAGTTAAACACTTTACTTTTACACTGCAAGTGTCCCGTAGTAGCATTAGCGAAGCAAGTAAGTTACTTTACTTGTATATAAATAATTAAGTGCACCTGAGTGTGTAGACCCGGCCCTGATAATTAGGTGCCGGTGCTTAGCACCGGAAAGCACCGGCACAAATTAAGCACTGACTGTGGGGGTGTGGGAATACTGACAGCCTATCAATAATTGAGAATCATTTTATAAGATTCCTAATTAATCTCCTGGCAAGTACCCCTCTAACACCAGTTTTTATAGATTTAGCCCAAAGGAAGAATCTCTACAAAAGAGAGTGCAGGCTCTTAATGTTTTAGCATTGGGTATGGTCTATTGAAGGACTATTCTCCTATCGTATGGGCCTCATGGGCCTCATCCAGTCCCCACATGTTAGTAAAATTCCATGGCTATGTTCCCTCAGGGCATTCTTGAGGAAAGTAGGGTGAGAAATATATTGGACAGACCCAGATTTCCTGAGACACGGTCAAAGAAATCTACTGGTAATTTATCCAGGTGGAAAGTATGATCAAAGCTGTGGGACGGCTCACTACAGCATTCATAGTTATCCTCAATATGAATACACTATTGATGAGATTGTCCCAGTCACGGCGTGGAGATTGTTCTTCTAATTTAAATATAAGACACTCCCTACCCGGGTGTTCTGCAGCAGATGGCAATCCCAAATATCACTAGGTGATCAGTGTCCAGCATGCAAACGAGGACCCGAATTCTTGGTTCATTGATTATTTTTTTGCTTTTCTTACTAAAATTTGAGGTCCAAGTGGATAGCCCCCTTATGTATGTATATTGATTCCAGACACCATCTCGAGGTGCTCTGAATTCTCAGCACTGACACAAGGAGAGTCGCAGTATTTGGCCTAGCTAGAGTTTCTGATAGCACTATGGATTAGTCGATCTTAGTGTATTGTGTTTTTTATTCTATTTAATTCTGTATGATGGTTTTTGTAATATTTTACTCTTCGAGATGCATGTTTTAGGCGCTAAGCCCTTAGTTTTATTATTTATGCAAAGAGTGGGTCACTGACGCTGTTTTAAAATGTTGTAATTAAACGAATGTTATGTGTGCTGTCCCAGTAGTCACTGTGCACATACGGGTCTATTCCATATAGCAACATGTTTGTGAAATGAGCCTCCTGCCTCTGCTTATATTAAGGATGTATTGCTTGTTTTATTGTACCTTTCTCGTATTTTAATTTCTTATTAAATCTTTTCAATTACAGTTTATGTGAGAGCTAAATAACATGTAGATGGACTGCAAGGGAAAGCAAATTACATTTGAGTAATTTGAAAGTGGAGAAGGTGATGATAGAGGAGGATTTGCAGTTCAGACAGTCTTTACAGAAGTGATGACTGCTGCTTCCATGATCTGCCTTTGCAGGTAAATTCATAGGCTGCCATGGATCTGTAAATTAAGACAAGGAACAAATGACAGAAATTATTGTATTGTGCAAGACTAAGAAACCAAACGGATTGATACTGTTCTTTATCCCTCTTGTTCAACACACAGGCAAATGTCTCCATTAGAATTTTTTTCAATGTTTTTCTTAAATAGGTCCTTCCATTAAAAAATTACACCGTGAAAATTATAATGTGCAGGGGCAGAGCACCAAGAAGTGTGACCATCATGTGATTCTGCAAAGAGCTGTTCAAATACAAGGGCAGCCACAATCCTTATTTTTTTGTGCACATACATTAACAATTCTGACTACTTTGACACCCACTTTGTCCGCAACATGATTTGAAAGGATGCCTACGCAGAAAGTGAACTATTGGTGACACAAAAAACGGAGATCGCACCTAAGGTACTGGGCCAAATCTAATGTATGTGTGATGTAAAAATAAATAAGACACAGGCCTCTTGAGCTACTCGCTGATTTATGATGCTGTTGATAAGAATGCATCAATCTTGTCCTCAGAATACAACGGGAGAGATGTACTATTTCATCTTTGACCCCCACAACCAATGTCCACATATGCAAAAATGTGAGGGCCAATGGTGAAAGTGGGGAAGGTGTAATTGTATGAGAGAAAAACAGAAACACTGGACTCCACCTCTCTGACTCATCGCTTCTGTTTTCAGGGAAATTTGCAGAATGCATTGGAAATCTTAGGAAACTTGCCATGGAAGGTTCTATGCTTACCTGTAATTGTGTGTGGGTATACAGTATTACTAACTCTGTGTAACTAATACTCTCTATGTTGATTTGAACTTGTAATTCCCGAAAACTAAACATGTGAAGAACAAGTATATTCAATATATTTTCACTAACACTTCTCACTGTTTCAAGAATAACTACCTTCAGCTTTGTGATGCACTCTCTGTGGACAATTAGTTACTTGACTCTCCTAAAACTGCAAGGTAGCCAAAATAACTTAAACTTTGACATTCATTCATAGCATGAGCAACATAGTTTAGGCTAAGAATCCTTCCTGTTCTCTCATAGGATAACCATTACTAAGGGGCCGATTCCGAAACCCGGTCAGACAGCTGTCCGTAGCCTTACCGTGCGACCGACCTGTTCCCGGAGCCGGTCCGTCCTGTAGAGTAAGTACGATGCGCATAACTGCCAAAAACCCAACTGTGATTGAAGCTCCATTCTCCGTCCGAGCCGTAACTCCTAACGCTGAACCGAGTCGCCCGGAAGCAGTATCCATAGCAGTTTCCGGCATGACAAGTACGATGCGTACTTCCTACGCGCCGGACAGGTCGCCACGTACGGGACGTCACAGCATCCGTAAAACAAGCATATCAGCTACGATTAGCGCCACAACTCAATACACGGCTACGAGACGGACCAGCTTGCAGCGGGTATGAGACGGAGCAACAAGCAGCGTGTACAACACGAACACATCATGAATCCCATCGCGCAGGTCATACCAGTAGTCCACATCTATGACCAGCTCAGGAACCGACGCCGACGGCGCCGGCGGTAAGTCAGACACCTACCACATAAACAAACAAATCGTACCCGCAAAATGGCACACACAAACAGGGGATCCATATCCTTGCCACTAACAACAGCGCACCATAGGGGTTGCATGGCCAGCACCACTAACACCCCCAGCCATAGGGCTTATGTTGCCCATCACTACTGCCACCCCCACCCATAGGGACTATGTTGCCCATCACTACTGCCACCCCCAGCCATAGGGCTTATGTTGCCCATCACCCCTGCCACCCACACCCATAGGGGACCTGTTGCCCAGCACTACTGCCACCCCCACCCATAGGGACTATGTTGCCCATCACCCCTGCCACCCCCAGCCATATGGCTTATGTTGCCCATCACTACTGCCACCCCAAGCCATAGGGGAACTGTTTCCCATCACTACTGCCACACCCACTCATAGGGGACCTGTTGCCCATCACAACTGCCAGCCCCACCCATAGGGGACTTGTTGCCCATCACTACTGCCAGCCCCACCCAGAGGGGACCTGTTGCCCATCACTACTGCCACCCCCAACCATAGGGCTTATGTTGCCCATCACTACTGCCACCCCCAGCCATAGGGCTTATGTTGCCCATCACCCCTGCCCCCCACACCCATAGGAGACCTGTTGCCCATCACTCCTGCCAGCCCCACCCATAGGGCATATGGTGCCCAGCACTACTGCCACCCCCACTCATAGGGGACCTGTTGCCCATCACTACTGCCACCCCCACCCATAGGGGACCTGTTGCCCATCACTACTGCCACCCCACCCATAGGGACTATGTTGCCCACCACTCCTGCCACCCACACCCATAGGGGACCTATTGCCCATCACTACTGCCACCCCCACCCATAGGGACTATGTTGCCCATCACCCCTGCCACCCCCAGCCATAGGGCTTATGTTGCTCATCACTACTGCCACCCCACTCATAGGGGACCTGTTGCCCATCACTACTGCCACCCCCACCCATAGGGGACCTGTTGCCCATCACTACTGCCACCCCATCCATAGGGACTATGCTGCCCACCACCCCTGCCACCCACACCCATAGGGGACCTGTTGCCCATCACTACTGCCACCCCCACCCATAGGGACTATGTTGCCCATCACCCCTGCCACCCCCAGCCATAGTGCTTATGTTGCTCATCACTACTGCTACCCCACTCATAGGGGACCTGTTGCCCATCACTACTGCCACCCGCACCCATAGGGGACCTGTTGCCCATCACTACTGCCACCCCCACCTATACGGACTATGTTGCCCATCACCCCTGCCACCCACAGCCATAGGATGGGTGATGCGCAACACATCCAGCATACTCCAACATCATGTATGTCAGCAAAATACATCCCCCCTAACATTATGACCACAGTGTGTAGTCTGTGACAAATGCCCACAACAGTGATTATGACTTCGAACATACAATGTAACTAACAGCACATATGTGACCAACACATAAGTGTGACATACACAAGGCAAGCATCACTATAGCACTGGGGCAATGTAAAAAGAACACCCCTCACTGAGTAGAACAGAAGTTAAGTGTGGGCTTCCAAAATGCAGCAGATGTTGAGCATTGTGGTGATGGGGACTAAACCTCCCCTCATCACAGTGACCAAAAGGTAAGTGTCATTATGGTCAAAGCTGCAAATAACAAACAGCATGTATGATCCCTGCTCCCAACACATTAAACATTTTTGGGGCAAACTAGTGGTTGTGTCCCATTCCCACAGAGATGTGGTGAGGCTAACAGTGCTGTGAAAACATAACACACTCTCGGCCATGTGCAGACAAGCACCACACATGGGAGCTGACAATGCATACAGTGTATAATGACACAAGAGCAGAAGTGACCATCGCCAAGCATGCACACATCTCGGAAATAGACACACTAATAAAAACAACATGTGTAGACTGTAGGTGTCAGCTCACAAACACACATTCCATGCCAGCAATGGCACCTAACAACCTGGATGAATGTGCACAATGATGTGATATGACTCACAGGGACAGCAGGCAAAATCACAGAAACAGCATCCAGACAAAGGCCCACAACAGCAATACCAATGCACTGGTGCAGATGCACAAACACAAACAGGCAACCTCACACTGCACATCTGACACAGCATGTGTGTGTGTCACAGTATCCCCAGGCAACTACACAACACATGAGGGGGGCTGAACCACAGTGACACAGATGTGGACACAGTGCCACACAAAAGTAAACCATCATTGGGACACCCTCAGTGGGCAATCAGGCATTGGGAGATGAGAGGGAGCACAACAGACACATGTGACACAAGCTGGAATTAACTCAAACTTACACAGCAAGAGACTGACACACAACACCACTACCCCCAGGGACCAGACATTGGGGTGACAGAAGCATGCATGACACCTCCACTGTGATGACAAAGGCAGATGTCGTACAAACTGGGAAACCCAGACATGTGGCCTGTGCCACAAACGTACATCACACATACACAAACACAAATCACTCAGCATGGCCCCTCATCCATGGACAAACGGGAGCTAAGGGACCATCCATGCAAACATTCACATCAGTCCACCATCAACACCACACACCTGAACTGCATTAATGTGTATCTGTGAAGCCCACATGGACAGGTGACATTGCACAAGCCCACATGACAAACACAGGAATGTTGGCAGGAACTAAGGTGCACACACACATCACTCAAGGACTGTTTACAACCCTGGGGACACACTACACAGTATGCGGTACATGGCCATGACCTCAAAGCTCATGTGACCTTCACAATCCCTGCCACTGTCCCAGGACTATGCAGATGCCAAGGAGGAACACAAGGTACCCATGCTGACACCTGCCAGCATCGCTGCCGTGCACCCGACAAGTGGGAGCAGTCACACACACATACAAATGTCTCAATCACTGAAAACTACCACCTAGGGACAACTACATGATATTGCGAACAAAAAAGTGCCTTGAGGAACCCTCACTGTGTCCCATCTGTGTCTGACAACATCATCAACACTCGGAACTGACAAATCACAATGATGATACACCAATTAACAGGAGTGAGTCATGCACCCACACATCTGGTAGCCCATTGGAAAAGTAGTGGGATTAACCCAGTACCACTCAGCAAGCATCAACAACACAAACATATCAAGGGAACACTGTCTGTGTATGAACAGGGATGTGGACACACACACATGCACATACAATACACGCCATGGGCCCAGGCCATGTCACTGGACAACACACTAACTTGAGGGCACACAACTCCTGTTGGAGCCCAGCTGTGCCAAACATATTCACTGCAAGTCCCACTCATGTCTGCAGAACACTTGGTCAGTCAGCCATCAGTTACCGCACAATGAAGGCTCTTGTCACAACAGCCTGGATACATGAGTCTCCATTAAGTCATCTGCACACACTCAATACATATGTACAGCAAGTTGCACAGAGGACCCAGTTGCTCCTATACCAATGAAGCCCACACCTGTAGGGCCAGTAGTGATGAGCACGAAGTATGTGAAAGTGACAATTTGGACAATGGGAAGCACATCATATGTGCAGGGGTGCAAGCCACAGATGTGACCTTGGCAATTAAGTGCTCACAGAGAGATGTACACAAATGGTTGATCCAGACACACCCAGGTAGCTGCAAAGGATGACATGGATACCCACCAGAATAGGATACATATCTCATGGACCACAGGGAGTACCTCACATCAACACATCGGTCTGCAACATTGTAAATCAAGCACTACAGGTGCAAGGGCATTTAAAACAACCTCAACATGATGTACAGCTAAATCAAGTTCACAGGGACAAAGTAAAAAGCTTTATTCAGCATATGAAAAGTGAAACGTCTGTTCCAACAAAAGGCCAATGGCCAGTCCATGTCTAAAGGGCAAAGAGTGAACTAGAGTCACAAATTCAGTATATGAAATTCAAAACGTCTGTGCAACCAAAAGGCCAATGGCCAGTCCATGTCAAATTGCCAAGGCGTGAACTAGAGTGACAACTGTCACACCTTGCTTGCCTGCACTGCTAAGGACCGGGGTCATCCCCTCGGAGGGGCATACATGGGGGCAGGACAGGCACTGCAGGGACAGGATCAGGGCGCAGCAGAAGGAGGCAGTGAAGAGGTGGGGGATGCAGGCGAGACACTTGCAACTGCAGTGGAGATGACTGAAGTGGTGGGTGCTGTCACAACTGTGGGGCACAAGTCAGATGGGGTGGGCATGGACTCCAAAGCAGTGCCTACATCCATGGTAGTGCAATGGGGGACAGGTGAGGTCTGCAGGGCAGGGGGTGGTGACACGGTCCCCACATCAGTGGCAGCAACTGTCTGACCAGGTGTGGAGGAGCAAGTGCTAAGGGGGGGGGTGGCCTTAGCATTTTGGGGATGGTGTATCTGTGTGTGGGGGAACCCGGGGCAGGGAGTGGTGGGGGAACCTCTGGAGTGGTAGCCTGGGGGATGGAGGACGGAGACTTTGCCTTAGAGCTGCGTGCTGGCGGGGGGGTCTCGCTCTTCTTGCGCCGGGGGAGACTTGCTGGTGGGCGTCTGGGTCTGAGTGCGCCTGGGGGAGGGTGTCCGGGTGTGAGGGGCACTCCCTTCTGTGTGTGGGGACTTCCTCTTCCCTTGTAATCAGGATCAGCTGGGTCGGTGGGGAAGAGGCCAAGGTCACAGAGGAAGAGCTTCTGGGGGGATGGGGTTGCAGGTGAGGCAAGGTAAGGGGGCTGGGAGGGAGAGGTCTCGGAGGACTGTGGAGTGGTTGTGTATGACTGTGTGTGTGTCAGCAAACCAGCCCCTGTGAGTGTGGAATCAGTCCCCTGCGCTTGCTTGTGTGCACGTCTAGACCTTGGTTTGGGGGTTTCGGGGCTTTGGACAGGTAGTGTGCTAGGAATTGTGGGTGCTGCAGGGGTAGGAGGGGTGTGGGACTGTTGGAGGAGGGACACTGCTGCCATCAGGGAGGAGGCCACGGACTGGTTGGTCCTCTGTAGGGCAGACATGCCAGAGGAAATGCCCTCCATGAATGACACCAGTTGTGTCAACAGACCTGTGTGTGCATGGAGGACCTTCAGCATCGACGTCTGCCCCACATGCATCTGTCTAAGTAAGTCCACAGAATCCTCACTCAGGGCAGCAGGGGACACAGGGGCAGGGGGTGCGGTGCCTGGCACAAAGGAGACATGCTCATGAACACATGAGCCCACAGGGACCTCCGGGATGGGAGCCGATGGGAGGGGGGTGGAGGTGGTGGTGGTGGTGGTGGTGGCGGAGACTGCCTCACTAGCTAGGGTTTGGTGGCTGCTGACACACGCCTCCACAGGGGAGTCATCCTCAGAGCTGCTGTGGCCTTCAGCTGGGGGGGATGGTGCTGACGACTCCTCTGTGTGGCTGAAATCGCCCTCCGTGCCACTGGGTCCACCTGACTCCTCTCCTTCTGTCCCTGTAAGGCTCTGTGGCTCCTCCTGTTCCGTGGAGCTGTCCCCTCCTGTGGCCGTGGATGTATCTGGATAGGGATAGGAAGTAACAGAACAACATCAGTCACCTGCACCGACTGCACACACCACAGTAAGTACATCACATCACAGGGCAAGCCCTGGCATCATCAGCTGAACACAGCTCAAAGTGCCAACACTGTTTAGAATAAGACAATTGTCATTTCCAACATCAACCATGGCACACATATCCCTCCTTGATTTGCATGTTGAATGCTAATACCCCAATGTGCCAACATGCACCACCCACACATTAGTTGTACATGCAAGTAAACATGTAGGAGTATGTCACTAGACCCACAGCACATCTCTTGCGACTGACTCAGCACAGGTGTCCGGATGAAGGGATGGGCAGAGACTCATTTCACATGCTTGGGATGCATGCCAGCAACACACACTATGATGTACTCATGTCCTGATGGGCAAGGCCACAATGGGGTGCATGGTGCACACTTGAACACAACGCAGGCTCGCTCATAGCAAGTTCAATGCCATGACACTGGGATGGCCTGTAAGTCAGTCAACACTGTCTCCTGTCACAGGGAAGGTCATCCAGACAACGACAATATGCACTGACTCACAATCCTAGATCAGGGGCAAATCTGACTCTGCAGATGACCGGCGCACTTGCCCATCCCATGCAGACAACATTTCCAGCACCCAGAATACCCCACATCATGAAAATCAGACATATGAGTCTCAGCAAACACGACCCCATGTACATTAACACATCACAGTCTGCCATGCATATAACCCAGCTGCATGAGGGACAGAGTTGCATATACCATTGTGCGCTGTCAGATGCTCACACACCTATAGGTCACACAGGTCTTGTCTCCCACAGTCACATTGCAGATGTCATGCTGACCCTCGGAATCATGGACACCCCAGTTGTACGTAGCAACAAGCCACACCCTAATGACACAGAGGCACACACCTGAGGGCACATGTCACGAAGCACAACCTGCAATTTCACACACAGGAGTGGGATTACAGAGTGTTTCTGAATGCCCTAGAGGGGACAGGACTGGGCAGGACTAAGTGAAACAGTGTTTTGCCCCGGACAGTAGTCAGGTGGCTAAGCAATTGTGGCATACTTGCCATACCTACTCCTAATGCCCAAAAATTGGAGTACCCTGCTGCATGGTTTTGTATTGAATACCCCAGAAACATGTTGCGAGACAGACCAGCAAATGGTACACATCTCAAGGGTACACACAGTTCACATGTCAGATCTCAGGCATTGTGTAAACAATTGATCCACCCATGACACACACAACAGAGTCACAGGAACTGATGCTGACTGGTACCTGATACATAGCTGACTGCAGGGACACAGTGCCCTAGTGACACAATCCAAAGACTGTAGGGGCCACACCTGTGGAACAGATGAGGAGGGTGCATCACACAGATGAGGGACCTGATTTGGGGACTACAAGACCTACGTAATGTGGAAGTGTGACCCGGACAAAAGACTGCTATGTGCATTTCAGACATAGTACACAGATCAGGCATGGACTTACCCCCTTCCTGCTGCTGTCTGGCCTTCAGCTGCCTATCCAGGTCTGGGAAGACCACTGCCAGTATCCGGAGCATGTGGGGAGTCAGGGTCCGGTGTCCGCCCCTCCTCCGTGGAGGTGACAGCTTCAGCTGGACTCTAGCTATCCTCCGGGTCCAGTCACGAAGGTCCTGCCACCTCTTCTGGCAGTTGCGGATGCGGCGCTTGTAGACCCCCACAGAACGAACAGCCCGGGCGATGGTCTGCCAGATCTCCTGCTTCTGGTGGGCATCAACCTGCCCCAGATTTGTTGTGCAGCACACAATTAGATATACATGTCAACATCACAAAGGGAAAATAATTACACAGATAGTGCAACCATGGGGAATGAAAACTCACATGCATGTCTGACATGTTAACAATGCATGGATAGCTGGCAAAATGCACTTTAGCAGCAGGAACAATATTCAGTACATGTCCCTACACACTTTTGGGGATGAAAGTAGTCAGTGATAATGCTTGCCACTGCTGTACACACTGCTAGTACTGCTAGTCAGACAACATGCTTAATTATGAAGGCAGTGGACAGCACACTCACCTGCTCCCCTGGTGTCCCATAGAGCTTTCTGTCTCTGGAAGGAGCCCATCCAGCAGGGCCTGGTTCTCCTCCTCAGGGAAGGCTGGGGCCCTCTCCAGTGTACGTGCCATAGGAGGAGCCAGAGGATGCAGAGACAGCAGCAGTGGTAGCAGGGATGTGGTCCAGTAGCATGTAGTGCAGGCAAGTGAGCTCCCTGGGGTCCAGCCAGCCTTATATCTGTGCTGCAGAGGCAGACTCTGTGCCATGTGTCCAAAGTGATAGGTCCAACACGGTTGCATTCTATGAATCTGGCCAATCCATTTAAAAGCACGACTTGTACACGCCTTCCGCATCGTTCAAATCTTCACCTTCATGGAACACTTGAAATTGCAACATTGTTGTAGGCATCCAACTGAGTTTCCAGTGCACAACTTGTACAAGTTTTGAATCCGCATCCATCTCCATGACAGTCCTGAGCCAATGGGTGCGCCTGGCTCGTTCAACTGATTGTACAACGCGTATTTTGAATGTACACATGCTCCCGTCTCCATACGATTCAATGACAAGGCCTACACACGGCTCGGACATTACCCGTGCAATGCGTACGCATTGTCACCCGCGTCGGACCTCATTGCATTCAATGAAAATGCGTACGCACGGCTCGGACATGACCCGTGCAATGCGTACGCATTGTCACCCGCGTCAGACCGCATAGCATTCAATGACAATGCGTACTCACGGCTCGGACATGACCCGTGCAATGCGTACTCATTGTCACCCACGTCGGACCGCATTGCATTCAATGACAAGGCCTACGCACGGCTCGGACATGACCCGTGCAATGCGTACGCATTGTCACCTGCATCGGACCGCATTAGTGTGACTATTAGACGGATGCAACACACATATACTGGCCATGGACACCTGCACACACCTGCCACACTATAGCATTGGCCACAGAGTGTCCCATGGCATGTGAGGCTGCATTCCCTGGGTGTTTGAGGGGGCCACAGCAGTTTTTTTGTCTCGCACTTTGTGCAGCCACTCCCAGGCTGTTATCTTGTACATGGGGGGAGAGTCCTTTGTGTGTTGTGCACATTTGCACTGTGATGTGCAATTGGACAGTAATTGACATGAGTGAAGGCCACAGTGTCAGGTTGGATATGTTTGTGGCATGTCACATACACCCTGAGTCCTGGGGGTGATGGTATGTACGTCACAGTGAGACCTGTAGCCCCAATACTGATGTGCACCCACAGTCTGTGTGCATGTTGTGTCTGATCACATGTTACCAATGGGTAACAGTCTCCACATCCATGTGGTATATGCATCAACCTTGATGGGGTGTGTGTCTAAGTGACATACATGTAGGGCCGGCATGGACAACAGTGGCCACTACCTGTGGGACTTACGCTTGCCTTGTGGTGTGTACGCGCTATGCCATGTCCATTGCTGTGTTGATGTGGCAATACAGGGACCCTGGGTTTCTGCATGGCAAAGATCTGTGATGCCTGGGAGACATGAGTCCTCATTAGTCACTGGGGTGGTTTTTTTTAACGTTGCAGCAGCACATAGGTTGGGTGACACAGCCAGATGATTAGCCCATTGCACTACATGGGACTCATGTGAACATGTGGAATTGAGATGTGAGGTGGTGGTCTTGTAGGTGACATATGTGTCCATGACCAACAGCACACACCTCAGTACATTGTGTAATGTCATGAAATAGCATGTGAGAGTGATCGTGGTCATGGCCACATGGGGGAATATACTGGCAATCTTCCTTTGTTCATCTCTGTACTGCAGGGCACCAGCTGTGCATCGTCCGTTCTCAGACCTTGCAACCATGCAGGAACGCGACAGCATCAGACGGTACCGCTTCACCAGGCCACTGATTGAGGAGTTGGCGGAGCAGTTGGCACCACATCTGCTACCTGGCCGGACATACCCTACAGCACTGACCCCAGAGGTGAAGGTGATGGCAGCCCTGCATTTCTTTGCTGCTGGTACCTTCCAGTACACTGTGACTACTGCTGGTGGTATGTCGCAAACGATGTTTAGTCGGGTGCTACGCGATGTCTTGGAGGGGATGTTGCAATTCCTCGACCTGTATATCAAGTTCCCGAGACAAGATGAACTCCTTGAAATTAAGGATGCCTTTTATACACTGGGGAGGATGCCAAACTTCATTGGATCCATTGACGGGACACATGTTGCCCTAATACCACCACAGGCACATGAGCAGGCATACCGTAACAGGAGGCACTACCATTCGATCAATGCTCTGGTGGTCTGTCTTGCTGACATGTTGATCACACATGTGTCTGCACGGTTCCCTGGTTCGACGCACAATGCCTACATAATGAGGAGTAGTCACATTGCAACGCTGATGTCACAGATGCCAGCTCAGCGTGCCTGGCTTGTCGGTGTGTACTGACTGTTTCTCATTGTGTGTGTTTGTCATTGTTGTATTCCACATTCCTACCAAACTCATCTACTTGTTCATTTTTGTGTGTGTAGGTGACTCCGGATACCTCAACATGCCGTGGTTGCTGACACCCCTCAGGAACCCTGTGACACCAGCCGAGCTGCGCTACAATGAGGCACATGTTCGGAGCAGAAGGGTAATTGAGCGGACATTCGGCCTCCTGAAAAGCCGCTTTCGCTGCCTGGACAAGACCGGAGGGGTCCTCCCATATGAGCCTGCAAAGGTGTGCAAAATAATACTGATCTGCTGCATGCTACACAACATGGCAGTGCGGAAGGAGGTGCCTCTCATCCTAGATGAGGATGACGACGACCAACGTCCGGCACCTGTGGAGGATCCCGGCCTGGGCCAGGATGCCAGTGATGATGAAGATGATGGTGACGTCCGCTCCCAGCTCCTCAACAACTTCTTCACGTAAAAGTGAGTTTCCAGGAATGTGTTGAGCCAGCTCTGTTGCTGTCTGAGTGTGTCTGTGTGCCACTTGACTGGATGATGTGTCCATTCAGGTGGTGTGTACTCCACAATAGGGTAGTACTGCTAACTAGTGTTTGTGTAGGTGTTTTGCAACATGTTTTGGGCAGGTGTATTGCATTTCTCTCTTGTTCGTCTGTGCTTTTGACTGTATCTTGTCTGTCCTTCCCAGGGTCCTTTGCCTGTTGTGTGGTCAACACTGACCCCCAATACCCAGAAGCCAACACCAGTGTGGAAGTTGAGAATTCCCATCAACTGATGTACCACACATCCCGGGACTTTCGTTCTCCAAAACATTGTGAGCGTGTGTCCACTGTTACGTAGAATTACCGTGCAACTATTGTGGAATAAACGTGTTGCTGGTGTGTAATGAACCTGTGCTACGCTTTGTTATGTGCGTTGTCTGTCTTCCCACATCTGAGTGACATCTGCTTACCTCACCTGTGGACTTGTTACCACTGACTGTGCTTGGTGTTGTGTCTGTGCATGCCAATGTGTTTCAGGTCAACATCATTGTGTGTGATGAGTCACATGGCCATGGTGAGTATGTTTTGTGTTGCCTTTGTAGTGGTGTGTCTCCCTCACATGTGTCACATCCCTATGACTGACCTTACGTTGGTCACATTGTTGCAGTATTTGGCATGCACTGTTTTGTGTAGCAGATCGACTTCACCCTGAACATGACAAGTTTGAATCACAACCGAGGCAAGTATGGTGTACTGGAGAGTTTATTTACAAACATGTGTGAGTGAGGTGCACAGGATGTTGGATGCTGTACAGTGGTTTGGTAATCCAAAGTTCACATTTGAGTTGGACGTGCTGGTAGATGAAATGTCCAGTAAAGTCCACAGTCATCTGATACATTGGCCCAACATGAACCCTCCATTTCATGTGTAATGACAAAGCAACCAACAGCAGACCAAGGTCAAGCACTTAAGTTCAATTATTTATGCAAATTTAGAGTGAGTGCAACGTCTTCTGCTGTTGAAAGATGCTATTTAAACACGAGAGTTCATAAGAAAAAAGAGGGAAGGTGCACTTCATCAGTAGTTGTAGGAAACAGACACTTGTAGTTCAGAAGTCTTTTTTTTCGTTTTCTTTTTATTCGAAGATGATTGACACAGAAACGGCACACAGCCAACGCGTTTCGTTCCCTTGTGCCTTGGGAACTTCGTCAGGGCAATATCATTTCAAATGATATTTGTGGGGAATTATCCGTATTTAGACAAGTGTCACTGTCACTGCTTTCCGTGTTGAATGTCGGCCATTCAACACGGAAAGCAGTGACAGTGACACTTGTCTAAATACGGATAATTCTTGGGATAATTCCCACATACTCAGGACTACCTAATAATCGAAGTGTCCTTACATTGGATGTTTCTTTTACACCTACTAAGGTCTCAATTGCGGGTTTTGGTTGTACCTAAGAACCCTTTGGAATATAAGGATCTACATCACATGGCTTGAGGGGTTCTCCCCACAAATATCATTTGAAATTATATTGCCCTGACGAAGTTCCCAAGGCACAAGGGAACGAAACGCGTTGGCTGTGTGCCGTTTCTGTGTCAATCATCTTCGAATAAAAAGAAAACGAAAAAAAAGACTTCTGAACTACAAGTGTCTGTTTCCTACAACTACTGATGAAGTGCACCTTCCCTCTTTTTTCCTCCATTTCATGTGGGCGAGTTGTGTGCGATTGGACAAGGTGAACGGGTTGCGCACAAAGAACATTGTCCAGAACAGGTTTAGAGGCACTGGGGGATGTGCTGGGACATCTGCCTCTCACATGTCCTTCTTCGGACGACCCCTCTTCTTCCGGGGGGGGGATCCTCATGTGCAGGCCTCTGCGGTACAGGGGACTCTCTCCCAGAGTCCTCCTCCCTCCCTGTGGCGCTGGCAGATGGTGTTGCGACAGATGTTGTGGGCACACAGGGGGGTGGGGACAGGTTGGTGTTGATCTGGCGGAGGCATTGTAGTATGTCCCGATGCACCGCAGTAAGGGCATCCCACTTTGCCTCCATGTGGGCATGGTGGGCGACCTGCTCCTGTTGCATGTCCTTGAGGATCCCCACTACCTGGCCAAATCCTCCGGTTCTATCCTGGTTCGCATCTATGATGCGTGCCAGTTGGTGGTCATCATGCAGTCCAGATCCCTCTGCAAGGCGTGCCCTGTGCTTCCCACCCCTCCCAGCACCCCTCTCCACATTGGCAGGACCAGCGGCGGTACGCACAGGTGACCCTGGGACCCCTTGGGTGGTGTTGCTGGTGGTGTTGGCTGTAGCTTCCGGGGGGTCCTGTGTCCCTGTGCTGTGGGTGTTGATTGTCCTTGGTCTGTCCGTGTTGGCGGGGGTGCCCTGTCGGTGTCTAGACGGTGGAGGTGTGGGTACAGGGGGGGGCAGATGTTGCTGCTGCTGGTGCTGCATGATGGCTCACACCGGAGGGGCCAGGTTGGCCGTCGTCATCCGAAGAGGACAGTGAGAGAGTCAGACCAGAGAGCTCAGTGTCCACCAGAGTCTGGGACTTGGTATCCTCATCATTTGTCAGTGGGTGCCCAGCACGACCTATGGTTGGAAGAGACACACAATGTGATTTATGTTTCTACATGCATCGTTGGTTCACAAACATGACGTTTTCTACTTTTATAACAGATGCCTGCCGGTACACTGCTTTTTCCCAGCTTGTCACGGACAGAGTTTGATCTTGTTGTTGGCCACTTGCCAGCATGGCCTTGTGCTCCCCTCAACAGAGCCCAGTGTCAGACATCTTGTCGGTCCCTTCCCACTCCCTGTGAGGCGAGTATGGTTCAGGTTGATCTTGCTGGGCCATGTGGGTGGGTGTAGGTTGGGTGTGACTGCGAGTCCCATCATACTCTTGGCTACACCCCCCTACCCAGCATGCCCATGCTTCCTCCCTCTTGACTCTGCTTCCCTGTGAGGGGGTGTGACAGCAATGGCAAGATGGCTGACTGTGGAATCCTGTCAGGAACCCCTTGCCCGATGTCAGTAATTGTTGGAAAGGAGCTCTCTCCCCACTACTAAGAAGGCCTTGGGTTAAATACTGTTGTGCAAAAGGAAGACTTCATCCTTGTTGGAGATCTTCCCTATGTACTGTATTGCGCCAGTTAAGCAAATCTGCTTATTAAGGGAATGACTCGATCGCTACCACTTCCTGTGGGGTTGGCGGTCTAGTTGTTTTTTCCCTCGAGACATTCCGGAGCTGTCATTGCGCCTGCGCGAGTCTCACGCGACGCACTTCAACTGAAGACTAATTCTGTGAGGAACGTTTCGTCTGCGCTCCATTATCTTGTCAGGAATTCCTCGCAATTGAATAGTTTGCATCTGGCTCCGCTTTTCAAGGAAAGTACAGAGAACTAGTTTCATGCTTTTTCAGTGATCATTTGTTTACTTGTTGTTAAATTCTCTCGACAGAGAAAGGGCAGTTTAAGTTACTGACAGACTTCGTGGGTAACTCTACAAGAGCAATCTCACCAATTTCCAGAGAACTGCCTGTTTTTCTGAAGCATAGTTTGTGACAAGGAGGTGTTGCTTTACGAACAAGGGAGTCACTTCTGTGAAGAGAAGTCGACTCTCGCCTTTTCAAGTAAGACTATTTATTGCTTGCCTATGCTCACCAGAATCGAGTAAAAGGAGCAGCAGTGTAGTAAAGGAATAACTGTAATTCAGAGACTTGGATATTCCACTCAATGCAGATAAGACTGAAGGAACTGCAGGATATATTGACACACACACACAATGGAATTTAATTCTTAAGAACTTAAGTTGATGGTAACGTCTCTTTTGAGATAGAAGATTCGAACAGTCAATCAAATACCACAATATCTCAGACAAAACAGATATTATAGAGAGAAGCTAGTCCCGGGTCATAAACAGGTAAAAGCAAGATTAAAAAGAGAGAAAGAGTAATGAAGATAAGAATAGTGTGAGCGAGAGCAGGGTTAAATAATTGTCCCTTGTGTTTTGCAGGGAACTCCAAGATTCCAAAAAGAGTTTCCAAAGAAGAAGTAGTGGCTGAGCAGTCTCTCTTGTTTTGTCTTCCACTTCCCCTTTCCCCCTTACTGAAGCCTGAGACAGTTGTCTTCACCTGTCGCTGGTTTCGGTGGAGAGGATTTGGGGCAAGATCACCTGCTCCTGAGGAGGTCGAGTTTTGTTGTTTGACAGATTGAAGTGCCTACCTCTAAATTGAGGAATTAGACCTCCTCCTGGGCAGTATGACAGAGAACATTGATTTAAAGACTCTAACCTCCATACTAGAGAATATGCAGAAACAGTTAGATAATACCTTGGAGGAAAATAGATCTTTGCGAGAGGAGGTTAGAAGATCGAGTCAAGAGTCCCTTCAAACCCGACAGAAGTTAGATGATTATTTAGCCTCAGGTTCGCTATTTAGGGGAATCCATGGTTCTTCTGCAGCCCCCTCCCCTTCAGATATTTCCACTCAGGTCATTCATGCCATTTCCCCTACCATCCCATTGTCCTCCCCAGAAAGATATGGAGGGGACCCTCAAAAGGCGCAAATATTTTTAACCCAGTGCTCCTTGCACTTCCTGTGTAGGCCAGTAATTTTTGCTGAGGACCAGTCCAAGGTGGCGTTTATACTGTCGTACCTAACTGGAGATGCTGCTGCATGGTCTATGTCCCTGGTCACTAGAAATGATCCGGTATTATTCATTTTTGAAGAAGAATTTGCACGGATATTTAATCGTCG
Organism: Triturus cristatus; assembly: GCF_964204655.1. Lineage (NCBI taxonomy): Eukaryota > Metazoa > Chordata > Amphibia > Caudata > Salamandridae > Triturus > Triturus cristatus. The sequence continues at coordinate 542,698,559 of NC_140593.1, forward strand.
TTCCGCTTCCCAAGCAGTAGATAATCAGCTTCTAGAACTCAAGCAAGGAAATCGAGATTTAGTTGGATATTTAGCTCATTTCAACAAATTGATCGTCGAAACAAATTGGCCAGAAGAAAAAAGAGGAGCGATCTTCTACAGAGGATTAAAAGACGAATTGAAAGATGCATTGGCACAAATCCCACACAGACCGACTGAGTTGTCAGAGCTTATTGACTTAGTTTTACAGATTGATCATCGGTTAGGAGAAATTCGCAATGAGAAGAAAAAGGATTTTAGATTGCCGCCTCCTCGTTTTGAAAGAATCAGAACAGAGGGGCATAAGACGTCTGAGAATTCGACTTCAGAAGAGCCAATGCAAATAGGTTCCGTTCGAGGACCCTTGACAAAGGAGGAAAAGGAACGTCGAAGGATGGAACATTTGTGCTTATATTGTGGATTATCTGGTCACTTTGTAAAAGAGTGCCCAAAGAAACCCAAAACTGTGCAGCCGTTAAAAGGTCGGCTTCACCCGTAGACGGAACTGCACGGGTGGAAGCAGAATCAAAGTCAGTTCCAGTCTCTCAAAAAATCGCCAACACCTTGCAATCAGCAGCTCCTCATTTGGTGGTCTCATTCACTGTGAAATTTCGTGAGGTTGAAGTTCAGAGTTTGTGTAATGATTGACTCAGGAGCTACGGGAAACTTCTGTGACATCAAGTATGCCCGGCAAATTGGAATTAGATTTGTTGACAAGAGATTCGCGGAAGCAGTCAGGGCAGTAGATGGCACAAATTTATCTTCAGGACCCATAACACATGAAACTGAGACAGTCGAGCTAACAGGTTTGAATGGCCATACAGAGTTCATCACGTTTAACTTAATTGATGCACCTCAGTTTCAAATAATCCTAAGTCTCCCATGGTTAACTGAACACAATCCGCACATCGATTGGAATAAGAGATCTGTGGTAATGGATTCTTCATTCTGCAAGGAAAATTGTTTCGGAAAACAACCAAGAATGAGTGGGGAATCCCCTTCGAGGAGTTTAGCTCCATACCCCGTTGAAATCTGTACCTTGGAGACTAAGGAAATTCCTATGGAGTATCAGGACTTATCCTCAGTCTTTGACAAAAAAGAAGCCGAGAGGCTCCCTCCTCATCGCCCATACGACTGCAAGATTGAGATAGAGCCTGGAGCTATTCTGCCTTGCAGTCGAATTTATGCTCTCGCGGAAACAGAAAATAAATATCTCAAGACTTACTTGGACCAACATCTGGCTAATGGTTTTATACGCCCCTCCCAATCCCCAGTTTCCTCTCCTTTATTTTTCGTGCCCAAGAAGGATGGAAATCTCCGCACTTGTATTGACTTTAGAGCCCTCAATCAAGTAACAATCAAGAACGTTATCCTCTTCCTTTAATTTCAGTCTTACTGGACCAGATTAAAAACGCTAAGATCTATACTAAGCTGGAACTGCGTGGAGCATACCATTTGATTCGGGTAGCTCCTGGACATGAATGGAAAACCGCGTTCAGAACCCATTATGGTTTGTTCGAATACCAGGTAATGCTATACGGGTTGTGCAATGCTCCGGCTGCGTTCCAGCATTTCGTAAATGATGTTCTTGGAGAATTTCTTGACAGAATTGCAGTAGTTTATATTGATGATATTTTGATTTTCTCCGAAAGTGTGGAAGAGCACGTTTCTCATGTCCGGTCTGTGTTGTCAAAACTGTTAGAGAATCAGCTCTACGTCAAGCTGGAAAAAAGCGCTTTTCATGTGGAAGAAGTTGAGTTTCTGGGATTTGTGCTATCACCGGAAGGAGTTAGTATGGATACAGCTAAGGTTAGAGCGGTTCGAGAATGGCCTTCCCCTAGAAGCGTAAAAGAAGTTCAGAGCTTCATTGGATTTTCTAATTTCTACCGAAGGTTTATCCCAGACTTTTCTCACAAGGTGAGTCCAATCACTAATCTTTTAAAGAAAGGGGTCAAATTTGTTTGGAACAATGTTGCGGAAGAGGCATATCAACTTTTGAAGAAAACCTTTACGCAGGCCCCCATTTTGTTGCATCCTAGAACGGAAGAGCCTTTTTATGTCGAGGCCGATGCATCAGATGTGGCTATAGGCGCCATTCTTTCTCAACGCCACAAAGATACAGGTCAGTTTAATCCAGTGGCCTATTACTCAAGAAAATTGACTCCTCCAGAATGTAACTACTCCATTGCAGATAAAGAGCTGTTAGCGGTGAAAAGTGCGTTTCTGGAATGGCAACATTATCTGATGGGAGCAAGACATAAGGTCACAGCATTCACAGACCACCGAAATTTACAATTTCTCAAATCAGCTCGGACCCTCACTGCAAGACAATTTCGTTAGGCACTGTTCTTTGCAGATTTCGATTTTGTAATAACCTTTCGACCTGGCTCAAGTAACACCAAGGCAGACGCATTGTCTCGGATAACTTCCAATTCCTTGGATTCTAAGAGAGAAGCGCAGGCTATAATTCCAGAAGAAAAGATTGTTTCAACAATAAGTAACTTAGACTTTCCAACAGAAGTTAAGAAAAAGATGACAGACCAAGAAATTAGTCAATGGGTCCAAGATGCTGAGGGGAGACAACTCAAGAACTGCCTTCCCTACTATGAGAATCAATTGTATCTTCCAACAAAGGAGCTCCAAGAAAGGGCCATGAAATCTTGCCATGATGACATCTTAGCTGGACACAAAGGTGCTCAAAAGACTATAGATTTGGTGGAAAGAAATTTCTCCACTTGTGAATGGTGTTTAAAAGGGAAATCAGATCACTAAGCCCCACAAGGTTTGTTAATGCCAATGCCTACACCCCCCCCATCTTTGGCACACGGTCTCAATGGATCTGATTGTTGATCTTCCCCCCAGTCAGGGATTTAACACAATCCTAGTTATGGTCAACACCTTTACTAAGATGGCACACTTTGTTCCCTTAAAAAAGATTCCTCAAGCTCCACAATTAGCTCAATTGTTTTCTCAACACATAGTTAGATTACATGGAATTCCAAAGATTTTGATTTCCGATAGAGGGTCTCAATTTGTCTCGCATTTCTGGAAGGCTTTCACCAAAAGATTAGGGATGGATGCTCGTTATTCTACTAGTTTCCATCCTGAGACAGATGGACAAACTGAGAGGGTCAACCAAGATCTAGAACAGTACCTTCGGTTGTACTTATTGGGACAAAAAGTGGTTTGGTCAGAATTAGTTGGGGCGGCAGAATTTGCTTATAATAATGCTAAGCATTCATCCACTGGCTATTCCCCCTTTTACTTGAACTATGGCCGGCACCCAAGTTTGATTTTAGGAAAAGAAGAGGGTTCAGTGCCTGCAGTGGAAGAGCTGGTTAGAGAGGTTCAGAGTACCTTTTCACGAGCAAAAGAAAATCTGATGAAGGCAAAGAATTCTTACAAATTCCAAGCTGATAAAAAGAGACAAATTAATCCTATCTTTAACTCAGGTGATAGGGTGTGGCTCTCTACAAGAAATCTGAAATTGAAAGAGAATCGCAAGTTCCAACCTCGTTACATTGGTCCATTTAGGGTGAATAAGATGAAAAATCCAGTAACAGTAAAACTCCATCTACCCCCATACTTAAAGATTCATCCATCATTCCATGTTTCATTGCTTAAAAAGAATCCTCCGAATATTAGATTACACTCACCACCCACGCCCATCTTAGTAAACACTGCAGAAGAGTTTGAGGTACATGGGATTTTAGACTCAACTATCAGAAGAGGCAAATTGTACTATTTGATTGACTGGAAGGATTGTGGCCCAGAAGAACGATCTTGGGAGCCCTTTTCTAATGTGAATGCTCCGAAACTTGTGCGAGAATTTCACAAAGCTAATCCAACTAAACCTCGGATGGGAGGAAGCTCTTTGGTGGGGGGTACTGTCAGGAACCCCTTGCCCGATGTCAGTAATTGTTGGAAAGAAGCTCTCTCCCCACCACTAAGAAGGCCTTGGGTTAAATACTGTTGTGCAAAAGGAAGACATCATCCTTGTTGGAGATCTTCCCTATGTACTGTATTGCGCCAGTTAAGCAAATCTGCTTATTAAGGGAATGACTCGATCGCTACCACTTCCTGTGGGGTTGGCGGTCTAGTTGTTTTTTCCCTCGAGACATTCCGGAGCTGTCATTGTGCCTGCGCGAGCCTCGCGCGACGCACTTCAACTAAAGACTAATTCTGTGAGGAACGTTTCGTCTGCGCTCCATTATCTTGTCAGGAATTCCTCGCAATTGAATAGTTTGCGTCTGGCTCCGCTTTTCAAGGAACGTACAGAGAACTAGTTTCATGCTTTTTCAGTGATAATTCGACAGAGAAAAGGCAGTTTAAGTTGCTGACAGACTTCGTGGGTAACTCTACAAGAGCAATCTCGCCAATTTCCAGAGAACTGCCTGTTTTTCTGAAGCATAGTTTGTGAGAAGGAGGTGTTGCTTTATGAACAAGGGAGTCACTTCTGTGAAGAGAAGTCGACTCTCGCCTTTTTAAGTAAGACTATTTATTGCTTGCCTATGCTCACCAGAATCAAGTAAAAGGAGCAGCAGTGGAGTAAAGGAATAACTGTAATTCAGAGACTTGGATATTCCACTCAATGCAGATAAGACTGAAGGAACTGCAGAATATATTGACACACACACACAATGGAATTTAATTCTTAAGAACTTAAGTTGATGGTAACGTCTCTTTTGAGATAGAAGATTCGAACAGTCAATCAAATACCACAATATCTCAGACAAAACAGATATTATAGAGAGAAGCTAGTCCCGGGTCATAAACAGGTAAAATCAAGATTAAAAAGAGAGAAAGAGTAATGTAGATAAGAATAGTGTGAGCGAGAGCAGGGTTAAATAATTGTCCCTTGTGTTTTGCAGGGAACTCCAAGATTCCAAAAAGAGTTTCCGAAGAAGAAGTAGTGGCCGAGCAGTCTCTCTTGTTTTGTCTTCCACTTCCCCTTTCCCCCTTACTGAAGCCTGAGACAGTTGTCTTCACCTGTCGCTGGTTTCGGTGGAGAGGATTTGGGGCAAGATCATCTACACCTGAGGAGGTCGAGTTTCGTTGTTTGACAAATCCTGGTGTTTGTTTGGCTAGCAGTCCCAGCATGGCCTTGTGCTCCCCACAACAGAGCCCATTGTCAGACATCTTGTCGGTCCCTTCCCACTCCCTGTGAGGCGAGTATGGTTCAGGTTGATCTTGCTGGGCCATGTGGGTGGGTGTAGGTTGGGTGTGACTGCGAGTCCCATCATACTCTTGGCTACACTCCTCTACCCAGCATGCCCATGCTTCCTTCCTCTTGACTCTGCTTTCCTGTGAGGGGGTGTGACAGCAATGGCAAGATGGCTGACTGTGAAATCCTGGTGTTTGTTTGCCTACAAGTCCCAAGTGAGCCCCTGTGCTTCACACAGCAGCAGCCAGTACGGGGGATCGTTTGCTGATATTTCAATGAGGTGTGTGTCAAAGCATTGTATCCGGTGAGTTGTGCGGAGTTTGTGTTGGGTGGTGTCTCCCCATGCTGATTAGTATGGTCAGGGCTGTCAGTCCTCCTTCCCATCATGACACGTGCTTCCATTGTAGGGCATGCAAGTTGTCTTTCAGGATGTCAGTCAGTGGTGTCCTGCTTCTGATTTGCTCACAACCCCTAGTAGGAGCCAGTGTCAGCCATCTTGTCAGTCATTTTCCACTCCCTGTGATGTGGGCATGTTTCAGAGAGGTCTTGATGGGCCAATGAGGAGGGGGAGCATTATCTGTGACTACAGGCCCCATCATGCTTTTGGCTACAATCACTTCACCTGCATCCAGTGCTTAATTTGTAAAATTTGAAGTGCAGGTGCTCAAATCTTTGTCGGAGGCCACACCTACTTTTTCTTTGGCTCCACCCACATCCTCCACTGACTCCACCCACTTCCTCTATTAGCTCCACCCACATCGTCAACTGGCACTGCGAAAAGTCAGATGAATTTCAGCAAGGGAGCCTGCCTTCCTCATAGTAAGGTTTAGATAGGAGGTTCCCCTGCCCTGTGAACATTTTCAAAAAGATTAAATCAAAAGTGCATTTAAAGCACAATTTTGAAATAAATTAGATAAAATCACTAATGCATTGAAAAGGGACAATTCCAGTGCTCTATGTGCTAATTTGGGGAAAGGACAATACTGGGGTAGGGTATGCCCTTTTTAATAGGGAAGCAAAGTGAAAGAAAACACGCTAGACGTGCGAAGTGCGATGTCAATTCGTCTAAGTAACATGCACAATTAATATTTATTTGCAGTTTGCACCAAAGACATTTCTGCATCTGCACATATATTACCATCCATGACTGACTACAAGTACAATCCAAATGGATCCTCCTCCTACTTTGCCCACCCAAATTCAGGCCTTTTCCAAATCATACCCCGGCCTGCTTGCCCTGCAGCGCTCACTCGAAAGAGACACAAAGGGGCAGATCTATATTGGAGATGCGCCACTTTTACGCCGCCGTTGCGTCACTTTTGTGACGCAGCGGCGGTGTAATCCTGCACCACGTTGCGCCATATTTACATCGTGACGCATCTATGGAGATGCGTCACGATGTAAAGCCCTGCGCCACGTAAAACCTGCGTCTGGTTTCACGTGGGCGTGTCGACAGAGGGGGGGGGCGTTCCGTCGCAGGAACGCCCCTGAAAAGTGACTCAATCAAATCTATAAGATTTGACTGAGTCACTTTCCCAACGCTGATGCGCCAAAACCCTGCGCCTGCTTGAAGCAGGCGTAAGGCTTGACGCACCATGTTAGGGATAGGGTAGGTTGGAACAGTGCTGGAGTTGCGTTGCGCTTGCGACACAACTTCAGCACTGCGCCAACCTTACGCCATCGGATGCGTCACGCATCTGTTTATTCCTGCGCCATGATGCGCCGCATTGTAACTGCGGCGCATCATGTGTGGCGCAAGGGTAAACTTGCGTGACGCATCATTCCTGGCGCATCTTTGCTGATTTGCAGGGATGCGCCAGGACATAAATCTGCCCCAAAGTCTATACAGTTTGCCTCAATTTTAAGCTTTGGCTTCTGGAATAGCAAAAGCAGGGTAAGGTGGCAGTGCGCAGAGTTAGTTACAGACTGTGATTCACAAAAATTAATTAATTAATTGACACTCAGGGCCGGACTGGGAACCCAAAGCAGCCCTGGCAAGTTTTGTTACACCAGCCCCCATACGGTGCATAGCACACAAGCACAGCAAGCGTAATGACTGCCACAGGTGTTTGCATGGGGGAATTCTCCCCTCAAAAACATTTTGCAAAAAGAAAAACCGAAATGGTGCACAACACATTTTCCATTACATATTTAGCTGTATCAACTTTCAAAGCATAGTAAATCATAAATGATGACCTGACATAAGCACCCAGGCCAGAAAGCATGGAAATCTCACACTCATAAGTACTCAGACAAGGAAACATGGAAATGTCACACAAAGGCACCCAGGCCAGAAATCATGGAAATGTCACACAAAGGCACCCAGGCCAGAAAGCATAGAAATGTTGCACAAAGGCACCGAGCCAGGACAGAAAGCATGGAACCGTCACACAAAGGCACCCAGGCCAGAAAGCATAGAAACGTCACACAAAGGCACCCAGGCCAGAAACCATAGAAACGTCACACAAAGGCACCCGGGCCAGCCGGACAGAAAGCATGAAAATGTCAAAGAAAGGTACCCAAGCCAGTGGGGCTGGAACAATTTTCAGAGTGTTGGTGCTGCCCTCAATGTTACATCACTGAATGAAGTCATAAGATTGAGAAAAATGCAAACATCACACACACTAAGGACAAACATAGCAAATGAGCCTTGCCCATTCCGGCGGAGGTGGTGAGAGTGTGGTATGTTGCAGTGGAGCATTTAGAAGCCCACTGCTTGTTGAGTGGTGTTGGTGAACTCAACTGTATGAACCAAATCTTTCCACAATCCTAAACTCACCAACCCCAATTGCCTCAACTTCCTGCTCTATCCAGTGCTGTGGTAGAATACCTGCATATCGGCTGATGCTTTGGACAGTTGAGTAGCTTTGATGGGAAGAGGAGGTTTCTGAGGTGGGTGTATCAGGCAAGTGACACTTCTCGGGCTCCCTCTGTGCGAGCCTTCAGGGAGAATCCCTCTTCATTACTACCTCCCTGACCCTGGACTCTGCAACGCACTCCCTTACAGGCTTGTTTATCCCAGTAAAAACAATAGTAAAATCACCTTCAAACTTAAATCATTGAATATAGTGGTAAATATTATTAGCACGCACTTCAAAGTATGTTCCACAGTAGCCCTTATGACCCCGACTGCTAATTAAATAAACAAAATCAGAAAGGCCATGACAGGGCCGGCTTCAGCGCTGATGCGAAAGTCTTTTTTGGCGTCGCACCAATAACTTCCAACAGTGCCCCTCATCCCTCCATGGCCCCCCCTATTGACATCCTCCTCAGATTCCCTCACTGCCACACGCCACAAGTGCCACTCATCTCCCCATAGCCCCTCCCCCTCATGACCTCCTCCTCGGATTCCCTCACTGCCACCCTCCACCAGTGTCCCTCATCTCTCTGTAGCCCATCCCCCTCATGACCTCCTCCTCGGATTCCCTCACTGCCACCCTCCACCAGTGTCCCTCATCTCTCTGTAGCCCATCCCCCTCATGACCTCCTCCTCGGATTCCCCCACTGCCACCCTCCACCAGTGTCCCTCATCTCTCGGTAGCCCATCCCCCTCATGACCTCCTCCTCAGACTCCCTCACTGCCACCCTCCAGCAGTGCCCCTCATCGCTCCCTCCTCCACCCCATGACCTTTTCCTCGGATTCCCAAACTGCCGTCCTCCAACAGTGTCCCTCATCGCTCCATAGCCCCTCCCCCTATTGACCTCTTCCTCAGATTCCCTCACTGCCACCCTCCAACAGTGCCCCTCATCTTTATGTAGCCCCTCTCTCATATGCATTTCATTTGTTGTATAGCGCTACTCATATCAGTGTAGTGTGTGTCAGTACTTTACACCACTCACACATTATACAGGAGACAATGAATCATACAAGTATGTAAATCAGTCTACAGGGAATGTTACATAAGCCAATGAGGATTACAAGGTGTATGAATCACGTGTCATCCATACCTGTGGGACGGAAATTTTACGAGGGTTTGGGCTGGTGAAACACAACCTTAGGATTTAAAGAGTATTCAATGGGGGTCAGCTTTACTGATAAAAATGTATATCTGCCCAAAAATACTCATTTTGAAAACATTAGAATAATGAAAGACTGGGGAAGTTCTAACTATATCACACAAAAAGAAAGCGAAGTTCTAACTATACCATTCATGTTTAAACTTTGTATGCAGGCAGCTCTTTGGTGACAGTTCATTGGTCACTGTCCTATGTTAGGATTGTACCTTCTGAACTGCATGTAACACAAGGATCTCTGTGACAAAGGCAGTAACCCACTGAGCTTCCACATAAAATACAGTTTATCTGCATTTAAAAACTACTAACAGACAAATGATTGCTCTCCAGCAGGATCATTTATCACCAGCGTTATCTGGGCATTTTGTATTGTCTTATTGTTGTCCTGCATCGGCCATGATAATGCTAAAAACTGTCTAAATGAAGCACACACGAAGTATGTGTCCTGCTGGGCCTGCGCAGCTTTTAAAAAGAAAAACAACTAGTAACACATTATCTTCCCTACTCTCCATTAGTCAAACTTTGTGTCACAGCCTGATGTGATACGCAGCTGCATGGGTTAGGAAAGGTGAATAGGAATAAACAAACTTCTTTTCTCCTGCGCTACATAGAAAAAGAAATATCCACGCAGCAGGACATTGTCGCCTTTGCCATGTGGAGATGAAGGGGTGAAACAATAAACAAAGCCTCGTTAACATATAAATGGTCTTTCTATTTACTTGGATCAATAAAAGGCTGCAGCCCGATTTTCCTCTTTTCCAGCATTTGCTAGACATGTGTGCGTATGTGAATAGCGCAGTGGTTTTTTGTGTGTGTTTTTACTTGTCCTTTGCAGTTTTATATAGCGCTAACTGGAACCGAAGGTATCGGAACGCAGCTGGCCTCATCTCCTGTTAATCACCTTGCAGCACCGAGGTATGCGACGGGAGAGGTGCGATTGCCTGGCATAGAGCCTAGATTCCTATGAATCAGAAACATAAAAGGGAGAACCCACTGCAGTTAGATGGTGGAAGGATACCTGGTATCTTGAGTGATGCACTACGTAGGTAAGAGAGTACAGCAAGAGACGCAAGGTATTACTTTGTATTTTTAGGAGGGCATTAACCGCCCCAATGTTATAAAACCTGTGCCTTCCATGGCCCTGGCTGCAGGCGCGTTCACTTTTGACCGGACTCGCGCGCAGCAGGTGCACCGCGGTTGTGGGATTCAGATAGAGCGATTTATCCACCTATCACTGCTGCACACTGGAGAGGGCAGGTGAGGTCTGCAGCGAACGCGACAGCAGCAGCGTTATTCATTTTCATGTATAGCGCTTTTGGTATAGTTATCTAAGCGCTTAACGAGGGGCGCAATAGTTCTCACCCAATGAGGCTGATACTCGTTTTAACGATCTCTGAAGGATGAGAGGCAGAGTGAACCTTAGCCGTGATCAAACTCTCAAACTCAGGGATTAGGATGGTGCTGTGAAGCGCACATGGCATCGCTTCAAGAGAACAACTGCAGAGATAAGTTCATGGTGAACAATAGACTAAAACTAGCCAGTGAGCACGAAAATCTGGCTATTACACAAAGTAAAAATCTCTGAATACCTAAACGCCCAAAACAATTTCAATCGGCACAATGCATCATATTGGCACACATAGTGGATTTGTGGCATAATTCCGGATGCTGACAAGGTCTATTGTTTTAAGCTGTCTGTTGTCTATCGCCAATTTGGACAATATAAATACTTAACAGTGGGCTTTGGGCCAGCCCACCTCTTGCATTCGTTCGTTTTCTCAGCAATCTTATTTGATTGCTTCTTATGCAAAGGCCTTCCTTCCTCTTCATGTATTTATCCCTCTCCTGGAGCATAACGTATTTTGATTGACGGACAAGTGTCCTTAATGTAAGCAGCCACTGCAGCCAGTAATAATGGGTGAAAGAGACAGGCTTCGTAAGATTAGATGAGGGTTAGGTTACTAAACTGAGGCGCCGTTTTAGTGCACAAGGTCTGCCATAGAAAATAAATAAGAGGCCACTGGAGTCCATGTGGTCAGTGGCGTGGAAGGAGTGATAGTCTGCCAGTTTCAGAGGCCAGAACTCGAGGAGTCCGTTTCAGCTGCAGTGACGCCGTGAAGTGTGACTGTGAACACATATATGGCGCCAGGCCCAGAGGCCGCGACATGCCGCCCGCACCTCCTGAGTAAATGTCTCACCCCTACCCCTCGTGTGTGGGCTTGGCCTTTGTGAGTGCTTCCGTCGCACAGTCACGGACAACAATGCGCACACCTGGGCAAATTAAAAGCACGTTTTATTCTGTGTGTGTGTTTATTTTCTGGGCTCGATCCCGGTATAAGAGCTTTCCCACGCAGACACTGCCTTGACGGCACCTTTGCCAGGTGGAGCACGGGGCAGGCGTGGTGGCTGAGAGGCGAGCAAGGATCCCCTCCTCCAAACCTGACTGGACTTCGACTCACTCTCACCTGGTGCAGCCGCTGTTGCCAGACCCTGGCTAACTGGCTCACGTCGTCCGGCAGGGTTTTAATTGTTGTGAAGTTTTTGTGAACGGCGGGCCAGGGCGAAGAAGTCGAACCGCCAACACCAACACGAAGACTAGGTGCGCGGCAGCACTATGCTGGGGCGTGGCACTGAATGCGTGGCTTGCGCAATGAAACACAATTTGAGAACATCTGCGCAGTACGCACGCTGCCGCGTACAGCCCCCGCCCCGCGCCCCCGAAGCCCGAGATTCAAACGAGAACCAAAAAGCCCTGCCCAACAGTGTCCCGCGGGCGCGGCTCCGCAATGCGCATCAACAATCGAGCCGCAAGTGTGTCATACAGTCTGCACTCTGCACACTGTACAGTCCGTAGTCCGACGGGAAGTTAAACACTTTACTTTTACACTGCAAGTGTCCCGTAGTAGCATTAGCGAAGCAAGTAAGTTACTTTACTTGTATATAAATAATTAAGTGCACCTGAGTGTGTAGACCCGGCCCTGATAATTAGGTGCCGGTGCTTAGCACCGGAAAGCACCGGCACAAATTAAGCACTGCCTGCATCCCCACTATTCCTTCCTGACTGTCAGCTGCACTGTGAGGTGGTGTATTTGTGGTGGCAAACTGTCTTGCTGGATGTATTTGGCTTAGTGCCAGTGGCTTACTCTATTTGTTTGTAGGTTGGTGCATGTCATGACAAAGTCCCCAGTCACTATGAGATGGCAGGTATTGTGTTTGTGTGACTGGCATATACATCTTGGGTTGATTATCTATTGGTTGGTGTAGGTTTGCTTGGGGTACATGGTTTCACTGTCCCCTTGCCAAACAATCTTGGGTTTGTTGTTTGTGTACTCACCAGTCTCTGGGATGTCTGTTAGGCCATGGATGCTCTCTGGTGGTAGGGTGTCCCGTACCTTCTCCTTCCAGGTCCTGAAGTAGACTGGTTTGGCAGGAGGGCCACCGCCGGTGCGCTGACTCAAGGCGTGATCTTTCTCAATTAGTTTCTTGACCCTCCTGTGCACGTCATACCACCTGTTCTGGATATCGTCCTTTTTGCGCAACGTTGGTGCTTTTGCTTTCACCATGTCCACAATCCTCGCATACATCTTTGTTTTCTGTGAGATGGGGGTCCTATGAACCAATGTACCAAACAAATGTGGCTCTACTCTGATGATCTTGTCTACCAGCACTTCTAACTCACTATCTGTGAACTTTGGATTCTTCTTTGGGGGCATGGTGATGGGTGGTGGTGGTGAGGGATGTGTGTGTGAGGGTGCAAGTGATGTTGGTTTGGTGTTGGTTTTGCTGTGTGTATGTGTGTGTGCTTTTGTATGAGGTGCTGATGGTGTGTGAGTTGTGTGATGGGTGAGTTGTGAGTGTGTCTGTGGTTGCTGTGTACTCTTGTTTGCTGCTGGCTGTGTCTCCGGTTTGCAAGGGATGATGGTAGTGATTGTAGTCCTTTATATAGTTGTAGTTGTGGGTGTGTCTTTGTCCAATTAATTTGTGTTGGGTATTTATTGGCTTAGTTATTGCTAGTTTGGTCCTTTTTTGTGTTTTTTCCTTTGTGTTTTGTAGGCATGGAGGAGACGTTCATGTGACGGAAACGGACGCTGCTGTTGTCTCATGCGGGCTTCTCCGCCTCGTTCACGCTGCCTGTCTTCTGTGTTTGGTAGGCGTCGTTCGCGGCGGTCTCTATTGCTTGTGTGCTGGGTTGTCTGTGCGTGTCAGTTGTGCGGCTTGGTCTCCGTGTGAGTTGGTCTGGTTTTACACACATCGCATCGTACTGCGCTAATCGTACATCGTGGGTACGGGTCAGTCAGGTTGATTCCGGGTTCATGTCGGTGGTGAATATCGTGTCAGATTTTCCCTCCGGCTCGGTCGTATGGCATGTATTCCGTACGTGTCGGTTGTAATTCACTCGCGTTGCATCGTACTGCACGGGTCGTACAGTGCTGGTCCGTGTCGGTCGGTATTCGGTCCGGGTCCGTGTCCGTCGGTTCGTTTTGCGGCCGGAATCGGAATCGGCCCCTTAGTAGTAAGACTCCTTGTATGATGCAAGTCGAAGTGCATGAACCTGTTTGATGCATTTTGCATGTCGAGATGGAAAGTATATACTGCTTCACTAACACCACAGTGGAAGTATACTGACTGCCTCTCTGTGGATGGAGGGTGGAGACTGAGAACTGAAGAGAGTGCGAATGGAGAAAAGGATTCCCAAAGAAATTCTGTGAGGTCCTTTTTAGAAAAGGGCTGCCGATTTGTTCTTCCTGAGTGACAACATAGGCTAGATGGTATGAGTTAGGGATAGATCATAAGTTTCTTTTGTGTAACATGTCAAAGTTTTTAAGCAGGGCTTTCCTTTTGTTTATGCCTGATGACTGCTCAGGATGGCTAATGACAGACACGTGATAAGATACCATGCTTCACTGTGTCCTTATTTGGTATACTTTTTCTTGGTGCCAGCACTATAGCTACTGTTGTTGGAGCCATCTCCTAACACAAAGGCTGTGTCTGAGAGACAGCCAGAAAATTATATTTGAAAGAGAATCACCTCAAATTGGTTCTGAAACCTCCATAGTGGATCCACGTCCACTGTCTGGAAAATAAGTATGAAAGAGGAACTGCAAAAATTATCTATCAGTAGGTCACGAGAATGGAGGCAACAAAATGTCTATTTATTCAGTATTTCTTTTTCTTAAATATTTGTTAGAAAGTCAATGAATAAAAACCTCTGTCAGTTTCTTGTCTTCCCTTTCCCTAATGCCTATATGTCTTTCTCTGATTCATTTCAAAACCTCATTCATATTTCAATGACCTTCAGTTCAATTAATTAAAGCACCATTCCTTTGCGTGTGGCTCCTCAATGGAATACTTCCACCGATGGCCTGCCAGAGTAGAGGATGTTCAAGGAAGGAAGTTTTACTGTTTACCCTATTTAGAGTTAAAACTACTGTTAGGGACAGGAAAAATAAAGAATGACCCAGTCACCCTTAAAGAAAGCTCCAAACCATTAGGTCTTTTGTTTTTTATTTTTTTTATTTTTTTTAAGTTTGCTGGCTGGCCATCATGTCTAATGGTATTGCTCTTCAAACATTTCTGTGCCATGTCTGTCAAAAAGAACTTGGAAGCATTCAAAGATATCTGATGTTTGGACCTATAAGTTAGTGCCTGCATCTAAGCAAGTTTTGGCACTAAGGGCCTCATGTTGCAAATTCCCAGGGTTTGCGACCACAAAAGTGCCTATCGTTTTGTATAAAATCCTTTTTGTGTGGTAGAAAATTATTTTGAATAGTAAAAGGTATTTTACAATCACTTACAAATTGCAAATAGGAAAATAGGAGGGTTCATGAAAGGGTCTTCCCTTTCCATTTCAGAAAGGAATTTCTTGATAGTTTATGACTGCAATTGCTGTCACAAACCATTGATGAGCTAACAACCCTATAATTGGGGTGATAGCTAAATTGGAAATGGGAAGTGGCACCCCAGGACACCTTCCCTTTTGGAAACATGTTGCAGCTTCAGGGGAGACAAGTTTTTCAAAACCAAAACCTTTCTGTTTTTTAACCATCACCGGTTCCTTTAAGGAGCACAGCTGCTTTGAAAATAAATATGTTTTACATTTTGGAGTGTAGTCATAGGAATGACAGTGTGCAGTTCCTTTCAGCCCACCGTCCCTGTGATTACAGCCAATAACAAAGGGTCATAAACTTGAACCTACCTATGGAATATTAACTGGGCTTGTCATTCTGCAACACACCTTGCATTTCAGCATATTGTGAACTGACAGCACCGTAAATATGTTGTTTTGCAAAATACTATTTCATTCTCAGAATGTAAATGCCAAATTTGCAGCCACTTTTGGGATTCCAATAATGCAGCAGGATCCTAACTTTCATAAGGAAATTGATGGTCTATTGTTTTTACTCCTTGTTTGCATTTCTACCTGTTGTAAGTAAATAGTTCAGATTTTCTGCTATTTGCATGTTCATTGGCCAAACAGTGCAGGATCCCTACTATTTAGCCATCGGCCAGGAGAATAGTGATTTTTTTCTGTTATTTGTGCTGCTTCCAGGCAAACAGTGCAGAATCTGTATTATTTAGCCAATTGCCGGGTAAGTAGTGAAGTTTCTCTGCTATTTTCAAGGCTGCAGACAAAAAATAATTATTTTCTACTATTCAGCTATTATTTAAATAAAAACGTAAAACTAGGGGCTGAAAAAATAGCAGAGAAAAGTCACTATTTACCATAATTGTTGGCTACTTGTAATACTTTTTCCTTCTTGGTGTCCACATATGATGATAACCCTATTAGAAACCCAGCCCCTTAACCTGCCTTATTTCTTTGGTACCCATTGAGAAATATATTCTGCATTGAGGGGCCGATTCCGATCTGGGTCGGAAAGCACTCCGACCGAGTCGGATCCGGAGTGTTTTCAGACCGAGCCGGACACCTACAGTCCGACCGAGCGAGTACGATGAGCACGTATGCTGTCGGACTCGGTTCGGTCGGACTCCCATAGAAGTCAATGGGAGCCAGTTGTACGACGCGTACGTGCGCTCCCATTGACTGAATGGGCACGTCTCGAACAAGTGCGCCACCTACAGTGGGTACGTGTCGGTGCCATCCGCACCGTACATGCCTGTGTTGGGGAGACCCATCGGTCTCCCCCTGTGTGCGAGTCATATGGCTATGGGTGTCGGGGGGTCCGACGCGGACCCCCAAAGTCTGACTCCGGGAGCTTTTGTGAGCCGGACACTCCGGCTCGCACAGGCTGTCCGACACGTGCATCGTACTGGCTCGGTCGTGAATCGCATCCATTGTACGCCACGGTTAGCTTACGCCCGAGACGTACGGAGCGGTTCGGACCCGGAAACGACTCGGTCGGTGAATTTCATGTAGCTCGCATCGTACTGGCTCGCTCGTACAGCTGTACAAGTCTGCCAGAAAACACACGTATGGCTCCTAGTTTTTCCTGCCGGATCACGTTCAGTGCCCTTCCGACCCGGATCGGAATCAGCCCCTGATTAGCCTAATTTTTCATCACCAGGTATCAAAGTTGGGAGGACTTTTAAACCAACCACCGTAGTACTTATAGTATGTATTAAGGGTCCCGCAAAATGTGTACAAAACTATAAACAATACATGTGCCTGTGCACAACAACAATGTGCCTAAAATATCTCAAACGTGCAGGCAAAAGAAAGAAATTGCGCATTCCCTCCTTGTAAAGTTATTATTATTTTTTTACTTTCTTTTATTATTTTTACAAATAAGATACCATACATAATCAACAATTAAAAATCACATAGTAATCGCTACATTCCATCCCCTTTTACAGGCAGTTGTACTTTTAAGCACCCACATGAGCATTTGTAGAGTCGGTGTGAAAGACCAGGCCCCTTAAAAGCAAGTGGGGGTGCAGTTTACTCGTCAATGTGTATTGTCTCTCTACAATACCACCATGGGCATAGTGAACCACCATTATTGAGCAGGTTGTGAATTGGCAGTGTCCTCAAGCAAAAGAATATGTGCGCAACGGCTGCCATATATCGCACGGTCTGGATTTTGGTGGTTGTAAGTGAACGTAGAGTTCACTCTTCGTGTTGCAGTGTATTAAGCTGTTGATCCACAATTTTGCACTGGTGGGTGCCTGCTTCACCAGCACACGGCAACCTCCCTCTTAGCGAGCATGAGCACAATGGCTATAAAGTGGCGCAAGGCTGTAGGGACGTCATGAACATACCCCAGGAGTGCCAGAAATGGGGCAGGTGTGATTTTAGTTATACGTGACAATTCCACAAATATAGTCTGCCAATATTTTTATACTTTTTCACAGGTCCATGCAATATTGTCAAAATCTGCAGATGGTGAATGACATTTGGGACATGTGAAATGCATGGGAGCAAGAGGGGTCCATCCGATGTACTTTAGTCGGTGTAACATATGCCCCTCAGAGGAAATTAAAGTGCAGTAGTTTGTGAAGATGGTTAAGTGATACCAGACATGTGTGCATACATCAGTGGTGCCATTGAAAGTCTGTCAGTGGGTGTCCAAGGTCTTGCTCGCAGGCAGTGCGTACCCCTGCATCCCAGGTAGGGAGCAGCACCAGGCACGATTTGTACAATTTGCATATCACATGTTGCACACAGTGTCTGAAATTAACAACATCAAAGGTGGGAAATTGTCTGGCTCAAGGGGGTAGCCAGGAATCTGGGCTTTAAGCGCTCCCTGCAGCCACCACAGAACTAACTGGTCCATTATGGGAGCATCTTGAAAACGGGGAGCCTCCGTTCCCGAAAATATGTGCCCATGTTCTCACTGGTGTCTAGGGAGTACCTGGATAGGGTGCGCTGGGCAACGGCTTCTTGCGTGATGGGGAGCCAGGGATTATCAGATAAGGAAAGGGCAGATGAGTACAATAAATGTCCTCCCATTACTAGGTCTGGGCTAAATTTCCGCTCCGCTCGCGGAAATTGTGATAATTTGACATTTTCGCGTTCTGCGGAGAGCGCAAAAATGTCAAAATTTCCACATTCCGCAGCTTAGCGATAATTTGTTTCTTGCTCGCGCTGTATAATCATACATTCTCGCGCGCGCGCGATTGCCTTACCAGAATCCCCGCGTTCGCCGACCAGTTTTCCCGATCCGGTCGCGTTCTCCACGAGATGTTGGTTTGTTGGTAGCCATTTGCGCTGCCTCGCGACAGTTTGCGCCCGCAGTAATGTCATTGGTCGCGCGATCACATCTTTCTTCTCGCGGTGCATCAAGAGTGAAAACAAGATGGCCGGGCCCGCGAGCAACCGCATGGGTAAGTTGGCGAGCCGCGACCACACCGAAAATACCGTGAACGGGCGGGAAAAAAACTTCCGCATCTTCACGATATTTCCGCATGTTTGCGGAGATTTTTAACATTTTCACGATAATTTGCGAAAGTCACTTTCGCAAATTCCGCCCACCCCTACCCTTTACCAGGATCAGCCGCTTCCAGAAGCAGCTGGTTGTGGACACTGTCTATATGTTGTGTGGGTCACGTGGCAGCCCTGCCAGTAACAGCACAGCAAGTGGCATCGGATCTGTAAGGTCCACTTACAGCATAGCGTACGATATTCTAGCATCCGGGTGGTACCAATGCAGAGCAAAACTACCTGGGCTACCAGGTAGTATAAATGAAAGTTCGGGACCCCAAAGCCTCCTCGCTTGTATGGTAGGGTGAACGTATCCCAGCTGATTCTTGGTTACTTTCCACCCCAGATAAGAAGTATTGACAATGTACGAAGTGTTGCATAAAATGCATTGGTCAACGGGATCAAAATATTATGGAAGAGATACAGGAATTGGGGCCCTACCACCATTTTAACAATAGCTATGTGTCCCGCCATAGTTAGGGGAAGTTACAGCCAGCGTTCGATCCGAACAGTCAGTTTATCTAGCACTGGCCCATAGCTGAGGCGGATTATTTGCTCCTTTTCTCTTTGGACATGTATCCCCAAATATTTGACAGATTCTTCACATCACACTAGTGGAAATTCACTATCCATGCTACATGGGGCCGATGACAGGAGAAAAATTTCAGATTGGGGGGTACCCATTGTACCTTCCTGCAGTTCCCTGCACCAAGTGGCAGGCACCATGTGGTGCCTGCCACGTGGTGCAGGGAAATGCCAGGCATGCGATTTTGACATTGCAGTGGGTGTTGCTGTGAGCAGCACCCACCACAATGTCAAAAAGCGGAATGCGACCGCCAGGGTGGCGGTCGCATCCTAATTCGTGGTGCGGGACCACCGCATGTCTGACGGCTGGTGCCAACACTGCGAGGATGGCAGGCGGACTCAGGTCCACCCACCATCCTAAAAGGCCCCTAGGTTCTTGCTCGGGTGCCACACATAAAGGATAATGACGTCCGCTTAAAGTGTAATTAGGAATGGGCCAGTTTAAATCAAATAGCTGCATTGGAAGGTAGACACTTGACTACAGTAAGGACTCTACCAGGTTAGTGGAAGGGGAAAAATACATTACTGTGACCATTATGGATCACCTTCTTACCTTAGTTGTTTTCAAGAATTGTCATCCCAAGCTCAAGAAATACATTTTCAGAGGAACATCCATGTTTGTTTTACAACCACATTCCCTACCAACATATAGAAAGTTAGAGGCATTAGGATCCATATGCCATGGTAAGGCAACATCTACATTCTATACTTGAAGTAGCCGCTAAACTCCTAAAATGCAAGCTCACTGTCACCCTGATGGACAGCAAGTGACAAGAACAAAACTAAGCATCTGTTTAAGGGTCAGTCTGGGGCATGTGCTTTTGCTAAATTAAAGAAACGATAGCAAGAAAGTGCAGGGAAGCACTACCTAAGACTGTGCCCTCCTTCCTGACAAACGTTAGACACATTTAATTGAATTAGATCCCATTGGATTGAGTTAAAGATGTATCATGCTCTTTTTTAAGAATTGGAAACAAGATAGCTTAAGCTATTGTTTGGTCAGACCTATTGATTCCAATACAGATAGAGTGGGTTTTGAGTTCTCCCCTTGCTCATGAGTGGAGGGCTTTATGGTTTAACTTTCCCGGATCCTAAATCAGTGGCTTTCCTTCCTATTCCTTTATTTTTCCTGACTGAGCCTGCCCGTCTCACACTGTTCTGACTGGTTGACTTGTATCCTTCCTCTGATGTTGACTGCATTCAGGAAACTATTTTTTCTTTCACTTTCAGCACTCCACGGACATGCATGTGCTTTCTTGACCAGGTTGTACATTAGCTTCCCCACCATTCCTGGCATATTTATTTATATTTTTTTTAAATGTCTACCCCCATGTGACACCCCTACTGACTATGAGCCTGATTCTGAGTTTGGCGGTCCGCGAGTTGCACAGATGTGGCGCTGCGCACAGGTGGTCTGACCACCATATTACAACTTTGATGGTCAGACAGCCATGGTACCGCTGCGTCTGCCAGGGATCTGCTGCTACACCGCCAAGCATATTATGAGTTTCCTCACTGGGACCCTCACCACGGTGGTGAGCCCACATTGGAAAGGGTGGCGGTGAAGAAACAAAGGGACCCCTCTTTCCTCAGGCCCCTGGGATTCATGCAGGGGGGCACATGTTGTGTACCCCTATTTGCATGCAGCCCTGTTCCTGCACGGCTTGGACTTCTAGTCCATGCTCTGCAGGAACGGGCTTTGACATTCCCATTACAGTGCCTCTTTGAAAGGCAGCGCCGTGGGAATGCCAAAGGACCTCCTGACAGACTATGAGGAAACTGGTAATCTGGTGGGTGGCCGGCAGCCCTGTTTGGTGGTGTGGGAGCAGGGTGGTGGTAAGGAGTGGTGGCCGGCTCCCACATGGCCAAACTCATAATTTGGCCCTTAGTTCATTTATTTATGTTTTTTAAAACAAGCTGCCTTGTGTCGATATTACTGCTTGGAGCATTTTCTGTCTCCTCACCTGCTTTAGCATGCATCCCTCTCCCCGTCACCACCATTTTTTTTAAGGTCACAGTAGGTGAAATTTGCTGCTGGGCTGATCCTTTATCAAAGTTTATCTCAATCCAAGATGGGCTCGGACAGTAAAAAAAAAGCTGCCGCATCATGACTTATATGCATGGATGAGTCATGGTGCTTGCAAGCATCATCAAGTTTACGCACTTGCACATCAAGATGCATGCGTCAGGACCATGTGCGTTCATGCATCGTGAATTATGGATGCACATGTGTTAGTAAGTACGCACAGAAATCATCTTGGAATGTGTTTTCTTTAACAGAAGATCCATAACAAGATTGCCAGACAAAGTGTGTGCATGAGTCTTAACACATGAATATGCATGTCAGTGTGACCAAGCAGTGGCAGAGCTAATAGCGCAGCTATTTAATGCTGAGATCTATTGGCGTTTCCAATGCATGTCATAAGTGTCGCTAGGAGTCTGAAGGTGAAAGAAAAAATCAAAACAGGAGGTCTTTCTTTGAAGGTAGTGTGAGTTTATACGTTGTGATCCCTGATATTTACTGCCCTTTGAATTCTGGTGGTACGCTACACCTTTACCCTAGTAAATTTAAAAAATGCTTAAAAAATTACATTTGTTACTTAAAATGCAGGACGCCTCTTTCAGTAAACAGGCTAAATCTTATTAATGAATACATATTGAATTTTACAGGAAACGTTTCTTACCAGTAGTCGAACAGTGTGCATGATATTTGACAAATAATCAATACATCACACAGGCAGTTAATTTAACCTTCATTCAACTGATCGAATGGCTTAACCTGGTGTGTCTAATCAATCGCCCTGTTTTATTTATAAAGGCATATTGCAAAAGGAGTATCAGCAAAAATATCGAATCAGTGAAATTGAGGTGAACCCTATCATTCAGAATTGTAAACCTTAACATGTAGTGGGCTACTTTGATATTATGCTATTATGGTATTTGCAGAAAAGAGTATGTTACTATTAGAAATATAGGTAAACCGCGATTTATGCAGTAGTAAATCACTAAGATGCATGAAGATTTATAAAAACAGTTGTTACTCGTACCCATTTCAAAGGTATTGTTTCAACTTCTATGGAATACTTTTAGGGCCTGATTAAGATCTTGGTGGCAGGGATACTCAGCCACAAACATGACAGATACCCCGTCCGATGTATTACAAGTTCCATAGGATAAAATGGAATTATAATTTTGCGGATGCAATATCCGTCCTGTTTGTGGCATAGTCACCCAGTCCACCAAGATCGTAATGAGGCTTTAAGTCTTTGTTAGCGTCAGTAAGTCTTTATAGCATGTACCTTAAACTTTCTTTTTGACAATGGATATTTGTAGGAAGTGAATTAATCTACTGAGCTACACTTGCCCCATGTGGAGGCAACTCTGATAATCTAAAACATCCCTTGATGCCCATGGCAGGGAATCATCATATTATGAGCTCAAATACAAAGCTGGAGACATTGAGGGATATCTTTACAAGCAAATTGACAGAGTGCGGCGTTAGCCTTCTTGGCTTAACGCAGCACTCTGACACCATGGAAACGCAGGGCTGCAACGTATTTACAACAATATGATGCAGCCCTGCATTTCCCCCTGTTCTGGCGCTAATTACAGCTGCCTAGTGCCAATGCAGGCACCCTTGCACCTTAGTGCAAGGGTGTCTGCGTTGTGGGAATGATTGTTTATGTGCAAGAAGGTGTCCCTTCCTGCACATAAACAATCTTATAGGGCGATTTGTAACTTCTATGTGTGCTGCTTTGTGCAGCAAACATAGAAGTTGCAACATGTCATTTTTAAAATGATTGTTATGTGCAGGAAGGGACACCTTGCTGCACATAAACAATCATGCATGGCGTTTTGCTGTTTCTATGTGGGCTCCAAAAATGAGGAGAAATAAAGCATAAGACCCTATGTAAATATGGGGCAGCTACAAAATCAATGGGTGTTTCAGCAGAACGCTCACCGCAACACCCATTGCACACCCCTTTCACACTAAGTGTAGCGTAAAAGAGTCCTTTATTTACAATGCAGCATTAAGCCACAGTAAGTGACTTAATGCTGCCATGTAAATAAGGTGAAGCCTGTATCACTACAGGAACGTTGAAAAAAGTTACGACCTTGTGGCTAGTAAATATGCCCCTGAACATCATTCAAGAGTTGCAAAGCGAGAGCCCTGATGTATATTGGCAGGGATTCTGCTAAGTCAAAATGGCAGTTCTCTCAACCCATGTAGAGGTAAGGGATGTGCCTGGTTTACACCCGCAGAGCCTCAACTGGTCCTGTCAACATCAATCTCTGCCCTGCTGTCCCATCTGCCACTTGGCCACTATGTTGGAGTGGTGGTACCACACCCGATTTGCAGTGGAGCACTCATCACCATTTTCCTTGCACTGGACCACTTCAA
This sequence comes from Triturus cristatus, assembly GCF_964204655.1. NCBI lineage: Eukaryota > Metazoa > Chordata > Amphibia > Caudata > Salamandridae > Triturus > Triturus cristatus. Next base: position 542,722,124 of record NC_140593.1, read on the forward strand.
AATACAAGCATACTTTGCATATTGTTGCGTGTCCAAAAGTCTTTCAGGGCACCCTACTTACAAAATAGAATAAATTGAACAGGACATAGTTCAAAATCAGGCATACTGCCATGGCAAGCATTGGAGCATGCCTTCATTGGTGCAGCTGGGAAAGACCACAGCTGTTTACCTAATAATTGAAAAGTAATGCCTGAGCAGATTCTTTAATGTTCTGAGTATTTTATGCACTAGACAAAGAACTATGTTACATGTAGCAGCGGGTCAAACTGCTGTGCTGTATTTCAGAGACACAGATCGCATGGAACCTCCTTACTGACAGTGTCTTTTGGAGAGGAAAACATATTGTGATGGCTAGATTGTAATTACAATGGGCCACAGGTTTTTTCATCGTTATTTTGCTCACTGTACCACTACAGGGAGCAACTGATGGAGCAAGGACTTGTTTATGTGAGACTTGCTCGGACTCAATTCACTCGTTTTAACTTATTAACCTGAATTATTAATTGTGTTTTGTGATTAATCCTTGCACATTACATTTACATAAAAGACAGAGAAGCTTCCCTATGTGTTTTCTAACTATTAATACGGATAGCGGACTAAAAGAGCGACTCTAACAGGGAAGCTTTACTGCGCATGCGTCAATTGCCTCTACGTAATGTGACGTTTAACAGCTTTGGAGGGAATCTCTTGCGCATGAGCAGAATGCACTAACATGGCGTCTTCAAGACCCACATGCATGGCACCTGCTTTGCTATTTAGAAAATGCTTTATTTACTAAGAGCTAATGCAGGGAAAGTACTAATGAATAAAAGGAAATAGAGAAGAGTTAGGTGGTATACAGTGAAATCATTTATTTCTTGAATTAATATTCTCTCTTTTGACCTTTTTATTAGTTCGTGTTTTGGGCCTTCTTGCCATAACCCGAGTGATTGAGTGAAAGCCTTCTGCGCATGTGTGACCGCTACTTCCCCTGGAAGGATGATCCCATGATTGGACTGCATTCAAGGCCACCGACCGCTAAAACCTGGGAACCCAGATGTCAGAAGTGCAGTGGCTGAAGTCATATGAACATTATTGATAAAATGTTTCAACTGTGAATAAACTCGGGTGGGAATAAAGTAAAATGCATATTAATAAGGGGATGGGTTTGCAAACAAAGAAAAGTGCTATGTCATCATGGTGTGATGACCAAACACCCCAATCAGAATTCGTATTTTTGTGATATTGCAACTTTAGGGGGTGGTACATGAATCCCAAAAGGTGTAACTAAAGTAGTTAGTTAGAAGACAATGGTTGATGCTACTGAACATACGAGGGATCCTGAGTGAATGCTGTTGGAGTAGCTGATGATGCTGATAGGCTAACGAATATTTGAATGCAGACTTACTTAAGCAATTAATTAGAAGAAGATCGCGGAAGAATATAGAGGAGGAAGAGAGTATCAGAGAGGGGTGCAGCGAGTTGTCGGTGATGAGTATTGATTATTGATTTATGTTTTAACAAATCTGTCCGCGTCACGTTTTATGTTGTCTTGAAACACAGGTACAGTGATATCTGGAACTCCCGGGAAGGAATAGCGGGTGGTAAATGGAAGCCACACTGCTCTGAGGTTACTCGTCTGAGCAACTAATGGAAATCATATCTGTCAATGTTGATCTAACCGTGTCCCAAATCTTCCTTTGTGTTTTCAACCTTCACTGGTCTAACCCCAACGACCTCGCTGCATCTTGCCTTAAATCATTCTTAAATGATCAAGAACTGACTCAGCACTGTGACCAACCAACTCATATTAAAGGAGAAACTCTAGATCTCATCATCTTGAAAGGGCAGACCATCTCCTTGGACTCCATTACCCCATGTGACTGGTCCGACCACCACTGCATCCTCTTTTATATTAACAGGGAGGTGTTGATGAGAAAGGCTCAACCAATTAAATCAAAGATATGGAAAAGGGATCTCAGATCAATAAACTCGGATGAACTTGCTGCCCAATGTAAATCGGCCCCCACCTCCCAAGCTGACTTGGATGAGGTGCCGTCACTCTCCGACTCTTACAATTCGACCATCTCCAACATCATGGATGCCATTGCTCCAATCCAACAACAAAATGCCTCAACAAAAATATCCAAACCCTGGTATAATAACTTAAACACGGAACGCCGCAAACTTAGGGCAGTTGAACGTTCCTGGCGATCCAATCCCTCCTCAGACCAACTAATACTCCTTAGAGAGGCTAGGAGCCTCTACAACAAACATATTAAGATCGCTAAGGCTGACTACTTCAGACACCAACTGGATCAAGTGGCAAACTGCCCCAAGATACTTTTCGAGTTGGTCAAACAGCAATCAGTTGTAGGTCCAAACCACTCTGACACAGGTGGCAGCCCACCCTCTAGCGACGAGCTTGCTGCTTTCTTCACTGAGAAAGCTAGACTCATCTCCATTGACCTCGCCTCTAAGAAGGCCCTACTACCTTCCCCCAGGGCCGTATCACCCCTTGACCTCTTAGAAAAGTGCAGATATACTAGCCTGATCACCGAGAACAATGCGTCATGGGGCACCTTTACCCCATTCAGTGAAAAAGACATCAACAAGATCCTTCAGAATATCAACCCATCCAACCACTTCAGTGACCCGTTGCCCCCGGCCATCTTCAAAAACATCAATAATGTACTCATCCCCTCCTGGACAAGGATTGTAAATGCTTCTCTTTCACAAGGAATGATCCCTGATTGCTTAAAAGCAGCCCAGGTGTCCTATTCTAAAAAAAACTAACGCAGACAAAGCTGATCTCAATAACTTCCACCCTATCTCCAACATCCCCACCATAGCAAAACTCATAGAAAAATGCGTACAATCTCAACTCCGTGCTCACATAGAGAATTACCAACTCCTTGACCAGCATCAATCCGACTTTCGAAAGGGGCACCGCACCGAATCGTGGCTCTCTCACGTCATGGACGACATCTTAAAAATGCTTGATCAAAACGAATCCTGCCTCCTGATCCTCCTCAACCTTTCCTCCACATTCGACACTGTTAATCATGACAACCCACTTGCCATTTTGAAAAATGGGATGGGCTTCTCGGGTCAGGTGCTATAACGGTTCTCATCCTTCCTTCACGACAGATCTCAAAGAGTCAAGGCAAATCACTCTCTCTCCCAGCCCTCTCCAGTTCTCATGGGGATTCTCCAAGGGTCCGCCCTATCTCCTATCCTCTTCAACCTGTTCTTGGAACCTTTAGCTAAATCATTAAACTCCACTAACATTCTCTTCCATATGTATGCGGACGATACGCAACTCTATTTGAAAATCTCTTCCCCGAAAAACATAATCTCATTCAACACTACCCTAACGTCTACTAAATACTGGTTAACTGAGAACCATCTCCTGCTCAACACCTCCAAAATGGAATTCCTGCTCATCTCTCCTCCCAACCACATCCCCAAGCTAGACATGTGGCTGAGTCACCTCACTGCCTTCAACTGCACTCCTCTCATAGACTCAGCCAAATCGCTCGGAGTCACCATGGACAAGCACCTAAATATGAAAAATCAAATCAGCAAGGTGTGTAAGGGGCAAACCACTTGATGAGGACACTCAGAAATATCAAACCTTTCCTTCCACAAAATGATTTCAAGCAGGTGGTCCAAACGCTTGTCTTGCCGAGGCAGCGCTACCCTCTGTGGCCTTCCCAAATACACCCTGGCTCCACTAAGGGCATCACTGAACACAGCGGCTAGACTGGTTACAGGCACCAAACAAAATGAGCCAATATCCCCAGTCCTAAAATCTCTTAAATGGTTGCCCTACGAAGCACGAATTCAGTTAAAGATTGCTGTTCTGGCGCACAAAGCCCTTCACTTCAATATTCCCAGGTACCTTGCGCAAAAACTTGAGCTATCTTGTGGTGCAAGAGCCTCAAGAAGCACCAATTCTTTCCTCTTGAAACCACTCATCCTTAGCAAAAAGAGATCTTGTCACAGAGCCTTCTCCAGCGCTACCCCAAAGTAATGGAACTTTCTTCAACCGGGAGTACGCAGAATCTCCTCAACAACGACGTTCAAATTGGAAGCCAAAAGATTCCTTATGAATAAATTCTTACCCTAATTGGGCTAGGCTCATCTGCCCGAAAACATTGTTTCCTGCGTGCATTGTTCCATCATTTGTTACTGCTCCTCTTTACCACATACTATGACCCCCTCATTGACCGTTTATACCTGTTTTATTGTATTACCCTCCGTGGTGCAATGGTCCTGGAATCTGCGATTAATCCTGTTATTTTGTCTTTTTTACCCCTACTTGATGACAATTATGTATTTATGTCCTTTCTTCCATCCTATTGTAAAGCGCTCTGATATCCCTCGCGATCTTGTTCGCGCTATATAAACCTTTATAAATAAATAAATAAGTCTGTTGGAATAGCACTGAGAAGCTATGCAGGGCTGGCAGTGTTAAAATAGGGACTATTTCATATAAACGTGAGAGTGATTGAAAGCAGAGAGTACGCTGGTGAAACTTTGGTTTTATCTCACCTAGAAAGGGTAACACTGAAGCAGTAGCGGGTTCTTCCGAGCTTGAGTGACAGAAAAAGAGTTTGTTGGTGAAACTTTGGTCTCAGATAACCTAGAAAGGGTAACACCGTAGGAGTAGCAGGTTCTTCTGAGCTTGAGTGAAGAGTAACCGGAAGTTCTCATTCAATGAAGAGTAAGCGGAATGTGTTACTTGCAGTGAGCAAAGGAAATCTATCCTTTATTTAGTGGAACAGGCAGGGTAGCGAATGTTTTATGTTGTTACTAATGAAGAATTTAATTAAAAGTATTGAGAGAAGTTATCTCATTACCTTGTGAAGGGAGGGTCAGTCGCCGGAGTTAAACTGACATCACAGTTGAGGTTCCGTGTGAGACGGAACGACACTTTTTGAGTGGTGACGAATATGGATGAGTTTGGTGTCTACGAACCGCAAATGACGAGTATAGTGGGTGTACGCAGTTTCGCTGCGCAACCTCGTATGGTTCGTCTCATTTTTGGGTTTGTTCATCAGAACCCTTGGGTTCCATTTTAGATACGACATCCATTTTGTTTCTTGCCCTCAAGTAGCCAGCGAACGGACGTTGCCCGCTTCGTGACCCTGGGACTCCCAAGCTTACATGAAGGACACGTGTTTCCTTGAGGGTGACTTTTATGATAAGGGAAATGACACGGCGAAGGCAGATGGCCCCGCTCGGGACTCATCTGGCCGTGCTAGCCTATTGTTTCAGTCATGCATGCATTGGACACGAGGTCTTTGATCCTGTCATCAAGTTTCCTTTATTACTCCCGACACTCTTCTTTAACCAGTTGCGCATCCTTGTCCTTTCTTTGCATCTGTTCTTGTCCTCTCTCCTAATGTGTTTACGGTCAGAATGGAATGTGTTTTATTGCGGGGTAGATATGTTTTTACAGTTGGGAACCGGCAATGCTGCTGTAATTATGTTCCGGCCTCCTGAAACATGAACACGACTCTTTTGAAGTTTATTGTGGGAACTGAGTTGTAACTTTTGTTCGCCATACTGTGTAATGGCAAAAACGTGTATAAAAGGAGCGATCCACTTTTGCAATTTGAAGCAGTCTCCGAGAACCTACACGTTGTGTACTTCTTGTGATCTCTGTATCCCTGCAGTAAATAAACGCTGATCTCTGACGTCGCTGGAAGTGTCCCGTGTCTCTGTGTTTCGTACGCCAGAACAGGTAACCCACGAAGGTTTCAGGTGTTGTTCCCTGGCACCGCTGGGTCTTAGAATAACCCAGTCCTTCAGTTGGCGCCCAACGCGGGGCGACATCAGCGGTACCGGTCCAAAGCCCGACGATCGTGAGGAACTTCGTGTGAAATCTCCGAGGGAAGGTGCACCCCGCTTCATCGATCCAGTTGTCGAAATAAGTGGCCCGATGTCTTTTCCCGCGAAGATCCCCGCCTCCTGACGGCTGCGACGGACTGATGCCCTGCCTGTCGACCTGTTTTGGCGCCTGGCGTAGTCCTTTGTACGGCGAGACGATAGACGGGCCTTCCTGGTGACGCCATTGCTCTTTCAGTTAAGTATTTGTGGGTCGCTCCCAGTGTTCCTTTGTTGTTTGCATGGTTCCATAGCATTTGTGGTTCTTAGTTGTTGGGTTTTATTTGACGATTGCAATTGCCAAAACCGAGGGTCTCGCATTTTTGTGCGAGGACATCATAATTCGATAGCCCTTGAAGTTTGTAAACTCGGTTAGTGTGCATGATGCCTGGCCGTAGTACTTTGTTTGGGTTTCTTAAATGTTGCAGAATGGATTCCCGGCTGGAGGATTCATGTCCGATACCTCCGGTTGGAACTCCAATTTATGAGCTCTATAGTCGCCATGGTGTGGGTCCTATCGTATATAACGAATATTGGGTCCGTTATACTAAAAATGATGGTGTTCTTAGTTGGCCATCACATGGTAGCTTCGAAACTGCCGTTTTAGATAATTTGGAAGCTAAACTGTTTAAAAAGAAGGCTAGGCCAGCCATGTTTGATTCCTTCCGGTTATGGCGTAAAGAGGCCAAGCAGAAAGAAATCAAACAGAGTAAGAAAAATAAGAGAGAAGGTGTCATTACGGTGATGCGAAATGCTGAACAGTATCAGCGAAACAAAGATGAGAAAGAGCAGGAAGTTAGTGCTCGACTTCATCATATGGCGGTGGATAAGTGTTACCCGGTGTTACCGTCTGATGCTGATAAGACGGGAGAAGAAGTGATAGAAGATTCGCTCCTATCTTATTTGTTGAAATCACCACCTCCCTATGCTCCAGATACTGTGGGTCCTATGATTCTTCCTATTCCTCAACCTGCTGTTTTGGCGGCTGCTGGTCAGCCCGTCGTTCCTCCCGCTCTCCCGAATCCTCTTGTGCCGCAAATTGTCCATCCTCCTTTACCGGCTTCTCTTCCTACTGCGCTTTTCCCAGCCCCTCCTCAGCCTGTCGTTCCCGCTACTTCTGGTGCCGCGTCCACCTCTACTGTTTCCACTCCTACTGTTGTTGCTCCTGTGCCGTCTTCTTCTTCTCCTTCTGTTCGTAGCCGTCTCCTGAATGCTGTTGCTACTCTTTATTCTCCGCTTTTTGGGCCAATACTTGGTTCGACTCTTTCTGATGTTGCTCAGAGGCGTAGTCAGCTTCCTGATGGTAGGGAACGTGAATCCTTGGTAAAAATGGCACGTAAATGGATTCGTAACCCTGTTAAGTACACTTCGCGTATAGTGTTTGAAACATTTTCCCAGTTTAATGCGCCCACGCAACGATTCGTGTTTGAGGAAATGTGTAAATCTTTGAGGGAATAATGGGATCATGATGTGAGCGACAATGTGGTCGACAATGTACCGTCTGAGGTTTCTGAGCTTCAGCATCAATTTACAACTGGTGTGATTGTAGGTGATAAGGTTCGAGCTGCTCTAGAACGTCTGTTATCCTTTCGATGTACAGTGCAACCTAGAGCGTTGTTCAAAGACGAGACCGAAGAGTGGATGGCAAAACCTGGTCAATATCCTATGCGAGAAGTTCCCCCAGTGTGGATGCCAGGTGATCCTAATGCTAATCCTGCTGTCCCAGGCCGTTTTCAGAGAGTGTGGATACACCTCCCTTGGAAGCGATCGGAAGTTTTGCAGGTGAAGCAAACTTTGCCCGATCCTCGTAAAAATCCTGCAGGTTATTATAAGGAGTTGTCCCAACTAGTGGATGCTACTGTTATGAATCTTGCTGATATCGACATGTTGTTTGGCAATGTAGTGCCTCAGCCGATTTGGGCGAAAATTCGTCACGAGAATCACGCGGCTGAGTTAGGCGGTGACTGGGCTGCTCTTACGGCGGCAGACGCCCAGCAAGTTGGTGGGGCTAAACCTGAACAGCTTATTGTGGATTTGCCCCAGAGGATAATTACTCTTATGAAAACGCTTATGCCAGCGATGCGCGTTAATTGGGACAAATTGTCCGCGTGTAAGCAAAAGAGGGATGAGAGTGTCTCCGATTTCTTTACGAGATTTGAGGAAGCATTTGTTGATCATAGTGGTCAGGACATGAGTTCGGAGGGTGGTCAGCGGTTGTTCGTTGATAAATTTGTATCGAACTTGTTGCCCGAACTCAGCAACAAGCTGAAGAATTCTGAGAGTTCGTGGGCTGTTTCTACCACTGCTCAAATATTGGCTACGGCCCAATATTATGAAAACAGAGAAAAGGAAGAAAGTGAACGTGCAGATAAGAAAACGAAGGATCTTAAAACTAAGGTCTTATTGCAGCAAGCGTATCCTCCGCGCTCAAATTTCAATGACTCGCAACAGCCAAATCGCTCACAATCGCAGTTTCCCAGATCACAGGTGCGCAATGACTCTCCCGCACCTCGCTTTGTGTTGGGGTATAATCAATGTGCATATTGTCGAGGGGAGGGCCATTTGAAGTTTAATTGTCCAGTTCTACGTGATAGGAACAATGGTGTGTCAGCTCGAGGAAGTCGTAGTGGTCCTCAACAAGCTTCACGTGGTAGAGGTCGCGGTGTTACTCAGACTCAGTCTGAGCGTTTTGTGACTTCGTCAGACTCGCAGAATTGTTTCGATCGACGTGATCTCTCGTCTGGTAGATCTGCACAGTATCATGTGGACGACTATTATGTCGAGCGTGATGTTGATACGGACGGTATCTACTAGGACGACCATAGACAAAGGAAGGGAGAAGTATCAGTTCCGGTAGATCAGAGAGGGCCTTATGTCGCAGTTGCCACATTGGGCGTCGTTGAGCCTTTTCTGTTGGACACTGGTGCAGCAAAAAGTTCCATTATGCATTCGAAACTCCCTGGCGCGCCTTTGTCTGGCTTAACGAATGTTTCCGTTGGATTCTCTGGCGCCCCTGTTAGCAATCCGGTTTCTAGCCCCTTGCCCCTTACGATTGGGTCTCATGAGTTAGAAGCTCCTTTGATTTTGACTACTGGTTGTGGTGAGAATCTTTTGGGCTTGGATTTGTTGAAAAGATTACATGCGACTTTGTACTGCTCTCCTACGGGAGTAGAGCTTACATTGGGTCAGAGAGTGATTTCCCCTATGTATCTATCGATCGACAAGCTCCCACCGGAATTGAGTTCTCTTCCGGCTTCTTTGTGGGCGACAGGTCCCAATGATGTGGGCCTGCTGGAAATACCACCTTATGTTGTTCAATTGAAAGTTGATGCACGATTACCGCGCATACCCCAGTATCGTATCTCCCTTGATGGTGAACGGGCACTATTAGCGATCATCTATGATTTGATCGATAAAGATGTTATTGAGGAGACACGAGGTAACGTGTGTAATAGTCCTGTGTTGCCTATTCTGAAGCGAACTGATCCCTCCAAGCCCCCTGTGTACCGTCTAGTTATTGACTTACGGGAGGTAAATAAAATTGTTGTCCCGCAGTTTCCTGTGGTGCCCGACATTACAGCTTTACTGACTCTGATTCCAGCCTCTGCATCATGGTTCTCGGTAATTGATCTGAAGAATGCGTTCTTTAGCATTCCAATTGCTGAGGAAAGTCGAGATTTGTTTGGTTTTTCATTAGGTGGTCGTAGCTTCCGGTTCAAACGCGCACCTCAAGGCTACTGTGAGAGCCCATCGATCTACAGTCAAGCTCTCAAGAGCCAACTTGATGCATTCGTGCTGCCAGCTGGTGCGGCCTTGATTCAGTACGTTGACGATCTGTTGGTAGCTGCAGACACTGAACAAATTTGCAAGACTGCTACTGTGGCACTGTTGCAGCATCTATGTGACTTACACCACAAGGTGTCACCTTCTAAATTGCAATATTGTTGTCAAGAAGTTACCTATCTAGGTCACTTATTGTCAAAGGCGAGAAGGAAGTTGACCCCTGAAAGAATCGCAGCAATTGCCCGAATGACTGTGCCGACGACTCAGAGAGACGTGCGTGCCTTTTTAGGTATCACGTCATACTGTAGACAGTGGATTCCAAATTTTTCACTGTTAGCGAAGCCATTGATAGCTCTTACGTGCAAGGATGTTTCGACTCCTTTGCCATGGACGGAGGAATGTCAGAAAAGTTTTTCTGAACTTCGTGATGCGTTGTGTTCGGCTCCTGTGTTAGGTACTCCTGATTACAGCAAGCCATTTACACTATACGTCCATGAGAGGGAAGGTTGTGCGTTGAGTGTTTTAACGCAACAATTTGGTGACAAGCAGCGCCCATGTGCATATTTTTCCTCGACTTTAGACCCGGTAGCTAGAGCGTTGCCGAGTTGCTTGAGGGCGACAGCGGTCACAGTGTGCCGCACTGGGATTGGTGGAACCAGCGGGTGTGTGTGACAAGTACAGATTGGAAAGGAGGGGTCAGTAGTAAGGAGTGATACTGACGTCACAAAAGGCCACGCTGGGATTGGTCAAACCAAGAGCGTGAGCCAGAGTCTGATTGGTTGGGAAAAATAGAAGCCCATTAGGATCGGACGGAGGAAAATTGTATGCAAGATTGGGAAAAGGCTATTGTAGGGAATCGCCCGGATAGAAGACTTCTAGCATTTGCAGAGCACAGTTTTATACATCGATACTTACCCAAAATGTATAGAGAAGAGTGAAAAATGTCATTAATAAAAAGAATTAAGAACTTCTTTAAGAAAGACAAGCCTGTATTGACTAGAGAGGGGATTCTTATCCCTCCACCGAAAACACCTGCTTCATTTATGATGATGGAGAGAGGTTATCATACCTGTGTAGGGTTGGAGAATTGGGTAAATTGCACCAAAGGTGATGGAGTGTTAACATTCCCAGAATATGGTACATTCAATGGGAGAGTTCTTCTGAATTTGAGAATAAGAATGAATGATGTAGAACCCAGACCTAGATTAACTCAGTATGAAGCTTTAGAAGATTGGGAGACTGTGTCATTTGAGCATGATAAATCCAGAAGTATTAGGACTTATAAGAGGATTTTTCCCAAGATATTTACGTGAGTCACAAGAGGGTCAGATGAAGCAATGGAGGAAAGCAATGATTACAGTAGGATTATATTCATTGTTGACGGCTGAAGAACAGACAGGAAGCAAGTGTAGAGAGAAAACAAAGCACATGAATGTGACAGGGTATGGTGAATCAGAGGATGAATTTTTAGAGGATATTTTAACTAATAATCCTCCCCCGTATCAGGAAGGACCCAGTAGAGTAGTCACCCCAAGTGCCCCAGCATTAGGAACTCCTTCAGTTCCGCAAATTTTGCATGATAACTCAATAAATAGAGAACTCCAAGAAAAGGAAGTTGAGGCTCTGAACAAAAATAGAGAAGAATTGATACAGAAAATAAATCAAATTAATTTTCCTGCAAAAGCCCTGAAAGTACCTGTAACCATAGGTCCTGTTATACCATTATTCTGGAAGAAAGCGAATGTTCAAAATTCTCAAACTGTACCTGCCCCAACGAGCAACCCCAGAACAGAAATAATGATAACGGAAGATCAAGCAAATGAGTGCAGTTCAGTCATTTCATTAATGGATCCCCCTATAGGAGAGCCAGTAATTGGAACTCCAAAAATAAATGTACCTGACCATGGGAGGGAAAGAGGGACAGTGGCACCTCCAATCACTAAATGAACAACAGTGGTCACTCCAGAAGATTTGGAAAGGCGGTCACAGGGAATAGAAAGGCGTAGTTCAGTCCCAAAGATTTTAGACATTTATAAAAAGTGGAGTTAGAAGAAATGATTGCTGGAAATGTGGGATTAGGGAGATTGCATGATTACAATGAAGAATAATTGTTGTTTGTATGTAGGAGTATTATGTGAAATGCAAAGGTGTATCATGAAAAATTGATGGAAATGGCTGCAGAGATTGGAGTAGACATAGGAAAGTCTAAGGTGTTTCAAAAGCCCTATAGAGTGGAATTCACAGACAAGGATTTGGAAAACATGAATGTGTCTGGTAGAAAATTACAAGTAAAAGAGTTAATGAACATTTTACAGAAGTGGGGAGATATGGACAAGTGGAAAACTAGGTGGACAAGAAAGAAGGAGGAAGCAAAAGCTAGGGAAGGGTCAACATCTGCTTTCTTATTGAAAGACACAGAAAAGGTAGAGAGGTTGTGTCCCATGAGAGAAGTACCTGGTGGTGGATGTGTTCATGTCCCATGGAGCAGACAGGACATTTTGTCATTTACAAATGATTTCCCAAAATTGAGAGAAAAACCCGTGGAGTGGTACAAGCAGGTTGAGAAGTTTGTGAAAGTTTTGAAGGTTTTGTTGAAGGATCAGGATGGTTTATTTGATATTGTGGTACCTGAAGATTTGAGGACAGAGTGTAAAATCACAGTTGATTGGCCAAGTGAGGAGTATCCAAGAGATGCTAAAACAGGAGCACCCTCAGATGATGTGATGAAAAAGTATCACCAAGTGATTACTTTTTTAAACGGAAAAATTCCCCCAAAAGAGACAGATTGGGTAAAGATAGACAAGACAACTCAAGAATCAAAGGAGTCTGTACTTGCCTATTATGAGAGGCTAATACAAGTGTTCAAGCAGTACAGAGGTTTTGAAAATATTGGCGATAAGGACATGGGACACTTTGTGTATCGGTTTGTGTATGTCTTGAAACCAGAGATTAGTCAGATGATTCAGCAGCATATGCTTTGCTGGCAAAGCAAAAGCATTGATGATATTTTGAAGTACACCAAATATTGTGGCGACTATATTGAGGCCAGACTTAAAAAGTTAAAAGAGAAAATGATGTGGGCACAAGTGAAATTGGCAGAACAGCAGAAATTAAAATTAAATGCAGAGACTGACAATGAGTTGAACCAGAGTGACCAGGGAATGAATGGTGGTAAAATGAGAGGACGAATGAATAGAGAGGATGCGAAAAAGAAGTTTCCATGTCACGGATGCGGAAAGCTTGGACATTTGAGAAATGAGTGTAAGAATATTCAGAATAATAATGGGCCAAATCAAAATTTAAACCCAAAGACGCAGACTAAAGGGGTTGTGAATCAGCCACAGCCGGTAGTTAATCCACAGTATCAGGTGCGTCCAGCTCCTATGCCAAACTTTATTAACCCTCAAAAGCACAGTACGGACACCGGATTTCCAGGAGGAAGTGGTAAGAAAAATTCTGTGATTTCACAATATCTTTTGGAAAGTAATGACAGTGACTTAGATGATTGACGGTGCCTGAGAGGGGAGGAAGAGGAGTGCGTACTTGGCGCATCCCTGACGGTTGATCAGTCAGGTTCATTTATTGATGGGAACAGCAGACATCCCAAACCTACCCCTCTCTGGAGATAGTATCCAAGTCGTTGTTGTTTCAAACCAACAAATTACAACCCCACTTACAAGGCCAATGGAGGTACATATTGGTAACTTCAAAGATATGCATCGATTTATTGTTTGTGATTCTAGTCCTGTAAATTTAGTAGGTAGAGGCCTGCTGTCCAAAATGAATTGCACAATCTATTGCACACCGGATGGTTTTGCTTTCCAAACCCATGATGAAGATCTTATCTATAAAGTCATGCTTGCCAAACAAGGTACCAAAGTAAATGAATTTTTTGCTCTGATGACTCAAATGAATTACCAGAAGAGTTGAGAACCATAGTGAACCCAGAAGTGTTGGATTTTACAGGAAAATAAATTGGATTAATGGCAAACATAGATCCAGTGAAAGAGACAGTGAAAGAAGGTGTAGTTTATCCAAACACTAGACAATACAAGATGAGTCCAGAAGTAAAAGCAGGGGTTGCTTTAGACATGAAGCTGATGATTGAACAAGGCATTCTAAAGGAAATAATGAGCAGTCCTTGTAATTTGCCCATAATAGGCCTTTAAAAGCCTAGTGGAAAATACCGAGTAGTGCAGGATTTGAGAAAAATAAATAAAATTGTGTGCCTTGTTGTCCAGTAGTACCAAATCCTGCGGTGATTTTTTATCAGATACCCTGGAATGCAGGCTGGTTTACAGTAATTGATTTATGCCAAGCCTTTTTCTCTATTCCGTTGCATCCAGACAACCAGTATCTTTTTGCATTTAAGTTTGATGACCGTGTCTTGGCATGGTGCTGAGTTCCTCAAGGGTATACAGAGAGCCCCTCAATCTTGAACCAGATTTTGAAAAAGTGCTTGGAAACACTAATCATGCCACGAAATTCAGTCTTGGTGCAGTATATTGATGACCTACTGGTTGCATCAAAGACTTGTGAAGACTGTGTCATTGACTCAATTGCATTATTAAACCATTTGGCAGAAGGAGGACACAAAGTATCTCCTGAAAAATTACAGTTTTGTAAACAAGGTGTAAAATACTTTGGCCACACATTAAAAAGAGGACTCAGAAAAGTAACTACAGAAAAAATAAACATAATAAAACAAATGTCACTACCTCACACTCAAAAAAAATGAGAATGTTTCTGGGAGTAGTTGGATATTGTAGACAGTGGATTATGTGATTTTCTTTGTTGGCAAAACCATGAATCCAGATGACCCGAAAATTTGCAAAAGACCAAATTGTTTGGACTGATGAATGTGTCGAAGAATTTATGAGATTACGACACTATCTGTGTGAGGCCCCTGCTTTAGGAATGCCTGACTACACAAAAGAATTTGCATTGTTCTCTTATGAAAGAGGAAATTGTGCACTTTCAGTTTTGATTCAAAGGCATGGATCGAGCAGATGTCCAGTCGCCTATTTTTCTGCTACTTTAGACCCTGTAGCTTCAGCTCTACCTGGCTGCTTAAAGGCAGTTGCTGCTACTTGTATGAGCTTAGAACAAAGTGAACATATTGTGATGGGACATACAGTCAAAGTTTTCGTCCCACAGTCAGTTGAGATTCTTTTAACCAGAAATCGAACTTAGCACCTTACTCCCAGTCAGATGACTAAGTACAAAACAGTGATTCTGGGAGCAGAAAACGCGACAGTAGTGAGATGTACAGTATCAAACCCAGCAACTCTACTGCCAGATCCCACCTGTGAAGAGGTGATGGATGAGATAGATCATGATTGCTTGGATGTGACAGAGATGTGTACAAAGCCCCGACCTGACATTAGGGAAGAGCCCCTGAAAGACCCAGATCACAAGTTATTTGTAGATGGCTGTTGCCTGATGATTGAGGGAGGAGGAATTACTGCTGCTTATGCAGTTTGCAAACATTCAGGTGTAATTGAAGCATACCATTTACCAGGAGTAAAGTCTGCACAAGTAGCTGAATTGATGGCTTTGATTAAAGCATGCAAATTTGGGAAAAACTGGAGGATAACCATATTTACTGACAATCAATATGGTAACGGGATTGTGCACGACTATGGCCAGATTTGGCTGCAGAGGGAATATCTGACTTCTTCAGGATGTCCTATAAGAAATGGGAAAATTGTGAAAGACCTATTGGAAGCAATACAGTTGCAAAAAGAAGTCGCAGTGGTCAAGTGTGCTGCTCACCAGTCAGGAAATGACTATGTGGCAGCTGGTACCCGATATGCTGACCAAATTGCTAAATATTGTGCTAAAGCAAATATGGCACTGAACTAAAACATTGAAACAAGTGAAAACAGATGCCAACTTATGTTTTTCTCAGCTCCAGAAACATGGGAAGAGGGGAGGCAGTTACAGGACGAGGTTGAGGTGAGCGAAAAGGAAATCTGGTTAAGGGCAGGTTGCACCAGAAGAGCAGAAGATGAGGTATGGGTGTACCCTGACGGTAGACCAGTTATGCCAGACTGCTTACTTTCCCCGATGGCCCGATTGTATCATTGTGACACTCATGTAGGCAGAGATGCCATGATTAGACTTTTCAGACAAAATTGGTATAACCCAAAGTTCAGGGCGGTCACTGAGAGCCTTTGCCAGAGATGCTTAATTTGTCAACAGCAAAACCCAGGCAGAAAAACAGTAGTCAGTTTGGGTAAAATTAGAAAGGCTGAAGGTCCATTTGTGAGACTACAGTTAGATTTCATTGAAATACCTCCATATAGAGGAATGAAGTATGTCCTTGTTATAGTGTGTTTGTTTTCACGATAGGTGGAGGCATATCCCACTAGGAGAAATGATGGTCTCACAGTTGCTAAATTTTTGTTGAGGGAACTGATCGCACGTTTCGGTTTACCAGTCACTTTGAAATCAGATAGAGGACCTCATTTTTACAATGAGGTAATTCGATTAATCTGTGAAACATTCAAAATTGATCAGAAACTGCACTGTGCATACTGCCCAGAGGCTTCTGAAGTGGTCGAACAAATGAATGGCACAATCAAATCGAGACTGGCTAAAATGTGTGCATCCACATCATTGTCATGGCCAGATGCATTGCCTCTTGTGTTGATGGGACTCCGAAGTATTCCTGATAGGAAAACCAGACTAAGTCCCCACAATATCATCATGTGAAGGGCAATGAGACAAGCATTTATTCCTGGAAATAAATTGATGAGTATAAATGATGATTTAGTATTGGACTATTGCAAAGGATTGGCTGGCCTGGTGCGTTCTGTCTCTCACCAGGATGGAGAAGACGCATTTGCCAGGCAGACAACGCAAGCGCATGATTTGAATCCTGGAGACTGGGTGGTAGTGAAGAAACATGCCAGGAAAACATGCTTAGCACCAAGGTGGGATGATCTTTGTCAAGTCATACTGGTTACTACCACTGCAGTAAAGTGTGCAGGATTACCCAATTGGATTCATGCTAGCCATACTAAACGGGTTCCAGCCCCTTTTGATACTGAATAACTGACTGAGACAGTTGAAGTAGCTGAAGGTTGTGAAGTCGAAGAATCTAGAGAATTAGATTCCGAAATAGTAGACTTGGAACAACCAAGCACAAGCCAGGAGGGATGGATACCAGAAATTGATATACCTGACGTAATTTTCCAAACAAGAAGCAGAAAAGATTGGACAGACAGTACGATAGTGAGGACCAGATAGGTGTAGAAGAACACGCTCAGGAAGAAGAGAATGAAGCAAATCCAGAATGTGAGCAGGAACAGACAGGGAAAGAAGAACATACTCAGGTAGATGAAACTCAAACTATTTTCCATCCTGAGGAGGGACAGTTAGGAGGAGAAGAACACGGTTGGGCAGCAGCCAAGCAAATTGAAATAAGACCTGATCAGGACCAGTTAGGAAAAGAAGAACAAGTTTGGGTGGAAGAAGAAGGACAAGGTAAAAACAGTCCCAAACAGGACCAGCTAGAAGAAGAAGAACATGTTCAGGTGGATGGGATAATAAACAAAAGACCTTAACAGGAACAGATAGAGAGTGCGTCGACTAAAACAGAACAAATTGTGCCAAACCCCTATAATAATAAAAGAACATTGAATAAAGACAAAGAGGGTTAAAGAGAAGTACAAATAAAAAGAGCCAGAAAAGGTGAGAACTGGCCAGGAGGAGTGAAAAGACTGAGATATGTTCTGAAAAGAATAATTGAAAAACCAGAACAAGTAAATGAGATCTCAAGACAAACCCGGACAAGACAAAAGAAAGAGAGAAACTTACGAATAGGTCCGAGATTGAAAACTCTGAACAATAAATATCAAGGCCCTGAATAGACCTACATTATATTGGAAGAGTTTGAGAATCTGGACATAAGAGAGGAATCTGAAAATCAGAATCCTACACCAGTTAAAGAAAAAGAGTGAGATTTCATTAAATTAAATTCTGAAAATTCCGGGTGCTAAAGTAAGAGGAGAAATTATCCTCTCAGATTTAAATGGCAAGAAACAGAGTTACTGAGCAACCAAAACGAAATTGTGTACAAAAATGTTGTTACGCTTTCATATGAAGTATTATAATAGTGATACTAATATGGTTATTCTTAACAGTAGCAGTTCTGTTACTTATGATAACAAACAAGAAAAATGACATAGGTACTAATGAGAATACAGCTACATATAAAGGAGATAGGGTAGAATTAAAAGCAGCAGATGAGACATATTTCCATCACACAGTGACAGAAAATGACACATCATTGAATGTCTTCACAATGTTATTAATAGAGTATGTTGACACAATGGACGTTAGTGATTGTTATATCTGTATGAAATTACCAGCGTCAGTATCAGAGGGTGTAACATATCAACACATACCTTTGACATATGGTATATCATGTAGTGTATTAGTAAGTCTGTTTTATTCAACTGGGAAATTACAGTATTATTATACCAACTTAGATGTAGTATTTTCAGAACTTCCTATTTGAAGGAACATGAATGCAGTACTTAGTGCTCAGAGTGCACAGTTCATGGGTGAATTCTTCCTGACGATGACGTATATAGATTTACTTAAAGCACATAAAAACAATTTAACATGCACAATACGTGAAGAAGAAAAGGTATTCTTGAATTTAGTTGAAGAAAGAAGGCAGGACTTCCAAAAGAAAGCTGTTGAACAGAAAACTAATGTTCCAACATGGGCTGAAAGGGAGGGAATGTATTCCGCTGGCAAGGCTCATGCTGCAATGTCCCTGGACTTTGTAAAGAAAGGGAAGATCTGCATTCATAGATTAAAGACAAATTACAATAACATATTTATTGGTTCCAGTGAATGTGAACATAACTTCCTAATCTTGGGAGGTTGGAGACTAAAAGGGGGAACTGATTCAGTATTTCCTGGGATTTAATATGTGTGTGGTAATAATGCTTATTTTAAACTACCTGCACAGTGGTGTGGAAGCTGCTACCTGGGGATTGTATTCCCGAACATTTATCACATAAAAAGAATCACTGGAAGCAATAAAACATCATAGGAGCACCCGCATTACATGCTCTTTACCGTGTAAGTCAGAGATTACTAATTCAAATGGATGTGCGGGTCATTTAGCATACCCATGTCTTCTTTGTAATGAGCAAAAAAACCTCTAATGGACTAACACGAACAAAGAGAGGTTGTTTTTCAGAAATTGTAGGTGATATATTTAGTGCAATAAAACCTTTTATTTTAATGACATTGTTTCTGTATCTTTTATGGCCTAATTGGCCGAAATAAAGAATTTGATTGATTGATTGATTGACATTTAGCATACCCATGTCTTCTTTGTAATGAACTTCTAATAATTGCGGATTCTGCACTCCATGTTTTTTTGACATTGTAAAAGCTCTGGATTCATTCACAGTATCTTCGAGTGGACTTCTATTTTTGTTCAATTTGATTTAATCTTAATCAACAATTGATGTGAGAAAGAATTTTTTTTTATTGTATAATAAATGTTCCTAGGGAGGTTGAATCAACATAAGAATATCAACTCGAGAATCAGGTTGTTTCAATATTGAATATACGATGGCTACATTTGATGATAATAGAAATGCCCTTATGGATGATCTATTCAGTCATAATCCCACACGGGTTAATAATATTTCTAGGGAGACAGGAAAGGAGGGAATTCAACAAAAATGTTTGAGACTGGAGAGATTAAAGAAACAAGAGCTGTCCAGATGGTGGGACGCCACTGTCCTGCGTAAATACATAGAGAAGGAACAAGTGCCGAGGGGACTCCGCATACTGATTTTCCCATCATTTGAGGATTTAGATGCACGTCACCTCAATGAATGGGAGAAATTATTGCTCAGTTCATCAGTGGGAATGATGGACATACTAATCAGAGACGCTGATCTCAAACGATAAAAATTATTATCAGAAATATCCATACTAGAAAAGGAAATTCAGGATATGAATTTGCCTGATGTAACAGAGCGGAATTTGGTCATTCTTAAGGAAGAGATCCATAAACATCAACTGTATTTAAAGGAGAAAAAATTACAAAAAATAAGAAGAGATGAGAGAGACTATCTTAATGGAAGGGTCTATACATTTGCTAAAAAGTTTGACAACATAAGAGCGGGGGGACCATTATCATCTACAGAAGCGAGACCCCCAACCGTAGAACTGACCACTACTTCTGACACTTCAAGTGTCAGCAGCATTACTAGTGGAGAATCCCTAGGTGCACAAGGTCAACCCCACAACAACAGCACGGACCCCTTTTTTTTAGAACTACAACGGTTCAGAAAGGGCAACAAACAAGCCTTTCAAAAGGAGAGAATTACAAAAAGACCAGGAGGGGCAAGTCCAGATCAAAATCAAAGTACAAAAGAAAAAGTGGGGGTGACAACCAGATCAGGGTCTCGAACACAACAAATGTAACTGATGCAATGTGTACTGATAAAATCAATGTTGTCAATCTTTCAAGTCATATACTAACGGATATTGAAATAAATCTTTTGAGCAAAGGTTTGGGTTTCTGTCCTAGTGCTTATCCCAATTTTACAGAATTACATATCAGTTGCTTCAAATTCACTAGAAATGGACATCTGACAGAACTACTAATGACCAAGTGACAGAATTTCAAACCATCAGGGACTTAAAAGATATACAGCTTTTATTATCCCTAGATGAACAAGAAGCTCCCCCATCTCTTCAAGCACTAACTTCTGAGTTACATTTAGAGACATTTACTGAGTCAGATAGTGGCCTCAAGACTAGATCAAGATTTATGCCCCAATCATCGGGCCCCAATGTAATTGACACATTTCAAGAACTGGTATATCAATACAAGCTAGAGGATAGGATGCATTTGAAAATTCAGAAGAAAAAACAAAATATCACCATGGAAGAGAGAAGAGCTCTGGATAATTTAATTCATGACACCTCTCTAATCATAAGAGAAGCTGACAAGGGAGGAAATGTTGTGCTCATGGATAAAACAGAATACTACATGAAATCGATAGACAACTCGCTGATTCAATGACATATGTACAACTCATCAGCAATCCTATGCAAGCCACTATAGCGAATGTTGAGAATAGATTGAAACATTAGCGAGACAAAGGCCTTATTTCTGATCCTGAGTTCAAATATCTATTTAACAACACACCCATTACTCCCTGTATATACGTCCTGCCGAAAATTCACAAAGGAAGATCTTTTCCTCCTGGGAGGCCGATTATCTCGGGTATTGGCTCCCCCACAGTAAAAATATCGGAATAAATTGATCTTTATCTCCAACCTTTGGTGATAAATTTACCATCATATATCAAGGATACCAGAGATATTTTGAGTAAGATTGCAGATGTGGAGTGGGTTCAAGGACATCGTCTGGTTACTTTGGATGTATGTTCATTATACACCAGTATACCAAGTGAACAGGGTATAGAGGCAGCACAACATTTCTTGGATAGTCGTCCGATTAACATTTATGAACATACAATCATGTTATTGGACTTGATCAGGCTAGTCTTAGATAACAACATTTTCATACACAATGGACAATGGTTTCGCCAAATACGAGGAGTAGCAATGGGGGCCAACTTTTCTCCCACGTTTGCCAATCTGTACTTGGGCCAATTCGAACTTACCCACATTTGGAGAAACTGTCCATGTGAATTATCAGAAAACATCCTATATTGGGGTCGGTTCATTGATGACATTTTGATGTTTTGGGCAGGAACTAATGATACCCTGGAAGAATTTTTTGAATATATCAACGTGAATAACTTTCATCTCTCATTCACTAAAGAACAAAGTCTTGAACAGGTCAATTGTTTGGATGTAACTATCAAGGTAGATGGTCACAAGCTCAAATTGATACCTTATAGGAAAACCACTGCATGTAATGCTATCTTGCATGCTAGTAGCGCACATCCATCATCACAAATAAATTCCATCCTATATGGCGAAATGTTACATACAAAGCGTAATTGTAGTGATGAGACCTTGCTCAACAAAGAATTGGACTCTGTGGAAAAACACTTTCGATCTAGAGGTTATTCCACAAATACGATTAATCAAGCGAGAAACAAGGTAATGAAGGTTCAAAGAAACCAGTTACTGTCTGACTCCAAAAAGAAAAGGAGCTCTCTAAAGAAATGCACATTCATTACTCCATATACTACTATTAGCACAGAAGTCTTTAAGATCCTTAAAAAACATTGGCATCTACTAATCCATGATACCACATTATAGGACATTATTGGCTCAAAACCTATGTTGGTACATTCCAGAGGACATACACTTAGACAACAACTTTGTCCAAAGATTATACAACCACAAAAAGCTGTCACTTGGTTACCCTCTGCCCCTAATGGTCACTATAGATGTGGTTCATGTTGCATCTGTTGTTTTGGATTACACAGGACTACTAGATTTAAGTACAACACAGAGAAAGAATACACTATCAGGAGTCTTATAAATTGCAATACCAAAATGGTAGTGTATTGTATCAAATGTGTATGTGGCAAGATATACATTGGGAGTACCACAAGACCTGTCAAAGAGGATTCAGGAACACATCAGGAATAACAACATCCAGTATCCCTTAGCAACTCATTTCAATACCACACACAAACCTAGTGAACTCCTAAGGTTGGGCTTTCACGGTATTGATAGGGTTAATTTGGGATTGAGGGGTGGAGACAGAACATTGAAACTGCGTCAATTAGAAAGTACCTGGATTATCAAATTGAGGGTGGTGGAACATGGGCTCAACATGGATAAGGAGATGCATGAATTCTTGTAAAGAACTGATGGATTCAACATTTTATATAATATTGTCCATTATAACGTTGCACTGTATATGGATTATCTTTCATGTTGTGCGTCGATTTATTCTGTCTATTATCTTTCCATATAAACTTGATTAGATGTACTTTGGCTTAATGTCTAATATACACTGGCAGACAGGGTCTAGTATGTTTGATTATTGATCTGAGTGAGTTCGCACTTTTTGACTTTGTCACTAAATATTGTGATTCCAACATGGACCATAAATAAGTGGGATAGAAAGGAATATGAGTGACTATGTACAACATCGATTCTACAAATTGAGCTTCTCCTTTTTCCTTTTAATAGATCTTATTCTATGGATTATTCTTTATAGACTTACAATGACTAAAATGTATAGTTGAGACTAACAACATTTTTTTTTACTCTTCTATTACTTGGTTTTTACTAGATTTAAGAACAGGCAATCGTGGTCTCTAATTCACTACGATATGAACTGTTTCTAATGCACTTCTTGTCTAATAGATCTTCTTTTATACTAATTATTTTTGACTAAAACGCAATGCTGTCTCCACATACTAAACAAAAGGGCATCAGATTTAAATCATGATGGGTTAATGACATTAGGTATTCCACAATGACTGGACTTGTGGGGGTACCCGAGTTTATATAATAATGATTACTACTTGCCAAAATGAGCACCAACAGTGCGTCATCAAGCTCCATTATATCAATAATTAAACTTGACACACAGTAAAAATATGTTTTGATTCCAATAAACAATGAGATTTAATACAACAAATAACATTCTTTGTACTTAAATTAAACAGACGCTGAAGTAATTAAACGGGCTTCATCGCCATTTCATTGCAGCTATAAATATTACCCCTTGCTTGTAAGAGGCACTATAAGTACCATCCATATGGATTAAAATTGATAAATACCATGTTAAACTCAATATTTCAGTTAGGTAACTCAAACTGACTTGGTTAATTAAATTTGTGTTATATACGAAAGTTTATTCAGGATGGGTGAGTCCCATTTCTATGTTCATGTTTGATCCGACATTTAAGGACGTCAGAACATGGCGTCTGTGTTTGCTATACGCGGAAGCGCCGGTCGTCTCTAACAGATCGCACACAAGAACATACAGGTACTTCTGTGAGTTTGACTTTATTGCACTTCTAAATTTGCCGAGCGTTTTGACAAATACTCCTCGGATAGTTCACCCAATTTTTAATTACTTTTTCGATCTTTTACCTTGTTTTTGTTCCCGTTTACTTCCCATTGAATATTACGTAGAGTTGAGACTCATCACGGCCCAAGGAGCCGGGTTGCCTGCAATTAGAAAGGGACACAATACGTCAGTGTCGATTGACGTAGGGACTTCTATTGGGTTCTGAAAATGGCATTCTACCCGTGAAATTAATCGGGTAAGATTTAATTCATTGGATTCTATAATTTCTCACTGAGATCAAATTTTCCTCAGTTGTTTTACATAAGTAATCATCACTCACTACAATAGTAAGGCTGATTTTTATGTATTACAGATTCTTCTAATTCAGAAGCTTTCTTTTATTCATGTGTGATCAAAACAGTACTCTTATAATTAAGGTGAGGTTGATTTTTTTAGAGGTGAATTACGTCATAACTCAGGGTGAATTGGCACAGAATGGTGTTTTTCCTCTTTTTACTGCAATTTGACATACACGGGTGTCTAATAGTTTTTAACTAATCAATTTTTTTTTGTTTTTCCTTTTCTGTTGCAAACCTTATATGGGCATCCTGTTGGAGTGGATGGCCTATATTCACTATTTGAAAGCAAGCATAAATTGTGTCACTTGAGTCAACCATTAGCTTATACTTGTATACTCAGAACTGGTTGCATTGCCTTAAATGACTCAAAAACATGTTGTGACAATTCTCTGCTTGAATTTTATTTCAGTCGCCATCGGGAATTACAATAGTCGGGTTGAATTTCACGATTTTGGGTGTATTAATTGCATGCTGCTTAATTATTGTGCAAAGTGTGTTAAAGGGCATCTTTGGGTAATGTGCATGTTGGACAGGTGACCATGGAGTGTCACTTTTAAAAAAAAATGGTATTGCAATATTTCTCTGCAGCCTTGAAAAATCCCAGGGGGGCGAAACGTACGTCGGCTGACTTTGTTGTTCACTTCATTATGAATTGAAAAATAAACATAAAGAAGAACCTGATTCAAGACCTTCTCTTTCTTCTCAAGTGAAAGGACATTTGAATTGGTGGCATATAGGGCCAATACTTCGCTTGGGTGTCATTAATCTGCATTTTCATTTTGTGATGGCTATCTTTTGGATTATAGATACAGTGTTTTGGTGTGCGCAGATGTATTTGTGATTCTATTTTGCTGTAGATTTCTATGAATCTAAGCATCTTTTTACCTTGGTGGGTAGGTATATAGACATCATAGGAGCACCCGCATTACATGCTCTTTACCGTATAAGTCAGAGATTACTAATTCAAATAGATGTGCGGGTCATTTAGCATACCCATGTCTTCTTTGTAATGAGCAAAAAAACCTCTAATGGACTAACACGAACAAAGAGAGGTCGTTTTTCAGAAATTGTAGGTGATATATTTAGTGCAATAAAACCTTCAGTGGGAGTCATACTAAATTCACGTAGAATTTGTCAGTTATCAACAATAGTTGATCGTCTGTCGACTGATACTGCTGGAGGTTTCTTGATGATCAATACAGAAATGGTTGAGATTAGATCAATGGTTTTGCACTTGACATCTTAATAGCAAAAGAGGGTAGAGTCTGTGGAATGTTGAAAGTTCAACATTGTTGCACTTACATTCATGAAAAAAGTCAAGAAATTAAAGGGTACATAAAGAAAATTATGAAATGTCATGAAATTTTGAAACCACTGGAGGGTAACAGTGTGTGGGAGAGACTAACAACAAAAAGTGTAATTTCAATAGGGACTTGGTTTACTAATATAGGGAAAAGTCTTTTAGGTCAAATAATTTTGCCCCTAGTTGGCGTGCCAATAATAGCATTAACAATAATGATTTGGTGTAAGTGTTGTAGAAGAAGAGGAAAATATAAAGTAAATGAAAAAGGAAGGAAAAGAAAGAGGGAACATGATGAAATAGAGATGGAGGAAATGAAAGGCAAGCTTTATAAAGACATGAAATACTTTGAGAATAATGAGAAAGAAGGGAAAGTGGAAACAGAATTGGAGCTTAGAGAATACTGAAAGTTGGTACCTGTTTTAGGATGGGTAGTTTATGATGGCATAAGATGCCATCAGAGAGGTGAATGATGGAGCTAGGACTCATTTATGTGAGACTTGCTCGGACTCAATTCACTCGTTTTAACTTATTAACTTGAATTATTCATTGTGTTTTGTGATTAATCCTTGCACATTACATTTACATAAAAGACAGAGAAGCTTGCCTATGTGTTTTCTAACCATTAATACGGATAGCTGACTAAAGCGCGGCTCTAACAGGGAAACTTTACAGCGCATGCGTCAATTGCCTCTACGTAATGTCACGTTTAACAGTTTTGGAGGG
This sequence comes from Triturus cristatus, assembly GCF_964204655.1. NCBI lineage: Eukaryota > Metazoa > Chordata > Amphibia > Caudata > Salamandridae > Triturus > Triturus cristatus. Next base: position 542,748,165 of record NC_140593.1, read on the forward strand.
AATCTCTTGTGCATGAGCAGAATGCACTAACATGGCGTCTTCAAGACCCACATGCATGGTACCCACTTTGCTATTTAGAAAACACTTTATTTACTTAGAGCTAATGCAGGGAAATTACTAATGAATAAAGGGAAATAGAGTAGAGGTAGGTGGTATACAGTGAAATAATTTATTTCTTGAATTAATATTTTCTCTTTTGACCTTTTTATTAGTTCGTATTTTGGGCCTTCTTGCCATAACCCGAGTGATTGAGTGAAAGCCTTCTGCACATGTGTGACCACTACTTCCCCTGGAAGGATGATCCCATGATTGGACTGGATCCAAGGCCACTGACCGCTAAAACCTGGGAACCCAGATGTCAGAAGTGCAGGGGCTGAAGTCATATGAACATTATTGATAAAATGTTTCAACTGTGAATAAACTTGGTGGGAATAAAGTAAAATGCATATTAATAAGGGGATGGGGTTGCAAATAAAGAAAAGTGCTATGCCATCATGGTGTGATGTCAAAAACCCCTTGCCTGTCCAATCAGAATTCGTATTTTTACGATATTGCAACTTTAGGGGGTGGTACATGAATCCCAAAAGGTATAACTAAGGTAGTTAGTTAGAAGACAAGGGTTGATGCTACTGAATATATGAGTGATTCTGAGAGAATACTGTCAGAGTAGCTGATGATGCTGATAGGCTAATGAAGATTCGAATGCAGACTTACTTAAGCAATTAATTAGAAGAAGATCGCGGAAGAATCTCGAGGAGGAAGAGAGTATCAGAGAGGGGTGCGGTGAGTCGTCGGTTCTACAGAGGTCCACTGTCCTGTCCTGACTCCTGTCCTGAAGTCTTTGTCCCTGATCTTTCCCGGGGACCCTTACCAGCCCTTTGGCCAGGGGGTGGTCTTCACACCATCATTGGTAATTATACATTTTGCATATTTCCTGATGTACTGCTGTCTTTACCCCTCTCTTTTCTGAGCAACGTCAATCTACTGAATCTGTTAGAGTATTTGAATTAATTGAATCTTCCTCCCTAATGATTGATGGTGTTCGTGGTGTGCATTTGAATGGTTCACTCACATTTAACTTTAGATAAAGGTTTTGAAAACTTCCTGAGACAGTGTTTATTATAATAGATGAATTATTTGCAAGAGAGGTTATGTGCATCGTCACCATCAACTAGTTCCACTAATTTGGTTCAAGAACTTAATGATCAGTGATAATAATTAGAAAGAAATACGAATTATTGCAGTACTGATCAACTCACGAAATAAACAAACACCCCCCAGCAGCTAACCAGGTGAATTTGAGTGTATGTTTTTGATGGGCCCAGGTGAATATATGGTATTGGAGTATCTATTGTTGGTGCACCGCTGGATCACAACAAACCCCATGCAAACCACCTTGAATGTATATATTAAAGAGGCAGCAATATTTCCTGTGTAGTTATCACTAGGATATAGTTTCCATTGAGACAGTTTTTGGGTTTTTAGAATAACTTTGAAACAGTTTTATTCAGATTCCATTCCACATGAAGTAATGCCAGATGCAACATTTTTCCTGCAGCTGAAGACAAACAATTAAAGTGCTCCATTTCTGCATATCAAATTTGGGCTCATAGAAGTAAAAGGGACAAGAGGAGAGAATGCTCACTTATCAAATCAGATTTGAGCATTTTCCGAATTGTCTCTGGAGGAATGCAAAACAGGGTTTGCATACCTCAAGGATTAAAGATCTAGATACAGCTATCAGTGGCGGCTGACATTTTCTGAGGGGCGGGGCAAATGGGTGGGTGCGCGCAAGGGCACAGAAAATAAAAAACTAAAAGAAATTTGAAAAACACTTACCGGATCCTTACTGACGACGTCATCCTCACTACGACCTCTTCTACTGGAACTGCAGTGCAGGCCTCAGCAAACTCCGTCAACCAATCCTGGCCTGCTCACGTGCTGTTAACCAGCAAGTGCGCAGTACTCTGATTGGTGGGAGCAGCCTCTCGGTGCAACTGAGGGCACTGGATGCCTGCAGTTGCTCTTAACCAAGCTGTCTTAAAACAGCTGGATTGAGAGGATTAAAGGGCACATGTCTAGCTGGCCAACACAAAACAGCCAGTCAAAAAGACATGCACACTTTTCACAAGTGCAAAGGCAACCCTCTGCCCAACACTCCTCCCTGCAGTCACTCAGCTGGCCCCGCCCCATCCTCACCCTAAGTTCAGGACGGGATATGAGAAATAAACTGGGAATGAATTACCATTTTATTTTTCATATCTGAGGCTTTGAGGAGCTCTTAAGTGGGGTGATAGTCCTCCGCTCCAGTGGAGAAGCCGGCTCAGTTAACTATAATTTAACAGCTTCATGTCCATCAAAGTGTTTCTTTTAAATGTTAATTGCACAAACTGAGTCTTATGCAGTGAGGTAAAGTACTACATCAATGTCTCTCCTGTTCTTTCCAACAACAAAGAGAAACATGCTCCGGCAAGCTGTGCTGGTCTCTATCTCTCCCTCAGGGCCTCCAAGACATCTGCCACTTGGGAAGGAAATCCCGTCCACCTCAGTGGTGCTGTGCAACAAGTCCTTAGCTCTACTCCAGCACCAACTCTGGTACATGTCTTGACTCCTAACAATATTGCACCCTGCGGCTTACAGTCAGCCTCCTTGGGCCATGGAGTAGCCTCTATCACCTCCCACATGTTGTCAATCTCACATGGACCCCCTCATCGCCAGTAACCCAGCCTTAGTCTTCTTCAGCGACACCTCATGTGGATCTCTGTGGCCTGTAGCGTCCGTTCTCCCGACATTTCAAGTGCAGACCCAGGATTCCATTGTCTGAGAGACAGTCCAACTCCAGCCTCCGGAGCTATTCAGTGAAGGCCACTCTACCGCTGGGCCAATATCTGGGCCTTTTTTTATTATGGACATGCTTGGGGCATGGAAACAAAAGAAGGTACGCAGTTCCCCAAAAGGAGATGAAGCAACGTGCAACGACAGCAACAAAGGAGGGGAATCCTCCTTAATGGAATTAGAGTCCTCACACACCCAGCAAGCTAGGTGTCATGCTTCATCATATGGACTCGCTCCTCGTCGGGTCAGCGGTGCAACACCCGACGGGCACCCATAAAGGGGCTCTTTAGAGGAGATCTTCTGTTCCTGCCGTATAGTGCCGTGGGTGTGAGGGCCCTAGGGGTGAGTGTAGATGTGAGAGAGTGATTCTAAAAAAGGTTGGATAATCCACATAAGGAATTTAATGGAGTAGTCATCCACCTTATTAAAAATATATAGGAGATAGGCTGCTCACTGGCCCAATGATCCAGGGGAGCAATGCTCTACTCTGCAATTGTGGTCAACATGTTTCACCCAGTGTGTTCAAAAGATACTGTGCATTTCATCAGGACCTAAAACACTATCTACACATGGTGGATAGGTGGAGGAGTTCCTACCTACCACTATTCTTACATGCGAGTGCGATGTCCCATCAAGTCTAGTGGTAACCTAACTAGGTGATGGCACTAGCTTCTACAATATTCTCAGCACTTGACACCTTAGTGTGTGGTGTCCTGTCCGTAGTAGGACGTCCGCCGATAATCTACCCCTGCGCCAGGTTGAGAGACCGGAGCCATGCTTGGGGCCTCCCATCTTAGTGTTTCACTAGGCTGTAGTCGCAGGGACTGATATCTGCACAGTCTAGTAACAGCTGCACTTCCATTACCCGTTGGTTAGATGTGTAGGCAATGAGTTTTAAAACAAATTTTGACCGGCAGATCGTATTAGAATTACACTTGAATGCATCTAAAGCTGTTCCAGAAATGTTTTTTCACATAGAAAATGACACGTGTCAAAAATGTGCTTGAGCAAACGTGTAAAAAAGAATCCTTTTAGAATGCACTTTAGCTTTGATAAAAAGAAGTTTTCACATAGAAAAATAACACATAGGGAAAATGTGCTGCTTTAAATGTATAGGAAAATAACATGAAGACATTTTTTGTACTCGGCTCTCATTCTTAAATGTTCCCCTTTATTTAGGCCCAAAAGACTTTTCTTTTCAAATCTTGCTCATAGAACATTTTTAGGACATTTTGTCTAGCACCAGCAACTTGCAAAAGAATGTGTTGACTTCAAGCTTATGTTTTGTTAGCTTCATCACACCACATTAGATCATCTGTATAACAGTGAGCCTTGCTGTGATTCATAAAGAATAGACACTTAGAATGAACTATAATTTAGATATATGTTATGTATGCAACTAAAAAATCATCAATATTTGTTCCAGCGTAGTTGACTAGCCTTTGTATTCACACTAAACATCGAGCACATCTTTTATCGTAGGTAAGAAGTTTTCATTGAAACTTTTCTCCATGTTGCTAACATTGTAAAAAGTGTTTTATTATGTACAGGCATGCATGTTTACCATGGGATCCGGGAGAAGAAGCAACAGATATTGCCAACACCATCGAATGAGTGGCTTCCATTGGAGAAGAATATCAAACTGTTGTGTAGTTCCTATAGTACCCATGTAGGACCTGCGCATTTGGATAACATAAACTGTGGGATTGGTGGCAGACTGGTTCCGTACACCCCCACCAAGAAATGTTAGCTTGTTTGCATTTAGCCAGCTCACAGTGCCACTAGTGTCTCCTCTTAACGTGGAGAGAATAGTTTTTGGCAACCTTTAGAACATGACAACCCTGATCCCTCAAGAACGTGGAAACTATGTACTATTTTTCGCTCAGTCACTCGTGCTCATTTAGTTTATTTCAGACATACACAGAATAAACAGTCTGGGCGTTTCAATAAGGATTTATTGAACAGTTATTATTCTTGTGTAAAATATATGCGCTGCAACAGCCATTAGACAGTAGCAGAGATATATGATTAGCAGTATTATGAATATAAAAAGATAGTACAGCTCTACCATCTTGCAATAAGCATGAATAAATACATGAATATAAAATACATGATAAAAGTGTGCCTACTCCTACGATGCCTATCTAGATGTACCTAAGTGTACCTAGCATGTGAGTAGGTATAAAGCCAAGAATCCTTCTAAGTTTTGGTCGAACCCCATTACCTGAAGTGTGAGAATGTAGGAGCCCCTCTTGGTCTCGAGTTGGACACCCGGAAAGGGATGTTTAGACCACTGTCAGCTGGAGCATCTGCATGCAGGAGCCTCAGCGTCTCTGGTCAGTGTGTCGGCCTGGAAGTCTCGGTTCCCTCGAACTAACACTAGCAAGAGGTGATATATTGATATAGTAAGTATCTAGGGCTCCTTTGTCCCTTGTTGCTTGTGTTAGCCATTGTTGGATTTGAGAATGACGTATGGGATGAACCTTGTACGTAGATATGGGGAGGAAGGTGGTGTAGCCCCAGCCTGGTTTCCAAGAACTCTTTTGAATATTCATTCATACTGTGTTAGTCTAAAGATGAAGTCATAGAACGCCATTGTTCAGGGAAACCCTCCTTCTGCGCCCAGGACTAGAACTAGGTAAAGGTTCAATCCTAAAAGGCTTGTTACTGTATAGTGTAGGCGAGGTGATGTAGGTGAAAGGGTATGATATTACCCGGACCTATACTAGGGTACCTATATGAAACATAACACCCACTCCTCTTCTGAACAGTCAACAATAATAAAAATGCTAGTGAACTATTCTCTTTACTAGATAGTAGTGCATAAAACATTTATCAATGAGCTTTGTAAAAACCTTTGTTGTAAAATTGTTTTAAAAACAGTTTAAAAAAGAAGAAGAAAGGGGGGAAAAAAATTGTTTACTACGAAAATTTGTTTGTTTGGAATTGTCCCTTAAGCCACAGTCCTAATTGACTTTGTTTATATAATTTGAATTTATATAAGCGTAAAAAGGCCATGGTTTTCAGCGAGAAAGTGTCAGTTTTTAGGAAATGTTCGTTACTTGCTGCTGCAGGGGACGGTCCTTGTAACACCTCACAGATGATATTCAGTACTGCCAATAGCTGGTGTAGAGGCCGCTGGTGCTGTAGTCGATACCTGGGTACTTGTGGTGTAGCTGAAGCTCACCCCAGTTGTAAAAGGCACATGCGGAATCTCAGGGAATGCAGTCATCAGTATAGGTATACGCTGGGGACATTGCCGAGCATGAGATCTCAAGGGTTCCAGCCTGGTATTCAAGTCCGAAGGCTTGTCCGTCACAAGTGTCAGACAGAGGTCCAAAACACATTCATCACCGCAAAACAGTCATTGAAGAACAGGTAAGATGCAGTCCATCCAGACTGGTCTAAACGATAGGAACCAAGAGGCGCTCAGTTCCCGTAGGCGAAGTGTGCCCAGATGCTGTACCATATGTTCATGGTATTTGTGCTCAAGGAGCGCTTTTGCCATCTTGTTTGTGATTGGGCCGTCAATTGGGCAGCAGATAGATGACAATCAGGATTCCTGCTATTGACAGCAGGATCAGAGGTAGACCTCCAAAAATGCTTTTAAATACGGAGTGTATAAAGTTTGGAATTGTCTGCAAGGTGCTAAGAAATCCTGACTCTATGGTCTTAAATAGGTGTACAATACCACTTGCATCAGACATATTAAAGATACGACCCACCATTTCTGCGAAATGAATGGGGCAGTTTGTACGTATAAGTGCCTGTATTTCAATCATGGTCCTTGTGATTTGAAGGTTAAAGGTCTCTCGAGAGGAGGGTAAGGATACGGTTTGCTGTAAAAGCATGGCTTTCAGTCTGCTCAAAGTATCAAACTGTATAAAACAAACATTCAACGAAGGCCATAACGGCGCCTCCCTGACTGTACTTGTTGGGGGAAACAATACTTGCATACAGCAAGTAACCCTGGAGTTCACAGTGACCAGATGGGCAATGCCCGGAAGCATACCACAGCACCCTTGATCGTTCAGCATCAAGTAACTCCCATTCGAGAGCAGCTCGAACACCGGTTTAATCACGGCAGCTGGAGTCACTTTCATGTGGCAGGACAAGATTGCTATTGACCCAATACATGCTCTGTGCAATGAAATGTCCTTGCACTTGAGAGAACCGCTCAAAGCGCTCTTGCAGTTTGTACCACTTAGAAACACTTCTCAATCGCCATTCTGGCATCGAAATCTATATGGTAAATCCCAGGTTTCCTTAATGTAATCCTTACCCATTTTTTCATATTTGCCTGCCTGCCTCTGTTCAAGGCAATAATGAAACTGAAAAGTAGTGACCGGTAGTGTTATGTGGCCATGGATAAGCCATTCAGTAGACGTAGCTTCTGCTACTGTAAATGGTAGTCGTTCCAGTTTTTCAATACGCAGCATTGTATATTTAGCTCCCTTTTATGGCATTTCAACCTGTTTATCTATTAGATTAGATTCAGAAAACAGAGACGCACTGTTTATAAAATGCCAAGGCACAAAACCTGCACACAAAGATTTCAGCGTCCAGCTCAATAACATGATAGGACATAATTGAGATTGCCTGTGTTGTAATATGGGCAAATCTTGTTCAAGAATGTCTATTGCAGAAGACACAATGTTGCCTAAAGAATATATCCTGGAGGACAAAGTTGTTAACCCATTGTCTACCACAGCTAACGATTTTTCAAAGTTAATACATCATATTTCCCGTATTCTCTCTGTGGCCTCTTGTTGGGATATTTTTCAGATTTCATTAAAGGCACCGTAAATGCCAGGATATATGAAATGTTTCTGACGTTGTTTCCTGGGACCTTGTAAAAAATCCCTAAGATCCATGTCTTGTGAGAGTAAGGATAAGTGTTGTTTCACATCTGTGAGTGTTGAGGTTTCTAGCCAATCAAGGTATAACTTCCCAACACTATCAAATGTCACTACCCCCGGGTGTACTCTTTGTACATAGCGTGGGTCTGGCCTGTGGATACTGTACCCTTCGGTAATACCCAAGAATCTTTTATGACATATGTTCGTGTTTAAGGGCCAAACCATCCATTCTTTCCAATTTGGGTCTGTTCTATTATACTGCAAACTGTCATCTACTGTTGACCCATCCTGTATAGTTGAATTTTGACACCTCTGTGATGGTGTTGGAAACCGAGGTGTATTAAGGTCTTTTATCTTGGTTAATCCAAGACAGGATGTCTGTTCCACAGTTTCGTTTAGAATCATCATCTGCTGTGGAATGAAGCATGCTCTAAATAGTGCTTCTGTTCCCTGTACTTGCCAGTCCCTAGAACCCCAGACAGATTTTAAGTCTATTGTGTCCTTCCGTAGGTCAAAACCCTGTTCAGACAGTTAGGCAATAAAGGAAGTAGAGTAAATCTGTTTGGTGTTAGTCAGCATAATTTTCAGTGTCGATGTCGGTGTAACCTTATAATAAAATGAGGTCGGGTCAGTGGTGGTGAAACCTGAAAAATATGAAAATTTCTGTGCAAAAGTTTGCGAACTACTTTTAGATGGTGTAGGACAATGTTCCCATTGATAGTATTCAAAAACATTTCTAGGTGAAATAGATTTGTGCAGAAATTTATGACCATAATATTAGTAACAGTACAAAGTGTCATAGTCTGAATTACTTTCTAACATTTCAGTGTTCGGAAATTCAGCAGATTTTTCTAAATCAGACAGCATGTTATTAACAATTTCTGAGTCCCAATCATCAGATAACGTACTAGAGATAATGATATCACTTAATGAAATTTGAAATAGTTGAGAGATTTTTAAAAGTTTGGTTGGGCCGAATATGTTGAAATCAACCTTGTCCCAAACTATATCGTCCAGTATAGGAACCGCTGTAATGTTCACTGATGATAAGTCTCTTTGTTCACGATGTGATGATTGATGTGGTTTTAAAATCAAGTTGACTTTTTGGGCTGTCGAGCTTTGCTGAAGGTATCTTTCATTAATAAGCATGCTAAAAGTTATAACTAAGCCTAGCCAGAAAAGAAAAAACAGTATCCCAGTAATTACCCAGAGTTCTACCCAAGACGATAATAGGTATGTCTTTTGAAGAAAGTAAAGAAAGTTCTTGATTTGTTGCTTGTGTGATTGTTGGGCTGGCGCCGTTTCCAGTTCACTTGGATCCAAAAAAAACGTATCAAAGTTCATGTAGTAGCCAGAAGCAGTTCTATCAATTGTTGGAATTGCATCGGGATTTGTTGAAGTCGCATTCAGCTCTCGTCGGGGCATGTTGATGTAGGCGTCTTTATTGGGTCTAATTGCAACTTGGTTATTATTTTGAGTCTGATTTTGAAGATGAACTTCGGGTTCATGGGGAACGAGTTCAATAGCATTGTTGCATAGTCCTTCATTCCGCACAAGAGGCTCTTCAAACATGATGAGTCTTTCTTTTTGAACTTCTTGGATTGTAGCAAGAAGAGGGTGTCTGCTACTGTGGAGTCCACGAGGCCACATAGTGTGGTTTGATTTGTTCAATTGAGACAAATCTTTTCTCCTTTTTACCGGCAAGGGGCTGCAAAAGTACAGTTCTTGTTCATTGTACTGATAGGACTGGTACAGGCTTTCTGCAGGATGGCTCAATTTTTTTCTTTTCCGCTATTTTTTCTCTGACCAGATCCCCGAATTTTGGGATCCAGACTGGTTTTGCCGTAACTGCCTTGACTTCCTCAATGGTGGTCTGTTTGGTGCGGACGTTACTTTGTCTTGTCCTGGACTCATTTAGATCCTGTAAAACAGCCAAACGATCATGGATATCAAATGGTTTCCCATCCACCACTGTGCCTTCACAATCAAGATCAGGTACCAACATTCTCGTCTCAAATAGGACCTCATATGGAGTGACACCCCCTAAAGAACTTCTTGGCTGATTGTTGAGTACTCTTTGAACCCCATATAAGTGATTGACCCGACTACCGCCCTTGCCTAATACCCTAGCTGTTGAAGATTGCTTTAAGTCCCGGTTTTTCCTCTCCACAACCGAATTTCCCTCAGGATGGTACGGAGAGATGTACCGCAATGCTACGCCCATACGTCCGCTGGCCTCTTTGTAAGCCCGAGAGCTAAATGCCGGGCCACGATCAGGATGTAACATGCCAACCGCGTATGTCCCTATAAAGACTCGCAAATCTTTTATAACAGTTTGAGCGTCAGCCGAGCGCTGAGGCCAAACCCATAGGAATCTGGAGCAAGAATCTACTGCCACCAAGATATACTTGTAAGCCCCATTAGATTGTAAAGGGCCACAGTGGTCCAAGTAAACACAAGCGAGAAAGTTTGTCAGATTTTAACAATGGTGTCTATGCCAGGCGCGTTACTGTGGAGCCTTTCATTTGTTGACAGATGTCACATTTCAAGACATTTTCTTTAGTTTGTTTCGCTGGACTTGGCCACCAATAACGCTGTTTCAACAAGAAATAGTCGCCGTAACGCCTATGTGCACAGAGCCCAAACCCTCGTGTGCTGCAACAATCAAACCTTGTTTACGATCCATATTTGGTATTACTCTATCCTCCACTCCAGGAATCTGAGCATATGGAATGTTATGTGCATCTAACTTGTAAGAGTACTTGAGTGGAAATCTTTTAGTTACTGCTGAGCTGCCCTTGCTTGAAGCAATGACAGCCACCATTATATCACCGTCTTTTCTGGTTTTAGAGCGAGTGATTGCAGCTTAGAAGCTGTTCGCACAGCCCCCTTTGCTGCTTCATCAGCCAATGAATTCCCTTCAATGTGAATGCCATCACGCTGATGACTCAGTGTGTGTATCACGTGCGCCCTCTGTAATTCGTTTTTCAACTCAACTACCTGTTCCCATAGTATTTTATGCTTAATTGTGCCACCTTTTGCATCTTTAAACCCGTTTAGTTCCCAATGATGTAAGTACTCATTGTACGACTGTACACAGTAAAAGGAATCACACACAATTAGTGTGGGGAATTTTTGATCTGTATTTACAAGTGCCAGTATCAGTGCTTTTAGTTCTGCCAACTGAGCCGTGCAGTCTTCTAGAGATTGCGTTTTAGTGCAACTTGGATGGAACGTTCCATCCTGCTTGCGACCTTTAACGATAGCACACGCTGCGCTGTATTGTTGCTTACTTCCTACGGCCGATTGAGCAGATCCGTCAGTGTAAATAATATATTCATACTGATCTAGAGGCAAGAGTTCATTTGGTAGAGGATATTCTTGTTCGTATTGCAGGAATGCTTGTGTTTTTAGACTTAGATCAAATCTGTATTCAACGTCCATTGCAGTAAGAGAATTAGCCCATTGTATCTATCTTGGATTTAAGGCTTTTGCATCTGGAATGCTAGCTTTCATAACAGCCTCTAAGGCCGGTACCGGGATTATGACAATTGTCCGTTTCCCCTGAGCCAGTGGTCTTTCTCTTGCTACAGCGGTCTGAACTGCTGTCAGAATTTTTTCTGTTGAAGTGAAACACATTTCTGAGTTTGTGTACAGGTGTGATTTGTATGCGATTGGTACCGTTTCGCCTTCATTAAAGGTTAAGTAAGTGTACCCGCATTGACCCGCTATTACACGGATCACTAGGTTGCATAGGTTTGCGCAAGTCTGTAAGTTTTTGGAAGCAATCATGTCGTTTTGTAGTAAACATAGGATATTTGAATGTTCCTGTGTCCAATGTCTAACTGAAAAGTCAGGTTTTCTTAAGTCGCAGAAAGGTTTTACTCTTTCTGCGTAGCCCAAAATGTAAGTTCTGCCAAAATTTAGGAATCCCAGTATTGATTGTAAATTTTTTTAATGTTTTTGGAGGTTAGAGCAGCACACACTTTTCTAAAAAGTTAGCTGCCAGGCTTTTCCCTTCACTTGAAAGCTCATATTCTAAAAATAGGACACTAAGGTGGGCAATTTTTGATTTTTTAAAGTTAAATTTGTAGCCCTCAGAAGCTAATCCCATAATAATGGTGCACACCCTGGTCCAGTGCCTCTTTAATTCATCGTCCGTCAGATAAATATCATCCACATAGGACAATGCTTCCTCATCAAAATTTTAGAGTAACTCAGTTACCCTTGCTGAAAACACCCCAGGCTGTTCTTATACCGCTATGGAGACAACAAAATTGTTGCTGGGACCCCAATGCTGAGAATGTGGGCAAATACCTGCTTTCAGGCACTATATTTTTGCAGAAAAATCCATTTGAGATATCAAGTGTTGTTTTGTATTTTTTCCGCACAATGTTATTCATTGATGCGGCACTGTGTGCATTTTGGACAGCGAATGTCTTTGTGCATGTGTTTAAATGTCTGTAATCTAAAACTAGACAATATGAATTATCTGGTTTTGATACGGGAAACAAAGGATTGTTCATTTGTGAGGTGCAATTTTAGATCACCCCTTGGTATTCAAGTTGATCTAAGATATCCCTGACCTGTTTTTAGCTTCTTGCTGAAACATCCAACACTGTAATGGCAGCCTCTCTAATTGAGAGCTCTACAGAGAGCTAATGTTTTGTGTTCAAGACCCTTGAGCGCTAGTACCTCCTGTATTATTACATTGCTTTAGAAACAGCAAGCTATGTACTCATGTGTTAATAGAGTAAACAGTGTCTGTAAAAGGCCTTAGATAAACAGTACCCCTGTACTAATACATTTTACCAGAGGGCAGATAAGGGATACTGAACTTTGATTTGAAATTAGAGCTTTGTAGTACAGTTGTACACAGAGTGAATGGCTCACTTTTCTAAGAACATTCCTTCTCTACTAATAGTTAATGTGTTGTGGGTATAGATTCGGTATAAAAGGGTTTAGGAAGTACTTCACCCCTGCACGAAGGTATGTCTAGTGGCAGAATAAGTGTATAAATGTATTTACAGCCAGCAGGGTCTCTACTCATACCTCTGAAGAGAGTAAAGGGTTAGTGTAGAAGATTTTAGACAAGCACTAGGCTCTCTGCTACAATATTTAAACAGAGTTCACTTTGGTGTGGTACTGCTTCATGAAAGAATAACCCCCTCTTATAGAAGCCCATTCAATGTGAATGGTTGAAATTTAAAACAACACAGCATGTCTCCTGACGGTAATATACAACTTACTTATTGGGTGTGAAGGGATTTAGTAGTAGATGCATGTCTCTAAACAGATGTTTTCTCAGAGTGAACATAAGGTTTGGTTAAGATCAGAAATACCTATCTATGTGCAGACACTTCTGAACAGGATCAGCGATGCATGTAGAAGGATCAATTGAAAATGATGCCTCTATTATCACACCTTAACAAATCTCACAATATATATAATTCATTTTCACTATAAAGAAGTTCCTTCTCTTAAAGGCGAGTACAGTCTAAATGCATTACCTCATAATAGTAAAACACTTTACTAACAAAATCACACCTTTGCTGACACCTCAGCACATGCTAAATACAGCATGCAACACACTCCTCAATACTTTTCAACAGTATCAGTCAAACACTGTTCTAACAAAATGAACTACATACTGAAACCTCTCAACATGTGAAATGCTTGCTGTAAAACAGTATTACTATGAACACATCCCTCTATAAAAACGTTTTCAGTCAGAAAACTGCATGTATAAGTGCTTTACGAAACAGTCCCTTTTTTAATCACTCTACAGAATACAATACATTTTAACAATCTTCTATGATTAAATAAAGTGCAAATTGATAACCTGCAATGGGTATCATACAACATTAAAGATTAGTAATGCTTCACTTTAATGTTAACAGACACTCTGTACCAAAATACCTTTGCAGAGTGTGAAATCTCAGAGTTAATCTCTTTCTAAACCAATTCTTTCATTATCCAAACATATTTTCTCTGACTGACCTGAATCCTTTGATCAATGCACTAAGTGGACACTCTTTACTGCAAGTGTCCTATACTATATATTTAACTATATTTAGGATACTGACTGTCCAAAAATATATGCAGTATATTCTGAGCATAGACTATTCATCAACTATGCTTGAGAAACATCTTGATCTTCAATTAAAACTATCTCCATAGACAGCTATGAACTGAACAATATCTGAAAAATACAACTAGCTAAGGTTCAAAAGCAATCCCTTTTATTTTATTTTCAATTTAGCATTTTAAAAATCCAGATTACTAGTACTGGTACAATCAACAAATATAGCAATTTCTTTTTCAAAATATGTTATTTTATTTTAATATTTAGTCTCAAGATTCATAATTAAATGGTTATATTTGTACTCGCCTGAGAATAAAGCTGTGTGTTTAAACAGCTGAATACACCAATCACTTTTAATTCAACAGACAACTGACCTCTGCTGAGCACAATTCAAAGAGATTGCACTTGCTTCACCTCCAAACCACCTAGTTTCATTTCAGGTGTCTGAGATCATACAACACATGTAAGTGTATGAACCTTCAAACCTTTCCGGACAACCACATGGAAGATTTTTTTAATTTTGAAGAGGGAAAGTCAACTTTTGGTTTATCCAAATATAACCTAATTCCTGAATTCTTCCCAGAAGAAATGTATCTGTTTCACAGTATATTTATGACCTGTACCATAATCCCCTGTAAGAGCTTGTGCGACCTTTTCCTTCATAATTATTCTTGACTACCTGTGCTTTACTTCTATTGCTTTATGACTGTTTTAACCAGCTAATGGCACTGGTCCTGTGGTAATACATGATCTTTTCTCTCCCCTTACAGTCTGACTCACGAGACTCTTGTGAGACCGAAAGAAAAATTGCATGCCAGGATCAATTAATCAAGTTCCATACAACTCTCACGAGTGTCTCACAGGATCTTACGAGAACCCCCTTATCAAGCTTCACCTGCTAAAGTTTGTCAATGACTCTTGTGAGACTCTCGACGGATCGTACCAAAAGTTGAAACTCAGCCAATAGAAAAGCTCATTCCATTTATGAGGTAAGGGTGCACCATACGGACAGCAGTTGGACACAACCTAATTTACTTTTGTAACTGTCAAAACCCTACAATTACATTTAGAATTTTGCCACCCTCCCATTTTTTCTGTCCTCATATAACTCTATTTTTCCTGAAGATTACACATTCTGCTAAAAACTTCTCTTGATACTCTGATCTCCATACTCCACCATGGTTTGCCTCTGGATTTTGGGACACAGCTTCATCCAATGACCTAGAGAATAAGCCATTAAATGTGATTTTTACAACACTCTTGGATTTCCAAATTTGGAAATAACTTGGATTGGCCATAGAGGCATGAAGCAGCATCAATTATTACCGATGGTTAAGAGCATTTTGGATTGTGAGCACTTAGACATGATGATAGTGCAATGTGGTAGCAATGGCCTAGGTACAATCACAGGTGTTGTACTTGAAATCCAAATGAAGGTAAACTTTTCTTCAACGATATCTTTCATTCCTAAAACTGATTTGTATATTCTAATATATGTCAAAAGACAGAATGTCAACGGTCAAAAGAGTTTTGTCCTATGATTGAGAAATCCAGAAAACGTATCAATAAAACAGTTTCTGCATTTCTTCATAGCCATGGCACGAGCTCTATAGATCACAACAAAATCCAGTTTGATATGCCAGGAGTCTATAGGAGAGATGGAGTGTACTTCACTGTAGAAGGGAAGTGGATCCCCTCAATAACATTAAGGAATGCATCCACTTGTATGTGTAGCCCAACACTCTTTTGTGAGAGTCACCCTATTCTTACATAATGTGATACTTTCATGTTACAACTCCTTCTTCTTTTGAAATAATGACACCCACAAGAGTCCCAAACACCTTCTTGCACTCATGTATTTACCTGGCACTTGTGAGATTCTAGCGAGCTCAAACAGTGAACATATGTTTCATGGTTAATAGCTCTGCATAATACAGTATCACTCCTACAGTCTGCACACACACAACACTCTACACTGAAACCTCTCTCCCGGGACAGTTTTTCTCTAACCCTGGGCATAGCAGGCATAGTGCCTCTATGCATATTTCCCTGGAGTTTGAAAAAAAGTGGAAATATGCTACGCTCCCTCCCCCCTCCCATATTCTTTAAAAATTAAAAAAAAAGCCACTTACCTTTGTGTCTGTCGCATGCGCAAGACGTACAATGTAGTGTTTTTTTTATTACAGAAGGATGCAAGGAGCAGGAGGGAGAGCGGCCAGGCATGGGAGGTGGCAGACAAACAGGTAAGTGGCTTCTTTTTTAATTTTTAAAGAATTTGGGAGGGGGGAGGGTGCGGCTACCTCAGTTCCACCACAGAGGCGGAGTTTTGCCTACCTCTGCGTTCCCAACGGAGCGCCGAGTAGGCACATCTACACAAACTCCGCTGGCAGAGCGGAGTTACCAGCCCAGGGTTAATTTTCTCTACCCCACTAGTTTTTTTAATATAATCCAGCGAGACTCTCCCGAAGTGTGGAAGTATCCAAAGGCCTACTTTCGACTGTGTATTTCTCTGTATCTCACGAGTGTCTCGCGAGCTCAGGCATATCTCTCTGGAATGGAAGATGTCTCTACTAACATATAAACACAGATGTAGTATTGTGTGTACATGCAGTGGCCTCTCCTGCCAGACCGTTCAGATAATTGGTGTGCATAGTAGAATGTGTACATGGATTAGCCTCTTCTTCCACACCTGTATCTCAGATTGTGGGTGTGTGTAATAGGGTGTGTACATGGACTGATCTATTCTGTGAAACCTTTCTCTCAGATAATTAGTGCCCATGGTAGGGTGTCTACATGGACCAGCGTCTCCTTCCATACCTCTCTCTCTCAGATGATAGGTGTGTGTAGTAGGGTATTGAGAGAGAGACTGGCCACCCCACCAAGACCTCTCTCTTGGATGACGGGTGTACGTACGACGACTGTGGGAGGAAAAACTGGCCTATTTGCTGATGCATCTCTCTGAGATGATATATGTGCATATTAGAATGTGTACATAGACTGACCTCTCCTGTCAGACCTCTCTCTCAGGTGATGGGTCTGCATAGTAAGATTTGTACAGGGACTACCCTCTCCTTCTAGACCTCTCTTTCAGATGTGCTTAGTAATGTGTGGGAAGAGAAACTTGCCTTTCCACTATGTCCTCTCTCTCAGATGGTGGATATATGTATTAGGGTTTGTACATGCACTTACCTCTTCTGTCGGACCTCTGTTTTACATGATGGAGTAGGGTGCGTACATGGACTGCCTCCCCTGTCAGACCCCCTCTCAGATGACGAGTGTGCATATTAGGGTGTGTAAAAGAACTGACCTCTCCTTTCAGACCTCTTTCTCAGATGGAGGATTATCATAGTAAGGTATATGCATGGACTGACCTCTTCCTTCAGAAGACTCTCTCAAATGACATATGTACGAAGTAGGTTGTGTGAAGAGAGAGTGGCCTCTCCACTGAGAACTCTCTTTCAGATGACAGGTGTGCATAGTAGTGAGTGGAGAGAGAATGCCCTTTCCTGTAAAATCTCTCTCCTAGATGACAGGTGTGTGTATGAGGGATAATACATGGACTTACCTCTTCTGTCAGGCCTCTCTCTCAGATGACCAGTGTGCACAGTAGGGTATGTGGTTGGACTCATCTTTCCTTTCAGACATCTCTTTCAGATGACAGGTGTGCATAGTAGTAGGTGGTAAGGGACTGGCCTCCCCGCTCAAACGTCTCTCTCAGATGACAGATGTGCATAGTAGTGAGTGGAGAGGGAATGCCCTTTTCTGTAAGATCTCTCTCCTAGATGACAGGTGTGTGTATGAGGGATAATACATGGACTGGCCTCTCCTGCCAGACCTCTCTCCCTGATCACGGACTAGCTTAGTAGGGTGTTTGGAGAGAAACTGGCCTCTCCGTTGAGACCTCTCTCTCAGATGACAGATGTAAGCAGTAGTGAGTGGAGAGGGACTGTGGTACTAGTTAACACCACTCTCTCTGATAATGGGTGTGCATAGTAGGGTGTGGGAAGGGACTATTCTCTACTCACAACTCTTACAAAGTCGATAGGTGTAAATAATGCACTCTGACAAACACCATCTCCATTAATACTGCTTACTACAGAAGCAAGTGAGCATACTATAATCTATTCAAAGATCATCTACTCCTTTCTTCTGTTCATGATCCCGCCAGGTCTCGTGAGATCATAATAAGAACTTACCATCTAGTCATCACAGTAGTTATCTCTTACACACTTCCTCTCAAAAACAGTAATCACAATATGTATTCCTACTAATGGACTGTATTCAGAACTCATCTACCCCTTTTTACTATTCATGATCTCGCAAGAGTCCTGCAAGATCATAAAAATTTGTTCAAAACAATATATAGTTTTTTTTCACAGCAGTTATCCCTTAGACATATCTTCTCTAAATCTAAAGGAACAGCATGCCTCTCTGCTGCCCCTTTATATAGCTTTTTTATTTGATTTCGATTGTATCACAGTAAACAGTAATGGCCGCCATTTCATTTCAAACATTCCAACAGCTAGTCAATCAGAGTGCTCGCTCTTATGAAACTTGCAGGAGCCACTGGTTTCACAAGAGTGTGAAGGTTCAAAGGAAAAATGGGCATCTTGACCAATCACAGGGATCCATTTTTAAATTTGCGCTGTCATGAGCCCAACTGTCCAAATATACCATTATGTTTGAGCCTTAATTCCTCAAATACTGCTCAACAGATTTACACCAGATCACAAAGGCACAGTCCGGGGACTATGATCTAGCTTCCTGACAAATTTGGTGTAGTTCTGTTCAGCAATTTTTGCTGTAGCCATGCCTAAGTGCATCTATCGAAAATGATGGAGATTTTGAGTTTTAAGGCCCTACTTTTTTCTCAGCCCAGACTTGACAGATCACATCAAACTTTTCCAGGAAGGAGCTGAGGTGAATGGACTTTGGAAAGTTTTGTGACGATTCATCAAATGCCCCCAAAGTTATAAGTAAACCAAAAAATGCTCCCGCTATGGTAAAGCAGACCTAACTATAACTACCTAGTGGCGACTGCAAGTAGATAATAAATATATATATATATAAATATATATATATATATATATATATATATATATATATTTATATATATATGTATATATATGTTCACCCAGGATGCCGGCAATTTAAATTTTCTTTGGGGCTACGGTAGGAGCCACAGGGCCCCCATAACACCCATCCAACTCCCCTGCTGGCATCTATCATGGGAGCCAATATTTTGTTTCTTAAGTGGGTACCCCGATGCCCAACTTTATATATTTATTTATATATATATGTATATATATATATATCTATATATATATATATATATATTCAGCTCAAAATCTTCACTCAGCGAATGAAGGGGACCGCACACAGCAAGGTTTCTCGGTGATATTTTATTTTATTTCATATCCGAGAATCAGCAGGACGCGTTTCCGCGTTCGCGCCTTTTTCGACTTGTATTTACAAAGTGCAGTTGACTCGAGAAATAAATATCCGGATTACTGGTTCTAGTTCCGGTTCAGTTGCCATGATCAAAAGGAAATGGAAAAAAGACTAATCAGTAATATTTCGTCCGAGTAAAGTTACAAAAGGACAATAATTTTATCACTTAATTACATTTAAATTTCATGTTATTAAGTCAAAGCATTATTAACATTTTCTGTTTAGTTCATCAATAGAAATATAGACAAACGAATCAATTCATGACAAAGGCAATCATTTCAAGTACCATAATGACAGTCTTTCTATGAGGTCCATATTATTTTATGGCAGTTAAGGTAGAGGCATAACACGACAAAATTGAGCCCTGTATGGGCATTAGTAATTGTCTAACAAAATTAATGAAAAACTGTTTTTTCTTCCTTTCTGCAGGTTGTTAAGTCCCCAATTATTCTAAGATCTCTAAGCTATCCTAGATGACATGCCAGTTCTTCCTCTGTATTGAGACCATGAGGAGAGGTGGTTTGGAGATCAATAATAAAGCGGGATTCTAATCTCCTCAGTTTCAATTCCCGGTTTCCTATACTGTCACTGGGTGCAACGTGGTCCAGACAAAAAAATGCTAGTAAATTCCTATCACTATTGTGATATTGGGCGAAATGTCTGGCCACAGGATATGAGGGGTCCTGTTTTTCAATTGCTCGAGCATGTTCAAGGATGCGTTTTTTTGTGGGGTGTATTGTGCTACCAATGTATTGCTTAGGGCAGGGACACATAAGGCAATATACGCAGAAAGATGTATTGCAGGTTAGGAATTTATTGATCAATCTAGGTTTTTTCATTCCAGGAACATTATATGATGATACCTTTTTACTATGTCTGCATGCCTTACATTTTGAACAAGGAAAAAAGCCAGTGACATTGCTGATACGTTGGATGAATGGTGTAGGTTCGTAGTGACTCTGAACCAGTCTATCTTTTAGCGATCTACTTCTCCTAAATGTTATTTGTGGATAGGCTGGTAAAGAGTCACCGATAACTCCATCAGATTTCAGGATGTGCCAGTTTCGACACAAAATCTTTCTCAGAGTATTGGTCTCATTGGAGAAGGTTGTAATGAACCTAACCATGTCTTGTTCTGACACATCTTTTTTATGATGGGTATCTAGTAGGGACTGCCTGGGAATTTTGTTAACCTTACTTAAGGTTTTTTGTAGTAAATTAGGGCAATAACCTCGTGATCTGAATCTTTCGATAGCAGCAGATGCTTCATACTGGAAGTCAACTTCACGGGAACAATTCCTTTTTAGACGCAATAGTTCTCCATAAGGAATGCTGTTTTTTAATGATTTCTGATGACTGCTATGTGCTTCCAGTATTGAATTCCCTGCAGTCTCCTTTCTAAAGAGAGTTGTACATATTTTCCCTTCTTGGACAAAAACCTTAAGATCTAAAAAAGGTACTTCTTCCGTACTTAGCTGTCCACTTAGATGGAGATTTAGGGTATTATTATTAAGTGCTGCTATGTACTCTTCAGCTACGCTTTTGGGACCTTTCCATAAGATAAACAAGTCATCTATGTATCTATACCACAGAATAATATTTTTGGTCCAATGAATATATGTATCAGCCCAGGCCACCTGCCTCTCCCACCAGCCCACGAATAAATTCGCGTAGCTGGGGGCGAAGCAGGTGCCCATCGCTGTGCCCTGGATTTGTCGATAATGTTGTCTATCGAATAAGAAGATATTGTTGTTAAGGCAGAACATAATGAATTCAATTAACAGAGTATTATGTTCGGAAAATTGGAGAGATCTCTCTTTCAAGAAGTATTGCACTGCTTGAATGCCATGTTCATGTTTTATGTTGGTATAAAGACTAGTGATGTCAAGTACGATCATGAGCATCTCAGGTTCCCATGGTGTATCAGTGATATTCCTGATAAAATGTGTCGTATCTTTGATGTACGAAGATAGTGTCAGAACAAATTCTCTCAGGAAAAAATCAATGTATTGTGACATGTGTTCTGTCAATGATCCTATGGAAGATACAATAGGACGACCTGGTGGTCTAACTGCATTTTAATGTAATTTAGGCAAATGATAAAAGGTAGCTGTGATTGGGTATTGACATGTTAAATACTTGAATTCTTCATAATTGAGCATATGGCGATCTAGCCACTTTTGAATCAACATGTGGTATTCATCAATACTTTCTATGTATTCTGCTTTGGTGATTGGGCGATAACATGCCCTATCTGAGAGTAATCTCACAGCTTCCTCCACATAAAATTTCCTAGTCATTAGCACCACATTTCCTCCCTTGTCAGAGGGTTTGCAGATTAAATCTGGGTCATCCATTAATTCTGACAGAGCAGCTTTTTGTTTCCATGTCAGGTTGCTGTTTAAGTTCTTATTCTCTGTAAGTCTCATTTTCATAAGGTCTTTCTTGACAGATTCTTCAAAAATGTCTATAGTGTCATAGGTCGACATTGGAACAAAAGTTGATCTTTGCTTGAAATTAGTTCTTGGGGCACGTTGTTCAATGCCAAAGCTTTGGATGCAAGAGACATCATGAACAGAATCAGGTTCAATTAACTGCTGACAGGATAAAATTCGTAGTGTTTCCAGATCTTGCCCTGTGAGTGCTGTTGATAGTTCAGGTGTTGAAATTTGGTTGGATACTTCACTCATGTTATCTTTTGCACCTTTTATTTGAAGAATTTTTTCAATTTTAATTTTCTGGAGAAGTGGTATAGGTCAATGCGAGTCTGTGTGTATTCACATCTTTTAGCTGGGCAGAATGTTAGTCCTTTTTTGAGTATTTCTTGTTGGTCTTCTGTAAGTATTTTTGGAGTCAAATTGACAATGGTTAAATCATCCATCGTACCTACTTTTTGGACCCCCTCCTGCTGCGAGTCTGCTATGCGATCCCTCGGCCTTGGTTTTGACTTTGTGCGCCCACCCCGTCTGGGTTTTCGGCCGCATTTCTTCTCCTTGTCGTTTGAAATCTGCCGCGTCCCCCTCTTTGTCGCGAATTTCGCATCAGGTGGAATTCTTCTAAAAAACGGCTTTGTGTAGTGGAAGGCATGGGAGTCTCGCCAGCATCATCTCCTGACTGTTCTGCATCTGTGCTCACATTAGATTCCGAGGTGTCTCGGATTTCTTGTTCTTGAAAAGCTGTATTTTGTTGTGCTTTTCTCGCTCCATCAAATTTACGGGCAAAAGTGAGTATCCTTCCTTGTGCATAGTCCCTTGCATCTCTGTTAAATTTGCTGTGCTTGCGTGATTTGATTTTTTCTTGATAGCTTATTAAACGTTCCTTCATGGCTTGTCTCAGTTCATCTTTTGTTTTTGTGTCTGTGTTGGTTGCAATAATTGTCTCAAGCTCCTCAATTTCTTTAAGGCATTTGTCGCGATCGCTCCACGCAAATTTGATAAGGATTTTCAGCATGCCAACTGAGGATTCTGTTGTATGCGCTGCCCATTCCTCCAATAGCGCTGGGTCAGGATTCTCGTACGAGGGAATTGTGTAGATCCGTAAACCTCGTGGTATGCATTGAACATCAATGTAGTTCTGTAGGGAAGTGGCTTCCCACCATTTACGTGTCTCGCGCTCCAGCAGCCTTTCTAGTTTCACAAACTGATTTGCGAGAGAGCTTGGTAAACTATTGTCACGATCCCTTGCAACGTTCTGTATTGGGGCACAACTGGAGACTTGTGCTGCCTCTGCCTGTCTCGATTCGTTCGAGAACATGGTACTCTTCGTTACTTTGCACACTGCACAGTTTGAATGCAATCCTTGCTAAAACACTCGTGCTGTCTTAATTCAAATCATCAGAGGACCGTTGGTTAACAAGAAATGTCGGTTGGGATCAACTCACCGACCGGGTCCAGGAGGCAGCGGTGCTCGTAGCGGTAATGATTGGCTCCGTGCTCCACCAAGAATCCGCTATTTTCGGCACTCCGGAGTGGGTGCAGGTCCGATACGCGGCGGTGGCTCCGACGTAAATATTCAGCTCAAAATCTTCACTCAGCGAATGAAGGGGACCGCACACAGCAAGGTTTCTCGGTGATATTTTATTTTATTTCATATCCGAGAATCAGCAGGACGCGTTTCGGCGTTCGCGCCTTTTTCGACTTGTATTTACAAAGTGCAGTTGACTCGAGAAATAAATATCCGGATTACTGGTTCTAGTTCCGGTTCAGTTGCCATGATCAAAAGGAAATGGAAAAAAGACTAATCAGTAATATTTCGTCCGAGTAAAGTTACAAAAGGACAATAATTTTATCACTTAATTACATTTAAATTTCATGTTATTAAGTCAAAGCATTATTAACATTTTCTGTTTAGTTCATCAATAGAAATATAGACAAACAAATCAATTCATGACAAAGGCAATCATTTCAAGTACCATAATGACAGTCTTTCTAGGAGATCCATATTATTTTATGGCAGTTAAGGTAGAGGCATAACACCACAAAATTGAGCCCAGTATGGGCATTAGTAACTGTCTAACAAAATTAATGAAAAACTGTTTTTTCTTCCTTTCTGCAGGTTGTTAAGTCCCCAATTATTCTAAGATCTCTAAGCTATCCTAGATGACATTCCAGTTCTTCCTCTGTATTGAGACCATAAGGAGAGGTGGTTTGGAGATCAATAATAAAGCGGGATTCTAATCTCCTCAGTTTCAATTCCCGGTTTTCTATACGGTCACTGGGTGCAACGTGGTCCAGACAAAAAAATTCTAGTAAATTCCTATCACTATTGTGATATTGGGCGAAATGTCTGGCCACAGGATATGAGGGGTCCTGTTTTTCAATTGCTCGAGCATGTTCAAGGATGCATTTTTTTTGGGGTGTATTGTGCTACCAATGTATTGCTTAGGGCAGGGACACGTAAGGCAATATACGCAGAAAGATGTATTGCAGGTTAGGAATTTATTGATCAATCTAGGTTTTTTCATTCCGGGAACATTATATGATGATACCTTTTTACTATGTCTGCATGCCTTACATTTTGAACAAGGAAAAAAGCCAGTGACATTGCTGATACGTTGGATGAATGGTGTAGGTTCGTAGTGACTCTGAACCAGTCTATCTTTTAGCGATCTACTTCTCCTAAATGTTATTTGTGGATAGGCTGGTAAAGAGTCACCGATAACTCCATCAGATTTCAGGATGTGCCAGTTTCGACACAAAATCTTTCTCAGAGTATTGGTCTCATTGGAGAAGGTTGTAATGAACCTAACCATGTCTTGTTCTGACACATCTTTTTTATGATGGGTATCTAGTAGGGACTGCCTGGGAATTTTGTTAACCTTACTTAAGGTTTTTTGTAGTAAATTAGGGCAATAACCTCGTGATCTGAATCTTTCGATAGCAGCAGATGCTTCATACTGGAAGTCAACTTCACGGGAACAATTCCTTTTTAGACGCAATAGTTCTCCATAAGGAATGCTGTTTTTTAATGATTTCTGATGACTGCTATGTGCTTCCAGTATTGAATTCCCTGCAGTCTCCTTTCTAAAGAGAGTTGTACATATTTTCCCTTCTTGGACAAAAACCTTAAGATCTAAAAAAGGTACTTCTTCCGTACTTAGCTGTCCACTTAGATGGAGATTTAGGGTATTATTATTAAGTGCTGCTATGTACTCTTCAGCTTCGCTTTTGGGACCTTTCCATAAGATAAACAAGTCATCTATGTATCTATACCACAGAATAATATTTTTGGTCCAATGTATATATGTATCAGCCCAGGCCACCTGCCTCTCCCACCAGCCCACAAATAAATTTGCGTAGCTGGGGGCGAAGCAGGTGCCCATCGCTGTGCCCTGGATTTGTCGATAATGTTGTCTATCGAATAAGAAGATATTGTTGTTAAGGCAGAACATAATGAATTCAATTAACATAGTATTATGTTCGGAAAATAGGAGAGATCTCTCTTTCAAGAAGTATTGCACTGCTTGAATGCCATGTTCATGTTTTATGTTGGTATAAAGACTAGTGATGTCAAGTACGATCATGAGCATCTCAGGTTCCCATGGTGTATCAGTGATATTCCTGATAAAATGTGTCGTATCTTTGATGTACGAAGATAGTGTCAGAACAAATTCTCTCAGGAAAAAATCAATATATTGTGACATGTGTTCTGTCAATGATCCTATGGAAGATACAATAGGACGACCTGGTGGTCTAACTGCATTTTAATGTAATTTAGGCAAATGATAAAAGGTAGCTGTGATTGGGTATTGACATGTTAAATACTTGAATTCGTCATAATTGAGCATATGGCGATCTAGCCACTTTTGAATCAACATGTGGTATTCATCAATACTTTCTATGTATTCTGCTTTGGTGATTGGGCGATAACATGCCCTATCTGAGAGTAATCTCACAGCTTCCTCCACATAATTTCCTAGTCATTAGCACCACATTTCCTCCCTTGTCAGAGGGTTTGCAGATTAAATCTGGGTCATCCATTAATTGTGACAGAGCAGCTTTTTGTTTCCATGTCAGGTTGCTGTTTAAGTTCTTATTCTCTGTAAGTCTCATTTTCATAAGGTCTTTCTTGACAGATTCTTCAAAAATGTCTATAGTGTCATAGGTCGACATTGGAACAAAAGTTGATATATATATTCACTGAAAAAAACATAGGTTTCAGGGGCGTTATAGTTAACTGGACTTTTCACTCGTACAAAACCATTGAAATTCCCCCGTTATAGTTAGTTCAGCTAACTATAACTCGCGCGCCCGCAATGCACTGCTGATGACGTCACATATTACATCACTCATGACATGGTCAGTGACATCACTCATGACATCCCTGATGACATCTCAAATGACATCACTGATGACATCACTGATGGCATCATCCAGTGAATGTGTGTTTTTCTGAAAATTACATATGTTTTATATATGTATATCTCAAGGTCGATGGAAGAATAAATGGGTATATAAGTGTCTAAATGGATGATTTGTTTTTGAAAAATTTATTGTATAACTGACTGATTAAGTGTATCTTAGTGAATACATGGCTTAGTGAGTAATGTTTAAATATGTAAATATCTGTATCAGTCTCTCACTTTGTGTATAAGTGGCTGCATGGGTTGGTGAGTAGCTACATGAGTGTCTATATAGGTTATTAGTTGTTTTTTGGAGTATCAGTATGAGTGTCTGAGTGTCTGTATGGTTCGGATGGGGGTATTACGTAGTGCATTGGCGTATGAATGAGTGACTCACTGTTTGTATGTGTTGAAGACAGCATGTGTGCAGGACTGTATGGGTGGATGAGTGTGTGCATGGGTGTGTTAGTGAGTAAATGACTGTCTCAATAGTGTCTTTATGAGTAACTACATATGTTTTAAACTAGTATATGTGACTATTGGTGTATATAAGTGAGTATATGTGAGAGTGAGAGATTGAAAGAGTTCCTGTATGAATAAGTATGTGTTTCTATAAGTGATTGTTTAAAAGACTAAGTATGTGTAAGTTTCTGTAGAAGTAAGTGTGGTGGTGTGTGTATAAATGTATATGCAAGTAAATGGATGTTTGATTCTTTATTAGCATGAGTGACTATGTGTGTGAGTAACTTTATGGATGAGTGGCGTTGTGTAACAGGATGTATAGGTGTATGAGTACATATGATGAGTGAGTACATGTATGAGTGACTGTATAGGACTGTTGGTGAATGAGTGGATGTGTATGTGGATCTTAGAATTACTGAATAGGTTGTTGATATTGGTATGTCAATTGTTTTGAAAATTTTAGTTTTTAGTTTTGAATGTGTGTATCAAAGGTTATGTTAGGGGAGAGGAGGTCTGCCACACTATCACAAGGATGATGTCATCAGTAATGTCATTTGAGATGTCATCAGTGATGTCATCAGTGATGTCACTGACCATGTCATGAGTGATGTAATATTGTCATCAGCAGTGCATTGCGGGCGCGCGAGTTATAGTTAGCTGAACTAACTATAACGGGGGAATTTCAATGGTTTTGTATGAGTGAAAAGTCCAGCTAACTATAACGCCCCTGAAACCTATGGTTTTTTCAGTGAATTTTTAAGGTTTTTTAAATGCTAATTCCTAACTATAACATGCCTAAAACCTATGTTTTTTTCAGTGAATTTCAAAGGTTTTTAAAATGCTAATTTCTAACTATGCCTACAGAGATAGGACATGTGAAGAAAGACGAAAAAATGGACAGAAAGAAAAAAAAGAAATGCAGAAAGAAGCAACAGAAGTCCTCAAAGACGAAGAAAAGTGCAGGAAGAAGGATAACGTGCAGAAAGAACAAACAGAAGAGCAGAAAGAAGCCTTGTTGCAAAATCATCCTGTACCCTCAACTTTTTCAGACGGATACTGGTGGTAACTGAGTCTGACTAACCAGTCCTAGAGCCAGTGCTATGTTAAAAGACACTCAGAATACAGTGAAACCACCTACAAACACTAGGGAACACTATGCGTTGGGATCACCGTGTGATCAGCATGACCTCCTCTGTAAGCCCCTAGTATATAATAGGGCAGGGGATTAAAATTACCTCTTAAAACGCGCCACAGGGCGTGTTTGCACACGTCACCTCAGGCCCGTCCCCTCACTTCCCCACTGTGTAAACACGCCCTGTGGCTGTTTTAAGTTTGGAGATTAAGTCCCCTTGAATCCTGAGGGTCCCTAGGGTCCAACTAGACCACTAGGTACCTCCAGTAAGCGCCACAGAGCTGCGTTGCAGAGAGATGTAAAAAGGGGCACGACCTAGACGACCTCTCTGTAATGCAGCGCAGTGACGCTTACTGGAAGCACCTGGTGGGCTAGTTGGCCCCCAGGGTCCCTCAGGATTGAAAGGAAATTATTACCCCAACTTAAAACGCACCACAGGGCGTGTTTGCACTCGTCACCTCAGGCCCCGTCCCCTCCCTTCACCACTGTGTAAACGCGCCCTGTGGCCGTTCTAAGTTGAGAGATTAAGTCCCCTTGAATCCTAAGGGTCCCTAGGGTCAAACTAGCCCACTAGGTACCTCCAGTAAGCCCCACAGAGCTGCGTTGCATAGAGGTGTAAAAAGGGGCGTAGCCTCAGAACACCTGTCTGCAACGCAGCTCCCTGGCGCATACTGAGATACCTGTTGGGCTAGATGGCCCTCTGGGACCCTCAGTATTGAAGGGTAATTAATTCCCCAACTTACAACTAGCCAGGGGGCGCGTTTGCAGAGTGCTGCAAGGAGGGGGCGTGGACTCCGGCGCGATGCTGGTCTTTTATTTATTTTATTTTTTACGAAGGAGGGCTGTGTGGCCCCCCTTCTTTTTCTAATTTACTGGCCCCGGGGACCCCAACCCCCGGGTTATGGCCTTTTTTTTAAAATTCTTTAGGAGGGGGCTGCGTGGCCCCCTCCTCAGGCCACTTAAGGCCCCGGGGACCCCATCCCCTGGGGCCGGCCTTTGTTTTTTATTATTTAAAAAATATATATATTTAGAGAAACACCTAGGACATGCTGGACAAACCGTATGTACCTATCACCATGACGATTTGCATGATATTCATTAAAAGGCGACTATGCATAGAATGAATCCACGTGGAATGTATTTACACCGCTAGTGAAGCTCTGACATGTCTGACGACCCACCGTGCCTAATCCCGGCGTCCCCGCCAGTGGGTACTCTCCAAGTAGACACCCTTGTCGTTTATTTATACAAACATGGATAGCTATTGACGGGCACATTTAATATACACGCACACCAAGCCATTCAAAGGGGATTCGACAAAAATTCGACCAAACTATGCAAGAAACCCCCCTCATTGTTAATAAAATACACATCCACCACCGGATGTGTAATACTTTTTATTTTATTCTCTGGAAAGGAGATGAATGTCACTTGAGAGTCACAGCGTGCTCCGGGCTGAGCCCAATGCTGTGTTACACCCACCAGTGCCCGCCGAGTGCATCACACCTCTGTGTTGTATTCCACCAGCTAGCGCGTATGCTATGACACTCTCTAGCCCATGTGCACTGTAACACCACCCCGTGAATATGTCATGCCACACTTGCCTTCGCACGGTTATATTGCCCCATCTAACGTGCCTTCCTCGATGCCTATGTTATAATGCACAGCGCTATGCCATACATATTACAATCTGGGATCCATGTCTTTGTCACAGTGCATATGCAATGTTACACTCCCCAGCACATATTTTATATTACAACTTTAGAGACTAGTTAGGTTACACAACACTGCCCTGTGCATATTACACTCTAAGGCGCATATTGCATAGCACACGCTAGTGCCTGTGCTATCTCGCACTCTCCAATGAATCTGTCATTGCGCACAATGTATTGCATATTATATTTCAAGTCCCGGTTCATCTTATATCACACTTTTTGGTGCATAGTTTATACCATATACTATATCTAGTTTTCATTTTCAATCGTGCTCTCAGGACTATGTTCTATATAACACTGCGTCCACTTACCCTGTTCACGGGCATTACATTTTGCGATGGGGGTGGAGTGTCAGGGGCTGTTTCTGCCAAGTGAGCCCGGAGTCACAGTCACAAACGTCCTTTTCTTCCTGAATAAAAGTGAGATTATGCTGCATACTTGTTCATATTTTAAGTAGTTCACACAGACACACATTTTAAAAA
The DNA here is from genome assembly GCF_964204655.1 of Triturus cristatus. Taxonomy (NCBI): domain Eukaryota; kingdom Metazoa; phylum Chordata; class Amphibia; order Caudata; family Salamandridae; genus Triturus; species Triturus cristatus. The sequence continues at coordinate 542,778,027 of NC_140593.1, forward strand.
CAATAAAGTTCCTAATACCCACCTTCTCTGAACAGTTAGCTTGCTGCCCCATCCACCTCCTCCCTATCCTCTGTTGTCTGAATCCATGGACTAGCCTCCTCCCTCCTGCCATGCATGGTCTGATGTGCTGCCACTGCCCTCCATTTAGCATGATGTACCAGTCCACTCCACCTGCCCTCCATTGCCCAATTCTATGGCCCATAATTGGCCTCCTGCTTAGCCTCTGTGCTTAGCTTGCCACCCCTATTCTCCTTCCCCCTGCCCTCCGATGTCTTTGTGCATGCCCCTGCTCCATCCTTTTTGCCCACCATGTACCATGGACCTGCCACTCCTATCTACTCTGAGTGTTCTGTTGAGCTGCCACTCCCCTCCCACCTGCCTAGCATTGTCAGATGACTGTAACTTGTCCCTGCCACCTCCACCATGCCTGTCCACATGCCATGCCCCTATCCCCTTCCTCCTGTCCTCCATGGTCCATTTTACTGCTACACCCTTCTGCCCTCCCTGGTCTGTTGTGCTGCAACTGCTCCTCCTGCCTGCCCCGCGCGGTCTGTTGAGAAGCCCCTTCCCCTGAACTCTCTTGTCTGTGCCAGGTCCTGACCCTCCCTTCTATCCTCCATGGTCCTTTGTGCATGCCCCTGCACCCTCCTTCCTGCCCATCATAGCCATTGTGCTGCCACTAACCCTCCCGCTTGCCATGCATGGTCTTCTGTGCTGCCATGGCCCCTCCCACCTTCCCTGTGTGGTCAGCTAGCTGCCCCTGACCCCCTCCCACCTTCCCTCCATGGTCTGTGTGTATGCCATCATAGTCTCATTGTTGCTCTCCATGGTGTGTCTTGTTTCTAGTGCCCATCCTGCCTGACCTCCATGGTCATCTTGCTGCACCTGCCCTGCCCCCTTGCCCCCAGCCCTCTGTTTCCATGTGCAGACCCCTATTCCCTCCCTCCTGGCTTGTCTGTTCCATTGTAATGCCCCTGATCCGTCCCTCCGCCATTTATGGTCTGTTATGCTGCAGCTTTCTCTCCTGTCTGTCCATTATGGTCAGCTAGCTACCATTGCCTCTTTCCCCTCTGTTCTCTGTTGTCAATGTGCATGGTCCTGTCCCCTCCCTATTGCTTTCTATGGATTGTTGTGCTGCACTCCCGTCCCGCATGCGCTGTGTGGTGTATTGTGCTGCTGCAAACCCTGATGCCTGCCCTATAGGGTCAGTTTGGTGCACCTCTCCATGTCCCTCCTGTCCTCTGTTATCCGAGTCCATGTCCCTACCCCTACTCCTCCTGCCTACCATGATCCAATGTACCATACTTGCGAACATTTTGAACTTGGTAAGAGGGAGATTTTGAAAAAAACTGGTGTATTGATTTTCCCCTTTGAGTTAAATTGAAAAAGAGGAGATTGTAGACAGGAGACAGACCAAATAAACCCCATTTGAGCTTAAAAACATTGGACGTTTCCTGGCTGAATCGGGTCTATTGGCATGTATGGTTGTACTACCACTGCCTCTTCCTTATGCCCACAATGGTCTATTATACTGCCACAGCCTCTCTTGCCAGTCCTGTATTGTTGGTTTGTTGCGCCTGCCCCCCTTTCCACTGCCCTCCATAGTCTGTTGTGCTGCCACTGCCACTGCCCTTCCTGCCTGCCCAGTGTGGTAAAATTGTTGCCTCTGCACTCTCCTACCTGCCTTCAATTTTCAGAGTCCGTGCTCCTGGCCTCTGCCTCTCAACAGTATCCCAATGAACAACTAGATTGCTAACATTCTATATTTATTACAAAAGTGTGGCACGCCTGAAGTGATCTTGATGTAATCAAAACTGTAATACCTAGAGTATTTCCTTTAGAAATTACATATATGAGAGGGTCTTATTTGCATCAAAAGTATGGTTAGTGCTCTAAAAAACTAAAATGAGGACATATTTTCTGAGTTTTCAAATAGCGACAAAGAACTTTTAAATTATTTGTAATCTTTATATTTTTTTATCCAGTTGACCACTTGATTAAATGTTTCACCTAGCGGAGAGGATGTGGTGTTACTTCCAGAGCTGCAGACTTTGCAACTGGGGAACAAGGTTGGAGTTTCTGCTTCAGCTCAACATTCTGTGATTCTGGTCAAATCACTTGATCTCCCCATGTCTACAACCAAAATGAATTTGATCTTGTGTGATGTAACCAATGCTCATGCAAAGCACTCCAATACCTGACAAGTCTGCACTATATTAAAACTGCAAATACACAAAAAATAAGTGTTTTACACACTTCTGTCATTGGGCTACATGTGGGCTACATCTGGGTGATATTTGTGCTGCATTTGGGCTCTTTTGTCTCTGGTGGCCATCTTGGGAGATTTATTTGTTATGAAGTTTTAAGTGTTACCAGTTTATTCCAATCAAGATGGCTTCAGGTGCGCCATACTTTTGTCATAAGTAAGACAGTAAGCGCTCTAGTTGTTCTTAAGAACACTCTGGGACATTCTGTCATCGGGCTATACTTGGGCTACATCTGGGTGATATTTGGGCTACATTTGGGCTCTTTTGTCTCTGGTGGCCATCCTGGGAGATTTATTTGTTATGAAGTTTCCTAATTTCCTCATTTTCTGCAGTCTCCTCAGTGGGAATACTTTCAGTTTTTTATTTTGGTTCCATCAAGAAGGCATTCAGATGTGTCACACATTTGCCATAAATTCTGAATGTTAGCACTCTAGTTGCTCATTAGATCACTGTAGTAAAACTACTGCTCACCAGGCAAGTCTGCTGCTGGTATTCAAAGTGCATGTGTCAGTCTGCATGTCAGAATTTGTTTATGAAATAGAAGAGGATTTGAGAAGTCAAAATGTGCCCTAATTTTTTTTTCTGCAGAACTAATCATAATTTCTATGGCAAAATGAACCCCCTCATTTTGTTCCTTTGTAAATTAAATGTTTTAAGTGTTACCACTTTATTCCAATCAAGATGGCTTCAGGTGCGCCATACTTTTGTCATAAGTAAGACTGTTAGCGCTCTAGTTGTTCGTTAGAACACTCTGGGATATTCTGTCATTGGGCTATACTTGGGCTACATCTTGGTGATATTTGGGCTACATTTGGGCTATTTTGTCTCTGGTGGCCATTTTGGGAGACTTATTTGTTATGATGTTTCCTAATTTCCTCATTTACTACAGTCTCCTCAGTAGTAAAAGCTTTCAGTTTTTTACTTTGATTCCATTAAGAAGGCATTCAGATGTGTCACACATTTGCCATAAAATCAGAATGTTAGCACACTAGTTGCTTATTAGATCACTGTAGTAAAGGTACTGCTCACCAGGGAAGTCTGCTGCTGGTATTGAAAGTGCATGTTTCAGTCTGCATGTCAGAATTTTTTTATGAAATAGAAGAGGATTTGAGAAGTCACTCAAAATGTGCCCTAATTTTTCTTTCTGCAGCACTAATCATACTTTTTATGGCAAAATGAACCCCCTCATTTTGTTCCTTTTTAAATTAAATGTTTTAAGAGTTACCACTTTATTCCAACCAAGATGGCTTCAGTTGTGCCATACGTTTGTCATAAGTAGGACTGTTAGCGCTCTAGTTGTTCTTTAGAACACTCTGGAAAGCTGCAGTAGAACACAAAGGAATCAACTGACAGTCTCTGCCCTTGTTGGATGTACATGTTTTATTGAGAATGTCAGACTTCATTCTCACGTGACTGAGAAAGATAATGTGAATTTATAGAAAATATGCTCTCAGTTTACCTAATAGATCACCTTCCAAACCTCTGTGGGAAAAGCATAAGAAAATAGTTTTCTCTCAAACATGATTCATGATATCACAGCAGAAGGCTTCTTCACATGGTAAAATCACGTTAGAACACACCACAATACCTAAAATGAGTATGGTACCATCAACAAATGATTTATAATGTAACTAAAGTCTTAAAACCTTCTATTAACTGCAATGCTTTTTAATGAGGTGCTATCATGTATATTGGTCCCAAGATGGCTGCCAACACTTCTTGGATGAAGTGCTGACAGCCAATCAGATCTCACGATGAGATGTGTAGTTAGGCTCCACCCAGATATATATGTGATTTTACTTTTGATTTTCTCAGGAACTACTGAACAGATTGACACCATATATGCAAAAGGCACATGCCTGACCTGAGGACTACCTCTTTGCCAAATTTCAAGTAATTCTGTTCAGCCATTCGGGCTGTACCTTCGACTAAAGGTCCTATGGGAAAATGCATGGGGAAAACGTGTTTTGGGACCCCCCTTTTTTCTCAGCCCCCACTTCACGAATCACCCTGAGACTTTCAGGATAGGAGCTGAGCAGAGTGCCCCATTACTTTTGAAAATTTCATGAAGATAAGTCAACCGGTGCCAAAGTTATTCAAAATAGAATTTTCAGATTTCCTATGGGAACTCGGTCCTAACTATAACTATCTACTGGCAACCGCCAGTAGATTATATATATATACATATATATATATATATATATATATGTATATATATATATATATATATATATATATATATATATATATATATATATATATATATATATGTTCCAAAAAAGCTCCGAGCTTTAAAGCAGCACTCCACAAAGGTAAGTTGAACACAACCTTTATTGATGAAAGCGGCGCGAAAATGGCCCAATTAATCCTTTTCCCTGACGCGTTTCAGTGCTTCAAGCACCGTAATCATAGGGCGGCAGCTGGCAAAACATGAGATGGACTTCCACGTTTATTACCCTTATGGCACTCACTTTCAGGTAGGCGATATGCCGGGAGTAGAGGTCCCAATTCTTCTATTCAGGTATAGTCATTAATATGCCAGCGATTTTTCTGCCGATTTTCAGTCACTTTAAACAGTGGTGACACGGCGCCTCCGGCCGTGGAAGCAAGCACCGCCTCCTCAATTGGACAAGGTCTGTGGGGCTGAGTATTCGACTGCAGCCTCCATGCAGCACAAGGGTTTGCAAAAAAAGGAAAGCGGTTGAAATGGCCTGAGGCCCACCGGAGGGCTGTGAATTTAAAGTGACTGAAAATCGGCAGAAAAATCGCTGGCATATTAATGACTATACCTGAATAGAAGAATTGGGACCTCTACTCCCGGCATATCGCCTACCTGAAAGTGAGTGCCATAAGGGTAATAAACGTGGAAGTCCATCTCATGTTTTGCCAGCTGCCGCCCTATGATTACGGTGCTTGAAGCACTGAAACGCGTCAGGGAAAAGGATTAATTGGGCCATTTTCGCGCCGCTTTCATCAATAAAGGTTGTGTTCAACTTACCTTTGTGGAGTGCTGCTTTAAAGCTCGGAGCTTTTTTGGAACAGTGATGACACGGCGCCTCCGGCCGTGGAAGCAAGCACCGCCTCCTCAATTGGACAAGGTCTGTGGGGCTGAGTATTCGACTGCAGCCTCCATGCAGCACAAGGGTTTGCAAAAAAAGGAAAGCGGTTGAAATGGCCTGAGGCCCACCGGAGGGCTGTGAATTTAAAGTGACTGAAAATCGGCAGAAAAATCGCTGGCATATTAATGACTATACCTGAATAGAAGAATTGGGACCTCTACTCCCGGCATATCGCCTACCTGAAAGTGAGTGCCATAAGGGTAATAAACGTGGAAGTCCATCTCATGTTTTGCCAGCTGCCGCCCTATGATTACGGTGCTTGAAGCACTGAAACGCGTCAGGGAAAAGGATTAATTGGGCCATTTTCGCGCCGCTTTCATCAATAAAGGTTGTGTTCAACTTACCTTTGTGGAGTGCTGCTTTAAAGCTCGGAGCTTTTTTGGAACAGTGATGACACGGCGCCTCCGGCCGTGGAAGCAAGCACCGCCTCCTCAATTGGACAAGGTCTGTGGGGCTGAGTATTCGACTGCAGCCTCCATGCAGCACAAGGGTTTGCAAAAAAAGGAAAGCGGTTGAAATGGCCTGAGGCCCACCGGAGGGCTGTGAATTTAAAGTGACTGAAAATCGGCAGAAAAATCGCTGGCATATTAATGACTATACCTGAATAGAAGAATTGGGACCTCTACTCCCGGCATATCGCCTACCTGAAAGTGAGTGCCATAAGGGTAATAAACGTGGAAGTCCATCTCATGTTTTGCCAGCTGCCGCCCTATGATTACGGTGCTTGAAGCACTGAAACGCGTCAGGGAAAAGGATTAATTGGGCCATTTTCGCGCCGCTTTCATCAATAAAGGTTGTGTTCAACTTACCTTTGTGGAGTGCTGCTTTAAAGCTCGGAGCTTTTTTGGAACAGTGATGACACGGCGCCTCCGGCCGTGGAAGCAAGCACCGCCTCCTCAATTGGACAAGGTCTGTGGGGCTGAGTATTCGACTGCAGCCTCCATGCAGCACAAGGGTTTGCAAAAAAAGGAAAGCGGTTGAAATGGCCTGAGGCCCACCGGAGGGCTGTGAATTTAAAGTGACTGAAAATCGGCAGAAAAATCGCTGGCATATTAATGACTATACCTGAATAGAAGAATTGGGACCTCTACTCCCGGCATATCGCCTACCTGAAAGTGAGTGCCATAAGGGTAATAAACGTGGAAGTCCATCTCATGTTTTGCCAGCTGCCGCCCTATGATTACGGTGCTTGAAGCACTGAAACGCGTCAGGGAAAAGGATTAATTGGGCCATTTTCGCGCCGCTTTCATCAATAAAGGTTGTGTTCAACTTACCTTTGTGGAGTGCTGCTTTAAAGCTCGGAGCTTTTTTGGAACAGTGATGACACGGCGCCTCCGGCCGTGGAAGCAAGCACCGCCTCCTCAATTGGACAAGGTCTGTGGGGCTGAGTATTCGACTGCAGCCTCCATGCAGCACAAGGGTTTGCAAAAAAAGGAAAGCGGTTGAAATGGCCTGAGGCCCACCGGAGGGCTGTGAATTTAAAGTGACTGAAAATCGGCAGAAAAATCGCTGGCATATTAATGACTATACCTGAATAGAAGAATTGGGACCTCTACTCCCGGCATATCGCCTACCTGAAAGTGAGTGCCATAAGGGTAATAAACGTGGAAGTCCATCTCATGTTTTGCCAGCTGCCGCCCTATGATTACGGTGCTTGAAGCACTGAAACGCGTCAGGGAAAAGGATTAATTGGGCCATTTTCGCGCCGCTTTCATCAATAAAGGTTGTGTTCAACTTACCTTTGTGGAGTGCTGCTTTAAAGCTCGGAGCTTTTTTGGAACAGTGATGACACGGCGCCTCCGGCCGTGGAAGCAAGCACCGCCTCCTCAATTGGACAAGGTCTGTGGGGCTGAGTATTCGACTGCAGCCTCCATGCAGCACAAGGGTTTGCAAAAAAAGGAAAGCGGTTGAAATGGCCTGAGGCCCACCGGAGGGCTGTGAATTTAAAGTGACTGAAAATCGGCAGAAAAATCGCTGGCATATTAATGACTATACCTGAATAGAAGAATTGGGACCTCTACTCCCGGCATATCGCCTACCTGAAAGTGAGTGCCATAAGGGTAATAAACGTGGAAGTCCATCTCATGTTTTGCCAGCTGCCGCCCTATGATTACGGTGCTTGAAGCACTGAAACGCGTCAGGGAAAAGGATTAATTGGGCCATTTTCGCGCCGCTTTCATCAATAAAGGTTGTGTTCAACTTACCTTTGTGGAGTGCTGCTTTAAAGCTCGGAGCTTTTTTGGAACAGTGATGACACGGCGCCTCCGGCCGTGGAAGCAAGCACCGCCTCCTCAATTGGACAAGGTCTGTGGGGCTGAGTATTCGACTGCAGCCTCCATGCAGCACAAGGGTTTGCAAAAAAAAAAAAAAAAAAAAAAAAAAAAAAAAAAAAAAAAAAAAAAAAGGAAAGCGGTTGAAATGGCCTGAGGCCCACCGGAGGGCTGTGAATTTAAAGTGACTGAAAATCGGCAGAAAAATCGCTGGCATATTAATGACTATACCTGAATAGAAGAATTGGGACCTCTACTCCCGGCATATCGCCTACCTGAAAGTGAGTGCCATAAGGGTAATAAACGTGGAAGTCCATCTCATGTTTTGCCAGCTGCCGCCCTATGATTACGGTGCTTGAAGCACTGAAACGCGTCAGGGAAAAGGATTAATTGGGCCATTTTCGCGCCGCTTTCATCAATAAAGGTTGTGTTCAACTTACCTTTGTGGAGTGCTGCTTTAAAGCTCGGAGCTTTTTTGGAACAGTGATGACACGGCGCCTCCGGCCGTGGAAGCAAGCACCGCCTCCTCAATTGGACAAGGTCTGTGGGGCTGAGTATTCGACTGCAGCCTCCATGCAGCACAAGGGTTTGCAAAAAAAGGAAAGCGGTTGAAATGGCCTGAGGCCCACCGGAGGGCTGTGAATTTAAAGTGACTGAAAATCGGCAGAAAAATCGCTGGCATATTAATGACTATACCTGAATAGAAGAATTGGGACCTCTACTCCCGGCATATCGCCTACCTGAAAGTGAGTGCCATAAGGGTAATAAACGTGGAAGTCCATCTCATGTTTTGCCAGCTGCCGCCCTATGATTACGGTGCTTGAAGCACTGAAACGCGTCAGGGAAAAGGATTAATTGGGCCATTTTCGCGCCGCTTTCATCAATAAAGGTTGTGTTCAACTTACCTTTGTGGAGTGCTGCTTTAAAGCTCGGAGCTTTTTTGGAACATATATATATATATATATATATATATATGTATATATATATATATATATATATATATATATATATATATATATATATATGCAACGCCAGCCCCCGTAACAAAGAGCAAAGGCAGGCACTCCCGGTGAGTAGTTCATATTTTATTTTAAGGTCATGACACAGTGATCATTTTTGTCCTGATGCATTTTGGCAGTAAACTGCCTTTGTCAAAGTCATTTACTGTTAGCTTTTTTCTTAATAAAGGTACACTTACAATAGACATAATAGAAAGCTTCATACTTATTCACATTCCCGTTACATATTCAACATACATATTTTTATCGTATTCATACATTTTACCTTTTTTTATAATTTTTCTTTCTTTTTTATATATATGCAGCAGATGCACATTTATCATTCACTGCTCCTTGAAGCAGTGCCCCAAAGTTTGATGTACTGTTCCTTATGGAGACCTGGCTGCGAGAATGGTCCACACCTGCAGTTGATCAGGCTCTCCCTCCTGGCTTCTACATCTGTAAACAGGATTGGCTACTTAAAAAGGGAGGAGGCATTGCCATTATTTTAAAAGAAGCCTATAAATGGTGTACGCACCTCTCAACATACATGACTGTGAGAACCTGGGTTTTACTATTAACCCTTCTCTCACTTTTTCCTTCTTGGGTATTTAAATTTACAGACCTCCTGGGTTCTGTACAGGGTTTGTGGAAGCCCTAGCAGAGATAAAAGCTGGTTATATCACAGAGAAAAATAATTTTACTATACTGAGAGATTTCATTTTACAATTGGAAAAAACAAAAACCTGTGGGTTACAAACCTTCTTCAGGATGTAGGTTGCATGCTTTTGATGCAAAGGGTGGAGGGGCCAACTCATGTGGGAGTCCACCTTTTAGACCCAGTCTTTAGTAATGAGCCCAGTCCTATCATTAGGAGTCCTCTCCTAATGCCTTGGACTGATCATGCTCTTATCCCCTTTGCTCTGGCAGGGCCCCTCTCTCAGGGCCAGAAATGGTCAAAACTGAAGAAAGACTCTTGGCTAGAAATACTTGCCGACTCTAGACCGACACTAGAAACTGATCCCCCGGCGGCCAATCAGAGGGTGCCTGGATGGATCAATAAGTCCCTCGACACTTTGATTCCCAAAGGTACTCTAAAAACGGGAAGTAAAGGAAAATCTCACCTTGGTTTGATGAGGTTCTATTTTCCATGAAAAAGGGATGTAAAAAACTGGAATAGAAATGGAAACTTAAATATGACCACAATACAAATCTAGCGTATCGAGCTGCAACCCAGCACTATCACTCAGAGATAACAAGGGTGCAAGGTATGAAGAACTGCTAGGTAAGGCGGCCATAGCTCCTAAATAGTTATTTCAGATTGTAAAATCTTGAAATGCTCATAAAAGCACGAACTCACTGCCCAACCCCTCAGAACAACGCTATAATGAACTAGCAGTATTTTCCCAAAACAAAGTGTTGACATATACAGTGATCTACAAAAAGCAAGGGGAGATCTTTATACAGGGCCAGAGTGTCCGTCACTGCCATAAGGGACAGAATGCCTTCATAACTTTCCCCTAATCATGGAGGAAACCTTTCTCAACCTATTTGGGAAAGTGAAATCTGGCTCCTCACTAGGTCCGGCCCCTCCCCACATTCTGGCAATGGGTAGCCAAAAAACGTTCCCCATGATTCGGGAACTACTAAATCTCTCAAACTCCACGGGAACAGCCCCACAAGAAAGGAAGCATGTGGTGTTCAAGCCTTTGTTGAAAAAACAAATCTTGATCTCACATGTCCAGGAAACGTCAGACCAATATCGATGCTCCCAGTGTGCAGCAAAGTCTTAGAGAAACATATCAATCAGCAGGTGTCCAAACATCTCGAAGACATTTGGCTCTTGGACGACTCCCAGAACGGATTTCGTTCACAGCACAGTACAGAGACAGCGTTACTTGTGGTAGCAGAGGAGTTTAAACTAATCCTAGACAAAGGAGGAGCGGTGGTCATTATTCTACTCAACCTGAGTGCAGCATTTGATACAGTCGACCACCAGACTTTGGCACTGAGGTTGAAGGAAATTGGCATAAGGAGTTCCACCTTAGATTGACTGCTGTGCTTTTTAAAGGACAGATCTTTCCAGATTTGCAAACCCCCCCTGCTACTCTGAGATGGTCCCTCTGACATGTAGAGTTCTGCAGGGCTCAGCGCTCAGTCCCACTCTTTTTAATATTTATGTGAGACCACTGGCCTCTATTGCCAAATAATTTGGAATTTCAATTGTGTCCTAAGCTGACAACACACAACTTGTCGTTTCCCTCTCTTCAAGTGAGGGAGTTCACCTCAGTTAGGCACTTGCCTGTAGAAGGTGGCACACTGGATGACAAGGTGCTCTTCGAAACTAAATGGAGACAAAACAGAACTAATGGTTCTAGGGAACAATCCTCCCCCAGCAACATCATTAGGCTGGCCAAATAGTATAGGGCTCGGCCATTTCCGTCCTCCCCAATAACAAGCTTGGGGATGAGGCTGGACAGCTCTCTTTCAATCGAAACCCAAGCCAAAAAACTGACCAGTGCATGTTTTGACATGCTGAAGATGTTGAGGAAACTTTTGACACTACTGCCAATGTTATGCAAAAGAGTGTCAGTCCAGGCTTTGATTTCATGACTGAACTATGGAAACTCATTTTATCTGGGCCCCCCTAAACAGTCCAGAAAAGACTCCAAATGCTGGAAAACACAGCAGCCAGAATCATCTATACCGAACAATTATTCTGCTAAGAAAGCCTTGACCACCTTACACTGGTTTGCCATGGAGCAGAGAATCAAATTCAAAGCCCAGTGTCTTACACCCAGGGCAGTAAATGGGGAGGGCCCTCATATGGTCAGAGCCCTATTTATCTGCTATGTTCTGAACAGGATATTAAGATCTTCTTGCAAGGGTTTTTTGACAGTCCCACGGATCTTTAAGGCCAAATAGGGTGGAAGATTGTATGCTTACCTCTCCCCTAAAGTGTGGAACTCAATGCTAAAAAGTCTGAGGATGGAGTTGAATTAAGTCAGATTCAGAAAGCGTCTTATAACGTGATTATTCCCCAAGTACATTTAGCCATTTTGTATTCCCTATAAGTGCTCGCTTTGACTCTCACAGTGCTGGGAAGCTTTAGTGTAGCTATGCACTTTATAAGTCAAGATAAGATAAGATAATACCTTGCAATTACTATTTAGATTTTCTTTTTAGGATGGTGATGTCCCTAGAAGGGGCAAGGGCACCACTAAGTAATTTGGTTTAATGTTGTAGGGGGCTGCAGGGAGTGCAGCAGCCCCCTAGTACATTGGAACAAATGTAAGTCTCCAAGTCATTAAATCCATGAACCCTAGAAAGCTTACCATATTTTTCATAAGCACTTCTATCTGGAGCGCTATGCTCATTAGCTGGAGTGCAAGGCCTTCTTGTGGTTGTTTTTATGATTGGATTTTGTGGGCTGACAAATGTCAAAAGAAAGTGTTAGAGACACGTTGAGTTTATTTAAACAAAATGCCTTTGAATCAGGTTTATGTATTTATTTACATTTGTTATCATACATGCTTTTACTAAACATTGCATTGTGTGAATTACTGGAATATACATTAAAAATATTTGGGATTTTTGGATTAAGATGATATATCCACTTTATTATTATTGATATGCTCACCCCTTGATCAAGCGAATAGGCCCACTTTTTATACTTTGGTGTTGTAACTCTTTGACAAAGTCAGTAAATTGCCTGAGTGAGGCCAGGCCCTGTGAGACCAACTGCATGATGTGCATGCCAGAAGCTAGTGCACAGTGGGAGGTAGGCACTTGCAGGGGGTTGGGCTCAGGGCCTGGCCACAGACCACACCCTGCATCCTGCCCCCAATACCATGTCGCACATGGCAAAAGGTCATGCATAGCAGAGGTAGAGCACTTAGGAGGTTGGGAGCAGGGCCTGCCCCAGGCCAAGACCTGCGCCCAATCCCACGTTGCCAAAGGTTGAAGGCAATGTGTGGCATGGGGTTGCTGCCTTTTAGGAAGTTGATGCAGGACCTGGCTGCTGGTCAAGGCCTGCAGCCAACCTCACGCCAAGCACAGCCTTTGTTACGGGGTTGGCGTTAAACAAGGTCATAATATATTGCTTTACGTTAAAACAAAATGTAGAAATCCACTGAAAAAAGACAAAGGTTAAAGAGACATTGTAGTTAGGTGAATATTAATTTAAAATGTACCATTTTAAACTAACAAGCCCAACTGTTGTAGCTATCTCAAGCAACTATAACGTGTGCCCTAAAGTAACTTTGTGCCGTCACTATCTACTGCTAATGGCCTCACATATCACATTGCTCATGACATGTTCTATGACATCATTGATAAAATCACTGCAACAAAATTGTTGTGCCAGTTTAAAAAAATGGGAAATCGCAATAGAAGAACTACCTTGCTTGCACTGATCTAAATGTGTAAACTGCTACTACAGTGCACGACTAAACTGCAAAAAATGTAATTTTCTGTCAGGCAGATACCTTTCTTCTGCCGATCAGAGTAAAATGCCTTTCTGCAATGGGACAGCAATTAAATGCTGGAGCAAAATTACGCACCCACTGGTGCAGTGCATAAAATCCAGGCCCAAAGAATAAGGGCCAGATTTACTAACTTTTCACGCAATGAAGTGTAGCAAGGCAACTTGCTGTGCTGCGTTGCATGAAAGGGAGAGAGCAGAAATGAGCCATATCTACTAAACTATGGCACACTTATGCTGTCTCATAGTGCTGGGGCACTTCAGGCAGATTAGCACCAACACAGGCACCCATGCCCCATGGTGCAAGGGTGCCTGCATTACAAGGAGAATAGCTTTCGTGCAGGAAGGCATACCTTCCTACACAGAAATAATCTCTCGAGACATTTTTCTCTTACTATGTGTGCTTCAGATTGCATAGAAAGGGGAAATAATGAGGAGAAAAAAAGATTTTTCTTCTTGTTACGCCATTCTCTGGGAGGCATAGCAATTTCATGCAATTCCAGGTTAACAAGCCTTTGTAAATTTAGGATTGTGTGAAATCCATGGGTGGATGCATGGGAATGCCCATGTTGCTCCCAGGGAAACCCCTCTCACAATGAGATGTAACGCAATGCAGCGCAAGCCGCTGCATTGCGTTACGTTTAATTTACAGTGCCACACAAGGTGGCACAAATTGGCCCATGTGCGGCTTTGCGAATATGTACTAGCATTTTGTGTCATGGATGATGCCAAATGTTAGTAAATGGATGATGCATGGATGATGCAAAATGATAGTAAATGTTATTAAAATGGTTTTGCGTGGAATCATAAACCTGCCTTTGAAGTTTGCATCATGCATGTACCACTTTGCGTGGTGCAAACATGGGACTAGTCTCTCGTAAATATGCCCCCTGGTTTAGTTGTGTACATTTCATACTATCAACAGTAATTAGATCCTTCGATGTGAAAATTATAAGAAAAACAAAATCTGCGTTTTTTGTATCACTAACTCTTTTGAAATTGCCATTTTTTTCATAAAGAGGAAACTAGTAGGGACCTTGACTAAAGGAAATGTGTCTGAATCCTTAACCTTCAATGAAGCAACATTGATTCCCCTCTATAGTAATAAACAAAGGACGGTTAACATCATGCATGCAGAGGAAGAGACAGTACAAAAGACAAACATACTTAAACAAACATAATAGGCAATGCATATGCAACTCTTGATTGTGATGCACATGTAGGAGACCTGAGTTACAAAAGCGTTTCAAAATGCTTAATGTAATTGTGAGAAAGTCATCCTTTTTTTCCTTGGTACTGGTAGTAACTGACTCTGACTGCGCCCTGAGCTCTGCTTACCAGGCCCAGGGCTAGTGCTCTCTTTATGAGGATATGCAAATTAGGTATGTCCCTAGTATATAATAGCGCATGTAGGTTTAGAGACCCAGTAGACTTAATGCCCTCAATGCACTTAAGGGTGCACTACTATGTTGCCTGCTGTCATTTTAAATGGGTCTCCGTCTGCCATCTTCATTTGTACCACCCTCCCACACCATGCTGCTTGAAATCTTAACATTTGAAAAAATGGTGCTCAAAAACATTAATGCCCTAAGCAACCTTACCTACAATGAGAGCATGGTGACTAAGGATCTCAAAAATAATACTGAAGTGTTGATTAAACCTGCCGATAAGGATGGGTGAGCAGTCATTTAAGATCTATCAGATTACTGTGAAGAAATTATTTCTCAATTTGGTGACACTATCTGCCACCAAAAGATCAGTCGTCACTCTACAAGAGAACTGAGAACAGAGATAGCTACGGTCACCAAGAAGGGCTTGGAAAAAGATTTTTTAAGCGAAAATTAACATGCATTTCCTAATAAAGAACATTCGAGGACGCCAGTATTATACTCCTTTTCAAAATTCATAAGAGACTAAAAGTAACACCTGATAGACCCATCATGTCTGGATGTGGCTCGATTCTGGAGCCATTGTGCCAATACTTAGATGTGTTCTTCAAACCCTTTGTACCATTGACTAATTCATACTTTAGGGGCAGCATGCATTAACAATCCTTATCTACCAACATACCTCAGACAGAAGCACCCGAAATAATGACTTAACTGTTCGACTTGCAAGAACATCCTGTACAAGTCCCAACTTGGTTTCTAATGTCTCTGTTGGAGATAGCTATGAACAACAATAATTTTCAGTTTGATAACTGTTTTTACTACCAGGATATTTCCTTGACTAATTGTAATAGGCAAGATGTATTCTATGTAATTTGGTGGCCTTGGAATATACTCTATAAAGAACAAACTACACAAAGGTAAAATGTAGAACTTTCCAACACAGGAGTAGAATCAAATGTGACATGATAGGAGCACCACTGGTTGAACACTACCGGAACCAGCACTACAGCAGTGAGGACATAAGGTGGCAGGTTATCAAACAGATTACAATTGGACCCAGAGGCAGAGACAAAACAAGCCTACTCTCCAGAAGGGAGTTCTTCTGGATGGAGAGAATGCAAAACCTCCACAAGTGGCTTAAATACTCTTGACGATTGGAGGCAGGCTGCCTTCACATGAACATTATGAAGCCCAGATTTTGATCGATAGCTGAATGACTTTCATTTCCATCCGGATAAATGCATTTACAATGAATGACTTGTAGGTATAATATGGAGCCCAAAATGTATGAACAAAAACAACACCACCCACCCCTCTACTATAATGTATGTTTGTAGGCACTGACGGTTGGGTTTCACCCTAATCATCATCTGCAACTTAGACATCCACAAGTGTATATATACTTCATGTAGCAACATCAGAATCCCCCGCATAGGCAACATATGTTTATAGGGACTGACTATTTGTGTTTAACCTCATGGACCCCAGAAACAGAGACACCCACGGGTCCTTATGCTAAGGTCAGTATTGAAACCCCATGTAATCATCCTCACACACCCCACATAAGGATAACATGGGTTAGTGTAATGTACCCTACTCGGCACTGGAGATACTCCAGCTTGGGTTACATTTATATTAATTGCACCAACAGGGATAGATAGTATTTATTACATGTTGTATATAATTTGCATACACTGAGAGTATATCGAGCAATGTAATAATGGAATACATTTGATTGTTCACTCTTTTTTGCATTTTATACAAATACATTTTCTTACTACCGGCCTCTGATGTAATAAAAGGAAAACAACCTTTACAATGCAGTCATTACAATGCACTACCTTTACAATGCAGTCATTACAACACAACATCCTTTACATCGCATGCAATTACAACGCAGCCATTACATCGCATGTCACTACAACACATGTCCTTACAACGCATGTCACTATAACACATGCCATTACAACGCATTATAAGGTAAGTAATGGGGAATAGTAATTTTTACCCCTAAACTATCCAACATATACCCTACTGTTGCACTCACTGGAGTGGGAATAGTAATTTTTACCCCTTGTCAAGAATTCCTGTCATACGAGGGGAGGAAAACGGTAACCGGCGAAAATGGACTACATCTCCCAGGATGCTTAGCGGTTGAGAGGTTATGTAAACAGGAGAGCTGTTACATAACTCAAGGGAAACACGCCCTTATGTAAACAGGAGAGCTGTTACATAACTCAAGGAAAACACGCCCTTATGTAAACAGGAGAGCTGTTACATAACTCAAGGGAAACACGCCCTTATGTAAACAGGAGAGCTGTTACATAACTCAAGGAAACACGCCCTTATGTAAACAGGAGAGCTGTTACATAACTCAAGGAAAACACTCCCTATAAAGGGAGGAACCGGGAGGTACAACGCTGTCGGATATTGTGTTCACACCGACGTACCTGCTTCGTGAAGAGCAGTGTTCCGGAGTGGTGCTCCAGTAAGGCAAGAACGGAGGTAGGTCGAGTCGTTACTCCCTGGGCCGTGTCTTGCCCCATCGTCACCTGTGAAGGACCCGGAAGCTCTACCGGTCAACCATTGAGCTTCGCTTTTTGACTCGGCTGAGTCCAAGCGCAGTGGCGCTTTTGCTGGTTGGAGTCGTAACTCCCAGCCCGACCAGAGACACAGGGACTGCCAGCTGTAACGCACACCAGGAGGTGTTTGCCGCGTTACAGACTCGGAAGTCCACAGGATCGATCGAGCGGCTGCTCTCGGTTCAGTCTTCTTGCTTGTGATTGGGGTATCGGTGACGCATCACCAGGAGGTGACTCCGCGTCCCGGTGCAGTCTGAGGAAGAGGTTGAGCGGCTGCTCCCTTCAGGTAGAGACCCCGGCTGGGTGTTTCCCTGACTCCTCGATTCTCCCCAACACTCTTCGTGCCCCTCACAGCCTACTGATTGGCATTGTCGGCCATTTCATTTCTGCCCTCTGTTGGCATACGCCGGGACCGGCGTATATGCAGAGGACGGTTAGGACCATCCGTGCTGTGGGCTGGTAACGTACTTAGCCTGGAGGATTCCAGTGACTATAACTTTTGTTTATTCTTTGTATTATATTTGCCTTCATTAAAACAACTAACCCTTCACTAGTGGTTGCGTCCTCATTGTCGTGTCTGTTAAACGATCCTGAGACGTTCAGGGCGTTACACCCCTACACTATCGAACACTTACCCTACTGTTGCACTCACTGGAGTGGGACTAGTAATTTTTAACCCTCCACTATCTAACACTTACCCTACTGTTGCCCTCACTGTAGTGGGAATAGTAATTTTTACCCCTACACTATCAACACTTACCCAACTGTGGCCCCAAAAGTAATATGCGTTCTAATGGTATGCGTTGTAATGGAATGCGTTGTATATGTAGTTTCAAAAAATGCGTTGTGATGGAATGCGTTGTAAAAACATGCATTGTGCTGTAAAATTGCAATGTATAAACTGCGTTGTAAAGGCATGCGTTGTAAATGTTTGCGTTGTAGCATCATACATTCGTAATAAAAGCATTCAATATATATATATATATATATATAAATAGGCATTCAGATGTGTCACACATTTGCCATAAATTCAGAATGTTAGCACTCTAGTTGCTTATTAGATCAGTGTATTAAAGCTACTGCTCACCAGGGAAGTCTGCTGCTGGTATTGTAAGTGCATGTTTCAGTCTGCATGTCAGAATTGTTTAATGAAATAGAAGAGGATTTGAGAAGTCACTCAAAATGTGCCCTAATTTTTCTTTCTGCAGCACTAATCATACTTTCTATGGCAAAATGAACCCCCTGATTTTGTTCCTTTTTAAATTAAATGTTTTAAGAGTTACCACTTTATTTCAATCAAGATGGCTTCAGTTGTGCAATACGTTTGTCATAAGAAGGACTGTTAGCGCTCTAGTTGTTGTTTAGAATACTCTGGGAAGCTGCAGTAGAACAAAAAGGAATCAACTGACAGTCTCTGCCCTTGTTGGATGTACATGTTTTAGGGAGAATTTCAGACTTCATTCTCACATGACTGAGAAAGATAATGTGAATTTACAGAAAATATGCTCTCAGTTTAGCTTATAGATCACCTTCCAAACCTCTGTGGGAAAAGCATGAGAAAATAGTTTTCTCTCAAACATGATTCATGATATCACAGCAGAAGGCTTTTTCACATGGTAAAATCACCTTAGAACACACCACAATTCCTAAAATGAGTATGGTACCATCAACAAATGATTTACAATGTAACTAAAGTCTTAAAACCTTCTATTAACTGCAATGCTTTTTAATGAGGTGCTATCATTTATATTGGTCCCAAGGTGGCTGCCAGCACTTCTTGGATGAAGTACTGACAGCCAATCAGATCTCACAATGAGATGTGTGGTTAGGCTCCGCCCAGTTATATCTATCTTTTGAACTCTAATTTTCTTATGAACTATTGTACAGATTTACACCATTTAAGCAAAAGGCATGAGTCTGAACTGAGGACTACCTCTTTGCCAAATTTGGTGTAATTCCGTTCAGCCGTTCGGGCTGTAGCTGCGTCAAAAGGTCCTATAGGAAAATGCATGGGGAAAATGCGTTTTGGGACCCCCCTTTTATCTCGGCCCCCACTTGACGAATCACCGTGAAATTTTCAGGATAGGAGCGGACCGGAGCTGGCCAAAAGTTTGGAAAATCTTGCGAAGATTTGTCAATCGGCGCCAACGTTATTCCAAATAGAATGTTGCGGATTTCCTATGGAGAATAGGTCCTAACTATATCTAGCTACTGGCGACTGCCAGTAGGTAATATATATATATATATATATATATATATATATATATATATATATATATATATTATCTACTGGCGGTCGCCAGTAGATAGTTATAGTTAGGACCGAGTTCGCATAGGAAATCTGAAAATTCTATTTTTAATAACTTTGGCGCCGGTTGACTTATCTTCGTGAAATTTTCAAAACTAATGGGGCGCTCCGCTCAGCTCCTACCCTGAAAGTCTCGGGGTGATTCGTCAAGCGGGGGCTGAGAAAAAAGTGGGGTCCCAAAACGCGTTTTCCCCATGCATTTTCCCATAGGACCTTTAGTCGAAGGTACAGCCCGAACGGCTGAACAGAATCACTTGAAATTTGGCAAAGAGGTAGTCCTCAGGTCAGGCATGTGCCTTTTGCATATATGGTGTCAATCTGTTTAGTAGTTCCTGAGAAAATTGTAGTTAAAAGTACATAAATATCTATATGCGCGCACGGTGCGTGCACCAAATGTCCGCGAGCGTAATTCTGATTGGTGGTTAGATGTCAGTCAACATTCCAATCGGTCGAAATCAGGAAGTGTCGGATGCCATTTTGTGTGTGACAGAGAAAAAGAAAGGTGGAGAACGTGAAAAGGGGGCAGGGTAGAGAGTTCCTGACCCCCTAGCCTTTGTCAGGGGGTCCCTGAAGGACCCCGAAGGGTGAAAAAAACATTTTATTTTTTTTCAAAAAATTGCGGGGTGCGCGCACGGTGCGCGCACCCCCCAGCGGCAATTTTGAGTTTTAGAGGCAGAAGAGAGCTAAAAACACAAGTGGAGAACGTGAAAAGGGGGCAGGGTAGAGAGTCCCTGACCCCCTAGACCTTCTCAGGGGGTCCCTAAAGGACCTCGTAAATAAAAAAAAAAACATTTAGTTTAATAAAAAAAATTGCCGGTGCGCGCAACCGTGAAAAACTCTTAATAAAAAGCAAACATTTTAAACTGTTTATAAGTTTATAGAAGATATTAACTATGCTGTTCAACTTCCAAATTGAAAAAAAAAGAGCTGAGCCATTCCATATTACAGGATACAGTCAATCTATAACTATATACATAGGTAGTTTATTGTAAAATAAATATATAAAAAATATAATAATACATACATAAATTAGCATTTAAAAAACCTTACAAATTCACTAAAAAACCATAGGTTTCACACACGTTATAGTTAGAAATTAGCATTTAAAAAACCTTGCAAATTCACTTAAAAAACCATAGGTTTCACACACGTTATAGTTAGGAATTAGCATTTAAAAAACCTTGCAAATTCACTGTAAAAACCATAGGTTTCACACACGTTATAGTTAGGAATTAGCATTTAAAAAACCTTGCAAATTCACTGAAAAAACCATAGGTGTCACACATGTTATAGTTAGCTGGACATTTCACTCGTAAAAAACCATTGAAATTCCCCCGTTATAGTTAGTTCAGCTAACTATAACTCGTGACATCACTGATGACATCTCAAATGACTCACTTATAGAGTCAGTTGCGCACCTAGAAAATCATCCATTCACACACTTGTACAGCCACTCATTCTTCCACAGGCCTTTCCCTATA
Organism: Triturus cristatus; assembly: GCF_964204655.1. NCBI lineage: Eukaryota > Metazoa > Chordata > Amphibia > Caudata > Salamandridae > Triturus > Triturus cristatus. The sequence continues at coordinate 542,798,926 of NC_140593.1, forward strand.
TTTATTATACATATTTAAACTTTACAGAAACACACACTCACTGGATGATGTCATCAGTGATGTAATATGTGACGTCATCAGCAGTGGATTGCGGGCGCGTGAGTTATAGATAGCGGAACTAATTATAACGGGGGAATTTCAATGGTTTTTTATGAGTGAAATGTCCAGCTAAGTATAACATGTGTGAAACCGATGGTTTTTTCAGTGAATTATATATATATATAGGAGCACATTTGATTCTTCACACTTTTTTTTGCATAATATATAGAAGCATTTTTTTTCCACTGACCTGTAATGAAATAAAACCATCCAGGGCTTATTGGACTCATAACCACAGCACGGTTTTACTGTAGAAAACCCTTCAACCCTGTGAGTTTGCTATCCCCTGCATGCCTCCAATTGAAGTACTCCATCTGTAACCATTAAACGAGCGGTTGGTGCTCTGCAAACTCATTTGCAGCATCTGATCGCTGCATCCATTTACTGCCCTGTGTGCTTCCCATACAATACATGCTAATTCAAAATAGAGCCGTTCATTCTCCCTCACTCTGCAAGGGAGTAGACGGGTCTGGCCAACATTCCTAGTGCACTAGAGTAAGTAACTCTGAGACTGTCCATTTTAGCCTGGCTTATATGGATTTGTTGCTCATGGCTGATGAGTTCCAGTTCCTCCTCACAGAGATAGATATAGGCAGAATATCGCCTAGAGCACATGGCGCAATGCACAGCACTCTAAACACACTTTTACCCTGTGCCCCTTGAAGTGTACTTTTTATACATTACAGTTAAAAGTGTTCTGTTTGGAACAGGGAGTTCAAGCAGTTAATGGGAGATCGCCCTCAGATAAGCAGGGCTCGCAAACCTATAGCTCTGGTTTACGTAGTAGTCGCATTGATTTTTTCCTGCTTAATAAGAAATTTTGGTCCAATTTAATTGATATGGTGGTCTGTGAACGCATAGAGAGTGACCACAATCCGTTAGTGCTCTCCCTTCAACCCGCATGTTCCCTAAATGAAATTGGTAAGGATCCAGGGAAAGATTATGTGGAGGCCCTGCTGACAAATGACACCAGACGAGTCAAATGGGCAAATGTGATTAAAAAAGAGGAGCACTTGAAGCAAATGAGTGGTATGATGGTTAATGCCCTGGGTATTCTTCAGTCATGTGCTTCACAGGAGGAGCTTAACACCATTGTTGTACAGGTCCACGAGGAATTATTTAATAATCTTAAAGGTTTTTTTACTTCCACAGCTAAGAAACCCCTGATTGATTCGGGGTGTAAGGCTGCAGCATGGTATAACAATTCATGTTGTATGACCTATAAAGCTCTAGCTAGTACAATCAGGTCAAAAAACAGGGATGACATTCGTAGGGCCAGGGTTGTTTATAAGGCAGCCCAATATCGTGCCAAAAGGGATTGGGATGAACAGCACTGGTCAGAATTGTTTAAGGCCTGTTTAGGTAGAAATATGACTACCTTCTGGCACTTGGTGAAATGGGGGAGTTGGGTACCTATTAAGGTACCTACAAACTTTGTAGATCCAGATCAGTGGGTATCGCATTTCAAGGCTCAGTTTGCACGTAACGGGGACAAGCAAGATTGCTTTGATATGCTATCTTCCACTTCTACTTTGCACTTCACCAAGAAAGATGTGGAAAATGCTTTACTTTTAGTGCCCAGAGGGAGGGCGCCTGGGCCCGATTTAATTCCCGCCGACCTGTTCCTTTATGATATTTCAAATTGGGAACAGTATATTCAGTTACTTGTGAATGCTATTGCAAGTGGAGCATCAGTGCCCACTACTTGGGCAGGAGCGGAATTACTCCCCATTTATAAGAAAGGGGACCGTTCACAACCTGGTAACTATAGGCCGATAAGCCTTATAGATTTTATACAAAAGGTAGCGGCCAGGTTGGTACTAAACAGAATCCAGGCTTGGATTGAGGAATGTAATATTCTGTCTCCTCTCTGCAGGCGGGTTTTCGTGCTTGTACTAGCACTATTGATCAGGTGTTTAGGTTCATCCTGATATACTGGCATGTTGTAGTACTAGGGGGAGGTACAATTTATGCAGCATTTGTCGACCTTAAGTCGGCTTTTGACCTTGTCCCTGGTACCAAGATATGGCGAATCTTTTTGACACTGGGAATGCCACGAGATCTTCTGGCATTTTTGGTTAAGCTACATGTTGCCAATTACGCACAGGTGAGATGGGATGCGCAGGGGAGTACTACCAAAAAGTTCCCTGTAGAGAAGGGTGTTAGACAGGGGTGCGTTCTAGCACCAACCCTCTTTTCACTATATATTAACGGGGTAGTGCAATATTTCAAGAATTATCCCACGGATGCACCATCTCTAGCCGGGATGAAAATCCTGTTGCTTATGTTTGCGGACAATACCCTTATAATTTCCAAGACACAAAAGGGCCTTCAGCGTGCCCTCTCAAGATTTGAGGAGTTCTGCCAGGACCATGACCTTGTAGTCAATGTTGACAAAACAAAATATATGGTCCTACATGGACACAGGACTATCAAGAGTCGAGATGAGGGAAGGTACTCTGGAACAAACCCAGGTTTTTACTTATTTAGGGGCAACCATTGGTAATAAATTAAGTTGGAAGCCCCAAATAGACTTGCTCTCCGTCAAGCATGCCCAACTTTCAGGAGCTTTCCTAAAGGAACAGCGATTATCCCATACTAAACCCATTGCTCCGGCATTACAAATTTACTCCTCAAAAATCAGCGCTTCAATACTGTATGGGGCTGAATTGTGGGGTTACGCCAACATAGACTCTTTGGTAACAGCGCAAAATAAATTCTTAAGGTCATTGATTGGCCTCCCGCAATCCACCCCACTGTTGCCCTTGTTTTTAGATCGGGCTGCTACTCGATTGAGGATGTGGCAACCTGTAGGTCTGTGGCCTATTGGAGAAGGCTATGAGTCACACCAGAGCTTTCGCATTATGCCCAAGCCCTAATGGAAGTTAGGGAGGCTGATGGTATGAGCAAAATCACGTGGCTAAAACGAGTAAAGGCAACTCTTTATGATATGGGGATGATTCGTCTATGGGCTTCCCCCAGCTGAAAATGTTTTTCCGTCAAAAAATGAATTTAAGGCAGCAAATTGGAATATGCTAGTTATGAGGCGATTTGCTGCCCTGACGGGCCCCTCCCTGTCTAGAGACTTTTTCGATCTTAAGCACGAAGTGAAATATGAGGGGTACTGGGATCTGATAGCCACCCATAAAGACAAGAAACTGTATCACCAGTTTAGGGTGGGTTCGCTCCCTACTAATATTTACCAGCAACTGGTGTAGCTCGAACAGTAGCAATTGTCTATTTTGTCTTAACTCTTACGAATCACTGGGCCACATTCTCTTTGCTTGTCCAGCCTATAGAAACCCCAGGTCTAGATGGTTGAAACCCGTATGTTTAAACCTAGGGACTAGGTCAAGTAGCGAGGCATTCAGTATTTTAAAAACGTCCACTGAAGATCATATTGTGATTGCTGTCGCTAAGTTCTTGGGCTGGGTTTGGGTGATTCGTTCAAAGAAGAGGAGCTTCTAGTAAATGTTTTATGCTCTATAGTTCCATCTTTGATGATTGTTTATGTACCATGCATTTTTTAGTATGATTTTCTAATGAACCTAATTTGATTGTATACGAATCAAGGAAAAATGGTCACCCTAGGAGGTAGTATCTCAGGGTTGACCTTTTAAATTGGTTTGTTTTAGTTCTTTTTAACTATTTATTCTTCAATTATGTATTTTTTAAAAGAAGGAGTGTTTGAAATCCATGTAGCACACCTGTATGTTTACTTGGCTAAATTTTTATTTATTCTCACCTCTTTGTACAATGTATTAACATTTGTGATTTTATAAATCGAAATAAAGTTTTTGACTGACTGACTGCATTACAGTACTGTATAGGTACAGACTGCATATCGTGCCTTGGTGCTTCACAAGCCTGGGCCTCTGCCTCTATCTTTAGTTTAGTTGTTCTTTTATTTAATTTTAATTGAACATTTAGATGCGCTTAAGTCTAGCCATTCATTGCAACGAGTGCAGTGAAATTACTATAATCATTTGTATTTTTAACCTACAATTCCAACTAATTTGGAATTCAGTTTGACAGTGGGTATACATCCTACTCTGATTTATTACAGTTTTTTAAACTGAACCACACATGCAGCCTATAGGAAGGGATGCTCACCATCTGTTTTCTGCATTTAACTTCTTTTAGACACCTGTAACTGTATGATTCATGCATGAAGAGGGGTACTAAGTGAACACCTCTTACTATGTAAGTAACACAATACTTGGTGCAATTACGAGAGTTGAATATCCGAAAAGTTCTCATTTCTTGCACCTCCTATAGACACATCCCCTTTATAAAACAGGGAACGTCAGGATAATTAATTGATCAGACCACTACAATTCGGTATGTGGTTCTTCTGCATTCTATATCTGGGTTTGACTTTATTCCCACCACATCATGATACAACAAGTCTCCTTGCCTTACACTCAAAATACATAGATATCCAGCATTGGAAGCTCCATCCAGGCATGCCAGTAATCCTTGCTAGTTACTCGTCCCCTGTCTGCTGTGGTACTTCTGATACACATCTGAATGTGGTTACCTGCACCCGAGTTTCCCAGTAGGCCTAGCAGTTCTCTGAGAACCCCAACTAAATTAGTCTGGTCTAAGAAATAACAGATACAATTGTTTTATTTTTATTAAAGACACTTCCTGCTGAGACTTGCAGTAGTACCTCCCTTCTTCCGACATTTCTACTACAGAGGGTCCACATACCCTATAATTGGGTATGTGTTTCTAGTTTTCATGTGATCCAGAGAATAAAACAGTTACAAGATTAAGTAAGACACTAACATAGGTCATGAACTGTATTTATTTTCCTTCCAACTCCTTGCCTACAGTTAGCTGCAGCATGCCCCTGTACATTAGACAGATACATTGAGCGTTGAGGGTCTCTGCACCTCAATCCCCTGGTATGCTCATTAAGGTTTTGTATGAACATATGATAAATAACATTACTATGGAGAAACTACTTAGGGTACATATATTTGGCTCCTTTTTTTCCAAGTGTCTTCCTTTTAACCTTAGTCCTGATGATGACCCTGCAATAAGTCCCTTTGCCAAAGGGTCGAAACATCGACAACAAGAAATGTGGACTGCTTTTTTAGACTATGATTGAGATTTTGACACTCACAATGTGAATGTCACAAACAACACCATATTATCCCAACTAGACACATGTATTTATTTGTATTGAGTACTAGCGCACTTGCTCTATCACCCAAGTCACTTTAACTGCACAATCACTATTTTGGAGCACCTTGCCTTTTTGATTAATGTAAATAATATTTCATTATTCTGTTACTAACATTAAATGCAGTGACTATTTAAAGTAATAAAACTTAGCAAAATAAATTCTCCTTGACGATACTATGTAATGTAATGTAAGGTGCACTTATATAGCACGACTGTCACCCAGAGGGTATCCTGGCGCTTAGATTGCCAGTCAACAAATATCAAAGCTAAGATAGACGAAAATCTAGTCCTTCCTGAAGCGTGACAGAGTGTTCAATTGTCTGAGCTCCGGAGGTAGTGCATTCCAGAGTCTGGAAGCAGTGGAACTGAAAGATCTGCCCCCCATTCGAGCTTTATTAAGATGGGGGACACAGACCAGGTATGCAGGTATGCAGAGGAGGAGCGCAGGGATCTAACAGGAGAGTACCATACAAACTTCCTTTGTAGTACTTTAGGCCCAGTGTTTTGTAGTGCCCTATAGACAACACAAAGTGCCTTGAATTGAACTCTTTGCACAACAGGCAGCCAATGTAAGTCTTTTAGGGCCAGTGTGGCAGAGGCTCTATAAGGTTGATTTAATGCCAGCTTAGCTGCCATAGTCTGTATTCTTTGTAATTTCTTTATAAGGGAGGCTGGGGCACCCAAAAGAAGAGCATTACAATAATCTATTCTATTCAAAACAATACTCCGTACAACTAAAGGTCTAACCTGAATAGGTAGGAACGGGAGAATCTTCCGAAGAGCGCGGTGCAGAAATAGACAGGTGCTCACTGTTTTATTGACCTGGGAATCTAATTGTAGGTTACTATCCAGCAACACTCCTAAATTGCGCACTGTGTTAGCGGGCACTAAGGAATTATTAGCTGAATCTGGCCAGAAATCTGCTGGATATTGCCGTAGAATTCCAAGGCTACACTTCCCCCGTAGGGTCAACCTTTTTGTTAATAGTCATTTTAAAGGCAGCACTGCCTTTAAAACTGCCTTTACATTAAATATATATCAAATTTGACTTTGGATTTAAAGGTATTTCCAAAGTGTCAACTGCCTTATTTTTACAAATGGGTCACCCTAAGGTCTCCCCTAGTTGCACCAGTGGTAGTGTGCCTTGTAAATATAAGTAGGGAATTATCAAATATGTTTTATAAGCCCTGGTAAGGAAAAAAACTGCCAATGTCGTGTTTCCCCATTGTAGTAAATGGCTCCATAGGCTAACATTGTAATATTTTATTTAAGTTTAAATATTGATACGAGTTACGTAAAATATACCTCAAGGTATCAAATTAATAGTTACGATAAATCCAAAAACTTGCCACTGTTAGATTTATATTAACTACGACAGAAAGTAAGTCATGAAACCTTCTTTTCTGAGAGCCAATACCCGGCCTTTTAGCTGCTCTCTTCTGATTGGCCAGCCTTTTCCAGGCTGAGCAGAGCTGCTCTAATGAGGTGTGAACAGCACTCCTAAAGAGACAATGGGTTGCCTGTGGGTGGAGAAGTACAAGCTGCAGAGCAGATAGCAAGAAAGGGGTGAGAGGTACCAAAACTGGTCTTCAAAGGGAGTATGACACTTTAGGCCTGCACAGCCTGCCCCCACTTCCTGCCACCCGGAGCCACACAGAAGCCCCTGTAATTAGATTTGATAGAGGGTTGGAAGGGGAGTGTTTAGGAAAATTACCAACACCAGTTGGGTTAGCCTGATACAGCTCCTCAGGAGAGACTTTTCCTATGTTGGATTTTCAGAGAATGGTGCTTTCTGAGACGAAAAGATGCCACACTTGGAGGAAGTGGTCATACACCTAGCTGGCACCTTACTTCCCATTGGTAAGGAGTGCCTCCCCGATTGATACCCAGAAACTGTGAATAAATATGGGAGAGCTGCATAGCACCTCAGATTTGATGCTTAAGAGACAAGAAGAAGAAGTACTGCCCTGCTGACTCCCTGGCCTTCACCAAGAGGACTGCACTCACCAGGACTGCCCCTGCTGCACACTGTGGGACCCAGCAACAGAAGGACGTTATCCAACTCTGAAAGCCTAAGGATCTGACTTCATGCAAGCTACAGGTTAACAGAGCCCACCTGCATCATCTCCACCAAGAGCCCCCATCCTGAAGTATGGCCAGGTGAATTGTGGGCATTGCAGTCCAGGCATCCCAAAGACCATCTAGGAGAATCCAGACCCTTGAATTTGTGTTTTGGACACTTTGACCCCTCAAAAGGAACTTCAGGAAGAAGTTCTAGAAGTTTGGAGACGTTTGGAGCAACTTTTGGAAAGAGCTGGAAAGTTGACCGACTTGACGTCAAGTGAAACCGGCTACTTTCAACCAGGACCCGGCCTGGATTTCAGGTTTGTCCTGCTGAAAGCACCAGAGCTCCAGACTTCAAGGATTTGCCCTGGGCCTTGCAGAAAAGCAATCCGATGATGTCACATCGAAATCGGCCTGCTGGAGGGACCACTCGACATCAAGAAAAAATCCTCCAGAAAGATTTCTAAGTGCGAAGGTAACATTTTGACCGGGGCCTCCCACTTAGTGTATCCGACCACGGATCCATCGCAGTTAGCCACAAACTTTGGCTTTTCTCCCGGTCAAGCATGATCCGATGTCCCAAAGTTTTGCTACATGTTTTTAAGCATTAGAAAGTGTTTATTCTTTAAAAATTAATATCTCCTGTTCCCTACGTTGGAAGTTTGTCATTTTGGTGTCTATTCGTTCATAGAAATATAATCTGTCTTTATAAATTGATGTTGGATTTTCATTGTGTGTTGTGTCTCACTTATTTAATGTATTGGTAATTTTAAATGATTTAAACACCTGTCTCCTAAGTTTCGCTTGTCTGCTCGTTGCCAGGTTCCAATGGTTGAGCAAGGAATAATTTATTGAGAACTTGACCGACCCTTTTATTCTGTTTGTGGACTTATTACTAGTGGTAATTCACTACTTATCACTACTAATAATCCACTTTACAACAATAATCAAACAAAACATTGTGCATGTTTGAAAAGAATCATGAAGTTAATCCTCCAATTACACTTTTTGTTAATGATTTATATGCTGAATTATGCTTATTTTGATAGCATATTTTCTTGCTAATTTGGAAATACTTAAAAGTAAGTCAGTAGTGAATAACTCATTCATCATTATCATCTTCGCAAAAACAAGCCATTTTCCCACCTGTCCTCAAGTTATATTCTTACACTCCAGGAATGAAACTTGTGCTGGCTCAGATTTGCTGCAGGGGATCAGGACACTGTAACTGTGCAAGTTTTTGTATCAGTGAGGGAGTAAAGTGCTTGATGAGTGCTATGAAATGACAGCTTTTGTTTGTACTACAAAAACTCCAACGTGGTGAGCAAACAGTGCACTTTTGTGTTATGGACAAGGCTCCAGGCATTTTCCGTGATTATGGTGATTTCAATTTAAGTGAGTTAGTCATACCCAAGGGTGGGAACTCGTAAGAGAGTAATGGAGAGAATAGAAGATTTGTCATGGAGAAGAGATTGATATACAAAGAATAATGGGAAGACGAGACAGGTTTCATTGTGTCAACAAGGTTTTAGAGAAAACTAAGGGGTAGATTGAAGATGCCTGAACGTAACACAAAGTGGGGGCATATTTACAAGACAATGGCACAGCTCGGTGCCGCAAGCTATTTTGCTGCACCGCGCTGCGTCATTGTCTGAGCGCAGGAATGCACTGTATTTACAAGAATACAGTGTATTGCTGTACTCACCCCTGCGCCGGTGCACAAACAGCAGCTGTGTGCTAATACAGACGCTCTTGCACCATGGTGCAAGGGTGCCTGCACTGCAGGAATGATTGTTGTTGTGCAGGAAAGGACATCTTACTGCACAAAAACAATCATTAATGGCATTTTGCTCCTTCTACGTGTGCTACAGAATGCAGCACACATAGAAAGAACAAACAATGAGAAGAAATAAAAGTATTTCTCCTCGTTGCGTCACCCTTATGCCTCCCCTGGGGAGGCGTACATTTTTGGTGCAGCCTCAGATTTACAATTCCTTGTAAATCTGGGGCAGTGTCAAAAGCCATGAGTGTTGCTGGGAACACTCAATGCATCACTTATTGCATGCCCTTTAATGCAGAAATCTGCGTCAAAGAGAACGATATTTACAAGGCTGCGTAAAGAAAAATGTAAAGTGGCCTTGTAAATATGGAGCTGAACACAGCACCACCAGAGCATCGCATAAAGTGATGCTCCAGTGGCACTGGGGCCTTGTAAATGAGGCCCCTAGCATTTTGCAATGCTTTTTCATTACTTCACATCAGGGGACATTCGATGGGTAGTACGTGGGCAATCCCATGCAACTACCCATGGTTATTGACTCAAAATCCTATCTATCAACAGTAGTGACAGGGTTTTATTAAAGACTGTTTGGAATTGGTGTGAACTTGAAGAAATGCTGCTATTTCTACAAACTATTACGAATTTTCTTGTGTGCTGCACTGTACAGCTCACATTAAAACTTGGGATTTTTTTGTAGCTTGTCTAGGCAGAGTATTTTCTACTGGAAGAGTCCCCTTTCCTTACAAAACCCATTCTAGACATTACCCAGGCAACCTTGGACTGTTGTTAAAAGGTGTGTACATGATTCTAAGCAACCTGATTGTGTACCAGATCTATGGAGAAAACAGGACTGTGCTTTTCTTAGTAGATATGGCACTATTCTGCCCTGTCCCTCTCACAGAACGGCAAGTTTGGTTGCTGCACTGCATTTCATTACAGCTTTGTAGATCTGCCCCCATATGAGTTAGAACTTGGAGTAAGAGCACAGGCATGGGTATAGGAACAGTGCGGCTCTCCGCTACGGCGATGGAGCATTGCCCACTGCTTTTAAGTAGTGCAAAGAAGAAACATAAAATGATAAGAACTTTAATTTATCATTTTATGCTTCGTGCAGCTTTGCGGGTGGATGGGCGGGCTGCCTTGCTCTCGGCGCAGGGCAGGAGAGGAGTGGTTTGCCCACTCCTAAGTGCGCAATGACTGTTTGGTCGGCCCTCTCGGGCCGCCCAAACCAGTCATGTGCACTTTCCTCATTCTCCATGCAGGCTGCATTACAGCCTGCGTGGAGAACAAGCCCAGGTTCCCATTCTTTAGTTGAGCATTGAAATAGGATGCTCAAAACCAGTGTTGTGATTGATATGGGGAGCATGGGTGCTTTCCAATGACAACACTGCATTGCAGCGTTATGATTGGTCAGTGGGGCCTGCTTCCTGTTCCTCGAGGTGCACGAGGAGAGCAGGAGGAGAGACCTGGGATGGGGCACAAAGGTAATGTTTTTTTTATATGCGCAAGCGCCCCCCACATGACACTTCCATGCGACCCCTTGTATGGCCCGCTCCCCCACCTGCGAGGTGCCAGCCACCACTGTATAGGAAGTAGGGAAAATGTGCATTCAGTTAATAGAGCTTTACCTGAGGCATGAGAGGGAAAGGAGATACTTTTTATGATGCTTTATATAGTACATGGTCTCAAATATTAAAGACCCCCGGGGCAGTTTGAAGCTTTTGAGAGTAGTGATGATTTGACATGAAACGGGATGTGCTCCTTTTAGGATGATTAATTCTAGAATCACCTAATTCATATCATGAATTGATGTTTTCATTCCTAATTTAATTGCAGCATTATGATTGGTCAGTGGGGCCTGCTTCCTGTTCCTCGAGGTGCACGAGGAGAGCAGAAGGAGAGACGTGGGATCTAAAGGTAATGTTTTTTTTTATAAGCGCAACCGCCCACCACGTGACAACCCCACACGTCCCCCCCACATGCCCCGCTCCCCCACCCTCGAGCCATGCCAGCCACCACTGTATACGAAGTAGGGAAAATGTGCATTCAGTTAAACTAGAGGTTTACCTGAGGTCATGAGAGGGAAATAAGATCATTTGTATGATGCTTTATATAGTGCATGGTCTCAAATATAAAGACCCCTGGGGCTGTTTGAAGCTTTTGAGTGTAGTGATGATTTGACATGAAACGGGATGTGCTCCTTTTAGGAATCATTAATTCTAGAATCACCTAATTCATATCATGAATTGATGTTTTCATTCCTAATTTAATTGCACTGTCTGAGGCTCTGAATGTTTATCCCTATATCCCAGAAGCAAATGTTCTCATCTTTTTATTTGAAGGCTTGAAAAGTGTAGTACTACATAGGCATTGTTGTAGCACTGTACAGACTTAAATGTTTGGCCTGGACCACAAAAGAGCAACTCCAGCTCCACTGACAGGCATTTTTTTTTACTGGAATGCCCAGTGAGTCTGCCCTTGGATAGCATACTTCTACATCCATTCAGCTTCATTTTTTCAGTACTTTGCTGTGCTCCCTTACACGTGGCAAAATAATAAAAGCAATTATCTACTGAGATATCTTATGTCCTTCCTCTGAGGTTTAATTACACGAGCTGCAATAGTGACTCAGAATTTCTGCACTGGTGGCCAGACAATTGTGCATCACCTTGTGCATTGACTGAATTGGATAAGTAATTAAGTAGTAAATTAATTTGACTGTTTGAAAAAGATATACACATTGAGTCCACATAAGGAAAATACAACACAACCACCTCAGTCTAACTCTTCTTGAAAAACAATTAAAATATAGTAAAACATTAAGTTAAGGACCCTATTCACAATGATAAACATGCATGTGTAGATACACACATGTCTATATTTACTACTATATATAGTACGCCCATTGGAACAGGTTCAGCGTCCTGGAAAAAGTTGACTGACTGGCCCAGATTGAAACTTCTGTTTTGAAATTGAGTAATAGGGACTGTACGGATGGATCTGGACCTGGGCAGAATACACTCACCCAACCTATTGGTGATTATCCTTGTCCTATCGATGGTGGGTTGGTGGATAACAGTGTAGGAGATAGCCGTGATCTGAGCCCCCTAAAAGAGCAGGGGTCTGATTATGGTGCAGATAGAGTGATGGAAGGGTCTATCAAGATACTTTCTTGGAACATCACGGGACTCAAGAATAAATTACTTGACCCAGAGTGGTTTGTATTTATGACAAAACATGACATCTGTTTGATGCAAGAGACTTGGGCCCTGGAAAGGAGTGAATGCCCTGGTTTTGCGACCTTTGATATCTCTGCTATTTCAAGGGGTAAGGGTCGCCCCTCGGGCGGGTTATCCATCTGGGTAGGAACACACCTAGGACTACGGGCCGCTCAGCTTGAAACTAACTCGCCTGATATTCAATGTGTCCTTTTAACTTCATCTGATAAGTCACGTGTGGCCATTATTAATATTTACTCCAGGCCTACTACAACTGGAAATGAATCAAGCACTTTTATTGCTCTTGATCTCCTCATCCAATCACTCGATCCCTTAATTACAATAATTGTGGGAGGCGATTTTAATTGCCAGTTCGAACCCTTGAGTTTCCCCGAACTAGACAACCAAGATGAGGTAGACTCGCTCTGGTGTATTCCGGCCCCTGCTATTACCCCAGTGAAGGCCTGGACCAAGCTGGTACTACAAATCAAATCCTTCACACTTGCAAAGTCCCTATGGGCGTGCAATGGAAGGTCGGATAATGCTAATTCTGGTCTACCCACATTTAATAGGCCCAATAGTACTTCCATTATAGATTACATTTTATTGGAAGCCAAGCACTGGGATAAGCTTAAAGATTTCCAGGTTGTTTCAAGACAAGATAGTGATCATAATGCTTTGCTCCTGACGCTTAAGCCTGGCGCATTTGGCTTAACCAACCCAGAGCCAAACACAGTACTGTCTGTATTACCCCTTACTATATCCAACAATAGAAGAAGGGTTAAATGGGCAATGTGCCTGGAACAGACGACACGTCTTGCTGAAATTTATCGGACTGCCATCCCGCTAATAAGTGAAATGGGGGGTCCTCTCTCTCTTAAGCAGGCTCCTGACATACATAGAAGGTTGATTACGAGCCTCGGGGAGATATTTTATCCTGTATTCAAGCCCAGGCAATCAAGGCCCAGAACAGATCCTTGGTATGACCATGACTGTAAATGCGCAAAGAGGAATATGCTTGTAGCTATAAAATCTAAAGATGGACCTACTATTAAGGCCTTTAGATTGCTGTACAAGAAGGAGTTGACCAGGGCCAAGACTGAGTGGGAGGAATCCAAGTGGAACGATATAAGGGAGGCACTCCTCTCTAAGGATTTTAGGACCTTCTGGGCTATTGCCACCTCAACATCGAGTGGCGAACGAGAGCTAGGGGTTCCGAACATCGCCCCTCTAGTTTGGGAGGCGCACTTTAAAGAACTATATGCAAGTCCGGAGTCAAGGGCATTCCTGTGCCACGATCAGGACAATAGAACATCTCCTGGGACCTTTGCAGCCTCGGACCCTATACCCCGAAAATAGCCAGCCTGGACCCTTGGCCCTTTGGACAGGGAATAGTTTACCGGATCCTCAGGTTAGGACTGAGGGCAACCATCCAGATTCAATTACTTTTAGGGAGGTAGAATCTGTGATTGAGGGCTGCTCCCAAACAAAGCCCCAGGACTCGACAAGCTTCCGCTGCCAACCCAAAAGTTGGGCCCCTTATCTGACCGTACTGTTTAATGCGGTTCTGATGGGTTCTGCATTACCAGACACATGGCTAGGGGCCGAGATTGTACCGATCTTTAAGAAGGGATGCCCACTAACCCCAGCCAATTACAGACCCATCAGCTTATTGGATTCCACTCAAAAATTGCTGGGCCGAATTCTATTAAACAGACTGCTAGACTGGATAGAGGTGAACAAAGTATTGACTCCCCTACAAGCTGGCTTTAGAACTGGCACATCTACCTTGGACCAGATCTTTCGGCTCCAGGTCCTCTTTTGGAAAACAGCAAGAGTGGAGGGTGGCAGCCTCTACCTTGTTTTTGTGGACCTGCGGGCCGCATTTGATCTGGTCCCTAGGCAGAAACTTTGGATGGTATTGAAGGACCTTGGTCTCCCACCATACCTACTCGATGTGTTGATTCGCCACACAGGGAACTTTGCACAGGTGAGGTGCGGGAAGAACGGGGAACTATCTGCACGCTTCCCTGTAACTCGAGGGGTACGACAGGGCTGCGTATTGGCCCCTACACTATTTAGCCTGTACGTCAATGGATTGATTGACAAACTAAATAGTATCAAGGATACTGATGCCCCCCGACTAGTCTCTGGTCGGGTGCCCGCTCTGATGTTCGCGGACGACACACTGTTGTTATCCCGGACATCATCGGGCATCCAGCGGGTACTGGATGGGTTCGCAACCTTTTGTGCCTCGCGGGGACTGGAGATCAACTTGGGGAAAACCAGGTTTATGATCTTCAGTCCCCCGAGGCGCACTCGTCCGAACCCTGTACCGGGGGGTGTCCCCTTGGAAAGAGTCAAGACCTTCACATACCTAGGGGTCACGCTTACTGAGAACTTCACCTGGGAAGCTCAAGTGGCAAAATCTTCTTTGAGGCTATCCCAAATATCGGGGGGAATTGGTAGACTTCACAGAACTTCTATTTTTAAACCTGTTACCCCTGTATTGGAGATCTACAAAACCCAGGTTAGGTCCGCAGCATTATACGCTGCAGAACTGTGGGGCCATACAAATACATCCAATCTTCAAAAGGTGGAACATGCCTTCATGCGTGGCCTGTTTGGCCTCCCCCAGAGTACGCCTCTAATACCATTACGCTTGGATATGGATTTGGTTCCCGTTAACGACTTGGCTGCCGCATGACCTCTGCTTTTTTGGAGAAGGCTCTGGTCTGTCCCTGAGCTTGAATTTTTTAGTGCAGAATTTAGTGCAATCTGGGGGACGCTAAAGTGTAAGAATATTCCCTGGCTGCTCCATATAAAGTCTTCCTTTTACCAAATCGGTCTGCCCCAACTTTGGGACACTCCGGATATTAGCTGTATGAGGACTCAAAGGTCTGAGATACTGGCAGCTGTCAGACTTTTTAATTCCAATAGATTAAACTGCTCAGCTTCTCTGGGCAGGTTGGCCTCCGAGTTTCTACTGATGAAAATTTAACCTAAATTGGAAGTATTTTTGGATGTAGTACAGCCTCCACTGGCGAGAAAACTTTATACTCAGTTAAGATATGGTTGCCTCCCAATCGGGGTATTTACATCAAGCTGGGGAAAATTGATTGAGGCCAACTGCCCAATATGCAAAACATGCAAAGAAGATGTTGCGCACATTTTGTTCTTTTGTCCAGCATATAGTACGGCCCGAAAATGCTGGCCTTTCCCCTTGTGCAAAATATTGGGCCTCAGAAAATGTGTACAAGCTCGTTCTAACCTATGATACCAACCCACTTATTGTCTATGCAGTTTCCCGTTTCCTATTTGCTATGTGGAGGAGACGAATGAGTTTTATTAATCCATAGTAATGGCCTATCAGTTTTTATTTTCTAATTAACTGACCATGATAACTCATTGTTTAATAATTGTTTTTTAAATTTACATTTTTCTATTTATGATCTTATTCTTGTACCTGTATATATTTTATTGTACTTTTATGGTCCTGCGACCGAAATAAAGTTATCATGATGATGACTACTATACCGAGCAATTATCTTCTGAGATATCTTATGTCCTTCCTCTGAGGTTTAATTACACGAGCTGCAATAGTGACTCAGAATTTCTGCACTGGTGGCCAGACAATTGTGCATCACCTTGTGCATTGACTGAATTGGATAAGTAATTAAGTAGTAAATTATTGTGACTGTTTGAAAAAGATATACAATTGAGTCCACATAAGGAAAATGACGATTCTCCAATTATCATACAGAGAGAATCTTGATTTCATTAAAGACAACGGAGGCCGACATTATGCAATAACTTTTATTGCTGCCCGAGACATGCAGCCTTTCAAAGTGTAACCATTACATCACAAATAAAACATTCCAATCAACATAACAACGTGCCATAGCAACCAAACATCTTCCTCTTAGAGCTGCGAAAAAATAGGACAACTTCTTCACGTTAGGTGTCGTTCTGAATTTACAAAGAGGATGAGTCTGAAAGAGAAAAGAAAATTGGTAGACAAAAAACATATTGAATTACATTTATTATTATTTTTTTTTAAATATACATCCACTAGGGAGTGGTGGGAGGGATAATGTCAGCCTCCGTTGTCTTTAATGAAATCAAGATTCTCTCTGTATGATAATTGGAGAATCGTCATTTCATTACAAGACCGGAGGCTACATTATGCAAGTTTAAAGCTTTGCAGTACTACATTGCTTACATGTTCTACAGGCTTAAGGTAGAATTTAACAAAAGTGGAAGCATTTGACCAGTCTGCTGCTTTAAGGATATCTGAAAGTGAGCCTCCCCCCCAGAAAACCTTGCTGGCCATAGCTCCTCATGAGGAATGTGCACCAAATTTGGATAGATCTATACCTGCTTCCAACATCACTGTTCTAACCCATCTAGAGATAGTAGCAGAAGAGACTGCCTTGTATGGTTTAACAAAGGAAGTCAGTAACTGTTTTTTGTTTATAGGTCTAAAAACATTCATTTTTTGTTCCTATATTTTCATGCAACTTACCACACAAAGTTTGGGACAGTCAAAAAAGAAAGGATAGAAAATATTTTCCGACATAGTTTTGGTTCTTTTCCATATTTCAAATAATACACCATCAGGAGAGTAAAACCTATTAGATATATCTAACGCTTTAACATCAGATACTCGTCTAAAAGATATAAGGCAAAGTAGAGTAGCTAATTTAATAGAGAGTTGTTTTCTCGTAAGGGAAGAATTATCAGGCCAAGAAGAAAAAAGCTCAAAAACAAGATTTGCGTTCCATAATGAATCATATTTGGCCTTAGGTGGACGTTTGAGTCTTATAACTTTTATCACTCTGCGAATTAGGGGATCAGTAACAATACAGAAGTCATTTAATAAGGAATGTCCTGCAGAAATAGCTGATCTATAACAATTAACCGTTCTATAGCAAAGTCCTGATTTAAAGAGGTCCGCTAAGAAGTTTGCTACGTCAACTACAGGTGCATCCATGGGATCCATATTCCTTTCCAGGCACCAACTACACCACCTTTTCCAAGCCCCAGTGTATCTTCTCCTTGTTCCTGGAGCCCAAGATTAGTCCAAAAGGTCTTTAGCCTCTCCCGAAAGGCCTGAGTATCTTCTTGAACCCCTGAAATCTTCCAGGCAAGAAGGTTCATTTGTTCTTCTAAAAGAAGAGGATATACCTCTCCCTCTGGGCCTTGAAGGAGGTCCAAACTCCCTTGGATAAATCGTGGAGATTCTATCGCTAACTCCATCACGCTTGGGAACCATACTTGAGAACTTCAAAAGGGAGTAATTAGAACAATGCGGCAATGCTCCATTCTCTGAATTAATGCGAAAGGAGGGAAGGCATAACAACCTGGTGAGTCCCATGGTTGTAGAAGAGCGTCCACTGCTATTGCTAGTGGATCTGGTCGCCAACTGAAGAAGCAATCTATTTGAAAGGTCAGTCTGCCGGCAAAGAGATCTATCTCGAAAGGACCCCAAAGATCCTGAAGACTCTGGAAAACTAAAGGGTTCAGTTTCCAGTCGCTAGAGTCTTTTAGGAACCTTGAGTTCCAATCTGCCCTTGTGTTCAGGTGACCTGGGATAAATTCTGCCCTTAGAATTATTTTTTGGTTCCAGCAAAAATACCAAATCTTTTGGGCCAGATCTGCTAGAAGCTTTGACCTTGCTCCCCCTAAACGATTGATGTAGGAAACAGCTGTAAAGTTGTCTAATTTGGTAAGAACTACGCTGTTTTTTAGTATATGCTTGAAGCTCATAAGGGCGTTCAGGCTGGCCATCATTTCCAGACAATTTATATGTAAGGGGAGTTCCTCTTGGGACCATCTCCCTCCGGTTTCTAATTTTCCAAGTCTGGCACACTAGCCTAGATTGCTCGCATCCGATTCCAATGTGTGGTCCGGGGTGTTCCCGAATATTGCTTTTCCATTCCAACTGTCTAATTTGTTGGTCCACCATAATAGATCCTCTCGAGCTTCCAGGGAAAGGGGAATAAGGTCTGAATACCAAAGGCCTTTTTTTAGTCCTGAGGATTTTAGTCTTTGTAAGGCCCTGTAATGTAAGGGACACGGTGAAATTGCCTGGATGGATGAAGATAAGAGACCTACTATCCTTGCAAGTTCTCTCAAGCTGACTGAGTTCTTGGTTAGGACATGAGAAACTTCTTTCTTTATTTTTGATAATTTCTTCTGGGGAAGTTGTAATTGGGTTAGAGGAGTATTCACCTGAAAACCTAGAAATTCTAAGTTTTGAGAAGGGGTCATAATGGATTTCTCCACATTGATGATGAAACCTAGACTCTCTAAGAGATCTACAGTCCATTTCATGTGAGTCCGTAATTCTTCTTTGCTTTGGGACATCAGTAAGATGTCGTCTAGGTAGATAATGAGGAGAACTCCTCTTCTCCTCAGGGAACAGACCACTGGTCTTAGTATCTTGGTGAAACACCAAGGAGGTGAGGATAGACCGAAGGGAAGGCAATGAAATTGATAAGTTACATTTCTCCATACAAATCTCAGGAATTTTTGAGAGGCTGGATTCATAGGGATGGTAAAGTACGCGTCCTTGAGATCTAGTTTTATGAGCCAATCCTTCTCTTGGAGGATGTCTCTCAGAAGGTGTATACCCACCATTTTGAAGTGTCTGTATACGAGAAAGGAGTTCAAATCTTTTAGATTTATAACAGGACGCCATCCTTTGTCTTTCTTTTTTACAAGGACGATTGTGCTCACAAAGCCTGGACTGTCGTCCGAGACTATGACAATCGCTCCTTTGGATAACATTTGGGATACCTCTGCGTCTACCAAGGATGATTTCTCCTGATCTAGGGTAAGTTCTCTTGGAAGTTTGATCTGAAAAGGGATAGTGATGAAGTCTATTTTGAAACCTTTCACAGTCTCTAAGACCCAGGCATCGTTCGTAATGGTGGACCAGTTGTGACTGAAGAGGAGAAGTCTTCTCCCTACCTTTGTCAGGGAAGAAGTAGGAAGAGAAGGTCTTACCTGGTTGCCCTTGTGTCTGGAATCTTCCACGACTGTTACCGCCTCGTGCTCGAGTGTAGCGGCCTCTTTGGGGATAAAAGTTGTTGTTCCCCCGATAGAATCTCGAGTAACCACGTTGGTTTTGATGGTAAGAGGACCTGTTAAAACCTCGGCTGACAGCCGGTCCTCCCCTGACAGCCCTTCCAAAAACTCTTCCTCCAAACATTCTTCTCATATTAGATTGAGCTTTGTTAAAAGCTGAAAATGTTGACACGTAATTTCCAAGTGTTTTAATAAAAGCCTCTCCGAAGAGTAGGCCGTTAGGGTCTCCTTGAATATCTTTGTTAGCCAGATCTCCCAATTTTGGATTCATGCGCATTAGGATGGCTCTGCGCCTTTCTGAGGTGAGATTGGCATTAGCGTTACCCAGGATGCAAATAGCGCGTTGGCTCCATCCTTGAAGGAGTTCAGTATCTACGGGGGTACCATTCAAGGAGGAATCCTCGGCCAGATCTAGAATTCTAAAAAGAGGGCCAAGGGTGTAGAGAAGTTTATCTTGGCACTGCTTAAGGCAGCGTTCTAGCCCTTTACGTGGGTCTCTCCCAGTTTTAAACAGAAAGGTTATTAGTTCAGGGTCTAGGTTTGGGGCCTTATTGTCCAGAAACGGTCTTGGTCACTCGGAACGTATTAGATTGCGAGTATTTCTTTCCAGCGGTTTTCTAATCCAAGCCTTAATAAATTTGGCTACATGGTATAAAGGCCACCAATCCGAACCTCTAGGATGGGTAATTTTAGAAGGGTTAGATCATCTCTGAACCAGAAGGATCTTTAATGGTGTTAGAATTAGTAAACTGCCCCAAATCTTCGTCAAGGTCGTCCTCCAATTTTTCTTGTGGGTCACAGATGTATTCATCGGTCTCATCAATCATGTCATTTGGGGAAAGTAATCATCGTCATCTTCGATGAGGTCTATTATGCTGTGAGGTGCACCAGATCTTATTGTGCCGCGAGGGACAACTGAGCTTTTTGCGCCATTAAGGTCGCTCATTCTTTTTGTGCCGCTCTGGACACCTAGATCATGTGTAGCGCAGAGGCTACCAATAGATAAGACCCTTTCGTTGTTAGTACGTAGGATACCTTGAGGTTCAATATGTTTAGTCTTTTTTAGAGCCTTACCGCCTTTAGTGGGGAGGCTGTCCAATTCTTCATCCGAAGAAAGCATTGATGGATCTCCATGAGTATCCCTTTTCCTTTTGGTAAGTGCTGCTTCTACAGCTTCTTTCAGTGAGGACTTTAATTGCCTCTCACAGAGGTTCATTAAGGAGGATTGAGTAAGGGGCGTTTCATTGTTAGGTTGGGAGTCCTCTTGAGACATAATGTAATTCAAAATATGATTGAATATATATATATATAACTGTCCAAAAAGTTCTTATTCTTTCCGCTTTTTTCTTTTTTTTTTTTTGTCAAGTCAAGCCTGTGAAAGAAATGTTCCTTTCTTTATTTTAGAAAGGAAAATATCAAGGTATTGTAGTTATTAGGGCTTAAGGAGAGAGAGAGCAGGCAAAGATCTCAGTTCGTTTGATCTGGTAGCGTTGGAGTCAACAGCTGATCGCGGGTCGATCTTTGAGTGCTGTGCGTGTCCATGGAGACACACAGCGCGTGAGATAGAGCTGTTCTTATTTTCATTTAAATTTATGCCTTGCTGGTCACAAAAAAGCAAGGAGCTTTTGTTTGTAAGGTGGGTCACCACCAGGGGAGCCGGAGAGAGACCCGGAAGTAATCTGATGCGCTTGTATTGAACGCGCGTATGAAAGGAGAATATACCCGGTCGAGTACAAGACGGGAAGGTCTGAAAGTCAGGAAAGGCAAGATGTAGGGGGCGAAAGGGATCTTTGCACCTTGTGGGTCTAATAATCAAGGGCTTTATGCCTAGTATCCTTCTTAGAAATTACGATCTTTATACGGTATCCTTCTTACATAATACGATCGGACTTCAAAGGCTCGATCTAATTGTTGGTTACGGACGAGGGAAAGAGAGATCAGAGAGTTAGGAGCTCCTGCGGTAAATCTAAACTAATTGTTAGATATGAGAAAAGAAAGAGAAAAGGATCCCAACCGTAAATTGGAAGGGAGAGGAGTTTAGAAAGGTAGGAATGAGAAACTTACTATATCTTAAGTTAAAAGATATGCAACATCAGTATAATAATATATAAAGGGTCACATTTTGAATATTAAGGTTGTATATATAAGTAAAGCAAGTAAAAAACAGTTTAAATATGTTTAAAAATATCAAGGTCATGAGAGAAGAAGCAGTTGTACTTAACTGTCCGTGGGAAGCGAATAAAAGAGGAAGATGTTTGGTTGCTATGGCACGTTGTTATGTTGATTGGAATGTTTTATCTGTGATGTAATGGTTACACTTTGAAAGGCTGCATGTCTTGGGCAGCAATAAAAGTTATTGCATAATGTAGCCTCCGGTCTTGTAATGAAATCCAACACAACCACCTCAGTCTGACTCTTCTTGAAAAACAATTAAAATATAGTAAAACAGAAAGTTAAGGACCCTATTCACAATGATAAACATGCGTGTGGAGATACACACATGTCTATATTTACTACTATACCGAGTAGCATCTTTACACTTTTGTGCCATTTACCATTTCTGAGTGGAAAGTTACTCCAAAATGTAGACTTACATGTTTCCACCCTGCTGATGAAGGCTCCGACAACAGGATTTATAATTGTATTATAAAGTTACCACTGTTAACTCTTCACAAGTAGGGGGAGATCTCTGAAAAGTATAGGAAAAATGACAAAAATGAAAAATTAATATAGCAATATAATTATCCCCCTGTAATTGGAAATGATTAATGCAGACATATTTTACATATTTATTTCAACCCCAGAACTACTCAAATAACAATTTACAGCACATTAACTTAAATGTTTGTTACATAATTAATTAAATTATATTTCATTAACTTAGAACTTTTAAACAAATCCCACTACAGTAACATTTATAGTTTTATTTAATGTGGTTTGTAATTTACTTAAAGTTATGTGATTTAAATTATTTTTAACTTTCTAACAAATGTTTAAAAACAAATCTGTTTCTAAATGTAAAATTAGATTAATAATAAATGGCATATGAATATATTAATAGTTTCTTAAATATGTATTTCTTACATTAAACAAAATAGATGCATATTTTAAAGTTGAAATATTTTATTTAGGTAAACATATTGGGGTGATATTTTAATTCCCTGCCTCCATTATTTATATGGGTGTGTGTTACAATACCTGTGAGTAGCCATGTGTGGTTCTGGACTTACTCCAAGCCTGAGCTAGAGTACATCCACTACATTCATTTGTTTTGGTACATATTTGGCTGTAGCACTGTAGCAAATTTATAAGTGCAGTTTGTGGGTAGCAATGGGATTACTCTTTTGTGGTTGGCTGTTTGTATTTGCATGCCCTTCTCTAATCCCCCCCCAGCATTCAGTCACTGCCCGATCCTACCCACAATTGTGACTAAAAAATAGACCTAGGGATGAAGAGATCTCTGTACATACAGACTTCCTCACAAAAAGGATAGGAGTTGCAGAAGTGGGGGTCTCTGCACGTAAGTTAGTGAATAGCATTTTGTAGTACTTGAGCAGTACTTTTATTGTACTACTTCACGTATTACAACATACAGTCTCTGAACAGGCCCATAAAAAAGTATAATCACACAATTGTGCCCAACTGCACATAAAGAACACAAACTATTGTTAAAGTGTTAATAGAAAGAAATACACTAACATCAATAACTATTTTTCAGGTTTTACTAGGATCCATTGTTGAGAAACTCAAAGGGGAATTGTAGAGAGTTTTACGATGGACAACGTCAGCCTAACACATGCCAAGTTAAATTTCTTATTAAGACAGAAACCCTTTGCTGAACGCACAAAAACAAATATCGGCCCTAATAAGGAGAGAATACACATTTTCTGCTATAGATCAATGAGACTCAGGTAGATAAGAAGTATGTGCAAAATGTGTTTTTAGCCCTGTGGCATGACTGGGGATACCTGAACTGCTACCTCTGACATTCTCACTAGCCCAGAGTAAACAATTTCATAAGCATACATGCCTTAACCTCCAAAGTCATTGGAGCTTGTTCACAATGAGCAGTTCAGTGTGTTTACCAGGCACCTGTGGGGTACCAAGGTGTGATGCTCATCAAGGGTAAGTTGACTTGTTTCTCTTCTCCTGGGTGCTTCTCTAGTGGTCTGAAAATTATTTTGAAACGCTTGTGTATGTTAATAGTGCCCCTTCAAAATCTAAACTTTAAATTATCGGTTGAAGAGTTACATTATAAGGATGACCTTGTCATTCAATGACTAAAAGGTAGTTTGAATACCCGGTACTTTGGCTATGTCAGAACCTAACAAGTTCACATCACAGATAGTTTGAAAAGTAAAGTGTACATTTCTGGGGTAATCCCATACCACATTGGATAAATCCCTTTTCAAGTCTTTGGGCTGTTGAGGCCAAGCCAAACTCCAGGCTTACTAGAAGCTGCAGGGTGGATCATCCAAACTCAAACAATCGGAAAAAAAGTGCTT
Organism: Triturus cristatus; assembly: GCF_964204655.1. Lineage (NCBI taxonomy): Eukaryota > Metazoa > Chordata > Amphibia > Caudata > Salamandridae > Triturus > Triturus cristatus. The sequence continues at coordinate 542,822,877 of NC_140593.1, forward strand.
GCTTTCAATAACATTCAAGTGTGAGTGCTTTAATTTTAGATTTCCAATAACACCAAGTAAGTAGTCCTAAGAGCTGCTACTTGATTTAAATCATGAGGCCAGGTTGAATGGTTGTGACCAATTTAGTTCAAGACAGGTATGGTGTGGGAATTGCCAGTTCTCCTGCAAACTCAACAAACTAACCATTAAACCATCTCTATTAATGCTTCCCCAAAACATTTACTGCAAATTATTAAACTACCACTCTATGATTGAAACACAAATACAAGCTCTTCGACTATCTCGATACACTTAGCCCTGATATATCTTTCTTAACTGAAACCTGGGCTAACAAATCAGCGACCCTGGACATAGCCGCGGCACTACCGGCTGGCTATTAAATTAACAACCTGAACAGAGAGAAGAAAGGTGGAGGTGGGTAAGCAATAATGTATATGTATTCACCAGAGATGTCCTGCCACCCGGTAACGATCACGGACTGTGAAGCCCTTTCCTTCAGCTGCAAAGTCACCCATAATGCCATGTTTCATGGACTTCTAGTCTACAGGACACTGGGTCCTAGAAATTAGTTTTTAGAAACCCTAACTGATTTTCTGGATGGGAGTGTTAGGAGATGACCTAGACAGCGCCAATTCAATAGCTCTTGTCGACAACCTTTCTGGCTTCGACTTGATACAAAGGGTCAATGCACCTACTCACAAGGCATGGTATAAAGTTGATGGCATTTTTTACAAATGATCTGGACCTCCAGTTAGTCAATAATCTCCACCTCACATGGTCCAACCACATTGCAGTGTGGTTTCGGATTAATTTTACTAAAACCGTCCCTATCAAATTAGTGAGTCCAAATTGATCAGGCCCTGGAATAAAGGTAACAAAAGAGAATCAATAAGAAACCTAGAGGGATCTATACCCAACTTCACTAGAGACTCTCACGAGACAGCTTCCAGCTATGTAAAGTGGATTCAGGAGGTAAGAAATTAACTGGCTCTGCTTAAAAAGATTAATAACCCTAGATCCTGCCTTTCAGCCCCATGGTACACCACGCCCCAAACTAACAGACTTTAAGAAGCGCTGGCACCAAGAAAGGTACTGGAAAAGTTATTATGCACCAGAATAACAAAAGGAATACAAACTACTTAGCCAGGAGTAGAAAAATCTGATCATTGCAGACAAGTCAAGTATTTTTGACTGAGAAGATAAAACTGCCACAAACTCTTACCATGAACTGTTTCAAACAGTACAGTGTGTAACTACGCCTCTTTCTGCAAATAAAATACCACACACCCGGAAACTCTGCTATAAACTAGCCAATTTTTTCAGAAATAAGGTTCAAGCAGTTTATAATCATTTTAACCTGTGAGTGGACACCGAACTATCAATCCAAGCTAACTTTCCAGCACCGGCAACTGTTCCGCTAAGGCGGAGGAGTGCCATCCCACTGATCTTCGAGCAGTGGAAAAAGGAAAAATAAACTGATGATAACTAAATGGTATTATCATTATATTTTTCCTTACTGCTGCAGTTTTACAGCGCGGGCATGGCTAGGCTGTTGTTACAGCTAGCAATGGGAGGAGTGGTGGGCACTTAAGTGCACATGACGGTTTGGCCGGCCATCTTGGGCTGACCAAACCATCATGCGCACTTCCCATGTTTTCCACAGGCTGTATTGTACAGCCTAGGTGGAAAACATGCCTAGGCCCCCAGTCCCTCTCTGTTGTTCATCCCTCAGACCAACCACGACACTGCTGTACGGCAGTGTTGTGATTGGTCAGGGGAGCCTGAGAGCCTGGGTGCTTTTGGGAGTCAGGAGCCAAGAGAAAATGGAGGAGAGACGGAGGCCGGTGTTTCAAAGGTAAGTCTTCTTTTCTTTTTTTCTCCCCCATCCCCACCCCCTGTTCCAGAGTAGCCACCACTGCAGGCTACTCTTTTATGGAAGGTGGTTAAAGAAAGCGATAAGATGTGTTAATTAAGTAACAGGAAAGGCTTCTCCATGAGAGGGGATTCATCCGCCCCTCCTTATTTTCAGCCTTCAAGTAAACATTACATATTGCTGTCTGTCATGCAAAATGCATTTACAGTTTTTAAACATTAATTTTCAGTGCCTGCCTCATTCTCACTCATGTAGATGGTCAGGCATACACTGTGGGGCAGCAAAAACCCATGTGCGTGCCTACGGCACTTACAGATAAAGGCATGATGTAGGGCTTACCTTTGTACAGCATATGGATGAACTAAGCGGAACAGTCAGCACTATGGGATGATATATAATGCAGTCCCTGGGGGTTTCTATGCGCAGCTCAGTCAGTGGCCAGATGTCAAGTTAATCTTCTTCCCAATCCCATACCTTTCTCAGTAATCATGAAGTGACCCTACAGCCTCAGCTCTTTAACTTCACAAGGCCTGTTCTGATCATAAGTGCTGTTTACATTTCTTGTACTTCAGCTGCGGTGGTACAGTAGGAATACAGGGTAGTCTTAACAGTAAGGCACCAGAAGCTGCAAGATTGGTATTTATTTTCACGCTTGGTAGAAAAGGAAAGCTCCCTGCAGCTGCACAGTGAATAGAAGGTAAATTAATTTGCATTGGCCAATTGCAGAGGACTGCTAATTAGCAAAAATGGACTGACTGAAAATGCCCAATTTCTTCCCCATTTCTCTTACAGCAAGGACAGAGTGGCTAACTTTGAGGCTGAAGAACCAGGTTCGAGTCTGCAGAGAGGCTCAAACATCCTGTGATTCTGGGCAGATCACTTAATCTCCCCGTGCCAAAAAAATGAATGAATGTGTCCGTCTGTAATGCAACTGGTGCTCATGTAAAGCACTTTGATACTTTCGGTTCAAGTTCGCACTATTGAAAAGTGCAAATAAAAATTCCACAGATTAATTTTGATGGGAGGGAGGGTGCATGTTTATTTTGTGCTTGAAAAGACAAATGTGGAGCAGACATTTCCCTTATCTTTGCAATATTTCCATACAGTTTCTGCTTATATTTAATTTCTGTACAAAGTCCATGTTAAACCTGCAGCTGAAGTTTTGCACGGTGCTGCTCCCACCTAATTTTAAGGTCGAGCCTAAACAGTGCTTGCACTGTAGGCGATCTGTTGTATCTACTTTGTGGAGTCTGACTCCTCCTTTGCTTAGGATTGGCTTTTTTGTGTCATTTAAAAATAGTAGCCTCCAATTGGCTAATGGTTGGTGCATGTCCCACCTTTTTTAAAAAGTTGAGGCCCCTGGATTATTGACTCCGGAACGAGCAGCCATGCATTCAATTTCCAGCGCAGTGTGTGTCTCCGGCATTGCTGTCTCGTAGCGTGCACTTTAGAGTGCCCCTGGAGCACAAGCAGGGACCGACTAAAGTGCTCCTGTATTAGGACCAGTGGTCGAAGTGGGGAAAAAAAAGTAGGGGAACTGTGGGCGGAGACTCAGGGGGCGGGAATAACCCAAGGATTGGATTAGTGGGCGGAGTCGGAGGTGTGGCTAGAAATAGCAAAACATACCAATTTTTGAACGTTTGGCATTTCACTGACCAGTTACAGCTTATAACGTTATTTAATTCAAAGAATCAATAAACATGTTTATTTGAGGTTTAATATATAAGTTGTTTATATTTAATTCATTTACAATGTGGGACATGTTTCCAATCACAGAATGTTCCAAATACGCTTATAAGTGGAATCATAAGCCATTTGTCTCCGAGCCATGGAGTTTCTTTCATCTGCACTTCTCCTCCCTTTTTCTAATCATTTCTGAACATAAAATTCAGGTTTAAATTCTATGACAGGTGGCCCCACGATATTTATGAACATTGTAGAAGACAGACGATTGATTGATATTCTGTTCCGCAGTGGTGTGAGCACATCATTCATTACACTAAAGCCCCGTTCACATTCAGCAGTTGAGGTACAAAAGGTGTTTATAATGTGCATTAATGGTTTCAGGCTTTCAGAGATGCAATTTTTATTTTGTTTGTACTCTCTGAAACCAAGGATGTACTGCCTGGTATCAAATACATGCAACCTGCTACAAAGGTTTTGTAATTCTCCCTCACCGTATAAGATGTCTACTGGATCTGGCCAATAAACTGGTTGTAGGAGTTTCATTCTATGTACTAACTCTTTGTATTCTATTTCATCATTGTTTGTGGTTGTGCATCTAGAAACATTTGATGCATTAGACATTTTCATCCTTTTTCGCAGGTTATTTGCTAAGCTCCTAAAGAACTGTGCCCTATTGATGCTAACACAGCCTTTGTCCTGTTGCAGTCCTACACCAGCAAACTGCATCCGTTCAGCAGCATCTAATGCAGTTGTAGCAAACAAAGGGCCCAGGTGCATCAGCCATTGATTCAAACACTAAAATCTGCATCTGTATTGAACGATCGGCCTCATATATGGTCATATCACGCCGCTGCAGCCTTCTGGATAGGTCACCCAATTCTGTGAGAGCATCATATAAAATGCCCATATTTTCAACATACGCCAGGGAGGTTAATAAACGGTTTAAACCAGCATATTTCCTCTGCTCAATGTCACTCCTCGTTGAGTCTTCGGAAGATTCCATAAAATGTTTAATAGGTCCCTTGTAGTTATTCCAAACAGCTCTCACAGATCTTTCACTTGAGGACACCCAACGTACATCTAGCACCTTTCCAATTGCCAGAAGTCTTACTTCTACCTCCAGAGCACATTCCCCAAGCTCTCTCTGATTTTTCACCCACAGCAAGCTCCAGCTTGTGGTTAGCACAGTGCCATACACTCAACTGTGGATATTTCAGTTTCAGAAGAGTTGCCACACCGGATTTCCTACCTATCATATTGGAAGCACCATCTGTTACAAGCTGAACCAAATGACTTTTTAACTACTCATCAGTAAAACCGTGTCTCTCTAAGCAGGAAGGGGCACCTTCCTGTACAAAAACAATCTTGAGAGGCTTTTTCATCTTTCTATGTGGGCTGCAGAATAAAGCACAGTTTGAAAGAGGAAAAAGCAAGGAGAAATAAAGATATTTCTCCTAGTTATGCCTCCTCTGGGGCAGCGCAAGATTTTGCCGCATTCCCAGGATTACAAGTCCTTGTAAATCTATGAATGCGTCAAAAACCGTGGGGGTTGTGTGGGAGACTTTTTATTATTGCAGGATAACTACTGTGTGACAAAGCCACTGCTGCTCTAGGGTGTGCTGCTTTGTAGACCTGCCCGCAAGACTGGTGGTGAACCTGGGTATGAATTGTGGTGGACAGGGTTTCAAGTTTACCCAACTGGCCACCGGTAGGGTTCACCTGCTGGTGCTAAGAGGCCAGGGCTTCTAAGGTCTAGTGGGGCCTTCTAAAGTCTATCATGGGTGCTCCCTCAGGAGTGGTCTGATGGACAAGGCATGAAGGCTGAACCAGGTTCCCCAGTTCCAAATTTGGTAGCTCTGGCCATAATGCCACATCCTATCCCCACCGAACACCCTTCTGCCCCACTGAGTGAAACTCGCACTGTCTTCACCTACAACCCAATTCTGCCCCATTATAAGCACCTGGATGTGACTCATTTCAAATTATGCAGTGCCTGAAAAAAAGTAACAACATTCTGGGAAAAGCAAATACTCATAGGGAATGCAGGATTATGTAAAGCATGCAAAATATAAGCAGGAACGACATGTTACCTTAACGCTTTTACTCTCGTTCAGAAATCAATGAGTATTTTTTGTCTCAAACATTGAGGACATGAATATAGGGCTCCTCCTGTACACATGTGTTAAGCAGGGCTCAGAGACAAAGGAACTCTTCAAGAGAATCTGATCTGACTCACGGAAACCCACAAGGGCTCCTTCTTATCCACAAATTGTGCACTCTTGATTGTCAGCGCCAGGATGCCTGTTAGGTGAGAGTGCCCTTTACAAGTGAGATAAATAAATAAATAATTCTTATTCATGTCAGCCAGCTAGCTGCTCAAACATAGTATAGCACATATGTATTCAAGTGTCCTGCAAAGAAGAATGAGTGCGAGTAAGTAAATGTGGGTGTGAATGATTGAGTGCCTGAATGTAACTGAGCATGAGTGAAAGAGTGTATGTCGATGAAAGTGAGAGAAAGTGAGTGAGAAGGAGTCACGTAGAGTAAGTGAAACTGTAAGTTAGAATGAGGTAATCAGAGTAGGAAAAAGTGGTGAGACTGAGTGAGTGAGAATGTGATACCGAATGTTGAAGAGTGAGTGCAAGTGAGCAATTTTGAGTAAAAGGGAAAGTGAATGAGAATGAATAATGGGGGTAGTGAGCCTGAGTGAGATAACATGTGAGCAAGCAGGACAAAACACAGGCCTTGGCAAAGTGGAGGTAAATATTTACTTATGGGAGGAACATATTGTGCATCTTGAAAAAAAATGTGGTCAACTCCTGGGGATGTTGTCTTGGCACAGTAATGGCTTTTGAGAGAATTTGTGTAAAAATGGGGTGTTGAAAATAAAAAGCAGTATTTGACCCTATAGTTTTTTTTTCAAAATTATCTTGGGAGTAGCAACACCCTCCGGGCCCTCCTTTATCTCTTCTTAGTCTTACAAGGCCCAGTAAATCGCACTCTTTTCCAAATCTCTTTCTAAATATTATCACTCTCAAAAACTGTTTTTTCTATGTAATTTTCCTTTGATGGGAAGAGGTGGTTTCTGAGGTGGTAGTATCAGGCAAGTGACACTACTTGGGCTCCCTCTGTTCGAGCCTTCATGGAGGATCCCTCTTCATTGCTACCTCCACCTGACCCCAGACTCTGCAACGCACTCCCTTACAGGCTTGATTATCCACTACTCCTCTCCAGTGCACCTTATCTCACAGCTGACCTTGGGCCCCAGCCCCATATCAGGCACCATCGGGCTCCACTTTCATTTTTCCCGGTAAAAACATTAGTAAAATCACCTTCAAACTTAAAACATTGAATATAGCAGTAAATATAATTAGCACACAGTTTAAAGTATGTACCACAGTAGCCCTTATGACCCGACTGCTAATTAAATAAACCAAAACAGAAAGGCCATGACAAGGCCGGCTTTAGCGCTGATGCGAAAGTCTTTTTTGGCGCCACACCAATAATCACTGCCATACGCCACAAGTGCTCCTCATCTCCCCATAGCCCCTCCCCCTCATGACCTCCTCCTTGGATTTCCTCACTGCCACCCTCCACCAGTGCCCCTCATTTCGCTGTAGCCCCTCCCCCTCATGACCTTCTCCTCAGAATCCCTCACTACCATCCTCCAGCAGTGCCCCTCATCTCTCCCTAGCTCCCCCCTTCCCCCCATGACCTCTTCCTCGGATTCCCTCACTGCCACCCTCCAACAGTGCCCCTCATCGCTCCATAGCCACTCCCACTACCTCCTCCTCGGATTCCCTCACTGCCACCCTCCAACAGTGCCCCTCATCTTTATGTAGCCCCTCTCTCATATGCATTTCATTTGTTGTGTAGCGCTACTCATATCAGTGTAGTGTGTGTCAGTACTTTACACCACGCACACATTATACAGAGACAACGAATCATACAAGTATGTAAATCAGCCTACAGGGAATGCCACATAAGCCAATGAGGATTACATGGTGTATGAATCACATGTCATCCATACTGGTGGGCAGTTATTTTAAGAGGGTTTGGTCTGGAGAAGCACAAACTCAAGATTTAAAGAGTACTCCAGTGGTTAGGGGTTGGCTTTACTGATAAAAATGTATATCTGCCCAAAGATACTCATTTTAGCAACATTAGAATAATGAAAGACTGGGGAAGTTCTAACTATATCACAAAACAAAAAACGCGAAGTTCTAACTATACCATTCAGGTTTGCATACAGCTCTTTGATGACAGTTCATTGGTCACTGTCCTAGGTTAGGATTGTAACTTCTGAACTGCAAGTAACACAAGGATCTCTTGTCACAATGACAATAACCCACTGAGCTTCCACATAAAATACAGTTTATCTGCTCTTAACTACTAACAGAGAAATTATTGCTCTCCAGCAGGATCATTAATCCCCAGCGTTATCTGGGCATCTTTTTATTGTCCTATTGTTGTCCTGCATCAGCCATGAAAATGATAAAAACGGATTAAATGAAGCACACACGAAGTACATGTCCTGCTGCGCCTGTGCAGATTTAAAAAGAAAAACAAATAGTGACACATTCTCCTACCTACTCCATTAGTCAATCTTAGTGTCGCAGCCTGAAGTGATGAGCAGCTGCAGGGGTTGGGAAAGGTGAATTAAAATAAACAAACTTCTTTTCTCCTGCGCTGCATAGAAAAAGAATATCCACGCAGCAGGAAAGTTGGCAAAGGTTACCGCGGCCAAAGAAAGGATTTGTCGCCTTTCGGCATGCCCCTGTTGGAGATGAAGGGGTGAAAAAATAAACAAAGCCTCGTTAACATGTAAATGGTCTTTTAAAGACCTGTTAAGTACTCAGGTAAGGCTGCGATAATCTCAAAAACTGTCTGTGACACATGACGGGGGAGGTGGGGGGGGGGCTTTGAAGCACTTTGAGCCCCATGGCGTTTCGCGCCTGCCTTCAAGCCCTTACTAGAACCGGGAATTAGGGCAGTCCCGGGACGCTTTTTTTAAATCAAGAAGTAGGGGAATGGACTAGCATAATTTTTAAAAGTAGGGGCACGCCGTGCCCTTCCGTTCCCCCCCACTTCTAACACTGATTAGGACGCACTAGCGGTCCTCCCGGATCACAACCAGGCCTCCACTCCAGCGTGCCTTTCTTGTTTTTATTCTGTCCGCATTGAAAAGGGAACAACTTTTGTTGTGCAGAGTCTGCAAAATGCATTTACAAAGCCAGCGTGTCATCAAGGCGAGTCCTATTTGCGTTGCCAATGCCTCGTTAATAATACTTGTTTTATTTTACTTTCCCTATCTCGTTGTCTGCACATTTCCCCCTCCCACCCCCTACCACCCCGCCCACCGCTAACTGTGCCAGCCGCACCTGCGAATAACCGGCCATTGTTTCAAACTATTGTCGCCTTGAGGGGCTTAAATGTTCCATCACTCAATACTATGTTTCCCAAGGTCAGACTGTGAGTTAGATTCGAAGACAATTTGTAAATCCAATTAACGCCACAGTCTCGCAGCTTTGTAACTATGTAAATAGCAGGTATTAATATAACACAAACATGCAATACTCGTGTCATCAGCCTCTGAAGTACAAGGGTATAAGTTGGCCCTGGGAGGATGTTAGATTAGGACGGTATCACAGCGGTCTCACAGGGGCCCGCACCTGGTTGAGCTGTGTGTCTCCATCTCTCAGTGTTACATGGTCAAAGAAAGAGTGTGAGTGAGCTCAAAGGGCCCCCAAGCACTCTGAGACAGCCAAGGTATCTGCAAGATCTTCTGGGAGGATCCGTTCAGTATAAATCCTGCAGAGCTCTGCAGGATACCAACCAGTGTGTTCACCTCCGTCGGTAGTGAGAGGTGAAGGCGAGGAGTCTGGCGTTCCCGGGCACCGGAGCAGACATAGACCCCTAAGACAGGCGAGTCGTGAGGAGAAGGGTGGCGGAGGCAGGAATCCATTTCTCGCTTCTGTGGCAAACACGCAGGCGCTGTAATTTTTTGCTGACTGAGCAACATGTGCAACCGCCCCCAGTCAGAACTTTTGTACCTGTCGTCGGTCTATACTAATTTCTTGGTAAGCCTTGCCCGTTTGGTAAAAATGTCAATGTGAAATTGAATCAATGTAGCCTGGCCCCAGTGACCCAGATATTGGCACAGCTGAATGTGCTGAGAGCCTGCTACAGAAATAGATCTGTAGGTAATTTATACGTGCAGCATGGAGGATGTAACCCAACATTCACGCCTGTTAGATTGATAGACTGAGTGCCATTCACAGGGGCGAAACCAACACCTAATGTTTGTGGGCGTTTCTCGGTGTGTGATCCAAGCGCAACAGCAGTGGTCAGTGTGATATCAGCACAAGTGCATCCAGTCCTTGTAGAGGCCCTGGGCAGTCCTTGAAATGGAAAAATAGAAGTGCAGGTACCCTGTACCAGAGTACCTGTGTGTTTCACAGAAGTGCCGGTACTCTCCAATCAAAGCTATTACGTCTCTCTTGAGAAGTGCAGCTACTCTCCTCTCAAAATAAAAAAAGTGCTGGTAATCAGTACTGGACAGTACCGGCCCATTTGAAGAAGAGACTCAGGGTTCATAGACGTCTAAGCTGGTAGGTTTGGGGAAGAGTAATGTTCATGGCTACTGTCCAGAGTAGTGACTTAAACAGTAGGATGAAAACTCGTATATGTCTGAAAACTGGTGTAGCCAGAGTGCCTTTGGTGATAATGCAAGCCAGAAAAATGGACACTGTAGCCCCCTGGTTGGATAATAAAAGCAGTTGTAATATGGTTGCAGTTCCCTGGGCCCAGTGCCACTTCATCTGCTACACTTTTGAGAATTAACTTTCTCCCTATTCGGGCCTAACTGCCAGAGCTGTTGACTTTGAAGCCCACATTCAAGTCACTGAGTCAGCGCAACATCCTGTGATTGTGGGCAAATCACTTAATCTACCTGTGCCTACAAACAAAATTGCTTCAATTTACCCCCACACTGTGTCTCATCGATTATGTTGGTTGCTAAATTGAGTTTCTTAGCCAAAAGTGGCCTAAATGAGTGCTGGGGTAAGTGGTATATTACATCATGGTGTAAGAAAGGTTCACCAAACCACGATAACAAAATATCATCTCTATAATGGAGAGCTGCCAGAACTCGACTCCCTACCCATCAGCTTGTTCCTGTTGGTTTGCCTCCAGACAGACTTGGCTGCAAGTCCCATGTCTGCTTCAGGAGGTAATCCATCTTGTCACCAGACAATTATGTGAGAATCACCAGGAAAGGGTCTTGGGCCCCACCGATATGTTGGGAACCAGTAATACATGTTTTAATTGGACTGAGGTTGTGTGCTTCCACAAGAATGTGCTAGCCCTCCACACAACTGTGATTTTGTTTATTTAACCAGCTCTCTGAGGTTGAACTTTCAATGTCACAGGCACACAGTGACATTGTAATACTATTAAAGTGTCTTGGATAATTAGATAATTTATGGTGAATTTTTCCTGGAAACAGTAGAGATGGGAGGAGGGCAGTCATTAATCTACATGGATTTTTAGGTCTGGCTTTTTAGTGCAACTGTCACCTGCCCTTTTAACCTACACCAATGTTATTCTACAGTTCTTTGCTTCCACACAAATCCATATCCATTCCCATGCTATCACCATGTAACATTACCATACTTCATTCTTTTAAAGCTAAATCTGTTGTCCTTGTGAATGCTTGTCTTTTCCAGCCGTTTGGCAGCCTAAATAGATTGGCATGTGTTAACTGATTGATGCCCTCACACTGGCCAGTGTCTGAATGGGGGTCTTCATTCTGAAGAGTCTGATAGCTCTTTTTAGGTCAAGCCTGGGCAGGCCATGCGCTGCTCTGCGACACATGCTGTATTCGAGTATAGATTTGAAGCCCCACCCCCTCTCCACCCATGTTTTCCATTGGCTTGTGCCATTGTCCTTTGTAGATGCTGGCTCCTGATTCGTTAATAGGGTTGTTAGTCCCTCCTTAGTACCGCCTTGTCTTCATTTGTAACCTTCCATGAAGACTGGCCCTTTTACTTTGGTTCTTAGACAGTATGTCAGAACTATTTTCTTGAATGTGTTTCTCCTACTGCAGTCACAACATGCTTTCCTGCAACATTCAGCGCGCCATGTGCGCTTTGTTTTCCAAGCAGCCTGGGACAATGGCGGCCGAGGTCTCGCATTTACAAGAGTTTGAGCTATTAGCATTGTAAATGACAATGTCTTTTATTTACGTGTTAATTATCAAAACACATAAATAAAAGGCATTATCGTTTACAATGCCAATAGCTTAAACTCTCGCAAATGCGAGACCTCTTGCATTGCAAATGCTTGTTCAAAGTTGGTTTTGGGAAATACAAATATGATGCACTGCTTCAAAAAGATGCTCATAGTGAAGTATCTATCAAAACAAGAAACTGCTAGCAAATATGGTGTTGAAGAAGCATTGTGCGGTTGGCAGATTCTGTATTGAAAAGTAGTCTAATTTGATTACTTGGAGGGATGTCTGGGCTTTTCCTTGTCTCAACCAGGCTCACTGCAATTTTCACCTAGGCCTTCCTTTCTCCCTCTCCCATACATCTTCCCTGAGTCCATCTTCTACATTTGTTTCACTCTTTGCCCCTTTTTCCTGTCTATACTTTTTATTCTTTATTATAGATTTTGTAATCTGCTTAGTGTGTTTTCTCTCCTCTTTGTCAACCGTGCCTCCAACCTTTCCTCCTTCCTTTAAACTTTGTCACTTTCTACCTTATTTTATCTAGCCGCCTGTCTTACTACGGGATATCCTGCACTCTTTCCTTTACCCATGTACCATTCTTTTCAATGTATCTCATCTCTCCAACTTTTCACTTCCCATCCTCTTTTTCCCACCACACTTGTCTCTTCCTTTTCTCTGACTTATTCTCCAGTTGCCCATTCTATAGTCTCCTCATATTACTGTCTGGACTCGTTTTAATGTGCCTCCTTTGTAGGAACGTCTCACTCTCTGCTCTCTTTTGCCATCTCTCCTTTTGGTATAAACCTCCTGACCTCACTTCGCTGTTTTACCTCATATTACTCTCTGCACTCTTTCATGTCTCAATGTGTGTTGACCATGGAAGTTCCAGAGTCTCTTGGCAAAAACTAGAAATTGGGCAGTTACATTGAACAAAAATGTTTGGAAATTTCACCATTTGCCCATTATTTCAAACTGGGTTCCCTCCAGATGGGCGGGGGATTGTCGGTATGCATGCTCACTATGCTCATGTTCACCCTGCAATTAGATGTAAATTTTATGCCTGACCACTTTCAAAGTTCACCAGCCGCCTCTGCTTTCTGATGGAGTTTTCGAGCCCTTAGTGAATATCCCATCATCACAACAGAACATACGACCAAGCTAATTAACTTAACTAAATCAGGAGCACCAACAACCCCTGTCCTGCAAAGGTGATACATGAGATAGCAGATTTAATTGCGCCTTCATTGGCTCTTTTACTTAATAACATACAAAATTCTAGTTGTGTTCCTACGGAATGAAAAAAAAAAGACGCCGTTCTGCCTTTATTAAAAAAGTCTTCTCTCAACCCCCTAGTGGAAAAGAACTGCTGACCCATCCCACAGCTTCCTATGATCTCCAAAATTCTAGAAAGACATTTAAACATCTCTCTCTCCTAGAATACCTTGACCAGAATCTGCATCCTGGACAAAGCCCAGTTTGGGTTCAGGAAACTCCATAGCACTGAAACATCGTTAGTGGCAGTCACTGAAGAGAGCAGGAATATAACAGATGAGGGTGGCAAGGCTGTGGTGGTCCTTTCGGACTTATCCACAGCCTTTGACACAGTAAGTCCCATGATTCTGAAGCAACAGCTCAGCGAGATTGGTATTCAAGGTCCAGCTTTCAAACTGCATAGCTCCTTCCTAGATGGAAGGGAGCAAACAGTCAATATGGGAGAAATCAGCTCCAAGCCATTTACTCTACCCTGAGGCATTCCGCAGGGCTCCTCATTAAGCCCCACATTATTTAATATATATATGTGGCTCCCATTTTTAACTTGACTAAATCATATGGTTTCTCTATGGTAACTTATACCGTCAATACTCAAATTGTGGAATACACGAACAACAACCTAGATGAGGTGGCCTCCATCTTCAATGCATGTATGAAGCTTCAATGCATGTATGAACCCAATAGTCAAGTGGATAAGCTCCCATTGTCTTAAACTAAGCTCAGAGAAGACAGAGGTGCTCTTCTTCGGACGAGACAACTCTTTTTCAAATGATGCTTGGTGGCCATGGTCTCTAGGGGCACTTCCCATTCCAGTACCAAAGCCAAGGATCTAGGAATCATAATCACTCTAATCTATCTTCTAGAGACAAGACCAACCAACTTACTTTTTCTTGTTTTAAAACTCTCACGGAAAATCCTTCCATTCCTGCCTCTCAAACTACAGAAAACAGCTGTTATCTCAATCAATCAATCAATCGCATTTATAAAGCGCGCTACTCCCCCATCAAGGGTCTCAAGGCGCTGGGAGGGGGGGGGGTTAGTGCTCGAAGAGCCAGGTCTTGAGCTGCCTTCTGAAGGAGAGGTGGTCAGGTATGGCGCGAAGGTGGCTGGGCAGAGAGTTCCAGGTCTTCGCTGCTAGAAAAGAGAAGGATCTTCCTCCGGCGGTGGCTTTGCGGATGCGGGGTACGGCTGCCAGGGCCTGTCCGGTGGAGCGCAGAGTGCGCGGGGGAGTGTAGAAGGAGACGCGGTTGTTGATGAGTTTGGGTCCGAGGTTGTGAAGGGCTTTGTGTGCGTGGGTGAGTAGTCGGAAGGTGATCCGCTTGTTGACGGATAACCAATGGAGTTTTTTCAGGTGTCCGGAGATGTGGTGGTGGCGGGGGATGTCCAGGATGAGTCTTGCGGCAGCGTTCTGGATCCGTTGGAGTTTCCTCTGCAGCTTGGTGGTGATGCCGGCGTACAGGGTGTTCCCGTAGTCCAAGCGGCTGGTGACGAGGGCGTGGGTGACGGTCTTCCTGGTGTCGGTGGGGATCCAGCGGAAGATCTTGCGGAGCATGCGGAGGGTGTTGAAACATGCCGAGGTCACCGAGTTCACCTTTCTGGTCATGGTGAGGGAAGAGTCCAGGATGAAGCCGAGGTTGCACACGTGGTCGGTGGGTTGGGGAGTGCTGCCTAGGGCGGGGGGCCACCAGGAGTCATCCCATGCGGTGGGAGTGGGGCCGAGGATGAGGACCTCCGTTTTGTCTGTGTTCAGTTTCAGACGGCTGTCTGTCATCCAGTTCGCCACTTCCTTCATTCCTTCATGTAGTCTGGTCCTAGCTGATGTGGGGTTGTTAGTGAGGGATAAGATGAGCTGGGTGTCGTTGGCGTATGATATAAGGTCAAGTCCGTGTTTGCGTGCGATGTTCGCCAGGGGGGTCATGTAGACGTTGAAGAGAGTGGGGCTGAGGGAGGATCCTTGAGGTACGCCGCAGATGATCTCCGTGGCTGTGGATCTGAAGGAGGGAAGGCGGACTCTCTGAGTCCTTCCGAAGAGGAAGGAGACGATCCATTCCAGGGCCTTGCTTCTGATGCCGGCGTTGCTGAGGCGGCGTATCAGAGTGCGGTGGCAGACCGTGTCGAAGGCTGCAGAGAGGTCCAGGAGTATGAGGGCCACGGTCTCTCCCTTGTCGGTCAGGGCTCTGATGTCGTCCGTTGCTGCGATCAGGGCGGTTTCGGTGCTGTGGTTGGCCCTGAAACCGAACTGTGTGGGGTCAAGGGAGTCGTTGGTTTCCAGGGCGTTGGTGAGTTGAGCGTTGACGATTTTCTCAATCACTTTGGCGGGGAACGGCAGGAGAGAGATGGGCCGGAAGTTTTTGAGTTCGGTGGGGTCTGCTGTAGGTTTCTTTAAGAGGGCGTTGAGCTCTGCGTGTTTCCAGCTCTCCGGGAAGGTGGCGGCGGTGAGGGAGGCGTTGATGACGTCTCGGAGGTGCGGTGCGATGATGTCGTCGGCCTTGTTGTAGATGTGGTGCGGGCAGGGGTCCGATGGGGATCCGGAGTGGATCGAGTTCATTATGCGGGTGGTCTCCTCGGTGGTGGTGGGGTTCCAGGTGAGGATGGTGGTGGTGTCGGTGGCAGGTTCCGGAGGAGGGCTCGTGTCGGCGGTCTGGAAGCTGTTGTATATGTCAGTGATCTTGTGGTGGAAGAAGGTTGCGAGGGAGTCGCAGAGGTCCTGTGAGGGAGGGATGGAGTTTTTTTCTGCTTCCGGGTTAGAGAGCTCTTTGACGATGCCAAATAGTCTGCATTATCTAGACTAGGCTACGGTAATGCCCTTTATGCCGCAGCCCAGCAGAGCATTTTCAAAATACTAAGGAGACTGAAAAATGCAGCAATCAAACTCCTGAAAAATATCAAGAAATGTGAACCAGTCTCAGGGAAGAGCTACACAGGCTCCCTATAAAAGTAAGATTAGCTTTCAAAGAACTCTGTATAGCACATAGATTGCTCAACCATTCAAGGCGTGCTTTCCTAAACGATACAATCTCCTGGTACATCCCTAACAAGCCACTGTGATCAATCACAGCCAGGATAGTGCATGTGCCATTAATTCACCGAGCCTCTTGAGGTGATAGAAGTGTTTTCTTAAGTCACATCTTGGATTTGGAATCAGATTCCATTGCACCTGAGACACCAGCCTAATTTCCGTGCCTTTAGAAAATTGTTAAAAAACCTGGCTGTTCACCCTCCCCCCGTGGGTCAGATATTAGGCTGACTCTGGGACAGCTTTCTCTTCTTCAGGTATAAGGCAGCGTCAAGACGCCCATGGGCATTTGCCAGCTTTACAAAATTGAATTCAAATCCATGAAATCAATAGCCCCATTCTTAAGCACTAAGGAGATTTTAATGTTTTCAGTTTTCGATAATGTATGAGAAGAACTTCTTCCACATGCTTTTGAAATTGTGAGAGATCTTATATGGCAAAACATGTTCAAGAGAATTTTGTAATTAGAATTGCATAGATTGGTGAAACATACCTGCAGTTTCCTAGGCAGATGAAGAGCCAGAAAAAATTTAGATGATACTTGGATGAGCTAATATGAGAGGTAATGCATTATTGGGATTTTGTATGATATTGTTTGGCTTTTCTTTGCTTTCCCCTAATTCCCATTAGAAAACAGGTAAGTGGAAAAAAATGCATACATTAATTAATTGATTGATTAATAAACAAATAAATACATACATTTTGTCCCATTACAGCACAAGGAACATTTGCTCTTTTACTGGCAATTGGTGCAGATCAGTTCAAAACATGATCAGCACAACACTGAGTTAATGTTATGTTATGTTATTTTTAATTTATTGAGCGCACATCTACTCGGAAGTGTCCCGGCGCTAACAACAAACAAGGCGGCCAAGCAGCAGATGTCCATTAAAATAGCAATGTCTTCAGGGATTTTCGAAACAGGTACGGATCACAGATAGCCCTCAAAGCCAAGGGAAGAGAGTTCCACGCAAGGCAGGCTCTGCGGGCAAACAAATTGCCCCCCATACGTACAAGCTTAAATTTGGCGGTCTCCATAAGCAGTAAAGCAGATGACCTCAACTTTCTCCTAGGAATGTAGAAGGAGAATCTGTCCTGCAGATACTTAGGGCCCAAACCATAAAGGGCCTGTTGAACAATGGAGAGCATTTTAAATTTAAGACGAGATTCCACGGGGGGCCAGTGAAGTGTCCGAAGATGGGCCCGAGCACTTTGCCAGGGGGACAGACCGCCCAGGAGTCTGGCTGCCGAGTTTTGGACCACCTGCAGTTTCGAAAGCAGGTAGCCCGGGCAACCTACCAGGAGGGCATTAGCATAATCGAGGCGGGAGAGAAGCAGAGCACGTACCACCGTCTCTCAGTCCCTAGCTGGAAGCAAGGGTAGAAACTTCCTAAGGCTCTTCAGAAGCCCAAAGCAGGTGCCGGCAAGTTTTTTTATGTGCGAGGCAAAGTTCAGATTTTCATCGAACCATACGCCAAGATTTTTGACAGCTCCATTGATTGCCGGAGGACAAGGAAAGCCGGAAGGCCAGAGTCTCGCTCTGAACTCAGCAGGAAAAGAGCCAAAAAGCAGGACCTCCGACTTTGCCTCGTTACATTTCAACTGTGCATTAGCCAGCCACTGAAAGACGGAAGATAGACATTGATGAGGTCTAACCACAGAGCCGTCCACCTTATTCCATGTGAACAGTAACTGGGTATCATCCACGTAGGCCATCACTTTAGCCCCCAGAGACTCCGCCAGAAAAACAAGCGGAGTCAAATAGATGTTAAAAAGCAGAGGGCTAAGTGATGACCCCTGCGGTACCCCCGTGGTAACCCTCAAAGGGACCGAAGCACAAGGAGGAATCCAAACCTGCTGCATCCTACCCTCCAAAAAAGAGCTGATCCAAAGCAGAGCTTTCCCAGAGACTCCGACGTCAGAGAGGCGGTCGAGGAGCATAGCATGAGGCACCGTGTCGAACGCCGCCGAGAGATCAAGCAGTATCAATGCTGCTCTCCCACCGGCGTCCAAGCACTCTCGAATGGATTCCGAAACCTCCAGCAACGCGGATTCGGTACTGTAGGAGGCACGGAAGCCAGACTGCGCCGGATGAAGGACGCCTGCCACCTCGACAAAATTGGTCAGTTGGAACGTGACCGCCTTCTCGCAGACTTTAGCCAGACTAGGCAAAAGCGAGATAGGTCGGTAATTTTCGGGGAGCAGCGGATCAAGGGATGGCTTTTTAAGCAGTGGCAAAATTAAAGCATGTTTCCATGCCCTGGGAACATGTGCTTTCCTAAGTGATTAGTTGACCAAGAAATTAACCTCAGAGTTTACGGTATCTGCCACGTCCGAGAGTAATCTGGCCGCGCATGGATCATTTGGCGAGCCAGACTTGAGGGCTCTGAGAATTTTGAGGGAGTTGGACAAGTCAATCGGACAGAACTCTGAGAAGACCCTGGTCGAAGAAGCCCTGGGCAGGAAGGAAATTTGTTCAGGACTAGTCGACTTCATTGAAGGTCGAAATGTCTCCTGAATGCTAATAATTTTGTCCTTGAAAAAAAGATGCCAGAGTGTTACACCAGGCCTCCGAAACAGGGGCCACAGCTACCTGGGCATTAGGAGCCAAGAAGCTCTGCACTATAGAAAAGATCTCTTTAGTGTTGTTATTTGCACCTTCAATACGTGCAGCATAGTACAGGCCCTTGGCCTCCCTAATCGCTCTGTAATAGAGTTTTTGTTTGGATCTAAGAAGCATTTTGTCATGGTGGAGATATCCGCCGATACGCCAAGACCTCTCTGCTACTTTGCAGGTATGCTTAACACTCCTCAACAAAGGAGTGAACCATGGCTTAGAAGGACCCTCTCTTCTCAGCTTAACCGGCCCCGCTATCGACCCCGACGCCACAGCACCTGAAATCCACTCATCGAATTGAGTGACGTTGACTTCTATATCAGTGCCAAAAGTGGGCCGAGAAGCATCAAGTGCGAGACTGAGCTGAGAAGAAACCACCTTCTTTGAAAGGGGCGGGCGTTTACTGAAGGCTGATTTACAAGAATCTTGTAATGCCCAGGAAAAAAAAATAGGGAAATGATCTGACCAAGCCACAGGACGCGGCTTCATGACCGAGGTAGGGAAATTAGTGGCAATCATATCAAGAGTGTGCCCAGCCTGATGAGTTGGGAACAGGACCATTTGAGAAAGGTTAACAAGATGAAGTGCGTCAGAAAAAGCAACAGAATCTGCCTCTTCGCTACAGTCAAGGTGGATATTAACGTCCCCAAGGAGAACAAACTTTGAAAACCTCAAAGCGCGCTCAGCCAAAGCCTCGCCAAAGGATGCCAAAAATTTCACAGCAGAGCCAGGGGGGCGGTATATCAGAGAACCACCAAGAGTAAATTGGGCCGATAGTTGGAGATTGAAGTGCAAGACCTCACAATTGCCCCAAAGAGTAGAAGATTCACTCCGAAAAGTCCAATTATCTCTGTACCAAATGGCCAGGCCACCCCCTCTGCCAGAACAGCGATCCACCCGGTGGACTTTGAAACCCAGGGGAGTAGCCATATGGACTAAGGGATTAGAAGAGGGATCAAGCCAAGTCTCGGTCACAAACAAGATGTCAAGTTTGTTATCAGTGAGTAAGTCAAAAACCTCCAAATGATGTTTGTTCACGGATCTGGCATTAATGAGGCAGGCGCAGATGGAAACTGCACATAAAGTACTGTCCACTGAGCCAGATGGAGTGAGCTCAGGCGAAAAATGAAAAGCACATCTATCACAGACATAGTCTGAATAGGGGAGGACGAAACAGACCTTGTCAGTAGGGCACCGGGGTGGCTGTAAGGATTTGAGCCACTCAGACGACAGGATGACTGGCTCGATGGTGGGACGGGCAGAGTGGCATGCCCTATGCCCTGACAGTGCGCTGACGGGCGCAGACGGGCTTGCCTTAAGCGCGCCTTCGGCGCGCTGTCGGCGCGCCCGCTGCGCTCGTCCGCTGCGCTTCCTGGGCGTCATCTTACATAACCAGTGTGGCTGGACCCGGGGGAACAGCGTGTAACAACTAGAGTGCTAACCGCGCACAACGCGCGACGCACTCAAGATGGCCACTGAAATGCCCACGAAGATTCCCCTATCGATCGCTGAAGGCGGTTTGTTTCCCCACAGTTCCCTCAGTGCAAATTCACACTAATAAAAAATTCTGCCCTCCTTGAATTCCCTCGATAGTAAAGCAAATTCCCACAAATAATATTTTTTCCCCTCCTTGAATTCCCTCGATAATACAACAGTCAGAGCACAAAATCACAACAATACAACAGTACAATTTTAAAAAGAACATCGGAGAAGAGCAGCCTTACTGAAGTTAATGGTAAGTAGAATCAATTACCAACGTTTGAGAAGCCACGTACCAACACACGTTTGTTTACCCCAGACTAAACAAAATTACTTCTGTTTTTTAGGGAATTTGGAAAAGCTTGTTGTCCTGGCTGGATATAAAGAACCTAGCAGCTGATGTGTTCCTTGACTGCATGCACAATGTGTAACTTCATGCCAAGCAAATGTAAGTGTTCCAGTGATTAGTCAGTGCACATGTCATTCTGAAATCGATTGTTAGTAGAATAAGTGGTACAAAATTGCCAGTTCCTAGTCATATGCGCTCAGCCCACGATATGGTCATGGAGACCTCAAATACCGCTGTCCCCGTCTGACCAGGATGTATATGGGGTCCAGGGCTGATTGTTAGTGTGTATGGTATGAGTGAGAATGAATGTGGACACAGTTGAGTGATTTGCTTTGCTGGTATGAATTCAGGGGTGCCTCACATATTTGTGTTTTGTCTTGTTTAAAGTAATACGTCAATGTTTTTTGTATTAATGAAATGTAGAAAAATGAACAGTATGAAAAAAGATTTTGTAATAATATGTATGTCTTTTAAGGAAGTGATTTTTTATTCACTTTTTGCTATTATTGATGAAAACAAGAATACAACATTTAACAGAACTAATAAAAATATCTTTTTGATATAATGTTGGTGTTGAGTAAAATGTCTGACAAAATGTTTATTTTCTAAAATGAGCCCGTAGGAGCAGATTTTGCCCTAATATCAAAGAAATAGAGGTCAAGTGGGATGTTGTACAATAGTATTTTTGCTGCAGTTGTTCCCCCTTTTCTCCCAGACCTTACTTACTTTTAGAGGGGGCCCCTTCTACAGAACAACATTGCCAGTTCACCAGAGCAAGTCTTTCTCAGTCCCCTCTGCTCTGCTCTATACATAATCTGGAGCTAAATAAATAATGATCTGGTTTTATAGGTAACATTGTTAGTAGCCCAGCAGTGGGAGCTCTCATGATTGGCTGAGAGAACCCTTCACTGTAAAATTATAGGAGAAAAAGAAAACCTGCTTTACTTTCTATCACTAACTCTTTTGAAATTGACATTTCTTTCATAGATCATAAAAAAGAGGTAGGAAAAAAGTAGAGACCTTGGCTGAAACAAATGTATCTGAATAAACCTTTCTCGAATTAACAATCATTCCTATCTATGGTTATAAACATGAAAATAATGATGTCATCCGGCCTTCAAAACAAGTGATAATACAAAGTAGAAAAAATACATTACAAACGACGTAATAGGCATGAAGATAAACTCTTGATTCAGAAGAAAATTTAAGAGGTGAAGTGACTAAATGTTTCCAATTGTTTGCAATATCCAAACCAAAACTGTGTGTGTTTAAAAGAAATAATGTTGATGATCTTTCAATTACAGTTTTTCAATGATGTCCATATGCTGTATTATGCTTATTCTATTAGCCTATTTTCTTACTGAATCAAATGTTTATACTTTTTGCATGAAAGTCACTGACTATTTTGAAGCATGCAATATTGTGTTCAAATCCATATTAATTCGCTGTTCTGTGCTGAACACAATGAAACGTTATTCACATTCTTTGAAAATATTTTTTAAATAAGTACTGTGTATTTTGCTCTCATTCAAGGTAAGTTTAAAATGCCAGGCCAAAAAAAAAAAGTTGTGCTAAGGTACAGTTATAGTTCATTTATTCTGGAAAGGAAGTGATGGAATGGAAGCAATCTTTAAATTCTGGTAGAAGTAAATCTAAATTGGAAAAACATAAAAGCAAGTCAGTGGTAAATAACGAATTAATCATTCCAACCTGGGCAATAGTAAACTCTTGTGCCACCTCTCCCCAAAGTTTGCTGTCACTCTCCAGGAGAGATAGTTGTGCTGGCTCAGATTTCCTGCGGGGACCAGGACAAGCTGGTAGTGCTTTTGTATCAGCGAGTCTGTAAAGGGCATTGTATGTGCTACGAAATCGCAGATTATGTTCACCTTAAAAAACTCGAAGATGATGTGAAATTAGTGCATTTTAGTGTTTATGACGAGGCTCCGAGAATCTTCCGTGAAGGGAGTGATTTCTGGTTAAGACCGCTGGCAGTGATGGACATGCAGCAGAGAGAATAGACAGTTTGTCATGGAGAAGAGTATGGCTGCAATGTTAAATGGAGAGAAGAGGCAGGGTTCATTCTGTCAATGAGGGTTACACAGATAACTATGGGGCATATTTACAAGCTGCCGATAAAAA
Source organism: Triturus cristatus (assembly GCF_964204655.1). Taxonomy (NCBI): domain Eukaryota; kingdom Metazoa; phylum Chordata; class Amphibia; order Caudata; family Salamandridae; genus Triturus; species Triturus cristatus. The sequence continues at coordinate 542,845,538 of NC_140593.1, forward strand.
ATTATCATTGCTTTTGCAGCCGTTTTCGGCCGAAAAGCGGCGATAATTTTATCACCTAATTAGCAAGGCTACGCTAACGCTTGAAACCTTGCTTTAGCGTCGGGATTCCTAGCGCCCAGCTTTGCATCTCTAATGAGATGCAAAGTGGGCGTTCCTGACCTAACATGACAGGAGAAATGTCGCTATGCGACATTTCTCCTATCATCAAGCCCTCGCTATGAAGCATAGCGGCAGGAAAAGTAGCGATAACCCCTGTTATCGCGACTTTCCTTACGCCTGCTTCAGGACTGACTTAGCTATGATATCCTATGGAAGGTGGATATCATGGTTAAGTTTGTGAGTCCCTATCAGCAAGCTAACGCCACACTACGTGAGATTATCGCTGGATTTCTAGCGATAATCTCCCGTTAGGCAGTTAGCGCTAGGATTTTTATCGCTGAGGAGATAAGCATTGCTAATAGCACGCTATCTCAGCGATAAAAATCCACGTTACCCGGCGATAATTATCCTCACGCTGAGAGCGCTGAGCAATAATTATCGCCGGTTGTTGCTGATATGCCCCTATGTTTTAGAAATTGGATAAAACCAAAGGGTGGTGGTGGAGGTTTATATGAGGCATGGAAAGGGAAGGAGAAAATATTATGATGTTTTTATTGTACTGCAAGGTCCCTAAATGTAAAGAACCACTGTGGCTGTTTGTAGCTTTTGAGTATAGAGACAATTTGACACGATCCGAAAGTGGTCCTTTTTTGGCTCATTAATTCGAGCCACACCTAATCAAATCGTTTTTTTATATTTGCATCCCAAAATTATTTGTGCTACTGAGGGTCTGAAAGTGTGTCCCTATCACCCAGAATTAAGTGCACTCATATTTGTATTTGAAGGATTAAAAACGGTAGAGATAGGTAAGAATTTATTAATAAGTGAATTACTTTAATTTTGGCGTGGATAACCCAAGAGCAACTCAAACTCGACTAGCAGGACCTTTTATCTGTAAAGCCTGATATGTCTACCCATGGACAATATACTTGTATACTCCTACCACCATTTATGATCGTTTTTGCAGTACTTTGTTGCCTTCTCTTATAGGTGACAAATTCATGAAAACAATTGTCTTCTGAGATATCTTACAGCCTTCTTCTGCGGCTGAATTGTTATGGGCTGCAACAGTGATTCCGAGTCTCTGAACTGGTGACCAGGAAATTGAGCACCACCTTTTGCATTGACTGAACTGCATAAGCAATTAAGATGTAAATTACTGTGAATGTTTAACAAGTATGTAAAGAAGAAGATTACATAAGAAAAAAACGACTGAACGTTCTGGATGTGATCCTTCTTGGAAAAAATATATAAAGCATATTAAAGGTGTATTAACACACACCCAGTTAATTTCCAAATTAAGGCAGCACCCCAGTGCTGAACTTACAAATGCCTCTTAAGAGAGAGCACACATTTTCTGGTTTAAATCAATGGGGCCAGGGTAGAAACTAAAATTATTTTATCTGCCCAGAGGCACAGCTTGGGCATACTTGAACAGCTTCCCCCTACTTTTTCATTAGCCCCGAGAATACAATATCATAAATGCCTTACCCTAAATTACTGGAACTTGTTCCACAACATGGGAATCTGTGTCTTAACCAGGCATGTAATACATCAAGGGTAAGTTGACTTGCTAACCTTTTATTGGATGATTCCATTTTAGCCTGAAATACATTTTGATAGGCTTGTGCATTAATTTTGCTCTTTGGAAGTCTAACATTCGCCTGGTTACAGAGTTACGCTCCAAGGATGTACCTAGCATCCAAGGATTTAAGGTAGTTTCAACAACCTGTACTTTGGCCATGATAGGCCCTCACAAGTTCACACCACAGATCACTTGAAAATTAAAATGTATATATCTGGGTTAATCCCATAGCATAACCGAAATATACCTGTTCAAGTCTGTGGACCACTGACACCAATCAAACCTCCAGTCTAACTTTAATTTGCCTGGTTCCAGAATTACACTTCAAGAATGTACCTGGCATCCAAGGATTTGAGGTAGTTTCAAAAAATGTGGCAATGGGAGGCTCTAACAAGTTCTCACTACAGATTGTTTGAAAAGTAAAGTGTACATTTCATGGTTAATCCTGAAATAAAATGTATAAAGCCTGTGGGTAACTGACGCCAAGCTGACCTGCAGTCTTACTAAAAATTGAAAGGTGGATCTTCCAACACCAAACCTCCTGCAAAACGTGCTTGTTTTAACAACATCAAAGCGAGAGTGCTTTAATTTCAGAGTGCCAGTAACCCCATTGTTATGCAACAAGTGGATTTTTGGTTTTTAATAACATATTAAAAGATCGCCTCTCATGTGAAAATAAAATTATCCCTCAGGACACCCTAGAGTTTTTTAAATCTAGTCCCACCCAATAACCTAAGAGTTCCCTTAGATACCAAGGTTGAGCCCCTCTAGATAATCTAGATTTCTGGGTGAGGACTCTATGATGAAGCATGCCACTTGGAATTTCAGTGGGTGAGAGTTATTTTAATGCCATCGGGTGATTGCTTTCGCTGGTATGGAAAGCTAGGCCACCCTCAGTAGGGGTGCACTCTTGTTGTTCTTGTATGGAGACACAAAAACCGCAAGAATGGTTTCCTTGGCAAATGTTTAAAACCTTAAACGTCTAACACTAAAGAACAGAATTTGTTACTCAGCTGTAAGAAATTAAACTGTGTATTTAATTACTGTAAAATCATATCAGTTGGACAACAACATATGTAATAGGTGCTCCATTAAATGACAGTGAGAATGTATGGTGCATTACTGCTCATCACAAAGAACAATCCATCAACATTGCTGACTGTTTAGTGAAAATATTTCTCAGCTGGATGACTCAAATTCAACTACATATTGAGTACTACATTATTTGACAGTCAACATGGTAATACATCTATGTTTCGACAAATTGGACAACTGAAATGTGGGTCTTCATCAGGACAAAAATAGAGGAAGTAACCTGAAGAAAAAAAAAATATGCTGTCAATCACGAATATTAATGCAGCCAAAGAAGTATAGTGATCCAAATCATACCTGCAACCAACACCAAAGATGACATTTGCGTGATATGGTGTCCCTACAACTTAATTGATATTGGACAGACAACCCAAAAGGTTAGCCACATTCTGCAGCACAGAATCAAATGCAAGGTCATAGGAGCGCCATTATTGGAACACTACCAACAATTATAACACACAGGCGATGGAATCTGGTGGCAAGTGATTGAACATGTACACCATAATCAAACAGGAGAGGACATAAAAATGTGCAACTAAGAAAGGAGCTGAGATGGATTGACACCATAGACTCTACTGGTAATGTACTAAATAGCATTGCAGACATGAGACAAGCTGCACGTTTTCAATCACGTTTTCAATCATGGAATTATTCTCTACTTGATGCCATTTTATGTACTGCCATTTTACGATAGTCTAGATCAGTGCACTTCAAACTCTGTAATGCCAAGCCCCCTAGAGCGAACTGTTTTTGCATCTGCCACCCCGCACTTCAAACTGAAGTGCGTGAAATGAATACATTTTTGGGGACACAGAAGGTGTACATGCGGAGGCTTATTCAAGTGCACTGTGTAGTGTGATTGTACTGGGTCATGAGGTGTGAAGAAGGAAGCATTTCCTTTTCCCACTTCACTCCAGGTTCCTGCAGCCCTTTCTCACTCCCTACTCCTTTATTGTTTCCGTCAGCCCTGCACAATCTTCTGCTTACTCCCCACCCCCTAACTTCTTCAGCTTTCCCTCCCTCTTGTCACATGCTAACCCTCTCGGCTCTTGCAGCACACCCACCCTCCATGACATACTGTTCAAAACACGCTCATTTACAGAGTGCCACCTTGACAGGGCTCATTTTCGCTCTTCAAACAGGCAAAATCTCGCACATTACGTAACTAGGATCATTCTCTCTGAAATCCTTCCTCGAATGAAAAAAATGTTTTTTGCAATGTATTTAAATGGGATCACCCTTGAAAATCTCTCAATCTCACCAGACTTGGAGTCTCAAAAGACTGAGGATCCTGTAGCACTTACTCCTTCTGCTGTCCTGAAGCTTTCTTGGCTCCATACTGTCCCACTGTTCCCCTGGTCTATGGTCCCGCAGAACTCTCTTCCTCCAAAGATTTAGGAACTCACCCTTGCTCCTGACCTATTCAATTTTGAACACCCGTGTATTCTCCCACCAGAATGTGTTATCACCCCACTATGCATTGGCTATTGCAGAGCATCCTTCCTTAAATCTCCAGCAGTGTACCATTCCTTGAGACTCCGGCAGTTCTCCCTTACTACACAGTTTGCTCCCTCTTGGCACCATTTCTCTCCTTCCCTGTGACACCCACAATACTTTTTGCTCCAGGACACTACTCTCCTCTGCCCTTGGGATGTTCCCCACTACAAACACAAATGCCTCTCAAAAGGAGTCCAAAACTACACTAACACACACAGTGTCACTGCTACATCTATCAACATTTAAGCTTGATGTAGTCTTTTTTTTCTATGGGTAGTAACGTTTGTTTTTTGGACCCACGCTTGTCATGAGACAAGGTGAGTATTTCTCAATTTCTTTAATAGGGGAGCGTGCCCCTCTTCAGAGGATGTCAGGCCCTTCTTAAGGGGGGAGCACCCTACAAGAGTTTATAGTATAAAGAGTGATTCTGTATCCACTCATGTATCCTGTGCTTTGTTATACACATGGATAGTATAGAATTATTGACCTGTGAGAACTGAACACCTTGAGTAAGTCTTTCTTCACTGCCTGTTGTAGTTCACTAATTCTGAATAACCACTTTGTTTTTTATGCACACACAGACTTGAGTAATAATTTACCTCCGATGGTTAAACTTCCTTTTCAGACCACTCAAATACAGATGGTAGGAATTATGGCCTATTGTTTTTTTAGTTGAACCTTTTTTGCTTTTTCTGTAACCGCATGCATGCAACACACTTCGGCAGTCTATTTTAATGAGGCAAATGCAAGCGATTGAACCACTCCTTTGTTCCTCTGCAGCTACATGTCACAGCTGCAGCCTGAGTAAGTACTGAGTCAGCCCACTGGATGCATAACTCCCTCAATTTTATGTATAACACTTTCATGATTTCACTTCCTTCATCTTTCATTTAGATTGAAGAAATTGCTGTGAATTGATCTTTCATGATCCTTCTACAATATTTTTGCTTTCTAGCATTGTTTTTTGTAGTTAAATTATTCTCCTGCTTTTGATTTATTGGAAGAATGTAATATCTTGCAAAATTATTTGCCTTTTGCCATACTTATTTTGTGGGTAAATTCTTCTCCAATTTTTGCTTCTAATTGAAGGATCATTCCATAACAGATTCTGTTTATGACACTTAAATACTGAGAATGATTTCAGAAATATTTTGATTTGTGGTGATTATTTAACTATAACCTATTTAGTCATATGAGCATCTACCATTCTAGTAGATGGCTATTACTCCAATACATGATTAGCCATGTGACACAAAGTATTTACCCTTGGTAATGCATGCACAGTTTAGGCAGCTTTTTGGTGACCATGTACCATTTGAAGGTGTTGCACCTCTTGTTTGTTTGTTTTTCAAGTGTATTTTATGATGTTGTTACTTTTTAATTGTAACTCATTCTTCTATCATGCTATTATTCCAATACATGACACAATAGAGGAGGCGTAGTAGGTTTCATAATGACAAGAGCATGTTCTGACATGTGTGTACTCTCTACGAGTTTCAAATACCATGTTTGGCTCATATTATGCTATTTAATATCCCCAAATTTTGAATCTAGATATAGAGTTCACACACATGATTTTTACTTCACAGTGAGGTAAGACATCACAGATTAGATTTGGACAACTATACATAATTGGGTGCATACACATAACTAATGGACTGTTCTATTTTTTAATTCTTTAGTTTGCTTTCTCTATTTTTGTCCTGATGAACATCTACATTTAATTTGCTCAATCGGGCAACACTTAGACATATTACCTTGTTGGCTGTCAAATAATGTAACACCCACCATGTCCTAGAATCTTGAGTCATCCTGGAAATTGCTTAACTACTCAACCAACAGTGTTGGTAGGCTATTCTGTGTAATTAGCATTAGAGCAGCTATATAATTACCATTTTAACTAATCACTCTCACTGTGCCTTTTAATGGAGCACCCCTTACATTTCTGTTGTTTAATTGATATGATTTTACAGTATTTAAACATGCAATATAATCTCTTTCAGTTGAGTAATACATTCTGTTCTTTTGGTTTAGAAGTTTAACCTTTTTAATTGTTTCCCAAATGAACAATTGTTGCTGTTTGTATGTTTTGACCAAGGTTCTCATGGATCCCGGGTGTTCAGTGGTATTTTATGGGATTGGTGAAATGTCACCACAGAGTCCTGCTGTCATTGGTTGGTTACTGACAAAGCCACAGTGGCATTTGTTGACCTTTGGCATAGCCGCTCTAGGATTAGTTGTTGTTTGCTAGCTCATTTTGTGAAGTTTTTAGATTATTTTGAGTGAGAATAATGTGTGCTGCCTTGAAAAGGAATAAAGACCCTAGCATACCTGATATGAAAGGACAGAAAATACCTGCAGAGTGTTCTACTGCATGCAAGATGTTAAGGACTGTTGTGCTCTCTATTATGTACCTGGATTTACGACTGGCATGAATACACATCTGGTGACAAGGGCTTGCATTTTCCTTTAGAGGGTCCCTTTAACATTAGAAAGCTAGGTTTCTTGAATCAATCAATGAATCAAATGAAGCTGACAACTAGACCTACACGGTTTGAGGCATTGAATAAATGGGATGGAATGGCTACAGAGAAGGAGAGAAAGAAATTGAAGAAGTAGGTAAAGGGTTCATTTAGACAGTGACTAGAAGGTGAGTGGGACAATCACGAGAGATGCTGAAGGGAGGATTTGGTAAAAGGAGTGAGAGTTTTTCCTACAATAGTAAAAAAAATTACAGACAGAATGATATCAGGGAGAGAGAACAGGAATTGAATGGGGGTATAACTTGTTAAATGATCTTTTGAATTCTAGACCTCTTCCATGCACTGATGGGATCCAGAGTCAAGTACAGATACAGGGGCTCACGGTGCTTGGTATAGGTGCAGCAGGAGAGGGTACAAGTATATATGCACAAGGATTGTCACACCTTGCAGTAGTGGGTGCATCAATGAGTGTCCCACCTGAGAATACATTGGCAATTTTGTCAAGTACTGGCAGAGATGTAACTGTCGGTTTTCCAGTTTCAGATGATAGGTATGTTACCGATTCTGCTGCGTCTCCTACAGAAAGAGATATTAATAATGGGCATTTAAAAAGATGTAATATGGAGAAAGTTTACAGGGGACAATACATATGAACAGACTGATATCACAAAGTGACGATAAAATGAGATATTTGATCAGGGAAGCAGCAAGATGTGCAAATGTGGCACATAAGCATGAAGAACTAGCTGATAAATATATTGTGTCGTTGACAACAGTAGAAGGAGGAATGTGCAGAGAAATGACAACATTGATTTGGCAAATGGGGAAATAAAAGAGTTGGGATTGGGGACTTTATGAGCTCAAATTAAGGATCTTGTTGAATAAATATATGACTTGAGGGATTTAAAAAGAATATCGAGAACGATTCTGAGTTAGAGGCAGGTGCATTATTTCATGTGTAAGTCGTACATGGAGAAATATGTACATGTGCAGTGGAAAAGAGGTGATCTTTATGCCTTTACAAGAAAATAGTTCAAAATTTCAAGTTGAACCTAAGAAATGATACAAAGATGTTAACAGATTGACAACAATTTCAAAAATGCTTTGGACTGATTTGAGCACACAGTTTGTTGATCCTAGTGATTTATGGACTGAACGTAAGTTTGCTGTTGATTGGCCAATTAAGAAGCCAGTTAGAATTGCAGGTAATAATGCTCAGTCTGAGGTGGTTCTTGCTAAGTATAAATCAGTTTTAGAACATTTGAAAAAAATGTGCCTGAAGAGGAAATTCACTGAGCAAAGATATTGAGATTTACACAGGAGCTAAAACACTTGGTACATCCTTGCTGTGAGAGGCTTATGCAGATATTAAAGAAACACAGCAGAGTTGAAGATCTCGACAATGAAGGTGTGAGCAGTTATGTATCTCTCTTTGTTATGGGTTTGCATGCTGAGCTTATTTAGCATATTCAGCACAGTGTAATGTGTTTGCAGACTAAGGGTTTCGATGAGATCATGAAGTATAGCAAATACAGTAGTAATTGGCTTAACAGAAGCAGAAAAGGATTAATTATAAGTTGGTGGTTGCACAGACAAAGCAGTCTCAAAGAAATTATAAAAATCAAAATATGGGCTCTCATTTGGGTGTTATGTCATTTGACAATCTCAGAATGAATTTGATGGAAGCTGTGAAAATGGTAAATGAGATGGTACAGAAGCAGCTCATAAAAAAGAAGCTGTTAATAATTCTGAAAAGAATGCAAATATTGGTTTGCTGAAGAAGAGAACTGCTTGTAATTTTTGCAGTAAATTTGGGCATTGGAAGAGTAAGTGCAGACAGAATCCAGATCAGATTCAGAATTATTGTTTTCCCCAGACCCAGTGAATTATGAATCATTTGCAGACGGCCCAACCAACTTCTGTGTAGAATCTTCAAAATCAAAGGCAGTTCCATGTGAACATATCCATTGCTTCGGAGATGTAGAAAAACATGAGAAACATAACGCCTTCAGTTCAGGATACCAGCAGAATCCACTGATTCTGAATAATATATTCCCTCAGGTTTTCACAGAGACTAAATTTCAATTATGGTGCCTGAGAGGGGAGGATTGCTTACTTGGTGCAGGCATAGAGATAGAACAAAGTGGCCCTTATGTAGATGGTGAGATAACGGTGAGAGGGATTGCCACCCTGTGTTATTTTTTATAGACACGTGAGGTAGATGCTCCACAGTTCTTTCTGTGAAGTTTCTAAACCTACCTCTCTCACTAAGAGAAGCCAAAGTTGTATGCATTCGAAATAAACAGATTTTAAACCACGTCCCAAAAGCTGTTCCTGTTAAAATAGGATCAATGGAGAATAAGCATCAGTTCATTTTGTGGTATTGAAGTGCTGTTTATTTATTGGGCAGAGACTTGCTTTGGAAAACAAATTGTGTTATTTATTTGACACTGGATTGTGTTGCAATCAAAACCCAATATGAAGACTCAGGGCCACATTTATCAAATATTCACACAAAGCAACACAGCAAGACACCTTCCTGGACTGTGCTGCATGAAAGGGAGAGAGCAGGAATGCCCGATATTTAATATTATATACAGTACTTGGAGTCAGCACATGACAAAGAGTTGTACTACAGCATATGAGCAAGTCATACTGGCAGCTGAGAAGATCTCTATCAAAATATATAGTTTTCTGAATCCTGCAATGCTGCTTCCTGTTTCAGTTTGCAATGAAGAGGAAGACAGGAGTGATCATTATAATGAACCTGAGCATGTCTGCAGAAATGTCAAAGGGTTATGTGTCAAACCAAGACAAGACATCAACTAAATGCCCTTTGATTTGATCTGATTTTCTTTGGTGATGGTATTTGTTTGAAAGACCATTGTGGAGAATTGAAGGCTGCCTGTGCAGTATGCTCCATTTCTGAAATTCTTGAGGCATCATACCTGTGTAATGTAATTTCAGCACAAGTGGCAGAGTTGTTTGCTCTGACAAGAGTTTGCTGCCTTGCAGAAGATTTCAATGTGACACACCATGTCATGATCCTGTTTCATGCGCTTCTCCCACGAGCTACAGCAGGCTTATTTTTATGTACATAAGTTGGACCCCCTCCCCGAATATGATGGTATTCTGTGCCTTAGATTCTGTATAACTATGTTATTGTCAAGCACATTATGTTGATAACAGTGATATCATTCCCTGATGACAGTGATAGGAATCCTTTATGTGGCAAATTTATATGGCCTTTCCCTGATGGCATTTAGCGGGTACTGTGAAAAACAATTGTAAATTCCTTACCTTTTGCAGCCACATGGATAATGGCTGCACATGAACATAAAGCACGCTAAAAATATGCGTTTCGTATGGAATTGTAAATGTCTGACAGGAGGTTGTGGCAATGAAGCTATTTAAACCGCGTCGACTAGCACACTATGTTTGGCCTTGTCTGCTTCTGCTCACCTATGCTCTGGACCCAATTGCTTCACCGCACCTTCCAGGAACTCTTCACGCTCAGCAGCAGGGTCTTCTTAACAGTTTGCTCTCTGTCTTGTGCTCCATTGGCTCAGCGATTCCCTGTAACCATATACTGCTGTCAGCAGGTCTTGCAAAAAAAACAAAGAAAAAGGAATTTTGCCATCGCGTCTTGAGGCTGCCATTTTGAACAGCAAAGACAAGATAAGATAAAGGCAATTCCTTGTGTTACTGCGCTCCTAATTCAGTGCAGTTAATGGACAGCCATACTGCTGGCAGACTCCTTGCTTGACTTTCTAACCCTATAAACTTTTAACACTTGAAGTGTGAACCATGTTATTTATATTTGATTGCTAAGCAGTGTGTTTCATTGTTGACAATGGTGGCAGTGTATGTCTGCTTAAACTGAGTACATTCCTGCCTTTTGATCAGGCAAAGAACATTCTATGTGTATCTGCACATTACAACTTTGTTGGAGGAGTTAATGATAATTAAATGTACATTGGAGGAATTGGTATGTCCCTGTCCAGGAAAGAACAGTTGAATTGTGCTAAGGTATTTATCCATATTATTGTGTTGCCTTAAGGTATTTGTATGCACTAAATGTACCTGTCTACACAGATTCCAGTCAACCTTGAACATATATCAATGTACATACTATTGAGAGCCTGACTTAGATCCATAATGCTCATGCACTCCAATGTATCATGTTACCCACCACTCAACCCAATGTGGTTCCACACACTCCAGTGTATCCTGTTAACTGCCACGCAACACAACGTGGTTCCCCGAAGAAGAGACGGTTAATTTTCTCTCTCTCTCTCTCTCTCTCTCTCTCTCTCTCTCTCTTTTTTTACTACCAAGGTTAGTTCTCAGAGCGATTTGGGTCAGTTCGTCACCCCATCGGAACTACCTAGAGTTTCAGGTGAGTGGCTTGTAACACTATACAGACAGACAGTATGGTTTTGGAGTGGTTCATGACTTTGGGCAGTTGTATTCCCAAAGGGGTTTTATGACATCCTCTGGAACTCTCATGAGGAATAGTCATGGTCATGCTTGAAAATAGATATACGAACCAAGGAGTGAGATACTGTGCACTTGAGAATGAAACTGCAAGCCAAGTCCAAATGAACAAATTCATATTTAGAGACAGAACCAAATGAATGCAGAAAATTTACATATTTGCTTGCTAAATCCAATACAGATTTCTTTGAGCGAATTCTCCAAGAGGAAGTGCCAAAGTATGCGAAAAGAAGGCAGGAAATGTTGGGTTTTAAAAAGATTTACTAAGATGCATGGATCACTCCTGGGTAAAACAATTTCTAACCATGTATTTCCTGTCCAGAAGCTTGGATGGTCAATGATGTGGCAAGGAATGTCATCACCAGAATTTCTATGAGGATTGGTTTAATAAAAAATTCAGAAATGTTGCATAAGATTTATGTCAGAGGTTTCTCATTTGTTAGAGAAATAATCAGGGAAAGAAGACAATAGTTCACTTGAACTACTTTGACAAGGGGTAGTCAAGGATCATCTTCTAGCTCACTGTGCCCCATTCATTCATCATAGTTTGAAATTGTTCATGTAACTACTTTGTACTGCCATCTCAGGATGGCATTAGCATGGAGTGGACAGCATCAATATTCATGTAGTGAGATGATGCTAAGGCAATATGCGGTTTAATAATCATGTGCTCTGATATGCTAAAAACGCAACACATTTGATAATACCACAATGATTTATCAGTGTTAATGGTATCAAATGTGTATATGAACTCTCATTTGTGGGGTAAACCAGATTCTTCTCAATGTACTTGGGATGCTGCCCATTTCTCTGTTGATTTTCCTGCTCAGATGAGACTTGTTACTACTCTGCAGCTCTTTATTTGCTGAGAGGTCAAAGAGGTCATGCTAACTTTGTACCACCGTTCGTTTTACACTTTTGTCATAAATCTTTCAAATGTATTCTTCTGATATGGGACTCAATTATTGAGTGGGCCCTTACTTGAATTACTATATTTTTGATATGTTGGGAGGTGCCTTTCCTCTGGAACATATTGCCTCATGAAATTGAGGTTTAACACAGTCTTCAATTTATCAACCCATGAGTGAGATGTTGAGGCACACAAGTGAGGCACCATTTTTACCGGGAGACCTGGGGGAACGCTGGGTGGTGGTAAATTTGTGTGAGCCCGGTGATACCACAACTTTCCCACAACAAAATGTGTGAAAAAAGTGATTTTTTCAGCTAAAATTGAGGTTTGCAGGGGATTCTGGGTAAGGAAACGTTGAGGGATCCACACAAGCCATACCTCCCTGGAAGCCCCCGGGTGTCTAGTTTTCATAAATGTATGGGTTTGGTAGGTTTCCCTAGATGGCCGCCGAGCACCGGGCCAAAAACCCAGGTGACCCCTCTTGCAAAACCAGGTGGTTTTGAGATAGGCAATTTTGATGTCGCCTCACTACGTTTTGGGCCCTTGCCTGTCGCTGGTACTTGGGCCTCCCATACAAGTGAGGCACCATTTTTACCACTAGACCTAGGGGAACACTGGGTGGTGGTAAATTTGTGTGAGCCCGGTGATGCCACAACTTTCCAACACAAAAATATGTGAAAAAAGTGTTTTTTTCAGCTAAAATTGAGGTTTGCAGGGGATTCTGGGTAAGGAAACGTTGGGGGATCCATCCAAGCCATACCTCCCTGGAAGCCCCTGGGTGTCTAGTTTTCAGAAATGTGTGGGTGTGGTAGGTTTCCCTATGTGATGGCTGCGCTAGGGCCCTAAATCCACAGGTAGGCATATTGCTAAAAACAACTCTGTGCCTAGTTGACTTTCTGCCACCCGGGGGGGGGGGCAGAAACACTGTGGCTATTTTTTTGGGGGTGGGCATTGGTATGCCCATTCTGGGCAGCCCCCACCCCCACACATAAAAAAAGCCAGTGTAATCGTTGGCGTCCAGTGGGCTTTTTACCCCCCAAGGGGGGCAGATTGAGGGCTACTGCCCCTATCTGTCCCCCGGGGGGGCAGAAAGTTCACTAGATGCCAGGGATTTTTTTGGGCATATTTGAATTAGGGTGGGGGCTGTTCAAAACGGACATGCCAATGCCCCCACCCTAATTAAAATTTGCCTAAAAAAATCCCTGGCGTCTAGTGGGCTTTTTGCCCCCCGGAGGGGCAGATTGGGGACTACTGCCCCATCTGTCCCCCAGGGGGGCAGGAAGGCTGTAATTTTTGCGGGGAGGGGGTGGGGGCATGGGCATGGCCGTTTTGGGCAACCCCCACCCTAATTAAAATTTTCCCCAAACAACTCCCTGGCGTCTAGTGGGCTTTTTGCCCCCCCGGTGGGGCAGATTGGGGACTAATGCCCCCATCTGCCCCCCAGGGGAGGCAGAAAGTCCACTAGGCACCAGAGAGTTTTATGGGTAAATTTTAATGAGGGTGTGGGTTGCCCAAAACGGGCATGCCAATGTCCCCACCCTAATTAAAATTTTCCCCGAAAAATCTCTGGCGTCTAGTAGGCTTTTTGCCGCCCGGGGGGGCAGATTGGGGGCTACTGCCCCATCTGTCCCCCACGGGGGGCCGGAAGGCTGTAACTTTTGCAGGGAGGGGGTGGGGGCATGGGCATGTCAGTTTTGGCCAACCCCCAAACTAATTAAAATTTGCCCCAAAATAATCCCTGGCGTCTAGTGGGCTTTTTACCCCTCCAACAGGGCAGATTGGGGGCTGATGCCCCCATCTGCCCCCCAGAGGAGGCATAAAGTCCACTAGACGCCAGGGAGTTTTTGGGGCAAATTTTAATTAGGGTGGGGGCTGCCCAAAACGGGTATGCAAATGCCCCCACCCTAATTAAAATTTGCTTTAAAAAGTCCCTGGCGTCTAGTGGGCATTTTGCCCCCCGGGGTGGCAGACTGGGGGCTACTGTCCCATCTACCCCCCAGGGGGGCAGGAAGGCTGTAATTATTGTGGGGGTGGGGGCATGGACATGCCCTTTTTGGGACCCCCCACCCTAATACAAATTTGCCCCAAAAAAATCCCTGGCGTCTAGTGGGCTTTTTGCCACCCCGGTGGGGCAGATTGGCAGCTAAAGCCCCCATCTGCCCCCAGGGGGAGCAGAAAGTCCATTAGATGCCAGGGAGGTTTTTGGGCAAATTTTTGTTAGGTTGGGGGCTGCCCAAAACGGGCATGCCAATGTCCCCACCCTAATTAAAATTTGCCTAAAACATCCCTGGCGTCTAGTGGGCTTTTTGCCCCCCTGGTGGGGCAGATTGGGGGCTACTGCCCCATCTGCCCCACGGGGGAGCAGGAAGGCTGTTATTTTTGTGGGGGAGGGGGGTGGGGGCATGGGCATGCCCGTTTTGGGAGCCCCATCCTAATTCAAATTTGCCCCCAAAAAACTCCCTGGCATCTATTGGGTGTTTTTGCTCCCCGGCAGGGCAGATTGGGGGCTAATGCCCCCATCTGCCCGCCAGGGGGAGCAGAAAGTCCACAAGACACCAGGGAGTTTTTTGGCCAAATTTTATTTAGGGGGGGCTGCCCAAAATGGGCATGGCAATGCCCCCACCCTAATTAAAATTTGGCTAAAATATCCCTGGTGTCTACTGGGCTTTTTGCCCCCGGGGGGGGCAGATTTGGGGCTAATGCCCCCATCTGCCTCCCAGGGAGGGGCAGAAAGGCTGTAATTTTTGCGGAGGGTGGGTGGGGGCATGGGCATGCCCATATTGGGCAGCCCCCACCACAAATTATAAGAAAAAATGAATCCCTGGTGTATAGTGGGCTTTCTGCCCCCCGGGGGGGGCAGATTAGGGGCTACTGCCCCCAACTGCCCCCCAGGGGGGGCAGAAAGGCTGTACATTATGCAGGTGGGGGCATGGACATGCCCTTTATGGGCAGCCCCCACCCTAAAAAACGATGTGCGCAAAGTAAAAATCCCTGGTGTCTAGTGGGATTATTGCCCCCCCGGGGGGCAGATTGGGGGCTACTGCCCCCATCTGCCCCCCAGGGGGGGCAAGAAGACTAAATGACACTAAAAATATTTGGGGGGAGCAAAAGCCCTTGCCTAAGGGGCCGCTCCCCCCTCCCTGGTGTCTAGTGGGTGGATCCCTGCTTGGGGATCGCCCTCCTGGGATACCTCTCCCGTCTTTCTACGTGCCCGGGGGGCTGAGATAGCCCCCTGAGCACATACAAAGTGAAACTGAAATGAGCCTGAAGGCTCATTTCAGTTTCGTTTTCTGTGCAATGAAGACAGCGCGACCTGCGCGCTGATCTTTATTGCACAGAAACCAGGGAGGGGGCCTCGGGAGCTGGGGAAGCTCTTCCCCAGCTCCCAAGGTCAAAGGCATGAAATAGAAATCCCTCTGCTGTCTGCAGCAGAGGGATTTCGTGCCCCTGGCCTCATGACAGAATGGTTCCGTCATGAGCACAGGGGCACCGATGCTCATGAGCATTGAAAGGGTTAAAACCACCAGCAATGATAATATTGGAGTTAGAAAAAGAAGATAACTTTAGGGTAACATTTTGCCAAAATTCTGGGTCAGATTTAACAGGGCCACATGAGTTAAAGAAAGTACTTTTTTTTAAAGATAATAGCATCAACCAAAACCTAACATCCACTCATATCACATTCAGTTGATAAGATCTGAATATGCAATGATTGGTAGCAAAGAATGGCAACACCACATTCACGATTGACAGGGGAGGAAAAAAACCCTGACCAACCCATTGATGTTTAAGTGTAAGCGATTCAACATCATTACAATGTTTTTCCTGCAAAAAAGCAACATGCGTATTAAGTTTTGATAGGTGAGAAAGTACCTTTTGATGTTTGATGGCATGACCTAGACCATGAATGTTCCACAAGGCAACATTAAACATGCTGTAGGGTAAGAACACGAATACAAGAATAGGTACAATGAACTGCAGAACTAATAAAAAAAAAAAAGACACTGATGAATAACAATCAAATAACATTAAAAAAGTCATTAAAAAAAATAATACAAATAAACAAGAACAGAGAAGACACATATATAAGAGAAATAAGATGAGGAAATAAAAAGAAAGGAGAAGAGGATAAAATAATGGGAAGCAAGAGAGGGACGAAAAAGAAAAATAGAAAGGAAAAGATATCAACGAAACAAATCCAGATCTGTAATAAAGAAAATGAAGAATAAGTAAAGGGCATTCTAGCACCAAAAGCATTAACGACAGCAAAGGAAAAGAACAAGAGAGTATGTCACAGAATAGCAATAAGGTCAAAGAAACATGTAGTTAAAGCATAAGTTAAGAACAACCATGCAGTTGAGAATATTTAGAGATATCAAGAATTAATCTTCATAGTCTGGCTTGTAATATTTATCTTCTGTTTAGCTGGATCATGGAAGGAAAGTTAGACTCTTTCATTAAGGGCGGGCGGGGAACTCCACTCTGCGGAGTGTGCGGAGATTTGCCTACGCCGCGTTCCGCGGAGAACGCGGAGTATAGGGCAAACCTCTGACTCCGCAGAGGAGCGGAGTTGGCCAGCCCCCGCTTCCACCTTCCCTATTAAAAATGAATTAAACATTAATAAAAACATGCGCAGTTTTCACAAGATGATCGACCCAAGTAGGAGAGAGAAGGTGAGGAAGAGAAGGAGGGCAGCCTGGGGACGCTGCAGTACAGGAAAGTGTTTATTTTGTTGTTTTTACTAATGTATAAATACATTTTCATAGGGGTGTGGAGGCAGGTGGCAGAGCGGAGTTCCACAGAGTCTGTTCCAAACTCCGTGGCCCTCCGCATAGTCCTGCTCCGCCAGCTCCACCCGGGGTTATTCTTCGTGCGTGATTTTACAGAGGCAAGGATGTAGATACCATAACAAATGTTCAATTGTCTCATTCAAGGTCGAATGGCTAAGAATTGTTTACGCCGAGCATTGGTTGTGCTGGAGATATCTTGTGAGATGAATAAGTTATGACCAGACCAAATAAGGCAACATTTTAGTTTAGCAGCCTTCAACACATGCATTAAGTCAGTAAGTTCTAGAAAGAGCATTTTGATGCCACAAGGTTTAGTGGGGTGAGGTTGAAGATGACCCAAACGATGTGCACGCTGAATATTAAGAGGTTGTGCTGATTGAAGGTGAAGAAGATCACAGAGAAATTTCTTCAGGAAGGCCAACATATCGGGGCATACCAGGTTCTCAGGGAGACCATACAAGTGAATATTATTCCTTCTATTTCACTTTTCAAGGTCTTCGGTGTGTATTTGAGATTTTGAAATTCTTGTTTCAATTATGGTATTTTGGTAGCTATGTCCTGAAGATCCCCAACATGCTGTTCCAATTCAGACATCTTACCCTCCATAACAATCCAACGATCCTCAATTTGCTGCAGTTTTTCATTAGTTTCACACATGAATGGTTGAAGACCACACACCTAATCAAGAATATTATCCAGAACAGGATTAAGAGATGATAAAATTGGAGAAGGAGGGTCATATTTTGATCTTTTTGGTTTTGTACCTGAAGAAGATAGGGTCCATTACGATGGTGGGTGGATCGCCACCACCGGCCTGGCAGTGGCGATCCGCCCGCCAAATGTTCCCAGTTCACCCCCGCCATATTAGTGTGGCGAGGGGCACCACGGCGGACTGAAAGACCGTCCGCCGCTGTCACACTGGTCAGATTGCTGGCCGGGTGGAAAAGGGTCACAATATGGTGGCGGTGCCTTGCAGGCACCGCCATCCAAATTAGGATGAATGCCTTTCCATGGCGGAGACTCCGCCATGGAAAGGCATGCAGGAAATCTCTGCAGGGGCCCATTATGGGCGCCCGGGGGTGGGGGTGTGGGTGGCTGAACTGGGGGGTTCCCATGGTACTCCCCATCATTGCCATGCACAAGGTGGCAGGCACCACGCGGTGCCAGTCACATTGTGCATGGCAATGCACAACATGGGCATTAACATTGCGGCGGGTGCTGCTTACAGCCCCACTCACCGCAATGTTAATGTCGTGGATACGCCCGCCAGTGTGGGGGCGCATCCTAATTTGCCTGGCAGGACAGCCGCAACTTCGGCGGTCGGTCCCGTGCTCCAATACGGTGGCAGGCAGACAAACGTAATAGGCCCCATAGTTTGGATGGTGAATGTAAGTCACTGGCCATCTTGGTGTGATGAATTGAACATCGTGCAATATTTTGGAAAGAACGAATTCTCGCCTTGCACCGAAGAATGATATAATTTGAGTAAGTATAGAAGTGCAAACAGTCAATAAAAGATGATATATATGTAAAGCAGTTCGACTACTGTTATCATTATGACATAGTATTCCTTGTAGTAGCTTTATTTATTAGAGGCTGTTTGGCATCATAAACTGGGGGCCCCTTATTTCTTCCAGAAATAAATAAAGAAGAAAAATAATATATAAATATATATATTTTTTTAAATGAAAATTTTGGGCCGGACTAGAACATAGACATTTCTAGTAAAACATGAGGAGAAATGCCGGATGCCATGCAGACTTGAGGAGGCTGGAGAGCTAAAGCACAAGTGATATGCCAAATAAATCAACATCTGCTCATGTACGATAAGAGATACACCGCCACAGCCCCAGATTAAAAAGATGTGTCTGCAGAATAATACCTTCAGTATGCTGGCATTTTTTTTTACTCACAAGCGACGCCTAATGAAATGGCAACTGCTCATGACCATGAAGTGAAAAACACCACCTTGGCCCCAGAAACTGAAGAATGTACCTCTGGCAATTCCCCTGGCAATATGAAGCCCCAGCCACACAAAGGAGTGGCGGACTTGGTCAGGAGAAGCACAGCATGGGGCAGAAGAGCCCAAATAAAGCAGAAACGTCAGGACTCAGCTGTACGCTGCCACCTCCATCTGATAATTATCTGATGCCTTAAATACAGGCAAGCTCAGAATTCTGACCTGTGCATAAATTGAAGTTTACACAAAGTTTGAAATTAACGGACATACTCGTAATCAGGCCCATAGTTACCTGTGAAGTATAGGTAATCCAGACCCATAAAAATAGGGATCTAGTTTAGAGATAATCATTTTACAGTTTGCACTGTTAGTAGATTGGCGGGCGCTCTCTTGGTTGGCTTAAAAAACCCTTCATTGGGACAATTATGAGTGAAAAAGCAAATGTGCTTTACTTTATATCACTAACTCTTTTGTAATTGCGGTTTCTTTCAGAAACACAGAAAACGAAAGAACTAGTGACCTTGGCTGAAGTAAATGTATCTGAATAAACGCTCTTTGCCTTGATGTTTATTACCCTCAAGAGTTATAAACCTGAAAGAAATTATCCCCACTTCTTTAAGAGCAAGATGTTATAGAAAAGATAGAAAGACATAAGTTGATGCAATTGTTATTGGAGATAAACCCTTGAATAAGACACACATATAGGAGACGAGAAGTTACATACACTTCAAAATGCTTAGAATGTTCAAACAAACACTTTTCCATGTTTAAAAGAAATCTTTCAATTACAGTGTTCAAGGTTTTAAATGCTGCTTTATCCTTGTTCTAATAGAATCTTCTCTTGCTACAGCAAATGTTTACGGTTTGTGCATGAGAGTTACTGATTAATTTGAACTTCGCTTATTGTGTTCAAATTCGTTCTCCTTCTGTCTTATGTTTAACACTTTGCCATGTCAATCACATTATTTCACAATATATTTCATACAAGTACTGTGTATTTTGCCCTCATTCAAGTAGAGATCAAAAGGCAATGTCATAAAACATAAAGCCATGCATCAGTACAGTAAGCTTTATTCATATTTATTCTGCAAAGGAAGTGATGGAATGGAAACGATGTTTAAGGAGTAAAGAAGTAAATCGAATCAGGAAATACCGAATGGTAAAGCCTGTGAAAATCATCTAATTATTCATGGCATTCATTGCAAAAATTAACCATTTTCCCACCTCTCTCCTAAAGTATGCTATTAGAGGCCATTGAGGGAAATTGTTCTGGCTCAAATTATCTGTGGGAGATCATGACACTATGTCTGTGTATGTTTTTGTATGATTGAGGGAGTAAAGTGCTTTCTGAATTCTAAAAGTTATACCTCGTGGACACGTTACAAAAACTCAAGTGTAGCAGTGTACAATGAGTGGACTTTAGTTTTATGAACGACGCTCCAGACATCTTCCATAATACCATAGAAATGAGCTCTGCTACAGAGAACATGTACTCACAAACTGAATTTCCGTAATAGGCCAGGCACATTATCCTATTACTGAATATGCATCAACCCATTGCACCTCCGGAAGACTGCAGACATGAATGTGGTCTATGTGTTGCACTTGTTCTCCTCCTATTCCAAATTTGGGGCTTAAGGAGAATGTTATGCCTCCAATGCATGTCCTTCAAAGTAGTACTGAGTTTATGGTACATCTTAAAGCAAGCCATGAGAGGCACTTGCACAGATGCTGTGTGCACGACCTGCACCAACCCTGGAAACGAAAAGGATGGCCCAATCACCAGCAGAGCAGCATGGTGAGTCAGATAGCCCAGCCACTCCAGAATGGTGTGATGAGCACTCTGACACCTGGCAGAGCTCTATCAATTCTATTTTTTGTGGTTTGTAATGGAGAATATCGTTTTGAAGATATGTTGGATACCAACTACTATATACTTACGTTATGTGCTCAATTTGTGAGAGCCAACAATAATGTATATTAACCTCATAAATATTGTCAAAAATGTTCTATGAGCTGAAATTGTTGGAGAAGGAGAAGGAATGTTGAGTTAGCATGATAGAAACTTTAATTTATTAGACTAATGTAAAATTGCTAATATAAACCTGTTTCAAGCAGGCCTTTCTGCTAATGCTACATCACTAGCTTTTCTTGTGCCGAATGTATACACCAGCAGCCTCATTTACGAGGAATTGCCATAGGGCAGCACCTCAATTATATTTGCTCTACTCCAATTCCCGAATGCATAATATTTTTAAGATATGGTGCATTCCTGTCCTTTCTGCCCGCACCGGTTCAGAATTTGGTGACTAGCGCCAATGCAGGCAGGAAACAGCCTTTACAACACTGTTGTTAAATCGCGTTACGTTTACAACGTATTTGTTACAAAGACTGCGTTGTTACAAGGAGATGCATTTACAACAGAAGTCATTAGATTGACTTGGTGCTCCAACCTAAGGAATAGTATAATTTACTATTCCAACACCTTCCCTACTGTTGCGCAGAGTGGAGTTGGAATAGTAAATTATACTATTCCTAATGTTGTATCGCCATCTAGAGCAAGTCGATCTAATGACTTGCGTTGTAAAGGTATCGCATTCTAACAACAAGGTCATTGTAACGACCGCGTTGTAATGGAACGTGATGTAAAAGCATGCGTTGTAGCTTGCTATATTCATGTAGGCACTCTTGCACCATGGTGCAAGGGTGTCTGCATTGTTGGCAGGAGAGTTATTGTGAAGGAATGGATGCCTTCATGCACAAAACCAATCCCTGGAGGATTTTTCCTCTTCCGATACACATAGAAAGAGGAAAAAATGAGGAGAAATAAAGATATTTGTATTATTTATGTCTCCCGTGATGCCGTTTTGATGCACCTTCTCCAAGTTTACAGATCCTTGTAAATCTGGGAATTTATCACAACCCATGCCTATTGCATGGGAAGACCGACCGCCACACACATGGAACGTCTCCCTGGTGCAGTGTTAGGCAACGCAATGACTTACACTGTGTTGCCTTACACCATATCTACGAAGCCATGAAAAGATGCACAAAGTGGCTTTGCTAGGCTTCGTAGATATGGGTCTCCAATCTGTGCTGCTGGAGAGTCATAAAAAAGTGACTTATAACTAAGCCCCACAGTTCCTAAATCCTGTTCTTCAACCAGTGCATCTTTCCTCAAGGCAACTCATATTGAACACCAGTGAAGCTGCCATTATTGGTTTTCTTTTAGTTACAAAATCTAATTACACCAACCTAATAGATGGATTACAATGGAATGACTTTCAGCGTATTTCTGGTGGAAGGTATTCTTCATCCACATATGTAAGACCTGAACAACATCCCCATCAACCATCAACAGCATAACTGCCCTTACCCTCCAGCAATTCAAAACTGAACACTGATCTCTTAAAAGAGCACTAGCATTCCCCACAAAAAGACCACGTGGATAACCAGACCCCTATAAATGATTAGCTATCATATGCTATTGAGGTTGATTGATTTGTGCCCCAATATTATCCAGCTGGGTGTGCTCTAATTAAGTACCAATGCATGCATACATTCCTAGATGTGAAAACAATCACCCTCCCTCCTACCAGCCAATGCTTCCAAACTTGGGGCCGTATTACACAAAGTGCTCCAGTGGAACAATGGGCCTATACGACTGCTTTGTGCGACCCCGGGGAACTTTGGTATTACAGAAGGGGCCACAGATGCTTGTGCAGCCCCTTCTGTAATACTAAAATCGCTGGCACACATACAGCACCAGCGCTTTCTCAAAAGTGCATTACCTCATTTGCTTGGAGTGTGGCCCCACGCAATAAGGGAATCCCTTTGCCTCTGTGCCCGTGCCGTAATATAGACATGGGCGCAGAGGCAAAGAAGCTGTCCTGGTAGTAGTCTTCTGGAGGGTAAACATCCCCTTGCAGGTGGATGCAGTCACTTACTGTACCCACCTGCAAGGGGATCTCTAATCCCATTAAAAGTGCATGTGGGTTGATGCCTGCACAGCAAAACACAGTGTGGCTGTTTCAAAGCTGCTCCGTTTTTCACCTAAATGTGCTGACTCCAGGGCAGTGCGAGGTTGCAGCTTCCCTGGGGGCAGCGCATTCTATGTAATAGGGCACACCTCACCTGTTTCCGCCTGACGCACCTGTTTATGCCTTGCTGGGCACACATGGAAAGTTCACCCTATACATAATAAAGCCCCAGAATGGCTTTCAGCTTTTCCTAAGCTACATCAAGCACTAGCACAAAGGTAACTTCAAAGGCTGTCATTTTTGTTCCTTTCCTCATGGGCCATTTTTACAAGCAGCTTTTGCTCAAATGCTCTCTTTGTAGTTTTGGTTGTCAGTGATTCATGAATGGATGAAGATGGTGCTAGTGTCAGTGGATTTTGAATAGAGTCTTTAGTGGTGGCTTACCTAAGTAACCTCTAGAGATACAACCTCACTTGTTATGGTCCGAATACTGAAGATTAAGTAGGAGACAGGGTGATCATGGTAATTAAATGTTGGCACTGCGTTTCTAGTTCTATGTATTTGACTGCTAGCAGTGATGCTTCACATCTGCCCTTGCTCCAGCCTCCCCTTTCACTCACGGTCACAGCTCTCACTCTGCAAGATGAAACAGAATGGTTGTAGAAATTGTGCTGTTTTACAAGGGCCTAAAGACATTTAATGGCATTACCCCCATCCTGCTGAAAATCCTTTGGCTCCTCTTTCCAACCCACACCATCTTCAAAACCAGCTGCATCATTTACAAAGCCATCACATTCAGCACCCTGCTTATTTTACAGACAAAGTACACCGTCTCTGGTGGTTTTTGGCACTCCTGCAGAGGTAGACTATGAGACTGCAGACTAAAATGTGTACAAAAGAAAAAGCAAGGCAGCAAGCCTTTTTCATCAATGTATCCAGAAACAAGACAACATCCACATATCCATCAGGACTTCCCCAATGCTTTTCCAATTTAGGAAAGAGTTGAAGACTCATCTCTATACCACAATGCCTTACCCATCTAAAAATCGGCTACCTCTCCTTTTGCTCGTTGACTTTCTGCTTGTCCTTGACCCCGTACAACACTGCCTTTTGGCCATGTTTGTGCTATAGAAACATGTATACATAAAAATACAAAACAATGTAAAAGTAAAAACACAACACTACAAAAATCCCGTGGCCAATTTACAAAACATCATGAAAGTCATTAAAATTTGACCCAAAAAATATTAAAAATGAAAACCATGAAAAAAGGACCCAAAATTATTACAAGTTGATGATGATGGATGAAATGCTGAACAATGCAAACATTCACCCTCAGTCTCAGATCTGGGTTTAATCTATTGTATATTTTGCTCACCACACTACCCCAGTTTGGACCCAGCCAAATGGAAATCAGTCTTGACCCTTCTTCTCATGGGAACAGTGCAGCCTGAAATACCAGGCCAGGTCTTCCCTGGACCAGAAACAAGCATCATGGGACCGTTATTGTGGTATCACCCCTGATCAGCAAGGCTAGCTTGAATACAGTGGTGCGTTGAGCAGGGGACCCACGCCTGGGCATCCTTTCCTATTTAGGGTGACAAAAGCAAAAATAACAGATGATGGACAGAAAGCTGAACAATGCAAACATTCACCCCCATTCACAGGTTGGGGTATAATCCATCATTTTTTTGCTCACCACGCCACTCTAGTTTGGACCCAGCCATATTCAAATCATTCTTGACCCTGCTCCTCTTGGATGCAGTCCAGGCTGAACTGTCAGGGAAGGGCATCCCTGGACAGGAAGCAAACATTCTGGGACCAGTTTCGAAGCATCGCCCCTCATCAGCCAGGTTAGATTGAATCTAGTGATACAGTGAGCGTGGGACACACTTCTAGGAATATGCTTCCCACTTAGGGTGACAAAAGCAAAAAGAACAGATGATGGACGGAACGCTGAACAATGCAAGCATTCAGCCCAGTCACAGATCTGGGTTTAATCCATCATATTCGTGCTCACCATGCCATTCCAGTTTGGACCCAGTCATATGCAAATCAGTCTTGACCCTGCTCCTCATTGGAACAGTCCAGTCTGAATTGCTAGGCCAGGTTTTCCCTGGACCAGAAACAAGCATCCTGGGACTGGTTTTGCGGTATCACCCTTCATCAGCTAGGCCTGCTTGAATCTAGTGGTACAATGAGCACGGGACCCACGTTTAGTCATAGCCTTCCACGTAGGGCGACAGAAGCAAAAAGAACAGATGATGGATGGAATGCTGAACAATGCAAACATTTACCCCCAGTCACAAATCAGAGTTTAATCCATAATTTTTTTTGCTCAACACGCCACCCTAGTTTGGACCCACCCATATGCAAAAATAGTCTTCACCCTGCTCCTCATTGGAACAGTCCAGTCTGAATTGCTAGGCAAGGTTCTCCCTGAGCCAGAAACAAGCATCCTTGACCGGTTTTGCTGTATCACCTCTCATCAACCAGGCTTGTTTAAATTTAGTGGTACAGTGAGCACGGGTACCACGTCTGGGCATACCCTCCCACTTAGGGCGACAAAAACAAAAATAACAGATGATGGACGGAATGCTGAACTATGCAAACATTCACCCCCATTCCTGTGTCCATTGATAATGATGAAAATTATGCCTCCTGGTGAAAATGCTCTCTTAGACTATTGCCGGATAATCCAATAAAAAGTATGATGATGACTGCTTTAATTTTGAACTATGATTTGATATTTTTACAAGAGATTTGGGACTTAGAAGGTATGAATTTGAATGGGTTACTTGCCTATGTGGTCCTGAATGCTACTTCTTCTGGAGGAGCCAAGGGTGGTCTAATTGCATATATTCGAGTAACCCTGGGAACGCAAAATGTGTCTAATTTGTACTGGAAGTCCCGCTGTCCAAGCACTCTTCTTGATGTGTCCCAGTGGCTTTAACATTGTTTTTATTAATTTTTATAATGGGTCATTTGGTCCAGATGCATGTATTAATATAAACATATTGCTTGGTTTTGTTTTAGGTCTAATTATTGAATTTGCTAGTCAGAGGAGTGCACAGTTCTCCATCCTCAGGGAAAACGTGTCCTAGGAGGAGGCTCTCTCTTTCCCTATCCCAGTCAGCACTTGGATTTTTGATGCATAGCCGCAGCCTGAGCAGGAACTGCAACAAGTTGTTATACCAACACTTTGCATTGTTCATGGAGGGAGACTTCCGCTCGAGGATGCCATGCCAACTTGGATGCTGATCCTCCTGCACATTTTATCTCCACTTAAAGTGAATGGTTATTACTAGCCCTACACCAACAACGGACCGGGACGGCCACAGGAGACTCCAATTCCCATTCTCCAAAGCACCAGGAGGAGAGCTCAGGGGGCGAACCACTGCCAGCAGTGCTACAAAGCGCCTCGCGTAAATCCAGCAAAGGGAAGAGTCAGGGCAGGGCCACCTCCCTGGGCTCTAACTGTAAGTACTGTATATTTGGCTTGGCTGGATGGCAGCTGCTAATTGATCACCGGTCCTAACAGGTGTCTTCTGGTTCTGGTATTGTTTTAAAGAGGACTGAGGACTGAGGTAATGGGTAAGAGGAAAGCATCTGATAAGAACCTGGGAGTAGGTAGAGCTACGAAAATCCCAAGACATGCCGCATAAAACTGCACTTTGGATGAAATTGACAAACTTATTGAGGAGGTTGAGGATATGCTAGCCCCTCAAACAAAGGTAAAACAGATAAGCCAGCAGGGGAAGGCAGTTGTTTCAAAGGGGAGGAAATCTATACTGCAGAAAAGCATTGCTTTCTATCTTAAACAACACCCCGGGATTATCCCAGTGACAACCCTAAATATGCAGGCTCCCCAGGGGCCTCCCCCATTCATAGTACCCTCTCCCAAGCATCCAGCAGCTCACGTAAATAGTAAGGAGGAGCACACAATTGTCAATGTGGAATGCACATATCAATATCCAGTGCTAGCAAACCTGGAAACTCTTGCAACCAATCCCTCAAGTACTGCCATGGAGGGGGGCATTACAAGGGCTTGTCCAACTAAGAATCCCCTAGATTTGGACAATTATCTAATCGAAATAGGGAATGGCAAATACTTTTAGTGATAAGCTGGATACCCTCACCTCTTTAGTTAAAGAGCCCACAAACGCTACTGAAATTATCAACACTAGCCATGCTGTAAGCCACATGACCACCAATGTGTCGCATAAATCGCAGAGAGGACAATGTAACCATGTGAATTTTAACTCCCAGAGACACTCAATGCAGGAAAGGATGCCGGCCTGTACTCCTCCCAGGCCTCACTACCTCCTACCATGTGACCAGCCACAGGCAAATCCCAAACTGCTGGAGGGGAACTATAGATGTCACGCAACAAGTATTGGGACACACAAACCGGACAAAGTAACTATACATAAAGGAGCACAATCTGAATGGGTGGGTGCAGGCCCTCACTCTCTCTAAGCTTGATTGTCCCTCTGGGCAAGACCAGATGCATGCTATCCCAGACTGGCGCACAGGAGCCTTATGCTAAGGGACACAAACAACAGAAGTAGTATAAGCATGACAACTCCCGTAAGTAGAAGCGTAAACTCTTTCAACCTTCTAATGGCTAATACCCCTAAAATCGCGAGTCCCCACCTGAAGGCACATGAGGCATTAGTAAATAAGATGACTCACTGGATATATCATAAAAGGGGTTGCAGATCTATATGAAGAGAGGATATACTGAATGTCAAACGATTTACAGCTGAAAACCACCAGTGGGACAGTATAGGGATGGCCTTTCATATAAAGTCATTTGCAGAAGACCTAATTGCACTTGAGCTGCTCTCAGGCCTTGTAACAACACTCACATAAGACTAAAATTAAAGTCCTCAGACAAGACAGCAGCCTTCCCTGGAGAAAAGAACCAACACTCATCCCTAAACAGTAGGCATCCTAACCTTAGGGAAACTGGTAATCTTATGAACACAGCAAAACCAAAGGAAAGCTTGTTTCCGGTCCAGGGAAGGCATGGCTTGGCAGTTCGGGCTGGACTGTTCTCATGAGGCACAGGGTCAGACTGATTTGCATATGGCCATGTCTGAACTGGGGTGGCAGAGTGGGCTAAAGAACGGTGATGGATTAAACCCAGATCTGTTGACTGGGTGTGAGTGTTTGATTGGTTCTGATGCTCCGTCCATCACCACCCCCTTTTGTACCGCTTTGTTCGCCATAAGTTGGCAGGGTATGCTCAGACGTGAGTCCCTTGCTCACTTTGCCACTGGATTCAAGCAAGCCTGGCTGAAGACGGCTGAAATGCCAGAAACCGGTCCTAGGAAGCTTGTTTCCGGTCCAGGGAAGGCATGGCTTGGCAGTTCAGGCTGGACTGTTCCCATGAGGCACAGGGTCAGACTGATTTGCATATGGCCATGTCTGAACTGGGGTGGCAGAGTGGGCTAAAGAACGGTGATGGATTAAACCCAGATCTGTTGACTGGGTGTGAGTGTTTGATTGGTTCTGATGCTCCGTCCATCACCACCCCCTTTTGTACCAATCTTATGAACACCTCAGACATTGATTGACTCAGGAACGACAGCAGTCCTTGCCACACTAGCCCAGAAGGATAGCAATAATCTACAGTTATGTTGTCACTACCTAACACAATCTCCTGTGCATGCACCACGACCAGGACCAGGGACATTGACACTGGAGACGATAGAGAGATTCACCTACCACCACAGGGAGAACCTATTCGCACTATCTTGTGGGCTCAAAACTCGAAAGAGGTTGATAGTTTAAATATGCTTTCATAGAATGTTGCAGGAATCAGGTCTAAACTCCAAAATTCTGAGTGGGGCTCATTAGTCAACTTGCACCACATTATTCTTCTCCAAGAAACATGGGCAACCAATCCAATATCGCGACCAGGTTTCCTGACCTTTAGTGAGAATGCAATCCCCTTTTCAGTTGGGGGCTCATCTTGAGGGCTGTTAATTTGGCTAAGCCTGGACCTGTTCCTTGTAGCAAGAGTAATCCCAACTAATTCTAGAGATCTACTAACTATCGAATTAGGATTACAACCCATACAGGCCCAAGATACATAGCCCTGGCCAATGTGCATATCAGGTCAGTTCCCCAAATGTTCAATCCACCACAGTAGGCAAATTAGATTAATTAATGGGCAGTTCAATCGGGAAGGTCTAATGATTGTTGAAGGCAATACTAATACCCAAATTCCACTAAATATTGGTTATAACCCCTTGGAAGATATTGATAGTTTAGATATAAGAACATCCTCAACACCTCCACGCCACTCCAAGAAAATAATGAAAACATCAAAAGTATGCACTCAATTCACAAACCTAATCCCTGAACATGGTCTATGAATTGTAAATGGGAATACGAAATATGATTGCCCCCCACGTTTCAACTTTAAAAGAGGCCTGTGTACCTCCTGAATTGACTATATATTAGTTGACAGTGACTTCTGGCAGGACCTATGTGACATAAACGTTGTCCCCAGACATGATAGCGACCACCAGGCACTAAGCGCTACCTTTTCCATGACACCTTTTATTGATGCAAAACTAGAACCTGTAACGGCTACACCCTCAATTGTTACAACAAACAACTTAAGGAATGTCAACTGGGCAGCCCTAGTGATGGACACAAAAACTATTACATGTCTATACAACCACTTTGTGCACATACTCTCCCAGGTAGATTTAGCAAATATTGCAATATAAATTTTGTTTCCATACATTGTGAACTCATGGATACCCTAAGACCGTATTTCATGACAGAGCATAGGAGAGGTGCCCTCCAAAAGAGAATCCCTTCCTCGTACACAAAAACTTGCTGGTTGGAAAAATCTTTTCTCCTGAGAGAGAATAAAAATGGCTTTAGACCTGAAATCATAACGGCAAGAAACATATATAGAACTGTGCTATATAGGGCCAAAAGGAAATCGCTTTCTTTGACCTGAGTGTGGCTTTCGACCTGGTCCCCATGGAAACCCTTTGGGAAGTCTTGGATAGGTACGGCATCCCTCCAGACCTGCTGAGACTACTGAGAGTCCAACATGCAAGCACATATGCAAGGATAAGATGGAACACCGCAGGGAATTTGACAGACAGGATTCAGATCAAGCAAGGGGTCAGACAAGGGTGTGTCCTCTCGCCCCCGCTTTCCAGCTTATATATTAATGGTGTAGTACAAAAAACTGATGGAGTGTAAACATTAAGCTCCCAAAATAGAGGTTTGCCCACACCCATTTTGATGTTCACAGATGATACTTTGTTAATCTCGCGAACATCAATGGTGTTGCAGACAGAATTAAATGCCTTTGCTACCTTCTGCGAGGAAAAAGGCCTAGAATTTAACCCTACCAAATCCAAAGGTATGACTATAAATCCCCATAAAACGTACAGCGGGAATGTGACCATGGACGGGAACCCCCTTGAAAAAGTCCCCCATTTCGATTACCAGGGTATTAGGTTGAGTGATAATCAGATATTGGGCCCTCAGCTGGAAAAAAGTAAAACCACTCTCCAACTGAAATCTTCGGCTATAGGAAGAAAATATAGAGCTGCCTCGGGAGGAGCTCTGTCCCCGGTCATCACTGTATATAGAGCTTCAGATGTAACATCTGTAACTTATGGAGCAGAGATTTTGGGTTATGCCGCAGCAGAGGCTTTGAAAAGGATTGAAAATAAGTTCATTTGGGCCCTCTTCAAACTTCCGTCAAGCTCACCTGTAACTCAAGTGAGATTCAATCTAGCCCTCAATCCCATGCATTTAATAATCTTAATTAAACCTCTGCTGTACTGGATCAGACGGTGGTCCACCAAAGAACTGGTAACTTATAGGAACTGCGTAAAAGATCTCTTAACCTTTGATAAGGACCAGAGTACCCCCTGGTTGAAGGCCATAAAAGTTACATCACACAAAATAGGGATGGGTAAATTATGGACCTCCCTGGAGCTGATTACTAAAAATGACACACAAGAAGTACAATCTCGCTTCTGGAAGGTAGCCGTGATGCAGACAAGGAAGGTATAACCAGATGGTAGCTTAACTGGTCAGTTCCTGAATGTGCACCTGTATATGGACCGAATGCACTCTTTTTATGCTAAATGTTTATATGTGCAATTCAGGTGTGGTGGACTCCCCTTGAGAACTCACACCTCGAAATGGGACAAAGCACAATTAAACTCGAAATTTTGGCCAAACTGCCACAATACAGTGGAATCAGAAGTGCACTTCATCGTCCTCTGTCCCCAATATAGGAATGCACGAAAGAAAGGGTTGGTAGCAGCACTAAAAATTATGGGAGTGAGATAGTGTCAAGAAGCAGTAAGGCTCTTTAAGAGTGATACTAGGGAGATCCTGAAACAACAATTGATGGACAGAATGCAGAACAATGTCATACATTCACCCCAGTACAGAGATCTGGGCCTCAAGCCATCATTTTTTTGCTCACCATGCCATTCCAGTTTGAACCCAGCCATATGTAAATCAGTCTTGACCCTGTGCCCAATGGGAAAAGTCTAGTCTGAACTTCCAGGCCAGGTCCTCCCTGGACTAGAAAAAAGCATCCTAGGACCGATTTCGGGGTTTCGCCCCTCATCAGCCAGGATAGATTCACTCCAGTGGCATGGAGAGCATGAGACCCACATCTGGGCATACCAATCCCACTCGAGGTGACAGATGCAAAAACAACAATTGATGGACAGAATGCAGAACAATGTCATACATTCTCCCCAGTACAGATATCTGGGCCTCAATCCATCTTTTTTTGCTCACCATGCCATTCCAGTTTGAACCCAGCCCTATGCAAATCAGTCTTGACCCTGTGTCCAATGGGAACAGTCAAGCCCGAACTGCCAGGCCAGGTCCTCCCTGGAATGGAAACAAGCATCCTAGGACCGGTTTTGGGGTTTCACCCCTCATCAACCAGGATAGCTTGACTCCATGGCATGGAGAGCACGGGACCCACGTCTGGGCATACCCGTCCCACTCGGGGTGACAAATGCAAAAACAACAATTGATGGACAGAATGCAGAACAATGTCATACATTTACCCCAGTACAGGGATCTGGGCTTCAATCCATGGCTTTTTTGCTCACCATGTCATTCCAGTTTGAACCCAGCCATATGCAAATCCGTCTTGACCCAGTGCCCAATGGGAAGAGTCCAGCCCAAACTCCCAGGCCAGGTCCTCCCTGAACTTGAAAAAACAAGCATCCTAGGACCAATTTCGGGGTTTCACCCCTCATCAGCCAGGATAGCTTGACTCCAGTGGCATGGAGAGCATGGGACCCAAGTCTAGGCATGCCCGTCCCACTCTGGGTGACAAATGCAAAAACAATAATCGATGGACAGAATGCACAACGATGTCAAACATTCACCCCAGTACAGAGAGATCCTAGTAATTGGGATATTGTGCTACTAACTCTGTGCATGGAACCAGAGGAGGAAGTCCCTAGATAATTGTCAACTTTAATACTAACTCTAAACCTGCAGGGAAAAGCTTCAGTGTTTTTTTCTATTCCATTTGATTTAACATTTTAATATTTTAACATAGTTACTGGTATTAAGTGCTTCGTCTGCTTCCCTATTGTTGAAACAAAGATCATGAAGCCCTTTTTCTTCTCTGTTTCAGGGGAAATATGTATGTCCATAGTAGCGTTAATAACTGCATTTAACTTATCTATTCTATTTTAGTAATTATTGACTTTCAACACAGTGATTAATGAATTTGTATGATTTTAATTGACAGTACTGTTCTGTGTTTTTTGATCTCTAAGCTTTCATGGCTTGTTAGCCGAAATAAAGATGATATATAGATATTGTGGTAGGTGTAGATTTTAATGTTAAATTTGCTGACTTGCCTCAGACTAATGAATTCGCTATTTTTTAAAAATACCCTGACTATCTGTCGAATGCCACTTTGTAAGGGGAGACTAAAAGTCAATTATTTACTGCGTCTTTGTATATCAGTCTCTAATAATGAGGGTTTGGGTGGATGGCACTATCATAATGACATTGAATGACCATAATCCCTTGTGGTCGGGCCTCAGTATCAACAAGGAGGTAAGTAAGGTCAGAGGACAGCCCTGCCTCATCTCTAATAGTTAAATCCCAGGGGCTTCATTTAGTCTGGAGGCATGCTGACCTGGATGCTCTGCTGGCTAACCTGTGTGCTATCCACCTTAACTCCTTTGATTGTCTTAACCTTCTAGAAGATTTGCAAGATGAGGATAACTGTTTCACCCACCTAGGGCTAGCCATTAGAAATCTTCTTATGAAGTCAATTAGACCCGTTACTCAGTGGCCAGGTGGTTTGATTCCTTCGGTAGGAACGTCTCCTTCAATTTGCATAGGGCTTTGAAGGAGACTCTTAGGGATACCCAGAAGATTCAAGTGCTTAGAGAAGAGTGTAAGCAGTCCCTAGGTAGGAGGCAAAAAGAGATCAAAATGGAGTATTGGGGAAAGCTTGTACAATCTTATAGAGTGAAGGTTGCCATGACTTTCTGAAATATGGTTAAGGATATCTGCTCCCTCGGCTCAAGTGATGACTCTGTCATAATTACTATTAGCTCAGAGACATGGATGGCCCATTAGTGCCCTATACTGCTCTAACTTGTCTCAAACAGGTCCAGGCGCAGTGGTGGGCTGCCAATTAACATGAGCTTCTCCTTGGAAGAGATTGTGGATGCTATCATGAAGTCTCCATCTAGTTAGGCCCCAGGGCCAGATGGGGTTTGTATGGACCTATACAAAGCATTTCTGGAACTATGAGTCCCATTATTATGTAATTGTTTTAATGCCTTTACTAGCACTGGTCTCCCCGACTCATGGCACACCGCTACCATTGTCCCATTTTTTATAAGGGTTACTTACAGTCCCCAAGTTGTTATCACCTGATCTCTCTGCTTGATTCCACTGTAAAAATTGTTGGGAGTGTGGTGTGAGATCGCCTTTTGTCCTGGGTCATAGAGACTAACATGCTGTCGGAGGGGCAATAAGGGTTTCGGGAGGGGCTGGGCACTATGGAGCAATGCTTACATTTGAATTAGCTAATTAGCAAATATACCATCACAAAGCAGGGCTCCCTCTGTCTAGCCTTTATGGACCTATCTAGTGCCTTCAACAGCGTGGTATGATCCAAAATTTTGGGACTTGCTGGAGGGTTTGGGGGTGGACTTAGGGCTTGTTTAATTCTTGAGGACCATACATTTTGAT
Source organism: Triturus cristatus (assembly GCF_964204655.1). Taxonomy (NCBI): domain Eukaryota; kingdom Metazoa; phylum Chordata; class Amphibia; order Caudata; family Salamandridae; genus Triturus; species Triturus cristatus. The sequence goes on from NC_140593.1 coordinate 542,879,678, forward strand.
CTCTCAGCGTCCGAAACATATAGTCCACCTGAGGAGTGCACTTGCAGCTTCCCGCTGGAGAAGGTGATACGTCAAGGTGTATATCAGCTCTGTATACTATTACTATTGTATATTAATTGTATTGAGGATGCACTAGTCGCCTGTACTGCAGATGTTCCATATGTGGGTCAAAATAAAGTTCCGGTGTTACTCTCTGCAGATGTCTCCGTTTTGCTTGGGAGAACATATAAGAGCCTCAATGTCCTCTTCCAGGAATTGGTACATTTTTGGAATCAGTGGGTTTAGCCACAAATCTCTCTAAAACCTTCACAATGTTCTGTAATTCCAAATCTGTGCAGACGAAGTGTGTTTATCTTCAGGGCCACCCTGCTGCTCCTACACAGGATTTTTTTACTTGGGCCTGGTTTTTGATGCTAGGGGTGACTAGGGTCCCTACAGATCAATAACTTCTCAAATGTTTGCCAATCCTGGGGGCTACATTTACAACATGGCCTCACGCATTGGCAAACAGCCTGTGGCCCCCCTTTTGGAGGTCTTCAGGAGCAGATGCTTGGCTATCCTCAAATATGGGGTTGGTATCGGGTGATACTCTAACACCACCACTCTTTAGATGGAAGAGAATAGGGTCCTGCAATGCATTTTAGGCATACCCTTGGCCTATGATACTTACATGGTCCATCAGGAGTTGGGGGTCGAGTTTGTTGAAGATCATATTAATCTGGCCCCCCTAGTGTTATGGTGTAATATTTGGGGAAATTCGCAGTCAGGTCTTAACAGGGAGGTGATCTGCGATTACCTAACCTGTGATAGAGGTCTGGCCATACCTTGGTTACATTATGTAAAGCAGGAATTGTCCATCTTCGGGAGAATTAAACTCTTTTCTTCCCCTTGTGCTATCAGCAAGGCTGACATTACCTGGATCAAAAAAGCATTTCTTACCAGGAAAATGTGGCTTTGAGAGGTGGGGTCTCTGTTAAAACTTCAGTTAGGGATTATAGGCTCTTGCAGACCGCTCCCAATATGGGGCCATATCTGTCTTAGGTAGATTGCACCTGGGAAGGAGTGCTTTTAACTAGATTTAGACTCAGCAGTATAAGGTAGCATCAGAGCTTTCAATTGGGCCACTTTTACTCCAATAACGTTTTATTCTGTCCTTGTGACAAGTCTTCACCTCAGAGTTTGCTCCATTTTACTTTCCTCTGCAAGTTCTATTTGGCATTTTGTATAAGGTTTTTAATTCCTTTTATTCAAGCTTGCAGTATTAGAAGATGTGCTGAGTCTTTGGTTTACCTGCAAGGGTTGAACTCCCCTTCACTCTGCACCTAGTCTGTTCCTTTTTAAAGGGTTCTGTTGCAAGGAGAAAACAAAAGTTATTTTGATTGCCTGATCTGATCAGTTGGAACTGTTGATATGATCACTGTGGCGTACTGAGCCACACAGCAGGATTTCCTAAATTGCTTGAAGGGGACTTTGATTGTGTTTTTTTATAATTTATTTTACCTGCTGTTCTTAGACTTGTTGTATAGAGATGATCATGAGACGTGTTTTTAATAATGTGTTTTATCTTTGTATTGTGGTTCTATGCCTGTGTTTCACTGCAAAAACAAAACATTATCTGATCTGATCTGATTTGCACATGGCTGGGCACAAACTGGGGTGGTGTGGTGAGCAAAATATGATGGATTAAACCCAGATCTTTGCGATTAGGGGTGAATGTTTGCATTGTTCAGCATTCCATCCATCCTTTGTTTTTGTTGTTGTTGCTTTTGTTGCCCTAAGAGGGAAGGGATGTTAGTTTCCGTTCCAAGGAGGACCTGGTTGGCAGTTTGGGCTGGACTATTTCCATGAGGATTAGGGGCAAAACTGCTTTCCATATGGCTGGGTCCAAACTGGGCTGGTGTGGCGAGCAACAAAGCAATGGATAAAACCCAGATCTTGTGGTTCTATGCCTGTGTTTCACTGCAAAAACAAAACATTATCTGATCTGATCTGATTTGCACATGGCACATGGCTGGGCACAAACTGGGGTGGTGTGGTGAGCAAAATATGATGGATTAAACCCAGATCTTTGCGATTAGGGGTTGAATGTTTGCATTGTTCAGCATTCCATCCATCATTTGTTTTTTTTCCTTTTGAAGACAAGGACCTAGGCACAACTTGATGCAGACATCGATGCAACTGAGGATGAATAAGTCAAGTACAAAGGTCCGGTCAAAAAGGTTACCTTCTTGCTATGTCTGTTTTTTCTGGAAGTTTAAATATTTCAGCAGGCAAGTTTGAAGTCTCCAATTAAGTTCTCTCAAACTTGGATCTTGTTGACTGAAGCTCCTTTGAGTGCTTTGGTTTTGGTCGAAATTGCTCAGAGTGGGAACCTTCAAATTTCACACCTGAGGTTTTCTTGTAGGGCTGATACTATTTGTCCCTTCATTTGGTCAAGATTTCTTTCTTAGGACTTAGGGTCTGGTTACAAGTAAGGGTGGGTGGACCAGGCGTAGTGCCTCAACGCGAAGTTCCACGGAGTTGGAAAACAACTCAGTGGAACTACGGTCCGCTCCACTACGCAATCTCCCACCTCCCAAATTAATTGGGAGGTGGGAGGGTGTTAATGTTTTTAAAAAAGCACTTACCTGCCATGGCTGCCTCCTCCTCACCATGGCCGCTCTCCTTCCTTGTCCTCACCGTCCTTCTTCTTAGATAACCCCTACATTATACGTCTTGCGCGTACACAGCCACAGCAGGTAAGTGCCTTTTTTAACCATTATAATTACTTTGGGAGGGTGGAGTAAGCAAAACTCCGGAAACTCTGCTGGCGAAGCGGAGTTACCTGCCCGGGGTTAGTTACAAGTTTGATGGTCATGGTACCACAGTTGAAAAGGCATCGGAATCACCTACACCAAGTTGGTGGTCGGACTGCCCTATTACGATACATGCGATTTCATAGACAAAAGACCGCTGTGGTACCACTGCTGCTGCCAGGAAATCTCGACCGTGACAGCAGGGGGAGAGGCAAACACATCTGTCAGAGGGCGGACTGCCAGTTTTACTGCCGGGCCAATCACAATGTGTCTTCCTGCCGATGTGAGTGTGGCAGTCAAACCTCCACTTCTGAGCTAGCGGAAATGGAGGGATAGAAGGCTGAAACACACCTGTGCTCAGCTTCAGAGAGTCTGGCCCAAATATATGGGAGATTTGTCTACAAATCATCAATAAGCTAGTCCCAGGGACATCCCCAATCCAGCTGGTACAGGTGAAAACAACATTCTCACATTGCATTCCTAAAAGGCAATAAGCCATTGACGGTAGTTGAGGCTTAGGGAATCTCTGTTACATGAAGAGGTAGTTTAACTTGTGTTCTAATGGGGAGGCACATCACAGTGCCTTTTCTGTCTCACAAACACACATTCTATTGCATTACTGAGTGTAGACACACGTATGAGCCCTACATTTCTGCATGTCAATCCCTGATGCATGTCACCAATTGGTAAATAAACCTTGACAAATCAACATGTGAAGTTCATACAACTGAAAACTTCCACATCAATGGCATGGAAATTCACATTATGAAAAATAACTGTAAATCTACCTGTCACTGATCCATCAATAGGACCTGACTAATGGCATTGAGTATTGGCTTAGGGCATGTGTGACCCACCCACCCATGTCTACACACTCCTGTCTGTGGTAACACGTGTACTGTATGTCCATCACAAATAAATATTTTCGAATACACATTGTCATTCACACACCTTTGTGATGGAATCAGACATCAACCTATGAAGACACATAGATCATGTATGAAACAGTAGTTCATTTATGCAGGGAAACATACACATGCCAACATGTAGGCACTAATACTGATGGTACTAGTGATGTTTGCTATCTTATGTTACAGTAGATTCCCCATTTACCAAGGGGAAGTATTGGTCAGTGACTGCATCCAAAGTGCACTGTATGCTATGTCACATGAGTCACCATCACATGAGACAAAGTAGTGAGGGAGCATCACTCCTGACACAATGAAGGCAAGTGGCCTGTTTGATACAATTATCACCCAGAACATCAAACAACATGAGCTGATTAATCACTTTACTCAGCCATGTGTCTGCTCAAGACAGTAAATTGGTAGTGGACTGGATTCTGCTGTGTTCCTGGTCATATAATCAATAGGCAAAGCCCATCAGCATGCACCTACTACCAGACCAACACAAGCAATACATCTTCCTGTGCGTCACATTTGGGTCACCTCTAATATTGATGGAACAATGCCTGCCTGTAACACAGAGAGTTGGCAATGTAACATGTACGACTGTGGCCAGGACTCATCCCCTTGTAGCTACTGTTGGGCCCTCAACTGTCCATCAAGCTCTGGGTAGGCCACCACCAGCATGCGGGCCATTAACCTCTTCTGTGCCCATGACGAGATAGTCTCGTCATGGAGCACGGTCGCGCTGTGCCCATGACGAGACTATCTCGTCATGAACCCCACCCGCGTGTGAAACGCCCGGCACAGGAGGGGGAAAGGGCGTGGCACCGAAGGGGTTAAGGGGGTCAGGGTCTGGTGCATGCCCCATCCATGTTGAAAGGACATCTCCAGCTGGACCTCAGTGATTTTCTGAGTCCAGTGCCTCAGGTCCTCCCACTTTTCCCTGCAATGGACGCTGCACTGGTAAACGACTTCCAGGGTCCGCACCTTCTGGGCGATGGCTTTTCAAATCGCTTGCTTTGATGGGCGTTGACCTGTATAGATACAATAGCTGAATAAACAGATTATAACTGCAAGTTTTTGGATATCTGTTTTGTTGACACACATTTTGTATACCTAGCACAGGCAATAATCAAGAGTTAACACACTACATGTTGAGCACTACAAAGACATAAGTTCTCGCTTTTGTAGTGAGCTGCTGAGTATCCTAAAACCTGGTCACGACTTACACTGACTAAGCCAGCCTACTGACATCATTTAGCCCAGGGCCATCCAACATGCACTGTGATATGAGCTACTATGAAACAAAGAACACCACTGTGACCTTGTGAAGAGTAAACTACTTGTGCATGACTGTACAGGCACCTTTACATCCAGGCCCATTGACTTGATGCATATGGTACATATAGGCTGGTACCATAGAATAGACTAAATCCTAAGACTTAGACTACAATGAAAGGGCTAGCATGTGCGTCACTTAGGGCTTCTTCTCTGGGGATGTGTGGACATGTGAACTACTTAATGGGATATCATACCACATCTAATAGAGTTTGTGTGTTATGTACTGCCATCATAGGACACAGCTTTTGCCCTCTGTGGCACTGTTATAGGGATGATATCAACATACCATTGTATTTCTTGTTTGATTTCAAGAATGTAACAAAGCTGGTGATTCACATCCCTTCAGAAGTAGCCAACTATCTGCACTGTTAAAGGGTCCCATGTGAAATAGGCCTGTACAGTGGTAGCATGGCTTATGGAAAAGTGTCAACAGATCTGTGGCAGTAAGGGGCCTGTCATTAGTAAATATCACCCACTGGCAATGTGGGTCAATGGAAATAAGTAACAGGTCTGGGTGTTACCTCAATCATCATTCCAAATGTAGTCCATGGAAAAACAATTAGGGCTACTATTGGTTCAGAAAATTAATTTTGGGAACATCCAAGAATCTGCAGGCCTACATGGATATTACTCTGTGCATCAGTTTTATCGCCACAGCAACTCTGCCGCAGCCTGAACCATGGCCCAGACTGGGCACAACTAATTATCAAGCCTTGCTCTCTGACGGCTGAGCATACTGATCCTGCATGAACATCATATTTTCACCACTTCAATACATAAAACTACATCTTGTGGCATCCCAATACATTACCTCAAGGATGTGTGGCACTCTGAATGTGTCTGTCAGGTATAGCTATCTCCCAGACAACAGTTTGGCTTGCCCTGATATGGGCTGAGTGATATGTGGGACAGTACACATAGCTAAAATAATCGTCAACTGCTTCTTACAGTATTCATACACAGCTCATGCTGTAAAGCCTATACATTTCTTTGCACATTTACCATGAACTGATTAGGAAATATATGATATGTGCCACTAAAGTTATGCATGCAAAGATATGTGTATACAACACAAGTAGGATCTATGGCTTATCACATATCACACATCACAATAGTGATGTTACGTACACAAAGTACAGTGCTACACAATCTGTTACATGATTGTGTAGCACTGTACATAATGCCACAACAGTAATCTGATTTCACTCTGGGACTCAGAGGCACATTGTAGCCTTTAGGAGTATAATGGATGGAGTTGAACAGAGTAAAATATGTATGTGAGATAGTTACCTGTTCCTCTGGTGAACCATAAAGCTGCCCATGCAAGAGAAAGACCTTTTCAACCAGTTTCTCCAGCTCCTCTGCAGAGAAGGCACAGACCTCTCACCTGTTTGGCACGTCATGATTGCTCCCAGAGGTGGCAAACAGCAGCTAAAGTGGTGGAGGTGTTGATAGCAGCAGTGTCAGGAAGCAAGTGAGTTATTTTTCAAACCATGGCGTACATGTTTACCATTTATGCGGTCATCAGTGTAGACGGACCAAGTCATTGGCCGCAGCCATTGCAATCACCAACGCTAGCCTATGGCGATGTTCGCAGTGGATGAAACAACCCACCGCATGGTCGACTTCCATAGGCGGTGATAGGTTCCATATGTCTAATATGCAAGGTCAGGCAGCTGCCATTTTAGCGTTCAAAATGACAGTATTGGTGACTAGTTAAGTGCATCACAATGACTACAAATGGCTAGGAAGAACCGTTTCCTGCTCTGTATTTCCCTTTACACAAACCTCTGTGTACGGCATTACTATGCTTAAACGTTATATTCCCCCAGTGCACTGTACACTGCCAGTGACGGTATTTTGAGAGAACAATTCCATTCATTGGTCTTTATTATCGATGTATTACATCATAAAAGACAGTTACAAAACATAAAAGAATACATATTTATAAAAAGACATAATTAAAAAGAGAAACATGAACAGAATACTTAAAAATAATCCAATATCCTAATGCCTCTTGTTTCTAATAAACCAAACCCAAGCCAAAAATTTAGCAACAGCAATAGCAACATATTCACTTGGCTCAAATCTCAACATTTCAAGTGCTTCTGACCCTTGTCTAGTGCCCAAAGTTCGGCATAATGGTTTGAGCCATTTAGCTCGGGGTGCGGCATAGACAGGACAAACAAAAAAGATATGGCCAACAGAATCTATACAGTCAAGACAACTTTTACAAGAGTCGCTAGACATACCCTTCCATTTTTTGGTGAAAGAGTTGGTCGGAAGTGTGCCTACCCTAAATTGATGATAAAGTTTCCTGTCACAAGGTCTGGTGATGGTATCCCAGTAAGCTTCGAGGAGTGGAGTTCTTTTTTGGGCTAGGAACCTTCCTGTCAAGGACTCTGCAGTAGCTGAGTTAATGTGTTTCTGCTGCACTATTGACCAATAGAGGCTCTTAAAGTCTTTCTTAGAGGGAAAGGGGTTGTTAGCTGGGTCGGTCCATAGATTGCCCAACCCCATAGATTCCAGGAGTTGCTTAGTCTGTTTGAACCAGGGAATATTGCCAGCCCCCAGGATAGATCGCACATCAAGAAAGGCCTTTGCATAGAGGTCCAGCTCAGGGACTGTCCATAAACGCCTCCAAAAGGCCAATGGCTTAAACCTTGCAATGTCTTCAAACGAGTGACAGCCGAGGTCCAACAGGAGGGGTTTGACAGGGGTAGAGCATGGAAGGCCCGTAAGCAATCTGAGAAATTTATATTGTGCCTTAACCAGAAGAGAAAGATCAGCAAAACCCCAAAGTTCAGCGCCGTAAAGGATCGCCGAGTTGATCCTCACATTAAAGATTTTGATGGGGGGGCCTATCATTCTCGACTGGGATTGCTTATGTTCTTTAACTAGGCAACCAGAAAGCTGTGCAAATTTTAGAGATAGAACATCAATTTGCGGCCTCCAATCCAACTTATTTTCAAAAACTACCCCTAGATAGGTCATAACATTTGTACGTTCAAGCAAGGCTTTGTCCATGGAGACATGGCCCTTTATACCTCTCCCTTTGTTAAAAACCATATATTTGGTTTTGGACACATTGACAGACAAGTCAAAATCAGAGCAGAAATTCGTAAAGACATTGAGTGCCACCTGTAGACCAGATAGGGTCTGGGAGAGAAGTAGGGTGTCATCGGCGAACATAAGGAGTGGAATTTTAATACCTCCCAACGTTGGGGCGTCCGTCGATGTGTTGGAGTAATACTTAACAACACTGTTAATAAACAATAAAAACAAGGTGGGAGCAAGGACGCACCCCTGCCTGACACCCCGATTGACCCTGAACCGATCAGTGACCTGGCCCTGTTTACCCCAGCGAACTTGTGCATAGTTATTGTCATGGAGCCTAATGATGATATTCAGGAGATCGGGAGGAAGCCCTAGCTCAGCCAATACGCTCCAAAGTTTCGTCCTATTGACTAGGTCAAATGCTGACCGAAGATCTACAAAGGCAGCGTATAAAGTACCGCCACACAAATAGACCGTTTTCCAGACAATCAATTGAAATTTGAATGCCTGGTCGATAGTACTGGTACACGGTCTGAAACCGGCTTGGAGAGGAGAGATGATATCCTCCTGCTCAATCCAAGCCTGGATTCGTGCCAAGATCATTCTAGCGATAATTTTCTGGACCGAGTCAATAAGACTAATTGGGCGGTAGTTCCCCGGGCATGAGCGATCACCTTTTTTAAAAATGGGAAGAATCTCGCCCCCCCCCCCAAGAATCAGGAATATCGGCCCCTCTAGCTACGGCGTTGGCAAAATGTGCGATGTAGGGCACCCAATTCACTGGGTCAGATTTAAAGAGATCCGTGGGAACACAGTCCATGCCTGGCGCCTTACCACTTGGAACCTTACTTAAAGCCTTTTCAACCTCAGCACAGTCAAAGGTTAAGGTCGAGGAAAGAGAAAGGTCCCCGGTTATAGCTGGGGCAGGCCCCTCAACCTGTGGGGAAACTGAGAACTGGGATTCAAAGTGAGTCACCCAGGCGTCCGGAGGGACATGGTTGATAGGGACCTGGCTGATCTGGGAGTTACCCCACTTGACAATGTGCCAAAAGAGGGTTAGATTCCGGTGCTTACTGGCAGCCAGAAGGTTGTTCCAGTGATCGTTGTCCCACTCTTGTTTGGCCTTGGCTTTGGCCTTATTATAGATTTTCCAAGCCAGTCTAACATTATCTGGATCTTTATTAGCAATAGCAGATTTTAACTTGCTAAATGATTCTCGGCAAGCTTTATTGTACCAGGAAGATGGTTTTAGAGTGACAGATTTCTTGGCCTTACAAGGTTTTGAAAAAAGGGATTTAAGGCCAGTGAAAAGATGATCATGTATGCGTGTAGCTCTACCAACAACATCCTCAGTGTTCTGAAGAGACTGTAAGTCAACCAGAGCACCGGATACCTTGGAACTAATCACGGACAATAAATCAACATCAATTGCAACCTTGTCCCAGCGTACACGCCGTTGATCATTAGTTAAAACGGCTTCCGCGGTCACTATTTCAGAGGGTTTGGATCTATGAGCTGGGCAAAGTAAAAGACTTAAAACCAACGGGTTGTGGTCACTCTCCGGGCGGTCTAATATCGCCATATCGCTTAAAGTGGACCAGAACTCGATTTTAACAAGGGCATAATCAATTCTGCTGTTACAACGTCGGCCATCTGAGAAAGTCATCTTTCCACCCTTATCAGAGGCGGTCCTCCCATTGGCGGCCCTGAATCCCCGCTCCAAACATAATCCCATCCACTGAGTGGCAGACTCTGTCCACCTCTTAATAGGAGGGAGATCAAGAGGGGGAATATTTAAAATCGCATCTACTTCCCAAGTTAGTGAGTCAAGAGTAGAGAGCAGAGGTTCAAAACAGCAATTTAGATCGCCCACAATAAAGACATTAGTATATATGTCAATAGTGTCCAGAAACCCATCTAATAATAAAAAGGTATTAGTACCACGTCCACCAGGGAGGCCTCTATTGTAGACGTTTACAATTAAAACTACGGGATCGTTGTTGTGTTGCAAGGAGATAATTAGTCGGGGCTGTCAATAGCTAATTCCTTGAGTGAATACCCAAGGGATTGCTTAACCCATATACAGAGCCCGCCAGACGGGCGGCCCCTGGTGCCACGGATTGCCCCCTTGAAAAAGTTTACAAACCCGGAAAGATAGATCGGGTCAACGGCCCAAGTTTCCTGGAAAACCAGGATATCATGGGTGTTGACCCAGCCTACCCATTCTTCAGAGGATACCCTGCTACTAAGGCCCGCAATATTCCACGAGACCAGGGTCAGGGGCATAGGACTGGATGGCATGACGCATGGTACTGCGGGGGCGGGACCCTTAGTAGTTGGGGTAATTTCAATATTAATGGGGCCCCCAGTCTCGCTTTCAGTAGGGCAAGGATCAATGAGGGGGAGGGATGGACTAATTAGTTGAGAAAACGGGGTACTGGGAGACATATTTTCCAAGCCAACTTGAGCCCCCCGTAAACCACCACTCCCTGTTTGCACTGGGTTAACTGAACCAAGACAGACTTCCCACAAATTACTCGAGTTTTCCCGATAAGGTAACTGTCAGTCAACCCCATCTAATGAGTTCAAGGGTGTATAAAAATTTGACAGTGGAAGATAAAAATCCGGCCTTATCTGGCGGTGGGAAGACCTGTTTACCCTTTCCCAAGCATAGGACATATCACGTATTGTGGCAGAGGGTTTTTGTGGATAAAAGTATGACAAATCCACTGTAGATATGCCAGTCCCTCTCAAGGTATTGGAAAAAGAACAGATATGCCTAACAGCCCTGGGGTCACGGAAATTTATAATCACACAATCTCCCTCCACCTGTTTGACTCTATTGCCCAACCAACATACCCTACGAACGGTCATTATTTCAGCCCGTAGTCCAGCAGATAAAGGCCTGTTGGTATTTAGCCAATGTGAGACTTTGTTCTTCAGCTCACTATGACACTCGGACTTTGTCTGGAGGAGCCGAGGAACACCCACCATTATAATAGTATAAGGCTGGGACTCGGGTGGAAGATTGATGGATGGGAAATTTTGATAGGAGTCAACATCCTCTAAGTTGGACTTGCTGGTAGAGATGTTGTTAGTATTGATGGCAGTGTTGATGTTGCAATCTGTTTCTCTCGGGACCTCAGTGTTAACCTGGAGGCAAGGAACATCCACCGCCTGGACATTGTGTGTCGGGATATTGGGTAATGCTCCATCCAAGGGTGTGAGAACCTTGGAAGCAAGCCTGGATTTATCGGCAATGTCTTTGTTAGAGGAAGTTGCATGATCAATGGAAGACACTGCAATCTTTTCCAGCAGGGACGTATTGGCAGATACCATACCCTCTAGCTTCTCGAGTGAGGAGGCGAGACGAGTAACTCGCTCTAATAGTGGGAGGAGTAGTGATTTAAATAACTTCTCTATAGGCTTGAGAAGATCGAAGGTAGAAGAGTCTGCGTTAGATTGAACGGAGGGAGGGAGCGGGGACTTCAAACTACCAGATGCCAAATGGGGACTAGCAGACGTAGTAGGGTAGGGAGCTTCACAGGTAAGTGCAGATTTATGAGGGTTAGACACTTTGGAGGTTTTAGCTCGTTTCCCCTTGGAAGGGGCTCCCGTACGTTTCCTTTTACTCGGGATGTGCCTGGGCTTAGAGGCCTGGATTGTTGCTCCAGTAGATTGCTGGTCGATGGTGGACGGTGGAATATAAGTGCTATCAATGGTTTGGTCACCGCTAGTATCAGGGGTACTAATTATCTCGTGGATATCCACCAACGGGCAATGATCAAAGGTGTCCGGCGGTGTATTTAAGGTATTACCAGACAAATTGGAAGGAGGTTGGGGCTGGCTGTTATCAGGCGAAACAGCTGACATAATATTGCCAAGGGAAGATCTTTTAGCGGAAAGTTCTAGGGACAATCTTTTTTCCGTTAATAAAATCTCGTGTTCAAGAACACGAGCAGCTCTAGTAATAAAATTATCAAGAGTCCCTGTAACTTGACCCCCTACGCTGCTCCTAGCCACCTTCCTGCCAGACCTTAAGGAGGTCATGATTTAGGGAATGAGCAAACAAACAAACAAAGTCAAAAGATGGTAAACAATTAAACCTCCGATGATAACAAGAAGATGAAATTCACTAAAAATGTCCAGAACACACTACAATGTTTAAGCACAAAATGTGGGCAACCAATGCTATATAAACAGTTCACCAGTCGGCAATGGCGCGTGTACTCACAGTACCAGCAAAGTATGTGACTTGTTTAAGGCGGCTCGTTTTAAGGAGGTGGCCCGCCCCGACCACAACCGACCACGAACGGCCACAAACGGCCCGCTCTTTGCCCGGTCTTCGCCCCGGTCCGCGCGCGTTCCGCTGGCGCGTAACAAGTTAGTGGCGTTATTGGCAATGGGCGTCAAGAAGGGGGCGGTACCGGGAAGAGCAACCAGGTGAGGCTGATGTAGTTGGCGCTGGGCCCCTTGGTCCTCGCAGTCCCAGAGTGAAAGAAGCAGCAGCCTTCCCCCGTGAATCACCTTAGCGTCTCTGGAGGTCAGTAAGCTCCGAGGCACACAGCACGAATGGGAGCTTTGTCAAGCTTTTATCCAGAATGTAACAACGAGCGGAACCCGCGAAGCGGGGGCCGCGAGGCGTGGAATGGTGCAGGGAGGCGGCTCCGGGAAGAGCAACCAGGTGAGGCTGATGTAGTTGGCGCTGGGCCCCTTGGTCCTCGCAGTCCCAGAGTGAAAGAAGCAGCAGCCTTCCCCCGTGAATCACCTTAGCGTCTCTGGAGGTCAGTAAGCTCCGAGGCACACAGCACGAATGGGAGCTTTGTCAAGCTTTTATCCAGAATGTAACAACGAGCGGCACCCGCGAAGCGGGGGCCGCGAGGCGTGGAATGGTGCAGGGAGGCGGCTCCGGGAAGAGCAACCAGGTGAGGCTGATGTAGTTGGCGCTGGGCCCCTTGGTCCTCGCAGTCCCAGAGTGAAAGAAGCAGCAGCCTTCCCCCGTGAATCACCTTAGCGTCTCTGGAGGTCAGTAAGCTCCGAGGCACACAGCACGAATGGGAGCTTTGTCAAGCTTTTATCCAGAATGTAACAACGAGCGGCACCCGCGAAGTGGGGGCCGCGAGGCGTGGAATGGTGCAGGGAGGCGGCTCCGGGAAGAGCAACCAGGTGAGGCTGATGTAGTTGGCGCTGGGCCCCTTGGTCCTCGCAGTCCCAGAGTGAAAGAAGCAGCAGCCTTCCCCCGTGAATCACCTTAGCGTCTCTGGAGGTCAGTAAGCTCCGAGGCACACAGCACGAATGGGAGCTTTGTCAAGCTTTTATCCAGAATGTAACAACGAGCGGCACCCGCGAAGCGGGGGCCGCGAGGCGTGGAATGGTGCAGGGAGGCGGCTCCGGGAAGAGCAACCAGGTGAGGCTGATGTAGTTGGCGCTGGGCCCCTTGGTCCTCGCAGTCCCAGAGTGAAAGAAGCAGCAGCCTTCCCCCGTGAATCACCTTAGCGTCTCTGGAGGTCAGTAAGCTCCGTACACAAAGTACAGTGCTACACAATCTGTTACATGATTGTGTAGCACTGTACATAATGCCACAACAGTAATCTGATTTCACTCTGGGACTCAGAGGCACATTGTAGCCTTTAGGAGTATAATGGATGGAGTTGAACAGAGTAAAATATGTATGTGAGATAGTTACCTGTTCCTCTGGTGAACCATAAAGCTGCCCATGCAAGAGAAAGACCTTTTCAACCAGTTTCTCCAGCTCCTCTGCAGAGAAGGCACAGACCTCTCACCTGTTTGGCACGTCATGATTGCTCCCAGAGGTGGCAAACAGCAGCTAAAGTGGTGGAGGTGTTGATAGCAGCAGTGTCAGGAAGCAAGTGAGTTATTTTTCAAACCATGGCGTACATGTTTACCATTTATGCGGTCATCAGTGTAGACGGACCAAGTCATTGGCCGCAGCCATTGCAATCACCAACGCTAGCCTATGGCGATGTTCGCAGTGGATGAAACAACCCACCGCATGGTCGACTTCCATAGGCGGTGATAGGTTCCATATGTCTAATATGCAAGGTCAGGCAGCTGCCATTTTAGCGTTCAAAATGACAGTATTGGTGACTAGTTAAGTGCATCACAATGACTACAAATGGCTAGGAAGAACCGTTTCCTGCTCTGTATTTCCCTTTACACAAACCTCTGTGTACGGCATTACTATGCTTAAACGTTATATTCCCCCAGTGCACTGTACACTGCCAGTGACGGTATTTTGAGAGAACAATTCCAAATTTTCAATATTAAGCAGCTCATTATACATGTTTGGATGTATAATGTGCACATGTCTGTTACAGAGACATGTGAAGACCACAATGGGGATTATAGGTGGATGTTGGACAGGAGACAGTTATTATGTGAATCATGTGTAATGCTTTCTGACCCAATTATGTTTTGTCACATGACTTGTGGCTTACTCTTCATGTATGTTACTCTAGGCCCTGCAAACAATGTTAAAAATTGTTTTCACTTCACACATAGGTTCCTTGGGAGAGGGAGGAGACAACAGCCTCCAGTGTACATGCGAGTTCCAGAACTTTAGACCATGGAAGAAAGAGATGTCATAAAGAAGTTTTATTTGAATAGGCAAACAATATGGGTTTTATGTCATCAGTTGGAGCCTGATCTCCTTCCTCGAACACTAATCCCACATGTATCCCACTTATTGTGAAACTTATGACAGTATAGTATTTTCTTGGCACAGGTACTTCATGAATCATCAATGTCCAGACACATTACTTTTGCCTTACTCTTCATATATGTTACTCTGCTCACTGAGTCCAATATACATCTATGTGTTACTCCTCACATAGGTACCCTGGAAGAAGAAGGAGATGCCAGGCTGCCGTGTACCTCCCATCTCCAGAACTTTAGACCATGGTAGAGAGACATGTTACACAGAATTTCCATTTGAATTGTCAAACAATACTGGACTCATGCCATCAGTTAGAGCTTGACCTCATACCTCACATCACTTATCCTACATCAATCCCACCACTTGTGAAAATCATTATTTATTTCATTTTTATTGCCACAGGCTCATTTCAATTCACTTTCGCTATCTCAGGTGGAATGTCACAACCTATATTCAGTTGGGTATTTTAAGAGGTGCTAGCAGCACTGTTGAGACTTGTGGACATATATCCAGTTCCCCAGACGTCAGAATTTAGCCATTGTGAAGGCGAAATTCTATGCCTTTGGTCACATCCCACATGTGATTGGATCCATTGATGGCACACATAGTGCATTAGTACCATCACAAGCCAGGGAACAAGTGTACTGCAACAGGAAGCTCTTCCATTCTACCAATGTGCAAGTTGTCTGCTCACTGGATTTGTACACCTCAAATGTCTGTGCTCGGTTCTCAGGGTCATCCCATGATTCCTTCATACTGCAAAACAGCACCATGCCCCAGCTGATGTCAAAACTACTACCGGAGAGGTCTTGGCTTGTTGCTAAGTTTGATTTGTCCTAACTTTGTGTTGCACTTCTAGGAAACTCAGGTAAACAACTACACCAGGGAGTCCACTTCAGTGAGGCTCATGGCAAAACAAGCCAGCCAGTGGAACAGGCTTTTGGGCTCCTGAAGGTCCGATTCAAATGTCAGGAGAAGACTTAGAAAGCCCTCTTCTACTCACCCTGGAAGGTGTGTCAAATCACCGTGGCCTGCTGCATGCTGCACAAAATCGCCCTGCCACAGAACCTCCCTTATATCTCAGAGGATGGAGACTATGAAGTGCCAAGGGTATGGAATCCTGAAATACCAAATGATGATGATAGTGGTGAAGAGGAAGGAGCTGACTTGGGTCAGGATCTTATCGACAACTTCTTCTCATGAGTGTAAGTATGTTGTTAAATGTCATGACTTTGACTGTTACAGCAGATCTTGTGATGATGTGTGTAGTATGTTAAGGGAAAATATTATGAAGTTAAAGCTCTGGAAAATCCTGGTGAAAGTGTTTGTTGAAGAAGGTTTTCACACATGTTAATTTTGTTAGCATTGTTTTTGTTCAACTTTGATATTTTCTCATGGACTGTGTTCTCCAGATGTTGACTATGTGAATTGTGTTATATATATGGTTTCATGGCTAATCTCTAAATGTTGGTCTGTTTTAGGTACATTCACCATGTCATCTCAATTTGACTAAATCCTCATTGTGTGTAAAGTATATGTAGCTGTTGATGTATCTGCTCCTTGTAGGCCAAAATGCTTGGGGCACACCACTGACATTTGTTTGTGACATTCCACTAGATGTGGCTTCAGTGGATTGGAATGGTCTTGTGATCAGAAAATGTTGTACTGCCATGCTTCTGTTTATTGGTGTTACTGATGTGGGATTCCATTTTTGAGGTAGGCGTTATGGCTGCAGCTGATGACATAGACCAATGTTATGTTGACTACTCAATAGGAAATTCTCTAATGTATCCCCTCCTTCCTTGTTGTGAAGGTCTGCATCTAAAAATGTAATCACTGACACACAACATTTGAGTCATGTATGAATTGCTATGTTTCTGACAAAATGCCAGCCTATTGTTGGGACAATGAAATAAAGATGTTATGAGACAATACACTTGTATGTATCTCTTGGTGTAACATGGTTGTGATCCTGAGACAACCATTGTGTACATGCAAAATATCCCTGGTTACACAAGTAGATTTGTTTCCCCATTGCAAAGTTCAGATGGGAATACATATACATTGTTAGATGTGAGATATACTACAATGAGTTTCTGACTTGTGTATTTATTGGAGTGATAAAGGTGAAGAGATACATTGTGCAAATCCAAAAAGAAAAAAAAGTGAAGTAGTCAGTCATGGGGAATGAAACCATAGTTGTAGAAGCCAAATAGTTTGAAGTCCAAAATGCTACTTTCATCAGAAAGGTAAATGTGCCCAAGTACATACACTGGAAGCAATTCAGGCTGAGGTTTCTTGCTGGAGGTGGTGGGTGTCTTGCCATCCGCACCATATAGATTTTTGCCTGGATGTCCCCGCTTGGTAAAGCAGGGACAGGGATGTCTGCAGTTGTGTATTTTTCTTTCAGGGCCTCCCTTCCTGTGACTGCTGCAGATGTATATAGGCCGGATGTAGCTGGACCATAGAAATAGGTAGATGTTGGTAGAAAAGCCCTGCCCATGGTTGTGTTGATGTCCTGCAGCACCCCAATTTTGGAGCTCATGTTGGTGTTGTGGGTGGCCAGCTCCTGCTGCATGTCCCTCTGCAGCTGCTTCATCTCCTGGTTTTCTGTCAATATCTGGCCCATCACGTCTTCGGTCTCATGATAGACTCCCAAGACTTTGTCGATGGTTGCCTGGATGCCAGGGGCTCCCTTGGCCTCACTCAGCAGGACCACAGAACCCGTCCCACAAACTCTACCCCCCACAAGCCTGTGCCTTTGACCCAGGGTGCTCTCTCCCACTGGGTCCTGGATCCTCTCCAGCTGTGCTGGTGATTGTAACCTCAGGATCCAGGACTGTGGGGGCACATGATGGTAGTAACTGTGCTAGGTACACAGGGTGGAGAACAGAGGCTAGCTGAGGTATTGCAGCTGGAATTGAAGGTGTTGGTGTGGGCACAGCGAGAATCACTGTTGCTGTCTACCCAGGCTGACCAGATGACCTGGCAACGTCCTCCACATCCACACCTTCATGAGTGTTGTCATTACTGAGGACTTCATCCGGGGGTGGAGTTGAAGTCTCTTCGCTGGCCAAGCTTTGCCCAGGTGATGTGCCAGATCAACCTGTTGTGAAATAGAGAACATTGTTATTGGTGGAAGTGTGGTATATACATCCAGATGTTTAGTGACACAATGTGTAGAAACATAGGAAAAACAAATAGGTAAAGATTACTATTGTGATATAATTCAGTTGTATTGAACTTGTTAACACAACATTTTGAGACATTAAATATATGTTGTAGAGTTAAGGAGGTTATTATATGTCATGAGATTTTGCATTTTAGATCAAGCTATACAAATGAGATCTCACAAACATTGAAGCCAATAAAGTGGAGAGGTAACGTGTATTGAACCATTCAAAAGCCTAGTTGTGCACAATATCGGCCTTCACACAACTTGGTTGTATATTTCACATTAGTCATCATGTGAGCCATGCAGAGTCAATGGGTCACCTGTCACTCCTACTCATCTAACTTCATGTCTTACAAATATTTGAGCTAAACACTTGGTATGGTTTTATTCTTGCAATCAGTAGTTTTAGTTGAGGAGACCAGGACAACATGATGCTTAGTAGACAGACATGCCTCTGATTGAAGCATTGTATGTAGATTGCAGATTTACCATCAGTTGTAATCTGTCAAACAAATGTGAATGTGTAGAGGCACAATTGCATCTTGTTTAGGGTTACAGAATCAAGGCCTCGTGGTTGCTGTAGTCATTTCAAACTCTACTTGCTAACACTTGCATAATGGTTAACTCTATGGAAAATGAACATCAGTTGTAATCTGTCAGACAAGTATGAAAGAGCAAAATCACAATTGCATCTTGTTTAGGATTGCAGAAACATAGCCTCATGGGAGGTGTAGACATTTCAAGCTGTACTTGCCAGAATTTCAAAATGGTTTGTGTAACATACCTGCTGTCAAAATGCAGGTGGTATGGACCATACCTTTACATATTCACACATATAACTTGTCCTTAAATGCTATTTTCATAGCAATGCACTTACAAACACCATTGCAACATGTGGCATGTAATGGATATTGATACATGTGATCCTATCTTCAACAATACACATTAACACTGACAATCAAACACCACTGATACTTTGAGAATTGCATGTTAGCAAAGTAGATAGACAACACAATAGCAAAATCTGAGATGAGAGCAAACAGAATATTGAAGAGTTGTGACTGTTAGTCAGGTGTAACGTACCAAACTCCACTCCACCAGCTATTCCTGTCAATCCCTCAGAATGCAGTATGGCCAAGACCGTCTCCTTCTAGGAAAACAGTTGTAATGGGGTGCTGGAAGGACCACTGTCAGTTTTCCGGGCCTCTAGGTGTTGCTTGGAGACCAGGTAATGCACCCCCCCCCTCAGGTAATTCCACCTCTTCCTAATTTGCTCCTTTGTGAACAGGGTGGTATCTACAGCATTCACTCAATTATCCTGGACCACATTTCCCTTTTCCTACTGAGAGGATTATGTTGGACTTGGACTTCAATCAATTTTGGCTCCACTCTTGTGGTTTCGTCCACCATGACTGACAACTCAGCCTCTGAAAAACATGGATTTTTTGGCGTAACATAATGATAAATAAAAGTGAGTGAGAATGTAAAAAAAATAAAAGCATGGGATGTGAGAAAAATGTTCAAGAAAAGGGATTGGAGAGTGCTAAAAAGGATAGGAAAAAAATAGGGCTGCTGTGTCTCACCAAAAATATTTGCTCTCTGTCTTGTTGTGCTGCAACGGAGAGGCAAAGGATCATGGTCTGGAATGGGGCGTGTTTTATTGTGTAATTTGCAGGTGTGTCCACTAGGCTAATAACCATCAGTTGGGTTGTTTTTGTATCCATCCAATGGCGACTGTTCTGATGCTCTGCTGAGAGCGTACCGCAGCAGCGTACCTCCATTGGTGAACCGCCACAAGGACACCGCCAGTCCAACTGTGTTTTCGTAATAGGCTCGGTGGGAAGCCGGGTATGCATCGCCAACATTAACGTCCGCTACCTCGCAGGCAGGAACCACTCCGTCGACGCAGTTGGCGGTTCAGGCTGCCTGCATCGTAATACAGTGGGCGGGAGACCGCCAAATAGGTGGTTTTCTTGGGACCGCGACCACAGCGGTAAAGTGTTGAGACCACCAAATTTATAACCGGGCCGTTATGTCCTTTTTTGGAGCTTGAACACCTTCAGTGGGGCTTGCCCGGCAGCTGTAACTTGAGAGGTCACACCTAAGCTGGATACCTTGGTTGTGAGGCTCCACTGAAGACATTTTCTGGAGTGCCAACAATCTCAGAGTTGTGCTAACCTTATTTTCTTGCCCATTGATGTTGTACCTTAGGCGGATAGCCTGAGATGGTTAGATCCGGTCCACCGAAGGTGAAGCATTTTCTACATTCCAACTTTTTCTTTTTTGGAGCAGTTTCTCTTGATCACTCCCAAGACCTCAGGGACTGTACTTTCAGTTCAAGACCCACTCCTGCAGAGGCCAGCCGCACAATTCGCCTGCCACTGGTCAGTTAGCCACTCTAGGAAGAGGACTTTTACAGCTTTTGATATCACTGTAACTACACAGGCGGTCATCCAATTGACACTAGGAGTCCACCTCTTAGTCCTTGGTATAAGTAGGAACAGGTCCAGTCTTTCAGGTCCCTACTGGGAAACAGAAAGGCCATCTTCCTCTTCTGTTGTTCCACAGGTCAAGATGGGTTCACAGCAGCTACGGGTGAGGTTCTACATCTGTACAATTTACTAGCCAGGAGGTAAAGGTGACTCCTGAACACTCCGTACCAATGGGCACAAAGTTCCCATTAGCCACTCCTCCCTCTTTTACAGCACATCCTTGTTGCCTTACAGTAGCTGTCCCACAGTATACTATTTCTTTCTAGTGAAATCCAACATGGCAGAACCTTTTTAGTCCTAGAGGAGATTGCTAGCTCTCCCAGGGACATGTCTAGGGAAATATGCAATCCCTGCCTCCTCAACCAAACTAAACTGGTTCTTGAAACTGCTCCCTCTCATGCTGGGATGGAGCACGGATTGCTACAGCGTCTCCTGAGATCAAAAGTCCCCAAGTCTTAATTTACACTTGACTGTAAATTAGCAAGGCTTCACTCAAGCCCCTTTCAAGTTATTGGCGTTCCAGAACACTGTTTATTTTCTAGCCCAGATGCACCAGGATGTGACTGGGATGGTCAGGTATGGGGTAGGCGGGGAACTTACAGCTTCATCAAAATGAACCTGGGGGTTCATCAAGGGTGCGTCCTTGCCCCCTCTTTCTTCTGCCTTTATATCAACAACCTAGAAAGCCATATTGATCAATGGCATGCTGATGTCTCTAAGATAGGCACTAGAAACCTCCCAGCATTACTATATGCAGATGACTGTGTATTATTGTCCAGAACCAGTGTAGGCCTGCAAAAGCTTGTCACTAGATTTAACGACTTTATGACTGAACTGGGTCTAAAGACTAATACAGCCAAGTCTTACTCTATGGTGGCAGGTAAATCTCCCCCCCTTTTAAAATCATGTTTTATCAATATTGAAAGGCTATCCTATGTCCCAACGTTTTCGTACTTGTGAATCCTTTTTGACTAGAAAAGTAATTGGCACCATTTAGCTGAAACAAGGGTCAGTAGTTTTAATCAAAACCTGGATGCGTTGTTTAGGTTCCTAAAGAAATTGGGCTCAAGACCTATTGACACAATAATTTATATTTATAAGACCCATTTGTGTTCTGTAATTCTGTAGGGGGCTGGTGTGTGGGGTTCTGTCCTGTGGGATCTGTCTGCCGCCTTCGACACCATCTCCCATAGCATTCTAGAACAACGGCTCTGGGAGATGGGTGTTAGAGGTGTGGCCTTGGACTGGCTTAGAAATTATCTAACTGACCGAACCACCACCATACAAATGGGCACCCTGGCCTCCTGCAGTCGGCCAGTAAAAATAGGAGTCCCTCAAGGCTCCATTTTAAGTCCCATGCTCTTCAACCTGTATGTGACACCCCTGGCCAAAGTGATCAGGTCCTACGGTTTTGACGTGGTGTCATATGCCGATGACGCCCAGCTATCGATTACCCTAGGCCCTGATCCCACTGACACAAGGATCCGTTTAAAAAATTGCATGATCCACATTGACAACTGGATGCGTATCAACCACCTACAGCTTAATGGAAGTAAGAAAGAGGTCATTTTGGTAAGGCTCACGAATTTTGGTCTGGTGACTGGTGGCCTCAGAGTCTAGGCCCTTGTCCATCTCCCAAACCCATGGTGCGGAACCTTGGAGTGATGATTGACAATCAGTTGTCAATGAAAAGCCAAACAAATCACATAATCAACATCTGTGATGGCATTATGAGTAATCTACGCAAATGTATTCAATGGATCCCTATTGAATCGAGGAAATGCTATTGCAGTATTATTTCTTCTTACTGCTCATTATGCGTATTATATCTTGCTTTCTGTCTAATGATTGTAAAAACTCATATCTCTTACACGAAAAACAAGACTGTTCAATAAATCCTTTTATTGAAACGCCCGTCTATCTATTTTCTGTGTAACTCTGGAGAAACTAAGCATGCACGATTGACTGAGTGAAACTGTTATCTATTGTTTCCACGATTCTGAGACGCCTTCCGATTCTAAGGGAAACAAAGTTGTCATGTTTATGCAGTTGTCAGAAACTAATCCCTTCTTGTTTATTCGAGAAGTTTCTAGTGACCTCTGAGTTAGAAGGCACACAAAGTAATTAAGTTTAATGTACTCGATAGGAGCATCCTGACCTTAGTCCTATGCAAAAACTATAGTGTATATTATTCCAATGCGCAGAGCCTACACGGGAAATAGGAACTACACTACACCACTTGTCCAGGTACTAATCATAAGTTGTATTGACTATGGAAATGCCCAGTTGGCCTCCATAAGTGAGGAGCTCTATTCCACGCTTCAAGTCTTGGAAAATACTGCTGCTATACTCGTACTAAGCCTTCCATCGAGAGCCTCCTCAGTGCCCAGTCTGAAGACTCTTCATTGGCTTCCTATTAGGAGGTAAATTCACTTCAAAAATCCTCTGTCTGGTTCATAAGAACATGTATGGAAATTGGCCAAGTTACTTCGCCAAAAAACTCAGCTGGTATCAGCCGAGCAGGACGCAGGACGCATAGGCCCAAGTACCAAATGTCTCCTTACCCCTCGCAGAATCCGCACCACCAGGAATGGCGATAGATCTTTCTCTTTCCTTGCACCTGCTTTCTGGAACAAGCTTCCATCACAGCTCCTCTCCATCGCTGACCATAAGCTATTCCGCAGGGAATTAAAAACCTGGCTATTTGACCATCTATTAATGACCGTACATCTGACCACCAGTCCCTATGGAGTTTACGCCAACGCCATGAGATCTCCGGGTGATATGTGAGCTTAATAAATTCCTCTGACTTGACTTGACTTGACTTCTTGCAATCCGGCTCACCTTCAGGCAGCTGAGAATAATCTTTTGAGATGTTTATTAACAGTCCCAGGTAGTCTCCCTGTTACTTTTTGTCATAATGAACTTGGTTCGACCACTTTAACCCATCGCATGCAAATCGCACCAATCTTATTATGGCACTCAATTTGGGCAAAAGATGAGCCGGCTCTCAATCGTGCAAATATACTGGACTATCTCAAACTTGATTATATGCAGAAGATACCTTGGTTCAACTATATGGAAAGGTAGCTGGAGAAAGTAGGGATGGTGGACTGTTTTTACAACCCAGAGTACACTGTAAAGACCCCAAAAAACCGGCTAAAAAAGGATCTTTTCTCTGTTTTTAAAGTTGTCAAGTGAGCGTTTGGAGCTAGGTAAGAAGAGAGTTTCTAAATACTTGCTTCTAGTTCATTCTCCAATTGTTGAACCCTAGCTCTCCTTTTATTTTTGTCATGTCAAAAGGTTTTATCTTATTAGATTCAGGTTTGGCATTTTGCCCTTTTTAGTTTCTTATTCTCGCAAAGCTTACTGTGATACTAAGCTGAATCTATGCCCATGTGATTCCAAATCCCCACAGAACACGCTGCACTTCCTGTTTTTTTATCAACTTTATACCAAGCCGAGGCGGGATTTTACTATCCCCCTAATAAAATGTTTAAATATCTGGAAGTGTCGGCCGGCCCTATTCCACCTCCAGCTTTTAAATGATTAATATACATGTTTAATGGTCTATAGATATATATCCACAACTACCCGCTCACGTAATTTGGTTAGGAAATGATTTTTTAAAATCTGTATCGTAGTTTATGGTTTTAGGACATAGGGTCTGTATGTCATGCTGCTATTTGCTGAAATACTGACGTAATTATCACTGCCACATTCTTGATTATGAGTTTTTATTGTTATGAAGTTTACTATATATTGCCTGTATTATATTTTAAATGTTTTTAAAATATTCTTGATGTACTCTTTTATGGCAGCAGCTGAATAAAGATATTTGACTGACTGACTGATGAAACAATATTGATTCGCACAAATATTAGAAATTAAATATTGTTTACAAAAATAATGCATTTTGATACTTAACTAAGAAAACACAAATATTGATAACCAAAATATCCTCATTTAAATATCAATTTTCTACTTATTTCTACTCTACGTATATATATAAAACATAAATATTGGAAACAGAAATATCATTAACTTTAAATAAATATTTAAAATGTTAAAAGTATAGAAACACACAATATCAACTATATTAATATCGCAAGAAATTAAGCTACATTTTATTAAACAATTTATAACCTCTATTTTGATGTAAATTAAAACTAAAATTAACCTCTAAAAACATGAATAAATATTTTAACAACATTACATTAATTTTATACTACACTAATTTTTAAAAACATGTAAAAAATGATGCTCTTCTGAGGAAACTCGATTTTCGATCTCGATCGTATCGAGCCGCCATTTTTTTGTTCCGCTGCTATTTTGTGTTGCCCTCACTCAGGCAGCATGGCGAACGAGGTCTTTTCTGCTTTTCCTGCAGCATCGTGTCAAAATAGCCTTCTGCCTCTGTTTACGAATTGGTGTCAGGGACTGGCCGAGTCCACTAATCCCTGTCTGGTCTGACTAATCCCTGTCTCAACTATCTGTTGGTTCGCACCATTCTTTCCTGACTTTATCTTATCTTCTGGCCTTCACTGTTCTCTGCTCGTATTCTCTTGTTTCACAACTGTCCTCCAAAGCACACAAACGTATCTCGCCACCTGCAAGTCAGTTGTGGACACGTTAATGAATTAACCTGTGGGGAGGGATGACAAACACAGTTGGAGGAGAGGCTTCTTCGGGTTACTCGATACTTTATTTCTCAAGTTCTTTTCATCGGTAAAGCTTTGTTTTTGTACCTTTCTTATTGGTTCTTTTTTTATAGATTGGGAGTGTTCTTGGTTAATCTGTATGCCATCCATGTACTATAAAAGATTGTGCGCCACGGAGTGAAGTGGCAGTCTCCTGAGAACATACCGAGTGTACTTCTGGGACAACTGTACTTAGCTGCAGCTAATAAATCTGATCTTCTACGCCCAACAGAGTGTCCTGTGTCTCTGTTAGATAAAGCAAGTGAACCCAGGAGATTACGGCGTTCCCTGCGCAGCCAGACCCATAAGGTTTCTGGTTCTTCAGCTGGCACCCAACATGGGGCGGCTTCAGAGGTAGTAGTTCTGCCTGAAGATCGTGAGGAGCCCCGCAAGAAAATTCTGGAGGAATCGCGAGCCACGTCAAGCGACCCCTGTATGTCGAAGTGGTCCGAAGGTCTTTTTCAGTGCGGTTTCTCCTTCCTAACGGCTACTGACGACTGCTGCCCTGACTGCCGCCTTGCTTTGGCCCTTCTTTGGTGATGTATGGTAAGGCGAGATGTTAGACGGTTCTCTGTTGGCGTAAGAAGACACTTAGTTAAGTATTGGTGGTGGGTAGCTCCCACTATTTTGTTTGGTCCTTTGGGTCTTTGATTCGGCTATTGCAAAAGCCGAAGCCGAGGGGTGAGTACATTTGTGCTGTGTTAATTGATTTAACCCCCTTGATGTTTGTGAAAAGTCCAGTGAAATAATGATGCCTGGTCTGAGTAAGTTTAGGAAGTTTTGTTGCTTTGGTTGTGATAGGGACTCCCGGCTGGAGGACTCTTGTCCAATTCCTTCGGTTGGAACTCCCACTTATGAGCCCTATTCTAAACATGGTGTTGGCCCCATTGCCTTTAATGAGGCATGGATCCGATACACAAAGAACGATGGTGTTTTACAGTGGCCACGGAACGGTAGCTTTGAGCCTGACATATTAGATAATTTGGAAGCAGTTTTGTTTAAAAGAAAAGCCCGGCCGGCAATGTTTGACTCTTTCCGCCTTTGGCGTAAGGAAGCCAAACAGAGAGAAATTAAGCAGGCAAAACGAGATAAGAAAGCACAAAGTATGATGATTATACAGGCTGCCCAGCAGTTTAAAGATAATGCGATCGATCGTGAAATGGAAATTTCAGAGAGACAGCATCGTATGGCGATAGATAAATGCTATCCGGTGTTGCCTACTTCTCCTTCTGATAAAAGTAGTGAACTGGAGGAAGACCCTTAGATGTCTCACCTATTGAGATTGCCTCCTCCCTATGTACAAGGCGCTAATGCACCCCCATTGTTACAACCGGTTCAGCCATTAGTTGTGCCTCCGCCTGCCCCGGTTCTTCCGCATTTGCCCCTTCAAGCATTGCCGCCCCCACTTCCTTTGCCACCGGTTGCTTTACCTCCATCCCTAGAGCCACAATCTCCTTTGCCTTCAGCTCCTCTTATAACTGCTAGTTCTTCTCCTATTAGTTCGCCCAATACCTTGTCCCCTGTCCTTATGTCCAATTCTCCTACTGTCCGTAAACGGATCACAGATACTGTCTCTGGGTTTCTGTCTCCTTTCTTTGAGACTCTTAATATGTCTCCGGCTTTTTCTCGAAGACAGTCTCGTAGTCAGCTTCCAACCATCGATGAACGAGTGGTATTGGACTCTCTCGCTCGCAAATGGATTGAGAATGGTCCCTTATATAGTGCGAACGATATTTTGGCTACCCTTCATCAGTGGGAAGCGCCCAGGCAGAGATATTTTTTTTATGTTATGTGTGACACTCTTTTTAAAGGATGGGAGGATATGGATTTGGGTTCAGTTCCTCAGGGTCTGTTGGATGTTCAGGCTAATTTCGATAAGGGACTCTTCGTGGGTCCTAAGATTGAGGACGCTGTAAAGACACTTGTCTCTTTTAGATCCTTATTTTCCTCGCAGACTTTCCTTGATTTGGATCCTGCTATTAGGCTGACATCCAAACATTATCCAATGAGAGAGGTTCCTCCAGTATGGAGAGAAGAGGTTCCATCAGCAGGTGCTAATCTAGCTATTCCCGCGCACTTTCAGCGTATATGGGTACATGTCCCCTAGAAAAGATCTGAAGTTTTGGCTCTTAAACAGTCTCTACTGGATCCCCATAAAAATCCTGCTGGTTATTATAAGGAATTGTCTCAGACTGTTGACGCCTGCATTATGAATTTAGCCGATATCGATATGCTTACGGGGAATGTAGTCCCACAAGCATTATGGGCTCGAATCCGGAGAGAGAATCACGCACAAGAATTAGGTGGTGATTGGAATGCTATAATTGCCGCAGATGCAGCCCAAGTGGGTGGCGCTAAGCCTGATGTTTTGATTTCAGAACTGCCTGGTAGGATTATCACTTTAATGAAAACGATGATGCCTGCCTTGCGAGTTAATTGGGATAAACTAGCTGCGTGTAAACAGAAGAAAGATGAGAGTGTTTCTGATTTCTTCACTCGTTTTGAAAAGACATTTATTGATCAAGGTGGTTAGGATATGACTACGGAGGGTGGACAGCGATTATTTGTAGATAAATTCGTATTTAATTTGCTTCCCGAGCTGTCACATAAGTTGAAAGACTCTGAAAGTTCATGGGCTGTTTCTTCCTCTGCGCAGATATTGGCTACTGCTCAATATTATGAGAACTGGGATAAAGAAGAGAAAGATAAACAAGAGAAAAAGACTAAAGAATTAAAAACGAAGGTTCTTCTGCAACAGGCTTATCCTCCCCGTCTTGCTCAGCGCCAGTTTCAACAGCCTCCACAGTTTCAGAGGGTGTATCAAAAGCCCGAGTCTTTTATTCCGCGACCTTTATTAGGTCCTAATCAATGTGCCTATTGTAGAGAGGAAGGTCATTTTAAGAATAGTTGCCCGGTTTTATTACAGCGTAGTGAAGGATCATCTGCTCCACGAGGTCGAGGTATTCATCAGTTAGCGCCCAGGGGTAGAGGTCGAGGTGTGTTGACCCAAGAACAGCGTTCCATTCCTCCTCCGAATTCTATGAACTACTTTGATCAACAAAATACTCAGTCTACACAGTATTACAATGATGATTATCATGTTGAAGGTGAAAATGAAAGCCTTCACGTTAACTAGGACAGCCATAGACAAAGTGAGGGAGTTGTATCGATTCCAGTAGATCAGAGTGGACCGTATGCTAATGTCACTACAATGGGTGTTTCAGAGCCATTCCTTTTAGATACTGGTGCGATGAGAAGTTCTATCATTCGCTCTAAACTCCCTGGGGCACCTTTGTCTGGTTCAACGAATGTATCAGTAGGATTTTGTGGCGCCCCAGTTTGAAACCCAGTCTCTAGCCCTCTGCCTATTTCAATTGGCCCCTATGACTTGGAAGCTCCTCTTCTTTTAACAACTGGTTGCGGCGAGAATCTGTTGGGTTTGGATCTATTGAAAAGATTGCATGCAACGATATATTGTTCTCCTTCTGGTGTACATCTTACTTTGGGGCAGAAATTGACTTCTCCAATGTATTTGTCTAAAGATCAATTGCCACCTGAATTGCTCTCTCTTCCTGCAACGCTTTGGGCTTCGGGTCCAAATGATGTTGGTTGTCTTGAGATCCCGCCTTATGTTGTTACTCTCAAACCCAATGCTAAATTGTCTCGCATTCCTCAATACAGAATTTCCAATGAAGGTGAAAGAGCGCTTTTGGATATCATTTATGATTTGGTTCAGAAGGGTGTGATTGAGGAAACAAGAGGAAATTTATGTAATAGTCCTATTTTTCCTGTTCTTAAACGCACCAACCCTTCTCAGCCTCCTGTTTATCGTTTTGTGATTGATCTTCGGGAGGTTAACAAAATTGTTGTACCGCAGTATCCTGTTGACCCAGATATTACTGCCTTGTTAACTATGATACCTGCCTCAGCGACTTGGTTTTCTGTCATTGATTTGAAGAATGATTTCTTCAGCATTCCCATTGCCGAAGAGAGTAGGGATATTTTTGGTTTCTCTCTAGGAGGCCTAAGTGTCCGGTTCAAGCGCGCACCCCAAGGCTATTGTGAAAGCCCCTCCATTTATAGTCAAGCTCTGAAATGTCAGCTTGATGCTTCCCTTTGCCCTCAGGTGCTACTCTTATTTAATATATGGATGATGTGTTAATTGCTGCTGACTCAGAGGATGTCTGCAGAAATGTGACTGTTGCCTTCTTACGTCACTTGTCTGATCTTAATCATAAGGTTTCGCCTTCTAAACTACAATATGTTTGTCAAGAGGTTACCTATTTGGGTCATCTCTTATCAAAGGAGGGAAGGCGATTAACCCCAGAACGAATACAAGCAATAGCGCAAATGTCTGTGCCATCCACACAAAGAGAGGTGCGTGCCTTTCTGGGTATTACCTCTTACTGTAGGCAATGGATCCCGAACTTTTCTTTGCTGGCCAAACCTCTGTTAGCACTCACTTTGAAAGACACGCCCCAACCCCTTCCTTGGACTGACGAATGTCAGAAGAGTTTTACTGATTTGCGTACTGCTCTGTGCTCTGCTCCTGTGTTGGGTCCTCCAGATTACAGTAAGCCCTTCACGCTCTATGTCCATGAAAGAGAAGGTTGTGCGTTGTCAGTCCTGACACAACGATTTGGAGACAAACAGCGGCCATGTGCCTATTTTTCAGCTATGTTAGATCCAGTAGCCAAGGCATTGCCTAGTTGTCTTAAAGCCATAGCAGCAGTAGCGATTTCTATTCGTCAGTCTGCTGGAGTGGTTCTAGATAATACTCTCATTGTTATGGTACCACATGCAGTGGATACCTTGCTAAATAGGACGAAAACGCAGCATCTTACCAGTGCTCGCTTGTCTGGATATGAGCTGACGCTCTTGGCTAGTAATGCGCACATCAAACGATGTAACACTTTGAATCCAGCCACTTTGTTACCTTTGCCGAAAGAGGAAGGTATTCAAGAACGACATGATTGCTTTCCCCGTACTGAGGAGGAGACAAAAGGTAGAATTGATTTGAAAGATACGCCGCTAGCGGATCCAGATGGGATCCTATGGGTGGATGGTTCTTGTTTCAAACTGCCGAATGGTGAGACAACTTCAGCTTATGCTGTTACTACCTTGCATACAATTGTGGAGCCAGCACGCATCAGACATAATTCAGCTCAGGCAGCCGAACTGATAGCTTTGACCAGAGCGTGTGTGTTATCTAAGGGAAAGAGAGTGAATGTGTATACCGACAGCCAGTATGCGTTCAGTGTAACACATAGCTTCGGTCGTTTGTGGAATGAAATTGGTGACTGATCTTCTTGAGTCACTTGCCTTGCCTACCCAGATAGCAATTGTGAAATGTAGTGCGCATAAGAAGATTACTGATGATGTTGGTTGTGGAAATGCTTTTGCGGACGAGGTAGCGAAAAGGACAGCCAGAGATGCTACAAGTCGCATTTATGGTGCGGGCCCTGCAAATTGGGTCAGGGAAAGAGGGATGTGTGAGGACACAATAGAAAGTGTAAGATCGATTCAGGAAGATGCTACAGAGAAAGAGTTAAGAAAGTGGAAAGAAAGTACAGGAATGTTAAATGAGATGGGATGTTGGGTAGAATTGTCAGAGCACCAACGTTGGCTGTTACCAGATGCCTATGTACTGCCTGTAGTTACTATGGTGCATGGTCCAGCCCACATCAGTGCGAAAGGAATATATAAACATCTGGCTCCAGTGTGGCAGAATGAAGGGATTCCAAAATGTGCAGATAATGTGGTGAAGCATTGTATCATTTGCTTGATGTACAATCCGGGAAAAGGAACCCCAACTCCGGCAGGTCATTTTGCTCCCCCGACATATCCTTTTGAGGTGTTGCAAATCGACTATATTCATATGGAGCGATGCAACGATCTCAAATATGTTCTAGTGGTGGTATGTGTCTTTTCCAGATGGATAGAGGCCTACCCTCTGAAAGACAACACTGCTTTGTCTACTGCCAAAGTTCTTTTGAAAGAGTTCTTTCCTAGGTTTGGTTTGCCACGCATTGTCTGGAGTGACAATGGGATTGAATTTGTGGGCCAAGTCATGCAAAAAGTTTGTGCAGGTCTTGGTATAAAGCAAAAGTTCCATGCGGCAAACCATCCACAGTCAGCGGGTTTGGTAGAATGTTATAATGGCACACTCAAGCTCAAACTTGCAAAGATACAAGCCAGCACAGGTCTTGCCTGGCCCGATGCTTTACCTTTGGCTCTTCTGTCCACCAGAACAACTGTGCATTCTCGTTTGGGACTTAGCCCATACGAGGTGGTTTTCGGATGCCCAGCTAATGTATGGGGAGTCCCTCGCCCTAAAAAGTATTCTGACATACAGTACCCAATGCTGATTGATTATTTGCACGACCTTACAACTAAATTGCGTGTTCTCCATCAACAGGTTCAGAACGCTTTGCCAGAGGCCTCTACAGACCCAGGTCATTCCATCCAACCAGGTGACTGGGTTTGCGTGAAGAATTTCCAAAGGACAAAGAATTTGGAACCTCGTTGGAGGGCACCTCGACAGGTCCTCCTGGCAACGCGAACAGCAATAAAGGTCGAAGGAAAGAAAAACTGGATACACGGCATGCACTGCAAGAAGGTGCCTTTGCCTTTGCCCTTTGATCAGTGGGTCCGTAAGGGTATAAGTGACTCTGAAAGCGAAAAGGATCCCAGGTTCCTACCTTTTAGCGATGCACGCCTGAGTGGAACTCGGTCGGAGAAAGAAGACGACGATATTCTTCAGGAAGCTGTACCACCACATCTCCGCTTGAACACTACAAACCCACAAACATTGTTTCGAGACCAGACTGTACCTGACAAAGGCCGTTATAATCTTAGGCCAAGACTAATTAAGAAAACTTGAGATTCTCTCTTCCATGTAGTTTCTATCCCGGTTGCAGGGTCACGGTAGGAGTCTTGATTGTGACCTGAGTAGTGGCAATAGACTTCCAGGACATGCAGTGTCATAGGACGGCAGATAATCATAACCAAGTGATTGAGGAAGATTGCCGTGAGCATCCACTTAGAAGATGGAGACTACATTAGGAGAAAGAGAGAAGAAGAACAAAATGAGAGAAAAATATTCCAAATTAATGTACAGTCGTTGTGGTATAACGTTATGTGTTTTTATATTATTGTGTATTTTATTGGCGTGTATAGGTTGAATTGTTTATGCTAAAGTTGTCCCTACTTATATCTCTTTGCCTTCTTATTCTACTGTCTCTCCACATCTATTTCATACACTTCCTCAGCATGAATTCATAAGAAGAACCGAATACTACAATAATTCATTTGTCCAGTTATTGCACCAACACCAATTAGTAATTAATATAACCGACTGTTGGGTGTGTGGACTTATGCCTCATACCACCGAAAAAGGGATGCCGTACTTAGTCCTTCAGTTCTCTTATGAAGGTTCCGCTTGGGCTTATTTTGTAATATTCTCTAACGCATGTCAGAGCCGATTTAAATGACCTGCCGGTTCATATATTGGTGGGCCAGATTTTAGTCATAGTTCGTTGATAAAGGGAATGGTAGCTATGGCTAAAATCATGGAGAATAGTAAAATTTCTGTTGATGAGAGAAAAGCATATACTAATTGGAACGTCACTCATTACACCACTAGCCTTAGTGAGTGATAAGGTTAAACAAAGAGAATCTCCACCAATTTGGACTGTACCTCATCAAGGTAATTTCTGTTTGCAGATAAATGGTCAGACTGCTAACGCCGAAAAAGAGAAGAGCTTTTGTTCCCACACATACATCTACACTTCTCAGAATTTGACGCCGCTAGTACCATCTCAGGGCACGTATTTTATCTGCCACAATAGAGCCTATACGTGGTTGCCGACTGGTTTCTCCGGAACATGCTATATAGTAACCCTGGGCGTAGTTCGCGTAGTCGCGCTTCGCGAAGCTTCGCGAAGCTTCGCGAAGATGTCATTGCACTACGCGACCTTCGCGAAGCTTCGCGAGCTTGAGTAGTTGCTTGTGGCAACCTGTTCGCGATGGCTTTTTCTTGTTTGCGAGCGCGGTAAGCATGTTCGGGGAACTGTTTGCATGCTCAGGGGATATATCTCGCGATCTTACCCATGCGGTCGCCAATGGGCGCGGCCATCTTGTTTTTCTATAGTCCCGCCCGCTCGCGATGCCTTATTTCCTGTTCCGGGTCGCGGATTGCGTGTTCGCGATGTGCATTGACGTGTTCGGGAGCGCATTTTACTTGTTCGCGATAAATAGTACATGTTCGCGAGAAATATCGCGCGAACTTACCCACGCGGTCGCGAATGGGCGCGGCCATCTTGTTTTTCACTCTATGCCATGTTTCTGGGCCTACTTTTGTATCCTCCCTTTATCATAGCAATCCTTTGTCTTTAAAGCCTTTTTCCTGACTTTTTTTAGTTATTATCTATCTCTCTGCTTGCCTCAGTTTATATTTTGCATTTTATTTCTACTTTTACTGTGTTTTTGTTACTTTTATAAAGTTCTTTCTATCTTCTTCCCCCTAACTTTTTTTCCCCTTCGGACTTTTCTTTTCCGCCTCCCACCCACCCCAGAACCATGGCCAAGGGCACACCAAGTCCCAAGGGCAAGGGACCTGCAGGCGCAGAGAAGCGCCGCCTGCCTTGTGGCAGAATGCGTCCTGCAGGGGTGCAAGCCCGGCAACTGTTTGGGGAGGAGGAGGTGGCGGCTCTTGTTTTCTTCATCCAGCGCCTCCTCCCCTTGACCTTGGCAGCAGGCGGCAGGCCCGGCTCCGGGTACGCAACCCAGGAGCGGCACCGTCGGTGGGCGAAGGTGCGCCGGGCCGTGTTCCGGTGCACTGGGATCCGGCGCACCCACAACCAGCTAGCTCACCGGTGGTCCGACATCCTGGACCGGGAGCAGGACCTGTTGGACCTGTTAGGTGTCGAGGTCATCGGGCTTGGTGAGTAACTGATTGTGTATATTAAATTAGATGAACAACAAGATTACTGCTGCATGCCAAGCGTTGCTGGTAAATTACGTTCCAAAAAGCAAAATGTTCTTTGATTTAAGGACCCAGGTGCACGGTGGTACTCTTACTTGTTTGCAACGTAGTTTGCGCTAGCTTGTGCTGATGCTGATTATGTAAGAGTTTACTTTACAGAACTGAAGTTAGGTAATGCGATTTGCTAGAGAGACTCTAGTCCTTCCATTGTCCTACTGTGAAATAGTGGTGGATGGATATTGGATACTAGGTTTAGTTTGTTAGTAGTAGTTACTAATTGTTTTATGCGGTCTGCATGATGCATCCTCTGTCACTGAGTGCTGCTTACCCCAGTCCTCCGTCGAACCTTTTGTACTTTGTTTAGTGAGTGGTAGGCTTAGCGTGGTCAGTCAGTAGCAGAACTAGATCAGCATTATGCAACCAACCCACAATTTGTTGTATGTATGCACTAATGTATGCAACTATGCATGTGTCCTCCATCTCATCTATGCATTTGATGGCTGAAAAAAATTGAAGTGCAGACTTAGTGAACAATTGGCCCGTCTGGAATAGGTGGTGTAGGTCAGGTGGTACTTACTAGGCTTTGTTAGTATTTGGAATCAGAATGATCAAGGAACACTGGAGTGTTCATAAATAAGTAGACGATCCGTAAATGCACTAGGTCAATTTTATTGCACTTGTTGTTTCCTAAAATGTTCTTTGACTTATTGTTTTTCCAAATGATTTATTATTTTTCTCACAGCACTCCTTAATGTTGGTCTCTTTCTTTATTATATTTTACATGATCATCAGCACCACCCAGGGGCAAGAAGACGGGGTCGGAGTCGGCGGGGGAACCCCAGGACCTCTCCTCTACTGAGGCTCCTGCAGCTGGCCCCAGTAAGTCCTCCATTGGTTAGATTGACATTTATATTTCCCTAAATGTTATGTTACTGCATCTTTTTTTTCGCAAACTCTAAATTATGGTTCCACTTTCTGAATCTCTTTTTTACAAAAGCTTACTTCTTTGACCTTGACTATCTGTTTACTAATTCTGTTTATCCCTGCCTCGAAGTTGCTTCTAACTCCCTCTGCTATGACTCTCTGTGCTACTAATACTACTACTACTATTACTATTATTACTCTGTGTGTAGCGAAGCTTGCACAGTTGCCCACTCTTTAATAGAAGGTTTTCTTTGCAACAATAAAACTCTGATTGACCAATAGCTCTAGCCACTGGGTCCTGTCCTTTGGGTTGTCCTCTTCAAGTCTTCTCAATGTTGAGGCTTTGACAATTACCACAAACAAAATGCCCAACCAGATATTTGACTAGTATTTTTGATCGGATAGTACATGATACTACTATTGTCTAGGATTCTGCAGAGCCACATACAGAACTATGCACAACAAAATAGGATGGTGCTGATGGGAGGTTGGATCTTACTGATCACACCTCAGTCCGAAGAACCCAGGATCCCCTAACCCACTAGCTATAGTGTCTCACATTAGGGTCCCACTCCCGACCCCCCCACGAAGACGATACACAATGTTGATGATGACTGAGACAGAGACAACCCAGAACATAATAACAAACACCATTTTGCTCACACACTTGTGTAAGTCCACTCCACCACACCAAATACCACAGAGTCTATGTGTAAGTTCAAAAGGTTTATTTGAAACAAGTATCAAACTCTGTACATCGTTAATATGAAATTTAATTTACGACAGCCATAGTCAATAAGCCAGCAAAAAGCCTAACATTAAAACAGTAAACATTTACAAGTGCATGATTGACAACAAGAACAAGAGCCAAGATCTTTTTAATTCTGGAAGATCCCTCACCGTAGAACGTAGAAATACTGGTTACATCATCTTGCATCCAATATGCTCTGTAAATCTCTGGTTTGTAGAAGGGAATCTTCCGCCTATGATATATGAGAAAAACGCTGCGAGTTAGCCGTTAGATAGTATACTGGTGAATGCTAGCATTTTGCAGTCATGCCAAAAAGTGTAACATGTATGTGTGATGGCTAAGCAATATAAACTAAACAAAGTCAATAAGTTGGTTTTTTTTCGACCTCTTCACTTGTACGCAACAGTCAAGCGGCCTTAAAGGCATCTACTGCACATGTCAATAAGCTGGCAGGTATAATATGCACCAAAAGAGTAGTAGTCGACATGATGAATCTAAAAGGGTTACTCATGGCTCAGGCTAACTTTCAAAAGAGTAGAGTAGGACTAGATGACCCTAGGAAGTGGAACCATATTCTACTAGTGTCTGTCTACTGACTGTACTTACTGTCTAGTGCTGATGTATGTTGCATCGCATTAACTTTTTTTTCAATGTTCCAAGTGAACACTTAAAATAGGGGGAGGTTTACAGGCATCTAAAAAATTTGTGATGCTTTTTTCTAGGCACACTACCATCCACCAGTGTCGTCGGGGCCAGCGATGCGGCCATTCCGGAGGGGGCAGGCGAACTGGCGGCACCTGCAGGAGACACAGGGCCCAGGGGGGATCCAGCAGCAGTGGCCGGCGGCGGTAAGTTATATTCATTACTTCTTGACATTACAGCTAGATGGAACTGTGTTCACTATTTCACTGTACTGTGCGACTTATTATACAACGGTTGAAGAAGACACCATTTACGTAGCATTACCAGCGTGAGTAGAGTAACCAATGGCCTCTTCTATTTGACTCCAAAATCAGCTGTGAATGTTTTATGGAGAAGACAAACTCAGATCAGATGACCTTCATGGATGTGTTGAACATAGAGGGAAAGCACTAAGGGTGGAAGGACGGGCGAAATAAACAATATGACTGACCGGCAGAGAAGGATATGTTGTTGGAAGCATGTATAGGAGTCTGATAGTAATAAGATCAGATGCATGGGTTGTTGAAGGATGGGTGGAAGGTGAAAGAATGCCTGGGTGGGCGACACAGTATGGGTGGATAGTACTAGATAGCAAGAATCAGCGGTGTTTTTGGTTCAAACTCAAAGCCAAGGCAAGGAAGGAAGGAGCAGAAGCATGGGTGTTTGTTGGTGAAACCAACTAAGGTTTGTTAAGAGATATATACAAAAGGATAGACGTTTACTTTAATGGATTTATGCCTGGATGTACTATCACCAAGAGACAGTATAGGTGGAAAGTGTCACTGGAGATTCTTACTTTGAAGAAAATGTAACAGAAACTGCGCGACAGTAGCAAAGCCTAGAGGAATCAAGGTAGTATTATGAGCATACAGTACACTTGCAGTAGTTTGCAAGCACGTCATATATTATCAAGCGGAAACCCCTTCCTCCCACTCTGGGGACCACTCCCTACCTATTATTATTAATGTATTTTCGATAGGGGCAGCCAGCCTGCAAAGGGTGGCCTATCTGTTGTTTAATGTTTATGTATATTGGTTACACAATCAATGAAAGCAAAGTAACCTCTGCAGTAGCGGTTGGTGGTGGGATTGTTGGCGGGCGGTGACATGGGGAGGGGACGGGTGGGTGGCACTGGCGAGTAAACTGTGTATTACTGTTACGGCCAAATACAGGTAATCAACATAAAAATAAATAAAACTATTTTCAAGGTGCGCACTGCACCGCCGAATGCGATGCAGTGTGTGCTACTGTGTGCAGCAATGTTTTTTTTTTTTTATGTATTCTTTAATTACCTGTGAATGTCCTTAATCCATCGTTTACTATCCCCACCCTGCACCTTCCCACGTCACCGACCGGCAGCACTCCCACCACCGACCGCTACCGACCTGATGTCGTATATCGTATTAGCACTAGCAGCATCTATAATATGAATATAAGCAATGATCGTTGGATCCGATAAATAATCAGCCTTTTTGTAGTACCCATGGCAGGGTGTAGGTGAAATTGTGCATGCCATTTGCCCTCATGTAACAGAGTATGACCAGTGCCAACGGCCGTAAGGCGTCAGACAAAAAGATGGGCTTCCCCACCTGCAGACAGTAGTAGTAAACTAACGTGAGTCTGCATCATGTGGCTCATATCTGTTTCTCTTGGGTGCAAGCTTAGCTGATGGACCTGGCATGCCGCCTACAACAAGGTTATGTAATTGGGCTAAACTACAGATAAGAACAGCACGACTGGTGTACCGGAGTACATACATAGTACGATTATATTTATAAATAATGTCTGAAACGGTCACAAATGTTAGAGTCCAAGGAAGTAGGATTAGAGATACTTACCCAGCACCAAATACCAAATGTTATGAACTGTGCTTGCTAGTGATACTGTGACACTATGTGTTGAATGATTTTAGTGTTCCTGTTTTGCTAAGAGTATTGGCTCCAACATGTTCTTTTTCTTTCTTGATATAGATGATACTCCTTCCACTAAACCATCAAGGAAGGAGTTGGCCGCTAGGGCCCGGCGCCGGAAACTGGAGGCCATCTGCGAGCATTATCGCCGGCTGGTGGCTCAGGAGGAGGAGGAGGAGGAGGCGGCTGCAGCTGCAGCCTCCTCCAATGCCCCGGGCCCCAGTCAGGCCCGGCCTCCACTTTCACGGCGCCGTGGTCCGGCATTCACCCGCCGCCACGCCTCTATTTCCAGCACTGCTGCCCCCCACCCTGGATGTAACTGTAGGGCATTTCGCCGCCAGCTGCTCCGCCGGATGGCCCGCTTGGAGGAGAACATGGAGGAGCGGGTAAAGATCCTGGTGGACAAACATCTTAAGGCCCGCCGACAATAGAGGACCTCGTCGTTTGCCCCTTTTTTAATTCCTTTTGTTGGTGGGTGGGTTTGTGGGCGTTGGGAATTTCTACAGACATTGGGACTTTAGACTTTCGTTTCGTTGGGGTTAGGGAGGGGGGTGGGTTAGGTCAGAGCGGGATAGTTTATTTTTGTTAGGGGACATTAAAAATATACTTACTATTTATTTATAGGCCTGGGCAAAAATTTCGTTCCGTTCGCGGAAATTGCGATAATTTGACATTTTTGCGTTCCGCGGAGAGCGCGAAAATGTCAAAAATTCCGGTTTCCGCAGCTTGGCGATAATTTGTTTCTTGCTCGCGCTGTAAAATGATACATTCTCGCGCGCGCGCGATCGCCTTACCTGAATCCCTGCGTTCGCCGACAAGTTTTCTTGATCCGGTCGCGTTCTCCATGAGATGTTGTATTGTTTTTAGCCATTTGCGCTGTCTCGCGACAGTTCGCGCCCGCAGTGACGTCATGCGTCGCGCGATCACGTCTTTCTTCTCGCGATCATGCACCGCGAGAACAACTCAAAACAAGATGGCCGCGCCCGCAAGCAACCACATGGGTAAGTTGGCGACCCGCAACCATGCAGAAAATCTCGCGAACATGCCGGAAAAAAACTTCCGCATCTTCGCGATATTTCTGCTTGTT
This sequence comes from Triturus cristatus, assembly GCF_964204655.1. Lineage (NCBI taxonomy): Eukaryota > Metazoa > Chordata > Amphibia > Caudata > Salamandridae > Triturus > Triturus cristatus. Next base: position 542,919,161 of record NC_140593.1, read on the forward strand.
TGCGATAATTTTAAACATTCTCGCGATAATTTGCGAAGGTTAATTCCGCAAATTCCGCCCACCCCTATTTATTTATACGATGTTAATGTTTTTTGTGGTGGGTTACAGTTTGCCGAATTCAATGTAAGTTACATGGTTGTTTACTTTGTTTCCGTGCTGCTGCATGCCCACAGCCAGTGTTTGATTTAAAAGATCTGCCGATTTTGTAACACACAAACCGATAGATGCAGTACCCCTCACTGAGTTATTTTTAATTGTCATAATAGTACTGTCAGTCTCTCCTCCTAGTCCATACCTCCCACCAAACTTATCTTACCTGTGATTGATGATGAAGTTCGGCACACTGATGGCTGCATGGTTGTTTTCCCAAATTGACGGAGTAGATGCCATTATTGTGGTGGTAGTAGTAGACACTGGCAATAGCGTTTGAAAAAAGAAAGAGAAAGTCACTTGACTGAGACTCTGGGAGGAGGAGTGGAACAGAACACAAAGTAAACTACAGCATGGGTGGTCAAGCAGAAGAAGATCCTTGCCCTGCCTTAGTTGAAATTCAATTAGTGTTGCTTTTACCACATCTGCCCCAGCAAGCGTGTGATCAATTGGTGTACATAGTCATCACATCACACCTCAATATAAATCACACAGCCCGGGGGAAGAGGGTTAGGGATTGATGATTGGATGGGAAGTGGGGTTTGGGGAAAGGTTTGAGAAAGAAAAACAGACAATATGCATGGACACAACAAAAGTAAAACACAATCTTGTAAGACGACCATGATCCATTATCAAAGAAATCAAAGTATGAAGTGAGAGAAAGCAAAGGCATGCATGCTGAGGAGGATAACTTGATGGTTAATGAGAATGAGTTGTACTATAACTACTATGACCCAATGAGACAGTACAGTCAGGGATGAAATTGAAATTTGCCTTGCCTGTCTGACGCCCTCAGAGCTCAGACCGAACCCAATTACATGCTGTACCGGGCTTACTTTTATTTTTCAAGCTAGCTAAGGAAATTACAAAAAAGTTGGATCAATTAACAAACAAACCACAACATACAGTCGTAATGATTAAAGAGAAAAAAGCAAGCAAATAAATGTAAAGACGAATGATGATACTAAAGTTACTGTATTATCCTGGTCCAAATGTGGAGTTGCATCATTCTCGTCATTCTTCTTGGTCCTCCCTTCCATGGACACTCCGCATATCAATCTTGGGTATCACTGCCTGCCCGATGCGGATTGGTAAGGTACGTGTGAGTCGTTTCTCCCACTGTAGCACAGGGTAAAGGCCAGCCTGTAAGTGTAGATGGAAAAACAAACGGGTATTGAAAAATTACAGCATTTACAACAATAAACTCAATTACAGTGGAGTGCAAGACAACACTCTGGAGAGAACACTTTCAGACTGAGGCAGCTTGGATAGGCTACATAGTGTGTCTACTCTACAGCATTAAGGTACAACAACAACGGGACAGGATTCAGGAGCCAGCACAGCCACAGAACAGGAGAACCGCGGCACAGGCCAGGCACCCTACCCCTTACTTACATTTTGACCGAGCCAGAGAAATGTCATATGCACTGCAGCAACCTAGAATTTTCCCAATGAAGTGACTAAATCAATGCGCCACTGTCCGTCATACCACTACACTCTACTCCAGTCCACACCACTACACGGACATCTAGCCTAGGTCTGCTGTGGTTCTTGTTCAAACTTTTTACCTTTTATGTCAGCCCATGAAACGCCTGATGCGGATTGGCAAGGTACGTGTGAGTCGTTTCTCCCACTGTAGCACAGGGTAAAGGCCGGCCTGTAAGTGTAGATGGAAAAACAAACGGGGTATTGAAAAATTACAGCATTTACAACAATAAACTCAATTACAGTGGAGTGCAAGACAGCACTTTGGAGAGAACACTTTCAGACTGAGGCAGCTTGGATAGGCTACATAGTGTGTCTACTCTACAGCATTAAGGTACAACAACAACGGGACAGGATTCAGGAGCCAGCACAGCCACAGAACAGGAGAACCGCGGCACAGGCCAGGCACCCTACCCCTTACTTACATTTTGACCGAGCCAGAGAAATGTCATATGCACTGCAGCAACCTAGAATTTTCCCAATGAAGTGACTAAATCAATGCGCCACTGTCCGTCATACCACTACACTCTACTCCAGTCCACACCACTACACGGACATCTAGCCTAGGTCTGCTGTGGTTCTTGTTCAAACTTTTTACCTTTTAAGTCAGCCCATGAAACGCAGTTATTCCATCAATTTTCTCCAATCCAACTGACTGTGTGCAAAGATAGTATGCTCAGCATCCTCAATGATGGTGACCGTGTGGTACGTATTCTCCAACACCAACTCAGTCTGTAGTGACTGATTAAGTTTATAATATATTCCATATTACCAAATTACAACGGATATTGGCCGGCACCTGCAGTGGTAGGAGTACAATGTGGTCATTATTAAACAACAAGGAAACATTAACTGTCACCACACCTGAGTCACTTTTACTTTGTCGATAAACTAGTATAGTTCTACTTCATGCCATGCACAATTCTTCGTAGTCAGCCAGCATCCAATGCAATGCATGCCACCATCATTCACAATAATCACTCATTACCTGTCTTGGTGTTCTCTTTGGCTGTCTGATCTGATGCCTGCCTAGCCTTCTGCCAGTCAGTGATGAGTTTCTTTCGGATTGGAAACAAAATGGAATATAGGTGGAGTCACGTTTCACTTCTTATGGAGGGACTGTTAGAGGCAACCTGTATTGTACTATTCTCCATCTCCATCCAATGTCTGACTTGCTTGAAATGTACTTAGGGAGAGTAAGGAACATGGAGCAGGACCCTGAGGAGTGGAGTGGACAGTTATGCACAGACGTGCAACTCCAATAGGGAAATAAAAAGAGGAGACTGTTGATGGCTTTGTTGTGAATGTAGATTTTGAACCAGAAAAACAGATACACACAGTCACACACAAATAAAGGAAGGGAGAACAATTTGAAAGCCTAGTTGTCAGGGAAGAGGAGCTCGTCCTCAAACTCTGGTGGTTCGGACAGCAGTACGTCTAACAATCCACTACTTATGTCATCAAAGTCGCTCTCCTCTTCCTCCTGTGATTCACGTATTTTGTACTCCGGTGGTATAAAGTGTTGATTCATTTTGATCATGGTTAACCTCTCAACACTTTTGGGCGAGAGACTGGTCCTTTTGACAGTAACAATGGCACCAGCAGCACTGAAAACACGCTCTGAAGAGACACTTGCAACAGGGCAAGCCACATACTTTATCGCCAGCCTGCTGAGCACTGGCCATTGGCTTCTTTTCCCATACCAATACACCAATGGGCTTTGCTCCATGTAGACCTCTGTTGTGTCATCTAGATAGGCCTGAACCATCCGCTCAATGTTCAGGGGTGCTCCGATTTCCTGGGCCTCTTTTGCCTTTGCATCAGTCATTGATGTGCAATACCCTTTCCGTAGAAACCAATCACCTGCCGTTTTTGTAAATGTGCCTGATGATCCTGTTGGTGCTGTTGATGTTATTGCTGCTGGCAGTGTTGACTGCTGGGAGGCAAACGCACTGCTCTTGGCTTCTGAAGTAGAACTTCGTTCTGGGTGCCCTGCAGTACTTTTTCTGCCCTGGAGGGGCGGGCCTTTAATGAAGATCCTTTCGTTTTCAAACTCAGTGGCTTCCTCAGCTATCAAAGTTTTGTACTGGGCAACATTCACTTCTGAAAAAGGAATGACTTCATTACTGCGCAGCAATAATTTGTAACGTGGATCCAAAATTGAGGCAGTAATGTAATGTGGATCTGACAGAATGTTATTTTGAATCCTTGTATTGTGAGATAAGCGAGCGGATAAGGTGTCTGCCAAAGAATGTGCGTCTACTTTGTCATCCACACCTGCGTACATTTCTGCCACCTCCTTCAGCTCTTGCTCTAGCATGTACAACAATGGGATAGCTTGGCCCATAGTACAGACCTCCCGGCTCACTTCACGGGTGAAGACCTCAAAAGGAAGTAGCATCTCTGTCAGGCTTTTGACAAGGTCCCATTGGGCCATCTCAACTCTCATGCCTTTCACTGTAGGATCCCCTGACCTTTTCATGACATAAGCATTAAGTGGTATGTACTGCTCAAACAGACGCTCAAGCATGTAATACGTTGAGTTCCAACGTGTTGGCACCTCTTGGATGAGTGCTTTGACTGGCATTTTATGCTCACGTTGAATCACCCTCAGCTCCTTCCGGGCTTTAAAAGAATGGTTGAAATGTGTGCATATTCTTCTGCAGGTGGTCAGTAAGCTGCTGACTTTGCTTTCATTTTTCAGAAAGTCTTGCACAACAATGTTAATGCAGTGTGCCAAACATGGCACCCTGAAATAGCCACCATCTTTCATGGCCCGAACTACATTACTGCCATTGTCCGTGGCAACAAAACCAATGGTAAGACCTCTTGGTTGCAGCCACTCAAACACCTTGCTGTTAAACTCATCCAAAATGTTAGCAGCAGTACGAGATTTCTCCATTGCAAACATGGCTACCGTTGCATGTTTGCGAGTGTCTTTAAAAATCTCAGCGGTGTCAACAACGCCGTCAGATATCTTATCTTTAACACCCGAAAAAGAGACCCAGTGTGCAGTGATGCACATGTAATCAGTGGCTTGGCAACTGGTCCACATGTCTGTTGTCAGGTGTATACTCTGAACAGCACTCTTTTTTAAGGCTTTTCCAAGCAATTCCAGCACGTCGTGATGTAGTGCTGGAACAGCAACTCTTGCAAAATAATAGCGGCTGGGAACTTTCCATTTTGGGCAGATGGTGGTCACAAACTCAAGAAAACCCACCCCTTCAACAAAAGAAAAAGAGAGAAGGTTCAGTGCTAACATTTTTGCCAGCTTAGCATTGTACAAATGTGCTATTGGGTGATTGCGTTCGTACTGCCCCTCCGGCCTACTAAACATGCTAAGAATGGTAGGCTGCATGGTATTCCTTCCTGTGGTCAACGTCGCACTTTTTGGGCCAGCAGTACTCCTTGGTGTCTCAGGCTGGCTCTTACTCTTGTGCCAATGAGATGTGGCTGAGGATGTGGGCGTTACCACTGCAGTGCTGGGGACAGGGCTACTTTGTGTACCACTAGCTCAGAGAATGTCTCCCTCTTCTTCCTGTTCCACCGTGAGCGGACTTTCTACTCGTTTAAGCCCAACAGCAATGGTTCCAGTTTTGATGAGCCTAAGGTGCTCCTCCCACTAGATTGCGTGGTGTTTTTTCAGATGGGTCATTTGGCCTCCGGTACCATAGTTTGTACCAAGCTTTCCACGGCTAACACAGGAATGACAAACGGAGCATACAGCAATGTTCTCCTCCTTTCGGCTAACCGTAAAGAAGTCCCACACTGGGGAGCTTAACTTTTGTCTCCTGCTGGAGGTGCCACTCCCACTTCCAATGCCGGATGAACTGGAGGGTGTGTGTTGAATTTGACTCTGTGCAGGACCACTACCTACTTCTGCTGAGGTGGTGCTTGTTGTGCTGGATGTAGGACGCTACCGGCCCTTTGCTAATGTAAATATGGAGGCTGGAGGTCGTGTTGGTGTTACCTGTGTTGGAGGTATGCGTGCTACATCCCTCGCATCCATTTTGGATAATGTAAAAATGTTGCTCTCCATCTCCTCAGGCCCGGGAGTGATGTTTGTGATGACTGGCTCATCATCATCATCATCATCAACCTGCTCTTCTACATCAACATCCATAAGTGTAAGGCTTTCTGGAACCTTCCTTTTCCCATGCCTGCTCTTGTGATGTGTTTCCCTCTCAGACTCAGTTTGTGGCTTCCAAGTGACATCTAGATCATCAGAAGGGGGGCTTGGTGAAGAACTTGATGTACTAACCCTCCTTTTCCTTGCTGGGGATTTAAAAGCCAATGCAACTTCAAAAGGAGTGGCTTCCTCTTCTTCCTCTGCATGAGGCTCAATTTCCTGAACTGCCCCTACTTCGGGAGGAACAACAGCTACTATTGCGGGCGGTGGCTGCGGCTGTTGACCACTTATCTGCTGTGTTGATGATGTTCCCTCCTGCGTTGATTGTGTACTACTTTGAGATAGCGATAAGTTTAGTTCAGGCTCAGCATCACTGCTTTCTACCATAAGGCTGGCTACCTCTTCCACACTCATCTGCTTGGGCATGGGTTGGTGGGTTGGGCCCACTGATGTGGAGGTGCTGCCCCCAGCTTGCCCCCCCGACACCGCTGCTGCAGGCCTCATTTTTGGTGAACCAAAAAAGGTTTTGGGAGGCACACCAGACTTAAGTGACACTTCCTTCTTCTTCTGTTCCTTCTTCTCCATGGCAACTTTCTTGGTACCGGAGGACCTGTTACCTGCTTTCTTTGGGGGCATCTTCAACAGATGTCAAAACAGCACTCAGTTGCACAAGTTGCAGAGATGCCTGGTCAGGTCACTGACACGTCACGTTGTGTACACTACAGCAGCAGGACGTCGGTCTGCCACCACAACAGTGGATGATGATGACACACCTCTGTCTTTTGTGCACCTAAAAGCAAAAAAGCCAGAAGAACATCAGTCAAAAGATCCATAATATAATATATAACTTATTAGTGTCTCGTGGGTGGTCATCACAATTATTAAATTTCATGAAGTCAGTGAACAACATCAACAGTATAGCCAGCCATTAAGAGACTGACAAGGCCAGGGATCCTGTTGTATTTGTACTGTGTACACTTAGGAAGAAGAATAGCAAGGAACAAAAACCCGCCGTGATGATTGCTGAGTTGTACCCCTGGGCCTACTGTACGACTAGGCCACAAGTTTGGACGCCTATGGCAAAGGCACAATGCATGCCTTCCTGAAATGGCCGCCACACACATGCTCAGCCCACCCACCACAATAATAAACAAAAAGTGATTGCAAAAACAGGAACAGGAAGTTGTAGTGTCTGTGGAACTTAATCCCTCTCATAAAAATGTTTTCCAGACAAATAACAGCTTCTCCCTGCTCCAAACCTACAGCTCAATGACAGCCTGAGGAGTTTTTTGTGCAGAAATGCTCAAAAAAGCGTTTTCGAGAAGGGTCTATGTTGCTCGTGAGATATTGTTTGCCAGATTGCAAAAGCTGCGTGTTCGGGATCGCGAACTGTACAAAAAGGCTTTCTCGCATGCGCGAACACGCATATTGCGAGCGCAAAAATGACGAAAACTGTAAGTCCGCGTTGTCGCGCTGTGCAGAGTTACCGAAAGTTCGCGAGCTGAATCCCTTGCCTTACATGCTGGCCAAAAAAGCCCAATTTGTTGAGCACACACCCAAAAAGTGCTATTGCACCCCAAACACACCTTTTGCAATAAAATCCAAAGCCATCCATGGAGTAAAGGAAAATCACCAGACAACACCAACTGTACATTTAAATCACGCACCGCAGATTGGAGGCTGACTACCTCTGGGCCTACTGGAAGACTACTAGGCCACAAGCTTGGAACCGGATGGCAAAAGCAAGCACACTGCTTGGATGGCTTCACAAAATGGCCGCCACACACCCACAACAACCACAAGAAATGAGAGACAGTCAATGGACGCCTATGGCAAAGGCACAATGCATGCCTTCCTGAAATGGCCGCCACACACATGCTCAGCCCACCCACCACAATAATAAACAAAAAGTGATTGCAAAGGACAGGAACAGGAAGTTGTAGTGTCTGTGGAACTTAATCCCTCTCATAAAAATGTTTTCCAGACAAATAACAGCTTCTCCCTGCTCCAAACCTACAGCTCAATGACAGCCTGAGGAGTTTTTTGTGCAGAAATGCTCAAAAAAGCATTTTCGAGAAGGGTCTATGTTGCTCGCGAGATATTGTTTGCCAGATTGCAAAAGCTGCGTGTTCGGGATCGCGAATTGTACAAAAAGGCTTTCTCGCGTGCGCGAACACGCATATTGCGAGCGCAAAAATGACGAAAACTGTAAGTCCGCGTTGTCGCGCTGTGCAGAGTTACCGAAAGTTCGCGAGCTGAATCCCTTGCCTTACATGCTGGCCAAAAAAGCCCAATTTGTTGAGCACACACACAAAAAATGCTATTGCACCCCAAACACACCTTTTGCAATAAAATCCAAAGCCATCCATGGAGTAAAGGAAAATCACCAGACAACACCAACTGTACATTTAAATCACGCACCACAGATTGGAGGCTGACTACCTCTGGGCCTACTGGAAGACTACTAGGCCACAAGCACACACATCCAACAAAGGTAAATCACACACACACACCAACAGTGAAATACACCACAGCCACGTTTAGCATTTCAATCCTATGCCATCCATGCCCTACATGATGTAGAAATTCTACAGACACCACAAAACATGGACCCATGGGTACCCTACTGGCTGAAATTGCAGAGAAAAACAACTAGGCCCCTATTGAAAGTAGTACAGGCCACCCACCACAACAATAATTTTTAAAAACAATAAAAATCCCAGAAAAATGTAGGTACAAACAAGCCCCAATGAAACAAACACACCAATTCTCCAACTTACTTGTAGTAAATTAAATCTCAAATCAAATAAATCCAATCCAATGGTATGATGCAGCAGACAGACACAAAAAGTGATCCTTCCAGCTCCAAATCCAAATGAAAGTGAACAACACATGCACAAAGCACGTGGGAGGAGCCTGCTGGACAGGAACAGGAAGTTGTAGACTCAGGGGCACTTCCTTCCTCTTGAAAAAAAAGAGTTAAAAAAATTAAAGGACTCTTTCTTACACAAAAGACTACAGCAAGATCACAATCTGAGGAGTTTTCTGAGCAAAATGATCATTTTAGAGAAGGTTTTATGAAGCTCGAGAGATATTCTTTGCCAGATTGCAGTTTTTCCATGTTCGGGATCGCGATCTTACCAAAACAGCCGCCGGAAGTCAGCTCGCGCGCACAAATGACGTGTTCGGGGTCGCACACTCTCGCGGGCTTGGGCAGCCATAGTACAAATCTCGTGGCGCTCGCGAACAGACAGAAAAGCAAGTTGGCGATCGCAGAATCAAGGTAAGATGTTACCGCGCGCGCGAGAATGAATATTGAGCGCGCGAGGAAGCAAATTTACTACGCTACGCGCTAGATTGCGTAGCAATCTGCAACTTCGCGCTCTACGCGAATCGCGAAGTTACCTAAACTTCGCAAGCTCCGCGAACGGAGCGTAGTTCAACGCCCAGGCTTACTATATAGCTTTCCTTCTTCCCCCTACATACACTGCCTCTTCAACTCACCATAGAAACAGATATGGCAGAGGAATTATTGATTTCAAAGACACAGCAGGACAAGAGGGAGGAGATTTCCTCAAAGGAATTCTTCCTTTTTGGGGTCCAATGGCCAATAGCAGAAACATGAGACAACTGGTTCGTGTTGTAGAGACTACTATAGACATCACTGTGGGAGCCTTAAGTAATATTACAGCTGAACTACAGGCGGATCGTCTTATGACATTACAGAACCGAGTTGCCTTAGATGTTATTCTTGCGGACCGTGGTGGAGTCTGTACATTGATCGGATCTAGTTGCTGTATTTATATACCTGACGATGCTCCGACGGTATACCAAGCCATCTCCAAATTACATGTAATCTCTGAGTCGATTCCTCAGGACGAAGGAGATTGGTCGTTATTGGGATGGTTTTGGGGACTACTGTCAAAATGGGGATGGAAGGTATTAACATTCTTTGGAATGGTTCTGGCCATCATTTTTTCTTGTTGTCTCTGTCTGCACTGTGGCCCCGCCATCTGCGGCCTTTGTGCTTCTGTATGCATCCCAAAAACTAAATCACAGAGGACAGAGAACATTAAAATGATGTTACAGCAACAGCTTGATGACCTCATGGTCATCGACATCGACTCAGATTAACGTGAGTTTGTGTATTTTGCCTGAGTTCTGGCAAAAGGAGGGTCTGAGGAAACTCGATTTTCGATCTCGATCGTATCGAGCCGCCATTTTTTTGTTCCGCCGCCATTTTGTGTTGCCCTCACTCAGGCAGCACGGCGAACAAGGTCTTTTCTGCTTTTCCTGCAGCATCGTGTCAAAATAGCCTTCTGCCACTGTTTACGAATTGGTGTCAGGGACTGGCCAAGTCCACTAATCCCTGTCTGGTCTGACTAATCCCTGTCTCAACTATCTGTTGGTTCGCACCATTCTTTCCTGACTTTAATCTTATCTTCTTGCCTTCACTGTTCTCTGCTCGTATTCTCTCGTTTCACAACTGTCCTCCAAAGCACACAAACGTATCTCGCCACCTGCAAGTCAGTTGCGGACACGTTAATGAATTAACCTGTGGGGAGGGATGACAAACACAGTTGGAGGAGAGGCTTCTTCGGGTTACTCAATACTTTATTTCTCAAGTTCTTTTCATTGGTAAAGCTTTGTTTTTGTACCTTTCTTATTGGTTCTTTTTTTATACATTGGGAGTGTTCTTGGTTAATTTGTATGCCATCCATGTACTATAAAAGATTGTGCGCCACGGAGTGAAGTGGCAGTCTCCTGAGAACATACCGAGTGTACTTCTGGGACAACTGTACTTAGCTGCAGCTAATAAATCTGATCTTCTACGCCCAACAGAGTGTCCAGTGTCTCTGTTAGATAAAGCTAGTGAACCCAGGAGATTAAGGCGATCCCTGCGCCGCCAGACCCATAAGGTTTCTGGTTCTTCACTTCAATAAACCAAATAAATAAGAAGCTAAAACCACATAAGAAAAAAAATGCAATATACAAATTAAACACTACATTTTATTATAAACATAAATCATGCACCCAAAATAGCACTGAAAAATATAAACATGTCTAAAACAGAAACAGCAATTTGCATCTACCATAACAGGCATTAACTGAAAAAATTCAAACTAAGCAAAACCAATAAAAACAACTGTAAAGCAAATAAACCAATATAAACATACAATTAATAAAAAATACAATATAAAACAAGCACAAAATGTCAACACGTAACAGCACAAAAAGAATAAGGGGCCGTTTATGATGCAGTGAAACCGCCACTGGCAGGCTGCCAGTGGCAGTTTCTCCGCCATCACGAAGCACTTCTCTGCCCTCTATATTACGATGGTGGGCAGTGTGCTGGCAGACACAAAGTCCATCTGCCACGAGTACGCCACAGGCAATCATTCCAATTGCCTGGCAGACCCAGCCCGCATCTCCAAAATGGTGGCACTGCTTACCAGACACCACCCGAGAAATTACGATGCGGGCATGTGCCAGCCTTTCCATGGCAGTTAAACCATGGAAAGACTGGTGGGGATTTCATGTGGGCCCCCCTTGTGTTGGGGAGGCGGGTGTGCACTGGAGGGGTACTTATAGTACCCCTTACATTTCCCTGCACCAGGTGCAGGCACCGCGTGGTGCCTGCCACGTAGGGCAGGGAAACGCACAACATGCTTTATTAGCATTGCGACGGATGCTGCAGCCAGCAGCACCCGCCACAATGTTAAACGTGCAGGATGCGACTGCCACGGTGGTGGTCGCATCAAAATCAGTGGTGTGGGACCGCCATCTTACAGGCCTCAAGGACTCAAGTCAGCCTACTACCATTGTAATGGGCCCCTATAGCTGCAAAACGACCAGACTCTACCAACTGAAAAGAAAATTGGAAAAAAACATAAAAGTTCCTTTAGAAGTAAATAAAAAATGTTATAAACATACCTAACGATAATTTACATGACAAAACACTCTATTTTTATTAATATATCAAACGGTAGATACAACAGAAAAATTACAGCACCATTCACAAACTACAGAACTATCAATACAATCAAACAATCGAATATCTGGAGAAAGGCACATCAAAAGTAACTAAATTTAAAGCAGTTCTAAATAACAGCTAAATGTAAAAAATTAAAACTGAAAGCCCTCAACTCAACAAACTGCCAGCAAACATTTAACATAAAACAAACATGCCTTTTTCCCCCAACAGAAAAGAAGCCACATGATCCAAATTAAATTACCTTCAACAGAAAAGAGAAAAAGAAAATGCAAAACCATCAAGAAAACATATGTAAGTGTAAAATGTGAAACAATGCTCACATTGTTTTCTTCATATGTTAAATGTAATTAAAACTATAACAATATATTTAACTATAGTACTAAGATATTTTCAGACAAATTAATAGAAGTAGCAACATACATTATGTCACAGAAATGCAAACAGTTACTCTCCCACATGGATTAGACTTAGAGCCATGAAAGCACCACCGCCGAACATGTCAATGGGAAAGTGAATAAAATATTACTATAATGCTTTTTAAGGGAGAGCTGCTCCAAGCAATAATGCTGTTATTAATGTGAGAGACACAACCACCACCCAAATGTCACCCAAATCAAAGTAAGACATGTACTTCAAGATTAAAAAGTGACAAGGACTAATTCCCAAGAGCCCACTACTAAAATGTAAAAATGTATACTCCCTAAAGTTCCTGAACACATCCCAGGTCAGCAACCAGTTATCTTCACATTGAAATGTTTAATAGCCTGAAATAGAAAAGCCACAAATAATAGTCCTCCAGCCCCTAGAAGATACCAAGACATCTACATTTCTGAACACTTAGGGCCCCATTACGATCCGTCTGCCCACCACCATAACGGAAAATGGGACGGACCGCTGGCCAACTCCGACAACGGAAAATGAGGAATAGACCAATGAGCCCGTAGGAGGCTCAGACCGCCAGTGAAACCGCGGGCCCAATTATGAGTTGTCTAACAGCTGTTAGACAACCCAATATAATGTGGTCCAATCACCACATCTGAGACAGCAGAACAGGAGGGATATAAGGACCGATCTCACCTCTACTCACCTCTACATGTCTTATGCCACCATGGAGCCAATCGTACATGTCCTGATGCTGCTGTACCTGCTCGATCACATCCAAAACCCACTCTGTTGCAGACAAAATCGGTGGTAAGTCATTTAAATACTAGTTTCCATACACTCCTCAGCAAAACAATGACCCACCATAGACCAGGCAAGAAAGGTGGGGTCCCTAAGTAAAATATATTTGCAGGGACCTTGTCTGGGATGGTTTCCAATGAATATCAAAAATACATCTGTAGGATGGCGTCCTAGGCCAAAACACTGATACTGCACAGGCACACTGTACACAAATGGACTTGTGTTTACAAATCATATTCAGTGATAATGTGCTCCAAAACAGCACCTCCGCATCAATACCACACCCATTAAAGTCTGTGACACACTTCTTTTGCCTACTATCACTTGTCTGCTATGTTTCTACTTACGGTCACGTTTCATGCGACTTACCATTTGTCTACTTTTGGTAAGTCCACATAGAAATCACTACAACCACCATGCGGCTTGGTGACTGCGCCTTAATACAAGATGCAATAGTAAATGTGACACACTCACAGGGCACACATCCTATGTCCTGTATTGATGTCAAAGAAACATCTGCATGGATGTGTCATTAAACTGAAACACACCTTCTCTGCTACGGTGCAGAGACAGAATAGTGACTCAAAAATCTCAACTTACACAAATATCGTGGCAAAAATAGCATGGGTAAAGAATATCGCCATACAAAATATTGTGGTCAAGAATATTGACTTTGGGTAAGTAATATCGATGTAAAAAATATCGAAGTTTTTAACATTGTTTGCAAAAAATATATGTTAAAAAGATCGATTTCTTTATTCATGTTATGTATTTAGTATATATTTTATGTGTGTGAAGCATTTATTTTTTGCATAAGAATTGTTTGTATTTTTATTATATGTGTTAAAATTGTAGTAGTTATTAAAAATGTATTTGTTTGAATTTTGCCTTTTTTAGTTCTGCAGCGGGTTGTGGTTGTGGGCTCTATAGGGGAATAGGGTGGGAAATAATTTCATTATATAAAAAGTATTGATTATTTTTAGTAGTTATTATATTTTCCTTTATTTGAATTTCACGGTTTTAGTACTGTAGAGGGTTGTGGGTTTATAGGGGAATAGACTGGGAAGTAATTTAATTATATTACATTTATAGAATATTTTTATTTATTATTAATAGTTGAATTGAGATGTCATAGTGTTAAATGTGTAAATAATGTTTTTAATAATTATGTAATAACTAATAATAATTAATTGTTAATTATTTGAATTAATTGCCAATTAATTATGTTAATTGTTTAATTATTTTAGGTGTGTGTTGAGGTATTTATATGTGAAAATGTTGGGAAGGGTGGGAAGCAATTTATTTTTAATTGGTAAGTTAATATTTAGGTGCCGTATCCGATCCTGTAAAACCCGGGTACAAATGGTCGTACGGAGCGTTCTCTCCGTCCGACTCGTACCCGGGAAAAACACCTTACAAACTCGCAAGTACGAATCGCACAGAAATACGATTTCCATACGAGTCGTACAAAAGACCAACCGACAAAAAAATACATACAAATCTGATTCTGGATGGCGCATACGTGACGTCTGGACGGAGTCAGGCAGCGTTTTACGGACCAGCAAGTACGATTCGTGCCTATGTCACTCCGCACGTAGCATTTTTTACGGGAGCCAAAAACTGCCAGGAAATTGAGGAGGACGCGAAGAAGGAGCACCGGTACGCGACGGACAGCGATGGACCCCAACCTACGCGTCATCCCGGCCCTCATAGCCTACGACCTCGTGTTCAGAAACCGACGCAGACGCCGCAGAAGGTCAGAACAACCCCCAGGGGCAAAACGGGGGGGTTCAAGGGGCATGAAACATAACCCACACCCCACAAAAAACTAATATATCCTGCACATTAATTACGTCCATGGTCTGGTCACTTCGGGGGGCGTGTCCACCAATCCCACGTCCCGCCACAACAGAAGTGGACGTGGACGCGTACCCGTCACCACCACAATGGTGGTACGGACCGTACCCACGCCCCCCAGAGCGTGGGTACGGGCCGTACCACGCGTACCCCCACGTCACCGCCACAATGGTGGTACGGCCCGTACCCACGCTCCCCAGAGCGTGAGTACGGGCCGTTGCAGCCGGAGACATTGCTGAGCAGGCATGGCCAGAGTTGAAGGGATCCATCACCAACAAAGGAAATGTAGACACAGGGCAACACAACAATTGTGCAACCCTCTGCAGGGGAGATGTCAGGTGCCACAGAGAAAGGAACACTCCTAGGTACAATGTCTCCAAACACAAAGAGCCCATATTTCAAGCAAGCCAATACATTCTGATACTTACAGAAACCCTTGTTTGAGCTGGAATTGCATTTCCAAGATATGAGGTATTTACCATACTCCCAACATTTTACCAAGGTGAATTTATGCCAGTGAAGCCTGCCAAAATTGTGGGATGTACAAAATTGCAATACACATGGAATTTGGTGCATAAAGCATAAATCCTGCTTGTAATTTCTCCTTTAGAAAAAAAGTCATAATTTGAGTTATATACTTCACCTTGTAAATACTGAAAACATTAAGTGCATCAAAATATCAATCAAGTGCATTTGTAAAGCACTCAGCTACTTCAGCAGAAGTGTTTCGGCACTGAAAACATGTAAAGTGCTCATCTGCTTAGACAGAAGTGTTCCGGTGCTCAAAGCAGCAAATGAAAACATGTGGTTCCTCAAGGACTAATCTTGATTGAGACATCAACTTTTTAGCTCTTTTTTTAAACCTGTCAATTGACTGAGCCATGCAAAGTTTAAGCAGTGCGGTGTGCCAATGCTTCGCAGTCAGTACAGTGAAGGAGCTTTCTATGCGCCTGACTTTGGAATATCTGCTGATTTGCTTGAGCCGGAGGTTATTGGAACAAAACATTCTCTCTTACTTGCTGAGGAGGGGTCACTTAGAGAGGGCCCTTGCCTTTAAGGGCTCTAAAGGCCAGAGTGACGGCCTTAAATGTAATCTGCTTCACCACTGAGAGCAAGTATAGCTGCTTTAAGTGAGGTGAAATGCATTGGCAAAAAGGAACAAAATGATCAGACTAGTCACAAAGATCTGAATGATCTAGAGGCTGTGGGTAGAAAAAGCAAACAGACATGAGTAAAGGCTGCTGGCATAATCTAAACCTGGTTACAAGTAAATGAACCGCAATTCTGCGTGTCTCCTCCGAGACCAGGTGTTGATACAACGCTATAACCGATCTGAGTTTCAGAAAGCAGGTCAAAGAAATCTGTCTACTTTGGGCCGTGGAGAGGTCAGAGTCACACATGATACTCAAATTCATTGCTGACGTAGTAGGCATCAGTGGAGGGTTAAGATCTGCAGGGCACCAGATATTTGCGGGGGGCATCTTGGCTGAATAAAAGAATCTCTGTCTTGTATGAATTTAGTTTTACGAAGTTAGACCCCATCAAGGCAGCTACGCCTTTGAGACATTCCTTAAATGTGAGGAGAGTCACTTTTAAGTGCTCCTAAAAGGAAAACAGCAGTTGCATGTCATTCACATAAGAGACCACCTTCACCCCCAGGTTTCAATCAGGGTGGCCAATGGGGCCAGCAGGCTCAAGGTATAGCCCTGAGGCACTCCACAGACAAGAGGTTTGAGTAATTAAGAGAAAGGGTGGAGATAGACACACTCTGAAGATTCCAAGAAAGATTTCAGCCAGGTAAGGACCATGCCCTGAAAGCCGAATTGACTTAATCTGTTTAGGAGAGTAGTGTTGGACAGTCTCAAATGCTGCAGACAGGTCTAATAATGCCACCATGGCTGAAGAGCCTCTGTCTAGGGTTTCCCTTACCGACTATGACATTTCCAAAACTGCCGTTTTGGTGCTGTATCCTGCTCAAAAACCCAATTGAGTATTGTGGAGTAGACCGTTAGCCTCAACAAATAAGGAACGCTGGTGATTTACCAGGCTATCTAGAATCTTAGTTGAGGCTGTCAGCCATCTTGTCCACCTATAATCGTGGCCAAGGATTATCCCAAATCATCCTCTACTGCAGCTAAAATGACTACTGAAACCTCTACCGAATAGTTATTGATCATTTAAAAATCCACCCTATAATCTGATAGTTAAAAGTTTGCGATGAAGAAATTATTTCCCCCCCTATTGTGTTTCCAACAAGGAATCAAATAATGTTTTTGAAGGAAAGATGAAGGGACTTGAGGGTTTCAATTTGAAGATATTTATTGGAGGGTACAGAGAGCCGTCCTGTCTGGCAGCGTCCGAGACACAAGCAGCAACTGCCACACATAGAACACTCGTGGTATCCTGCTCCTGCCTGCACCCAACACTCCAGATGACATAAACCCACAGTACATTCTGCCAGCATCACCACACCTCCCCCTTTTTAATAAAACAAATCTAAAAGTACATACTCCCATTAAGTGGGGTAAACAATAAATGGAAAAAATACAAAAGGAGAAATAGCAGTGAAAATTATACATCCACGTTTTAACATAAATCATGTTATTGAAACCATAAAGAAATATAAAGGATGCAATCAAACATAATCACATAATTTGCTGGGTCTAAAATATACCTTGGTGCCTTTCCTGTTAACCTTCTCAGTCAGCACCACCCACACCAGTAGAAACACCGTTCCCCTAGAAAACACCCTTGGTAATATCAACTATCCTAGAGCGCACACTGGGAACCCTCACTATGCGTGACGTATTCCACCAGTTCCCATTGGACAATTTCACAGCATTTCTACGTACTTCAACAATCTGTTGAGGTTTCAAAAACTTGGAAAGACCTTCTCTGGCAGAAATCAGGTTTTTTACTCTGACCCAATCCCCAACATTCAGTCTAATTGTCTCCCTTCCAATAGTGGACTCACAATTCTTTAGCAGCAGTAGACTCATTTTTGCTGATTCCCACACACATTTCACATCACAACCTTCATGAAAGGTCTTGACATCCAAAATGGGTAAACCTGTGTAGAAGCCCTTCTCCCCCTCATAAGTTCAAAAGGACTGATGTTGGTGGCAACATGAGGTGAAGTACGGTAAGACCAAACCAAATCTTTTAAAGCTTGAAGAACACAGGCCTTGGTTCTAAAGGCTGCTTGTACACATTCCACAACAACTCTGTTAAATCGCTCTGCCTAGTCATTACTCAGAGGTTGATAGAGTGGAGTTCTGATATGTTTAATACCACAGGTGGGTAAAAACAAGTTCATCTCTTGTGAAACAAATTGGACACCATTGTCTGTTAAAATCTACTCAGGATAACCTTATCTAAGGAAAGTTTTGTTTAAACAACTAATCACACTCTTTGAAGTTAGAACACTAATCCGCTCGACTTTGACCCACCTGGACAGATGATCTACGAGGACCAGGAAATATCTCACATTGGAAGGCAGAATATGGAACGGTCCTAAAAAATCCATCCCTAATCTTTGCCAAGCTCTTCCAGGCGTAGATACAGGAGACTCAACAACCCATTCCAAAACCCAGGTTTTATCACTGGTGTTGCATCGCACACACTGTCTAACTAATTCCTCAATCTGAGAATCTATTTTTGGCCACCAGAAATCAGCTCTGACCTTTCTTTTTGTAATGGTTGCACCCAAATGACCCAGATGCTCAGCTGAAATTACCTTATGCCGAAAACACTAAACCAGTATATCACCTCCTACTACCTTGCCACCCTCAACGGACAACTCATCACAGATCTTCCAATATGGTTGCATGTCTGGCAAAATTATTTTCTCCTTGGGCCAACCCTTTCTAATCAAAGACATGACCTCGTTTAGGACAACATCCTTATCCACCTCAGCTATCCAAACATCTTCAGCAAAGGACAAACTGCTTTGACTAATGTAAGCCACAAAACACTCTTCAATGTCTGTTTCCCAATCTTGTTCTTCCCTATCTACAATGGGAAGTCTAGACAGACAATCTGCTGTCCAGTTTTTTCCACCTGGAATATACTCTACAGCAAATGTGTATTCCCAAAGCTTTGCAGACAGTCTGGCCAAACGAGCAGTAGTGTGTTTCACCTTCCTGCCAGATAAAATATCAACTAGCGGACGATGATCGGTTTTTAGAAAAAAGGATCTGCCCCACAAGTACTGTTTGTACTTCTCAACACTCCAAACACACGGCAGAAGTTATTTTTCTATGACCGAGTGCTTTCTTTCTACAGGACGTAACGTTCTCGAAGCAAAACCCACTGTGTGCTCTTTGCCTTCCACAAATTGTGAAAGAACTGCCCCCAGACCATATTCACACGCATCAACAGTAACCACAGTTTTTCCCCCTTCCACAAATGCTTGCAAAGCTGGGGCTTTAACAATGTGATCTTTGATGTAATGGAAACATCTTTCACACTCCTCAGACCACAGAAATGTTGCCCCCTTCTTCAACAATACCCTGAAGCATTCAGTTGTAGTTGCAAAATCCTTCATGAACTTGGCATAAAACTCGCACAACGCAAGAAAAGACATGAGCTGTTCTCTATTTTGTGGTGCCGGAGCTTCAACAATACTTTTAACTAGACCTGGTCTGGGTTTTATGCCATGCTCTGAAATTATATGGCCTAAATACTCTATTTCTTTAACTTTAAAGGTACATTGAATGTTCTGTAAAGTTACACCTTTTTTTCTAGAATGCTGAAAACTTTATCAATGGCAAGATCATGTTCTGCTTCTGTTTTTGAAAAGATGAGAATGTCATCGTGAAATACCACTACGTGGGGATTGTCATGGAACATCTCAGTCATAAGTCTCTGAAAAACAGCGGCCACCGAAGCTAATCCAAAAGGTAGATGGCAAAACTGAAATACACCATCAGGAGTTACAATAGCCTTGAGATGGCGAGATTGGGGATCTAACTCCACCTTATGATAAGCGGCTTTGAGATCCAATTTTGTGTGCCAACAGGAGGATCCAACTTTAGCAATCAGATCCTCAATGCGTGGTAGAGGAAAATTGTCAACCCAGATGCATTGTTTAAGCTCCTCAAGTCAAAACACATCCTCAAATCCCTAGACCTCTTCTTCGTGAGAACAATGGGTGAAAGCCACAAAGTTGCATTCACTTTCTCAATTATGCCTTGATCTCAAAGACCCTTTAAGTGTTTAGACAAGTCCCTCCTAAAACTAAGAGGCACATTACGCATTTTATGCTTGACAGGATTGGCATTATCTTTTACCCTGATGGAATATTGAAAATCAGTCACCTTGCCTAAACGGTCTTGACACACTTTCTCAAACTTATGCTCCCACATACTTGCTATATCAGAGCTAGACAAGGAATTTATATCCTTTTTAGGATGACATGGCATAGGTTTCTTATCTATGAAAACCGGTTTATCCAAACCCGGTTTTATAGTTAAACCAAACTCAGCTTGGTGTAATAAGCCAAGAACATTGATACCCTTTCTTACCACATAAACTTTGCCTTTAATGACTTCTCCCAAAACACTGATGGTGGCCCAGAAATAACCCAGTTTGCTTCCTTCAAAAGCTACGGTAAGTACATCAGGTGGTAACAAACTTCTCTTCTCCCAAAACTTAAAATAATTTTCCTGTGACACAATAGTAATACGTGCTCCTGTATCTACTAGGTGCTGAATTTGAACTCCTTCAATTGTAACATCAACATCGGGATCAACAATGAGAGATGTTTTTTGTTTCTCATTATCTCTCACTACTACAATGTATTTTTGGTTGGTAACATCTTCATCGTCATGACCTTCAGAATCATTCAAAACACATCTGACGCTCTTCCTTTTAGCTCCTCTACTGACTCTTGCAAAATGGCCCATTTTCCCAAAATGTTCGCATTGTTCATTGACAGCCTGGCCAATTCTTAAAGGACGATACATGCAGAGGTGAACCACATCTAAAACAACAACTTTTCTGATTGTTAGCTCTGTCTTATACAAAATGTCTCCCACCGCTGAACACATTTTGCTTCCTGGCATCAATACTCTTGTTAACCGGTGACTTATTAGATACAACACCTGAAATTGTGGTATCAGACAAAGCAGTTTCCAACTGTTTAGCATCCTCCATGGAACATTCGATGCTCTTTGCAATATCCACTGCCTTGTCTAAGGAGGGGTCCTTACAAGTTAGCAGCCTTTCATGAATTCTTTTATAATAGCATATGGCTACAAGCTGATCTCTAATTAATTGTGATGTAAAGTTCTCAAATTCACATTTGGCTGACAGAACTTTCAATGCAGTGATGAAAGTATCAATACTTTCAGTGGGTTTGTGCACTCTGGTAAAGAATTTGTACCAGTGTACCACAATGTTTTTAGTTTTGGTAAAATACTTATCAAGCTGAGCCACAGTTATTTCAAATTCATCGGGATCTTCGCCTTCAGGAGGGTCATATGGCAGTAAATGATCAAAGACATTTCCACCTTCAACCCTTAAATGATAGTACAAGAGATTTTCTTTCCTTTCATGTCTAAACCTTTGACCATCCATGGCACCTAAATAGATTTTAAAAGACCTAAGCCACAATTTCCATTCTCACTGTGGATCCCCTGGTTCTTGTAAGAAAGGAGTAGGAGCTGTAACACTTTGCATGACAATCAAGTACCTGAAAAGTATGCAGGTTAATGACAAGGAAAAGAAGAGGAGTAAGAAAAGAGGAAGAGAAGAAAAAGTAAAAGAAACAACAACAAGGAAAAGATTGTGATGAAAACCAAACAATCAAACAAGAGTCCAAAAAGTATTTTTCTTTTGCTCTTTCACTTTTTCTTTTTTTTTTTAATAAATGAGTAGGACCGTAAACGTTATGCTTTGTTTGTTTCTTTTAAATACAGAAACACAGTAAATGGAGAAATCGTCTCTTTGGCTTTTTTCCTTTAGGAAACACAGTAGTCCTCTGTTTCCTTTGCTCTGAGGTTGAAGATCAGGTGACCGGGAGGACTGTTCCAGAAATGCCCCTATCAGACGAGGAAGCTGTGAAGAGATCGCGTTGCACGACAAGAGAAAGAAGTTAGCAGCCAATACAGAGCTCTTTGACGTTAGAGTAACAACAAGAATGATGGCCGAGAGGACAAAGCACCTCGAGAACACGCTGCAATGCAGGGCCAAACGCTGCAGACAGGTAAGATCCAGTGAAGTGCCCACCCAGATAGCGCGTGCTACACAAACGTTAAGATCTACGCCTCGTAGACGGAACAGGAATCGGAAGGCAGGTTGGGATGAAAACCCCTGGTAGCACTCACCACGCAATGCTGTGCTCCAGGACACTTTTAAGCCAGTAAAGGTCATTGGGTAACTGCGCAATAGTTAAGGTTGCTGTCCGCTGTGGTGAAAGTAGGTGACACCAAACCACAATCCATTAAAAAAAACAGTCTATCAATGAGTAAGGACGCTCTCTGTACCTCCGCACCTTAGTAGATAAAGTTAAAAAATGTACTCACAACTGCCGGCTGCTTTTGAAATGTTCACAATCCACTACCTTTAAATGTTCATAATCTGATCTCGTCTTCTTTCGTCACTGAAGGAAAGATGAAGGGACTCAAGGGTTTCAAGTTGAAGATATTTATTGGAGGGTACAGAAAGCCGTCCTGCCCGGCAGCATCCAAGACACAAGCAGCAACTGCCACACATAGAACACTTGTGGTATCCTGCTCGTGCCTAAACCCAGCACTCCAGATGACATCAACCCACAGTACATTCTGCCAGCATCACCACAATTGTTTTTGTTAATGGTGTTTACACGAAGTATGTCCTTCATTAAATGTGATTGTTCATATATGTTCCAATCCTCTTGGGATCAATTGATGTATGTTATCTTTGTTTTAATGATATGGAAAGTGTTGATGCTAAAATATCTCGTGAAAAAAACTTGAGTTAAATAAATACATTATATAAAAAACAAATAGTCATCAGTGAAAAGCAATTCCCGGAACGAGAAAACATGATTAGAGATATTGACTGTGATTGACTCTATAAACCATTTAAGCTATGTGTAGTAGGGGAAATAGTGCTGGGGACAAAAACAAAATCATATTGGCCAAAGTTACAGTACTGGTCTTTGAGATTTGCAGCAAACATTGGTTGATAGATCAGAAAATACACAGTGGCCATTGAGGAATGAACTTGCCCATCATACATTCGGGGAAGGAATGATGGATTGTTGGATGGATCATAACAAAAGATTCAAGCAATTCAAAATGGGTTCATAAATACCCTTTTCTTGCTGTAGTTAATGGGTCTCACTGTTGAATTCTTAACCCTCTGAAACTTTCTTGTCAGTTTGTGTGGTAGACAAAGGTGCAACGTATTACCATAATCCGGTCATGATTGCATCATGACATTGACTCCAGGTACATGTTGTTCAGAATCAACTGTATTATTAAAGTATGTTAGTGCTGTAAAAGGCTTTTGATAGGCCAGAGGGGTGCCAAACATTCAGATAAGACCACTGCTGTCCATTTATCTCAGTTTATTATCCAGAAGTGCAGTTACCACCAGTTCTGTACTGCAACATGGTTAGAAGCCTGCTTGGAACTGATGCAGTACTTGGTTGTCTTCAATAAATTGATGTAACTATCAGAAAACAAGTGTTTCAAGTGTTTTCCTCAAATAAGGCAACAATTAGATAGGGCAAAAGTAATTTGGGTCACTTGCGCAGAGAGAATATTTTTTCCAGAAGGGCTTCACCATGGCTATTGCCCAACTTAGTGACACTTCACCAGTTTGCAAAGAGCTGTTAATTTGTGCTAATGGAGATTGCAAGCTTGTGGAGATCAGTAATTTCCGTGTTTTAGCTGTACAAAGACTCGCAGGATAACCTGATGGCCGGCTATAAGCAACAGTTCTTTCTAGTTTTTCTGGGGGCATTTTTATAAATTAAAGCAACCTATCTGGATTGATAGGTTTAGGGAACTCTGGCGTTGATGTTACAGGAGACGATGTGGATTATTGAACAATGTGGGCCCTTACCCTTTTATTGTTCTCCAGAAAAAGAAGTTTGATAGCAGTTTTGTGTGGTATTCTATCTGGAATCTCAATGAGTGTTCGTCCTACCAGGGTTCTAAACTGAGATTCCAGATAAAAGCAGTGTGTCTGGTTGTCTGTCTCCTGTAGGATGTGTTGTTTTATACAATAAGGGCCATATGTACAAATAATTTTTGCTGTCACAAACTGACTGAATCTCAAAATCGGGCCATTTGCAGTGGCAAAATACTTTTCCAAAATACAAACATCCAAACTACAATTCTACAGAATCGCGATTTGCGACCCGTTAGGAATCACAAGTATGAAACAAAAAGTTTCATACATAAGGACTAGCCATTTTCCATGTAGCGATTTGTAAAATATCGCTATTTGCAAATCATTATTCCTCCCTTTGTATCTCTGGCCCTATATCTCTTACCAATTGCAAGACTTCTCCTGGGTTCATTAAGAATTCAATATTGGTGATGAGGATGGGCATCCTCAATCACTTTAATCAAGCTGCGTTTAGGAGATATATCATCCTTTGTTATTTTGTAAACTAAATAATATAAATATGTCATTTCAAATTTGCTTTTTTCGATTGTTAAAGTCAATCCACTGTTTTTTAAAATGTTACCACTTTAAACAAAGTTTACACCTGCTCTTTTTTTGAACTGCCAATAAAACAAAAGATCATCTTGAAAATATATTAAATTATTTACATCTTTAAACAATTTGTGCATAATCCTTTGACACACTGTTAAGGTTGAAATCAACTCAAATGGCATTTGTTTGTAATGGAAAGCTCCTTCTGATGTTATGAACAATGTGTAGTTTCCGGAATTACTGTGAAGTGCAATCTGATGATAATCGCTGGGCAAATCAAATGTTGAAAATACAGTGGCTTATATAATCAAAGGAGAGTGAACCGTATCGGTCTCAATGCCAGATTCTCACAAGAGTTCTCACAAAACCCCTTAACTATCAAATACGTCCAGTGGTGTATATCATCTCATAGTGGCAGCTTGATGGGTGGCGTCATTATCAGGTTCCACACCTGGGTACTCACTTCCCGAGGTGTATAACACCTCCAACTGGAGGGAGAGTGTCTGGTAAACGATACTGGTCGGATCTGCATAACCATAAAATGACCTCCTATGCCTGAAGAGGGATTCTTTAATAGGGGAGAAAGGAATAGGGGTAAGATTAAAAACAAAGTGTGAAGCTGTTTAGATGCATTATCCAATCCTACGCATCAACAGTGGTGGTAAACATGTTTCCGCCCTGGCAAAGTCCCTATTACTTCTGTGATAGATTTCGTGGCCTTATTGAGCCAGGTTTCTGCTGTCCACTAGATGTCTAGGTCAACCTTTCCACAGGGATCTATGATTTTTTGGCAATGTTTCAGCATAGGTCTGCTGTTACACAGATTGGCCCACAGAACTACCATATTATCTGGAGGAGGGGCCCAAAATTAAGAGATTATGGTTGATGTTAGACTGTGATAATGTTTTTCTTCCCTTGGACTTTGAATGGCTTCTGGATATGGATGAATAAAGAGAGACAACAAGGACTATATTACAGTGAAAGGGTTTTCATTTACATTAATGTTTTTAAACTGAATTCAATTTTCTAAACAGTGTTAAAAGCAACTAACCGCAAGACAACTCAGCGGAGTAGCAGCATGCATTGTGAAGAGAGTCCTATTTTTCAGACCCTTCAAGGCTTCTGACATGCACTGTTGATACAGACATTGAAGAGGGGAGGGACATGCAGCATGAACAGGTCCCCATTCCCCTCCATACATGGATGATATTCGGCTGTCCATATTGAAATTATGAAATGTGCCCCAGAGTCACTGGGCGGGTGGGTTAGTGCATTTTTTGGCTAACTGTACAGCACTCTCATAACATTTCCAAATTATGCATGCCAACTTTGTGAAACTCAAGACGCCCGCAGAGTGAATATTTTATGATGTACACTTTGAGAATCCGAGATTTCTCTTGCAGATGTACAAAATGTCGCTTTATTTTCAAACAGCAGATATTTAGTAGTCCTTAATATAATTCTATCTTAAAGCCCCCCTTCTCTATTTTTCTAGCCAAATCTGATATCAGGGTGAACACATTCTGTGATTTTGATCCCACAAGCATTGCTAAAAAAAACAATCTCACTTCCCTTTTGAGGATCCCAACAAACAGCAGGCATAATACCCTGGCCAACTAGGTGAAATTCACATTTTCAGTAAAAATCATCCGTTTTCTGAAGTCGTGCAATCCTAACTATTTAGAAAAAACAAAGTGACTGTTTATCTTAAAAAAAAAGATGTACATGTTTGTTAAATGTTATATTGTTTAAAAATCAAATAAATTAAGTCATATAAAAATTGTGTACATGTTTTAACATGCAATCCAACCGTCTTAATAAATGTTTATCATTTTTATGGGATAACTACAATTACAGTAATGCAAGTTATTAGGAAGCTGGCACAGATGAAGCCTAGCTATTTGTAACTCTGATTTCAGATAAATCATAATAAAGATATTTAGGGCCAGATTTACTAGCATTGTGTGTCATGGTTGCAGCACTTTTGTTGCCAGATCCTAGTAGATATTCACAAAGCCATACAAGGGGCGATTTGCGCTGTCTTGTGTGGTTTTGTAAAAAAATGTAACTCAGTGCAACAGCTTGTGGGTGCGTTTCCATCCATCCACCCATAGGTTCTATGCAATCCCAGATTTACAAAAGTTTGTAAATCCTGGCTATTTCATGAAATCCCTCCAACTCCCAAAGGATTGGGTAACAATGAGAATAATATTTTTTCTCTCCATTATTTCCTTTTTCTATGTGTGCTGCTATCTACAGCGCACACAAAAGAAGAAGATGCCTCAAGAGATTGCTTTTGATCAGTAATGTATCCCTTCCTGCAGAAAAGCAATTCCCCTTGGAACGAGGGCCATCTTGCACCGTGGTGCAAGGGTGCCTGTGTTGGTGCTCGGCTGCTTAAGTGCATCAGCGCTATGAGAGAGCAGGAGTGTATCATATCATAGTAGATATGGTGCATTTCTGCTCTCTCCCTTTCACGTAACACAGCGCAGCAATTTGCCTTGCTACATTTCACTGTGTAAAATGTTTTAGTAAATCTGGCCCATTTTTAATGTAAAATATAGGTGACTTTGTAATACACACTGGGTTGTTTGGGTTGTTACACCCCCCCTAATAAATATATTTTCTGATAAATAGCTATGTACGGGTGTTTTCAGTCAGGTATTGCTAGATGTCAGGGGGATTTCAGCAGGAATGCTTACATACACCCATGCAAACCTGTACTCACTCTCTTTGCTTTGAAAGTCCTAAAAAATATTGATTATTTTACAAAATATTGCATTTTGTCTCTTAGTACTCCTGCCAATCCGCATTCCTTGCCTGTTCCACTGCTCTTTAGGCCCTCTCATTTGGCGTACTTTTCCTATAAGGTATTTAAACATTATGGGGCAGATTTATGTTACCTGGCGCATCCCTGCAAATCAGCATGGATGCGCCAGGGAAGATGCGTCACGCAAGTTTGCCATTGCACCACCGCAGATGCGCCGCATTTACAATGCGGCGCATCGTGGCACAAGGACAAGCAGATACGTGACGCATCTGCCGGCGTAAGGTTGGCGCAGTGCTGAAGTTGTGTCGCAAGCGCGACGCAACTCCAGCACTGTTCCAACCTTTCCTATCCCTAACATGGTGCGTCAAGCCTTACGCCTGCTTCAAGCAGGTGCAGGGTTTTGACGCATCAGCGTTGGGAAAGTGACTCAGTGAAATCTTATAGATTTCACTGAGTCACTTTTCAGGGGCGTTCCTGCGACGGAACGCCCCCCCTGAGTTGAAACGCCCACATGAAACCTGACACAGGTTTCATGTGGCGCAGGGCTTTACACCGTGACGCATCTCCATAGATGCGTCACGATGTAAATGGGGCGCAACATGGCGCAGGGTTTACGCCGCCGCTGCGTCACAAAAGTGACGCAACGGCGGCGTAAAAGTGGCGCAAGTCCGATATAAATCTGCCCCATTTTACCAGCCTGATTGTCGGAAAATCTGAAGCTCACCCCCTCCCCCAATCTTCCCAAACTCCTCCCTTGAAAATGCTACGTAGGTAATAGGGAGTAATTTGAAAAAGAAAGTAGCAAGGTAAGAATAACATGAAGGCCCAACAGCCCGTATATCTCCTATGCCTGTGAGATTGTCCTCTCTCTATCTCTCACAAGTTTCTAGTAAAACACAGAGCGAGGATCTGTGAAGTGTTGTGAGACATTTGGTTTCTGACCTGCTCTGGATTGTTGCAGGAAACCTGTGATTCCATAACCTCAGGGTGCTGATTGGCCCACAACCATCAGTTGTATAGAACTGTATTTCTCTGTAAATTCATTACTGAATCCAAGAAATTACATTTCCTTCACTCACACAGTAAAGTCACAAACCCATTCAATTACAAGTATATTTTCCAATATACGCCGTTTTATTATTGCAATTAAAATCTGCTAATTAAAAAACAACTAAATATTATTTTCGGACAAACAGAAGCGACCTAGATCTTTGCAATCCAAATCTATACTTATGCATACACAGAAACGTTTGTAAGTATATTTATTTTATGGTTGAATATGTACCTTCTATTAGTTAATTACAAAAATACAATTGTTCACTGCTCTAAGATTAAAAGGTGACTGAAATGCTTAATCACTCCATTGTAATGTGGCAATTAAATCACCATTGATGCTCAGAATGAAATATTCTTCATTCGCAACATTACATCATCCTAATTAGTCTCTCTGCACTCAATCAATCAAACAATCAGGGGTTGGTAAAGCACAACTTCTCACCCGTGAGGATCTCAAGGCACAGGGGGCACGGGGGGGTGGCTCTGTTGAGTGCTGGGGTCATCCGAAAAGCCAGGTCTTGAGGTACTTCCTGAACTGGGGCAGTGTGGGAGATTGTCGGATGTGGAGGATGTTCCAGGCTTTGGCTGGGAGGTAGGAGAAGGACTTTCCTGCCGTTCTAGTCTTGCTACTACATGGAGTGGTGGCCAGAGAGAGCTGGGCTGATGGGAGATATCTTTTGGGTGCATCGAAGAAGACGCGGCTGTTCAGGTATGCAGGTCTGCTGTTGTGAAGGGCCTTGTAAGCGTGGATGAGAAGTTTGAAGGTTATTCTTCTTTTGACTGGAAGCCGGTGGTGATCGCGCAGGTGTTAGTTGATGTGGCTGAGAGGGGTAAGTTGAGGATCAGTCTGGATGTGGCCTTCTGGAC
This sequence comes from Triturus cristatus, assembly GCF_964204655.1. Lineage (NCBI taxonomy): Eukaryota > Metazoa > Chordata > Amphibia > Caudata > Salamandridae > Triturus > Triturus cristatus. The sequence goes on from NC_140593.1 coordinate 542,948,306, forward strand.
AGTCTGGAGTTTGCAGAGGAGTTTCTTGTTGATTCCAGCATAGAGAGCGCTGCCGTAGTCCAGTCTGCTGCTGATGAGTGTGTGCTTGCATGACAGTTTTTCTGGTTTCGGTTGGAATGCATCTGAAAGTCTTTTGAAGCAGGGCGAGGAGATGTTGTTGATCTGGCCTGTCATTGTGAGCAGTGAGTCTAGCAAGATGCTGAGGTTTCGGGCGTGGTCCGTTGGGTTGGGGAATTTCCAAGGGCAGAGGGCCACCAGGAGTCGATCCATATGGAGGCGGTGGTGCTAAGGAAGAGGGCTTCTGTCTTTTCTGAGTTGAGTTTCAGGCAGCTGTTCTTCATCTAAGGGGTGATGGCTTTCATCCCTTCTTGGAGGTTGTGTCTGGTGATGTTGGGTTCATTGTTGAGGGAGAAGATCAGCAGGGTGTCATAAGCATAGGAGATGATTTTGAGCCTGTGGTTCCTGACTATGGTTGCAAGAAGGGCCATGTAGACGTTAAAGAGGATGGGGAACCCTGGGGCACTCCACAGTTGGTCTCTGTCGGTTCGGAGAGGTAGGGAGGGAGTCTGACCAGATGAGTTCTGCCGGTGAGGAAGGAGCAGATCCAGTCAAGGGCCTTGTCACGGATACCGGCATCGTGGAAGCTGGTGGCTAGGGTGCAGTGGGGGACAGTGTTGAATGCAGCCAAGAGGTCCAGGAGGATGAGGGCTGCCATTTCACCCTGGTTGAGGAGAGTGCAGATGTCATCGTTGGTGGAGAGCTGGGCGGTCTCATTGCTGTGGTTGCTTTGGAATCTGGATTGGGAGATGTCCAGCACGTTGTTAGCTTCAATGAAGTTTGTTAGCTGGGTGTTGACGGCATTTTCGATGACCTTGGCTGCGAAGGGAAGCAGGGAGATGGGCCTGAAGTTCTTGAGGTCCGTTGGATCTGCGGAGGGATTCTTCATGAGGGTGTTGACTTCAACATGTTTTAGTCATCTGGGAAGGTGGTGGTCTCGAAGGAGCAGTTGATCTTCCGATGTAGTTTGGGTGCGATTGCAGAGGCACCACTGTGGAAAATGTGGTGTGGGCAAAGGTCTGAGGGTGCTCTGGAGTGGATGCTTTTCATAGTCTTCAAGGTTTTTTCTGACGTGAGTGGGGTCCATTTGAGTAGGGTCTGTTGGGTGGTGTTGCATGAGAGGGGAGCTGGAGGAGTCAGGTGGGCGTGGTTGTCGAAGTTGTCATATATCATCTTGATCTTGTGGTGGAAGAAAGTGCTGAGTCTGATGCAGAGGACTTGGGAGGGTGGGACATCTGTTGTTTTGCTGCAATGTTTGGCTAATTCCTTGATGATGGAGAAGAGCTCCTTGGTGGTGTATGCGTTAGTGAGGATTCTGTTTTGGAGGGACTTCTTCCTTGTAGATTTGATGAGTTGGTGGTGTGTGGTGGTGTCTGCTTTGTAGGCAGCGCATGCTTCCTGGGTTTTGTTGTTCCTCCATGTCTTTTCGAGTCATCTGCAGGAGTCTCTGGCTTCTTGGAGTGCAGGGGTGAACCAGCTTGCTTTCTTGCTGTGTCTTGTGGTGGTTTTCTTGAGAAGGGGGCAAGTGTGTCGGCGATCCAGGGTGGAGGCTGCGTGCTGTGGTGTTTGCTTCTGATGTAGTCGGTTCTGGGGCACTGAAGATGGCAGAGGTGAGCTTCTGTGGGAGAGGCTGTGGGCGTGCTTGTGAACTGTGAGATTTTTTAAGGATATGTGGATTCAGTGGTGATCTGTCCAGAGGAGTTTGTGGTGTGCCTGTAGGAGATGCTGTTCTCTCCGGTGAAGACGGGGTTCAGCGTGTGTCTCGCTGTGTGCATGGGGGAGATGGCTAATTGTTTCAGTCCTATGTTGATGAGGTTCTCTGGTAGGGAGGCAGTGTTTGAGTCATCTTGGTTGTGCAGGTGAAAGTTTAGGTCTCCGAGTTGGATGTAGTCTGTGGGCAAGAACGTGGGGTTCGATGAGGTGGTGCGATGAGTTGGTGATGGCATCGGTAAAGGAAGCATGGGGGCTGGGTGGAGAGTTCCATGGAGAGTTTTTTGGGGTTGGTCTGAATCTGGAAGTGGAGGTGCTCCATGAGGTTCGCTGTGTCAAAAGGGCGGGTGGTCATGCGGAGGGTGTTTTTGTGAATGACGGCAATGCCTCCTCCTGAAAGGGTGGGGCAGTCCTTGCACAAGATCTTGTATCCATCAGAAATGATGGTGGCAATGTTGTGTGCAGAGTTGGCGTTGGTCCTGGTTTCCGTGAGGAAGGCAACATTGGGCGATTAGATGTTGAGGAGGTCCCAGATTTGTATGGTGTGTTTGTGTAGGGAAAATGTACTTTGAGGAGGAAGGAGTTGAGATGTTTGTGAGCGTTGATGTCCGGTAGCTTGGGAGATGCTGCTACGGTATGGAGGTGGGGGAAAATGTGATGGCAGTGTAGACAGGAGAAGGGGAGTGGGTGTTGTTCAGCATTGAGAGCTGAAACTTGTTGTTGTGGCTGGGGCTGAGATCATGGAGGGTGCTGGAGTTGTAGCGGTGGCGGGTAAGAGGGCCAGGGTCCCTGTCACTGGTCATAGACGGGTGCAGACGGGCTTGCCTTTGGCAGGCCAGCAGCGTGCCCGTTGCACAAGGGCGCCATTAAGTAGGGATCAGGGGAGGGCAGGTCAGCTTGGAGGTGGGAAAGACACGCTAGAGGGGGGAGGAGACGCAAAGGACAGCAGCTGAAGGGACAAATGAGGGAAGACAAAGGAAAGAGTGAGAAGAGTGAAAAAAAGAGAAAAGTGACAGAAGGGCAACAAAAGAAAGAGAAAGTAAGAGAAGGAAAGGAAAGAGAAAAACAGGGCACAAAAGGAAAGAGGCAAGAGAAGCAGATGCAGGACAGCAGAAGAGCACAGTGCTCTCTTACTGGTCCAACAGGGATGAGGCACAGACAGGAGCCTGCGGGTGGAGAAGGGCCTCGAATACCCTGCAACTGTGAGCTCAAGAGGCAGCACTTAGCGGTGGAGCTGGGCAGGGGAAGAGCAGTCACACTGACCAGGTCAGTGGTCTTGCTCTTCTTGCCGCGCAGCTGCTGCGATTAAGAGGGGATCAGGGGGAGGGCAGGGAAGCTGGGAGGTGGGAGCAGGAAGGACACACTGGAGGTAGAGGGGCTGCGGGGGCAGTAGTGGCAAGGAGAAAACGAGGTAAAAATTAAGGAAAGAGTGAGAAGGATGAAAAAGAAAAAGAGAAAAGTGACAGAAGGGCAACCAAGGAAAGAGAAAGAAAGAGAAGGGAAGGATAGGGAAAAAGAGGCATGAGAGGCAGAGGCAGAGGCAGAAAAGCAGAGTGCTCTCCCACTGGATTACCACGGATGAGGTGCAGGCAGGACCTTGCGGGTGGAGGAGGGCCTCGAACACCCTACAACTGTAAGCTCAGAGGCTTAGGGGGCAGCACATTGTGGTGGAGTTGTGCGGGGGAGAGAAGTCACACTGACCAGGTCAGTGGTCTTGCACTCAAAGTCTTCAACAGAGCAATCTTCATTAATGATACTTAATAATAATTCATTCTGTTTACATTTTCACTCTTTCTCCGTTCAGATTTGCCCCCCTCTTATTTAGCTTGTCTGTTTGCCCCTCCCCCGCCAGAAAACGAAAACAAAATGCTGTGCTGGATTAAGCTCCTTGACAATGATTCACCATTTGCCCAATCATTTAATAAGTCTATAATCGGCTCAGCGGCCATATAAAATTATGCATGGAGATAAAAACATGCTACAATAAGTTACAAAAAACAATTACATAGAATAAGATGTATATAAAAACAATAAAATATATTCTGCTTTTTATTCAAGACCTGAGAAATCTCCCTGATCTGATAAAAAAACTTTGTTATATTATGCTCAAGGCTGAATTGCAGGCGAGGGATACAGGTATACCCCATTAGAGCACTATTGTGAATCCTGCTCATGAGGGATACCTCTAATTATTTCCAATATATATAGGGAATAGATTTCTTCTTAGGAGTCTGCCTTTTCATCTCTTCCACTTTCTGGTCTCATTTCCCATTCAAGTCTTGTGATTTCTGTCTCTTCCTACGTGTCCATGTTTTAATAGACCCAAACAGAGCATAATGCACTTTATTCTATCTTGCACACTCTATTCAATCTGTAGGAAATGATCCCTTTATTAGGAAGCTTTAATACCAGGTTATAGGGTGGCTTTTTCCCTCATACAGCAATTAGGAACACACAAACTGTGTTATGTTGTGTTACATTTTTATCAAATGTTGTTTATTCATTAGAAAAGATATTGATTATGGAGGAATGAATTGCTGTTGTGTTTTTATACAGTATTTTATGGCTCTTAATGCAACCGAAATAAAGTATTTTGGATTATTGTGTAATATAGTAAATGCATGTTCAATACATAAAATCAGATAGACAGATAAGAGCTACTAAGAATGTATTACTCCCACTGCATCCTGTGTAGGTTTACTTACCTGTTACAGACAAGTTCAAAGAGAAGCAAATGAAAAAAAAGAGCAGCAATTTACATTGTCTAAAACTTAACATTCACAGTGAGGGGACCAAATCCATTTTCCTGGGTCTTTTATAAAACTTGAAAAAGAAGTAGAAATGCAAAATGAATTGAGTAAAAAGTGTATCTCATGTGTAAAATAAATCTAAATCACTAATATATAGGGTGAACAGAGAAGCAGCTAGGATACACCCTTACATAACCCCTCTTCTGATCTTAATCACATTAATACACTCCCCCTTGAATCCATACCTCATGCAAACCAAAACATGCATATGTAACTATCTAAAAAAAAAACACGTGTGTTTCATCCACACCCATTAAGGTCATCATCACCCACCACTTAGACTGGTTCACATAGTCAAAAGCCAAACTTATCTGTATAAAGGCCAGGTGTAGGGTGCCCTTCCTGACACTAGAGTATTTATTAATAAAAAGTAAAGATTTTAAATGGGAATAATTGTTAACTGGAACCTGGATTTAGGGGAGCCGAGCTAGCCTGCACCACTCAATAACTTTGTAAGCAATGGGGCACATACTTGAATATTTTGCCCATAAAAATCCAGTGGGTCTCCGTGGGATTCAAATACCTTATTCCAGGGGGCCATTTAGTGGCTATCACCTCAGCAGGTTTAAAAATCAAATTAGGCTATTTAACTTGTTTTATTTCATTGTGACCTATAAATGATATCCAACCCACTTGAGTTGATTCATAGATGCAAGTAAAATGAACCATTCAAACTTCAGCTGATATCAATTTATCCAATAAAGAGTTGCAGACATTTTTCAAATAGAGTGAATAAACTTTTTTCCTTAATTAATGAGTATGATTACATTGGCAGGCTTCTTTAATGACTTCCATCTCTTAAGGGTCAAAAGCAGTTCTGATAATTTTTTATTAACTAGGTTTCAGGTGCATATTTTTGCTTTACTTTTAGCCTGCCCTAGTGGGATGATAGGGGCCATACTTTTTTGCCCTGTTGTTGCAACGGTAAGTTTCCACAGGATATGCTACATTTGATCATGTTTTGCAGTTTATATGCCATGCCCAGGAAAACTGATATTCTTCCCATTTTAAAAAGGGCCAATTTCACCAAGGTCTGCCATGCCCTTGTGTACTTACAGCTGCTTTTGAGAGATATTGTTCTCAATGTTCTTAGTTTTAAAAAGTTGTTGTTAGGCTGAGAAAAAGTTGTGTCTAATAGCATCAGCCATTGGTGCTTTGAGAAATAATTGTGTTATGTAAAATTTCTCCCTGGATTTATTGTACTTGAATATTATACAGGTGTTTTTTTATGTATTTTAACTAAGTATTGTTTCTTTTATTTGATTTCTTATTAGATGTATATACTGTGATTTGTTGTATTTTTATGTTTTTTTCAAAAGCCGATAAAGCTACATTGATTGATTGAGTGACTGACTCCCATGCTTCCTGTCTCAGGAAGTGGTTTCTCTCTGACATTACCCTCATGTATATGTCTACAAAGTGTTACCTCACCAACATAAATGGGTGAACTCTTGAGCACAGTCATAAGACTTTGGCGCACCTTGGAACAAGACACATCAAAGCATCTTTCATGCTTACTGTCGGTTTGTTGAGGGGGGACTGCAATCAAGTTTCTTGTAACCATGCAAAGAGGACTAAAATATTTCAAAATAGTAGCCACATTTTCACCATCCCACAGGCATAATTTAATGCCACATTCTGTTTTACTAAATGGCCTAATAATTGGGTTGAATTAACCACGCCCATTTAAGTAAGATGTTTTTCTTTTCATGAGCCTCAAGCGTGGTTAACCTTAGGTCGGTCTGCCTCTTCTAGTGAGTATAAAATGTTTATGGTCACTAATACAATTGGTTCCAATACAGAAAATTGAAACCAGAGCACTTATGGCTTTATCTATGATAATATAATCAATCATGCTTCCTGTACTCTTTTCACGCAAACATTGTTTGTACAGACAAAGTAAGGAGGGAATCTTCAAAACAAAATAAAATCTATATTTTATCATCATATCCATCACAGGAACTGTGGAAGAAGTGCAGAAAGTCCACTCCATTATTAACCAGGACAACACACTTGGTATTGGATGGGGGTCGCATAAAATGGACATTAAAATCCCCAACTCAAATAAATGAAACAATACCCTGTATTGCATCTGTGGTGCTGTCAAACACACGCTAAATGGCATTGACAATATCAATACTATGGTGAACGAAATGATTTGAAAAACTGACCACAAATGATTTCAATGGCCCTTTTGGTTCAATACAAAGAATTTGAGAATGGGGAGAGTCACCTCAGAACCACAATATTTTCCCATGGAAAGAGACTGAAATCAACATTAGCAGCCCCTCCTGAGCTCCCCCAGCTCTAGAGGCAACAGTAGGAACATCCATGTGGTGCATCTCAAGCACCCAGATTCACCACAATGTAGGGGTAAAGGAAGTGACTTCACAAAACACTTTGACCCGTATGGCATTCCAGATTAAATCATCATACTGAAAAGAGAGAGTCACCCAAATTAAGCAAAAAAGGGACTGGGTAGGTAGACAAACTCAAAAACAAAAGGATCTCTTTTGTGCTATATATATTACTAGGTCACCTATGATCAAACAGAGTGCACTGAACTGAAAACATACCAGGGAGTTTGTAAATCACAGTCTAACAAACAAGCAAAATTCTGTTTCCCTTTATGTATATTATAAAGAATTCATTATAAAATAATGTTTCACTGCATTGATGAAATATGTATTTCATAATAATCCATAATAGGAAGAAATTACATAAATACCCAAAATACTTTTATAATGTCCTAATTTGATAAAATATACATATACACAAATAAAATCATAAAATCTATTCACATAACACCCATTAGAGAGACCTTTCCTTTACATAAAGATCCCTACCACATACAGAAATCTAAAACATTTATTCAAGCTTCTCATGGACTTATTGAAATTGAACTAGTGTTGACGCTGTGTTTTGGTGGATTGTCTGATCAGTCTCCGCCTTCTTCAGGACAAGTTCAAAATAAAAAGTATTTCTTAAAACACATTTAAAAACAGTGGGTAATCTGTTAAACATAAACAAATAAAAAACTCATTAGATACATGTCATGGCTACATATACTACTCCGTTCAGTGCACACTATTGACATAGTGGGTTGATACCCAGCGTATAAGTTATATGTTATATGCATTTAAAACAGAGGTTTCCAGAATAAAGAATCATGTAGGTGAATGCTTCATGCGCATATATTAACTTCATATGGTTCACCATCTGTAAAGCCATCACATGGGGTGCGCATGCATAACGGTTAGACCATTGTGCCATATTGTGGGATTGATACAAAGAGAAATGATATGGGACAATACGTTGTCCTGATTATTTCAAATAGAAACATAGAGCTAACGTGACCCACACTTAAATTTAGGGGCACCTTGAGAATACAGCCGGGAAATTACCCCCTCTCCTCCAGGGTTTACATGGCGTCCTTCCTCTAAGTAAACCTTGGAGGAGAGGAAACAGAGGGAGCCCTACAGCATCCCACTGTGCCTTAACCACATGTTGATACACACAGTGGGGGCATAATATGGGCCCCCCTGTGTGCATGCAGCTAGGTTCCTGCATGGCATGGACTTTCAAGTCCATTCTCTGCAGGAACCTTGAGTGCGGTCCCATTGCAGTGCCTTTTTTAAAGACACCACAGCCTTTAAAACAGGCACCACCATGGGACTGTTACGCCGTACACTTGCCAGACTACTAAAAAGTCATAATATGGCAGCAACAAGCTTTGCCGGAGTGGTGGCATGGTGGTTTGCACCGCAGCACCACCGCTCCGCCAAAAAGCCAAAATCGGGGCCTAAGAGTGACACATTTGTGATTGGGCTAAGTGGGAATACCAAATTTTCCGCCTCATAATCAAGTTTTGATTGGAAACTTTGCAAGAAAATTTGCCTTTTCAATGTTGTTTGTGGATAATTAGTTGGTCAATGAAGCATTGCTTTGAGGTACTTGAGATGCTCCTTTTCTGTTGTCTAAGTTCAAGCATGGAAAGCAGGTCTGAGTGCTTTACAGCACATTTCAGGATCAGCCAGTTTGCTTTCTTGCCTTAAATTTGTCTACAGTAAAAAGTTGGTGTGATAGTGGTTTGTACTTTAGTTTCCCTGGATTGCATTGCTGAATTGCTTCTGTCTGAGCACTGTTATGTTTGTAAAGCAGATTGTTTTTTCTTGGATTGAAGATCTGGGTGTTAATGTAATCTAAGGGATTCCTAATGATTTCAGTCAATCAGTCAATCAGTACTTGTAACTCACGGATTATCACCCATGAGGGTATCCAGGTACTGGGTTGCTGGGCTTAGTTGAAAAGCCAGGTCTTGAGTCTCTTCCTGAAGTCCGTCAGTGAGGGTGCTGGGAGGTGGAGGGTGTTCCAAGACTTGGCGGCGAGGTGGGAGAAGGAGGAGTATCTGCTATGGTGGATACGCGATGTCTGTGTGGGAGCGAGGGAGGTGGAGCGTAGGTTTGTGGATGGTTGGTGGAAGTTCAGGCAGTGGTCCATGTATGGTGTACCTTGATCATGGAGGGCTTTGTAGGCCTCAACTGTGCTAATACCGGTAATTAATTTTCCTGGAGAAAATCCCCCAGAGCTGACATATCGATGGATTGATGTTGGCTATATAGCCTCTCATAATGTTGTACCATGATGTCTCCTACTGCACCCAAGTCCTCCAAACAGGAACCTGAAGTGGGGCATCTCAATGCGACTATTTGATTATTTACAAACCCACTCCCTTGTCTGCCATGCCATAAATCTGCCTGTATAATTGCTTTCCTCATAAATCTTTTGCCTCTCCTGCTGAAATATGGACTCACTCTTATCATAGTATTTATCGGCCAGGTTCGATTTAGCCTGATCCAACTGTCGGCGGTTCGGCACCGAAGGGCTAGAAAGAAATTTATCAAGGGACCTTTGCACTTTTTGCTCAAGTATATGTTTCTCCTCCTTCCTGACCCTTAAATTCACTGCATCTTGAGAGATAGCAAGCCCTCAAAAAAAGGCTTTAAACGAACCCCAGACCACATGTAGTGGAGCTGAGCCATGAATTCACTCCAAAAACTCTCTGATTTCTGATTTGATCAAAGAGACCCAGTTTTCCTCAAATAAGTATTGTCGATTCAGCTGCCATCTTTTGGAGGATTTCTTGCGTTCGCCCAATTCCAACTCTAAAATAATCAGTGCATGATCAGAGAGCCCACTCTGAAGAATTTTTTGTGAATTAAAAACCAAACGCCTAGACATAAGAAAAGTATAGAATGTCCCTGAAAAGCAGGTATAAGCAATTTCAGTGGGAAATGTGGCTCGCCAAGGGTGAGCTATATCAAGCATTGAACTATAACTTTGAACCAATTTAAAAGATTTTTGCTGTAACTGTTTTTTTGCGCTGGATGAGGAATCAATTTTCGGATTCATTAACAGATTGAAATCCCCCTCACAATTAGCTCACCGGAAACTTGGATTAATGATTGAAAGAATTCCTCATATGGGGTGGGATTATCCTCTACTGGGGCATATACACTAGCGAGCGTCAAAGATCTGTGTCCTAAATTACAGGTGACCCAGCACCATCTTCCACTTTGATCACTCGCCGAATTAACTAACTCAGCCCGAAATTTCTTACTAAGAAAAATCGCTGTCCCCCTGTGGACTGCGGAAGATGAAGAGAAACCCCTATATGCAGCCCAGGATTTAAACATTGAGAAGTCTGCTATTTTTCCTGCTGGTCTATGGGTCTCTTGTATCAAGATAGCCGAAGGATTCTCTGTCTTAATCCAGGCTTCAATGGCTCTCATTTTCCTCTTATTATTAAGGCCATTTACATTAAAAGAAAACACCTTCAGTAGTTCCTTATTTCCCATTTGTCATATTTCCAATTTGCCATTACGATATAAACGACACGCTTCTCTATTCCCTGATAAACTAGAAAGTATTAAAACTCCCACTTTACCTTGCAGTGTGCACCAAATGGCCTGCTAGACTACTTGTCCCCCCTTCTTTCTTTCTAAATAGTGATGGACGGATGTATTAAAGTCAAAAACCTTGTTTTTGTTTTTTCCCACATGCTCCCTTACCACCGCCGTGTTCCCACCCTTAGCCCATTGTCGCCCAAGCAGATGGCCACCCCTCCTCAGAACCAGCCAACCTGTCCAACCCACCCACCCTTCCACTGGCACAATGACTTGGTGCCTAGTGCAGCTGAGCCCTTCCCCCCTGCCCTCCCCTCCCCTTCCTAAACAAAAAGCAACATTTTAACAACATTGTAACAGAATTAAACCTCTTAAAAGAAAGAAAAAAGAATAAAGATCCCAAAATAAAATAGAATAAACAAAAAGAATCATCTGTGGACGAATAGCTCATTACTTTTCTAAGAAAGAGCCCCCCCCGCCGCCTAACTGAAGACTACCTTAAAGCCATTAGGGTTTATCCATAGAGATCTGTTGCAATAATTCCTGCGCATCTGGAACAATGCAAAAGATGTGGAATTTACCCTTAACTAGCACTTTCAGCTTACTCTGCTGGGCTATCATAGCTTGCGCCCCTTGTGCCTTAAATAAATGTAACATTTTGACAAATTCTTTCCGCCCTTTTGCTGCGGAGGCTGACATATCTGAAAAGATACGGCATAAAGGCACTTCTGCAGAGGAAAACTGTCTTCGTTTAATGGCTCTTGATAAGATCTGTTCCTTGACCCTAAAGTCCCCGAAGTTAACCAAGATAGTCCGTGGGGACGATAGGCTCTCATTATTGTGAGATCGTCATTAAATTCTGGGATTACATTTTTCTTTATAAATGAGTCAATCCATTGTAGCGTCTGCTGACCCTCAATGCCCTCCAGGATGCCCAGGATTCGAAGATTTGAGCGCCTGGAATGGTTTTCTAACTACTCCAACTTAAATTCCAACGTGTTTCTCAGGGACTGAAAGGTGGCGACTTTGAGGTTTATAGATGACACTTGATACTCCAATTGGGAAATCCTGGTTTCGGCCTCTGAGAGCTGTACCGGGATCGAGCCATGGTTTCCTCAATCTTTGTCAAGCCGGCATGGATTGCTGCTATCTCAGCAGATTGGGAGGTTTTTAGCTCACGAGTTTCTTCCAGAATTAACCCCTTCGATGCTCATGACGGAATGGTTCCGTCATGAGCATCGGTGCCCCTGTGCTCATGACGGAACCATTCCGTCATGAGGCCAGGGGCACCAAATCCCTCTGCTGCAGACAGCAGAGGGATTTCTATTTCATGGCTTTGACCTTGGGAGCTGGGGAAGAGCTTCCCCAGCTCCCGAGGCCCCCTCCCTGGTTTCTGTGCAATGAAGATCAGCGCGCACGTCGCGCTGTCTTCATTGCATAGAAACCGAAACTGAAATGAGCCTTTCAGTTTCACTTTGTATGTGCTCAGGGGGCTATCTCAGCCCCCCGGGCACATAGAAAGACGGGAGAGGTATCATTGGAAAGGGGAGAATCTCCCCTTTCCAATAAGACCCCTCCCCAGTGGATCCCTGCTTGGAGATCGCCCCAGGAGGGCGATCCCCAAGCAGGGATCCACCCACTAGACACCAGAGAGGGGGGAGCGGCCCCTTAGGCAAGGGCTTTTGCTCCCCCAAAATATTTGTAGTGCCATTTAGTCTTTTTGTCCTCCCTGGGGGGCAGATGGGGTCAGTAGCCCCCAATCTGCCCCCCCGGGGGGGGGGCAAAAAGCCCACTAGACACCAGGGATGTATTTTTTCATGTGAATTGGGGTGGGGGCTGCCCAATATGGGCATGCCCATGCCCCCACCCACCCTCCGCAAAAATGACAGCCTTTCTGCCCCCCCTGGAGGGCAGATGGGGGCATTAGCCCCAAATCTGCCCCCCCCGGGGGGCAGAAAGCCCACTATACGCCAGGGTTTTTTTTTCTTTTTGTAAATTGGGGTGGGGGCTGCCCAATATGGGCATGCCCATGCCCCCACCCACCCTTCGCAAAAATGACAGCCTTTCTGCCCCCCCTGGGGGGCAAATGGGTGCATTAGCCCCAAATCTGCCCTCCCGGGGGGGCAAAAAGCCCACTAGACACCAGGGATTTATTTTTTCATGTAAATTGGGGTGGGGGCTGCCCAATATGGGCATGCCCATGCCCCCACCCACCCTCCACAAAAATGACAGCCTTTCTGCCCCACCTGGGGGGCAGATGGGGGCATTAGCCCCAAATCTGCCCTCCCGGGGGGGCAAAAAGCCCACTAGACACCAGGGATTTATTTTTTCATGTAAATTGGGGTGGGGGCTGCCCAATATGGGCATGCCCATGCCCCCACCCACCCTCCGCAAAAATGACAGCCTTTCTGCCCCCCTGGAGGGCAGATGGGGGCATTAGCCCCAAATCTGCCCCCCCCGGGGGGCAGAAAGCCCACTATACGCCAGGGATTTATTTATTTTTTTTGTAAATTGGGGTGGGGGCTGCCCAATATGGGCATGCCCATGCCCCCACCCACCCTCCGCAAAAATGACAGCCTTTCTGCCCCCCCCTGGGGGGCAGATGGGGGCATTAGCCCCAAATCTGCCCCCCCGGGGGGGCAAAAAGCCCAGTAGACACCAGGGATTTTTTAGGCAAATTTTAATTAGTGTGGGAGCATTGGCCTGCCTGTTTTGGGCAGCCCCCACCCTAATTAAAATTTGCCCAAAAACTCCTTGGCGTCTAGTGGACTTTCTGCCCCCCCTGTGGGCAGATGGGGGCATTAGCCCCCAATCTGCCATGCCAGGGGGGCAAAAAGCCCAATAGATGCCAGGGAGTTTTTTTGGGGCAAATTTGAATTAGGGTGGGGGCTCCCAAAACGGGCATGCCCATGCCCCCACCCCAGCCCCCGCAAAAATAACAGCATTCCTGCTCCCCTGGGGGGCAGATGGGGCAGTAGCCCCCAATCTGCCCCCCAGGGGGGCAAAAAGCCCACTAGATGCCAGGGATTTTTTTGGCAAATTTTAATTAGGGTGGGGACATTGGCATGCCCGTTTTGGGCAGCCCCCAACCTAATAAAAATGTGCCCAATAACCTCCCTGGCATCTAATGGACTTTCTATCCCCCCCCACAGACACCCGGCTCCCTGGAAGCCGCCGGGTGTCTAGTTTTCAGAAATGTATGGGTTTGGTAGGTTTCCCTAGATGGCCACCGAGCACCGGGCCAAAAACCCAAGTGAACCCCCTTGCAAAACCAGGTGGTTTTGCGATAGGCCATTTTGATGTCGCCTCACTACGTTTTGGGCCCTTGCCCGCTGTGGGTACTTGGGCCTCCCACACAAGTGAGCCACCATTTTTACCGGGAGACCTGGGGGAACGCTGGGTGGTGCAAAATTTGTGTGAGCCCGGTGATGCCACAACTTTCCCACACCAAAATGTGTGAAAAAAGTGATTTTTTCAGCTAAAATTGAGGTTTGCAGGGGATTCTGGGTAAGGAAACGTTGGGGGATCCACGCAAGCCATACCTCCCTGGAAGCCGCCGGGTGTCTAGTTTTCAGAAATGTATGGGTTTGGTAGGTTTCCCTAGATGGCCACCGAGCACCGGACCAAAAACCCAAGTGACCCCCTTGCAAAACAGGTGGTTTTGCGATAGGCCATTTTGATGTCGCCTCACTACGTTTTGGGCCCTTGCCCGCTGCGGGTACATTGGCCTCCCACACAAGTGAGGCACCATTTTTACCGGGAGACCTGGGGGAACGCTGGGTGGTGCAAAATTTGTGTGAGCCCGGTGATGCCACAACTTTCCCACACCAAAATGTGTGAAAAAAGTGATTTTTTCAGCTAAAATTGAGGTTTGCAGGGGATTCTGGGTAAGGAAACGTTGGTGGATCCACGCAAGCCATACCTCCCTGGAAGCCGCCGGGTGTCTAGTTTTCAGAAATGTATGGGTTTGGTAGGTTTCCCTAGATGGCCACCGAGCACCGGGCCAAAAACCCAAGTGACCCCCCTTGCAAAACCAGGTGGTTTTGCGATAGGCCATTTTGATGTCGCCTCACTACGTTTTGGGCCCTTGCCCGCTGCGGGTACTTGGGCCTCCCACACAAGTGAGGCACCATTTTTACCGGGAGACCTGGGGGAACGCTGGGTGGTGGAAAATTTGTGTGTGGCCGGTGATGCCACAACTTTCCCACACCAAAATGTGTGAAAAAAGTGATTTTTTCAGCTAAAATTGAGGTTTGCAGGGGATTATGGGTAAGGAAACGTTGGGGGATCCACGCAAGCCATACCTCCCTGGAAGCCACCAGGTGTCTAGTTTTCAGAAATGCGTGGGTTTGGTAGGTTTCCCTATGTGCCGGCAGAACTAGGGTTCAAAAACTACAGCTAGTCACTTTGCCAAAAAAGGGTCATTTTTCACTACAAAATATATGGTGTGACCACGTTGCGTTTTGCGCCGTTTCCTGTCGCGGGCACTAAGCCAACCTGCACAAGTGAGGTACCATTTTTCTCGTAGGACTTTGGGGAACGCGGGGTGGGTGGAAATTTGTGGATCCACGCAGATTCCAGAACTTTCCACCACAGAAATGAGGGGAAAATGTGTTTTTTTTGTCAATTTTTTACGTTTGCAAGGGATTCTGGGTAACAGACCATGGTGGGAGGCACTCAAGTCACCCCATCCTGGATTCCCCTGGGTGTCTAGTTTTCAAAAATGTATAGGTTTGCTAGGTTTCCCTAGGTGCCGGCAGGGCTAGGGTTCAAAAACTACAGCTAGTCACTTTGCCAAAAAAGGGTCATTTTTCACTGCAAAATTGAGGTGTGACCACGTTGCGTTTTGTGCCGTTTCCTGTCGCGGGCACTAGGCCGACCCGCACAAGTGAGGTACCATTTTTCTCGTAGGACTTTGAGGAACGTGGGGTGGGTGGAAATTTGTGGATCCACGCAGATTCCAGAACTTTCCACCACAGAAATGTGGGGAAAATGTGTTTTTTTTGTCAATTTTGTACGTTTGCAAGGGATTCTGGGTAACAGACCATGGTGGGAGGCACTCAAGTCACCCCATCCTGGATTCCCCTGGGTGTCTAGTTTTCAAAAATGTATAGGTTTGCTAGGTTTCCCTAGGTGCCGGCAGGGCTAGGGTTCAAAAACTACAGCTAGTCACTTTGCCAAAAAAGGGTCATTTTTCACTGCAAAATTGAGGTGTGACCACGTTGCGTTTTGCGCCGTTTCCTGTCGCGGGCACTAGGCCGACCCGCACAAGTGAGGTACCATTTTTCTCGTAGGACTTTGGGGAATGCGGGGTGGGTGGAAATTTGTGGATCCACGCAGATTCCAGAACTTTCCACCACAGAAATGTGGGTAAAATGTGTTTTTTTTGTCAATTTTTTACGTTTGCAAGGGATTCTGGGTAACAGACCATGGTGGGAGGCACTCAAGTCACCCCATCCTGGATTCCCCTGGGTGTCTAGTTTTCAAAAATGTATAGGTTTGCTAGGTTTCCCTAGGTGCCGGCAGGGCTAGGGTTCAAAAACTACAGCTAGTCACTTTGCCAAAAAAGGGTCATTTTTCACTGCAAAATTGAGGTGTGACCACGTTGCGTTTTGCGCCGTTTCCTGTCGCGGGCCCTAGGCCGACCCGCACAAGTGAGGTACCATTTTTCTCGTAGGACTTTGGGGAACGCGGGGTGGGTGGAAATTTGTGGATCCACGCAGATTCCAGAACTTTCCACCACAGAAATGTGGGGAAAATGTGTTTTTTTCGTCAATTTTTTACGTTTGCAAGGGATTCTGGGTAACAGACCATGGTGGGAGGCACTCAAGTCACCCCATCCTGGATTCCCCTGGGTGTCTAGTTTTCAAAAATGTATAGGTTTGCTAGGTTTCCCTAGGTGCCGGCAGGGCTAGGGTTCAAAAACTACAGCTAGTCACTTTGCCAAAAAAGGGTCATTTTTCACTGCAAAATTGAGGTATGACCATGTTGCGTTTTGCACCGTTTCCTGTCGCGGGCACTAGGCCGACCCGCACAAGTGAGGTACCATTTTTCTCGTAGGACTTTGGGGAACGCGGGGTGGGTGGAAATTTGTGGATCCACGCAGATTCCAGAACTTTCCACCACAGAAATGTGGGGAAAATGTGTTTTTTTTGTCAATTTTTTACGTTTGCAAGGGATTCTGGGTAACAGACCATGGTGGGAGGCACTCAAGTCACCCCATCCTGGATTTCCCTGGGTTTCTAGTTTTCAAAAATGTATAGGTTTGCTAGGTTTCCCTAGGTGCCGGCAGAGCTAGGGTTCAAAAACTACAGCTAGTCACTTTGCCCAAAAAGGGTCATTTTTCACTGCAAAATTGAGGTGTGACCACGTTGCATTTTGCGCCGTTTCCTGTCGCGGGCACTAGGCCGACCCGCACAAGTGAGGTACCATTTTTCTCGTAGGACTTTGGGGAACGCGGGGTGGGTGGAAATTTGTGGATCCACGCAGATTCCAGAACTTTCCACCACAGAAATGTGGGTAAAATGTGTTTTTTTTGTCAATTTTTTACGTTTGCAAGGGATTCTGGATAACAGACCATGGTGGGAGGCACTCAAGTCACCCCATCCTGGATTCCCCTGGGTGTCTAGTTTTCAAAAATGTATAGGTTTGCTAGGTTTCCCTAGGTGCCGGCAGGGCTAGGGTTCAAAAACTACAGCTAGTCACTTTGCCAAAAAAGGGTCATTTTTCACTGCAAAATTGAGGTGTGACCACGTTGCGTTTTGCGCCGTTTCCTGTCACGGGCCCTAGGCCGACCCGCACAAGTGAGGTACCATTTTTCTCGTAGGACTTTGGGGAACGCGGGGTGGGTGGAAATTTGTGGATCCACGCAGATTCCAGAACTTTCCACCACAGAAATGTGGGGAAAATGTGTTTTTTTCGTCAATTTTTTACGTTTGCAAGGGATTCTGGGTAACAGACCATGGTGGGAGGCACTCAAGTCACCCCATCCTGGATTCCCCTGGGTGTCTAGTTTTCAAAAATGTATAGGTTTGCTAGGTTTCCCTAGGTGCCGGCAGGGCTAGGGTTCAAAAACTACAGCTAGTCACTTTGCCAAAAAAGGGTCATTTTTCACTGCAAAATTGAGGTATGACCATGTTGCGTTTTGCACCGTTTCCTGTCGCGGGCACTAGGCCGACCCGCACAAGTGAGGTACCATTTTTCTCGTAGGACTTTGGGGAACGCGGGGTGGGTGGAAATTTGTGGATCCACGCAGATTCCAGAACTTTCCACCACAGAAATGTGGGGAAAATGTGTTTTTTTTGTCAATTTTTTACGTTTGCAAGGGATTCTGGGTAACAGACCATGGTGGGAGGCACTCAAGTCACCCCATCCTGGATTTCCCTGGGTGTCTAGTTTTCAAAAATGTATAGGTTTGCTAGGTTTCCCTAGGTGCCGGCAGAGCTAGGGTTCAAAAACTACAGCTAGTCACTTTGCCCAAAAAGGGTCATTTTTCACTGCAAAATTGAGGTGTGACCACGTTGCATTTTGCGCCGTTTCCTGTCGCGGGCACTAGGCCGACCCGCACAAGTGAGGTACCATTTTTCTCGTAGGACTTTGGGGAACGCGGGGTGGGTGGAAATTTGTGGATCCACGCAGATTCCAGAACTTTCCACCACAGAAATGTGGGTAAAATGTGTTTTTTTTGTCAATTTTTTACGTTTGCAAGGGATTCTGGATAACAGACCATGGTGGGAGGCACTCAAGTCACCCCATCCTGGATTCCCCTGGGTGTCTAGTTTTCAAAAATGTATAGGTTTGCTAGGTTTCCCTAGGTGCCGGCAGGGCTAGGGTTCAAAAACTACAGCTAGTCACTTTGCCAAAAAAGGGTCATTTTTCACTTCAAAATTGAGGTGTGACCACGTTGCGTTTTGCGCCGTTTCCTGTCGCGGGCACTAGGCCGACCCGCACAAGTGAGGTACCATTTTTCTCGTAGGACCTTGGGGAACGCGGGGTGGGTGGAAATTTGTGGATCCACGCAGATTCCAGAACTTTCCACCACAGAAATGTGGGGAAAATGTGTTTTTTTTGTCAATTGTTTACGTTTGCAAGGGATTCTGGGTAACAGACCATGGTGGGAGGCCCTCAAGTCACCCCATCCTGGATTCCCCTGGGTGTCTAGTTTTCAAAAATGTATAGGTTTGCTAGGTTTCCCTAGGTGCCGGCAGGGCTAGGGTTCAACAACTACAGCTAGTCACTTTGCCAAAAAAGGGTCATTTTTCACTGCAAAATTGAGGTGTGACCACGTTGCGTTTTGCTCCGTTTCCTGTCGCGGGCACTAGGCCGACCCGCACAAGTGAGGTACCATTTTTCTCGTAGGACTTTGGGGAATGCGGGGTGGGTGGAAATTTGTGGATCCACGCAGATTTCAGAACTTTCCACCACAGAAATGTGGGGAAAATGTGTTTTTTTTGTCATTTTTTTACGTTTGCAAGGGATTCTGGGTAACAGACCATTGTGGGAGGCACTCAAGTCACCCCATCCTGGATTCCCCTGGGTGTCTAGTTTTCAAAAATTTATAGGTTTGCTAGGTTTCCCTAGGTGCCGGCAGGGCTAGGGTTCAAAAACTACAGCTAGTCACTTTGCCAAAAAAGGGTCATTTTTCACTGCAAAATTGAGGTATGACCATGTTGCGTTTTGCACCGTTTCCTGTCGCGGGCACTAGGCCGACCCGCACAAGTGAGGTACCATTTTTCTCGTAGGACTTTGGGGAACGCGGGGTGGGTGGAAATTTGTGGATCCACGCAGATTCCAGAACTTTCCACCACAGAAATGTGGGGAAAATGTGTTTTTTTTGTCAATTTTTTACGTTTGCAAGGGATTCTGGGTAACAGACCATGGTGGGAGGCACTCAAGTCACCCCATCCTGGATTTCCCTGGGTGTCTAGTTTTCAAAAATGTATAGGTTTGCTAGGTTTCCCTAGGTGCCGGCAGAGCTAGGGTTCAAAAACTACAGCTAGTCACTTTGCCCAAAAAGGGTCATTTTTCACTGCAAAATTGAGGTGTGACCACGTTGCATTTTGCGCCGTTTCCTGTCGCGGGCACTAGGCCGACCCGCACAAGTGAGGTACCATTTTTCTCGTAGGACTTTGGGGAACGCGGGGTGGGTGGAAATTTGTGGATCCACGCAGATTCCAGAACTTTCCACCACAGAAATGTGGGTAAAATGTGTTTTTTTTGTCAATTTTTTACGTTTGCAAGGGATTCTGGATAACAGACCATGGTGGGAGGCACTCAAGTCACCCCATCCTGGATTCCCCTGGGTGTCTAGTTTTCAGAAATGTATAGGTTTGCTAGGTTTCCCTAGGTGCCGGCAGGGCTAGGGTTCAAAAACTACAGCTAGTCACTTTGCCAAAAAAGGGTCATTTTTCACTTCAAAATTGAGGTGTGACCACGTTGCGTTTTGCGCCGTTTCCTGTCGCGGGCACTAGGCCGACCCGCACAAGTGAGGTACCATTTTTCTCGTAGGACCTTGGGGAACGCGGGGTGGGTGGAAATTTGTGGATCCACGCAGATTCCAGAACTTTCCACCACAGAAATGTGGGGAAAATGTGTTTTTTTTGTCCATTTTTTACGTTTGCAAGGGATTCTGGGTAACAGACCATGGTGGGAGGCACTCAAGTCACCCCATCCTGGATTCCCCTGGGTGTCTAGTTTTCAAAAATGTATAGGTTTGCTAGGTTTCCCTAGGTGCCGGCAGGGCTAGGGTTCAAAAACTACAGCTAGTCACTTTGCCAAAAAAGGGTCATTTTTCACTGCAAAATTGAGGTGTGACCACGTTGCGTTTTGCGCCGTTTCCTGTCGCGGGCCCTAGGCCGACCCGCACAAGTGAGGTACCATTTTTCTCGTAGGACTTTGGGGAACGCGGGGTGGGTGGAAATTTGTGGATCCACGCAGATTCCAGAACTTTCCACCACAGAAATGTGGGGAAAATGTGTTTTTTTCGTCAATTTTTTACGTTTGCAAGGGATTCTGGGTAACAGACCATGGTGGGAGGCACTCAAGTCACCCCATCCTGGATTCCCCTGGGTGTCTAGTTTTCAAAAATGTATAGGTTTGCTAGGTTTCCCTAGGTGCCGGCAGGGCTAGGGTTCAAAAACTACAGCTAGTCACTTTGCCAAAAAAGGGTCATTTTTCACTGCAAAATTGAGGTATGACCATGTTGCGTTTTGCACCGTTTCCTGTCGCGGGCACTAGGCCGACCCGCACAAGTGAGGTACCATTTTTCTCGTAGGACTTTGGGGAACGCGGGGTGGGTGGAAATTTGTGGATCCACGCAGATTCCAGAAGTTTCCACCACAGAAATGTGGGGAAAATGTGTTTTTTTTGTCAATTTTTTACGTTTGCAAGGGATTCTGGGTAACAGACCATGGTGGGAGGCACTCAAGTCACCCCATCCTGGATTTCCCTGGGTGTCTAGTTTTCAAAAATGTATAGGTTTGCTAGGTTTCCCTAGGTGCCGGCAGAGCTAGGGTTCAAAAACTACAGCTAGTCACTTTGCCCAAAAAGGGTCATTTTTCACTGCAAAATTGAGGTGTGACCACGTTGCATTTTGCGCCGTTTCCTGTCGCGGGCACTAGGCCGACCCGCACAAGTGAGGTACCATTTTTCTCGTAGGACTTTGGGGAACGCGGGGTGGGTGGAAATTTGTGGATCCACGCAGATTCCAGAACTTTCCACCACAGAAATGTGGGTAAAATGTGTTTTTTTTGTCAATTTTTTACGTTTGCAAGGGATTCTGGATAACAGACCATGGTGGGAGGCACTCAAGTCACCCCATCCTGGATTCCCCTGGGTGTCTAGTTTTCAAAAATGTATAGGTTTGCTAGGTTTCCCTAGGTGCCGGCAGGGCTAGGGTTCAAAAACTACAGCTAGTCACTTTGCCAAAAAAGGGTCATTTTTCACTTCAAAATTGAGGTGTGACCACGTTGCGTTTTGCGCCGTTTCCTGTCGCGGGCACTAGGCCGACCCGCACAAGTGAGGTACCATTTTTCTCGTAGGACCTTGGGGAACGCGGGGTGGGTGGAAATTTGTGGATCCACGCAGATTCCAGAACTTTCCACCACAGAAATGTGGGGAAAATGTGTTTTTTTTGTCAATTGTTTACGTTTGCAAGGGATTCTGGGTAACAGACCATGGTGGGAGGCCCTCAAGTCACCCCATCCTGGATTCCCCTGGGTGTCTAGTTTTCAAAAATGTATAGGTTTGCTAGGTTTCCCTAGGTGCCGGCAGGGCTAGGGTTCAACAACTACAGCTAGTCACTTTGCCAAAAAAGGGTCATTTTTCACTGCAAAATTGAGGTGTGACCACGTTGCGTTTTGCGCCGTTTCCTGTCGCGGGCACTAGGCCGACCCGCACAAGTGAGGTACCATTTTTCTCGTAGGACTTTGGGGAATGCGGGGTGGGTGGAAATTTGTGGATCCACGCAGATTTCAGAACTTTCCACCACAGAAATGTGGGGAAAATGTGTTTTTTTTGTCATTTTTTTACGTTTGCAAGGGATTCTGGGTAACAGACCATTGTGGGAGGCACTCAAGTCACCCCATCCTGGATTCCCCTGGGTGTCTAGTTTTCAAAAATGTATAGGTTTGCTAGGTTTCCCTAGGTGCCGGCAGGGCTAGGGTTCAAAAACTACAGCTAGTCACTTTGCCAAAAAAGGGTCATTTTTCACTGCAAAATTGAGGTATGACCATGTTGCGTTTTGCACCGTTTCCTGTCGCGGGCACTAGGCCGACCCGCACAAGTGAGGTACCATTTTTCTCGTAGGACTTTGGGGAACGCGGGGTGGGTGGAAATTTGTGGATCCACGCAGATTTCAGAACTTTCCACCACAGAAATGTGGGGAAAATGTGTTTTTTTTGTCAATTTTTTACGTTTGCAAGGGATTCTGGGTAACAGACCATGGTGGGAGGCACTCAAGTCACCCCATCCTGGATTTCCCTGGGTGTCTAGTTTTCAAAAATGTATAGGTTTGCTAGGTTTCCCTAGGTGCCGGCAGAGCTAGGGTTCAAAAACTACAGCTAGTCACTTTGCCCAAAAAGGGTCATTTTTCACTGCAAAATTGAGGTGTGACCACGTTGCATTTTGCGCCGTTTCCTGTCGCGGGCACTAGGCCGACCCGCACAAGTGAGGTACCATTTTTCTCGTAGGACTTTGGGGAACGCGGGGTGGGTGGAAATTTGTGGATCCACGCAGATTCCAGAACTTTCCACCACAGAAATGTGGGTAAAATGTGTTTTTTTTGTCAATTTTTTACGTTTGCAAGGGATTCTGGATAACAGACCATGGTGGGAGGCACTCAAGTCACCCCATCCTGGATTCCCCTGGGTGTCTAGTTTTCAAAAATGTATAGGTTTGCTAGGTTTCCCTAGGTGCCGGCAGGGCTAGGGTTCAAAAACTACAGCTAGTCACTTTGCCAAAAAAGGGTCATTTTTCACTTCAAAATTGAGGTGTGACCACGTTGCGTTTTGCGCCGTTTCCTGTCGCGGGCACTAGGCCGACCCGCACAAGTGAGGTACCATTTTTCTCGTAGGACCTTGGGGAACGCGGGGTGGGTGGAAATTTGTGGATCCACGCAGATTCCAGAACTTTCCACCACAGAAATGTGGGGAAAATGTGTTTTTTTTGTCAATTGTTTACGTTTGCAAGGGATTCTGGGTAACAGACCATGGTGGGAGGCCCTCAAGTCACCCCATCCTGGATTCCCCTGGGTGTCTAGTTTTCAAAAATGTATAGGTTTGCTAGGTTTCCCTAGGTGCCGGCAGGGCTAGGGTTCAACAACTACAGCTAGTCACTTTGCCAAAAAAGGGTCATTTTTCACTGCAAAATTGAGGTGTGACCACGTTGCGTTTTGCGCCGTTTCCTGTCGCGGGCACTAGGCCGACCCGCACAAGTGAGGTACCATTTTTCTCGTAGGACTTTGGGGAATGCGGGGTGGGTGGAAATTTGTGGATCCACGCAGATTTCAGAACTTTCCACCACAGAAATGTGGGGAAAATGTGTTTTTTTTGTCATTTTTTTACGTTTGCAAGGGATTCTGGGTAACAGACCATTGTGGGAGGCACTCAAGTCACCCCATCCTGGATTCCCCTGGGTGTCTAGTTTTCAAAAATGTATAGGTTTGCTAGGTTTCCCTAGGTGCCGGCAGAGCTAGGGTTCAAAAACTACAGCTAGACTCTTCGCAAAAAATGTGTAAATTTTCAGTGTGAAAATGTGGTGTGTTCACCTTAGGTTTTGAGCCACTTCCTGTCGTGGGCACTATGCCTACCCACACAAGTGGGGTACCATTTTTATCGGGAGACTTAGGGTAGTTCAGATTTGTAAAGCAACTGTTATTACCTATTGATTTTTGATGTATTTCTCCCTTCCAAATGAAAGACATTGTGTAAAAAAAAAGTCATTTTGAAAAATGACCAATAATTGTCATGCAAGTATGAGTATTCCCAATTTCGAAAAAGTGCAAATATACACTGTTTCTAAACTCTGTAATTTGTTCCCATTTCAGAAATACAAAGGTGTCTTTCATACCAATTTTTCCATGTATACATTTTCACACTATAATTGCTATATACCCAGAACTAAAATAAAAACCATTACAAAATGCTGCTCAGTTTTTTTTACTCTGGGTTCGTTGGGCTCTTGGTGAACCTACAAGTCCTATATATCCCCACAACCAGGAAGGTCCAGTGGATGTAACGGTACATTGCTTTCTAAGAGATGTCTTAATTAGAGGAAGTTACAGGTGAAAACGTTGACTCAAAAGGCTGCTTTTTTCAACTAATTTTTAATTTTTTCTATATTTAACTGGTAGTTTCTATAAAGAAACCTTGATGGATCTACACAAATGACCCCTTGCTGAATTCAAAATTTTGTCTACTTTTCAAAAATGTATAGCTTTCTAGGATCCATTATTGTTTTTGTACCCATTTCTACCATTAACTGGAAGGAGGTTGAAAGCACAAAAAATAGCAAAAATAGGGTATGTCCCAGAAAAATGCCAAAACTGTGTAAAAAATGTAGGTTTTCTGACAAAATTCTGTCATTCCCTAAAAGCTGGAGAAATGGTGATTTCAGCCCCACAAACCCTTTTTTGCTACCATTTGCAGAGAAAAACCCAGAAGCTTTCATTTGCAGCCCGTTTTTCCCATTTTTCACAAAAAAAAACAAAATTTTGCTGTATTTTAACGAATTTCTGGGAACCCTCTAGGAGAATCCACAAACCCTGGGTACCTTTAGAATCCCCAAGATGTTGGAAGAAAAGGACGCAAATTTGGCGTGGATACCTAATGTGGTCAAAAAGTTACAGGGGCCTAAGCGCGCACTACCCCAAATAGCCCAAAAAAGGCTTAGCACAGGAGGGGAAAAGGCCTAGCAGTGAAGGGGTTAAATTAAGAAGACTCTTCACGTCCCATTGCATGGAAAAAGAGCTACTGCCTAGAGAAGGATTAATCTGATTGCATTAGGCCTGTCCTCCACCTGAAAACCCTCTGGATCAACCAGCACGGGCACCTCTGATGAAGTCAAAATAGACACTTCTGGGGCCGCCAGCATAGAGTGAAACATGGGCCCTCCTCCAACTGGTGGATTTAACATGCCTGAGGATGGAGGGAGGGAAGGGAAAGATGACTACCAGTCTCGGAGTTTACAGTTTCCAGGCATGAGTCCGAAGAATTATCCGCTAATAGGAGGTCATTCCCTTCCATCTCCTGCTCTGCTTCAGCCAAGAGCCCGTCCTGTTTGATTTTTAAAAAATAGGGTACTTTCTAACCTCTTTAGATTCCCCCACTGCCCCTCCAGGTGTCAAAGTTACTTTAGTCAAAGCAGCAGAGATTGGTGAATCCACCCTTAAGGAAGCCATCTCACTAGGGCTAATGGAGGAGTCTGAATCCGCCAGAGCTGCTTCGTGTTGGTCTTGTTTAGTGACCTCAGCACATGCCATCTCAGCAAATTCCGATAACAGATTAAGGTTTTTTTCTGAATGCGGCTGCGTGGTTTGATCGTGCTGCGGCCTGGCCTACTCGTTTTTTAGCTTTTTGTCCCAGATTCGGAGACTCAGACTGAGCAATCCCTTTAGCTCCTTTGTTAAGCTTTCGCATAATGTACTGCTTGCGAAGTCCCTCTGCCAGTCACTGACCAGAATTGCTGCCTAATTTACTCAAGGGACCTTATGGGACCTCCCCAGCGACCCTCAACCAAGGTGAGTAAGAAGGAGATCTTCACTTACCCCTTCTTGGTGAGAAACCTGGAGTCCCAGAAAATGATCTCCAATCTTCGTGCCCAGGGACTGCAGCGGTCGGCGCCCATAAAATCAGACCAGGACCAAAGGTTACTTGTCTATAAAGCAGGAAGAGTCTTGCAGCCAGCTCCAGAGTCTTTAAATGCAGCTACACTACTGGCTCCTCGTGCTGAACGAGACTAGGAGCACAACAAAAAAGGGGACATCCAGAGAGGGGAAAAATAAAATTCCCTTTCTTCCTCCAAAAAAATCGCAGCCGCCGTTTGCTGAAAGTCTGCCTGCCCGCTGAGGAATCAAAGTAGCCGATAATATGTTTGTTTCTATTTTGTTGAAATCTGATTGTTCCGAAATCTGTTTCTATTTTTCCTTAACTCTTAAATAGTCTCACAAACAATATATGTAAATTGCAAATTTGTATATACATTTTCCCATATTTGTTAAATATTGTTAGAGTTAAAAAAAATTCAAATGTAACATGTTATAACATCTTCTCTTTCAGAGGCTAAACAACATACTCCTGAGGAGAGGACTGTCAGTTGTGTGTCTACTGACCTCAAATCAAACCTACCCTCATTGGATAACAAAACAGTCAGTGGGCTACTGGATTTTCTAATTGTTTCTCCTCACATCTTGGCAAGTGTTGACAACATGGTTGTGTTTCCAAGTGAAGCAACCATTTAACATCTGCTCAGTATGTTATTCTAGATTGAGAAGAGCTGGAAGATAACTTTGTGTGCAAAGTCTACAGGACACAGCAGTGGCTGGTGGTAGAGGTCAAGTCAAAGATGCAGCCATTTACTGACACTAGAAGGAGTCCAAAGGTGTCTGAGCCCCAACAAGGCCTTGACACAGGCTTTTAAAAGGCACCCATTCTTAGCACTGTGGTATTGAAGAGTCTTCAGCTCACATATCTGAAGTCATGAAGGAGAAGAGCGAGCAACACCAGCATTCTCCTTCTGTTACAAGTCCCATGTCTACAAGTCTTTGTAAATGTGGGTTAGTGTCAAAATTCATGGGTGGGTGCACAAAATTCCCACACACCAGTCATAGAACTACTGTGTGACAGAAATGTACTCAAGATAGAGCAACGTGCTGTGTTGCATTAATGTTTCACAGAAAAGGAAGCTAATTTTTAATTCTGTGCCCTTGCAAAAACCAACAGTGATTTTGGGAAGGTGCTGTGTCAAAAAGTAGCTCAACAATAATGCAAAAAATATTAAAATCTGGGCCTAGCAGTGTGTAATTGTAATCTGATTGTGAACATGCAATGCATGCAACTATGGTATGAGTTGAACATGTGTCCAATAAAAGTCAAATTCTAATATTGCAAAAGAAATCAAAACTTACTGCAAGGATTTACAGTGTAATCCAAAATAAGTAAACTTGTTCATGCACAGATCTTCACTTTTTTGGCTTTGTGGCAAGGTTACTTCATTTACACGCACTCCATGCCAAATACAATGTTTATGTACCAACAATCACAAATTGAAAATGTGATTGCTTGGTTAGAAAGACTAACACGGCACATTATATTGCACTTGCCAGCATTCCTTTGCTTCAGGGAAGTCTTACACTGGTGATGCATGGTTAGTCAAATGCATCCACAAATGTAATTTTACTATAATTGTTAATTATCATGATTTGGAAACATGGATTTGTGTCATAAATGGTGCTTCTGTCTGAGGCTGGCATAACAATAAGACAAATTGCACTTTACCATTGTTTACTCCAGTTTACATTTATGCCCTATTATGCAGGTCACATACAAAGAAGGTAAAGAAGCAAATGATAGTTTTGGTGCAGGCAGGGACCCCTACATGCACAAAAACTAGCTTTAGAATAACACCTGCGCACTTGCACTATGGAACAAGGGTGGCATTGGGGATAGTCAACAGCAAATACAAGGGCAGATGTTGATTGCAAAACTGGGCCATGTTGTGGAACTATTTGTTCCATACAACTATCTACATGTGATGCAATGCAGGGAAACCACTTTGCTTCATACACTGTGCTGTATCACATATTAGCATATCTTGGCCTAAACTCAATCACAACAAGGGAGTCATGAGGATGGCGGGCGGATCGCCACCGATCCGCCCGCCATCCCAACTAGATTAACCCCCCGCCATATTATTATGGCGGGGGTCCCGCGGTCCGCCGCTTTTCCGCCAGTCGGCAATCATTACTATTGCCAGCCAGGTGAAACTGGGGCATATTATGGTGGCGGTGCCATCCATATTATTATTGCGGGTTTCACAGGCCTTTCCATGGCCGATTGTCCGCCTTGGAAAGGCTGGCAGGGAATTGCTTTGGGGCCCATTGCGAACCCCTGGGGTGTGTGGGGCTGCACTTGGGGGGTAGCTATGGTACCCCCCTTCATTGCCATGCACAAGGTGGCAGGCACCACTCGGTGCCTGCCAGGCACAACATGCCTCTTAGGCATTGCGATGGGTGCTGCTTACATCAGCACCCGCCGCAATGTCAAAGATGGCGAATGCGACCACCAGGGCGGCGGTTGCATCCTAATTGGCGGTGCATGACCACTGCACTGCTGGCGGCCGGTACCAGCACCCGCTAGGGTGGCGGGAGGACTTAGTCCGCCCGCCATCTTAATGAGCCGCCTAGTTTTGAATTTTTACAGAAACCCATATGCTAAAACCAATAATAGGTATAACACAGGCAGCCTTCATATTTCATCAGATGTTAACAGGGTTATTGCATGGTTTATCAAATATTTTATATATAGAAAGAAAGGCACTGCAATGAGAGTACAAAACCACGTTCCTGCATGGCATGGACTGTGCAGTCCATGCCATGCAGGAACAGAGGGTGCCTACAGATAAGGGGGCCCATGTGCCCCCCCTGCATGCAAGCCCTGAGGTAGCGGGCTCTGTAGGCCCCTCTTAGTTCCTCACTGCCACGCTTTTCATTGGGGGCTCACCGCCATGCAAACTGTGGTGGTGAGGAAATTTGTAATATGCTTGGTGGTGCTGCAGCGGCACCACCAGCATATTGTGGCCTATGGCGGACCGCCAAACTCATAATACTGTGGTCAGACCGCCAAACTTGCAATTAGCCGGTAAGTATTGAACACTAATGAACAGCAGCGTCATCCACCTTGTATTTCTTTTTTGTTTTTAAG
Source organism: Triturus cristatus (assembly GCF_964204655.1). Classification (NCBI taxonomy): domain Eukaryota; kingdom Metazoa; phylum Chordata; class Amphibia; order Caudata; family Salamandridae; genus Triturus; species Triturus cristatus. The sequence continues at coordinate 542,977,205 of NC_140593.1, forward strand.
CAAAGCAACACAATTATTCATTTATGGTGCTTTGAAAATCCAGACAAGAGCAGTCTGTGTGCATTGTGATTAATAAGTAAAAATCATTATTCTTCATGAGCTTCAAAATCTGATTTTGTATGTTGAGGCTAAATAACCTAACAGCATTAGTAAATGTAAACATTATGGAAATATGTTTTGGGACTACTCTTATTATATTTGGAACATCATGCTTTCAGGAGTCCAAGTAAAAAGTAGTGTAACATTTGGCAGGATAAATATATGACCACCGTACCTTATAAAAGGAAACGCAACAAAAAATGTCCGATTTATGACTTGACATGACCGCTTCAAACAAGTGAAATTTAGATAGCGAGTTAAGTATAAATGCATGTGTCATCCTACCATCATAGATATCTACTTAGAAAAACAAGGATTACTGTATTGTACCCTAATTGCTCTACAACGGGCAGATGTCTACAAAAAAGAGAAAAACTAAATGGGATTTCACCATTTTAACTGTGTGCTTTTAAGTACTTGTGACAGGAAGATGTTGTATGCTTCCATACACTGATAATGACAGTAAAAAATGAGAAATATTTAAGTGCAATAGTTTAGAAAATGATACAGCATCAGAGCAATGACTTTAACAATGACCAGGCATTTATTGTAATATAAGGTTTTGACATGAGATAATGGTAAATCACAAATATGAATTTTGAATCATTTGTGGGCAAAGTTGAAACACAGGGAGTTTAAGATAGTTAAGTAGGTGGATTGAGCATAGCAACAGTGTAAGGATGGCAAGATATAATACATTTAGGCATGCAAATGTTAACATTTAATACAAAGATTTTTTAACCATAATAACATTTCAAGAAAATTAAATATACAATCCAGGAAATTTGACTAAACAAATAAATCACACCTATTCTACTGTTAAAAGACGACCATTTTATTTTTGTTAAATCATGGTAGCAATAAACATATTTGCAAAATTTAAAACAAAAAGGTAAACACACAACAGATGTACAATATTCCTTACTGAAGAAATTTGAGTCCAAATGTTTCTTTTTAGTATGTTCTTCTGTGGAATCTAAAAGTACATGAGACCCAACACCATATAATTCATCACTTCCTGGTACCTCAATTTTCTAATCCCAATGTACGTGTGATTGCATGCATATGTAATGCGAAAAAGAACACTATACTATCATCATGCAGACCATAGTTGAACTGTTTAGGCATCTCACACCAAATTAATCAAGGCATCTAAACCTCTGGGACACCTATGGGTAGCTATGTACTCTACAAGTGTAGATTAGAATAGAATAAAATAGAATAGAATAGATTACAATGGAATAAAATAGAATTGAATAAACATACCAAATGCTATCTTCAGAAAATGTTCCTGTTTGCTTCAATGCACTGTTGATTTATTTGCTCATTTGTCTGTGGGTGGGCAAATGGCCCCAGTAACCGAGCCTGAAGGCCATAGCCTTGATCACCCCCCAAAAATAAAAAAACGAATATAATATTACTGAGTGACCTACAAATAACATATAAAAAATATAAGTTTTCACGTTTTTGAAATATAAATGTGCAATACTAAATACAACTGAATGTATGATATTACAACACATACATTTACAACGCATGCCTTTACAACGCAGTTTATACATCGCAACATCCTTTACAACGCATTATTTTACATCAAATGCCATTATATCGCATTTTTAGAAACTACCTTTACAACCCATTGCATTACATCGCATGATACCATTACAACACACACCATTACAAACCATACAATTACATCACTTTTAAGGTAAGTGTTGGATAGTGTAGGGGTAAAAATTACTATTCTAACTCCAGTGGGTGAACCAGTAGGGTAAGTGTTGGATAGTGTAGGGGTAAAATTACTATTTTAACTCCAGTGAGTGCAACAGTAGAGTAAGTGTTGGATAGTGCAGGGGTAAAAATTACTATTCTAACTCCAGTGAGTGCAACAGTAGGGTAAGTGTAGGATAGTGTATGGGTGCCATGCGTTATAATGGTATGCGTTGTAATGACTTGCGATGTAATGCCTGCGTTGTAGTGATATGCGTTGTAATGGCTGCATTGGAATGACATGCGATGTAAAGGATGTTGCGATACAATGACTGCATTGTAAAGGTAGTGCGATGTAATGACTGTGTTGTAAAGGTTGTTTCCCAATACAACTTTCTAAGGTTAGGTGCGTCACATTAGATGTAAGATTTGGTATCTCTTAATGCTGATTAACACTAGTATGGCCTTCCTATACAATGTATGAAAATGTATCCACTAATTTTCACATAAATTATATTTGCACATGAGTGCTGTCAACAACTCCCAAGACATGAGGGAGCTGGGCAATTTCATAAAAATCATTGTTTTATCTTAAGTTGTTCTTGCCTTGTATTTGCGAATTTCGGAAGTTGCGGTGTTAGGTTCACAATGACATCCAGAATAGTTGCAAAAATCAAAATCAGATGCCAACAATTATTTTGCTTGTAAATGCCCAGTTCTGGATTTCAGAGTGGGCTCAAACCTTTTCAGTATAGCCAAGATGTTCTCCATTTTCAGTCTGTAGCATTGGATGACCTTCTCTTTCCTTAAATAAATGAGGCTGATTCTCTGTAGAACAATTCTCCCCTCCTGCCTTTCCTGTAGCTTGCGATGTCACAAATTCTCCCTCACTCACAGAATAATGACCTCTATGGCTGGGAAAATTGTTTTGGCCAATCACTATATGTAGTGGTGCAATTGTGACTTTTTTGTGCCTGCTAGAACTTTGCAAAGAATTATGGGGCAATTCAGGCAGTGAGCTCTACTTCATAATCCTGTTGTGACTTTTGAAAATTCCATTGCGTTACACTTGTGATAGGTATTGCTTGGAAACCTTCACCTTACGTACATTAAAATATCTTTATGAAAAGGTGATGTAATGCAGGCCTTGTATCATGCATGACAAGAAAAGTGACGCATAACCCCCACTGCATCACTTTGTAGATCTGACTTAAGAATTTCCATTGCCTTGTGCTGATTTGCACAGCACACGGACAAAGCAAGATCTTAGTAAATCTGGGGCAGAATATTCAGCATGATTACATAATGCATGATGTTTACTTTATGAAGCAAGCACAACTATGTAAAACACAATGTATTTTATTTACATTCTTTAGAGTCTTTTCTCTCTTTTCTCATTGTTACTGATTCCCAAATACTACAGCCAATTAAAAACAGTGGTGCAATTCCTTTAGTGTCCCACCCTTAGTCTATAAATTCTGTATCAACTTAAAGCTGTCACTCAGTTAAGAGAGACATTTATGTACTGGTGTCAGCATTTGTAGCGCATATCTAAAATGTAAAGTGAATCCTATTTCATGGGGGATTCTCCAAAAAAAGCTATGCCATTCAGTGACTCTAATATGATCAAGGATCAAATAGGTCCTTCAGACTATAGCAATTGACCTACAAGCATGCCCAGTTAGGAGAGACCCTGGCTTTTGACCCCATAGGAAGGACAGCCCATCATGTATAGTGGTCCCCTCCTGCCCACTAGGGATCTCCAATGATAGTTCTTCTGCTTATATGAGGCTTGCACTTTCATTTATGCTGGATTCCTAGTGAATTGCTATGTTGAAGCGGCCCACTCCATATCTTTTTTTGCTTTCCTGCACAGCAAAAGACACGAGTTTCTGTTGCGTATCAGGATCATTTTAACATTTTCCATCCTGTGACTAACTGTTAAGGTATTATACTTTACAGAATGAAAAAATAATATTAGTAGGTCGCCTTAAACACAATGGTGTGACCACCACTCTTACTCATCAGTTTAGTAGTGGATCAACTGTTAGGTCAAATGTTTTCAGGGTCGAAGCAACTGAGGCTCCACGGATGGAAACCCTGCAGTTACACTACCTCTAAATGGTGTGGGAGAACAATCAGTTTGGCCTGGTTTGGGCACTGCAAATTTATGTTTTGGGAGACAAATGAGTTTGGCCAGGGCACTACAAATTTATGGTGGTGGTTCTGTTCTGACAAACTCTTAACATCCCCTTAAAGATAAAGTTCTCAAGATGAGGCATACACAATGAAAGACACACACAAAACAAATGCAGAAAAATAATTCCACATAGGTTGAGTTGACACAGCAAACCAACTATTTAAGCACATGGATCATCTATTCAGTCATGAGGTGTATCCTGGATTTCCTGCAACCCTTACTCTTTATTATATGTTGCAGTTTCTTTCAAATCATTTTATATTTTTGACTAGCATATTTTCATGTACTACAATTGCAGGAAAAAAACCATTTACATGGTGTTTCCATAGTTGTCAAATGGCCCTTGGTCATCTTAGACACCATCATCCAGGGCCGAAGTGTTAGCCAATATCACTTTGCATTAGGAAATGTACAGCTTTACTTTTTCTTTGTTAGTATTGGTCTACTATGTATGGGTTTCTAAGTATAAGAAGGACTTGAAAATCTGGATATAATAAAAGAATCACAAAAAACAGGGTTCCGTTTGTCAGCTATGCATGAGCTTCCTTTTGTGAAAGTCTCCAATGTCAATTCAGACAAGAAGTATTCCAACTGAGCTACCTTTATACAACAAAGGTACTCCCAAATTCGCAAAAGTTCACTTCTAGGTAAGTCATTTCTGGTTTACGGTCCCAGCTCTCAGCTTGGATGGCCTCCTGCAAAATGCGAGGGTGAAACAAAAAACTGAGCTCTGCGATCGAGACATGATAAAGGTTCTCAGTGCTCGATCTCCAGCTCCTTACCTTTTACTCTATTGTATCTCCCTGTCCAAAATACATACCCATTCAACTAAAACCATCACATCTGATCAGCCATACACCTTTTCCCTCTCTCTTTCCAGGGTCAGTTTCACAGCCAAGCTCATTTGTGTTACTGCCCTCATTTTTTCAATGATCTCAGCTCCAAAAGCAGTAAACAATTAGTGCACCAATAAAGAGCACCAGGACAAGACAGGCGAGGGCAATTAAGATCCCTGACTTTACCAAAAAGAAATGTAAATCATCATACATGAGCCTCACCCTCATGTGAAACTTCTCTACCTGTCTGGTAAAAATCAGAAACCCCCCAAGAAGGCCACTAAGAAAACATATTTGTATCCCATTCACTGGCTTAGGGTAGCACAACTGTGGGTCAACTAGAGATCAAAGTATAGAAACAACTCATTGCAAGATGGACACAGAAAACAGCTGTTGGAATAGCAGCACAAATGTGTAACAACATAATAGAATGGAAGAAAAATGATTTAATTCGGCCCTCAACTGGGAATAACTAGAGGAAAGATTAAGTAGATATACAAGGTAGGTAAATACATGGGTTGTTGACATCTCTTTATTATCAATAAATGGAAGTGATGGCATAGAAGCAAAAACACAAGGCTTGCCTCAGTGATGAGAGTCACTTCCATTGTGATGCTGTGACCAAATGAACAATAACTGTGCACTGCATGGCAGATGCATAATGGATCAGTTATGGCAAATTATTGCCATGGCACCTTGGCACTCCTGAAATTTGAAGCCCTTTGTGACTATGCAAAGGTTTGTTGGTGAATGTCCATACGTAGCTGTAATATCTTTTGAAGGAGGAATCATCAGCAACAACCCCACAAGGTGAGTACAATGTATTCACATTCAATGCCGTTGCATATGTATATGTATTTGTTGTGATGGTAAATGTAGAAATCTGGCTTTGCTTATAATATTATCAATAGGTGGTAATACTGTGCACAGAGTCCAGGGGTTCCCTAAAGGTGTATAGAGCTCAATGCAAAACCAAAAGTGCTCTATTAGTGGTAGTGTGGGTGAGCCACCTGAGGCCTAACACAGAGAATTGTAAGACAATTATTGCACACACATGATCAATAATGGACACACAACTCAAGAAGGAGATCCAGACCAATTTTATAAAATTATCCTTTGTTTATATTTTATGTTTAAGACCACGACTTCATAATAAAGCAAGTAATATTCAAATAGATTCCTGTGAGGGGAATCTACTGAGTATACAACTTACAGTTCCAGTCCTTGGGTGGTCAGACTCACACAGAGTGCAGGGTCAGTCGCGTGGGACCAAGGCACCCATGCGGTGCTGATTTTAGTGCCTTCGTTGAGGTGGTCAATACCTGCAATAGTCTTTGCCCTTGTGTTCGTCAGGGGCAAAGCACGAGATGGGTTTCAGACAGCAGCCAACAGACTTACCGGTGTGGATGCTGGTGGTCGATGGCTGTGGTTTGGGTGGGGGTCTGCTGTTGTCAGTTCATCTTGGAGAGATCGAGGCCGGGTGGTGCAGGAGGTGCCTGGCAGACCCATTAGCAAGAGAGTACAGGCTCTCAGGCATACAGCTGTGGGCACCTCAGTTCGTAATGCCAAGAGGATCCCTGGAGGTCGTGGAGGCCATCCGGTTGCAGGGCATTCTCTGGGCTGTTCTGAGTAGCGTCAACACAAGCGCCGGTCCTCTACCACTGCGGCCTTTGGGAGATCTTTGGTAGTAGTGAGTTGCATTGACACCAGTGTCAGTCCTCAACTGTGGCAGTTCTTGTAGTTCTTGTGTAGCAGGGAGTCGCGTCGACTTGGGTCAGTCCTCCCTGTGACCATTCTTGCGGTTTGCTTCTTCTTGGGCAGGTCTGTTGTTCTCAGGAGAATGGAGTCTTTATTGAAGGCAACAGTTCTCTCAGGGTGTTTGGTGGTTGTGATGCAAGACAGGTTGCAGGTTTCGTTGAAGCCGGAGAAAGGCTGATAGGGCTGGGACGAAAACAGTTTGGCATCTTCTGGCTTGTGCTGTAGGGTGTATTCTTGCTTCTTAGGTCATCACAGATCTGGGATCCAGGTCTGGGGGAGCCACCTCAATGCTAAATGTAGGTGTTTTGAGGGAGTAGCAGGTAGAAGCACTAGGCACTGCGCTTGGGGTGACTACACCCTCTATTATGCCACCCTCCTGAGGGAGAGGGCATAGACCCAGCCCTGATTGGAGGGGTACCCCCATCCTCAAGATGGTGGGGACTGAAAAGTGTGCTTCACCTAGCTTTCCCCACCTGAGGGGTGGGTTTGGCAGAGGTGGGCACACCACCTATCTTTTTTTAATTTTCCCACCGTTTCCCTGCCTAAAGTGGGGGTGTAAACCAGGGACAGCTATCTGCTACTAGCAGCAGATACCGGGGGTCGCATTACAAAGGCGGCAGGCCTTTGAAGTTTACCTTCTTTGAACACGGGCCCATCCTGGGGAGGAGGTATGACACCTCTGCCCGGGATGTGCATTATTTATGGTCCCAGAGAGCAGGGGCTCTCTACCCAGGGGTCCCAAAACATGTCTGATGGTGGCTGGCTGACTACAAAAATTCCCTCAGGAAGAAAGTACAATCCCACCTAGACAATTGCTAGATTAGAAATAATCTATTTCTTATCGTTCCCCACACTTGTGCTGCTTGCTAGCTCAAACCATACAGATATAAAATCAATTACTAAGTCATATCATCGAAAAATTACAAAATATGTTTTATTAAAATCCTATTATCACTGAATAAAATGTAATCTCTCATTGAACAATTAAAATCTCAACAATATATTTCATAAAATCAATTTATACAAACATCACAACATTACACAGGACGTAAATCACACTACACCCCCACATGAAAGAGAGAAAAAAGCTTTAGACCATATGCTTTTTTATTTAGAGAACATATCCTAAAAAACAAATACAAGGACACGACCTGAATGCACTCCTGATTTTGCATTTAGAGAACTGAGTTCCTCTAAGGATTATGTAACCAAGTTTGCGTCCACGCGTTTCGATGGTTTTAATTCTTATTCCATCTTTATCAAGACAGTGGTTTTCATTTTCTCTGTAATGATCCCTGTTTTCTATATCCTGTGTAAAACAAATATGGATAAGGAGATATTGTTATATTTGTCTGATACATGGTATCTAGTATGCTGTTTGTCATAACATCAAAGGAAAGGCAACTGTTATCTCATTGTACTCAGAGAACAACTCCTTAAGATACATGCAATACATGCGGAAAGCATCATACTTATATGGAAAATTTACATTTCCTACATGTTCCTTCAATATTGCACAATATTCCTATCAATTCATAGATCGTATTCCATTATTCATACGCAGAAAATCATGCACTGTTGTCTCTTTAGCCCAATCCCTTATATTCCTTTGTATTACATTTATCCATATCAGTTCCTTGTTCTTATTGCATTATTTAAAAATGTGAGCTATGATTCAGTACTACTACAATTATTCTCTCTATTGAACCCATAACTCTTTTACCTTTATGTTATATTTGTGCAATAATTTGATTCCAAGTCCATTACCTTCTATGTGGAAAAACTCTGCTCAAATGTTAAGCTATTAAGATCTCGAATGCCCCAGTCCTTTGGGTTTATGTCTGAGTTTATTTCTTTTCAGGGCTGCAGCCTATTATTAGATAAAACAAAGACCTGTATCAGTGTCTGATTAAAAAACGTATTTAGCTCATACATATCAGACATTTTTCTCTTAGGGGGTACATAATGCTCCTACCTTGCCATGTTAAGAGTATTTATCTCAACCGGATCGAGAAAACCTCATTTATTGAAGTCAATATTTCTATTCCGACTCTTGTGATACAAGCCGTCACACCTAAAATGGAAGGACAGTGTTCGAATCAGAAAAATACCCTCACTCTAACTATAGCCCCAAAACACCAGTATGGTGATATCCTACCTTGTGGTTTGTCTACTCGTTGTGAGCAGTACTCCCAGGTCGAAACTTATCACAAACTCGAGGGGCTTTGACGTCCTCCTCTTTCACGTTGTGCTAAATACACGATAAAAAATATAACGCAAAGGACAACTGTTAGGGTTCAGTCTGTTCCCGTGATATTCTAAATTGAAAAGTATTACACTAGATTGCCCCCGATCATAAAATAAGTGTGGAAATGGGCCGGCTCTGTTGGCAAAAATAAAATAAAATACCCAAAGTTTGAAATTACCGATAGGATATTTACATAAAAGTACAGCGGTTCTCCCACACCACGCACCCACTAAGCTGATAATCTAATGCCAGCGGTTAAGAGGTAGTAATTGATTTTATATCTGTCTGGTTTGAGCTGGCAAGCCGCACAAGTGTGGGGAACGATAAGAAATAGATTATTTCTAATCTAGCAATTGTCTAGGTGGGATTGTTCTTTCTTCCTGAGGGACTTTTTATTTTTGCTGTTTTACTTGTGAAGAGTACCTTATTCCCTTGGTTTGAACAAGGGGTCTCTCTCTGTTTACTACACATGACTACAACTGGTCCCAGGGTTGGTAGGGACGCAGAGGACACCTCAGAGGTGCCCTCTTGTGTATATGGTACAATAAATCCTGCATGAGTATTTTCGTACCAAACACTCCTGTATTTAGCGAAGCCATTATGATGTGTTGGAACTCGAGTTCCCAGCCCATGTATTCTCTATGGCTTCACTGGCACTTACAATATTAGGAAATGGTGCCAAATATTGTAGGGGCATATCTTCTCATGCCGATATGCCCTCGCCTGTAGCACAGTGCACCCTGCTTTAGGGCTGTAAAGCCTGCTAGAGGGGTGATTTACCTATGCTGCTAGGCAGTGTTAGCTGGCATGGCATCCAGTCAGGATGCCATGTTGACTTTGTCATTTTATTCCTCACAAGGGCATGCAGGCTGCAATGGCAGTGGCATGGTCCCAGTGAGGGGGTCCAAGGAACCCTCTTCAGCTCTTGGGCCCTACGTACCCAGGGTACCAGTTACTAGGGACTTACAGGGGGCAGAAGTACCAATTGGGAGTTTAATTTTGGAAAGTAGCACCAGCACTGGGCACCTGGTTGGCAGGGACCTTGTGCACTATATTTGAAACAACATCAAAACCAGGCAAAGAGTGGGGGGCTAACCATGCAAAAGAGGCACTTTCTCAAAGTAAGACATATACATTAATAATTACTTCAATTCTAATGCATGCATATTGCCTTTCATGGGCAATTAATACTTCTTTGCTCAATAAAATGTATATCCACACTTTGAATTCTTATTCGAACTCCTAATGAAATTTACTTTCTAAGACCAATGATGGAAAATACATTTAGTTCTCACATTAGAGCATTTTTTTGCTCATAATGTATATCATCTAGCCCAGTCGTGCAACCTCAACTAAAGTGAATGGCACACATGAAACACAAATGGCAACTGTAAAATAAAAAAAGTATATTTGTACAATAATCATTCATCAATTTTATTTTGGTTCGATGAACCATAAAAGATCCCAGTGCAAAAATATTATTTATACATAGTATTATATTAAATACAAATCACAGCTCATTTTTGTTGTTGTTGTTTTTTTTTGTCTTTTGCTGAAACTGCTAAGAAAGTCATGTACTGGAATATTATATATATTAATGCTGCTATACCCACTGTATTCCAAATGTACCTCATGTAACTGTGAAGCGCTCTGATGTCCAAGGGTCACGTCCGTGCTATATAAAACTCTTTAAATGAAATAAAAAATACAAATAACAGTATAAATATAAAAAAAGAATTGTAATCATGATACATCGTTTGTCGAAGAGCTACCACAATACTAAGTAAGGGTGGGTGACAATTTCCGTTCCGCTCGCGGAAATTGCGAAAATTTGACATTTTCGTGTTCCGTGCGGAATGCGAAAATGTCAAAACTTCCGCGATCCGCGAGGGAACGGAAATTGCCGTCGCCCACCCCGCAGTTGGGTAGAGGTATTGCACAAAACGGTGGCATCTTCTTGAATAAATAATATGCAGGGCAGGATTCATTCTGGCACGATGCTCCTATCACAAAAAATAAACCCCAAACTGGAAGCACACTATTTGACCTTCAACTCGGGCACCTGCTTTATTTATAATATATCTGTAAGTCTTACAGATATAAATAAAGCAGGTGCCCGAGTTGAAGGTCACTTTTAGTAACGCATTAATCAGAACAAAACATTTGTGAGCACGGTCGAGGCTAGGCAGGTGTGCTTCTTTCTCCCCATATCTACCGTCAGCAATTTGCTGTAATCATTGATGGAGGTGTGTGCATCCATGGATTTCTCGAGCTCAATCCCCTTGTAGTTCCTGACACCAGGAGGTTCTGTCTCCTCATCTGCTGTTCTGGTCGGTCTCTGACCCTTTATAAACAAGAGGCATGTGAACTGCATAGAAGCCCCGCCCCACACACTGGCGGTGTGCACCATCTTCCCTCCCTTTCCCCACTATGATGGACAGCTCACTCGAGCGACCCAGGCGCCCATCGGCGCGGTGGCAAAGTTACAGACACACATGGTCGCTGGAGACAACTCTTCTGGCCCTTTATGCAGCTTTAGTGTAGGAAAAGCACTATTCATTTACCCAACGAGGTAGCACTTACTGATTAGCCAGTAGAAAGTACTCCAGTTGAGTAGAAGTATTGCACAAAACGGTGGCATCTTCTTGGATAAATATGCTGGGCAGGAATCATTCTGGCACGATGCTCCTGTCACAAAAATTAAACCCCAACTAGAAGCACTTAACTATTTGACCTTCAACTCGGGCACCTGCTTTATTTATATCTGTAAGTCTTACAGATATAAATAAAGCAGGTGCCCGAGTTGAAGGTCAAATTCAAAAACACATTAATCCGCACACAAAAATCTCTGAGATCACGCGAAATTTTGCGTGATCGCGGAGATTTTTTGCTGTTTCGCGATATTTTGCAAATGGCACTTTCACAAATTCTGCCCACCCTTAATACTAAGACAAAAGCCAAAAGAACAAAAACCTCGGAAAAGTCCTTAGGAGGGGACTCATTAAGGGTCCGCTATGTCACCTGGATTATCTATAATATTTTCTAGTCTTGGTAGCTCAGCAATACTCACTGGGCTAGATGAAATAAAAATGTCCAGTACAATGGTTGAGAAAATACAATTAATTTGAAAACAATAAAACCTGGATAAATATCACACTGATGCATTTCTCCCAGCACTACTTGACGTAGTATTCATTACTTTACTTTGTTCAGCAGTTTTCAGCATAGAGGACTACAATTCACCAGCCAAATTCTAGCTATATTCTATTAGGTTCACAAACCTTAACAGTTTTGGATCCAACTTGTCTTGAACACCTGGTAAAACAAACTGGTAAAACCTGGGAATAATGGGTAAAACAAGATACACGTCCATAATCTGCAAAGGTGTGACACAGTAGCAAGGCAAAGTGATCTCAACATATCTCAGAGTATTAGGTGGAACGACACCAGGAGGATATGGTCAGCTCTCAATTTAGGATTAATGACTGTTGGACTCTTAAAAATGTAATTAAGTCATGGCCATGGGGGCCTAATGATTCCAAGTCCCCCTGTCTCTGAACACATGGAGGAGCAACCTTGTTGGTGAACATGGCAAGCTACTGTCTGACGCACAGAAACAAAGCACTTTGAATCTCACAGGTAGAAAGGCACACTTCTGGACCCTTCAAACCCTTCTCAGGGTCTTCACATTCTGCTTGGCGCAAAGGCAAATTGGGTGTTCCTCTCTGCACTGGTTGGTAGGGTGAGAGACACAAAAACAATGCACGATGATGCAGGGAAGTATCATAGTCAATCAGCCCACCTGCACTTACAGATGATAGTTCTGGATGTGCACTATGTTCTTGTGATCAGAAGAGAGGGCAGAATTCTAGACACTGCGTCCATGACTCTGGATTCCTTCGGCTAGTGCAGGATTCATTAGGCTGGAGAAAGAATTATCCACCTGATCTTAATAGTGAATCCCATTTCAAGGATGTCAACAGGAACTTCTGAATCTGAGCATGAATGGACTTGTTTACTAAGAACTAGGGTGTGAATACAGTCTGTTGCTAAGTAGACATCCGTATGCGCTAGTGATGGGGAATATTCCTAATACAGCATACCAGATCAGCTTCATTCTTTGTATGGTAGTATTTTGCACCTCATGATGGATTGCATTGCAAAAGTCAAATAAGAAGGGTACAAATGTGTTAGGGATCATTACTGTGAAGAAGTGATGTTTGACCTGCTTAATCCTCCAGATGTTCAGATTTTGGGATGATAGGTTTTGGATCTCTGTTGTGACTGAAGCACCATAATAAAGTCAAGTCTCACCCATGGAAGCTTTTGCTAAAAATGAATTTGAGTGAAAGTCACTAGTGCCCACATTTGAAAATAAGGTTTGCTGATTCACTGCAGAAGGAGGGAGGGTATGCACTGGTTACACGCAAACAGGTGTGTTCACACAGTTGTTCACATGTGGACGATAAGTGAGGAAACCTACTGGCTGACTAAGCCTACTATCAGTGCACAGACAGCCTTCTCAGATAACACCCAGGGCAAACTCCCCCTTGACTAAAGCATACGTCTATAGTGCTTTGTGAATTTACACTTTGGGTGAAAACTGTGGCAAATATAAATTTGGATTGGCTCAAAATTGAAAAGTAATTGACATAATTATTTCTATGTTTAAAAGTGTTCCCAAGTGAAAATAAAATAATAATTTGCTCACATATTCAATCTTTAATATACAATAGTTGTTGCATTATTTCTCTGCACGAATACTACCAATTTTGGATTTTTGAACTGTCCTGCTCGGCCAAGTTAATTATTCTGCTGGCCATGTGTCAGTTTAGGAGCCTCCCATAGTCATAAGGTGGGATTAACCTTTCCTGGTATAGGAATGGGGCAAGGGAGGATTCAGCTGAGCACAATTAACTCACACTCACTGATAAGCCTGCGCATGCCTTTCTTACGGGGACAAAGAGGGAACAGGCAGAGCTCTAGAACCAGGAGTTTCCTTTGAAGTCCCGGAAGGAAGGATCCACATTTTCAGTGTCTGTAATGATTGGAGGGAAGCCAGAGAGAGCGGTCTTTGAGTCCACACCTTGATTTTGCGCTCTTTGAAATTCCCATGATGCTTTTCAGGGGGTGGGCCAGCTGGTCGGCTGCTCCCAGGAAATGTCTATCCAAGGTGGAGGGGATATGTGGCATCTCTGGAATAGACAGAGACGCACAAGCCTTGAACTCTCCTCCTCTGCTTTGAAAAAAAGAGTGGACCACAAGAAAGGAAAGCCAAGTGGACACAGTCTCCACAGCCAGCAGGAGTGGCTTACCTACAGCCTCTGGGGGAAAAAGGGTGGTCTTTCTTAAGACCCTAAAGAAAATTCTGCCCTTGAACTTCTTAACGGTGGTATTGGGTTGAGTATCCCTTGCATGTAAGTGACAAGGACGCCCGGTAGACCTGTTAAAGGCAGGCAGTGTAATGTGTCTTGAAGACTATCGGTGATGTGTCACACATTCAGTACTCCGAGCGTGATGATGTCAAGGCTAGTGCCTCCCCCCCCTTAAAGTTGGACTCACCTCCTTGGATAGGACAAGGATAGTAACAAAGACACAGAGTATTTTTAAAAGGAGGTGAGAAGTGGGAGAAAGAGACACTCCTGTAGTTTGGTATTCAGAAGATCCAGACTGTATGTCTTAGGCACAGCATCTACAGTCCAAACGTATGAAGTTTAGGTCTTCACATGGTGCAAGCAATTGGTACACTGTAAGTAACTCCCAGTGAACTGCAAAATCAACTCAGAACCTGAAGAACATTGCAGCAGTGGGATGGATAAAGTATATATGGGGAAAACAAGTTAACAATATATGAGAGAGATTAATAACTAATCACAACAGTCGAGGAGTCAGAGGACGACGGGTATCTGAACAGGACAAAAACAACAAACTTGAAAGAACGAGTCCAGCACTCAGATTTTGTGAATAGCCTAAATTAGTCAAGTTACTACAAGGTGTAACAGTAAACTTACATGTGTAAATTACTCACAAGTGTAATCTACCTGGGTGATTACCCCCCTCAATGCCAGGTGGGAGTGCTTGAACTCAAATACTAAAGCTTCAACATTAAAGCAAAATGATCAGATTCATATCCTTTTCGTATAGTACTGCCACACCTCCCCAATTTTATTTAGTCTGTCACACCATAGGATAGCATACTTTTCCAGAACTAGATGATCGAAAATGTAATATGTGATCTCACTGAACTAGGTTTCTTCTGTACAACAGATGCCAACGTACCCTCTTTGTACAGATCTTTGATTTATTGGCAATGTTCCACAGCAGATCAGATGTTACACATAGTAGCTCACAGACCAACAGTAGTCATGATGAGGAGCACAAACATGGAAAGATTTTGGTTGATGTTAGACTATGATATACATTTTCTTCTCTCAGAGTTTGAACGAATGAATGGTCTGTGTAGTACCGATAAGCTTGCTTTAAGCTCTTGGCATGCCCTCTGTGTATGTCTGCTGCACATTCTCAGCACAGCTGTAAATAAATAGTACTCAAATGTACTTGTTCACCCAAAAAACTATTTTCAATGTAAATTTTCTAAGCAACTGAAAATATTGCAAAAGATTAGCTGTATGTGCTTTCGGTGTGTGGTCATGGTGCAGCTGAGATTAAATAGCCCCCAGATGCCCTGCACATTGTCTTGAAGAAGAATACTACACCCTGACCCTTCAAAGATGGTACCTGAAAAATGGACCAATGGGCCTTGCAGCCAATGTGGCAGCCATGACTAGTACACTGAACAAAAGTAATGAGTAAATATCTGAAGTCACAATCCACGCACAAAGATGCCAATTTTCTAAGCAAATTTCTAAGCAACTGACCGCAAGAAAATACAGCAGAGTAGCAGCATGCATTGTAAAGAGAATCCTACATTTCAGGTCCTTGAAGGATTTTTACATGCACTTATGTTACAGATATTGATGGAGGGGCAGGATTTGCAGCAACAGCAGGTCCACATTTCCCTTCATTCATGGGAATACTGTAATTATTTAATGTATTTCAGAGACTCAACTCTGCATGGAGGGTGGATTTGGGCCAACTGACCATGCCTCTTTTGACATTTCCAAAATATGCATGGCTACTTTGTCAAACCAGTGCTTAAGTTGAACAAAGGGTAAACATTTATGGCATGCACTTTGAGCACCACAGATTTCACTTGCAGGTTTACAAATAATAGCTGTATCCTCAAACAGCTGATATTTAGTTGTCCCTAAAAATGTTTTACCTTAAAACCCCCATCTTGTTTTTTTCTAGGCAAATCTGTACTCAAGGTGACACGCTCTATATTTTCCAGCCCACTAGCATTGCTGAAAAAATACAAACTCACTCTCATTTGAGCCTCCCAACATTCTACAGGCATATCAATGCCCTGGCCAGGTGAGTGAAAGCCGCAATTGAAGTGAAAATCATTCGTTTACAGAAAAGCAGTTGTGCAAGCCAAATCTTTTTTTTCTTAAAAAGCCCAAATAACTTTTCAATCTTTTAATAGGGTTAATGTGTTTGTTAAATTGTAGATTATTTCACAATCAAATATTTTTAAGTTTTGTAAAAATTACGTAGCTGTCTAAACGTACAATCCCGACTTGGTAAAAAAGGTTGTTTAAGGTTTTTGTATGGCAAACACAATTTTGAAGACACAATACAAGTTATTATGGACCTGGCAGTGAGCAGGGTCAGACTGGCCTATATAGGCCTATGGGCTGGCCTGGTAGATCAATGAGTGGGCTGTGTATTTTTAGAAGTTTGTGGGCTTATTTTATGGCCAGGTAGCCTAGTTTGTACTGTTGGTTTCTATGATATCACCACAAACCTTGCCTGTAGCAAACACAGAGGCATGCAGTCTTCCTGACTTTGCAAAATGCCCATACAGTAGATATTTACGAGTTCCAAAATAGCCTGATTTGGAAATGTGTGCCACTTTCTTAGCTATCTGGTTGGCTAATGGGGTCATTTTTATTTTGGAGCCCGGGCCTGTTTTCTTGTCTATATCCGACTATGGCAGTGAGCCTGGCTAGCTCTTTGTACCTCTAATATACCTAGTAAATCTGTAATGGCACTGGGCTTTTGCTGAATCATAATAATAAATATATATCATGTCAAATAAACATGACTTGTTAATAGGCTATGTAGGTTATAAAGAGTGATTTGAAAAATAAATAGTACATTGAGGAACACATGAATGCTCATAATCTCCCAATGCCTTTGAGCTTTTCCTCTATCTGTCACTCATAGGTTTCTAGCAAAATGCAGGCGAGGAGATGTGGGATGTTTAGCGTGGATTTAACTGCAATTCTGTGTACCGTAATCACAAAGAATTACCTAAGAATTCTGTACAATTAATCTTGAATTACTTTACAAGAATAATTCTGTGTTTAGAGTGATTTCTTAGTTCACCTTTGCCCCCTCACAACCAAAATGGATGTGAGGACGCATTTTGAACTAACAAATAGCTCTACATGCAACAGAATGTGCTCTTGGGGTAGGATTGCTCCCCCAACTTACTGTCGGCATTTAGCATTATTTTCTCACATCGAGGCTCCATTTTGTCCTAAGAAACAGCACTAAATGCAGCAAAATATGAATAGCCTGCCCTCGCTCAATGTGCTCTTGCAGTAGGATTTTCCCCCCAAATTGCTCTTAATTACAGGGGGGAGGAGTAATCGAGTAATTATCAGTAATTTCCTGTCAAAGAATAGCAAGGAACTACCAAATTGCTCTGATTACCTGACATCATGGAAATTCTGTCCAGGCCTAAAAATGCTGCAACCAACACCAGGCATTGGGTTATGACCTGCTCTCGATTTTTCACGAAGACGTGAGTCCATCACCTCAGGGTGCTGAGTGTTCCAAAACAATCAGCTGTATGGAATGATTTATTTCCAGAAATTCATCAGTAAATCCAATAAATTACATTTCCTTCTCCCACATGATAAAGTCACAAACCCACCCAATTACATAAATACGTTTTCTGCTTTAACCTGTTTTTAAATGCAATTAAAACCTGCCATTTAAAAATGAATCTGAACATTAGTATTTTCAGAAAAGCGGGGGTGACCTTGACCTTTGCACTGCAAGCCTACATCGGTACTTTGGAACGTACATTAATTTCTTGCTGAATGACTTATAAGTCATGTATAATGATAAGCGATAATAATTAGTGAAAATGCTCACTTTTCTAGATTAAAGAGGTGACTGAAAGCTTAATCACATGTTTTGCAACTCAAGATGCCTGAGTGGGAGTGCATTTTGCACAACACGCTGCTGCTTAAGAGTTACTCAATAAGATATTCTATCCATTTATGAAATATTAATTGATATAATGCATCAATTAAATCACCCTTGACGCTCAGAATTCAATATTCTTCATTGGCAATATTGCATCATCTTAGTTTCATTGCACTCAAACTGTCTCTTTTCAAGCATTCATTAGAGGAATGCTCCTCAGAGATACATAATAAGTATTCATTCTGTTTATATTTTCTGTCTTTCTCTGTTCAGCTTTGCCAATGTCTTACTAGGCTTGCCTACCCCCCTTCCACTGCTTCTCAAAACAAAAAAAAAGAAAATGCTGCTTGGTTATACAGCATGTAGGTCTGGGCGGTAAATTCCGTTCCGCTCGCGGAATTTGGGTGATTTTGCGTTCCTCGGAGAACGGGGAATTGCCCAAAATTCTGCTTTCCGCGCCTTCGCGGAATTTTTTGCTTGTTTGCGTTCTCAAAATGCATGTTCACGAGATATTTTCCCCCGAGCATGCAAACAGCGATCGCGAACAGAAAAAAAGCATCGCGAACAAGCAATTCCGCGTGCTCGTGGATTTTCTGCGTGTTCTCAGAGGTTTTTACCGTTTCGCGGAGTTTTGCGTAGCGCGACTACGCAAATTCTGCCCACCCGGTGATTCACTGCTATTAAGGTGTAGAGCAAGTGACTTCACAACATCCTTTGACCATCGTAATATCACAGAGTTAAACTCTCACATCTCCCATGGGCTGTCACATTCCCTGTTTCTGAGGGGCTATACGAAGAGCAAGAAATACAAACTGCATTGAGCCCTCTTGAGTTCAGGTTCTGCCTGTGCCTTGTGACCATGAAGCCAGAGGTAGAAATATCAGTGTTATTTGTACCTAGGGAAGTCAGTGTTAACCATGCTCTGATTTTGTTAGGTGTTTTTATTGTTGTTTTTCTATAGAGCAAACAAAACCTAGTGATAACCAATTAAGAAAAATAAACAGAGGGAATAGATTAAGCTCCTTGAAATGTATTGGTTTGACCGGCGAGAATGCATGGAGTGAATTGAGAGGACCTAGCCATGATTGAAGAGTTCACCTACCTAGGCAGTACTATCAGTCATGGTGGAGGGGCAGGAGGAGATATCAATAGCAGACAGAACAAGGCCAGGAATACCTTTAGAATTCCGAAAGAAGTGTGGAGGTTGTCTAAGTACATCAACAATGCAAAGTGGGGATTTCGCAGACTCTAGTATGGAATACAGTGCTTGCAGATAACAAACGTAACATCACCAAACTGTCAGTTTTCCACACCAGTAACCATGGAAGAATCTTGCACATTTTTGACCATGCACTGACTCCAATTCGGAACTGCTCATCAGATGTATGCATGAGAGCATAGACACCATCATTATGATGAAAAGTTAGAGATTGGTAGGGCACATCATTAGAAGAGTACAACGCACAGAAACTTGCCCGAGATATGTAGAAGTGGAGGATCATCGTTGCAAGTTGACTAAATACATACCAATAGGAGAGAAAAAAGTATTTACAGAATCTACTAACATTTCTACATCAATCTAAAGATCAATATATATGTATATACATATATATAAAAATATATATTTATGTATTTATTTATATATACCTATACACGCACACACACACACACACACACACATACACACATATGTATATCCATCTTATCAGTGACCTTCATTTACCAACCACTGCTTCACCACATTCAGGAATCGTAGTGTGAGACACCGGACTCAGTAAAGTGGACCAATTATTTATTTTTTTATTCATCTCCTGCACCAATTTGAAAACAGGACGTCTATGCGTTAAGGCTTACGCCTTCAACTTGAGTGGTCATGAATGATGTCATGAGTGATGTCACTTACCATGTCATGAGTGAAGTAATATTTGATGTCATAAGCAGTGTATTGCAGGGGCGTAAGTTATAGTTAGCTCAGGTAACTATAATTGCTGAATTTCACTGGTTTTGTACGCATGAAATCTGAGCCTAGGTATAAAGTCCCTACAAACTTTGGTTTTCTCAGTGAATTTCTAAGTTTTTTTAAAATTTCTATTTCCTAACTATAGCGTCCCTGTAAACTTAATGTTTTTCTGTGAATTTCCACAGTTTTTATATTGTTAAGAAGGATTCCCATTGCAATGCATGTTGCAGATGCGGGGCCTGGCATTGTGCTGCCCCACCCGAGCTTACTGCTCCTGCCCCCTTCCTCCTGGCCATCCATTCTTCAAGTCCATGCCCCTGCACCCTAATTACAAACCTGTATGGTTGTTGTTATGCTTCTGTCCTTCCCACCTGGCCTGTATAGTTAGCTTGCTGCCTCATGCACCTCCTCCCTACCCTCTGTTGTCTGAGTTCATCTACCAAACCCCTCCCCTTGACTTGCATTGTTCAATGTGCTGCCACTGCACTCCATTTGGCTTGATGCTCCTGACCACTCCTCCTGCCCTCCATTGCCCAATTCTATGACCTCTTTGATAGCCTCAGTTCTTAGCTTGCTGCCCTAATGCTCTTTCCCCCTACCCTCCAATGTCTGTGTGCATGCCCCTCCTCCCTTCTTTTTGCCCACCATGTTAAATAGACCTGCCACTGCACCTCCTATTTACTCAGAGTGTTCTGTTGAGTTGCCACTGCCCACCCCACCTGCACAGCATGGTCAGAATGCTGCCATCTGTCTCTGCCACCTCCACCCTGCCTGTTTGAGTCCCATGCCCCTATCCCATCCCTCCTGTCCTCCATGGTCCATCTTACTCCCACTCCCTTCTGCACTCCATGCTCTGTTGTGCTGCAACTTCTCCTCATGCCTCCCCAGTGTGGTTTGATGTGAAGCCCCTTCCCATGTCCTCTAATGTCTGTGTCCAGCCCCTACCCCTCCCTTCTGTTTGCCATGGTGTTTTGTGCATGGCCCTGCCCCTCCCTCCTGCCCTCCCGCTTGTCATGCATGGTCTTCTGTGGTTCCACAGCCCCTCCCACCTGCCCTATGTGGTCAGCCTAGTGCCCCTGAACCCCTCCCACTTTCCTTCTGTTGTCTCTGAGTATGCCATTATACTAGTTCATTGTCGTGAACCTGCCCCTTCCCTCCTGCCCTTCATGGTCCGTTATGCTGCAACTGTCCCTCCTGTCTGTCTGGTATGGTCAGCTTGCTTCCCTTGCTTTAATCCCCTCTGCTCTCTGTTGTCCGTGTGCATGGACCTGTTCCCTTCTTATTGCTTTCCATGGTCCGTTGTGCTGCACTGCCATCCGGGTTACCCTGTGTGGTGTATTCTGTTGCTGTAATGCCTGACGCCTGCATTGTAAGGTCAGTTTGGTGCCTCTGCCCATCTCTCTTCTGTCCGCCATGATCCAATGTTCCATACTTGCCACAATTTTGAACCTGGTAAGAGGGAGATTTTGGGAAAAAAAAACTGGAGAACTGATTTTCCCCATTGACTTACATTGAAAAGGAGGAGATTTTAGGCAGCAAACATAAAATAAAGGCCTTTTGGGCCTAAAAACATCAAGAGTATCCTGCATGAATCGTGTCTGTTGGCATGAATGGTTGTACGGTCACTGCCTCTTCCTTCTGACCTCAATGCCCTGTTATTTTGCCGCAGCCTCTCTTGCCTGTCCTGCTTGGTTGTTTTGTTGCCTTTGCCCCCCTTTTCTCTGGCCTGCATCGTCCGTTGTGCTGCCAGCATGGTCAACATGTTGCCGCTTCACCCTCCTCCCAGCCTCAGTTATCTGAGTCAGTGCCCGACCTCTGCCTACCAACAGTATTCTAATGAACAACTAGATTGCTAACTTTCTGTATTTAATACACAAGTATGGCACGTCTGACATACTCTTGATGCAATCAAAACGGTAATACCTAGAGCATTTCCTTTAGAGTTATAAAAACGAGAGGGTCTTATTCCCATAGAAATCGTGGTTAGTGCTCTAAAAAACTATAATTAGGACATATTTTCTGAGTTCTCACATAGCGGCAAAGCACTGTTAAATTATTTGCCCTCTTTATGTTTTTATATCCAGTTGATCACTTGATTAGATGTTACACTTAGGGGAGAGGATGTAGCGATACGGCCAAAGCTGCAGACTTTGCAACTGGGGAACCAGGTTCAAGTTTCGACGTCAGTTCAACATTCTGTGATTCTGGGCAAATCACTTAATCTCCCCATGTCTAAAACCAAAATGAATGTTTTGTTTAATGTACCTGATGTTCATTTATAGCACCCCAATACCTTCTGGTCAAATCTGTGCTATATATAACTGCAAAAAAACAAACAAATTAAGTTTTTCGCTCACTTTCCTCTTTTCGTGCGGTTTTTGGGCTACATTTGAATGATATTTGTGCTACATTTGGGGTTCTTTTTTCTGTGGTGGCCATTTTGGGAGACTTATTTGTTATGAAGCGCCCTAATTTCCTCATTTGCTACCGTATCCGCAGTCAAAATGCTTTGAGTATTCCACTTCAATTCCATCAAGATGGCGTACGGATGTGCAGCAATTTTGGCATAAATTCAGAATGTTAGCACTCTAGTTGCGTATTAAAACACTGTAGTAAATCTGCTGGCTGTCTGCTGCTGGTGTTGAAAGTGCATGTTTCCAGTCTACATGTCAGAATTTTGTAATGAAATATAAGAGGCAGATATTTGAGAACTCACTTAAAGTGTGTCCTAATATTTTTTCCATAGATGTAAAAAGAACAATTGATGGACAGAATGCAGAACAATGTCATACATTCACCCCAGTACAGAGAACTGGGCCTAAATCCATCATCTTTTTCTCACCATGCCATTCCAGTTTGGACCCAGCCATATGCAAATCAGTCTTGACCCTGTGCCCAATGGGAACAGTCCAGCCCAAACTGCCAGGTCAGGTCCTCCCTGGACTGGAAACAAGCATCCTAGGACCAGTTTCGGGCTTTCAGTCCTCTTCAGCCAGGATAGCTTGACTCCAGTGGCATGGAGATCACAGGACCCACATCTGGGTATACCTGTCCCACTCGGGGTGACAAATGCAAAAAGAACAATAGATGGACAGAATGCAGAACAATGTCATGCATTCACCCCAGTACAGAGATCTGGGCCTAAATCCATTGTTGTTTTGCTCACCATGCCACTCCAGTTTGGACCCAGCCATTTGCAAATCAGTCTTGACCCTGTGCCCAATGGGAACAGTCCAGCCTGAACTCCAGGCCAGGTCCTCCCTGGGCTGGAAACAAGCATCCTAGGACCGGTTTCGGGCTTTCAGCCCTCATCAGCCAGGATAGCTTGACTCCAGTGGCATGGACAGCACTAACCATAATTTCTATAACAAAATGAACCCCCTCATTGTGTTCTTTTCTAAAGTAAATGTTTTAAGTTTAAGTTTTACCAGTGTGATTCAATCAAAATGGCTACAGGTATGCCATGCTTTTGTCATACCTAAGACTGTAAGCACTCTGGTTGCTATTTAGAACACTCTGGGAGGCCGCAGTAGAACACAAGGGAATACACCGACAGGCTACTCCTGTTGGAAGTACATGTTTTACTGAGGACGTCAGACTTCATTATCATAAGGTTGATAAAGACAGTGTGAATTTACAGACAAGATACTCTCATTTTAACCTCTATGGAAAAATCATGAGAGATCCATTTTCGTTAAAACACGATTCACAAAATTCCACCAGAAGGCTTTTCCACTGGGTGAAATCACCTTAGAACACACTATAATTCTTAAAATTAGTATCGTACCGTAAACAAATGATTTATACTGTAATTAAAATCTGTTACCCCCTTATATGTTCTCCTTTTTGTGACCATCAAATACTGACATTCACTACAATGCATTTCAATGAGGTGCTATCATGTACATTGGTCCATTGACGGCTGCGAGCACTTCCTGATTGAAGTGCTGACAGCCAATTAGATCTCACCCAGATATACAAATTTCTTTTTTCTTTAATATCTCCAAAACTTCTAAATGGATGTACACCAAATAGCAAAAAGATCGCTTTCTGAACCAAGACCTAACTTTCCGCCTAAACTGGTGTAATTCTGTTCTGCGGTTTAGACTGTAGTCATGTTAAAAATCTTATCGGAATTAACATGTAAAATACACTTATGATTACCCCCCTTTTTCTCAGCCCCCACCTGATTGATCTTTCCATGCACGATAAGACACAGCAGTGCACTTTTTGACGAACATTTCGTGAAGATTCGTCAAAAGGCATCAAAGTTATGGGTAAGTCAGAAACCGCTTTTCCTATGGAAACTAGGTCCTAACTACTTACTATTATACATTATCTACTGGCGGTCGCCAGTAGATAGTTATAGTTAGGATCGTGTTTCCATAGGAAATCTCAAAATTCTATTTTGAATAACTTTGGCGCCGGTTGACGAATCCTCGCGAAATTTTCAAAACTAATGGGGCGCTCCGTTCACCTCCTACCCTGAAAGTCTCGGGGTGATTCGTCAAGTAGGGGCCGAGAAAAAAGGGGGGTCCCAAAACGCGTTTTCCCCATTCATTTTTCCATAGGACCTTTAGACACAGCTACAGCCCGAACGGCTGAACAGAATTACTTGAAATTTGGCAGAGAGGTAGCCATAAGGTCAAGGAAGTGCCTTTTGCAGGTCTGGTGTAAATCTGTTCAGTATTTCCTGAGAAAATAGCATTTAAAAGCATATCAATATCTATACGCGCGCAGGGTGCGCGCACTGTGCAAGCCCTGTGCGCACACCCTGCCGTGCGCGAGCGTAATTCTGATTGGTTGTTAGATGTCAGTAAACATTCGAATCGGTCGAAATCAGGAAGTGTCGGCCGCCATTTTGTCTCTCGCACTGAAAAGGAAAGGTGGAGACCATGAATAGGGGGCAGGGTAGGGAGCTCTTGACCCCCTAGCCATTGTAAGGGGGTCACAGTAGGACCACGAAGGGAAAAAAAAAAGATTTTAATTTTTTTTAAAACATCGCGAGGTGCGCGCACCCAGCGTGCACCCGAAAAAAAACATTAAAAAAATAGAATTAAAAATCACGTTTAAGTGTTTAGATATTAGGTGGCTCTAAAAAGAGCCCTTGTGTTTATTGAGTGTTTTTCAGTACCTACAAGTAAGTACCGATGCAGAGTCTAAAGTTCAAGAGGAAGACTCTGTTCCCTTCATCATTGAAATGTACACTGTCTCCTCTATAAATGTCTTGCATGTTGTAACGCAAGTTGTTGTGGTATTATAGAACCCATACCATAGTCTCTGAGGAAAGCAGAAACAGACTTATTGACGTGCTTTCTTGCTTTGTCAATTTGCGGACAAAATTGGTTGGACCAGTTCCACTTTTGCCTTTGGCTTATATTAGAATATACAAAGGCAGTTTGTGAAAAAAGTGACATCAATTGCAGAAAGGTGTCCTTAATAAGCATTTCCAGACCTACCCCAGTTAAAGTGCCTAGGTCATTTCCACCACAGTGCACAATAATAAGGTTAGGCTGTGGGAGATGTAGAAAGGTTTTCACCAAAGGCATTAATTAGTGCCACTTTAACCCTCTCTGACCAATCCATTTAATGTCTACATTTGGCAAAGCAAGGTCTTTGAAAATACCTCTTTTTTTGCATACTTTTCACTCCAGAAGACATAGCTGTGACCTACAATCCAAACTGTGAACATCTTCCAAGGAGAACAGGATGCACTCAGGAGGTGTCTTACAGTAGAATGGCAATATGAAAAGAAAGACAGTTGAAAAATGGAGGCATACATACTTTTTTTAATAAAAAGAACTCATTGGCTGATTCAAACCATTTTACAGTTAAAACTAGGCTGTATGTTTACATTTTTAAAAGCATGTTTTGGATTGGTAGAGAAAAATGTGTTCCCACTGAACATTACTTTGGATTTGCTCTTTGGATTTGAAACATTGTGTGCTGAACTTCTGACCTCTCTGCTCACACCTGTGTTCCATGAGCTGTTGCTATGGTAGCAGGCAGAAGTCATGTTGGGGGAAGGGATGATTTGGAAAGGGGTTGAAAGTTGCAACCAATAGAAATGTGTGATTCCATTTGAAAAAATGTGGGAAGGACTGTGATTTTACATTAACATGTATATGTGGGAAAAAAGAGAGGGAAAAATTGCCATTTACTGGTTGTGGAGAGAGGAGAGAGGTGTACAGCTCTGAGATTCTGGCTCTGATAATCTGCTGTTTGAGTGCCACATTTCTTTCTCAACTAATTAATTTTAAAGGTGAGTTATGAGCTGGAGAGGGGACGTATGTGGTGTATTTTGATATAAATAATAGAATTGTCATTCTTGTTTAAAAGTTGTGTTTTACATTTTGTGATTTAGGAGAAATTTAACTGTCTTGAACTAGTAAGATATTATGGAGTATGTCTTCACTGTAAGTTAAGGTGTACTGGTATCACTGAGGAATACTGTTTTGTGGCTAGAATCACATCATGAGTCTGTGTGCACACAGGATTTGTTGTCAGAGATTTAATTTGTGTTGCTGTTGTTCTGTTAGCCTTGCACTCGCAGAAAAGCGGCAGTTTGTTTGCTTAAAGTGTGATGGTTAGCATTCAGCAGAAATTAGTTATTCACAAAAAAGAGGCAAATGCAAACACATTTGAAAATTGCATGGTACATTTTCCTACCACTTTAAAAGTGGTGTTTTACATTTTATGTTAAGGAAGATATTTAAGTGCCTTGAACATGTTAGATATTATGGAGTATGTCTTCACCATAAGTTAAGGTGTACTGGGATGACCCAGGAATACTGTTTTCTGTCTAGAATCACACCATGAGACAACATGCACACAGGAATTGTAGTCAGAGATTAAATTTGTGTTTCTGTTGTTCTGTAAAACTTGCACTTTCAGGAAAGGGCCTGGTATCACCCAGGAATACTGTTTTGTGCCTAGAATCACACCATGAGACACCGTGCACACAGGAATTGTTGTCAGAGATTTTATTTGTGTTGCTGTTGTTCTGTAAAAATTGCACTTTCAGGAAAGGGCCAGCTTGTTTTGTTCAAATGTGATGGTTAGCACTCAGCACAAATCACTATCTCACAAATGAGAGGCAAATGTTAACACATTTGAAATCAACAGGGTAGATTGTCCTTCCACTCCTGCAATGGGTGAGGTAGTTCCTACATGTAAAAAACTCTAATTAACCTTTACCAAAGATGTACTCTTGCACACATATCTGCAGTCTTCATGCACTTGTAAAAGTCTCTATGCAGATTTCTCTTGCAACTGACAATACACAGTCTCCAGAAACACACTGTTTGCACACATGCAGCAGCGTCTCCTACACTCCCATGCATAATACTCAGCTCTGTGTTGTATTTCAGATAGCAGTGTGTAACGCAAACACATTCAACGTCACCAAGGCTCATTTCCTTTGCTCTACTCTAATCACTCACCCTGTAAGACATGCTGATGGTCTCAAGTAGCTATTAGGAGATGTGCTCTTTTTTGCCTCTCTAAAATATAAGGGAAATGTGTCAGGCTGTCTCATGAATTATCACTTGGTCCATCCACAGTACTAAATGTGCTTTCAAATTGCCAAATGAAATATCGTTTTCTGCCTAGAATCACACCATGAGTCTGTGTAGACAGAGGAATTGTTGTCAGAGATTTTATTTGTGTTGCTGTTGTTCTGTAAAACTTGCACTTTCAGGAAAGGGCCAGCTTTTTTTGTTCAAATGTGATGGTTAGCACTCAGCAGAAATCACTATCTCACAAATGGGAGGCAAATGGTAACACATTTCAAATCAACAGGGTAGATTGTCCTTCCACTCCTGCAATGGGTGAGGTAGTTTCTACATGTACAAAACTCGAATTAACCTTTACCAAACATGTACTCTTACACACATATCTGCAGTCTTCATGCACTTGTAAAAGTCTCCATGCAGATCTCTCTTGCAACTGACAATACACAGTTTTCAGAAACGCATTGTTTGCACACATGCAGCAGCTTCTCCTATACTCCCATGCATAATACTCAGCTCACCCTGTAACACATGCTGATGGTCTCAAGTAGCTATTAGGACATGTGCTCTTTTTTGCCTCTCTAAAATATAAGGGAAATGTGTCAGGCTGTCTCAGTAACTATCACTTGCTCCATCCACAGTACTAAATGTGCTTTCAAATTGCCAAAGGAAATATCGTTTTTTGCCTAGAATCACACCATGAGTCTGTGTGGACAGAGGAATTGCTGTCAGAGATTTTATTTGTGTTGCTGTTGTTCTGTAAAACTTGCACTTTCAGGAAAGGGCCAGCTTTTTTTGTTCAAATGTGATGGTTAGCACTCAGCAGAAATCACTATCTCACAAATGAGAGGCAAATGGTAACACATTTCAAATCAACAGGGTAGATTGTCCTTCCACTCCTGCAATGGGTGAGGTAGTTTCTACATGTACAAAACTTGAATTAACCTTTACCAAACATGTACTCTTACACACATATCTGCAGTCTTCATGCACTTGTAAAAGTCTCCATGCAGATCTCTCTTGCAACTGACAATACACAGTTTTCAGAAACACATTGTTTGCACACATGCTGCAGCTTCTCCTATACTCCCATGCATAATACGCAGCTCTGTGTTGTGTTTCAGATAGCAGTGTGTAACGCAAACAGATTGAATGTCACCAAGGCTTATTTCCTTTGCTCTACTCTAATCACTCACCCTGTAACACATGGTGATGGTCTCAAGTAGCTATTAGGACATGTGCTCTTTTTTGCCTCTCTAAAATATAAGGGAAATGTGTCAGGCTGTCTCAGTAATTATCACTTGCTCCTCAACAGAAGTAAATGTGCTTTGAAATTGCCAATCAAATATCGTTTTCTGCCTAGAATCACACCATGAGTCTGTGTGCACACTGGAATAGTTGTGAGAGATTTAATTCACGTTTCTCCTGTTTTGTAAGACTTGGACTCGTAGGAAAGGATCAGTTCATGTGATAGGATTTGAAAAGTTGAAAAAAAATTGTAATTAATTAAAATTACATAAAGGTATTTTTTTTTAGTTTTTTGCAGGTATTGCTGAGCAACACTGAAAGAATATAAAGATGCCTATAAAGTCAAGAAAGAGAAAAGAAAAGAAACAACAACTATATTTGAAGACGAGTGGTAAAAAAAAAATAGGAGGCAAAGCGTGTGCTGGAAAACAGAAAAAGTCTTCTGGTAAGCAAACTAAAGAATTTTTAAAAAATATCTTCCCAAAAAAAAAAAATGATCGAAAGATAAATTCAAACAGTGTTTCAAGTACAAAACAACAACAGAGTCGACAGCAAAAACAAAATGCTAATGTAGACTCAGAAGTAAGAAAGAGTGACTTAACACGGAAAATAGATTTTAAAAACATTAGTCGAAAAATGATTCAGAGAAGAGTGATGTTAAATTTGCTAAAGGATGTGAAAAAATATAAGAAAAAAACCAAATTTTATAAGAAAAAGAAATTAATTGAAAATATTGTTACCAAGGCATTAGAAATAAAAAAAAACTATTCATTTTAATTTTGAACAGGATGCGTAGATTAGATAAATTAGTCAATGCAATGAAGTCACAAAGCAAAAGGAAAAGAGAAGTTAAAAAAAATAACTTTTGTAAAGTGTTCTTAGGAGAATGGAAGCATAGTTCAAGTACTGAACCATTTTTTAATGAAGAGAGTTATCTTCAAAGTAATAGTTTGTTGCATGCAGTTGACACCAATGGAAGAGCATATGAAGGTAAGGATGGTTTTGTAATGGAAAAGGAGAAAATGGTTCCAAGAAATGAGGAAGAAGTGATGGCTGATGAGGTTATGGGGAGATGTCCTAAAGCCCCAGTGTACACTTGGAATTGTAGTAGTATTTGTACTGTGCGTCAGGAATCTATTGATAAATTACTTGACTTTCTAAGAGAATATAGTAAAAAGAGTGTTAAACAGAAAATTAAAGTGCTTCAAAGACTAGATCCATGCAGAGTGAGAGAGAATACTGGTTTGCAAGGACATTCTCTGGCTTGTCTATCTAGGAAAGTGTGTCAAAGTGTTTTTCACCATTTTAGGATGCTCGCTGTTCATCATACTGAAATGAGAAAGTTTGTGAGAACATTGTATTTTGCTAAAAGTCCAGCACTAAAGTTGAATGAGTTGAATAATGCTCTGTTCCGTGGATCTGTATCAGATGTAGTGAAGGTTACTGATGAGATTCAGTTTTGTTACTTTGGTCCAGAACAAGAAAGTGCAGAAAATGACACAGTTATTGATGAAAATGTAGAAGAGAATGTAGAACTTACTGTTAGTAAAAATTTTGAAGATGAAATGACAAAATTTGCTATCATCTCTAATGAAAGACCAAATATTACTTGTATTTGTTGCCGGAGAAGCCATTACAAAATTCAAACAAGGAATGTTGATCTGTATAAAAAAAAGTGAAAATGAAGATAATTATAAGTGGAAAGATTTTGCAACATATATATTTCTGGAAAATTGTTTTGATTTGGGTGAAGATCAGCGTATTTGTAAATACTGTTATAACAAGTTAAAAGAAAATAGAATGCCAGCAAGAGCTGTACATAATAAATTAGAATTGGTTGAAATTCCTCCAGAGATTTCGGATTTAAATACATATGAGTCGATACTTATTCAATGTGTCCATCCGTTTCAGACCATAGTGCCGTATGGAGCCAAAAACAGGTAAATTACCACCTTCGGATTTACAAAGAGGTTTAAAAGGAAGAGTTGTCTATTTGCCATTGGATTTGAAAAAAAATATGGAAACAATTGATGCAGATACTTTGGAAACTGAACCATTAGTTATTCTGGTTAATGGTGTACCTACGAAGAATAAGAAAATTTGGCAGGAGCTGGTGGATGTACGAAAAGTACAAAGAGCAAATTTGTATTTGAAAAACAATAATAAATGGTATGAAGCCATTTATATGGATGAAGATGAAGAAGAAATACTAGAAGACACAGGAATACCAACTGGGCAAATTGAAAAAGTGGATAAGTCAAAAGAAGAAGAAATTTATGAACGTTTCAGCATACATCCTCTTCATTCTAAAGAAGTTATGGGAAATGCTATTGATCTGTTTCAGATGAAGAAAGCAAAAGGAACTCCTGTGAGTGTATGGGAGGAGAGTTTTGAAGCTCGTTGTTTTCTCCAACTGTTTCCTACAGGAGAAGGTGGACGATATGATGAACGTCCAGTACAGATTCCTGCTTCTGAGTATCGGACTACAAGATTATATGCAGGAGATCCCAGATTTCGTCAAAGCATTCCTTATTTGTTCCATCTTTTATTTGAAAGTGACTTGTCTGCACTATCTTATGCAGTAAATCACATTTTAAAAACTGGAGTACATCTACATAATGTGTCAGCAAAGGACTTTCTCTACAAAGTGCAACAGCGAGATGATCATTTGGAATCTCAATTGATCAATTTGATGGCTTGTCAGCGTGGAACTAATGAATATTGGTACCAACGCCATGGAGAATTGAAGTGTATGTTACGGAATTTAGGAACTCCTACATGGTTCCTTACGCTGAGCTGTGCTGAGTACGCTTGGGATGCTTTACTGGATTTTCTGCGAGAGGCAAATTCAAACATTGAAAACATCCAATACAAGACAGCAGGAGAATTGTGCTCATTAGACCCGGTTAATGTTTGCAGATATTTCAATCATAGATTTGAGGCTATGATGTCCTTCATCTGCAATAAAAAAAATCCACCTCTTGGAGAAGTTGTGGATTTCTTTTGGAGAAAAGAGTACCAAGCAAGAGGTGCTCCACATATTCATATGCTGTTGTGGATCAAGGATGCCCCAAAATTTGGAACAGATGCTGATGAAGCAGTTTTATCTTTCATTGAAGGATATGCAACATGTGCTATACCTAAAAGCACAGAAGAGAAAAACTTAAAAGAGAAAGTTTTACGTTTCCAAAGTCATCGGTGTGAAAAATACTGTAGACGAAAGTACAAGAGTAAAGATAAATTCTACACAAAATGTCGATTTGGATTTCCACGACCTGTTCTTTCAAAAGGAAGAGTAAACAGTTTTATGTCAGCTGTGCGACATACTATTACTAGAAAATCGCCTAAGAATACCTACAACCTAAGAAGAAAAGAAGAGTCAAAATATATAAATGACTACAACCCGTCATTTTATCCATGTGGAATGCTAACATGGATATACAGTATGTGGCTGACAATTCTATTGCTGTTGCTCGGTATGTCACATCTTACATCACTAAATCTGAGAAAACGGAATTGAAGGAAATGTGGGAAGAGATTTCTCACGAGAAGACTGTCAGTAAGAAGCTATACAGTTTCAGTTTAAAGATGTTATCGCATCGACAAATTGGATCCTACGAATGCTCAGATAGGTTATCATCTGCAAGCCTGTACTCGAAATCCAGAAGAATAATTTGGGTAAGTTTAGGCCTTGCAGGAGTGCAAAATCGGGTGCTGAAATCTATTCGAGAAATTGAGTATTAAGCAGAGTTTGAACCAGAAAGTACAGACATTTTAAGAACAAACATGTTGGACACATATTACCCACAAAGAAGTCAGCACCTTGAGAACATGTGTCTCTATGAAGTGCTGCAGAACTTCATTTTTAAACGGAATGCCACAGAAGATATCAACAATGGAAAATATAAAGTCAGTGGTGAGGAAGGATGTTTGGTGAAGCAAACAAAAGGAAGTTTGATTAATCACCGGAAGCTGAGTTGCGACACTCCTGACAAAAATGAATTTTATTACTTAGCACTTTTACAGCTGTTTAAACCAGAGGACGAACTACTTGGAGAATTCCAGAGTTATGAAGATTCCTTGAATGCTAGCAAAGACGGCATAGAATGCAGTACTTTCACAACTTATGTTCAAATGTTAAATGAAGAAATTGAACAAGAAGCAACAATTGCAGCTGAAGTAGCTAGAGACAGTTCTCAAGACAGTCAAAGTTCTGGGACATTCAGTCAAGATCCTCTAGGACAACCAATCGTAGAAAATGAAGCAGCAATAGCCATGAATGAAGTGGAAACAGCTATGAATCAAGCTCAGGAAGATTTAGTAGACTTAACATATTTGGAGCAGCAACTGAATGAAGAACAAAAACAAATTTATGAAGAAGTCAGGAAAAAAATTGATCACGGATTACTACATGAAAAGAAAGAGTGCTCATGCACATCTTTCGAACCAATGAGAATGTATGTAAGTGGACAAGCAGGAACTGGAAAAAGTTTCTTAATTAATGTAATTAGAAGCTACCTACAGAAGAAAATGGATTCCATTTTGTCTTGTGTTGTTACTGCTCCAACTGGGTTAGCAGCGTATAACATAAAAGGAGTTACCTTACATCGTTTGCTAATGTCACCAGTAGAGCATGAGAACAAAATACTGTTGCAGGGATTCTGCTGATACACAGAACTATGCGAAGAACCCCAGGACCTCAGTGAATTGTGGTGTACCAGAAACTCACCTCAGAACCCAGAACCCAGTATCCGGCTAGCATAAGTGTCCCATTCGTTATCCGAGATTTAGCTCGGCGGTCCCAATGTGTAGACAACCCAGAACAAGCGACTCAGTACATACTCAGGAATGGTGGGAATCGGAAATACCTGTTCGTATATTATTCTCACATCAGTCCACAACAATAATCAACAGAGACACGTTGTAAATAAAAGGGATTTATTTTTATAGACCACGTGTCCTAAGATGCAGTACTTTGGCTAATACAAGCAGACAAATGATTAATATCAAAACCAGCAACATAGTTACAATACCATAGAATATAAAAGGGGTGATCATTTTATAATGACAGTGGATACTACCACCTTCCCTTTACTAAGAAGCTAATATTATTATTATGCTAATAGAAGGTCTCTTAGGCTTGAATAGGGGACCCCATACCTCAAAGATCAGCTTAGTGAAATCACATCACAGGAGCATCAGGAGTCTTCTCGCAGGAAGGCTCGTCTTCGGTCTGAATAATAAACATGATGTCTGTGATATTAAAAGCACTAATTTTCAGGCATTTGCAGCTGCGCGTGTGTTATGGCTAAATAGTGGGCCGATCAACCTAGAGTGAAAAACATGCATTGTGTAATAACCCAGACTGTTTGTCACACCATGTACAGACCAAGGTCGCTGCGCAGAGCTTGGGATAGTAACAACAGATCGCGCTTGTGTGAAGCAAGTCTCGAGTCAGCAGTTTGTTTTAAGAAATAACATGTAAACGCAGTGCCGTGTGCAAAAGCAAAAAGATGGCTTTCTAACATCTAACGTGGTTATGCTAACTTAACAATGCCTGTACGTATTCAGAGAGAACTCACTACACGCCCCCTTGATCGAAGCACTATTTAGTAGGCAAGAAAAGAGAGAACGCAGAGTTCAGTTTCGTCAGAGCAGAACAAGGCGTAACCAATCCAAAGGTTCAGAATGAATTAAAGTCTGAAACGAAAAAAATTGAAAAGCAAAAAGGGGAAACTGTGGTGTCTGGGAAAAAAAATATAACCAATTAAAAAAAAAAAAAACTCAAAACAACCATCAGGGAGAAAGCAAAAAAAGTGTATATGCCGCGGCAGGGTGCTGTCCAGGAGCGACAGGCGCCAAGGACGATAGTTCAGTCAATCCATGAATGTATAGGCAGCATATGTGGCAACCGCTTCCAACAAAAAATCATTTGCAGGGCCAGCGAAAGTCTCAGCCATCCAATCCATCAACGAGAAGGAACACACGTGTTCGTCAAACAGCGGAGCTTCCAGCATGACCAGAGGGCATCCGGAATGTTCCTCCAAATAGCTCATAGCCAAGAAGTTGTAGGCAGCTGTAGAGATGTCCCAATTACCCAGGATCCCATGTGCCGCTCCGCAAGCCATTATCCGGACACCAGAACAGGTCAACTCGTGAGACACTAAGGGCCTCATTAGTCGATCGAAATCCGGCACCGGAGACACCAGGCTGGTCAAGCACAAATCCAAAGGCCATTCAAAGGGACAATCCAGGCAGTGAAGCACAGGCTGCACGCAGGTGAAGTAGCAATACCGGAAAGATAATCCATATGCCAGGCTTAACGTCGCCAATGGCAGAGTTCCATAAAAGTCAAGCATCCTATCCCGAAGAAGATGCAGGCGGGACAGGTGCACGTGTGGCACAGAAGGAGCAGCCATTCCGTAGTATGAAAAGGAAAAGCAGCACACCCGCCACTAGTGCCAGAAGCAGCGGAACACCTCCAAAGATGCTCGAGAAAACTGAATGAAAAAAGCCCGGAACCACACCAAAAATAGTTTGGAAAGAGGTCACGAGACCCGAGCCCACAAGTTTAAAAAAATGAGCCAGGCCGGTCGTGGACGAGGCATTGAAAATAGTTTGGATCAAAGAGCCGAAATGCAGGGGGAGGACAGTATTCAGAAGCGCCTGTACCTCTGTGCGCGTATTAGCAACGTGAAGGTCGAATGTTTCACGAGAGGAAGTCAAAGACACCTCCTTTTGGGACAATAAGGCTCTTATTCTGCTCAACTTGTTGAACTCTGCTTTCAAGGTTGGAATCGAAGGCCAGATGGAAGCATCCAGCCGCCCATGCGGGGGTGGAAAGAGAACATTATTGCAGCAGACCACTTTCTGCGAGACAGTTACAATATACGGGATTCCCACTAACATCCCACAGCAAGCTTCACTATTCAAAATCAAATAACTACCGTTAGCAAGCAGTGTGAAAGAAGGCGTAATCACAGGCACTGGGACACCCCGTAGGACGCATGCTAAATTCGGTGCTTGTACATTGCATGCGCCGTGTAATTGAATGTGCCTACATACCAAGGAATGGTCAGGTGACGTGGTACATTCCTCGCCCTTCAAATAAACCTCAGTCCCGTCCCTAGTACATCTATACGTAAAGGGGAGGGACCAAACCTCATGTATGAAAGCGGTGCCCAGCGGTTCATATCTACCCAAAGCATAATGTTTCATACAAGACGTAAACTTAAAAAGTGCAAACGGGAGAGTTATCAATCCGTGGATTAACCACGTAGCTGAATTGATCTCCGCTACAGAAAAAGGCAATGGTTCCAATTTTTCAATATGTAACAATGAAAATGTAGCATCCTTCATGGACATAAATCGCTGCTTGTCAGTAAGGTTAAAGGGAAGGAATAACGATGTAGTGTTAAGATAGTCCCAAGGGACTCTCCCTGCCTTTAAAGTCTGCAATGTCCATGCAAACTGCATAACAGAACGCAACTGGTTTTGACCATGATATAACACAGACATATCATCATGCACAATATCAACAACTGATGAAACAATATTATCTAATGTATAAATCCTAGAAGAGAGAGTGCTAATGCTATTATCTATAACGGCCAAAACCTTCTCCATGTTTGCTTGGTCAATAGCTCGCAATCTGGAAGCCGCCTCAATCTGTGACAACTTCCAGACTTCGTTGTAAATAGCATACGCCCACCTCTTGGTTCTGCCACCCACAGGACCCTTAACAAAATCATTCAAATCTATTTTGTCATGTAATTGAGATAAATGAACTTTGACAGACGCCAAAGTGGAATGTTGCAGCCAAGATTGACATAACTTGCCCACAGAGTATGTAGTTACAGTATGTGACGACTCAAACCGAGGGTCTACGCGTTCTTGAGTATATCCCGGTTTGAGTCCCAGAAAACGTCGTTGACAGATATCTGAACTGCTTTGCCAAATTAACCAA
This sequence comes from Triturus cristatus, assembly GCF_964204655.1. Taxonomy (NCBI): domain Eukaryota; kingdom Metazoa; phylum Chordata; class Amphibia; order Caudata; family Salamandridae; genus Triturus; species Triturus cristatus. The sequence goes on from NC_140593.1 coordinate 543,014,023, forward strand.
CCCTCACTATTAACTTTCGAAATATTAAAAGATGTATTTGAAACTAAGGATTGCAAAGCAGCGCGGGACAGAACTGTGTGGTTATCCCAATTGGGATAAGCGCCCAGATCTGGCACAGAAGGTGACTTTAATTGTTTGGAAGTAGCCAATCCAAAACAGGTGGTTTGGAAGATGGATGAATTTAAAAATAAAATATGATTTGGTATAAGACAGGCACGATGTAAAGCCTCTGTACCCTGTACCTGCCACGGCTTGGAACCCCAAACCGACTTTAGATCAATAGTAGCCTTCCATACATCATAACCTTTGATTGACAACTCGTCCATAAAGGACTTAGAATAAAGTAGCTTCGTGTGTGTCAGTCTAACCTTTGCGGCAGACTCAGGCAGCACCTTAAAATAAAACGCTGCCGGGTTGGAAACACTGAAATCGGTAAAATATGAATACTTGTTAACTAGTGTTTGTGAACTTCCGAATTCGGGAGTAGGACAGTGTTCCCATTGGGTAAAATTTACAAAATTTCTAAATGTATTTGCTTTATGCAGGAAATGATTGCCATAATGTTGAAAACAATACTGTTCCGCATAATTAGCCGCATTTTCGTATAAATCTTCAGCATCATAAGCGGCATAATATTTCAAATCAGAAAACAGTGATTCAATGGCGTGTACATCCCAATCATCAGAACGTATGTTCTGCCTAACCACATCACCCATAGAAACACGAAATACATTAGGTACATTAATGACCTCTGTAGGCCCATGAATTTGGAATTTAACAGCATCCCATGCGATTCCATCCAAGACGGGCCAGGCAGTAATATTCACAAAAGTCTGGTCCCTCTTCATGATGTGGGACGAGGAGTGGGGGGCCAAAGTTCCATTGATAAGTCTAATTGTCGATCTCTCACTCAGATAGTGGCCATCCACAAGACGGAAAAAAACTATCACGAATCCAATGGACATAAACAAAAAAATACTGAAAAGCAACAGCCAAATGTATGTCCAAGGGGCAATCAAAAAATGTCTCTTAAACCAGCTGAAAAAAACAGCAATGTTCGATGGGGGGCTTGAGGGCAATGAGTTAGTGTCAAAGGAGAAACGGGACTGGCCAAGTGCCGTAGATTGTAAAACAGGCGAGGGACCACGTGTAGGATAAGCATACTCAGTCTCTTCGGGCAAACCACCAGCCGATGGTATCAACAAGGGATCAGTAACCGATCGCATCTCGATGGCAACATCAGGCAAGGTGTTAGAAGCAAGAGTCAACATTGAATTTCTTTGCATCGTCTGGCATGAAACTGCTGGAGTCATGCTAAGAAGTATCGGCCACTCGCTGAAGTTTGACATTGTCAATAGAGATGTACCTGTTTTCTTTGCGACCAGGAAGTGGAGGTAAAATGACTGTTCTTGTACCCTGCACTCCAAGCACTGGAACTGGTGCACGATAAGAGGGGCCGAACTCCTTCTTGTTCTCCACCTTCTCACGGACCAGATCTCCAACTCGGGGTAGCCAGCCGACTACCGGAACCTGAACTTCAACTTCAGATGTGGAGGGCAAGTGTTCCTTCGATAGAGTGTCTCTGGCTTCTTGTAGAGTCTGTAAAACAGCACAGTGATCATCTACGTCAAAGGGTGCGGTCGACGCCGCCATGTCTAGACCATCAAGGTCTGGTACAAACATTCTGATTCCGAAGAGCATCATGTACGGGGTCCGCCCACCCAGAGACCTTCTAGGGAGATTATTAAGTGCACGTTGGACGTTATACAAATGGACTAGCCAGTTCCGGCCTGTGCCTAAAACACGGGCTGTCAATGATTGCTTTAAGTCACGGTTCATTCGCTCCACCACACTATTACCCTCAGGTCGGTAGGGGGACGAAAATTTGACTAGGACCCCCAAATTTCTCATAGCCTCCTTGTATGCCTTAGAGGCGAACGCAGGGCCCTGATCAGAATGGAAGGTACCACACGCAAAAGTTCCCACAAAGACACGCAAATCTCTGATGACAGTCCGCGAGTCAGCACTCCTTTGTGGCCATACCCACAGAAAACGTGTGCACGAATCCACTGCAACCAAGATGTACTTGTACGCAGTATCAGAAGAAAAAGGACCGCAGTGATCCAAATAAACACAACCAAATGGTTTATTGGATATGTACAACTGTGTTTGTGATGGGCGCGCAACAGTAGAAGGTTTAATCTGTTGGCAAATGTCACAATCGAGAACATAAGCGCGCGCTTGTTTATATAAACCGAACCACCAGTAACGTTGTTGTAGCAGAGATATAGTGGCTGACACTCCGGCGTGGGCTGACGCCAACCCCTCATGAGCAGCCAGAATCAGTGCGGGTCTGCAGTCCGCGTTGGGAATAATTCTGTCACCAACGTCGTTAATCCTCACTAATGGGACATTATCAGGACTTAAATGGTAAATGTAACGAGAAGGAAAACCCTTCGGGTAATCTCCTCCCTTCTCTGTAGCAGCAATAGCTGCCAAGATGTCATCATCAATCTTACTCTTTGATCTGGTTACTGCTGCCACTAAGTATGTAGCCACTGCTGTTTTCGCTGCCTCGTCAGCCAAGCTGTTGCCGACAGCATGGACACCAAGTCGCTGGTGACCAAGAGTGTGAATTACATTCACGAGTGGGAGACGTTCTTTAAAGTCCGCCACTCGAACCCAAAGCGTTTTATGCTTAATTGTGCCACCTTTTGTGTCTCGATAATCATTCTGAGACCAGAAGTGTAAATTGTCATTATAGGACTGGACACAGTAGAAAGAATCACTCACAATTAGAGTAGTGACTCGGGGATCGGCAAACTCCAGTGCAAGCACTAGAGCCCGAAGCTCCGCCAATTGCGCGGTACAATCGCCCAATGACTGCGTATGCACTGCATCAGATTGGAATTCACCATTTACGAAAGTACCTACGACAATTGCGCAAGCCGCTGAGTAGGCGTGCTTTGATCCAATTGCGGGCTGCGCAGACCCGTCAGTGTATATGACACAATGGTATTCTTCGAGCGGGCGCAAAGACAGAGGAGCCGGATGAACGAATTCATACTGCAAGAACTCTTGAGTCTGTAATGAGGCATCAAAGATGTAGGTGACGTCTGGCGACGTCAGTGTTGTGGCCCATTGTATCCACCGAGGATGCAAAGCTTTAGAATTTGGTACACTTGCCTTTGTCACCGCTTCTAAGGCGGGATAGGGTGTTACAACCAGAATCTGTTTCCCATGTGACAGTGCGCGTTCTTTAAGGATCGCCATCTGTACAGCAGTCAGAACTTTTTCGACCGCGGAAAAACGTAATTCAGCAGAAGTGTACAAGTGGGATTTGTACGCAATGGGGACTGTATCGCCCTCATTAAACGTCAAATACGTGAAACCCACGGCGCCTGGCACTATTCTTATTACCAGGTTAGTGCGGTTATCACGTGTCAGCAAATATTGTGAAGCAAGAAGGTCAGCCTGTAAAGACTGTAAAATTTTAGAATGTTCCAGCTGCCAGCTAGACTTCGAAAATGTGGGTTGTACCAAGGCGTAAAGCGGCTTGATACGCTGGGCATAATCAGGAATGTACGTACGGCCGAAATTCAGAAAGCCCAGTAGAGATTGTAATTTCTTTAGTGTCGTTGGCGCACTCAAGCATGCGCACTTCTCCAGAAAGTGGGGAGCTAACCCCTTTCCTTCATTATTGAGCTCGTAGCCCAAAAACAACACCGTATATTCCGCGATGTGAGACTTCGCAAAATTGAATTTGTAGCCATAGTCAGCAAAACTCACTACAATATTGTCGACTCGAGACAGATGCGGCAACAGCTCGTCATCCGTGAGGTAGATATCGTCAACATAGGAGTATGCCTCGGGGTCTATTCTTTCTAAGAGAGAAACCACTCGAGCGGAAAAGACGCCAGGGCTATTTTTGTAGCCCATGGCTAATCTCGTAAACTGTTTTTGTTTACCGCCCGAAGTAAACGCTGTCCACTGGCTACTCAGTGTGGACAGGTTATGGCTAAAGAAGCCATTGGAAATGTCAAGTGTCGTTTTAAACCTCTTACGCACCAGACTGTCGACTAGAGCCGAGCTATGTGTATTTTGTACCGCGCAGGTCCGGCAATGGGAGTTTAGGTGCCGGTAATCCAAAACTAAACGGTACGAGCCGTCAGGCTTCGTCACAGTGAATAAAGGGTTATTCATAGGGGACACACATGTTTCAATTACACCCTGATATTCCAATTGTTCAAGGATCTGCATGGGATATTGGGGCTGTGGCTGGGGCATAGACCGCAATGGAATCTCATGGCAGGGGGACAACCGGTCCCAACCCACCTGAGTACGATACACCGCTGGCGCAAGCGCCAGCGCCCACTCACCAGCGTACATTTCAGCTTGGTCCTTAGGCACCGTGTGCGCAAAGGACGGGAGGATTTTCTCCTCCCCTCTAGGAGCTTCCAAAATGAAGGCCGGGGGCCAATCTGCCTCCGCTAGGAGGATATCATAGGTGGTGGTCAGATTATCCCAAAAAATCCCTTTTATAGTACGTTGTATGTCACCCTCTATTAATAAGACTATTTCAAAAAGTCTATCAGGGGGAGCCACTCTGGTATCAGCTGTTTCAACAGTAACCAATACATCAGTTGCTGTCGCCGCCAGAAATGGACGCAGAGCTTGACGGACTATGGTAATTTCCGCCGCGCTGTCTAGTAGCGTCAGCGCCCATGTCCGGTTCTGAAGCTGTGTCCGCACTATCTGAGGCATATTTTGCCGTCAGAGCCGCCACTTTCTTCTTCTGAAACGGGGGTCTTTGTCGAGCAAACTCGTCCTGCTTGCCTTTACCCTCAGTCTGTCGGGGTTGGTCACGCTGTTGTGGAGCACCCCGACCTTTGCCACCGCCTCCGCCACCAGACTGTGTAGCCGATGTTTCCTGTGAAGAACGAGGAGAACGCGGTTCAGAAACCTGAAATCTATCAGGAGACTTAATAGTAGCACGATCTCGCAGATCATAAGTGCGTTCACTACTTGACTGTACGGGAGAGGCAGGCCGAGAGCCCTGTTTCTGCTGCTGCTTGCCCTGTTGTTTAAACGGCCACTTTTGTTTTGGAAAAAAGGGTCGTTCATCCTTACCAGAAGTTCCTGCTTTACCCTGCTGCTTAGAATCGGGATTCTTGATCACAGGCTTAACTCCTAAAGAGCTACGACCCAAATCACGATATGCTTCTGCGATTATTTTAGCAAATTCCTGCGGCTTGTCCTCTTCAGCAACTTTCTTCAGTTCATTACGAACCTGAAAGTGCAACGCATCACCCTTAAGGTTTCCCATTATCATGGTAGCCACCAGGCCAAAATCTCCGAGGAGCCGCATCCCCAATTCTATCGCAGACTCCGCTCCATGGTCCTCTTGAACCTGTTTAATGATGGAGGGCAGCTGTAACATAGACGGAGTGCCGAAGCATTGCGCGTACGTCGCAGCAAAAATCTTACCCCAGGATACACAGTCATCTATATGGGGAACTAAGTCTTTAGGCAAACTAATGGTGAGGATCCTGTGTTTTTCCACAGGAGTTGTATGCGGATAAACCGCCTCTATTTGGTCAAATTTTTCAGCAAGCCAAAAAGGATAATCATCCCTTGTGAGGGGGCGCTTGCCCACAACAGAATTGACCATAACAGGACTAATGACCACCGCGTGACGATCACTAGGTTGTCCCGCACTAACAGGCGCCCCCGCCTGTACAGTGCGCGACACATACTGCACTAACGCCCTATATACTGTTATAAGGGCAGTGTGTAGTACACGCAATTCATCCACCGTCACCGTGAGGTAACGGGGATGAGGCGTAAATCCGGCTAGTACCGGCCAAGTGGCCCCCGCAATTGATAAAGGGCCCATTCTCGGCGGTATAACCACATGGGGGAGGGCGCCATTAAACCAAATCTGATGTTGCCAAGCAGATATTGGTATCTCCTGTGTCCTATAAGGCGCATAGGCGGCAGGCACGGCAGTGGCAGTGTAAGAATGAAATGTATTATCATTACCACTGACTGCCGGAATCGTCACCCAAGAGTAGAACAACTCAAAGGGGTGAGCCGCATCGGCTCCCACCACAAAGATGACGTCCATGCCCGCGTCCGGCACCCCATACTGCGTCAAGTGACGTTTCAGGGCCGCACGGCTATGCGCCGCAATATTAATTGCCATAAGGACAAGCTACACTTCAAGTATTCAGTAGCACAAGGGTTCAATAACCTTTTTAATAATCAAGCTTGAAGGAACCTATATCAATAGAACTAGGTAGGTTTAAAATCCGTCAGACTTGTTTTCCGGAAACAAGAATGAGGGTGCTGTGGACTAAATGTAAGCACTACTAAGGCGTTTCAACTCATAGACCAAACGTTAGGTGCGCCATGTTGCAGGGATTCTGCTGATACACAGAACTATGCGAAGAACCCCAGGACCTCAGTGAATTGTGGTGTACCAGAAACTCACCTCAGAACCCAGAACCCAGTATCCGGCTAGCATAAGTGTCCCATTCGTTATCCGAGATTTAGCTCGGCGGTCCCAATGTGTAGACAACCCAGAACAAGCGACTCAGTACATACTCAGGAATGGTGGGAATCGGAAATACCTGTTCGTATATTATTCTCACATCAGTCCACAACAATAATCAACAGAGACACGTTGTAAATAAAAGGGATTTATTTTTATAGACCACGTGTCCTAAGATGCAGTACTTTGGCTAATACAAGCAGACAAATGATTAATATCAAAACCAGCAACATAGTTACAATACCATAGAATATAAAAGGGGTGATCATTTTATAATGACAGTGGATACTACCACCTTCCCTTTACTAAGAAGCTAATATTATTATTATGCTAATAGAAGGTCTCTTAGGCTTGAATAGGGGACCCCATACCTCAAAGATCAGCTTAGTGAAATCACATCACAGGAGCATCAGGAGTCTTCTCGCAGGAAGGCTCGTCTTCGGTCTGAATAATAAACATGATGTCTGTGATATTAAAAGCACTAATTTTCAGGTATTTGCAGCTGCGCGTGTGTTATGGCTAAATAGTGGGCCGATCAACCTAGAGTGAAAAACATGCATTGTGTAATAACCCAGACTGTTTGTCACACCATGTACAGACCAAGGTCGCTGCGCAGAGCTTGGGATAGTAACAACAGATCGCGCTTGTGTGAAGCAAGTCTCGAGTCAGCAGTTTGTTTTAAGAAATAACATGTAAACGCAGTGCCGTGTGCAAAAGCAAAAAGATGGCTTTCTAACATCTAACGTGGTTATGCTAACTTAACAATGCCTGTACGTATTCAGAGAGAACTCACTACAATACAGTACCACAAACTAGCAGGAGAAGCATGCTTGGAAGTTTCAAGAGTATTGAAGAAATTGAAAGTACTCATTATTGATGAGGTAAGCATGGTATCAAACTTAATGCTTGCCTTTGTGCATTTAAGAATGCAGCAAATTCTGAAGACAGAGTATGACGTGTTATTTGGAGGAAAGCACGTCATAGTTTTTGGGGATCTTTTGCAACTTACTCCAGTTAAAGGACAACCGGTATTCCATACTCTTACACGTGATGACACGAAAAAGTCGTTAGGAAGTATAGGCAATGTAAATATTTGGACATATTTTGAGTATAAGGAACTCATTACCAATATGAGGCAAGCCAATGATGAGGACTATGCAAGTATTCTGAAAGATATAAGAATTGGACTACTCACAGAACATGGCAGAAAAGAATTACAGAGTTGATTGCTGAGTAATTTGTTCACAACAGAAGAAATAGTTCCAGAGAAAATATACAAGAAAATTGCTGAAAAAAATACTGTAATCTGCTTAATGCCAACACAACATGAATGCTCTGTATTCAATCAAGAACTTTTGAAATTGGAAAATGAAGAGATCATAAAACTGGAAGCTGTGGATAAAATTCAACATGAACGAATAACTATTATATTGACACGCAAATTGGCTACTAAATTGGATTCTCTGGAGAAAAACATTTCAAAAACAGCTGGTTTGGAAAAGAATCTTTATGTGTGTATGAACTGTAGAGTAATTTTAAGACGCAATTTGGATGTAGAAAAAGGTTTAGTGAATGGAGCTATGGGTAAAGTTGTGGGTTTTGTAAAGTACCAGAAAAAAGATGGAATTGAATTCTTAAAAATAAAATTTGATCAGATTGAAGAAGTTAAAGTGATTAGTCGTTATTCAGTTCATTTTTTGCTAGTGAAAGACTTATATGTACATAGGAAGCAGTTTCCGATTTCTCTAGCATATGCTGTAACTATTCACAAGTCTCAAGGATTAACTGTTGATAGTGCTTTTGTAAACATTGGGTCTACTGTGTTCAAAGAAGGTATGGCATATGTTGCTTTGTCACGCGTGAAAAAATTATCTGGTTTATTCATGATAGACTTTGATGACTCAAAAGTAAGTGCTGATGCAAACTGTGTAAAGGAGTATAATAGATTAAGAAAAAGCTATGCTCCTCATTTAGGTCAGAATCCTGTGTTTGAAAAACGTGTTGTTTGTCGGAAAAGGAGATTTGAGAATATCTGTAATGAGGATGTACAGAAGAGAAAACAAAAAGATAGTGATGTGACTGCAAGCAAAAAGAAAAAGGACAGCGTGGAAGAGGTTGTTGGTTGACATTTTGAAAATAGCTCTGGTGTCAACTGCTACGCAAATGTAGTGCTGAATGTTGTATTTTATCTTGAAACTTTGCAAAAGCAGATAATACTAAATCATGAAAAAAGATTCTGTTCTTTGCTGAGTCTCCTTTATGAGAAGCTGAGTAATGATAAAACTAAAATAGAAAGTGCTTCAGATGTTAGAAATCTTTTAGATGTATGTTCTGGATGTACACAGTTTACACAAAATGTCCAGTAAGATGCACAGGAATTCATGATGTATATCCTGATGGTACTGGAAGATGAAGGAGTAGAAGTAGAAAATGTGTTTGGTGTCTCTTATACATGGGAACATTGTTGTGATAACTGTATGAACACAAGCAGTAGTAATGTAGATTCTGAAAGGTTCATATATGTACCATTACCAGAAAGTAAAACAGTGACTTTTAGTAAATTAGTTAAAGATGCTAATCACAACATGGAATGTTCTAAATGTAAATCTGAAATGTTGTCAACGTTATTTTTAAAGAAATATGGACAGTATGTAATTTTAATGGTACAACGTTGTAGAGCTGATGGAACAAAATTGGAAACTTTACTAAAGAAATTTGTTGGCAACCAATTATCTATATCTGGGAAAACTTTTGTAGCAGTTGCAATAATTTTTCATGATGGTCCTTCTATAACTTCTGGTCATTACACAGTTTATCTTAAATGTGAAAAAGGATGGACACTGTGTAATGATTCTCAATTGATTTTCAAGCAACGTTTGCCTTATGATTTACCCAATTGTTACTTAATTTTTCTGAAACCCAAATTTTAAATACTAACATCATCATCGGAAGAAATCATTATTAAAAATTAAAAGGATTAAAATTGGATATTTCACTCAAAAGGGATTTTAAACTTACCATTTGGCCTTAAGGAAAGGTAAAACAAACAATTGTGGACTTCTTTGACAGATATTATTTTGGAAAATGTTCTTTTGCAACAAGGTTTACAGACGTTATTTCTTGAAAATTATTATTGTTCTTAAAAGGTATTTTTGACAATTCTATTAAGGTATGTTTTAGTGAGGATACATTTGGGGCTTTTTTTAAACAATCTTTCAGATTGTTTTTTTTTTGCCCGCTTTTAAATGATGAATACAATTGATTTCACTATTTTCAGTGAAAATCAAAACATTCTGAAAACAGCAAAAAAAGGGCAAAAAATTGCTTTGCTACATATGAAAAAACATTTACTGTTTAATAAAGTGTATTGTTGAATATTAATACTTTTTTTCTTTTTTTCAGAACTAGAAAGAAAATTTAGAAGATGTTATTCAGTTTTCTTTGCAATTAAATAAAAACATTTATTTCTAAATAATTTACTTTGATGGTCAGGTAAGTTTAACATATCTGTATGTGTCACTGCTTTTGTTTCATGCTTCCTTTTCTTCACCTCTCCTTAGTCTGCTTTTTTCATTTCTCTTCTCACTCTCTCTTCCTGCTTTACTACTCTTTTGTAACTCCCTCACTCCTTCTCTACTACTCCCCTACCTTTACTACCTCCATCACTAATTTTTCATCCATGTTTCTTTCTCTGTACCCATATGTCTTAGTCTTTTTAACTGCCTTACTCCTTCTCAGTTGTTTGCTGTCTGTCTCTATATCTGTCACTCTCGGTTTGTCTGTTTTACCCTTAATTTCCTTAACATCTCTAGGGCACATATGCAAGCCACCTGCACCACCACTACATCACTTTTCTTGACTTACTAGTGGCGCAGGGTGCTTTTCCATATTTACAAGGAGAGGATAAGCCACTCTGTGTGTCTTTTCCTCTCCTTGTAAATACAGCCAATTCAAACGCAGCACTAAAATTAGCTATTATCTTTTTTGGTTTTGGGTACCTATACGTAAGTACTGATGCAGAGTTTAAAGTTTAATAGGAAGACTCTCTTCCCTTCATCTGTGAAATGTACACCATCTCTTTTTTAATTACTTTGCCACTCCCCTCTCTTTGTCAGGGAGTCCCTGAAGGTTTACTAAAGGTGAAAAAAATGATTATTTTTTTTTAAAAAAAAACCATTGCACCCCCCAAAAAAAATGACAAATAGATTCAAAAAACAAGTTTTTGTGTTTGGATTTTAGGTGGCTCTAAAAAGAGCCCTTGAGTTAATGTAGGGACAGAGGAAGAGAAAAACGAAAAAAAAAAAAGAAAACTATGGCCTAGTGCAAGGGTGCTCCTCAAATTTCCTCTGAATGAGATCAATACTGCTCTCACCCATAGTAATAAGAGTACTACAATCCATGCACCGTGTAATCATCCTTCCAAAACAAGGACGAATATCCGGAGGTGTGTTAGAAGGTGAAGGCACCATTGCAGAAGAAGTGCTCGCCTGAGCTGCCGAAGATGTGCTCGGCTGAGCTGCTGCAGATGTGGTCGGCTGAGCAGGTGGAGGGTTTGCTCCAGAAGCTTGACGAAAAGTCACAGGATGCATTGCCTCAACGTGCCTCATCATAGTGTGAATACTAAAAGAGTACTTCTTATTAGCATTCCCACGTGACAAGGTGCGTTGACACAGTATGCAGGTGACCTTTGGTGCATTCACCTTCTTTTGTCCCTCAGGAAAAGTGAAAAACTGCCATATAAAGGAGTCTTTCTGCTTCCTCTGCCTCTGTCTCTCAAGAGTGTCCTGCTCACTCTCAGAAGGTGGCTGGTGCACTGCCATTGTCTCACAAAAACAGAGTAGCTCCTTCTCCAAGGGAATCAGAACTAATAATGAGGGTAGTGGGTGTGGTTTTGGAAGAATCTGGAACTGAAAGTACTTTGAACCAATGAAAAGTGATGTTTCTTGATCACATGACTTGCCATAAGGGGATTGGGTGTGGTGTTGAAACAATATGAAACTGAAAGTAATGAAAACCAATGAAAAGTGTTGTTTTATTAATCACATAACCCGAGGTGCGCGCACGGAGCAAGCTCCGAGCGCGCACGGTGCAATTACGCATGCGCGAACGCGTACGCGCACATGCGCATAAGTATTATGCGCATACGTAACACGTATACGCAGCATGCGCGCATGCGCGAACGTCAGCGCGCGTACTCTACGCGTATACGCGAGTGTAGCGCGTGGAGCACGTACGACGCACGCATACGTATGTACGCATGCGTACGTGATGCGCGCTACGAGCGCGTACTAAAACGTACGTATTCGTATGTATATAACGTACGCATACGTACGCAAAAAACCTACGCATGCGTACTAGGTGCGCGCTGCGAGCGCGCACTAAAACGTATGTATGCGTACGTAGATAACGTACGACTGCATACATGAAAAACGTATGCAAACGTACTAGGTGCGCGCTCTGAGCGCGCACCCTAAGAATTTATAGAAAAAAAAAAAAAAGTGGACAAACCTTAATAGAATATATTAACTATGCTGTTCAACTTTATCCAAAATCAAAGTAAAAAAAAAATGACCCACACAAAATTAAAGGAAACAGATAATGTATTAATGTATACATGGGGAAATTTTTGAAAAAGAAATATATAAAAAATATATTAAAAAAATAAAAATTAGCATATAAAAAACCTTTGAAATTCACTGAAAAAACCATAGGTTTCACACACGTTATAGTTAGGAATTAGCATTTAAAAAACCTTGCAAATTCACTGAAAAAAACCATAGGTTTCACACACGTTATAGTTAGGAATTAGCATTTAAAAAACCTTTCAAATTCACTGAAAAAAACCATAGGTTTCACACATGTTATAGTTAGCTGGACATTTCACTCGTAAAAAACCAATGAAATTCCCCCGTTATAGTTAGTTCAGCTAACTATAACTCGCGTGCCCGCAATCCACTGCTGATGATGTCACATATTACATCACTCATGACATGGTCAGTGACATCACTCATGACATCACTGATGACATATATTGAATTTCACTGCAAATTGTGAAATCAATTGCATTCATCACTTAACAGCAGGCAAAAAAAAATTGTTTAAAAAAAGCCCTGAATCTCTACTCAGTAAAACATACCTTGATAGAAATGTAACATATATATTAAAAATATCATCTAAGAACAATAACTATTTGCAATAAATAACGTCTGTAAATTGTGTTGCTTAAGCTCATACACCAAAGTAATATCTGTCAAAGAAGTCCACAATAGAAACAGTTACCTTTCCATGAGGCCAAATGGTAATTTTTAAATTCTTTTTGGGTGAAATATCCAATGGTAATCCTATAAAATCGAAATAATGGTTTCTTCAGATGCTGCAATTTGTATCTAAAATTTTGGTTTTAGAAAAATTAAGTAGGAATTTGGTAATTCTGCAGGCAAACGTTGCTTGAAAATCAATTGTGAACCATTACACAGTGTCCAGCCCTTTTCACATTTTAGATAAACTGTGTAATGACCAGAAGTTATAGAAGGTCCATCATGGAAAATTATTGCAAGTGCAACAAAAGTTTTTCCTGATATTGATAACTGATTTCCTGTAAACTTCTTTATTAAAGTGTCCAATTTTGTTCCATCAGCTCTACAACGTTGCATCATTAAAATTACATACTGTCCATATTTCTTTAAAAATAACGTTGATGACATTTCTGATTTACATTGAGAACATTCCATGTTGTGATTTGCATCTTTAACTAATTTACTAAAAGTCACTGATTTACTCTCTGGTAATGTTAAATATATGAACCTTTCAGAATCAACAATAGAGCTGCATGTGTTCAAACAGTTTTCACAACTATGTTCCCATTTATAAGAGAGACCAAACATAGTTTCTATTTCTACCCCTTCATCTTCCAGTACCATAAGCATATACATTAAGAATTCCTGTGCATCTTGCTGGACATTTTGAGTAAACTGTGTACATCCTGAACATACATCTAAAAGATTTCTAACATCAGAAGCACTTTCTATTTTAGTTTTATCATTACTCAGCTTCTCATAAAGAAAACTCAGCAGAGAACAGAATCTTTTTTCATGATTTAGTATTATCTCCTCTTGCAAACTTTCAAGATAAAATACAACATTCAGCACTACATTAGCGTAGCAGTTGACACCAGAGCTATTTTCAAAATGGCAACCAACAACCTCTTCAACATTGTCCTTTTTCTTTTTGCTTGCAATCACATCACTCTCCTTTTGTTTTCTCTTCTGTACATCATCATTACAGAGATTCTCAAATCTCCTTTTCCGACAAACAACACGTTTTTCAAACACAGGATACTGACCTAAATGAGGAGCATAGCTTCTTCTTAATTTATTATACTCCTTTACACAGTTTGCATCAGCACTAACTTTTGACTCATCAAAGTCTATCATGAATAAACCAGATATTTTTTTCACGCGTGACAAAGCAACATTTGCCATACCTTCTTTAAACACACTAGACCCAATGTTTACAAAAGCACTATCTACAGTTAATCCTTGAGATTTGTGAATAGTTACAGCATATGCTAGAGAAAACGGAAACTGCTTCCTACGTACATATAAGTCTTTCACTAGCAAGAAACGAACTGAACAACGACTAATGTCTTTAACCTCTTCAATCTGATCAAATTTTATTTTTAAAAATTCAATTCCATCTTTTTTCTGGTAGTTAACAAAACCCACAACTTTACCCATAGCTCCATTCACTAAACCTTTTTCTACATCCAAATTACGTCTTAAAATTACTCGACAGTTCATACATACATAAAGATTATTTTCTAAACCAGCTGTTTTCGATATGTTTTTCTCTAGAGAATCCAATTTAGTTGTCAATTTGCTTGTCAATATAATAGTTATTCCTTCATGTTGTATTTTATCCACAGCTTCCAGTTTTACAATCTCTTCATTTTCCAATTTCAAAAGTTCTTGATTGAATATAGAGCATTCATGTAGTGTTGGCATTAAGCAGATTACAGTATTTTTTCCAGCAATTTTCTTGTATATTTTCTCTGGAACTATTTGTTCTGTTGGAAACAAATTACATAGCAATCGACTCTGTAAAGCTTTTCTTCCATGTTCTGTGAGTAGTCCAATTCTGATATCTTTGAGAATACTTGCATAATCATCATCATTTGCTTGCCGCATATTGGTAATGAGTTCTTTGTACTCAAAGTATGTCTAAATATTCACATTACCTATACTTCCTAACGACTTTTTTGTGTCTTCATGTGTAAGAGTATGAAATACTGGTTGTCCTTTAACTGGTGTGAGCTGCAGTAGATCCCCAAAAACTATAAAATGTTTTCCTCCAAATAGCACGTCATAAATTGTCTTTAGAATTTGCTGCATTCTTAAATGCACAAAGGCAAGCATTAAGTTTGATACCATGCTTACCGCATCAATAATGAGAACTTTAATTTTTTTCAAAACTCTTGAAACTTCAAAACATGCTTCTCCTGTTAGCTTGTGGTATTGTATTTTGTTCTCATGCTCTACTGGTAACATTAGCAAACGATGGAGGGTAATTCCTTTTATGTTATATGCTGCTAACCCAGTTAGAGCAGTAACAACACAAGACAAAGTTGAATCAATTTTTTTCTGTAGGTAGCTTCTAATTACTTTAATCAAGAAACTTTGTCCAGTTCCAGCTTGTCCACTCACATACATTCTGATTGGTTCAAATGATGTGCATGAGCACTCTTTATTTTCATGTAGTAATCCATGATCAATTTGTTTTGTGACTTCCTCATACATTTGTTGTTGTTCATCATTCAGTTGCTGTTCCAAATTTGGTAAGTTTATTAAATCTTCCTGAGCTTGATTCATAGCTGTTTCCACTTCAGTCATGGCTATTGCAACTTCATTTTCTACGATTGGTTGTCCTAGGGGATCTTGACTGAGCATCCCAGAACTTTGACTGTCTTGAGAACTGTCTCTAGCTACTTCAGCTGCAATTGTTGCTTCTTGTTCAATTTCTTGATTTAACATTTGTACATAAGTTGTGAAAGTACTGCATTCTATGGTATCTTTCCATGCATTAAAGGAATCTTCATAGCTTTGAAAATGTCCAAGTAATTCATCCTCTGAGCGCCATGGTTTAAACAACTGTAAAAGTGCTAAGTGGTAAAATTCCTTCTTGTCAGTAGTGTCGTAACTCAGCTTTCTGTGATTAATCAAACTTCCTTTTGTTTGTTTTACCAAACATCCTTCCTCACCAATGACTTTATATTTTCCATTGTTGAAGTCTTCTGTGGCATTCCGTTTATAAATGTAGTTCTTCAGCACTTCATAGAGACACATATTCTCAAGATGATGACTTCTCTTTGGGTAATATGTGTCCAACATGTTTGTTCTTAAAATGTCTGTACTTTCAGGTTCGTACTCTGCTAAATATTCAATTTCTCGAATAGATTTCAGTACCGGATTTCGCATTCCTGCAAGGCCTAATCTTACCCAAATTATTCTTCTGGATTTGGAGTACAGACTTGCAGATGATAACCTATCTGAGCATTTGTAAGAGCCAATTTCTCGATGCGATAACATCTTTAAACTGAAACTGTATAACTTTTTACTGACAGTCTTCTCGTGAGAAATCTCTTCCCACATTTCTTTCAATTCCGTGTTCTCAGATTTAGTGATGTAAGATGTGACATACCGAGCAACAGCAATAGAATTGTCAGCTACATACTGAATATCCATGTTAGCATTCCACATGGATAAAATGACTGGGTTGTAGTCATTTATATATTTTGACTCTTCTTTTCTTCTTAGGTTGTAGGTATTTTTAGGCGATTTTCTTGTAATAGTATGTTGCACAGCTGACATAAAACTGTTTACTCTTCCTTTTGAAAGAACAGGTCGTGGAAATCCAAATCGACATTGTGTGTAGAATTTATCTTTACTCTTGTACTTTCGTCGACAGTATTTTCCACACCGATGACTTTGGAAACGTAAAACTTGCTCTTTTAAGTTTTTTTCTTCTGTGCTTTTAGGTATAGCACATGTTGCATATCCTTCAATGAAAGATAAAACTGCATCATCAGAATCTGTTCCAAATTTTGGGGCATCCTTGATCCACAACAGCATATGAATATGAGGAGCACCTCTTGCTTGGTACTCTTTTCTCCAAAAGAAATCCACAACTTCTCCAAGAGGTGGATTTTTTTTTATTGCAGATGAAGGACATCATAGCCTCAAATCTATGATTGAAATATCTGCAAACATTAACCGGATCCAATGAGTACAATTCTCCTGCTGTCTTGTATTGGATGTTTTCAATATCTGAATTTGCCTCACGTAGAAAATCCAGTAAATCATCCCAAGCGTACTCAGCACAGCCTAGGGCAGTGGTTCCCAAACTGTGCGCCGCGGCGCTCTGGTGTGCCGTTATCAGTAGCCAGGGGCGCCGCGCACGATGTGGGAAAGATAGCGTCTGGCCGTGTGCAGGCAGTAAAATACTGTGCGTCTTTTTGAGG
Source organism: Triturus cristatus (assembly GCF_964204655.1). NCBI lineage: Eukaryota > Metazoa > Chordata > Amphibia > Caudata > Salamandridae > Triturus > Triturus cristatus. Next base: position 543,031,092 of record NC_140593.1, read on the forward strand.
CCCTACCAGGGCCTGAATGCAGGATGAACGTATTGCAGCTTAGCGCAAGATATGCAAAGTACGGGGGAGTTACAAATGCCGCCTGCTTAATGCGGGGATAATGGTTTGGCCCAAGAGCGTACGTACATGCGTACGTACGTGTTTTCGCAGACGTAGCCTCCGCGCCATTACTGGCAGACGTAGCCTCCGCGCCATTACTGGCATATGCAACGCCCACCCTGCCCTGCCTCGTGGGACCCTCTTCAGAAGTTACAAATAGGTATGTGCGGTCAAGACAGAGGAAAAAAAAAGTTTAATAATATATGTGTTAATTCCTCTTCTACGCTAGCCTTCCTCAGTCTGACCAAAGAGACCAGGTTTTAACGTCCGGGCACCTTTGCCATCGTACACTGCTAACTTGCTGCGCGTGCGGACTCCCCCCTTCACAACCTCCTACGTGTCTCTTCTCTGAGAGCCCTTGCCAAGTGCTTTTGACTTTTAGACTTTAGGCCCCCTGTGCAGCGATGTCAGAAGTGCAGAATGCCAGAACACCAGAGTAATAGTGCGCTATAAAAACAAACACAAGATCACACGCACACTCATGCATTAATAAACACACAAACGCCGCGCACAGGCTTCATTCTAACAAGCCAAGCCCCATTTTCTTTCCCTACATGGGGAGACCGGAATCAATCAGGTGTCACAAACATTATGAATCGCCTCTCTGCTATTATTGAAGTCGACACATCTCCTCATCTGAGCAGAAGAAGAATTATATAATTCTGTTTTATTCGAAGGGCCTTCAATGTAGACCAGTAAAAGTCATATTGTCAGGCGTGCAAATGAAAAAATTGTACTGTGCGTTTTTTGGGATACGTCCCGAAATAAAGAGAGATATATGCAAGAAAGATTCTAGACTAGAGAAAACGATATATAGCAGAGATGAGGGTAAAAAAACGGAGGAAAGACACAGAAGGAGAGTGAAGGAGGGAGCTTGAAATGAGGGGCAAACGACAGAAAAAGTGCAAGAAAGAGTGGAGAAAAGACACAGAGGACACAGGAGAGTGAAAGGAGGAGATTGAGATGAGGGTAAAAAACGGTGGAAAGACACAGAAGGAGAGTGAAGGGGGAGCTTGAAATGAGGGGGAAACGACAGAAAAAGTGCAAGAAAGAGTGGAGGAAAGATATAGAGGACACAGGAGAGTGAAAGGGGGAGATTGAGATGACGGTAAAAAACGAGTGTAAAATGGAGTAAAGACACAGAAGGAGAGTGAAGGGGGGAGCTTGAAATGAGGGGGAAACGACAGAAAAAGTGCAAGAAAGAGTGCAGAAATGACACAGAGGACACAGGAGAGGGAAAGGGGGAGATTGAGATGAGGGTAAAAAATGGAGGAAAGACACAGAAGGAGAGTGAAGGGGGGAGCTTGAAATGAGGGGGAAACGACAGAAAATGGAGGAAAGACCCAGAAGGAGAGTGAAGGGGGGAGATAGAAGTGAGGGAAAAAACAAGTGAAAAAGGAGAGAAAAAGCGGAGCAAGAGAATGGAGACGGGAGTCCACTGGACCACCAGGGGTGAGGCGCAGGTGAAACCTGCGGGTGGAGGAGGGCCTCAAACACCAACACTTGAGAGTGCAGAGGCTTGGGTGGGGGAAGCCCTCACTTAATGGTGGAGCTGCGAGGGAGAGCAATGTCACTGACAATGAGTCAGTGGTCATACCCCCACATCTGTAGCATCCACCGATGCCCCTCGGCTATTGCGTTTATTTGTTACAACCAGCAGCTAGACTCGCATTTCATATGTGAAAGTTTGAAAATGATTAGACCAGTGGGCTCTGCTAATATTTATCAGTCTTTTGCATGGTCCAGCAGGTAAAATTCAAATCCTGAATAAAACAAAAAAAGAAACTTGCTGCATTGAGGATAGAAAAACAAAAATGATTGCTTTGACCACAAAATGCTTGGTGGAAGGAAGGGGGAGTTAAGGGAGAGGAAACTAAGTGTTTTCAAATATGCACTTGTTACATTATTGTGATTTTGTTTTTATTCTATATTTTAAAATTATTTTTTTCCTTTTTTTTTTTGCATACACAACTGTCATTTGCTTGCATGTATATGTATGATAGATATGGCAGACGTCTCTGGAGTACAGAGCCCTGCGTTGTGATAGTCAAATTGACAAAATTAAATATGTTTTAGAAAAAAAAAAATGGTGGGGAGCCACGGCCAACTGCCAATTAGGTCAAGGGAGCCACGGGTTAAAAAAGTTTGGGAACCACTGGCTTAGGGTAAGGAACCATGTAGGAGTTCCTAAATTCCGTAACATACATTTCAATTCTCCATGGCGTCGGTACCAATATTCATTAGTCCCACACTGACAAGCCATTAGATTAATCAATTGAGGTTCCAAATGATCATCTCGCTGTTGCACTTTGTTCAGAAAATCCTTTGCAGACACATTATGTAGATGTACTCCAGTTTTCAAAATGTGATTTACTGCATAAGATAGTGCTGATAAGTCACTTTCAAATAAAAGATGGAACAAATAAGGAATACTTTGACGAAATCTTGGATCTTCTGCATATAATCTTGTAGTCTGATACTCAGAAGCAGGAATCTGTACTGGACGTTCATCATATCGTCCACCTTTTCCTGTAGGAAACAGCTGGGGAAAACAACGAGCTTCCAAGCTCTCCTACCATGCACTCACTGGAGTTCCTTTTGCTTTTTTCATCTGAAAGAGATCAATAGTGTTTCCCATAACTTCTTTAGAATGAAGAGGATGTATGCTGAAATGTTAATAAATTTCTTCTTCTTTTGACTTATCCACTTTTTCAATTTGCCCAGTTGGTATTCCTGTGTCTGCTAGTAAATCTTCTTCATCTTCATCCATATAAATTGATTCATACCATTTATTATTTCTTTTCAAATATAAATTTGCTCTTTGTACTTTTCGTACATCCACCAGCTCCTGCCAAATGTTCTTATTCTTTGTAGGTACACCATTAACCAGAATAACTAATGGTTCAGTTTCCAAACTATCTGCATCAATTGTTTCAATATTTTTTTTCAAATCTAATGGCAAACAGACAACTCTTCCTTTTAAACCTCTTTGTAAATCTGAAGGAGGTAATTTGCCTGTTTTGGGCTCCATACGAACTATAGTCTGAAATGGATGGACACATTGAATGAGTATAGACTCATATGTATTTAAATCACTAAGTTCTGCAGGAATATCAACCAATTCTAAATTATTATGTACAGCTCTAGCTGGCATTTTATTTTCTTTTAACTTGTTATAACAGTATTTACAAATTCGCTGATCTTCAACCAATTCAAAACAATTTTCCAGAAACAAATATGTAGCAAAATCCTTCCACTCATAATTATTTTCTTTTTCACTTTTTTTATAGAGATCAACCTTCCTTGTTTGAGTTTTATAATGGCTTCTCCGGCAACAAATACAAGTAATATTTGGTCTTTCATTAGAGATGATCGTAAATTTTGTCATTTGATCTTCAAATGTTTTACTAACAGTGGGTTCTACATTCTCTTCTACATTGTCTTCAATAACTGTGTCATTTCCTGCACTTTCTTTCTCTGGACCAAAGTAACAAAACTCAATATCCTCACAAACCTTCTTCACATCTGTTACAGATCCACGGAACAGAGCACTATTCAACTCATGTAACTTTAGTGCTGGACTTTTAGCAAAATACAATCTTCTCACAAACTTTCTCATTTCAGTATGATGAACTGCCAGCATCCTAAAATGGTGAAAAACACTTTGACTAACTTTCCTAGAAAGACAAGCCAGAGAATGTCCTTGCAAACCAGTATTCTCTCTCACTCTGCATGGATCTAGTCTTTGAAGCACCTTAATCTTCTGTTTAATACTTTTTTCACTATATTCTCTTAGAAAGTCACAAAATTTATCAATAGATTCCTGGCGTACAGTACAAATACTACTACAATTCCAAGTGTACACTGGGGCTTTAGGACGGTTCCCCATAACCTCATCAGCTAACACTTCTTCCTCATTTCTTGGAACCATTTTCTCCTTTTCCATTACACAACCATCCTTAACTTCATATGCTCGACCACTGGTGTCAACTGCATGCAGCAAACTATTACTTTGAAAATAACTCTCTTCATTAAAAAATGGTTCAGTACTTGAACTATGCTTCTATTCTCCTAAGAACACTTTACAAAAGTTTTTTTTTTCACTTCTCTTTTTCTTTTTCTTTTTGACTTCATTACATTCACTAATTTATCTAATGTACGGATCCTGTTCAAAATTAAAATGGATAGTTTTTTTTTAATTCCAAAGCCTTTGCAACAATTGATTCAATGTGTTTCTTTTTCTTATAAAATTTGTCTTTCTTCCTATATTTTTTCACATCCTTTAGCAAATTGAACATCACTCTTCTCTGAAACATTTTTCTACGAATGTTTTTAAAATCTATTTTTCTTTTTAAGTCATTCTTTCTTACTTCTGATTGTACATTAGCATTTAGTATATTCTGTCGATTGTCTTGTTGCTTTCTACTTGAAACACTATTTCCAGTGGATATATTTTTTAAATTGTTTCTTTGCTTGAGGATATTTAAAAAAAAATCCTTAGTCTGCTTACCAGAAGGCTTTTTCTTTTTTCCAATATGAGGTTCTTCAACTAATTTTTGTTGTCCAGTTGTCTTCAAATATAGATGTTGTTGCTGTTCTTTTCTCTTTCTTGATTTTATAGGCATCTTTAATTTATTTCAGTCTTGTTCAGCAATACCTGAAAGAAACTAAAAAAAAAAATACCTTTATGTAATTTATATTTATTACTATATTTTTTATGAACTTTTCAAAACCTATCATATGAGCTATCCCTTTCCTACGACTGCAAGTCTTACACAATAAAAGCTACACAAATTAAATCTCTGACAACAATTCCTGTGTGCACACAGACTCATGGTGTGATTCTAGGCAGAAAACAATATTTGATTGGCAATTTCAAAGCACATTTACTACTGTGGTTTTGCAAGTGATAATTACTGTAACAGCCTGACACATTTTCCTTATAGTTTAGAGAGTCAGAAAAGAGCACATGTCCTAACAGCTACTTGAGACCATGAGCATGTGGAACCTGGGTGAGTGATTAGACTAGAGCAAAGGAAATGAGCCCTGGTGATGTTGAATGTGTTAGCGTTACACACTGCTATCTGAAATAACGCACAGTGCTGAATAGTAAGCATGGGAGTGCAGGAGAAGCACCTGCCTGTGTGCTAAGAGTGTGTTTCTGGAGACTGTGTATTGTCAGGTGCAAGAGAGATCTGCATGGACGCTTGCATAACTGCATGAAGACTGCATACATGTATGTAAGAGCACATGTGGTAAGGGTTAATTGGGCTTTTGAACATGTAGGAACTACCTCACCCACTGCAGGAGTGTAAGGAAAATCTACCCTGTTGTTTTCAAATGTGTTAGCATTTGCTTCTCATTTGTGAGATATTGATTTGTGCTGAATGCTAGCCATCACAGTTCAAGAAAACAAGCTACCCCTTTACTACGAATGCAAGTCTTACAGAACCTGACCAACACGAATTAAATCTCTGACAACAATTCCTGTGTGCACACAGACTCATGGTGTGATTCTAGGCAGAAAATGTTTTTTGATCGGCAATTTCAAAGCACATTTACTACTGTGGTTTTGCAAGTGATAATTACTGTAACAGCCTGACACATTTTCCTTATAGTTTAGAGAGGCATAAAAGAGCACATGTCCTAACAGCTACTTGAGAGCATGAGCATGTGGAACCTGGGTGAGTGATTAGACTAGAGCAAAGGAAATGAGCCCTGGTGATGTTGAATGTGTTACCGTTACACACTGCTATCTGAAATAACACACAGTGCTGAATAGTAAGCATGGGAGTGCAGGAGAAGCACCTGCCTGTGTGCTAAGAGTGTGTTTCTGGAGACTGTGTATTGTCAGGTGCAAGAGAGATCTGCATGGACGCTTGCATAACTGCATGAAGACTGCATACATGTATGTAAGAGCACATGTGGTAAGGGTTAATTGGGCTTTTGAACATGTAGGAACTACCTCACCCATTGCAGGAGTGTAAGGAAAATCTACCCTGTTGTTTTCAAATGTGTTAGCATTTGCCTCTCATTTGTGAGATATTGATTTGTGCTGAATGCTAGCCATCACAGTTCAAGAAAACAAGCTGCCCCTTTCCTGTGAATGCAAGTCTTATAGAACCTGACCAACACAAATTAAATCTCTGACAACAATTCCTGTGTGCACTCAGACTCATGGTGTGATTCTAGGCAGAAAATGATTTTTGATTGGCAATTTCAAAGCACATTTACCGCTGTGGTTTTGCAAGTGATAATTACTGTAACAGCCTGACACATTTCCTTATAGTTTAGAGAGGCAGAAAAGAGCACATGTCCTAAAGCTACTTGGGAGCATGAGCATGTGGAACCTGGGTGAGTGATTAGACTAGAGCAAAGGAAATGAGCCTTGGTGACGGTGAATGTGGCAGCGTTACACACTACTATCTAAAATACCATACAGTGCTGAATAGTAAGCATGGGAGTGCAGGAGAAGCTACTGCCTGTGTGCTAAAAGTATGTTTCTGGAGACTGTGTATTGTCAGGTGCAAGAGAGATCTGCATGGTCACTTGCAGAACTGCATGAAGACTGCACAGATGTATGTAAGAGTACATGTGGGGTAAGGGTTAATTGGAGTTTTGAACATGTAGGATCTACCTCACCCATTGCAGGAGTGTAAGGAAAATCTACCCTGTTGTTTTCAAATGTGTTAGCATTTGCTTTTTATTTGTGAGATATTGATTTGTGCTGAATACTAGCCATCACAGTTCAAGAAAACAAGCTGCCCCTTTCCTGCGAATGCAAGTCTTACAGAACCTGACCAACACGAATTAAATCTCTGACAACAATTCCTGTGTGCACACAGACTCATGGTGTGATTCTAGGCAGAAAACGATTTTTGATTGGCAATTTCAAAGCACATTTACCACTGTGGTTTTGCAAGTGATAATTACTGTAACAGCCTGACACATTTTCCTTATAGTTTAGAGAGGCAGAAAAGAGCACATGTCCTAACAGCTACTTGGGAGCATGAGCATGTGGAACCTGGGTGAGTGATTAGACTAGAGCAAAGGAAATGAGCCTTGGTGATGTTGAATGTGGTAGCGTTAAACACTGCTATCTGAAATACCACACAGTGCTGAATACTTAGCATGGGAGTGCAGGAGAAGCTACTGCCTGTGTGATAAGAGCGTGCTCCTGGAGACTGTGTATTGTCAGGTGCAAGAGAGATCTGCATGGACGCTTGCACAACTGCATGAAGACTGCAGAGATGTATGTAAGAGTACATGTGTGATAAGTTTTAATTGCAGTTTGTAACACATAGGAACTACCTCACCCATTGCAGGAGTGGAAGGAAAATCTACCCTGTTGTTTTCAAATGTGTTAGCATTTCCCTCTCATTTGTGAAATATTGATTTGTGCTGAATGCTAGCCATCACACTTCAACAAAACAAGCTGCCCCTTTCCTACGAATGCAAGTCTTACAGAACCAGACCACCACAAATTAAATCTCTGACAACAATTTCTTTGTGCACACAGACTCATGGTGTGATTCTAGGCAGAAAACAATATTCCTGGGTGATACCAGTACACCTTTACTTATGGTGAAGACATACTCCATAATATCTGACAAGTTCAAGGCAGTTAAATATCTTCCAAAACATAAAGAAATGTGCCACTTGTAAAGCCTGCAACTTTGGATTCAATCATACTTCCTATGTGACCTATGAGGGAAGATTTTGCCGAATCAGGAAAAAGATCACATGTGACACTGAGTTTGTGGTCTGTGTATTGGAATGCAGCTGTGGCATGTGATACATAGGAAGCACTGTCAATAAGGTCAGACTCAGGATTTTACAGTACATTAGGGGCATCAGGCAGCAGGATAGAGCTTAACCAATTGCCATGCATTTTTGGGAAGTGCATCAGGGCAATTTGGCATCCTTACAATACTATGGTATAAAACATGTAAACATTCACTATGTAGAGGGAATAGAGAACTTAAACTATGTTGATTTGAATCAAGGATGATTGTTGTTTTAGGACTGAGAAGCCATCGGGCCACAATCTTAACGCAGAATTGTATGTTCATCTTTGAGGCACTATATTGTGGTTTAGGTGTATCATTATGATGTATATTGATGAACATTGATCACTCTAGGGTGGGCCTGTATAGAAGAATTGATTTGAACTTGTTCTGGATTTTATTGGTTTTTACTGTATTTCCATTAAATTTCAATAGGATGTTGCTGTATCTCTAATGTATGGATTTGATGTCTAGGTATGTGTGCACTGAAATGTTTGCACAGGTCTTTTGCACAGATGTTTTGCACATATGGTTTGTACAAGCACTTTGCTAAACCAATTTCAGAGGGATAGAAAATATGTGTTCAGGTCAAGCAATTAATATGCCAGAAGGGGATTCATAACACCCTGGCTTTGTGTATATTCACTCATATTATTATTGGTACCCCGTTAAAAGGAAGCAGTAATTGTACATCATGCATTGGCACTTTATATTTGAATATGGAGTTTTATTCAGCATACCCATACTATAGTGGTAGAAAATAGGATACATCATTTATGAGAGAATACAGGGACTCTAATATATACTAAAGGAGTTAGAATGTTTACAATCAAGCACCTGCACTTTAGATGTTCCTGTGAATGTATAGAGACTGGAATTCAACAGGTCCATTAATGAATTTTTCTATTCATATCAATCACATTGAAAGAGTCAGAATGTTTATAAATAAGCACCTGCACTTTAGATAACTCAGTGAGCACTGTTAATGCACAGGGATCAGAATGTCTACTCTTTATTTATATGCATCATGGAGGAGGATTGCTGTGTATAAACCAGCACTTGCACTTTAGATGTCAGTGTGAGAATACTATTTATTCATAGGCACACTTTGAAATTACCTGTGGAATAATGCTAATAAATTGTTCAATATATCATAGAGGCAAATATACTAACCCTCAATGATATAAGATCATGTGGGTTACATGCCCACATTATAGCACAGTGCACTGTAAGGTATTTTCTGGTGTATGCCTGGAAATCAAGAGTACTATGAGAATGTAAGTGACTCAATTTAGACTTGTGATATGATGTCTACAATGATTGGACGCATTAAGGATATTGGTTCCATGTTGCATAGTATATCAGAAGAAGTGTTGTGATTAGAGAAGCACATTTATACAGGAATCTCCAAATCAGAAATGATAAACAAAATATTGATGAATGTGACCCAATGCAATCCAATACGGCAGCAAAATGGTGACCTAGCACATATACGAATCGGTTTGGATGCTGAAAGAAGGAAGTGATTGTGGGTCATGTGATGAGAAGACAGTTTTTTAAAATTTCACTGTGGTTGTGGGAATGGGATTACTCGGTTGAAAGCGTAAGCTGATACACCTAGGCGTCCTGTGTAGGGTGTTGTGGCATAACAATATGCAATAAAAATTAATGATTTGAAAGAGCGGGCTTACCGGTATCCCTTACTGCTTCACAGAGTGAGTGTGGCTGGACTATTGAAGAGGAGCGGTCATTGTGGAAGAATACATATATATATATATATGTATGTATCACCTAATGACGGTCGCCAGTAGGTAGATGTATTTAGGAGCTAGTGTCCATAGGAAAAGCATTTCTTAACTTGCCTATAACTTTAGCGTTGTTTGACCAATCTTCATGAAATTGTCCAACCCAATTGCCAAAGTAGGTTCTGTGTGTCATGGAAGGTTTGGCGGCTATCCGTGGAGTGGGGGCCGAGAAATAGGGGTACGAAAAAGGGTGCATTCGTATTGTTAATTCCGATAGAAACGTGTTGCCGAACCTACAGCCTGAACCACTGGATAGAATTATACCAAATTAGGCAGAAATGTAGATGTTGTTAGGCAGATTGTATTTTTTTATTATTTAGTGCAAATCTGTCCAGTAGTTTTTGAGAAATGTAACCCCAAAATTATAGATATATCTCTGGCAACAGATATTTCAGGGTGGGATTATGATTAATTGTGAATGCACATGCCAATGGGAATGCTCTGATTGGCTAGACGCAACCTGAACAGAAAGTTGCTGCTGCCATTTTATCATCTGGGAACAGTTCCCGGGGCTGAAAATTTGTGTGAATGGTAACATAAGGAGCCAGGGTAGAAATACTCTGACCCCATGTTTGAGAAATGGGTGAGTTAGTGACACAAGTTATGTGTCCAAAATTGATTTTATTATCAGGCGATATTCATGGCAATGCTGCAATTGCCAGCGCAGCCCCTCGTGTACAGTCGCGGGGACATCACAAATATTACGAAGTCATCGTGAACATTATTGAAAATTTAAATATATATATATTTGTACACATTTACTGGTCACAGTCACGCACTTATGTACACCCATTGACATATCCACCCATACACTTATACATACAGTCATATACCCACTCAGATACTCATGCACTCACTTAAATACCCACTTAGACTCATGCACCCACTTACAGACCCACTCACACACTCACGTATGTTCTCACAGACCAACTGAGACAATCATACATCCACTCACAGATCCACTGAAACACTCATACAACCACTCACACACCCAGTCACTCCCATACTCAGTCACAGACCATGGAAGAGACTTATGGACTCAGTCAGTGACTCATACACTCAGAAACACGCACACCCACTCAAAAACTCACTCAGCTATACACACAGCCACTCACTCATCCAGTCAAGGCTCATGCATCCGCTCACAGACCCACGCAGATATTCCCCCTCTCAGTCATGGACCCACTCAGACACTCATGTATGCACCCATTCACTCACCCATGCAGAGCCTTATGCTTTTACTCACAGACCCATTGATACACTCATATATTCACTCGCAGATTCATTTAGATACTCATACATTCACTCATGGACCCACTCAGACACTCATACAGTCACTCACGCAGCCATTCATAGTCCCACTCTGAGACTTATGCACCCAGTTAGTTATACATTCAGAGACTCATGTACCCATGCACAATCACAGTCACAGTCCCACACGCCCAATGATAGAACCACTTTGATACTCATGCTGCCAGTCATAGACCCACTAAGAGACTCATGCCTAACTCACAGATCCAGTCAGGTACTCATTCACCCACTCACTTACCCATTCAGGCACTCATGTATCCTCTCACAGTTCCAGTCAGACAGTCATATACCTACTTATGAATGAATAAACTGAAATTTTTATAGCACTACAGTTACTCGCAAAGAGTGTCCCGGCGCTGACAGAGAGCAGGTGGGGGAGCAAGAAAAATGCTGCTAAGTTCTAAAAAGTCATGTTTTCAGGTGTTTCTTAAAAACTGAAATGTCTGGGATGGCCCAAAGAGTGGCCGCAAATTTGATCCAAGCCTGGACCCCCATGAAATCAAATGATCTGCCACCCATATGGGCCAAGCGTACCTTGGATGTACGGGCAAGGTCAAATGAAGAGGATCTCAGGGACCATGCTAGAAAGTAGCAGTTAGCTTGTTTGTTATGGTATCCTGCTCCTTTCCCATGAAGGGCCTTAAAGAAGACAACAAGGGCTTTGAATTTAATCCTTTCTTTCAATCGAAGCCAGTGGAGGGATTTAAGGAGGGCCGACATAAGAGACATGGGTTTTGGTCTGAGAATTGCCCTGGCTGCAGCATTTTGTACTACTTGCAGGCACTGTACAAGGCAGCTGGGATGGCCAAAATACAGGATATTTGCGTAGTCCAGTCTTGAGGTCACTAAGGCCTGGACCACTGTTTTCCTAGTCTCTATTGTTAGAAGTGGAAGACATTTTCTTAGCATGCACAAAATGCAGAAGCAGGTGCCAACCAGACTTTGGACCTGGGACCTCAAAGAAAGTGCATTATCCAAGAAAACACCAAGGTTTCTCACAGTTGATTGCTCCAAATGTGGAGGCCAGTATTCTTCAGGCCACCATGCGTTCCAACTACTGACTACAGGTTGGCCAAAGAAGACAATCTTGGATTTATCCAAGTTGCACTTAAGCTGATTCCTCCTGAGCCACCGAAGTACCTTTGTCAGATATGCTCTGATGTTTGCACCGTCGAAGTCAGCTCCTTTTTCACAGGTGAAAATCAATTGCGTGTCATCCGTGTAGGATATAATCTTTGCGCCATTTGCCTCTGCCACGTATGCCAAGGTGGACTGGTACACGTTTAAAAGGGTCAGACTAAGTATGGAGCACTAGGGAACTCCAACCTTCATGCCAGGCATGGGGGCTGAGAAGGGGGGAAGCCATATTTCTTGGGCTCTGTCCTGCAGGAAAGAATCCAACCAGGCTAATATTGTCCCGCTAATTCCCAAATTCCTCAATCTGTCAATGAGTCTCACGTGCAGGACAGTGTCAAATGCTGCCTACAAATCGAGTAATATCAGGACAGCCTTTCCGCCCTAATCCAATTTTTCTCTGATGTACTCCGTTACTTTCAAGTAACTGCTTAAGTAAGTGGTGGGGTGCAAAGATTAGACTGTGCTTCCACCGAAAATGAGTGTCAACCGGAAATGAGCAGGAAAACCTCTTTGATGCCCTCCGCACAAACTGCAATGCAGCCGCAATGGAACAGGGCTAGAGGAGATAGCAAAACACAAATACAATAGTTAAAAGTTTTAAAATGCAACAGAATGCTTAAAATGTAAGAAAAGAGAGTGTGCTAAAAATATTGGCTTAACCCTGCAACTCGTGCTAGTACTCACGTAATTTTGGAATCTGTTTAAAATCTAGCAGCGATAATGGACCCACCCGCTATTATAAATGCACAAAGACACTCATGCACCTACTCACAGATTGAGTGAGAGACTTACGCAACCAATAACAGACCTATTGTGACACTGATGCACCCACTCATAGATGTACTGAGGCAGTCACGTATTTCATTACAGAAGTATTGATAGACTGATGCATCGTCTCACAGATCCCCTGAAATGCTTATACAGTGAATGAGAGACTTTGTTTTTTTATTATTATGTTTTTTGTCCTCAAATCACCATAGAGTCTGCAAATCTCAAACCACTCTATCTGTAAGCCTCGAGGTCTGATGCATTTTCTCTTGGCCTCTCCACTTGGCCCAGCCAAGCGGGCCTTCACCTAGGGTGGTTCCTCGGTGTAATCATAGAAACACATGATTCTGTCCAGGCATTTTCCCTAACACCTACTTCATCTGAAGAATGTGGTCCTTATCTTTGAGGTAATCCCTGTTTTACCCTCCAAGACGAGTGCCAAACCCAGGTAACCACTTTAATCCATTCTGCGACCTAAAGGTATGATGGATCAATCCACTGCCTACAAATTTCCCTCTATGCGATGAGTATCAGGTAAAACAAAAGGCAACTCTGCTTCCGACAAAGATAACTACGAGATACCATATCAACTCCCAGGAGAACTAACTGTGAATTTATGGATATTGTTACTCCAAATATGTTTTTGAGGATAGACTCTATACCACATCAGAATGCTTTCATCCTGGTACACCGAAAGAAAATATGATAATTGGCGTTTAGAAAGCCACACCTTTTGCACCTGGGGTGGGTGATGGGGCAAACTAAGCTGTTCTTGCTGATGTCCAATGCAGTATTTTAATAGTAACAAAGTGTTTGCCTGCTTGACAACTGAATATAACAGTTTCAGTGAGTCACACCAGATTAATTGAGAGTCCACCGCTTAAAAGGTATCTTCCCACACCGTATGTGATAATTTTACATTGTTGTCATCTGCTTCCTGGGATTTCCAGTGTCATACAGCGACCTCCTTTCTTTTAGGTCTTATATCCTGGAAGGAGGACTCGGATTCCCAGTCCCCCTTCTCCAGATTGGAGGTCCGAAACAAGGAAGACAGTTTCACCTATTTGAACCTGGATACACTATCTTCAACTTTTGCTCTGAGGACTTTCTAGGGCAACATCCCATGCATTGTCATCAAATCCCCCCAGGTGCAATCCCAGCACATCTTAGTGGATGACTCAGCCCATCCTTCATGCAATCTGGGGTACCTGGGGAGTCCCATATTGGTGCAAAATCAGATGAATGTCCTATACTAAGCAATTTTCTCACCCTACACCAGAAAGTGAGAGCGGTCCTTAAAACCTTCAGTCACACCTTTTAAAAAGAATTAGGGGCACCAAACTTTTACAGAAACCCATCCGCTCTTACCTCCATAATCATTTCTCCAAATAACATTCCCCAAGTAGAATTATCAAGTTTTCCCATTAGCATCTGGACATTTTTAAATTGGAACGCTACACAATACATATTTAGATCTGGTAGAGTCAAACCTCCCTTATCAAGCCTACGCCTAAGCTTTTTCCATGCCAATCTGGCTCCTGTAGAAGCCCAAATAAAACTAACTATTTTCCCCGGGTTTTATCTATGCTTGATCTTGGAAATGTAATGGGGATACAATTAAAAAGGTATGTCATTTTAGGGGGGATCAACATCTTTATCAAATTTACACGCCCATAGATTGTTAAGGGCAAGCTTTTCCACCTATAAAGCGATACATCCACCTCCCTAGCAGCCCTTTTTAAGTTACACGGGAAATATCGTTCACCATATTAATAAGTGATCCCTAAATATTTTATCTCAGAGCTAACCCTCTCATTCCACCCTTCTATATACCAACACATTATTTTTGTTTTGAAATTATTTATCGAATACCCTGACAAGGCTCCAAATTCTGCAACCATCTGCTCCACTCTCGGCACAGTTATATCACGGTCTGACACATAGATTAACAAATTGTCAGTGTACAGCGCAATCTTACTGCTATAGGTAGATGAGCAAAAAGTGTCAACCTGTCTGTCTAACCTTAGCTGTTATGCCAGAGGTTCAATGTAGATATCGAAAAACAGAGGAGACAGGGGGTAGCCCTGCTGTGTACCCGTTTGTATGCCAAAGCTCCTTGTCAAAGAGCCACTAATAAGGATCTTGGCAAAGGAATTTTCATATAACTTCTGGAGTGTGAATTTAAAACCAGGGCCAAATCTCATAGCGTCCAAGACCCACAAATATGTCTAACATACATGATCAAAGGCTTTAGCCGCGTCTATCGCAACTATGGCCAGGGGGAATCGAGTGAGTCATGGCAAGGTCAATTGTGCCTATCAATTGCTGCGTAAGCTCCTGGATTTGTCTCTTTGGGATAAACCCTTTCTGATCCATATGGATCAGCTGGGAGACAATCTTGGCCATGCTAAAATACTCATAAAGGTTTTATAACCTGCATTCAGCAGAGAGATAGGGTGATAAGAGTCTGCTTTCCTAGGATCCTTAGTAGGTTTTAAAGCCAGGACAATTGTGGCCTATTTCCATCTTCTTGGGATCTGTTCTCCCTGTCAATATATTGAATTAAACAAGTCCTCCCAGACTTTAATCAATTTTCTATTAAATGCTCATCCACCTCTACCAGCAAAGCATCTGAGCCCGAGGCCATACTGTTCCTGTTCTGGAGTAGACATGTCTAGACATGTCCTAATCTCTTCCTTGGGAATTGGGGCATCTATAGACTCTCTACCTTCCTTTCTAAACCTTGGTTTTTACACTTTATCCAGCTAGGCTCTGAGCAACTCTTGGTCAGGATGAACCTCATCCGTATATAGCTCAGTATATAAAGATACAAGACAGGCTTGCATTTCCGTTGCCTTATCCGAGACATCTCCAATGGAGTTGATAATAAGTTCCCCGATGTTATTTCTTGACCTATCTGCCCTTACCTTCCATGCTAAAAGTGCACCCGCTTTCTATCCATTCTCAAACTTCCTCATACATTTAGATTGGTAACGTTCCCTATACTTCTTATCCAGTATATTCTTGTAGTTTAGCCTCACCTCTTCCAATTGCCTTAATAATTCCTCCCTTTCTACATTTGGCCTGTTGCCCTGCTGTTAGAGATCCACCTCTAAAGCTCCCACTCTATCTGTCATTCTTTTAAGATCCAGTCTCTCAGTATTGTTCTTAAAGAGGGCAAGATTTTGTAACACCCCTCTGATGAATGCCTTAAAAGCATCCAAGTCAACTTCAGAGGAGGCTGATCCTACATTATTGAGAAAACCCCCACAGTAGCTTGTTTCAGAGCGTCAATTACGTCAGGATCTAGGAGAATGGCCATTTTCAACATCCACCTTGGACTTGGCAGGCCACTACAGCACTTTAGGGACATACTGACCTCAGCATGGTCCAAAATATGATCTGGTAAAATAAGGACCGCCTTTAAATTGTCCACCAGGGTTCTATTCACAAAGATGTAATCCAATCTAGAGAAGTGACCATATTTTTTACCATGAAACGTAAAGCTCCACCTTGCCCCCTTTGTTTGCCATCATAGATCAACCACGGCTAAATCCTGTATCATATTTTTGAGGGCCTGCCTCACATGTGGGCATGGCCATGACTCTTTGGGGTGGACCTATCCAGAATTGGGTTGTGGAGGACATTAAAGTCCCCCCTGACAATTATTGGAGATGTAGCCTCCACTAGGTTACACTCCAGATTGTATAGGTACCGAGGATCATCAATAGTCGGCCCATAAATATCAGCACTGACAAACTCAGAATCCCTGTAGTTCAAAGTCGCGATGATCCATCTTCAAGTACTATCAGTTTTTGAGAATTTAATCTCAACCCCAACTTCCCTCCTAACCAAAATAGCGACCCCCTTGCAATGCGCTGTTTGCTTTACCACTAAATAGCTTTCTACCCACCTACACTTCAAAGAAAGAGCTCTACTCTCGCTAGCCATTAAATGGGTTTCTTGTAAAAGAATAACATGGGCCGGACTTTCTTCTAGATACATCATAGCCAATCTCTGCCAGCTATTCGATCTAAGGCCATTTACATTCCATGACAGCAGACAGAGCTTGTTAATTACCCCCATTGTTATCCTTAAATATCATACCGAACCTTCTCACAATGATCTAGTCCAGCTTACAGCATATATATGGCTAGGTGATAATGAGGACTTATTTTATATAATTGTTCCCACTGCTCCCCACCTAGTGCCCTCCCTATCCCCAACCCTGTACCTCCATATCATTTACGCATGAATGAATGATGACCTCCTCCCAGGAGGAATGATCATACTTAGTTACCCGTTATAGCAGGCTCACCTTTCGTCCCCCACCACCCACCACCATCACCCTCCCACCTCTCGACACCACTCCGCCACCTGGTAAAGTTCAAGAACTCGCTCCTTTTCTGATAAGATCAATCAATACATTTGTTTCCTCCACTGACCGGTAGTTGTACATATGATTGTTCCACATTACCCGAAGCATTTCTGGAAATTTCAATTGTACTTTTGCACCAAGCTTATTCAACTCCTTCATCCTCTTTCCTAGTTCCCTTTGCTTCTGGTTGGTGGCACAACAAACATCTGATCTGATGGAAAAAGAATACGCACTTACTGAAAGTTGGCCATTCCTTAAGGCCACACTCAGGATCATCTCTTTACTGTATATGAAAGAAAGTTTACTAGGATTTTCCTTGGTTTATAACTCCTGGTTTTTTTTTTTAAAGAGTCTCTATGCACCCGCTAAATCTCAGAATCAAGATTGACATCTGGTCTATCTTTCAAAGCCGTATCGCATAGCAAGGAGATTTCAAAGGCCTTGACATCAGATCCTTCAATGGACTCTGGGACATTAGGGAGCCTGAGGTTATTTCTACTAGAGTGATTTTCTAACCTCCCCAGATCTTCCTTCAAACCTTGACTTTGTTTGTGCAGGAGGCTTAAACCAAAATAATTTTTTACTATATTCTGTCTAATAGAGACCACCTTTTCCTCCAATACTCCCATCCGAGAGGCCACCTCCTCGAGTTTTTGCGCTAAGACTTAGCAGGAGGCCGGAATGTCATCCTGATTATTCTCAGGAATCTTAAATCTGTTCTTCATCTCCTCTTTTAAGATGGAGGCCAAAGACTCCTCCGGTGGTGCCCTGCCAACGCTCCCCATTTCCCTCTCCTGCTGGAAGCGACCTTCAACAAGACTGAACTCGTTTGCAGTTGTGAGGACATCAAATCTATTAGAGGTAGGAGCCTGGGCTATGCTAATAACAGCCACTGTTGATTGCTTATTCACTTCAGGATGTGAATGTATTCTCATGTTGATATCAGCAATCTTAGAGCCACCACAGGATGCTTCAGCTCCTGTTGGATACCAGCACCACTACAGGCACACAGGCTTTGCATGTTTCAAATGCTTTCTCATCATCAGCTGTAGGCACTGAAGATCATCTTTGCTCGATTGACCTGATCTGGGAGGTGTTACAGGGACTGCCGTCTGCAAAGGCAAGCAGCAGTGATGTTGCGTCTCCTAAACATGACACATAAATATTTGGCTCACCGTGTGCTGGGAAGAATTCGACTTTTTTTCCAAAACAACTAAAATTGGAATTTATTTTTTCTTTTTCTCACTCTTACTGAGCACCATGGCTTTCAGACATACTCAGTTCCTCAAACTATATATATCCTTACCAATCGAGCTGAGACAAATGAACACTCTAGCACGATTCAGGAAGGAGCTGAAAACTATACTCTTTCCTGTAGATTAATTGCTAGATACCTTTCAATTCAGTCACACACAGTATCTTTTTTGGTAATCCCAGCGCCAGGATACCCATTGGGTAGCAGCTGTGCTTTAAAAGTATCCCATACAATACAATGCAATATATGAACATATTTTAAAGACTTATAGAGCTTTTTTAACACATTTAAAGAAGATATAACGTTTTTAAGCATTTTTTTATAACCTTTAGAAATTTTTATTTCAAACATTTAACAATGTTTTTATGACTGTTTATAAGGACTTTCCCTTTTTATTTTTGTGGTATATCGTCTGGTCAGATGAGTAGTGGGTGCTATGACTCAGAATGTACCCCAATATAGGCCTGGGTAGTCACCTAACCTTTCACCTACATTTATCCTGCCATTGTACCACAGAACGGCTTTTGTGCTAACCTTTTACCTGGTTAGGTGCTGCATTAATGTGTGTTTTTTCCTGACAACTAGCCTCATTTATTATGCATGAGGATTCTCAGAATCACAGCAGGATTACCATCTTATTCATAATAACTGTGTATAAGGTTCATCACCATCGTCATCCTAGGCCGACATGACATTGCAAGATAGATCCCCTGAGGGTACCTTTTGGGGATATAAGCACCATGTCTTTGCTGAGGTTGGCACTGGAGGAAGACTTCCATGCTAACACACTGACGCGAGACGCTGAGTTTCCTGCATGCAGACACTCCAGTACGCAGTGATCTGACATCCCACGCGGGGTGTCCATCTCGAGACCAAGACTGGGTCCTTCATTCTCTCACACCAAATAATGGGGTTGGTTCTTTCCTAGGGGTATTCTTGGCTATACACTTCCAACATGCCAGTTACACTTAAGTACATCTAGTTAGGGTTGCATCGTAGGAGTACGCATTATTATTGTCATGCATCTATATACCAGAATATATTTATAGTTTTAGCACTATGGTAGAAATCTACCATCCATTTACTCGGTTGGTGCTTATAATCATTTATATCTGTTTCTGTCTTATGGTTGCTTCAGCACACATATTTTATTCTAGAATGACACTGGCTCAATAAATGCTTATTGAAAACGTACCCATCATTTATTCTGTTTATCTCTCTGAGACAAAGTGAGCACGAGTGACTGAGCAAAAAGTACTGTACTGTTTCCACGATCCCTGTGGGGTTGGGGCTGTCTTGTTTGATAGTTGCCAGAAACTATTCTCTCCCTTGTTAGAGGGGTTAATAGTGGCACTGTGAGCTAGCTGTTATACAGGCAAGCAAATCCGCGGGGTGTCCAGAATCAGTCTGGACACCATTCCCACAGGTTATGTTGTCTAATCGTGCAGATCCTATATAGATTTATAGGAACTATACAACAGGTCTGTACTGCTCAACCAGACGTTCCAGCATGTAATATGTTGAGTTCCAATGTTTGGCACCTCCTGTATGAGTGTTTTAATTGGAATTCTATTATCATGCTGAATGACCCTCAGCTGCTTCTGGGCTTTAAAAGAAAGGCTGAAATGAGTGCAAATTCTTCTGCAAGTGGACAATAAGTTGCTGACTCAGACTTCTATTTTTAAAAAGTCCTGTACAATGATGTTGATGCAGCGTGCCAAACACAGGACTCTGAAATAGCCACTATTTGCCATGGCCTTAAACATATTACTGCCATTGTCCATTGTACCAAATCCAATGTTAAGCCCTCTTGGTCGCAGCCATCCAAAGATCTTGTTGTTTAAGTCTTCCAAGATGTTTGTAGCAGTATGGGATTTCTCCATGGTGAACATGGCTACTGTAGCATGCTTCCAAGTACCATTAAAAATGTCAGCAGTGTCAACACCTAATATCGTTTCTCTAACCCCTAAAAAAGTGATCCAGTGTGCAGTAATGCACTTGTAATCAGTGGCAGGCAACTGGTCCACATGTCTGTGGTCAGGTAGATAGTGTGAACAGCACTCTGCTGCAAAGCTTTTCAAAGCATTTCCAGCACACTGTAATGTTGTAGCATTGGAACAGCAACTCTGGCAAAATAGGAGCAGCTGGGAACCTTCAATTTTGCCAGATGGCTGTCACAAACTCGAGAAAACCCACCCCTTTCACAAAAGAAAAAGGGAGAAGGTCCAGCGCTAACATTTTAGCCAGCTTCGTGTTGTCCAAACATGCCGTTGGGTGGTTTCATTCGTAATGCCCCTCCTGACTCAACATGCCAGGAAATATAGCCTGGATTTTTTCTTTTCTGCTGTCACAGAAGCAGTTGACTTCTTGTGACCAGATCTTGTTAGTCTCAGTGAGCATTTTTTTGTTGCGGTATTCTCTTACCTTGCACCCCTTGGTGTCTCGGCCTGACTCTTGT
The DNA here is from genome assembly GCF_964204655.1 of Triturus cristatus. NCBI lineage: Eukaryota > Metazoa > Chordata > Amphibia > Caudata > Salamandridae > Triturus > Triturus cristatus. The sequence goes on from NC_140593.1 coordinate 543,052,090, forward strand.
CCCATTGTTATGTTGCTAATGATGATGTGGGAGATACCACTGCACTGCTGGGGACAGGGCTGCTTTGTGTATGAAAGAAAATGTCTCCCTCTTGTAATGTTCACCTTCCACCATGATCGGATCTTCATCCCCTCCACCAACAACAGTTGCAATTTTAGGGCTACTAAGGCGCGCCTCCCACTGGATCAAGTGGGGTTTTCTCAGATAGGTTGTTTGGCCTCTGGTGCCATAGTTTTTACCAAGCTTACCCCGACTAACACCTACTCCACAAATGGAGCATATAGCAATGTTCACCTCCTTCTGGCTAACCGAAAAGGAGTCCAAAACCCGGGAGGTCAACTTTCTGACGCTGCTGGGGCCACTTGCAATGTCAGATGAACTGGTAGGTCAGCGTTATGTTTGACTCTCTGCAGTACCTACTTCTACTGCGGTGGTTGTGGTGGATGTAGGTCGCTGCCGGGACTTTGTAAGTATGGCAGCTGGAGAGGGTGTTGGCAGTATATGTGTTGGTGGTATCCGTGCCACATCCCTCACAGCAATTTAGCTGGGGTAATGTCAGTCTTCACTGGGGATGGCTAATGTCCATGATGACCGGCTCGTCATCATCTTTCTCTTCACATCTACCTCCATAACTCTAAGGCTTTCTGGAACCTTCATTTTCCCTAGCCTTGTGTCATGGCGTGTCTTACTCTCAGACTGAGATGGGATCCAAGTTGCGTCTCGATCATCAGAAGGTGGGCTTGCAGAAGAAGTTGATGGACTATCACTCCTTTTCCTTGCTGGGGATCTGGAAGACAATTAGACAATTGATCTTCTGAAAGAGTGGCTTGCTCTTCTTTTTCCTCAGCCGGAAGCTCAATCTCTTGAAATGCTCCTACTATAGAAGGAACTACTATTGGTGGTGGTTGTGGCTGTTGTTGCCCACTTTTTTGAGTTTCCTGCATTGATTGGGTAACACTGTGCGATAACTATAAGTCAATTTCAACGTCACTGCTCTTCAGCATTGCCGTGATTAGACTGGCTGCCTCTGAGACAGATATGGGCTTGGGCCTCGGTTAGTGGGGTGAGTCTGCTGATGCTGGGGTGCTGCTCCCAGCTTGCTACCCTGACACCGCTGCTGCAGGCGCAATTTTTGGTTTCCCCCAAAAATGTCTTGGACAACATACCGGTGGTGGTAAGTGGCAGTGCTTTCTTTTTCTCACTGGCAACTTTGATTTTCTTGATACTGGTACCTTTCTTTGGGGGCATCTTGAAGCTGTCAGTTAGCACGCAGCGGCACTTGTCTTAGATTCACAAGTTGAAGAGATGTCAATGGCCACACGTCACGTGACGTCGTGCGCAGGGCACAGGGCTTCTGTCTGGCAGTTCAATGGGTGATGTTGTCTCCTCCTCTCTTGTGCACCTAAAAGCAAAGAAGCAAGAAGAACATCAGTTAAATGTGGAATTTTCAGTAGTTCAATTACTAGTACAAACAAATATAATATCATTTAGTGTGTGTGGTCACACTCATTAATGTTATTATTAACTAAGTTGTTAAAAAAATTACCAATACAGTGTACTCATTTGTGAGACTTTGACAACAACAAATGCTTTCAAGGTGTACTGTCCAGTACACTCAGGAAGGATAGGTAAGAAAAACAGCAACCAAAATACAAATGTAACTTTTTTTGCAGTTGGCATTGTGCATCATATGGGAAGATGCACTCAGGGAGCTGCAGCTGACAAATGACAATGAAACAATCCCCAGACAATTAATACTGTTGTGTAATATGCACGTCATATAGCAGACACAGGATTAGTGGCTAAATGACGCCAAACCATGTTACTTTGAAACTGACCAAATAAAAATTGAAAAAGAATTAGATGTTTTTTAACTTTTAAAAATTGAAAAAAAAGAAAAATGTTGAATATAAAAAAGAAAAAAGAAACACATTGGAAAAAGAAAAAAGAAATTAAAATAAACACAAACTAAAAAAATTAAAATAATTAAATAGATAATTATAATATTGCAAAAATAAAAATTAGCGTCAATCGTCTAATTATTAATTTATTAAGCTGTTAAGATGCCACATGGTCATCATCAACAACAACAACAAGCAAGAAGAAGGCATTTGAGAACAAAGAGAAGATATGCAGGCCCATGGCAAAAGCACACTGCTGCCTTCACAAAAGGGCCACCAGCCACATGGCCAGTCCACAACAAGATGCATTATGCCAAGGAGAACAAAGGGAAGACATGCAGGTGTATGGCAAAAGCACAGTGACTGCCTCCACAAAATGGCCACCAGCCACATGGTCACTCACAACAACAAGCAGGAGGCCTGTAAAGCAATGAACACAAGCAGGCTTATGGACACAGACGTTACGAAATGGTCCCTGGCCACATAGGATAAACAACACATCTTTAATGCAACAATGCCAAAAAAACAAAAATCCACAGGGCTAAAAAGGTTTGCAAGATATAACCACACACATCCAAAAAAGCCATTAACACATGTGAGAAAAAAAAGTGAAATACCCCAAAAAACACATTTTGTATTTTCAATCCAATGCCATCCATGCCCTAAATTATATTTTAATTCAATAGACACCACAGAAACAGTTGTTTCATGCACCCAAGAGCAGCTCTGGGCCTACTGGATGAGAAAGGCCTATTGGTAGACTAATGGGCTGCATAGTGAATTAAATGAATATTGTAAATTGATTTCAAAATATGGATAAAATATTGTGAACTGTGCAACATGTTTGCTTTATATAAAAGAAGAAACATTACTTACAAAGAAACAACTAGGCCCCTACTGAAACTACAGTTGGAGACTCTGGGGCACTTCCTTCCTCTTGAAAAAAAAAATTAAAAAAAGAAAGAGACTCCTTGCACAAAAAAGTATAGCTAAATGTCATTTGAGGAGTTTTTTAACTCCAAATCGTCATTTCGAGAACATTTTGATGCTGCTCGAGGAGAGAACCTTCTCCAGATTGCATTCGCGGTAGATCCTGCATGTTCGGGGTCACTTTATTTACAAAACCCCACCGGAAATCCACTTGCGCACTCGAATGTCATGTTGGGGACCGTGCAGTTGCCTAGCCAATCTTGTGGCGCTTGCGAACAGCTCAGAAATCTCATCGGCGATCGCGGACACCCGGTAAGTCACTCCCACCCATGAGAAAACACATTTCGAGCATGCAAACACAAAAAAGTCTGCTCCATTGCAGAGTTTTTTGGCAACTACACATTCTACGTGGAACGTGGAGTTGCCAAAACTCTGCAAACTCAGCGAGCGGATCAGAGTTTTTTACCCAGGGTTAGATGCAAGTAGTGTTTACTTTAGATCATCAGAAGGGGAGCTTGGAGAAGAAGATTTTTGAACAAACCCTCCTTTTTCTTGCTCGAGATCTGGAAGACAATGGATCTTCTGAAAGAGTGGCTTCCTCTACTTACTCAGCATGAAGCTACATCTCCTCAACTGCCTCTACTTTAAGAGGATCAGCTATTGCTGGCTGCGGCTGTTGTTGTCATCATTTCTGAGTTTTCTGCAATGATTGGGCACTGCTTTACGAAAGAGACAAGTCTATTTCAATGTTACTGCTCGTCAGCATTGCCATGATTAGACTGGCTGCCTCTGTGACAGACAAGGGCTTGGGCCTCATTTGGAGTGGGCCCGCTGATGTGAGGGGGGCTGCTCTCAGTTTGCTCCCCGGCAGCCAGTGTTGCAGGACTAAGGGTGTGCAGTAAACTCCGCTACGCTGGCGGGTTGGGCAGAGTTTTGATACTCTGCACTTCGCACGGATTGCGGAGTCCAGCAAAAACTCCGTCCTCCTCCACATGGCAGAGTTTACCGTAAAAACTGTAGCTGTAGACCAACAATGAAATTGCTGTATTACTGCTGCAGAGTTAACCACTGCAGTAAGCCACCTGACCTGTACATAGTCGTCTAGCACGTTACCCACACTGCCCCTTCTCTATGCACGCACCTCTGCTCCCACCCCATCCCTGGAATATAGATCATGTGTGGCACCGTCGCTGCAGTCAGTGGTCGTAGCCCAGCCAGTACATGCAACCCTCACCTAAATGGTGGCTTTCCTGGCATGCACGCAAGCGGCACTGCTAGGAATGCCGTGGCCCGTGACTTGCGAGTAAATTCTCAGGGGGCTCTTTGGCTACTGGCTAAGCGAGTATGAAAATTCCCATTTTCACGTCAGATAAGGGACGTGTGCGAGGAAATTATTGGAGCCTGTTTAAGTAGGGAGGCTATATCCGACCCACAAAACCCAAAACTACATTCTCTGGCATTCATTTTCCTCCCAAACACCCTCCAGACAAGATCTGAGGCAAAATCAAGTGAATGAAATTACTGGTTGTGGGGAAACCGCATGGCACTAACAATATGGCAACTATAAGCAAGCGATTCCCCGCAAAGTGCTAAGTGCAAGTTTAGACAGCAAGAAGGAGTTTAACACACTCCTGAGTAGATAGCAGCATGTAGCATGAAATTTTTGACAATAAAATATAACAGCCCTCAACAGATAAAATCACAGTAATTATTGCAGTCAAGTTAATATTCCATAAAGTGTCAACAGTGCAAACTCGCCAACAATAGAGTATAATGTGCAAAGTTTTTTCAGGTTCTCACCCTGCTGAACAATATTCAGGAATTGCCCTGGTTTCAGTTTTTAGGGAGGCAGGTTTCAATTTCAAATTCCAAGTGCGGTCTGGGAGACTTAGTCAAAGGCTTTGACTGTTTCCAGTCAATAAAGAGAGGACAGGTTAAAGTCTTACCGGAGAGGTGGGGGGTACTGTGAAGCAGCAAGGCCAAAGGGGGTGGCCCTGCCCTGCCTCTTCCTGTCACCGATAGGTGCAGGATGGGCCCGCTTTTAGGCCGGACTTTGCCCGGGCGTGGTCCGTGAACGTCCTTTGCTGTGGGGGGTGAGGCAGCGCTATAAGCATGATGGCCACACCTCCCCTCACCATCAGCACCTGCACCAGCAGCAGGAACCCTGGGACAGGTAGTCCCACCAGGGTAGAGTGACAGGGCAGAATCTGGCTCCAACAAACAGCAGAGCATCCGGAGTTTTGCTTGAAGAAAGGCAGCGCTATAAACCCTATGGCCAAGCCTTCCCCTACTGTCAGCACCTGCACCAGCAGCAGGAACCCTGGGACAGGTAGCCCCACCAGCGTAGAGTGACTGGGCAGAGTATGGCCCCAAAAAACAGCAGAGCGTCTTGCGCTGCTGGGGGAAAGGCAGCACTATAAGGGCGATAGCCATGCCTCCCCTCACCTTCAGCGCCCACACCAAAACCTACCCACACAAGTGAGGCACCATTTTTATCTGATAGCTTGGAGAAATGTAGGGTGGGTGGAAGTTTGTGGCTCCCACAGATTCCAGAACTTTTCATCAAAGAAATGTGCTTTTTTTCAAAGTTTGAGGTTTGCCAGGGATACTGGGTAACATAACCAAGTGGTGGCCATATAAGTCACCCCATCCTGGATTCTCCTGGGAGTCTAGCTTTCATAAATTTACAGGTTTAAAGGGTTTCCCTAGGTCCCGGCTGAGTATGGCCCAAAATCCACTGCTAGGCGTATTGTAAAAAAGGATCAGTTTTCTGTGGAAAAATGTGATGTGTCCACATTGTGTTTTGACCCATTTTCTGTTGCGGGCACTAGGCCTACCCACACAAGTGAGGTACTGTTTTTATTGGGAGCCTTAGGGAAACACAGACTAGAACACTTTTTATTACCATTATCTTACTATGAATTTCTGCCTTCCAAATGTAAGACAGTGTGTAAAAAAAAGACATTTTGAAAAATGGCCTCTAATTTACATGCTATTATCGGCACCCACGAATTCAGAGGTGTGCAAATAACGACTGCATCTAAAACTCCATATCTTGTTTCCATTTCAAAAATATATAGGTTTCCTTGATACCTATTTTTCACTCTTTATATTGCACCAAATGAATTGCTGTATACACTGTACACAATTAAGAACCATTGCAAGGTTTAGATAAATTATTGGCTCTGGGTACCTCAGGTTCTTGTTGAACTACAAGCCCTATAATACCCGCAAATAGAAGGGTCCTGCAGATGTAACGGGATGTTTCTTTAAAAAATCTAGCATATTTAGAAGAAGTTACTGGTGAAAATGTAGTCACAAATGGCTGTTTTTAGCAACTCAATTTCACTATATTTTTATTTCAACTGTTACTTTCTATAGGAAAACCTTGAATGATCTACACAAATGACCCCTTGCTGAATTTTGAATTTGTCCACTTTTCAGAAATGTATAACTTTTTAGGATCCATTATTGGTTTTATACCCATTTCTTCTACTAACTGGAAGGAGGTTGAAAGCACAAAAAATAGGAAAAATAGTCTAGGTCCCAGTGCAATGCCAAAACTGTGTAGAAAATGTTGTTTTTCAGACAAAAGTCTGCCTGTTCCTGAAAGCTGGGAAGATGGTAATTTAAGCCCCACAAACTCTTTGTTGATAGTATATGCAGGAAAAAAAAATCAGACACTTTTATCTGCAGCACTTTCTTCCCATTTTTCTCTAAAAAAACAAAATGTAGCTGTAATTTGCAAAATGTTTCGGTCCCCTCCGGAGGAATCGACAAACCCTGGGTACTGTTAGAATCCTCCGGATGTTGGAAGAAAAGAGAACAAATTTGGTGTGGATACCTTATATGGACAAAAAGGTATGGGGCCTAAGAGCAAGCTACTCCAAATAGCCCAAAAAAGTGCGTGGCACGTGGGAGGCCTGGCAGCAAAAGGGTTAACAATACAGTGTATCCGCTATCCAGTCAGAAAACCACACCTCCATAACCTTTAATGGTGTGTACACTTAGGAAGTATAAGAAAGAGCAAAAACAGCAACGTACAGATGTAACTGTTTGCTTTATGTGCATCATGTGGGATGAGGCACTCAGGGAGGTGCAGCTGACAAGTGACAATGGATTAATCCCCAGACAATGAATGCTATGGTGCACCTATAGCAGACATGGGGTTGATTCATTGATGCCAGATGTTATGAAAATGGTTAAAAAAGGAAACATAACAAACAAAAACCAAAAAGGTAGATAAAAAACATTAAAACAATTAAAAAATGTATTATTCTCAAGCATATGTAATTATAATTTATTAAATTGCTATCTAATTTCTCAAACATCCATACAAGCCTATG